>NC_142618.1:47028404-49428404 GCF_059453375.1 Lepisosteus platostomus | reverse complement strand
GTTTCTTCTAAGTAGTTAATAAGTAATGCAGACCTTTCTAGTTTCCATATTTTTAGTGCATCCATTACCGTCTTATGAGTCACCAAGAGCAGATGGTGAAAAGTTCTTATTAGTTTTGTGTGTTTTTTTATCATACAATAATGTGTGTATTAACACATTTTTTAATGTTTTACATTCATTCTATCAAGTCTCAATCATTATTGCTCAATCATTATTGCTTACAATCATTATTGCTAGGGGTGGGAAGTGCATAATTATGTTTTATTTATTACTGAATCTGAATTATACATAATTGTCTACAACAGGGATTTTTTAAATTTAAAACAAAACAATTGGTTTCATAGACTTTTTTATCCAGAACCATACATGTCACCTTTAAAAAATATTGCACACTTGCTTTAGTTATGATACTTACAAAGGCAAGCCTCTTCCTAATGTCACAACATTGTAGTAAAAATACACATCGCTAGCAGTCTGATGCAGATGTATACTTTTGTGAGTATGTGTTGGAGTATCCAGACATGTTCATAGTAAATTGCAGCATGTTCTGAATTCAGCTTCTTAACTTTGCTTCTCTGCACAGTAGCTTTCAGAATAAGATTCAAAATACTGTTGCTCACCTTGAAGGATTTGGCTTCTGACAACATAAGTGAACTGTTATCTCTCTCTACACCTACACATCGATTGTGCTCTTTAGACTTGACCCTTTTTTTCGTTCCCAATACTAGGCTCAAAGCAATGGGAGACTGTACTTGCTTCTCTGTTGCTTCAAGATTGTATAATGATCTCCCAGACCACATCAAATCTTGCAAGACTTAGTACTTTTAAATCTTGTCTTAAAACTCACTTTAACACTATAGTTTTCAATAATGTATAATTTAATTTTTCAACTTTTGTATACCTGTATGATTGTTTTATTAAAATGGCTCTGTAAGATGTACCATGAACATTGCCATAAAATAAAATGATTGGCAAAACTTTATTTCTATGTTGCTGCAAATGGCTTCATAAGCCCTTTGTAACTGCTACACAAGATGTTACAATCACATGCATAATGCTTTGCAGAGACATGCGCAAATAACAACCTTTGCATACAAAGTCATGACATTTGTTTTGCTATCACACTGTAGCATTGAACAAGTGCTACAATTATTATTTACATGTCACTTTTGAGAATATGGCCAACATAGATTCCGAGATCTTGTTTAACTAATTTAGCAGATTTTTTTAAAACAGGCAACAAGGGCAGTTGATACCACTACAAACATGATATAATACAGTAATTGTACAGTAGATTTTCAGAAGGTTGGAGATAAGGTCCCTAATAAAATGATAACCCACAAATTAAAAACCCTAGTAATCCAAGGTAATATACAGTATGTACAAGGACTAATAACAGATGAACAAATAAGAGACTGTAGGCTGTGATGTACCACTGGCATCCATTGTAGAACTTTGCTCTTTTTGACCTAAATAAGCAATTAAATTTAAGTTTTGTTAGCAAACTAGTTGAATTTGCAGATAATATGAATACAGAGGCAGTGACAAACAGAAACAGCAACTAGGGAATTACAAAATGATTTAGACTTGCATTTATGGAGTGGGCAGACACTTTTCAAAAGAAAACGGCTTGCAAAATCATCCATATACAAAGTCAGAATACACACTAGATATACTGTATATATTATACAGTATGAGTGATTCTGAGCTGTAGGAAGTCACATACTGTATGAAGGTAATGTGGATTTTTATTAGTAGAATCTTCCACGCCCTCATCAAGACAATGGGAAGCCAGAGAACAATGCTTGAGTACATTGCAAGGAGTGTGGAATTAGTCAAGGGAGATTATGCTCAAGCTTTACATTAAGATGAGATAAGATCACTTTATTGGCCATATACAATTTCTTGTGTTAGGAAGTTGTCTTTCCTCATACCCAAACTTGCTCTCCATGAGACACACAGCTGGAGAGAGAGAAGCTTGAGGTCAGAGCGCAGGGTCAGCCATTTATACAGCACCCCTGGTGCAGTTGGGGTTAAGGGTCTTGCTCAGGAGCCCAGCAGAGTAGGATTCCTCTGCTGGCCACGGGATATGAACCGGCATCCTTCCAGCCACAGGTGCAGATCCTTAGCCACAGAGCCACCGCACCGCCCATTAGATATTACATTAGAACATTGTATATTTTAGCTTAAGATAGAGTTCAGAGAAACACAATTAGTATGAATCATGTTCTCAGAGGATTGGTGTTTGCAGGTGCAGTAGGTTAAAGGAATTAAATTTCTTCTAGTCTAGAACAAAGGTGATTTGATGCACCTATAAAGTATAACATTTTAGACCAAGGAATTACTTACTGTATGTCTCAAAACATCAGCAGTGAAACAAGGACATGGGGTCACAGAAACTAAAGGAAAATCTATGTAGGATGGAGAATAGATAACACTTTTTTACAGAAAGAGTGGTGGGTATCTGGACAAGATTTCCCAGACAGACGGCTGAGGTCCAAACTACAAGGTCCTTTAAATTAATGCCCGGATAAACCTTTGGATGCACTAAGCTAGTAAATCATGAAGAAGGCAAGGTAGGCCCCATGGTATCCTCTTGTTTTCAGCTTCTAACATTCTCAAGTTTGCACTTCAATTAATATCTGAAGCACAACTTCCACTATCACTGTGTTTGATTTTACAGGTTACAAGAGAGTCTGCAGTGGGTCTATGCATATCACTGCCTGTAGTTATTAATTCGCTCATAACAAATATGTAATCAGAAACAGATATCAGCATAGATTTCACAAGATGTTGCTGCTATAACCACTGGAAAGATGACAATTTTTAATTTTTAATGGAGGAAAAAAAGTCTATTCAATTCCAACAGTTAACACTCATTTCATATGTCTGCACATCTAAGCTGGAGTTGTATCTTAGACCTTTTAGCCACAAAACATTCATTTTCTTTAAATTATTTTCATTATCATTAGTGGCAGCATGTGCGATAAAATAGGTAGTTAGCAGTTCCAACTAATGAATCAACTAACCTTAATGGAAATAAAAGCAATTTACATAACAATGCCTACTGTGTTATTACATAGAACCCTGAGTCCAGAGGCAGTTACAACTGCAGACTGTCTAAGTATTACTTCTCTGAGAAAATGGTACAAAGAAAAACTTAGCAGTAGAATATTTTGTTGTGTGAAGCACAGTACATAACCCCACTTTTGTACCCCACTAATTTAGTCGTTGAAATAGATGTAAAAATGCTCATAGCACTACATAGTGATTAGATCAGTGATGTCACATGTTTTATAGTCTTAATTTTTGTTTTTTTACTTTCAGTTTCTTGACATATTGTATTGCTCACCCTTAAATTATTGAACAATAAGAGGAATTTTGATTTGACCATTTAAGTGGTTTATGTTTGCAATTAAGTAGTGTATAGATTATTTCAAAATGAAACACCAATAGCCTGAAGCTTTTCTGGACCATAGATGGCTGTTCCTGATTTAACTGAATTGAATCAATTTACTAAATTGATCACTTTTTTGTCTTTACAAATTGATGTTTATTACAAACGGTCTAAACAAATTGATGATTTAAGGGTGAACGGCAAGATGCACTGGACTGTGGCTCAAAAAGACCATGGTCGGCTACCCATGGCAATAACAAAAGGCTAAGAGAGGGTTATGGTTAGAATGCGCTTTTCATTTTCTCAAATGAAAACATCATATTTTTCATTTAAACCTGGGTGGGTGCTTGGTTTGTCTCTCAGTTTGATTTTTGTATGCAGTATATACTGTATTGAAGGATTTTTATATATCTTTATGATGTTGTATTCAATGCTTTCAATAGTGTTTCTAGGTTTAACCTTGTGACAAAGGCCAGTGTTACACGCTACTGTACCTTGACATGCTGTTGAAACTGAAAACCAGGTTTCTTTAAAAAAAAACAGCTGTGTGTTCCTTGTATCAATCAGCTACTGTCTACCAAATGATCTAGAGGGAATGGCTGAATAGCTTCTCATTTGTAACCTTTTTTAGTGACCCAGAGACAATCAAGTGTTTTTCAGTTTTAACACTCATAAATGTCGAGACATTTATATAATAATAAGTTGTCCTCATTTCACCTTAATATCTTTGATTCCCATATCACCTTTTTTTGTTTGTATAGCAAGGTAATTCTGATATTAATAAGTTTGTCTACTTTACTACTGTACAATGATAAAAAAGATCCATCCATTTTCTAAAGATTTAGATTTTCCCTGTACTGTAATAGTAATTAAAAGATTGCCCTTGCCTTAGATTTTATTCTAGTTTGTGCTTCTTACATGAAATCGTTCTTGATACAGCTTATGTGAAACTGTCGAAAACACATTTTATTGCTAACATCCAAAACAATTTACAAGGTAGAGAAAAAAGAAACATAAATGACAACTTCAATTCTAAGGATCTTGGAAAAATGTATTATTGTACCTTTTCTACACTATTTGTTGACCTGGAGTTTATAAAACTTTGAGTTGCTGCACACTACTTAAATAAATTCTGCCTAAGATATAACCTTGAACACAGGCAGAGATGAATGGTGTTGCTGCAGTTCAGTTCTTACAAGCTGAGGCTATGCAGCAAGGCATGGCCAATTGTGACAGAAGTTTCGATAATCACAAATGTTTAAGTTAACAAAGCCTCATGGGACCATCACAATTATTAGACCTGAATGCTACCAAAATGCTACATGTTTCAATTTAATGATCTCAAAGTAGTTTGTATTGAAGAGCAGATTGTCAGGTTCAGACGCTGATGTTTGCATGTTGGAAGAGAAACCAAAGGATGACAGAAATAATAATTTACTGTGTCCGAGTACTTTTGCCCATGGAAAAGTGTATTCTATCATACTGTACTATTAAGCTGCAGGAAAACACTGAAAGAAGTGGGTCCTCTCCAAAATGCGAACCTCTTTCAGATGCTTTGGGGAAGAAATATTATTATTAAGGTTTTGTTCTAACTTAGAATGTTAATTATAATAAGTAAATATTTAACTACAGCAATACAGGGGGAAACAAAAAATAAAACTATGGAAATGTATGTCAGATGCTCCTCCTTGGAGGGAAATTGTTTATCTCCATTACACTTCATTGAAAAGACATTTCAAGGGTTGTTAGATTAAAATGACAGATAAAAGGATTTTAAATGTGCTGACTGTGAAGCAGTCCTAAGTTAAAAAAGAAGATATTAACATCCACTTAAAACATGGATGAAAGCAAATATCCCTAGAGGTCTGCCTCTTAGCTGCCATTTCACATTTTTCATTTGCACTTTAAACCAGTTCCTCCATTTGACTAACAGGGCCTACTCTGTAATGATGAAAGAGCAGCTTGTTCTTGTAACCCTGAGGCTGGCTGATTTATTATTGACTTTACTCCCTGAGGAAGAAAAATCACTAGAAACTGTTATATCTGGAGATTTGCTACTTTTGAACACAAATACAACATCCGAAGACAACAGAACTGACAGAAAGCAACTGCGTCCTTTAATTTTTCTGTGAAAGGTTTACCTTTTGTTGCCTCTACTAAAGGAAATTTCAGTCCTTGAACATTCTTTTAACATACCTTTTAACACTAAAGGGCTGATAAAAAGAAGACAATAAAGTTAACAACTCAGTAATATGTATCTAGTCTGATGAATAAATTATTGTATTTATTGTATTTAGTTCTGTAGCAGTTGCATACATTTGTTTCTATCAAAAGCAACGCCTCAATAAATATTCAAATGAAAACCAAGGCATCCCTACACAAAATAAAACTAAAATTACATAGTATTAACTTGTGATCAATTATAATATTAATTATATATTTATATACTGCATAACTACAGTATACTGTATATAGATTCTAATATTAATTATAATGCTAACTGTTTTTTATATGCATTATTCCTGCATTGCTACAGCTACTGAGAAATGATTTGTCCTTCTTCTGACAAATACAGTATATCACCTTTATGAAACAACCATCGCGAACTGATAACGTAGTGCCCATCATTAAAAAAGGATCCATTTAATTACATACCCATTGTCCATTTCAGGACTTCAGATTTGATTACATGTGAGGTTATGGTAAGAATTTTAGAACTAAACTAGAAGATCAACTAAATGGAAATAAGATCCTAGGGATTTAAAAACATAGATTTAGTTTTCTTAGAGTTCTTTGACAAACTATACACAGTAACGGATACATACACGGCATACAATATCGTTTATATTTTCAGAAATTCTTCATTAAAGATTAATTCTCAAACTACTGGATTGATGGATTGAGAATTGCTTAATAAAAAAAAACATAAGAGTTGATGGATAAAAATCATCACTGGACAAACATTTGGCAGATGATGCAGCTAGCAATAAGAAATGATAAATTCAAACATCTTTTACACCTTCATGACCATGTGGGGAAACAATTCAAGTCCATAAAATGTAAGGATGTACAGTATAGTTAGAAGCACAGAATTTAAACCAGTTTAAATTGAACAATGTACTAATAAGATGGTATTTAGAATATTGTGTGCGTTTTTTTTAACCAAGCAAATTCATATTGCAATCTGGAAATCTGTCCGGAAAAGAGGAACCAGTTACATTCCCAGCCTTAAAGGAATGTCCTGAACTTAAAGAATAAAACTGAATCTTTTTAGTCTTGAACAGAGAGCTTACAAATTACAAAGTGTTCTGTTATAATAAGTCTTCAAAATCCTCCAATGACATATTGACACAAGTGGAAACTATGTGGAAGTATATTAAACATGAACAAAACAATGTATTTTGTCACACAGTGTTTTGGCAGCACAAGGAACAAGCTAAAGTACACAGCCATGTTTAAAAACACAGTTCCTAGGTTTCTTGCAATAAATACTGTTAAGTACATGGATGAAATCCTTGGACCAAGGATAGCTCAGTAGTTCAGTCCAAATCCATAAAATAATACAGGGATTATCACAATTTGTATGGTTGATATAGTATGAACTTGCCCTGGCATGGCTCTGTTGTAAATAAATCATTTATACACAACGTAACTTGATTTTTATACACATTTTTTGCCCTTTTCATGCATTGTGACTTTATGTCAGGATGTGTAAAATCAAATCAATTTAAATGATCTTGTGCACAAACATGTACACTTCCTTTACCTATTAAATTACCCACACTTACACATTTGTCTTTAGCGGTATCTGTATATAAAAATGCATTTTCTACATATGTTAGTATTTATGTATGATGGACACAGGTCTTAGTCAATCACTCCTAGCCTGGATTATCTGCACAAATAAATTGCCTGCAAAAATACTTCAAATGTTTTCCCCTCTAATTCATTTAACAAACAGTTACTTCAAGTATGATGTGATCCAGACATGTGACCTCACTAAAAATACTGAATGTATGGAAATTGCACATAGCAGCCTACCCATTAGGAAACGGTGAAGTCCCTACAGTATGTGTAAGCATTCCCTGACCTCTTTCCAATGACAGACAGAACCAAAGTCATCATGATAACCCTTGCGTCTGTCAGGAAATGAGTGATACACAGCAAGCAGAATGACATCTGTCATGATATTCAGATAAGACCCCTCAGCCTAACCTTGGACTGTCCAATCACCAGATCTCAATCCCGGTCAGGCTCCATGGTGCAGAACAGCTCTTTACTTCAAAGCCACCTTATGATCTGTCATGAAAAATATTATAAAGGGGCATCAAATGGCACGTGACCCTGAATTAAAAAACTACCCTTACATACTGTACAATTGGAGATGGTTAATATCCCCTGCCATTTCTAAGGTTAGATTATTGAATATATTCTATAAGTAATGACTGCACAACTTAAATCTTATTAATTCTTGATGCATCTAATGAAGTCACACATAATCACCAAGAGTTACTCTGACAAACAAAAAACTGTTGCATCTGAGCTGTGACTCTCATTCTGAAAAATTAATCCTTTCTAACCATGATGAGAAAACATTATGTATGACAAATACATTGCTTTTCCTAAACTAGCGGTATCCATAATGAGTTGGAATGAGTTACACACAGTGTTGCTGTCTCCGATCTTAAAGAAAATGATGTGGGAAAAATCTATGATGTGCAGTTACACCATATATTTCAAAGAAAGATAGGTAAAGTACGCCACAAAAAAGCAAGAAATTACAGGTGTACTGGGTGTGACATTATAAGGCCAAAAGGTTTAAATATTTTCTTCAATATAACTGAGTTCATGATTTCAAACAAATGTAAGGTATGGTAGACTGACCACTACTAAGAAAACGTTATTACCCAGGATCACATGTAATAAGAATATTGAAACCTTTTTTTCTTACTTTATACTCAAAATAGAAAATCTCTTGTCACCATCCTTGCAAGATTTTGCAGATAAATGAATTGGTTTAAGTGCTCCTGCCCAGCCTTGCCTTTTCAAAAATCCTGTTTGGAGTTTTGATGGTTTTGCTTTACAGAACATACATTGTGGTGTATAAACAGAGGAGGAGGAGGAGCTCATGTTGCAACAAGTATGACAGTGAGGAAATGGGAAAAGATTGGCAGCTTCTCTGTAGTAGAGCATTACCTCCAGGAGAGCCAGAGCTTGCAGCGGTCGATCTCCATGGTAACCGGTCACATGTGCACGCAGAGTCAAGCACTTCATGGTGCCAGGAGAACTCGTTCAGGTGGGCTGTCCCCACCACCTGTCACCACTTAACAGGCAATCAGCTCATTTACTCCAGGATACTAAAACCCTGATCGGCATGTGTTTCAGCGTTCTGCCACTGAGCTTCCTAACCAGTTCAGGAGGTGCTCTTAGCACGATCAGTCTGTCAAACAGACAAACAAACACATTTCTCTGCCTGAATCAGTGCCTGAAAATTGCCTGACATGGATCAGCACTGTCAGCCCTCTTTCCACTACTCCAGCTCAGCAATATACTAGACCAGCAGCATTATGCAAAATCCCGTTCTGCTAGCTTTGTCAGCTCACATAGTTCATTCCCTTTTCGGCTGTCTTCATCTACCTGCACAGCATATTCCTCTCCCCATCCTGTACTGGGACCATGCACATGGATTCCCCAGGCTGTCCTACGATGTGATCTTTTGAAAAGATGTGGGTTTTTTAATTTCATCACCGCATCATAACAAAGAGAGGATGCAGCTAATCAATTCTAGAAAAAACAACAACAAAATACTTAACTTGCAAGCTGGTTTGATTTTTTTAACTTGGGAATGTACTCAATGGAGACGTTAGATTGATTTTAAAATCAATCCCCAACATGTCAGTCTTGTATATGCAAATTAAGTTGTTACATTACACTATTACAAAAAAATATTGTGGGCATTGTGATTATTTTGCATTTGGTTAATGTTATAAATTAGATCATGCAGAACCCAGCAGTGATTAAGCAGTGATAGGAAATGATTGGGATTTTGACATATTTACAATTACATAAACATTTGTCCTTACAAAAGGTATGCTAGAGAAAATAGAAATGGAAATACAACAACATCTTTCAAGTCATTTAGCATGGAAAGAAAGGAGTGAGCATCTACATCTAATGGCCTTCTATACCAAACTGAGTAGGAAGACAAGAGCAGACAACTAAATGTCCTGTACCATTTCACCTTCCCCTGCCATCTGCCAGTAACTTGGATGGTCAGTTGGATCTCTGGGAGGCCTGTGCCAATGGCGGAGTACTCCACAGCAGGCACCATGTCAGCCATATCCCTGTATTCCTCCAAGTCTGTGAGGTGAAGACAGTAAAAGGACGCACAACGAGCCACACAACATTGACCCACAGAACACAGTACTGCAACGGGGGGGGGAGCACCCCAAAGTGACTGAGAGGGGTCCAGCCTTTCAAGCTACCACAGCGGCAAACAAAATGGTGGACGCCTTTTGGCAGAACAACAGATTGTGAGTGAGTATAGAAGAGCAGGGACAACTGAGGACTCTGCTAAGGGAGTATGCAGATGTGCTTTTGCCGCTAACAAGGAAGACTGCAGTCAATTAAGCTGGTCCAGAACACCATCAGTATGATGATGCAAGACCCCATCTGTATTCCTCCTTGCTGCTTGGTCGTTTTAAAAGCGGGCCAAAGCAGTGGACATTTGACTGATCGAGCCTTCAGACAGCCCCTGGTCAACCCAGCAGTCCCAACACGAAAGAAAAACCGCTACCTGCTTTTATGTACAGATAAGATAAGATCACTTTATTGGCCATACACAATTTCTTGCATTAGGAATTTGTCTTTTCACACACCCCAGCTTGCTCTCCAGGAGACACACAGGCAGGGAGAGAGAAGCTTGGGGTCAGTGTGCAGGGTCAGCGCCCAGGATACAGTGCCCCTGGAGCAGTTGGAGTTAAGGGCCTTGCTCAGGGGCCCAACAGAGTAGGAGTTCTCTGCCAGCTGTGGGATTTGAACCGGCAACCTTCCAGTCACAGGGACAGATCCTTAGCCACAGTGCCACCGCTCCGCCCTTCAGGTGGCTCAACATCATCATCAAAAAGCTGATTTATGATTTTGACTTATTAATAACTATACTACATTAATAAAACAGAATAATCCTTTGACCAGGATCTTGGCTTTATGGCAATAGTGAAACATTTTCAAACTTCAACAAAAAAATCATTCACCAACCTAAACTTTGGTAAATATAATTATGAATACAGTTTAAGAAACTTGTATTTGCTATATTTAAAAATATAAATATACAATATATTTTATGTTTGAGAAGAATAAATTATGCTGGCTTTCAAAATATATGTAGTTCTCAACATAAGAGCAGTTGTTACAAAAATGTTTATGATTTAGATGTGAAAAGTAAAAACAAACAGGAGCTAACGCCACAGTGTGCTTTCACAATGAAAAAAAAAACTTAATGTCAAAATATGTGAAAATCATTACCGCATTTTTAACCAAAAAATCATTTTAAAAGGGTCTCACTAAAAACAAATCATTACACTATGCTTTAAGGGATTATTAAATTTTGAGTGAGTTAGGGCATAATATAATCCTTGTTTGAGTAATAATTTTAGACCTAAAATATGACTGGCAAGAATGCAGAGGTAGTCAGTTTAATTTAAACATTTAGTCTAGATAAAATGGTTTTACTGTAGGTATAGAGGGCAGGTTTAACAATAGAATCATTAAATTATACTGCTGGGTAGTTTCTTTTGCATTTTAATCAACATCAGCAAACAAACTCCTACACAATTTATTGTTTTCTCTATTAAGTAATGTTTTATGTAAAATGACTAGACCATTGGTCTTTCAGCTATCATGAACTATGCTTTTTTAAGGTTTTGAAACAAATGCAAGAGGAAGAGTTAAGCTAAGCAAATCCAAAATTATTTTTTATGGTGTCTTTGCAGTGTGTTGTGTTTACTCGTTAAGGCACTTCTGTACTGTTCATTTCTTTGATGTCATACAGTATTTGTCAGGGAATGTTGTGCTTCCTGCATAGCACTACACATACAGTACTTGGGCACACATACCAAAGGAAAGATCACAGACATTACAATATAGAGTCCAGAGATTTCAATCTGGGATATGTCATGAGGGGACTGTGACTAGATTCCCCTCTAGGGTTGCACTTATGAGGCCAAACATTGTGGGGGAGGAAAGGCTGGGAGCCAGCCAGGGCTTCTATGGGTTGCCAGAGCAACAGTCCTCTGTCCTACAATTTACTTTTCACTGCAGGCCTGAAGTATGGAAAAAAAAGTGTTTGAGGGAGCACGTTATGGAGTATGTGTGTAGCAGTTATCCACACGGATTAACAAATTGAATAAGAATTAAAATAAGAACATGGCAATTCTTAAAAATGAAGTCTTCACCAATAGCCTCATTCAAATGCAGTTTAACTTATTGTCTGCTTTGCCTTCCACTGCCAGTTCTACAGGCAATCTAGAATCCACAGAGACTCACCGTTCCTAACCACAACTGCTTGACTGAAATTTTGCTGAGGCATAGATAGTATAGAGAGCAGTTAATAATTGTCTTTGATGTGTCTGAGGTTATAATCCAGTGCTCTAATATTTATAGAGAAATGTGAGGAAACTCTAGACTTGCATCCCCTTAGCTCGTTCTAAAGTAAGCTGTCAGGTACACCGGAGGATGCATACTGTAGAAAGATACTGTGGGTATCTTAATTTTAACATGGCTTTCTAAGGAAAGACACATTTGAGAGAGGGTGCAGGCCAGTTACTTGAGTGAACGCGATATTCCGTCCACCCATTTATATTCGTGGGGGAGCCAGAGCCTCAGCAAGCAATTGGTGCATGACAGGCATGATACACCCTGGTTGGAATGCCAGTCTATTGTAGGGCAGACGCATAGACAAACACACACAATCACATCTCAAGCCAAGATTTCCAGTAACTTAACAGTATATTTTGGAATGTGGGAAGAAACCGAAGCACCTGGAGGAAACCCACGCTATCACAGGGAGAACATACTGTCAGACAGATGGCTCCTCAGGTCTGGAATTGAACCCAGGGCTCCAGCACTGCAAGGTAGCAATGATAACCACTGTGCCACCATACTGGCTTTGGTGAGTTGGTGAGATACATGATCATCTGATGCAGTGGTTCTCAAACTGTGGTACGCGTACCGGCAGTGGTACCTGGAGTGCCGCCAAGTGGTACGCCAAATGACCCTGGAACTGTGTCGTGTGCGCTGAAAAATCGGGCCGGGTTTTCATATTTTGTATTTTAATACGTGTCGAATACGCAGCCTACGTACTACGATACAGTGCGCGCTAATACGTCAGTGGACACAAGAGATACTCTGTAATTCTATACCACTCTATAGGAATGCATGCTACGGATGCAAATGACCAATTGTATTTAAAAAAAGCTACTGTATCTCCAGCAAATAGGGAGAAAGGAGAATGTGCGTGATTTTGGAACAATGCTAACGTTGTAAACACAGGAATGCATAGAAATACGTGCTACGAACGCAGGTAATCTTATGAGCACACGAAACCGTGATAACAGAAAAATATTTAAGAACTGTTCTAATTTGAGAAAAATACACCGAGCGTCTCTGTGTTTCGCTCCCATGCGCATGAAATAAAAACTTTAAATAAATACGGAAATAAAAACGGAAACGCGGAAAAATGCAAGCTTGCGGATTGCTAAAGCAGGTAAGCTACACTATTTTTGAAGAACCTTATTTACCGTTGGCAAAAGAGCTGACACGTATTATGTGTAGAGAAAAAGCTGCTAAACAGCTCGACCTGCTGCCTCCCTCCCCCTGAAAGACACAGTCATTCATAGAATTATTGAAATGAAGGATTATATCAAAAGTACACTGATAGAGCGCGTTAAGATGAGCAGATGTTTTTAACTGCAATTAGATGAGTCTGTAGTCGATTTGGCCAATTTGCTCGTTTGCGTTAGATACGAGTTTGAGGGCATGTCCTATGAAGACTTTCTGTTCTGTAAACCGCTACCAACAGGAACTACAGGAGAGCACATATTTCAGCTTCTAAATGAATTTATCGAAGAGAATGGCCTCGACCGGATAAAATGTGTCGGAGTTTGTACAGACGGTGCTAGAGCAATGACAAGCCGACATAACGGTGTAGTTGCACGAATTAGATTGGTTGCTCCAGAAATGAATGTACGCATTACAACATCCACCGCGAGATCTTTGCGTCAAGAAAATGCCTGACGATTTAATATCTGTTAGACTCTTGTGAATTGTATCAAGGCTCGAAAAATTAATTCACATCTGCTTTGCTCAACTAAACAGGCTCACCCCTCTCACTGAAATGGTGCTTTTTTATTAGTTGTTGTTAATGTTTTTTTTCTGTAAAACACTTTGAGAAGCCACCTTTAAAGGCGTTATATCAAATTAAGTTTATTATTATAATATGTATATGTATGTGTGAGTGTGAGTGCGCGCTCATGTTGGTCATTGAGAATTTCTATGAGAGGATGACTTGTAGGTGGTACTTGGATGCTTTGGTTGGATTAGGGGTGGTACTTGGTCCAAAAAGTTTGAGAACCACTGATCTGATGAATGGATCATTGATCTAGTGAAAAAATGTAGCTCTCGACTTGCTATTAAAGGCAGGAATTTTCAGTGTTCAGACTGTAGTTATTTGCTAGTGGGGGTAAAGTTTTCTGACAAAATGATTTGGCTAGTCAGGTAAAAGAGACACTTTATGAATGCTAGCATAATTGTGAAGCAGCTAAAAAACCTCTGAGGTTCACTGAAGTGTAGTCAAAGCCCCTAATTCTAAATGTAAACTAATAAGGCCATAAAGATAATTGAACAATGTACATGACAAAAATGCAGTTGATGGAAATCTGACATGTTTGCTAAAAATCAACTTTAAAAATTCTCTTATCTCAAACTGTTGCCAACAAATGCACTTACTTATTCGACCATAGTATTCCAATTAGGGAAATGTTGTTTAAATTTATGCTGTCAAATTAATGGCAATCACAGTGGCGTTGCAAAGGAAGCACAATTAAAATTAAAACATGTGATAATTATAATATATGGAAGGTTGCTTTCATTTAAAAATCATAAAGGTTCTGCTGGATACAAGAAATGAATCACAAACAAATCACACAAATTAACCTTCATTTTGATGACCCATTTATTAAGCCACATTAAGAACAGAAATTACTCATTTTGTATGAGTAACTTTTCTTGGAATTAATTAAATGAAAAGTTCAGGAAGGAATTGCATTGCTTTAAATTAATTGTTATGAGCACTTTGTTTTAAATTTTTATTTTATGTATAGCTACCTAATGAAGAAAACGGTTCGGATTTTATTCCCCCCCTGCAATTAGAGCAATAAGCAATTCTACTAATGTTTTGCTTACATAACTACAGGAAGGTAAAGCTAATTAATTGTGGAGATAATTCATTATTTTCCTGTATACAGTATCAGATGTTACATTATTGTGATTATGTATAAAGCTAACTGGATATTGCAATTTTAATTAAAAACAATTTTACACATGATTTGGACCAATAAATAAAGCCTTAAGAAATAATTTGTGAGAAATAATTTTACTTTCTTGCCACTCAGATTATTTTCTTTCATTTCTTCTTATTAAAAGATCTTCAATTGATATAAATTGTTAAATAAATAATTTTTATTCAGTTTTAGGCATTGAAATCATTATCATTCTAATAAGTCACACAGCTCTGTCCTTGCAACTACAAATTTCTCAGGTCAGCCATTCCCCAAAATATAAAAGCATATTGATAACAAAAAGAAAGATATATAATTTCACATCAAAGTGTGGCAATGGGGAAACATTCAGATTGAGCCTTGGATATACAAATTTAGAGAAAGACTCACACAAAAATATGAGCGAAATTATGAAGGAATAGATGTACTCTTAGCTGTCCACTGCGACTTCTACTACGGAAGAAGACTATAATTTTTCAGGCTGTTTAAATGCTTTTAATGTTTTTGGTTCTTGAAGGACTTTTATAAACCAATATTTTACTTACTAATAAGACTTTATTCACACACTCATTTCACATGATTTATCAATGACTCTAGCTTGAGGGAATGCCTTCCTATGCTCTGGAGCTGCATTTTAACAGATGAGTACTGGACATGTCAGTCTGTTCTTAGTTTTGGCCCCTGAACCCAATGATTCCAATTTTGCTGTCACTGAAAGAAGTGATTTATCATCTGCCATATTACTTAGTGGGCCAAGTGGCGGGGGGATATTCATCTTGCTTCCTGCCACAGGTCATCTACAGGGTGCCATCACAACTGCAAGCCTTCCAAACTTCAGTTCTGATTCCAACATCCAACCAACTTCTAAAAAGGACAGCCGTGCTTTCAATTTTAAGAGTGGTTATATGGTTACATTTTTATGTTGAGAAAATAAAAAAAAGCTTATTCATGCATGATTTCTCTGAAAACCAATGGCGACATGCATACACCTGTACAAATACATACAGACACATTTAATCCTGCTTAATATCACTTCTGTGAATGGCAGCTTCTATTGATCTTAAATACGTACATTATAGCCAGAATATAAAGACTCATGTTTCTGATGATATTACTATCATATTCTTAACATCAACTATATTTACCACTCCAATCCCTTCAGTTTGACCATTCTGTATTGGTTATGGTGCTAGAGCGATATCCTTCAGTCCTTATAAAATCAACTAGACTAAAATATTTATCCAGGTATACATTAATTACTAAGTTAAAGATGAAAGTACTTTACTTTTTAATTTTAATTTTTAATTTTGAGTTCATGTCACAGCACTAAAGTGAACTCTCTGTTAGTAAAATACAAGAACAACATTTCAACACCTTGGATACTTTCACTGACTTGCATGTTAACTGATACAGCCTGTTATTTACTTGAGTAAATTGTACACCGGCAGAGGTTTTGCCATATTATTTGTTCTTGGGTTATCCTACATATACTGTACACAGATCAATTTGTTATGAAAGTTGATTAAACTGGGAGAAATGTCGTGCACATTAAAAAAAAAAGGTCATCCTAATCTTGAACGCCCTGGATAAAGGTAAAATAATATCCACAAGACGATTCCAAGTATTTTTGGCCTGTCTATAAAACACTGCTTTCAATATTTGTAAACATTTTAAATATGCCTGTTTCAAAGAACTACATCTGAGTGCAGCAGATGTCAATGGATTCAGAGGGCCTCTCTTCTGAGAATGAGAGAATGCAAGGGCACAATGCATGACTGTAGATCATGAAACATATACACATTTACAAATTTATTTATCACTCTAGGCTGCAACTATAACAATATTTTGCAAAGGCAACATGGGATACAGAAACAAATGTAATTAGCAATGGGATGGTATTGGGGGATATGTCTTTGCGAGTTTTCATGTTCTCCCGTTTTTGGCAGCTAGTCCAGTTGCTCCCACCTTCCAAAGACATGCAGGAGAGGTTTTGTTGATGACTCAAATCTCTCCAATTGTCTCAATCCAAAGGAACGCAATGGGACAAATGGCCTCCTCTAATACGCATTTAATCTCTTTTGCAATTTTGAAGCCCAGTTCTATTAGAAAATGTGATATTCTGTAA
The DNA here is from genome assembly GCF_059453375.1 of Lepisosteus platostomus. NCBI lineage: Eukaryota > Metazoa > Chordata > Actinopteri > Semionotiformes > Lepisosteidae > Lepisosteus > Lepisosteus platostomus. The sequence continues at coordinate 49,411,327 of NC_142618.1, read as the reverse complement.
ATTGCTTTGTTTTAAGGTTTGGAATATGTTTTAATACAGAGAAATACAGTCAAAAGAAAATTCACAACAAGTGATTTTTCGTAACAAATATTTACACACAGAGTCATCTTTAGGAGAGGTTTAGAGTTAGAGTCAAGGATATATTTGTTTTGAATTTAAAAAATATACCTTGGTCTGCCTTTTTCCTCAGGGAAGAAGGGGAATGAGTCACTGGGTCAACTAATAAAATACAGAAGTCTTGAGAGATGAAATCTTTATGGAATAAAATAGGACTGGCAAGGTTGTCATGCCAAACATAATTAATCTGTAGGACCATGAAGTGCAAATTAAATCTTTTTTTCATTAAAGAAATTGCCTTCCGTTTACAAATGACTTCTGAGATTGGTTTTATTTTGAATCCAAACGTTTCTCCCCCTTAAAAAACTGAATATTTCAATTATATGAATTAGTTATTTAGAAGCCATAATCCTATTTTTAGGACTAGCCCTTCAATAAACTATTCTGGCAGTTCATTTTTTTCAGTGATTTCCTCAATAATTTGTAATGCAAAATAAATTTCACCATGTGCATATGAAAAAAAATAATACCTTTGCCTACTGCCCTGTCTCTCTCACACCTGAAGAAGGCTCCACGGCCGAAACGTTGTGTTCTCTTTCTTCTTTTTTTCAGCATGGAATAAACCTATTACTTGTTCCTTTGCAGCCTACGCATGCTGACGCAGCTACCCACCTGAACTACTATCTTTGTATTTATGATTGAGAAGCATTGAGAAACAGTTTTTCCATCTAGTTACCATCTGAAATCAGCAAAATTGGCTCCCTGTGCTAGGCTATTTAGGGAGATAAAAGAAAATAAAACATTCAAGTAAAAAATGCATATTAGTTACATACTATTTAAGTAGAAGTTACAGATTTATATTTACATGCAAGACTGCATGCAGTTATTCAATGAAAACATTTCAGATAATCAACTGATTATTGTATATCAACTGTTCAGCACATTTTCAAGCTTCACCACTCAATAGGTAACAAAGCTATTGTGTCCTCCTAGTAAACACATACAGCACCATAGAGAAAAATCGAATGTTATGCATACTCTTTACAATTGTTTCTTTATTCTTAAAATCCTAAGATTTTAAGAATAAGTAAGAAAAATAACTTCCTAGTAATACTTGCTTACACTTATATAGTGCACTTCTGGACACTCCACTAAAAGCGCTTTACAGGTAACGGGGGCTCCCCTCCACACCACCAATGTGCAGCCCCACCTGGATGATGCAACGGCAGCCATAGTGCGCCAGAACGCTCACCACACATGAGCTATCGGTGGGGAGGAGAACAGAGTAATGAAGCCAATTCATAGATGGGGATTATTAGGAGGCCATGATTAGTAAGGGCCAATTTTTAATGACCACAGAGAGTCAGGACCTCAGTTTTACGTCTCATCTGAAGGATGGTGCCTTTTTACAGTATAGTGTCCCCGTCACTATACTGGGTCATTAGGACCCACGTAGACCACAGGGTGAGCGCCCCCCGCTGGCCCCACTAACACCTCTTCCAGCAGCAACCTTAGTTTTTCCCAGGAGGTCTCCCATCCAGATACTGACCAGGCTCACACCTGCTTAGTTTCAGTGGGTTGCCAGTTGTGAGTTGCAGAGTGATATGGCTGCTGGCTCTAGGGATACTAAAGAGTTTAAATGACCATCTTGTCTAGTTATTTAAATCTGTGAGAAAAGTAATTTAGCCATCTGCAAATGCAATTTATATCACAAATCACACCTATCTGTTTCAATGTTAAACTAGCCTATAGCTTTCCAATAATATGATTTTGAAAGAGTTTTAGAAAAAGGACAAAAGCATGGAAGTGAATAATTCTACCCCTGTTTCACTCATGAAAATGAGGTTGCTCCTCATTAACCTGAGAAGAAGATAAGAATGGCTTAAGTGCACGTTTCAGCAGTGCTTGTTAAGTACCTTCTTCCAGAGATGGCTAAAAAAATCTAGGTTATGAGACTTTCAATTTAAATAAGTGTATGTGTATATACCTGTGGCACATGATCCAGTTTAATTATCGTACAAGTGTTCAGGGGCATCTTCTTGCTGACATTTTCATCAAGGTTAAAAGGTGCATTTGTGTCTTAATGAGATTCACTGTAATTCAATGAGTAATTGTTAACAACATGTTACTGCTTATCTAGTCTCATTTTTTTTACACGATCAGGAAACAGATGCTTGTTAGCACAAGTGCTCAGGTAGCAGACAGCTAATTTACTGAGAAGCAACTGCTTCCCATTTCGTCTGCCAGCCATGTGTCAAAAATTGGCTACATATTGGCTACATATTTCTCAAAGCCTACAGTCATAGAAGAATGCAGTTTCAAAATATTACAAAAGTAAACATTTTTTTAAAAGTTTATTCTGCACATTTGCTGAACATCAAGAAGAAAGTAAATGTTTATTTTAATTATGTCAAGATAATTGGTATAAGCTGATTTATGTATTCAAATAATTATTTTAATGGTTGAATTAAATGGGTAGCTACACTACAGAGATTTTTTCTTTTCTGGCGAGGAAGCAAGCATCATTTTCGAGACGTGCATTTTAGTTTGAAGCATGTTTAATCTTGAGCTGTTGTGTTGGGTTCATGGATTTAGGGATGGAAAATGAATAATTAAACAATGTGAGAAGAGAATCTCAAAAATAAAATAAGTGATGAATATGCAGTATATCCTTATGTGAGGTGGCTTTGTTTGGCCATGCTGATTTTTCTTTGCGTAAATAAAACTGAAAGGATGGTGACTCTGTCATATTTGAGCATTGTGGCTTTCTAGAAGGCCAAATCTTTTACTGTTTCTATGACAACTATGTGATGACATCTTGATTATGAGGAAAAAAACACCTGCCTCTTAGGAGTTTCAGCAAAGAGACTTTAATGGATAGTCTTAAGTGAAATTGACAAAAGGGTTTTCAACAGCTTCCATTGCTGCCTTGTATCCTGCACATGAAGTCTGCAGGTACAGAACAGCAGTTGGAGTACTCTAACCATCCTATCTCATCGATTCACTAGTGTGACCATTCACATTATTACAAAATCTGAATCAGTAGTTCAAAAATTTGGACCTACAGTAGGTATTACATCGTGTTCATAGGGGAAGCACCAGTGAAAGCACTGAAAAAACCCCACAAATAATAGGAGGCCACTAGTACACACTGCTTGTTATTTTCCTCCAAAGCTGAAATTAAACAAAGTTATGATGTATTATAAAGTCAACATTTAAAACAGGAACAGGTAACGGGTTTATTCCATGCTGAAAAAAAAAGAAAGGAATCACAACGTTTCGGCTGTGGAGCCTTTTTCCATAGCCGAAATGTTGTGTTTCCTTTCTTTTCTTTTCAGCATGGAATAAACCTGTTACCTGTTCTTTTGCAGCCTACGCATGCTGACGCAGCTACCCACCTGAACTATTTAAAACACAGTACAAATACAAGAAGGACATTACTCCTCTGGAATCAGGTCTCCAAAATCATATTGTGCAAATTGTTCTTCCAGTAAATGTATACTGCTGTGCATGTGTGTGTGTTCTGGGTTGCGCATAATATGTGTACACTGGTCTCCTTCCAGTTTTTCACTCTACCATGCCCGAGTAGTTAAATCCCTAAATTTGTGGGTTTTGTGCCCTTCAAAACATGAAAACATAAAAATGAGGGCTGATGAAAACAACGGTGCAGTAGCTTAGATTTATATTATCTGCAGAACCAGACATCAGACGTACCTTTTGAATAAATGCGACTTTTTTTTCGGTCATCTTTTCTTGATCGTATTGTATGCATTAAGATGCAATGCACTGTTAGCTTGCTAGCTGTCTGAAATAGGTTCAACTAACATCAATCCAATTCAATTTAAAAACCTACTCACCACTGGTCTAAGTAAAAGAACTTGTCTTCTAGATTTTAAACATGATTTGGTTGATTTCTTTTCTAATGCCAGTATTAAAGGAAAACATTAGGGAATCTACCTCTCACGTCTAACCAGTCACATCATGCTTTTAGCTCAGTATTTACTTTTGATTTGAAGCTGTATTAAACAGGAACCCTAGCACTTGGCATGTTAAAATAGTTTGTACTGTATAGTACCTACACACACACAATGACCTTGAACTTGGAATGGCCAATTACATGTGATTTTCTTAAGAAAAACAACATACAGCTTGGAAGGGCCAATTACATGTCACTCTCTTAAGAAAAACAAAATACATTAACAATAAAACTCTACATACATGTCTTGGCTACATATAATAAAATATCTGATTTACACATAGTGTAAGATGCTTTTTAGGGAATTCAACCAAATAACATAAAATGAGTAACACATATAACACAATACAATACACAGAACCAATGATAATGGCAATAATATTTGTAGTTCATTCCATACTTTAAGCTTAAACATATTATACTATATAAATAACACATAAAATTCATTTTCAACAATGCTGTCAAATCATTCCAACATGCATCTTTGAGGGCTGAATCGCAGAATGTGGATGCAGGAATTCCTTCATTGTACTGTATATAAAAAGTACAGCAGTGTTGATTAAAAAAAACATTCTTAAGTTCTGAAACAACTGCTAATTGGTGATTACCATCCTGAAAGAATCAAGTTCAAATTATGAATATCTAACAAACACGTGTCATCAAGTCTTATCTACAGTAAGTTTGCATTTATTATTCCACTGACCTGAAGTGTTAAGTATCGCAAACACACAGTTCATTTCTAACACAGTGGATGTGGCCTCACGAGACAATTCACTTCCTATTATTAATGAAACTACTCTAAGAATTTACATATGCAGTAGTTTCAACCATAATCACATTACCAGAAGTACTGAATACTACAGTTCAATTTATAGGGTTGGTTTTATGGAAAGAAAACAAAAGTGAGCAAAATTGCTATTCATCATTTTCTACTCTTCTTCGCACAAATGTAAATAGAATTTGACTGCCCAATTATATTCAATCGGAAAACCTTGTTATCATAATCTAATTATCCATTTGTTACAAAGTATTCGCTTCCAAATAAAATACTAGAGAAGAGCTATGACAGTTATGAAATGACTAATTGTGTACAAGGGAATAAAGTAAAACCATTTATTTAGTACATCAAATACAAAGATAAATACTGTGCATCTATGCTGTGTGCAATGGCCTCAAACCTTTTTGTTCACATCCGATTATTCCTTCAGGCTGCTGAGTTCTCCTTTGCAATATTTCTAATGTTCTTAATGTTGAATACCTCCTTGGTGCTTAGCAGTCACAAGATGATAACCCTAAGGCTGTGAAGATTAGTGATTTTTTCTGAATGTACTTACTTCTGTCATTCTAATCTGTACAGCAAATCCAAGTTTAAGAATATGTGAATTTTTAGGCAGACTTCCCTCTCTACAATTGCTGGTGTCTCTTGAAGAAAAGATAGCCTGAACTAATTTGTGTATTCTAGCTAAATTCAACCCAAACTACTTTCCTTTGATTTCCTATATAATGTCCTATTTCCAGGCAGTCTTTTGAGGAAAATTTAAAGAACCTTCCTATAAGTCCTAGTGAAGGAGGGAATACAGTATATAAGAAGTACATTTGCTCTTCATTAATGTTATTTTCACTTTTCCCTCTCTAACCACAAATTCTTTTGGAAAATGCACTGTTTGTTTATTCACTTCAAGTGAAAAAGGATCTAACATTAGTAATGATTCAATTCATTCTGTATTTGAAATCTGAAGATCTACAAGGCTAGCTCATATCAGTTGTTCTTACAACATTGACAGGCACTACCACATTTTTTATTGAGAGGCAATAGAAGAAAAAGCTTTAAGCCTTACTTAAAATGGATGATTTCAGTTCATGGAACTTTTAGATTCTGTTCATTCCTCATTTGGCTGATTTTGAATGCAACTACTTGAGAACGTTCTTTGGAGGGTTCATTTAAATTGAACTTGAATTACATTAAATACAAACTGTACAAATTTTGTAATATAAAATAAGAATAAGAGATTACTTTATTGGCCACATACAATTTCTTGTATTAGGAATTTGTCTTCGTCTACCCTAACTTGCTCTCCATGAGACACACAGACACACACACACACGGAGCGAAGCTTGGGGTCAGAGCGCAGGGTCAGCCATTTATACAGCTGGAGCAGTTAGGGTTAAGGGCCTTGCTCAGGGGCCCAACAGAGTAGGGTTCCTCTGCCAGCCATGGGATACAAACCGGCAACCTTCCAGCCACAGGTGCAGATTCTTAGCCACAGAGCCACCGCACCAGAGCCACAAAGCCATCCTTTGTACTGCCCCGCAAACGAATGAATGGTTTATTGGGCTGATATAATGGGTAACATCTTCTATGACAAGAATGATAAAATATAATAAGATGGGCTTTTGATATAGGGCATTAGATGCTAATTTGAACTGTATAAACTGGGATTTTCTGTAACACATTTATTTTTTGTAATCTACATTCTGACCAGCCTGTCAGACACACCTCTTGAGTGTCAGATCCACAGAGCCCAAACTGCATTAAAAGAATGGTCCACAATTTATGTGAATTTGAACAATCATAACGACAATATTAAAATGTTATATTTCTAAATATTTATAAGGACGTTTTTGCACTGTAAAACTAATATTTATAGATATTTCTTTTTTTTTACAGTTAAAGTCAAATAAATTTATTGGATGATGGAGCCAATGTTAAATTGGTATTCTAGCATTTTACTTAAATAATAATATAGTTACTAAGAGAAGAGACACAAGAGACAGAGGTCTTGTGAGTATTAGAAGCACAAAAAAATCTCCAGGGCCCCCAGTGATATGGAAAGAAACAAATCTTATTTACAGACTATTCATGTTGTTAACTACAGTTAATGCCAAAACATGATGATTAGCAAATAATATAGAAGCTGCAAAGGAAAATAAAAAGTATTTCCAGGGATGTCCTACACCAACAAACTAAAAGAACAAGATCTTTTTAGTCTCGAATGGCCAAAATTCAGTTCAATAGAAACCCACAGAATTGACAATGAGATATAAACAAAGGAACATGAATGAAGGGGAAGGGACAAGATACCCAGTCATGCTGTTCAAGAAACAGCTGGATGAAATGTGCTGATCAATTAGTTGTTACTGAACAAACAAGCCAGAGAGGCAAAATTACACTCTCTCGCTTGTAACCCTTCTTTTTCTACTTTGGCACTGCATGTTTAACAATTAAATCTTCCTGCCTGGAATGGGCATGACTATCACATACTGTATACTGCTACCTTCACCTTCTCATTATGAAGGCTTAAGGTCATAGCTGTGGATGCTGCATATAGGTTTCAGATACAACCTAGCACACGAAAGTGAAGCTGGAAATCATTAAAAGCTACAGGTTCTCCAGACATGTGGGGCAAATTCATGGCATAGGGACATCTCTCCTATTCAACATTTCTCTAAAACTTTGTATCCAGCTAGAACTTTCAGCTGGAAGCCAGTCACAGAGCATAATCACTAAGCCACATCAAAAACTAAAGCACACAAAGGGTGCCCTCCAGAGCATTTGGCACAACATGAGCTGTGCCCTCCAATAGGTTTTGGAGCTCAGAATGTTTGCATTTAGATAGTGCCTAAATCTGCTTTTTTCTCCCCTGTTCGCATTTAAAAACTGATTCACCATATGCGCAAACCTCTTGTAGATAAGAACTGTATTTACTTTTCTGGTCCAGATAGATAGGATCCTAGTTCATTACTGAACCTGTGTTAGTTTAAGATCTGAGAAACAGAAGCCCTACTACAAACAGATTTCACAGTGCTCAATTTAGTTTTAACCAAGTAAATAAAACCACAATTCTTTGCAAGAGATGTTAAATACTACTGTGACAGACTGAAAACATAAGGATACATCAGAGAAAATGGAGTTTAGTTAACTAGATAAAATCATGTCTAAACATAATGCAAAGGTCTTGAAAAAAAACAAAATGCTTAAAATACAGTACACCTATAATGGGATAAAAAATAAGCAGCTTAAGTTATAAAAAATATATATTTGTGCAGTGTGTAGTAAAATTGGATTACTTAAGAGATTGTTTCATTTAAGGTAATTATAACCAGTGCTGTTACTTTCATCCTGACAATTAAATTTGATATTCTCATTTGTTAATGTTTTAATTACATTTCTTTTCCTATTAAATCAAGAAACCTTGCATAGGCATAATAAAACAGACAAAAGGCATTGAGCACAATATGGAGCAGACAAACATACATCCTGTCTTCTTGAATGATTTTGAGCATGATGCACTTCCTGATGTTAATTAAGCATTTTAGTGTTATTTATATTACAAGTACAAATGTACTGTACTTGTTGGAAAGCCAGGTTATTCCCTTACTTTTGGAGCTGATTGTTTTTATATGAAAGGGTTCTCATTATTTACTAACTTGTTTGACTTACTCATCCAATTTTAATATGTGCATTTTCTACCTTGGCAAGTACTTAAAAGAATTATTATGATCAAATTACAGAATAAAAAAAAAACCCAAACCTTACAAACTGGATTTTGTTATAAAATTACTAAAACAGAGGACTTCTATGTAACTGCATCCTTTTCTTAAACCAGATTTTCAAACACAAAGACGCTTTTAATGTTTTTTGCTTGCCTCCATTCTTTTGGAAAATAGTTTTGAAGGAGCCGTTAAAATAGAATCTATATACACACCTTGAAATATTTCCCCTTCAGTACTGCAGGGACAAGTAAGTTAATTCATGGTATATTTCCCTAGACAATATTATCTCCCATGCACAGACTAAATTTTCTCTTTGTTTAAGGACATGAAAACCTTTAAAAAACAGTATGAAAATCCCATAAATAAGAAGACACAAAAGAAACCTAAAGCGGTACTTAAGGTAAATGGCAGCAGCTGCAGTGGCATAATGGAATTATTTGTGTTATAAGGGACTTTTTCCCCCTACAACCACACTGTGGAGCAGATCGAATGAAGGTTGTACTGTCCTTTTACATGGTGTACATTCTAAAGGGAAAGTTAATTGTATAATTTGTTTTAGAATTAGCAGCTAATAGTAGCTTTATACCATTTTAAAAAGGGATTTTTTTCTTTCCTTTGCCAGGATTTACTTGAGTTATTAAAACCCTGAAACTCAAATACCATGTTGATGTCATGGTTGCTCGAAAGACATCCAGTGTGTTCTGCCTTCCCTTTTGCAAGGATTTTGAAAAAAATAAATAAATCTGTACTCATTTTTATCTATCTGAGTCTTGAATGTTATTCCTATCCCCATACTCAGAGCTAGCTTCTCTTCATTACGTTTGTTACTAACCTCATCAGAGAGTTCCTGAAATTTGGGCTGGTTTCTGTATCTACTTTTTTCACCTCCTTTTCAGTAAAACCATGTCTGTCCTTAACTACTAATGTCACATTTACAATGTCTTCCATCTTAAATATTCTAGAACTGGCAGTGGCTCAATCCCATCTTGCAACAAAATGTGCACTTCAAAACTTTCCTGTTAGGTCTTAGAAAAAGATATACTGAAACAGTTCTCATTAATGTAAATAATACTGTATTTTTTAAGTGAAGTCTTTTGAATCTGGGTGACCTGTTCCACCTCTTTGCTTAAGTACAGGTTTTGATATTGTTAATCATGTCATCATACTGTCCTTGCAGTGTTCCAAAGTGATTTCCTATACAGTATATTCCAGTATGATTAACGGTTTCCTCTTGATGAGATTATCCACCATCATGAACTTCGCTTTCACTTCTATACTGAAGGCACTCGGACTTATCTGCTGATCACTTTAGGTTCCACTGAAGGCAATGTTGCATGGTTTGCTGTAAATACCAAAATACAAAACTCACCAAACAGCAGAAACAGCAAATAACATTCAAAAGGAATTATATAAATTCAAGATTGGATAAACCCAGGAGATGAGGTTCAATCTGAAAAAGTTCAGAGCATTTCTTGCAAGCAGCAAAACCAAACTATAAATACAAATTGGAACTGCTCAGCTTTAAGAGGATACTTCTGAAATAACTTAGGTGTTTATATTGACATATCATTTGCACTTACTAGAAAACGTACAGAAGCAAAAAAGACAGAATACCAGAATATATAGTTAAAAATAGAATTTAAATAATAATAAAATTGTACAATGCCTAGTAAACCCAATTTAGAATATTGAATATAAAATATTAAATACAATATTGGGTCCACAATACCAAAGAACTATAGCACTCTTAAACATAATTTTATTATTATGATCATCATCACCACCACAACCTCTCTGACCATAATTTGATAATATACCAATATTGGTTTAGTTGTTTGTGGTTGAAGGGTGTAGTTGGCGATACTAGAACTATAAATATCAGTAGCTAATTTACCTACTGTAAAAACACTGCCTTACTGTTTTTAGGTTGGTTGTGGGCAAATACTCCAGATTTGAAGCTCTCTATAATTATGTCTTGAAGACAAACTATATATGAATAACCTACAGACAACTTCAAATCTTAGTGGTGAAATATCCACAGATTTACAGTCCATTACGAAGTTGGTTACAAAAAAGCATAGACTCAAGACTCAAAAGAATGGCTCAATCTCTCAAAAGCAGATTATATATACAAAATATACAAAATTGTTTTTACACAAAAATCCCACATTTAAAAATAAATTGTAAAAATGCTATATTAATTCTTTAAGACCTGAAACAGAAATTGCAACCAAAAGATGCCACTCATATTGCGCTGTTTTTTAATTCTGTGTAAAAGAGTAAGCAGGAGAGTCTATTTTTACCATTTTTATACTTAGTGTCAATGACTTTTTACTTAGTGGTGAAAATTAGTTTTACATTTAGTGGGAGCTGTTTTAATTTCAGTGTGATTTTTTTTACATTTAGTGACAATGTCATTACATTTAGTAAGTTACACTGGTGACACATTCTTCAGTATAGTGTGAGCTTTACAGTATATTTAGTGGATATTTCACATTTAGGGGTAGTGCAATTGTACCAATCTTATTGCATAAGTTTGTGAAATTATATGAAGAATGGAACCTTAATAATAAGCCAGCATGTGGAGTTCATGAACCATAAGTCATTTATATTAATAAGGAACTATTTTACAGTATCTGACAATTAATAGAGGACATACAGGAAAAGTAATCAGGCCCTTCCTATGCTGTCCCATTTTGTGAAATTACAAAATGATACACACTTTTAAGTTGCAGTCAATGTCAACAAAACCAATAAAGAAACTGAAATATGTTCATTATATGCAGTAAACTAAATATTCAGACCTGTCAGTGTTTGGTGGAAGCAACTCTGGTAGTAATTACAGCCACAATTCTTCTTGGGTAAGTCTCTACCAACTTTGCATACCAGTTTGGTACAATTTTTGCCCATTCTTCTTCACAGATTTGCTCAAGTTCTCTCAAGTTGCTTGAAAGTACTCGCTTCTTTTTCAGTATCAGAACCACAGTAAGAACTCAATCAACTCCTTATGCCCATCGGCTGCTACTCTATAGCATGATAAAGATATAGTTAACCGATAAACAGCTTTGCATAAATTTGGTATCACTTGCAAAGCATTTATGAAAAATGTGAGAAAAATAGAAGTTCATGACTGAAAGGTTAAGTGACCACATTTTGTGCACTCATCGCTGCACCTTCAAAAATCCTAATATTTTCTATAATCACATGACTTGACCTGGGCACCCAATGATCTATGTCAAGACTGCTGGAATGTGATGTATTACATCTCATACACTGTGCTGCAGGCACTGATATTAATTAAGGTCTTTTCAAGAGTTTAACCTTCAAGTCCTGCATCACTAAAATGGTATATATACACACAGAAATACTGTATGTACTGTATATATATATATGCAGAAAAAATAAACTATATAAGTATTATAAAGAAAATAAATGTTGTTCAAAGTTTCACATTTCATTCACCATACTGGAGATTTAGTTTTAACCTCGGGTTGATTTCACATTTAGAATAAAAAATGGAGAATGGAGAATAAAAAAGAATAAAAATGTCTCCAAAGAGACTGACAAATATGTTATTTCCATGTTGCAAAACAAATATGACATTTAAAAATGTAAATCAACAAAGAATCTCAATTCCTGGAATTTTTTTTTATAATTCTCTTCCAAAACAAATGCAAAGATTCATACCTGATCTTGATATATATGATAAATCATAGATGTTTCTCTTTAGAAAGTAATCTAAATCTATGATCGTCTTGGAACTCATCTAACATGAATTATTAAAAATTGAATCATTTGAGAGGCAAGAGAACACAATCACAAATTCTTTTTCTGCAAATTTTCATCTAGATGCAGGATGTACACATTAGCTTTCATACGAGTCTCAATAAAATAAACCAGCAACCACAGATTATATGCTTCCTCTTCTGAAGATATCTGCAATATGTCAATATATGATGCATTTTAAATCTGATAAATAAGGTCAACAGCACAAAGGAATCTGAAAGAGATACTGTGTGTTCTGCTCAGTTCATCACACAACAGCTTTAATTTTAATCGTCATACTCAAGCAACAATCAGTTTTATAATCTTTGAAAATGAACTGTTCTTAGGTTAACAACAACAGCTGGGCAACATGTGAATTTTTTACAGTAGTGCTATTATTTTTAATAATACCGATTTGTAGTATGTATTAATGCTCTTCACTACAATTTGTTTCATGTTCAGTGTTGTTTTGAATAGTTTAAGTTAACAAAACTAGCTTTCTACTTACATCTTACTTCTTTGTGATATTTAAATGAAATCTATAAATATCTAATTTAACTATATTGTCAGATACAATTTACAAATGTAATCCAGCTGTGGTGAAAATGGGCTCTTTATTTGTACATCATTTTCTTCTAGGATACTTTTTTGGAAGGCTCAAACTGTAAAAGGATGATGCCCTACTCCAAGTATGCCAAAACTGGAGGTGAAACAGGCCTGGAAGCAGAATGTGTGCTGGCTGTATCACGTGCAGTTTGTCCCTGTATGGGATTCAATCTGCCATCTCTCAGGCATGTCTGAGTCCCCTGAAGCCATATAGCAAACAGGCAGGTGAACAAATCCAGTGAGTCAAAGGACTGGTCATGTGACCCAGTGGGTTTGCAGCACCTTTCAGGCTTCAAAGGAATACATCCCCTTGACACGCCAAATGAGCAGTGTTGCACCTGTATCAACATATGGATGCAAAATCTCCCCCCTGAAAGGAAAATACTGCAATGTACAGATGGTGCAAAGATGTGGAAATGTGTATACTACAAAAAAAAAACTGTAAGAACAAACAAGATAACCAAAAACTGAAGATTTTTATTAAAAAATACCGGGGAGGCCTTATTCCTGCAGTGGATCCTTCATAAGCAAAGATGATAATACTCATTTTAATGTGTTATGAAATAAAGGATTTTAACAACAGTGTGATTGAAAAGCATTCAGTTGTCGAACAATGAAAAGATAGTTTGGAGCTAGGGATTTTATTATTATTGTTGTTGTTTTAGACACTTTACCAAATGATTGTCTGTTTAATCATTTGATACTGGATAGAGTTCCGACTGAGCAATGTTGTTAAATGTTGTTTTGTATGACAGTATTGTACTGTTGCTGTATTGTCATATACTATGTTATGAGTTCTTGATGTGCAAGACAAATTCCCTTAGGGGCAATAAAGGTTATGCAATTTAATGTTACTGTATATATACTCCACTGTGCATTTATCCCAATATGTGTGGGTTTGAGAGCTTAGAACTAAAGTGGTCAAATGGCAACAAAAACTGTCTAGTGACTATGGTAAGCAGGGAGCACTAAGATCATTAAGTGTAATGTTTGGGAGATGAATCAGATGGCTCAGAGATAAACTTCCAAATGGTAAAAATGTATCCTTTCACACTCTCTCTTATATCTTTTTGGAGCTTTCTTCTATTTCTACCGACTACTGTTTGCACATAAAACATGTCAATATATACATAAAACTCCCTTTTCATTCCTTCTGAAAGCTGAATAATAGTTCTCGTGGGAACCATAAGCAGTAAATTAAAAGCCTGTTAAAATGGTTACTTTCTGCTCAGCAGAGCATCAAAATCCTAAAGCACTAATGTACACTATATGTGAACGTATTGCTTGGAATAAGTTGCGTTATCTGCAAAAAGTTCTTACACCACAAATGGCTGCCCATAAATACCTCAAAAATATAAAACACATTACTTACAGTTGTTATCAGGCTCAACGATTTAACTGTAATCTTAGTTATGGGGGGGAGAAGAGTATTTAGAGGAAACAGAAACACACCTAACTCATACTATATTTAGTGTTTATTTCATTACATACAAAAACAAAAGGTCAGCAGAAATCACAAGCCCCTTTCTCATGCCAATGACCTACAGTACTTCCCACTGCATTATTACGAAGAGCGATTAATTCTTCACTCCCCATGCTCGTCACTTTGCATTACTTTACCACCTCCATTTATCGCCTTTGCACCAGCGCTGGTGCTTTCTCTTTATATGGTAATTTTGACGATCCTCCTTTCTCACTGTCCTCATGGCCTGTAGCTTGCTGTTCCACAGCTAATTGGACTTGACACCAAAGAGTGCTGGATTCCTGTTGCACAGCCATATAAATCATGCATTGAGAGGTGCTCCCTGTGTCTCCTGAAATAGTTTTCCAAAACCCCAATACATTCTAGAGAAACGTGTACAGTACACTCAGAAAAGCAAACTGTGAAAAATACTTATCACTTACAGCAATTATACAGTACAAGCTGTGAAAAATACTTATCACTTGGATTACTTCCATGCATTCCTATAATTGATTATTAATAATTTGGCAAATTCTATTATCCACAGAAACTTACACTTGTACCCATGCCTAAAGTTGCATAAAGGCATTTTACTGGTACAATCTGAGTACTTAGTTCAGTTCTGGATTGCACCTTTCTTATGCCTCTGTAGTCGGTTTTATGTTGTTGTTTTTAGATTTTTAAAGCACCCTGTGATTTGTATTTTCATATACAGTAGCTTGGTGTAGGAGAATACATTAACTGTACACGATGCTATATTTCAAAACATCGAAGTGTGTTGTGTCATTACGCGGGGGCGTGTCCAGTGTGGAGGCGGAGCCCTGGTAGAGGGGCGGCGCTTCGCCTTTGTAGTCTCAGCTGTTTTAGCTTCCCAGCTGGGCGGGTCCTAAAAAGGCACACTGGATACCCTCCGACGGGACGAGTGGCCCCAGACGTACGGGGGTTTGCAACCGCGTAAGGTTTTCTTTTTAATTTTTCTTTTGGCCTGTTCCATCATGCACTTTCACTGGGGCAGGCGTACATACGCATTTTTGTTACGCACTAAGTTCTTGTTTTGTTATTCTCGTACACGCCCTGCTGACCAGACTGGACCCCGCTAAATAGGGTCAGTCCAGTCTGGTCACCGCTGTGCTAGAGGCTCTCCTTTTTTTTCCAGGCTGGACCCCTTTTTATAGGGTAAGCCCAGCCTGGAGGTAACGCAGCACAGCGGTACTCTTTCTTTTTGTTTTTTGATGCATTTCTTCCCACTGTTTCGTGTTTTTGGTCCCTGTTAACCTCACACCGGTGCTTCCGCTCCCTCGCCCGGGGCGTTGACTTTTTACCTGTACTCGCCACAGTGCCTCCCACTGTACACTGTCACAGTGTTAATTAAGGAATCTATGCATTATAAAGAACTACATATAATACCGGTAGAGAAGCAAAAAATTACTTCATCAAAATGAGGGAGAACTTCAGGGAGGCTAGATTGTCCTAGCACAAAGAGGAATTTAACCAGCAAAAACTAACAAACATGAGAACGCTTTGATTTTTAAAAATGTTTGCTACATGTTGCTTTCCTAGTGATTCCTCTTAAGACAGAAGATATCATTATACCAATCTTATATCAACCCAAAAGTTCTTTATTCAGTGATCCATCAGAGTGAGCTGACAATAAAATGCATGCTAAGTAATTAAGGTGAAGACACAGTGGAAAAGCACAAATCATTTACTGGCATATGAAAAATAGTCACTGTTTGCTTCTTGATTATGTACTTATAAATATTGATGCAGATTTACAATGCAGCCTATAAAAGGTCATGGACAGGAAATATTGCATTAGGAAAGAACTAAATTTGATAAGCTTCCTGTTAACAGACTGGAATATGCTCAGTAAATAAAGCAAAATACTCCCCCTGTTAAAAGGCTCTTTCGGAACATAGTCTTTTACAATATTTCAATTCTGTAATCTTTAGTAATCTTGTTTCCTGAAGAAATTGCCCACATGTTGACAGAATATCTTGCCCTCAATTCCCAGCGTGCCCTTATCTGTCTACCGCTGAAACCAGAAATTGAATGAGTCCTAAATAAATGTTCTATTTACTTTCTTGTTCCAGGGCACTGCTTTTTTCACTTTAATTCCTTTGCTACCTTGTACTTCCTAGGTGTACTATTAAGGTTGTGTAACATATCGTGCTACGCAACGACCTCATTCAGACATACAAGGAGACTTACACAAAAAAGGTGCAGATACTGAAATTGGTCATCATAAATGCTTGCATGAAAAGCAACTGGACATAAACAACAGTATTTGACTCTTAAGTATTTTGCCAAAATACAAAATATCCATTCTGTATTTCCTCATGTTCATATCACAAGATACCAAAGTTAGAACCTGTATTTTGTTTTCTTTATAATAACAAGAATTTGTTTTGAACTTGATTACATTTGGAATTTATTATTCCACAAATTATTGGCTTGTGGCTCAACGTAAGGAGTGCTGTATACTGTACAGTGAAAATGCATGTGGTTCACCCCACATTTATTCATATTTTGTAAATTGTGTAAATCATCCTCTAGCAGGGATTAGACTGACTAGATGCCCCCTGTAGAGTGTTATGAGGTTCTCGCACTTCAGATGGGAAATTCACTGTAGGTACGTTTCATGTAGAATTGCTTTAAGTCCTTCAGACCCATTGGTTTCCGTTAGTGAAATGTCATCTTGAGTTAGAATCAAAAATGTTCAATTGGATTAAGGTCTGGAGATTGAGATTGCCAACACTAATCTTCCATACTGACAACTATTTCTGTCAATCTGAATGTATGCTTTGCATGATTGTCATGCTTGAATATCCATTTTTGGCCATGCATGAGCTTTTTGGCAGAATGAACCAAGTGTCTGGTCAAAATATCCTGGTATGTATTGGTGTCAGCATTTTTCCTAACCTGACAAGGGCTCCAGGACACTTAGATGCAAACAACCCCAAAACATAATAGATGCCTCCACAACATTTCACAGTGGTAATGAGTATTTTCTCAAGATAGCTATTTTACTGCCAAACATAATGCCGAAAAGCATGTTCAAATAGCCGTGAGATGAACGGTTTCAATTTTAATTTAAATGAAGCTTTGCCAGATAAAGTCTTCTCTTTTTGAGGTTTGCCCTCAGCAGAGGCTTCTTCCTTGAAACCCAGCCATGAATGCCACATTCTTGTAGGTGACTTTGAGTGGAAGTTTTCAACAGATATGCCAGGATCTCTATATCCTTTGTGTACAGTAGGTGTAGTAGAGAGAAAATGATGGGCCTCAGTTTTTCTGATTCTCACCATATGATGACATCAGGTAGACATTAATCAATGTAAAATCTGTACATATAATGTTGATTCAAAGGTCTACATTCATGGACGATAAACTGTGAATCAAACAGAATTCAGGATAGGCAATGGAATTCAAACATTTCAGCAGTCAGCCTTCTCCCAATTTATACTACTGATTAAATTATAAAGTTAAATTAAATATATAATTTAATGTATTAAGAGGCAAGTAGATGATGCAAGAGGGAAAAACAAAAGCCCGACTTTCAAAGCTTTTTGTTCCAGTGAAACATATTGCTTCATTTTTTCAACTCCAAACAAAACATGAAATTTATTAAATTTATTTAAGACTTTGATTTCTCTTGCTAGAACTTGATTTCTCTTTAAAGTGCAATAATAACATTTAAATATGTTAGTCAGAAAACTGGTAACATTTACAGTATGTGATAAGATTTTATTTTTTATTTATATACGTTCTACTTAAGATTCTTTATTTATAGGTTTTATTAAAAAAAAAAAACACAAACTAATGTAAAATGTCGGGGAAATATTTGTTGAACTTTAACAATACCAAACTGAATGGGATGCATTTAAGGGTCAATGTACATTCTCCATAATTTTGGAAGCAGTAAACAACAATTTTGCATTTGATTTAGAAATACTTATTTTTTCTAAGCACAGTAAATGAACCTTGATGAGCAATGTGATCTCATTAAAATCACAGAACAGTGACATGAGTAACAGAAGTAACTCATTGGCCCACATTAATTTTTTTCCCCACAAAACACCTGAACACCCTGAATTCTGACAGCTGGAGCTAGAAAGTTTAGAGATGAAATGTCAACATGCATGCTGATTTTGAAAGTTTAGGGACACAAGTCTTTGATGAAACCATCAATGGAGAAATCAGCTCTTTTGCATGAATCAGGCATCCTTAACTCAGTAACCAAGCCATGCTTTCATGTTTAAGTATTTGAGTTTTGTTTTCTTTTTCTGAAAGGGTTTTGCTCCTTTAAAGAAAGCCTTCACTCCCTTTGTTTACTGTGTCTTTATGAACAGATGCTGCTGACAAAGTAAAAAAAAAATAATTCCCTCAGAGGTTGCAGAGGATTATTTCCAACATCTTGTGTATTCATCTAACAACAAACATTAGGAAGTCAGACATATTGCTTAACGTTACCAAACAAATGAATTCACTTGTTTGTCAAAACCTTGAAGTTCGGGGGTGTTCTTTATTCAATCTGGAAGTGTAACCTTATGCTTTTGCAAAAAACTGACGGTGCCCCTGAGCATTTCACTGAAATGATGATCTTGTGTGTTGAGAAGAACAGTACTTACACAGAAAGAAAGATTGATCTTAACTTCAGCAGTAAATATGTTCCTATAGGGGACAACTAATATTCTTTTATTATTTTACTGTCACAGTCAGTGGCATTACTAAGTCTGAAAAAGTATCCTTTAGAGGGTTTCATTTAATTTTTTTTTTTCCTAGCAATATGGGAATTTAAATGGTAAATTTAGTTTAATGCCTTCACACTATTAACTAACTCTGAGTGGTTCTCTGGGGCTCTCAATGGTACAAACACTTCAAAGGATTTTTCTGTGATATTGAAAATGATATTCGTCCTGAGACAAAGGTTTGAGTAGTGATCCGCTACTGTTTTCTTTACGATTAGAACTGCAATAGACCAAAATGTCATTTAGCCTAACAGTGTTCTGAAGGATTTGCAGCTCTGTTTGTCTTCTTAAATCTATAACAGACGTCTGGCAAATGAACCTGAGCCTATGCATGAATAACAGTAAAGTTTCAAGTGCTTATTAAAATGTGAAGATCTGCTAGAAGCACTTTAAGACCCTAAATTTAATTTCAAAGCCAACAGGTTACAAACATTTACATACACATACATTTGCCTTCCATTCAAATTTATGACACAATTTAAAATATTATATTTGAAATGTGCCTTTAAAACTCTACTACAACAATGAAAACTTAAAAATTGATATTCAAGGTACATTAAAGGTAAATAACTGATTTCTTCTTATTCAATTAAAGTGTAATAAATACAGTAGGTCTAAAGACTGATGGTACTCAATTTACTTGAAGGTCTTTTAAGTAATATTTTCTAAACTACCTGTACACTTAATAATATTCACTAGGTTTCAAGAATCTTATAATGTTTTGGGTTAAAGCTCCTTCCTACAGTATATTAGTCCTACTGAGATGTTCTAAATTTCTAAGGCATATAACTTTATAACTTTTGCAGGTACAGTATGAGCTAATAAAGTCAGGATATTTGGAAGAACAAATTTGATAAATCAAAATAATTTTAATTTCTGTCCCTTTATTATGTTACAGTGCCTTGTGTCATGATACATTTTTGGTGATGCTACTCACAATTCTCAAGATGCACTTCATAACATCACGCCTAATGCATTTTTTATTGGCAAGTTGTAGGAAATGGACATTTTACTGCTTAAATTAATCCCAGGGTTAAAATTGTTCATATCTATGTGTGAACCCTAAAATTAAAAACTTGCATGAAGTAACCTGCATATATACTGTACACTGCATGCACAGTGCAGAAGCATAAAGTTATTTCTCCCTGTCCCCTAAAGCCAGACTCTCCAAACTGAATTCTTAAACCTATGTTTTTGGTTCTGCCTTATTTGTAATATTATTTCTGAAGGTTGGATAATATTGCCAGTGGTGCCTATAAAGCTCTTTTAGTGCTTAATAGTAAGGAAACAGATATTAGCTAAAAAGTAACATATACAGTAGGCGTAAATGGTTCAGGTTTCCACACATGAAACGTTGTGTTTTCTCTCTTCTCTTTTCAGCATGGAATAAACCTATTACTTCTTCCTTTATATATAGGCATAAACAGACTAGTGCTAACTTTGAGTGATATGAATCAAAATCTTCAAAGCAGTAATCTAGTTACCCCCTTTTTGTTTTTTTTATGTGATTAATTTCACTGCTAATCCTCAATTATATGTAGCATAATTTCACCTACTATACTGTAGCTGTGATTAAAAAAAAACTAAAGGCCCATGTCTCTCACAAAATTGACTGTATATTAAAAACCTACTTTGAAGTACCTATGAATACAATCATGTATTGCACTTCCATAAACAAATTAGGCATTTTATCACATGAACTGCTTTCACACACGAACAGCTCAATATTGCAGTTTCTGGCTCTGGGGACTTCATGCAAAGATGAGTTGCCTATGTTGGTTCAATGTCACTGACACTGGAAATGAACCAACATTGAGGCTTTTGTCTCTTACAGACAGTATAATCCCACTCTGATCTCTATCAAGAAACTATCATTGAGCTCATTACCATAAGAGACCTGCAGTGGAGAACCATCGTTTTGTGATCAGTAAACATGAATAAAATATATATGTGATCCTTATAAATAATTAAAATTAGAGTAAGACATCAAAATCCCAAAGGAGATTCACTTGGGTCTGTAAAATAATAGCTCTGATCTGAGGGCAATTGGACATGAAATGTAGTTTATAATAACCTAATGTACACAACTTTAAGAGCATCAATACATTTTGTTTGCATTATTACCTCAACACTGAACATTTTCTCTTGATATGTAAACAGCTCCTTAGCCTAATCTCATAAAATAGAAAGAAAGAGAAGGTACGAAACATATTGTATTAAACCAATGCTTACTGAAATGGCATGTTTTCTTACAACACAAAAACGTATATATACTGTATATACAGTAATTAATATATTTACTGCCATATTTATTTAAAACTAGAAATTTAAAACTACTAAAGACTCCTGTTGAGATAAAACTGCTAAAACCGCAAAGAGGACCCTAATTCTCTTCCAAAAGAAGCACCATAAGTAGAATTTGGAAAACTCCTCATCAATTGTAACAACAAATACCATAGTGGGGCTTTAAAAATTTGCAGGGTGCTGAAAACGTATACCTCCTTAGGTGGTGTTTAACATTTTATGGTTTAACATATTTAGACATACAGTATTTGACCTTCACCTAATCTTTACCAGGTCCTTATAGTAGATATACCACTAACCTTATTTGACAAATAACACACAATAAATCTAATGTCATTATTAGTTTAAAACAAATCACCCAGCATTCAATATCATTGTGTAAAACAAAGTCCTGCAGGTGCACCCTTTTTTCTACCATCCCAATTCAGAGGATACAGTATGTAGAATCTGGTGCATCAAAACATGTGCAAATGTTTAGCTGAAAAACAGAAAGTGATTCCACTTGTACATTAAGTCAGAGACCTTGTTAGTTTGGTCTTAAACACTCAGGTTTGGGGGAACGTGTTCAAATCCAAAGGAATCTGTGGCAATCTTAGGGAAATAATTTTTACTGCCTGAACCTGAAGTTAGTTTACGGCAACGCCTGTTTAGGAGTCCTTCTATAAATACTCGGACCTGACAGAGCTCTTTGACTGGGTGAATCCAACAGTTGAAGTTCAAACGCAAATCCAAAACCTTGTATACTTGAGGAGAGAAGACATGGAGAAAACTGAGAGATAGGTCAAGGGGATGAGGCAGGGTCTGAGATGAGAAACATGCAGCGGACAAAGCTGAGGGACTTGTGGATTCGTCCCTCTTTTCAGACTGAGCTTCACCAGTTCCCTACAGTAGTCCCCTGGCCTGTCTACGTGCGCGGTTAGTCAGCTTGCCAGTCACCAAACAGCCTGTGTATCACCTCCAGTTGCTGAAACTGGAGGGAGCGATTCCAGCTCTGGGCAATTCCGAGATCATCTTCAAGTCCCACTTGAGTAGTGCATCATTACAGCACTTAAATCAACTAATAATTCATTTTGTGTTTTTTTTTTTCATTTTTAGTATGAACAACAGTAGTATTGAATTTTCTATACTGTTTCATAGGATTCTTTAGTTTTGAATTTTTTTGACCAATTAATGTGCTCCAAAATAATAAAAAAAATATTTCAATAGACATCACAAGCAGGTGTGTCCTTAACATCCAGATTCTTAATAATAATAATTATAATTGCTTACACTTATAAAGCACTTTTCTGGACACTCCACTCAAAGCGCTTTACAGGTAATGGGGACTCCTCTCCACCACCACCAATGTGCAGCATCCACCTGGATGATGCGACGGCAGCCATAGTGCGCCAGAATGCTCACCACACATCAGCTATCAGTGGGGAGGAGAGCAGAGTAATGAAGCCAATTCATAGATGGGGATTATTAGGAGGCCATGATTCGTAAGTGCCAAACGGGAAATTTTGCCAGGACTCCGTGGTAACACCCCTACTCTTTTCGAGAAACGCCTTGGGATTTTTAAGGACCTCGGTTTTACGTCTCATTCGCAGGACGGCGCCTGTTTACAGTATAGTGTCCCCGTCACTATACTGGGGCATTAGGACCCACACAGACCGCAGGGTGAGCGCCCCCTGCTGGCCCCACTAACACCTCTTCCAGCAGCAACCTTAGTTTTCCCCAGGAGAAAAGTGAAATGATCTACACCCTGTAACATTCTAGACTGGCAAGAATTAAAAACTATTGTGAAACCACATTCCATAGAAATGTCTGAAAAAAATGCAGTACAATGGACGGTGAGGATGTTTTCATCAAAATGTGACCATACTCAGGGATAAACAATTGAAGAACAAGAACTAAAAACAATGAAAGAAAATATCACCAAATAAACAGTCCAGGTAAGTAACTGGCATCAGTGTATGCTAGGGAGGAGTTTTGAGATAAGCTAGTTTAGAAGATCACCACAGGGAAATTACCATTTGCTTGCCCTCTGTTACTTTTGGACAAATCTTTGATGGAAATATCATATCACAATAAGGGTCAAACAATCTCCATGGTGCACAGTGTCTGTCACATGACCTTCAGAGCATTTGTCTTTATTTGGTCTGATAGGCAAGGTTGGTTGCGCACAAGTTATTGCATTGGCTCAGGACATAAACGCATGTTAAAGTGACGTCTAATAATAAAAGATGAAAACAGAGAATATGAAATCATCCTCTCCGTTATTAAGCAGCACCTATAAGGCTACTCTATTATATGTATCACACTTTTCTCCTCTTCTCCTTGGAATTGTATTTTGTGCTTGAGTGAATTAGGTGATAATTTTTATCTTGCTCACAGCCAGGGTTTCTGGGGTTCACTTGAAGGAAATTGAAGAGGAAAAAAAAGTTTAATTTATCACATGCAGGAGTTAATCTCTTCAGATTGAAGGATTTCTTTCAAGGAAATGGTAAATCCATACAGTTCAATAATTCATTTCTATGCTCACATAATCTTTCATGATGTTCAGAGGTTCACTACTGTATATGGTGTTTACTGCCTACACAAATTGGTTGTAACCAGTTAAAAGTTGAAACGCAGTAGTGATTTATAACATAGCGGATAAGGAAGCATTTTTGAACTTTCATACATACTAGAATGACTCCAAAACCTTGACAAAAAACTATACAGAGGTGACATTAAACAGAGAAGTAGTCTATATGGGAAAAGAGAAAACATGAGAAACATCTGTACATGTGAGACACACAGGTAAAAGAACACAGTCACACATAGAGGGAATTCAGCTAAAGAATTTCCAACTTGCAGAGCAGATAATAAGAACTTAGAATTCTGCTGTATAAAAACTTGATATAAACATCTATTTCTGTTATGTTTGCATCCTCATTGACTGCCATACAGGTGATTTATTAATGCATTGATTATTCTGAAACAAGAGCTGGAAATTAAGGTCAGATCCCCCAGTCTGTCACTTTTCCCTTCAAGTTTGTTATAAACAGGTATAGCTATCCATACCAAAAATCCAACAAAAAGATCAGAATTGCAACAAACTCACAAAGTTATTACTAGGCAAATGTCAGTCATTAATAGTCCACTACAAATGTTTTGTATGGCAGATGTACTAGTACTTAATTGAACAGACACGACATGAAAAAAAATCACTTTTCTGGTTAACATTTGACATCAACAGCAATGCAAGCTGTGCACCAGAAAGATGCTTTCCTTTGATGTTTTGCAATGGGCTCATGACGCTGTCTTGTAGAATACTGTCCTATTACTGTCATAATGGTTGGGCAGGAATGTGCCTGTTCGCTGGTCTCAGAGCCCTTAATGTCACATATCGTTCCAGTTCATCACACCACTGTTTGGTGGGGCTGGAGAGTAGAGAATCCATGGCTTTGCTGCCACAATTTAATCTCTCAAGAGCATTATGAAGTTTTGTATTGTCCTAGAGGAAAGTTGTCAAATCAGGTCGATCCCACAGGAAGAGCAGTGAGTGAATCATGTTCATCATCAATCGTAGCAAGTGGAGTTCTTTAGTAACTACACAATTCTTCCCAGGCCATTACACTTTGACATCCCCAACTATCGATCTGTTGTACATAAAGCATATCATTCTGCATGTCGGTACTGTGCTCCCTGATATCCATTAAAACCTTCTTTTCTAAAAGAAGAATTTGGCCCATCGCTTGCAAGTCCACCTGAAGTGTTCCTCCGTCACATCAATGGAATTAAGGTACTGCATTACCTCCATAAGCTGTGTATTTATGCTTCTGCCTTTTTTTATTTTCATCAGGTGTGACATTCAACATCACCCCATCAGCTGTGCTCAACAACTACTGAGGTGGTTTTGTTCTTATAAATGGTCTGCTACAGTACAGTCAGTCATGCATGGTAAATGCATCACCTAAAATATTTAGTATAGTGAAAATTCTAAATGTATACAGTACACCATTTTCTTCTAAAAACATACACTTAGAAATGAAAATATTCACTCAGTATTTTTATGCAAATTGAGAAGGCAGTCAGCTAGAAGTTCTTTTCAGACTCCAGAATTCCTTTAGGTGCCCAGGTAGCATCAGAGGTTGCTGGTACACAAGATGAGCAAAGATGCACAAAACAAAGACTACATCATGAAAACCACGCAGCACTGTTTCACCTAGCTCTGCTCAAGCTGTTATTGATCATACTGCATCCTATGAACGGAGACTTTTTTTGGATGAGAAACTCATGTTTACAGTGGTGAGTAAACCAAGTAAAAGAGATGGTAAATAAATTAATCTGACCTTCAGCTAATTGAAAATACAACGAATTGTATTTAATTTTCTACTACAGGTGTGACCCAAAGGAAAAATGCATCTTTCACATAGTGATACTATGGGCTTTGTAAGACTACATTGGGAGCTTGCAAGACCACAGTGTCTTGGTATGAATATAACAAGCCCTAAGGCAAGACTAGTCTCAAGGTTCATGTTTGCTTCTGTTCCCCGTTTTTATATGCAGTCCTTATCTGGTGTGAGACAAAACACAATCTGCATTCCGCAAGTGTATAAACTTAAACTGACATGTCTGTTTTGATCACAGCATATTAACCAAAAACTACTGAAAAAAGCCCATCTTATTTTCAAGAGAATTTAATCTTAAGCAAAGCAACATATCTATGTCCAATGCCTGCTCTAAAAAATTCCACATACTTGAGTGTGAAAGAATACATGATTAAAAATCAAATTTGTATCATGATTACCATAGCAACAATCATTGACAGTTATGCTGAGGAGAAAAAAAATGATGAATACAAAATGCCAGTCTGAAAAGGTCAGTTTTCTGCAAAACCAATACACTGTACATTTGAATGGCCTTTTGCTGCAAGACAAGTCTTGTTAATAAAATGCTCTAAAATAAGACGTTTATTCAGTTTTCAATGTCTATAGAAAGCAACTTTATGTAAGAAAACTCTTAGTAAAATGTTTTAATAGAGATGTTCTTTGTTACCATATTATGTTGATTTAACTATTAATTGTGTTTTTAAGAAAATGTGATGCAGCCATATAGTAATATTATTAATTTTGTAATCCATGTAAACTGTGTAATTTAATTAAATGGTGTGTGAATCCCAATAAAACTACAGTATATTACAAATATCCATGTTCAATATGCAAATAAAGTTTCATTTGTGTGCATTTTTCTCATCGACTTTATTGTTCTAAAATTAGAGGAGGGGAGTGGTTGGGTGAATTGATGTTAAACTCTGATGACCAATGTAATATATGGGGAGAGGTTTTAAATAAATTAGATTTACTAAGAGGCACTGAAGACAATACTCACAGATGAGTATTGGAACTAACAGTGAAGGAACCCTGTCTCTTGAACAGAACATACACTGTAGGAGAATACTGAGCATGGTCATGTGACTTCTCCCTTTACACAAACATAAAACTACCACTATTTTCAGTTATTTACAACAGGCGTGATGCTTTGGGTCTGAAAACACACATCTTCTATCTTCTTTCTGTTACTAAGTGAGCATAGAACACTATAAATGTAAAGAGGGCTCTCTTCATAAATCAAATGTGGTGGTGAGTCTGCACTTTAAACCTATGATAAACAAAAGACTCATAAAAAGGAACCCCAATAAAATAAAATAAACTCTGCCTGGGTGATTTACAAAAGTAACCTTAAATAGTTCCTGTAATATTGAAGAAACATTCAAATGAGTTTTCAGATTCCTGCAGGATTTGTTCATCAAAGAGAAATTTTACAATAAAGTAATGGTCAGTTGTAGCTCACTCATTCCAACCTTCTGCTTCAGATTTGGACACGATCTCCCACACACTACTCTGTTGTCTTTTTTAAGCCAATCACATGGCTGTCTTGGGCCATTTGTGGAGTTTCTACAAATGTCTAATTTGCCTAGTATGTGCTTCTCACTTAAGTGATTTAGGACCAGCTATGCAAACGCCAATACCCATATTCATCTGGATCCTAGTTGAATTGGGGCAAAAGGTATCCCTTCCTCTTAAACAAGACACCAAGTACAGTAGTACTTTCCTTAAAACACCAATATACTCTCCAATTACCCCTGAAACTAAACAATATAACAACATCATAATATAACTTTTAAGTGCATATAATGTATATGGCAGTTTTCATCCTAAAGGTGCCCAGATATATTTGCATATAGAAGGGGAAACACTACATCTACCACTGAGTTGCAGCACCTTGGTGACTCATGGCAGCTATTATGCGGCAGCAGCAGCCTCTCTACATACTGTAGCAGGTTAGATGGAGGAGCGAGAAATTACTTTACAAATTGCATTAAGTGGGGAATTTTGCTAGACCACGTTGTGCAAACCCATAGTAGAAGGTGCCATGGGATTTTTCAAGAACAAGTAGTCAGGACCTTGGTATAATGTCTGCATCATCATAGTAAGTGCCACTTGTCCACCATCAGTACAGCAAGAACCTGGTGGTCACCCATTCCACTACTGGCAAGGCCCAGCCTTGCTTAAACTTTCAAATCAGGTTAAAATATTGGAGCATTTCCATTGATAAGTAAACAATACAAAAAATACTTTGTTGCAATGCTGGGCATTTTGTTGTTACCTGACCTATCTAAAGCTTATAAAGAAATATTATTTTTGGAATAAGTAAAATAGATATTCTGTAATTTTGCACTCATTCCAATAACAGTACTATTCGACATTTTCCCCAATAACTATTTTTAAAGTTGATGGATTGTGAGAAGCTTACAAGTACTGTGAGTAACTCATGATATGAACAGCTGGGGGTCCCTAGAATTGCACAGAAATTCTCAGTTATCTCTGTGAGATAATTAGCTCAGTGTTGACAGCTAGAATCTAATGTTCTTAATTCGTCTGGAAAATAAGAGAAAGGCAACAATGTAAAGTCACTATTGCTAAGTATTTATCATATTGAAAAAAAACGTTCACAAAAAAACACAAACTTCAGGCTTATATTTTAATGCAGATATAAACTGAGATGAACACTGGACAATATTTACTAAAGTATATTATGGCATAGGGATTCTTTGTAAATATAATACACAGAGATGATGCTGTGTTCAGGATTCCACAGATTAAATATCTCATACCAGGATTTATACTGGCACTTTAAGGCTTTTGCAAATGACTGTCTCAGTGGTGCAAAGTAATTCCATCCTGTCATATTTGTCTTTGGAAATTGTAACAAATTATGGTGATTTATAACATCAAACTCTTCTCCTCCATTTTTTCGCCAGACGAGATTGTCGCTGATGGCAAGATTCTGGGCCATCCATTTATTGTGTGTGGCAGGTGACAGAGAGGCATGTTTCATCTTGTCCACGTGACACTCTCTGTCCCTTTGAGGGGAGGCTGTCAACATAACTCAAACCGTCAAGGAGCCTTTGTTAGGGGCTGGTGACAAATCTGAGGCCTCCACTACCTGCAAACCTGCTAATGAGGTGTGACTTGTCTGTTGGATGCCTGGCCTGGCTGAGGGTCCTTAGCTTTGACCCTTTCTGCTCTCATGCAGTCAATATAACTTACGAAGCTATCTGTCAAGGTTAGAAACAGCTTTCAGAGAGCATGTGTATATAGAATGCATATTAGAAAAAAACAAAAATTTGACTGTGAGAACAAAACAAGTTCCAAAACAGTTCTTAAACACATTTTTAAGGGTGGACAAAATTAATTTACTGTGTACACTCATTTTCTGTTCTTGTATTCACAATAATCATAATTCTTGAGCTTTATGTGCCTGAGAAGGAAGCAGTGCAAACATTTTCAATTATGATATGAGGATGCCATTCTCCACCTTTTAAAAAAAGGATGAACTTAGGCACATAACTAACATTCAGAAAAACAAGAATGTAAAAATGGTAACATCTTTTACATTGGGAAAATACCAAACAATTTTCTAAACTAGATTTATACCGTATGTATTTTAACTATCAAGTACAGTAGTGACTATTACTAAAGTTGCTTTGCGTTTTACTGAATAAAACAGTCATACTTTTTATAAATGTTTTAATACAGAGTCAATTTTTTAAACCCTACAATAACTTTGCTTCTTTTAAAATGTACCCTAATGAGCACTGCCAATTTGATCATTTATTAAAATTAATGAAGTACGACAGTCATTTAATAAGTACCATTAATACAAAATAATAGAAATTTCCAAAAGGCCTGCAAAATGTTACAGACACTGTTCTTTTCCTGAAAGGAATTATTAATGGAACCTTCCTCTTCAGTTTTCAGAATCTGCCAAAATCCCTTCTTTGACCCATTATGGCAAAACATTCTAGAAATTTAACAGGGAATTTTAATGTATTCTCCACACGAAAATAACAGATCACATTACAAATTAATAGGTACATTAATCACTTGAGTTTAGAAAATCAGCTTGCTAGAAAGACAACAGAGATTTACAGTCCATATCCATAGCAATCAGTTTATCTGTAAATTCTAAATTTGAAGAAAGATCAATTAAAAAGGAAGGCATATAAACATCCTGTTAGTTGTTAGCAAAGCATGTCAGAAACAAAATGAGGGTAAAAGAGTACACTTTCCACTTTTCCACTAAGGAAATGTACAGTAGCTATATCAAAAGGTTTCCTTAACCACCAATAATCATGTTTATGACTAGAATTTCACTAGTTTATATACTGTAGATCTTTAGCTTTACACATCAAGTTGCCTCAAAAGAGAACACTTTGAACAAAAAAACAGTAACTGTAACTAGAAGAAAGTAATACAACCCTGAAAAGACTATCATATGCTTATAGAACTCAAAGATACTTCATAGTAAAATACATTTGCTTAGGTTGTAATAGGCCTGTAATAATGTACAATACCCATTTCATTTTAAATAATGGATTTGCACGCAAACATTACCAGCTCAATCTGAGGACTTCGTGCTTAAACACAAACGTCACTGACAACTATAACACCCACACAACCATAAAGGAACAGGGACAGTAACAACTTCACAATTGTATATCTCACTTATGTAGTACTGTCATACAGTACAATGTAGAATTTAGCTCACATAATCCTTGGTTTATTGTTATTTCATGTCATTTCAATTGTTATTTTATTATTGTTTTATGTTTGACACTGGAATACAACTAAGCTTTTTTTGGGGGAAGAAAAGGAAACATTGGAGAAACAAAAACCTAAATTAAACTCAAGGTTGAATGGGAGCCTGTAAACTCATTGCTTTCCTACTTGTTTTAAGTGCATTTTTTGTTTCCATATGTGACCGTTGTGGTTCTGCGCGGGCTTGTGCCCTCGCCGCTCCACCCTGCCGGTTCCTTCCCCACTACCTGGGCGTGAACCAGGGTCTCAGAACCAGCCGGCTGAGCTAAAGGAGACCCCCCTCAGCTTGAGTTCCCTGGTATGCGCAGGGAGGGCAGCGACATCATCACGCTGCTACAGTACCTTCTTCCTGAGCAGCACAAAAATTCTCTTGGCATTTTGGTATTTGTATTACCAGTTATCATCTTATTCCCCCACACATGATGTTTACAATTATATAATGTCATACTATTCTATGTAAATTATCTTAACAATGAAATTAATATAATTGTATAGCTAAATGATTAAAGGCAGAGTATCAAGCTACTGCAAACTTAGAAAAACCCTGAAGACCCTTTGGTTATGAGGGTCTGGGGGAGTGGGTGGGGGTAAGCTGCATGTATTAATATTAATGAATGGCAATGTTTGTTTATTTTCAGTCCACTAATTTGTAGCTGTGCTTTTTTTTAATTGCTCGTTGTATGTGCAATTCAAGTAATGGGTAAAAAAACTACAACAAAGTGGGAAAAAGCAAAAAAAACACCGAGGATCTTTTCATCTGTAATAAGGGTTGTAGATTCAATTCAAACGGGAAACATGACATGAAAAGCACAGCTGGGAGATTTATTGATTACATTTCACCAGCGACCATCAAGAGACAAACACTTGAAAAATCCCCAAAGGTGATCATTACCACTGAGCGACTGTGTCACTGAACATTAGGGAACATCAATGCACTCTGACTAAAGTGAGACAGGGTATATAAGATCAGGAGCCCAAGTGCATTTATCCTTTGGGATTTTAATTTCATCCAACAAGTAGGCTGCACAAAAAAACATTAACTGCACGACTGCATTTAATTTAAGGAGCGCTTAGGCTCTGCATATTTAAGAACTAGGACTTGTGGTCACATAATACTGTGGCCACAGCAGCCCAATATCGGGTTGACAATGAAATATTTTAAGCTAACAAGGTGACATTGGTCTTTACCCTTCCATTTTAGTATATATTTTAGTAAAGATGAAAGCTGGGCTTTTGTCATATCTACAACAATTACCCCTGACAACTTTTATTAACAGAAAACAAAATGTATTGTTTTTGACCCAAAAGTAGTTTCATGATGCTGGGCAAATAATCTGTCAATGCTATTTTTCATTAAACAGAATTGTAAATCGCCTGGTATCAAATTAACATTAAAGCAATAATCATTCATTATTGGGGTGTCTTTCACATGTACATAAATGTAGAAAGTGGTAAAATATTACCATAGTACAGTCCTCCCCAAGGTCATTGTCTTTTTCACACAGCATTTTTATTAGGATGGTTTTGTTACTCTCAGCATTTTATGGTGTTGGCTGCAGAAACTGAGAGATGTGAAACCGTGTGCTCTGCAGCACCTATTTGCTTCATTTTATTGTCCCAGATGGGAAATTTTATTTGCAGGCAGGTAAAAGGCATAACACAATATACAATATCTTTAATACAACATGAACCTATTAACAATTAAGAAACATGCATGTACAGTATGATCCAGCCTACAATACTGAAGTCTAGATTAAAATCTGAGAGTAATTTCTCCACTTACAAGTGTGATATAATGGTGTTAAAGTCTGATGAGAAATGTATAAGTAAAAGCATGGCATGTATCTTGGGACTTTCTAAATGTGTATATACTGTACAGTAAGAGATTCAGAAATGCTACAGCACCTTCAACTCCTCTCTTAGCCCTATAGGCAAATTGCATGGGATTCAGTACAGTAGGTGCTGTACCTGTAGGATCATTTGCCTTTTAACAATTTTCTCAAATTACTTCACTACTAAAGAGGTCAATGTCACCAGTTTGAAATCATTTAATGTCTTGGGAGGATCTGTGTTTTGACATTGGTATGATTGTTCCCTGTTTTCAAATTTGAGGTACTATTACTGATTCATTATAAATGAAAATATAATGAAATATATAGTACTGAGCTGTTGAGCATATAATTGCAGTACCAGCCCACCGATGTTATCAGGTCCAAGACTTTTCCTGTCTTTTGTTTTCTTGAAAATGTGTTTCAAATCCAATTGTGGTGGAAGCAGTGAGCTTCTCTTTAAGTTCCCAGATTTCTCCACTAAAGTCATGCTTGTCAAAATCTAAGGTAAAAAATATTCACCTCCTTGTTAGTGCTAAAATCATCAATATTCACTATGTTTTTGGAGAGATTCCTTTGTCCTGCACTCGCAATGATTTTCATTCTGCACCATGCAGTCCTCAAATTATTACAATGTTTACCTTCATTTGTTTCCTTATACTTTAATTTTGCCTTTCTAATTTCTGCTCTAACTTCAGATTTGATTTCCCTCTTGACAGACCTATTACCCTGTTGTGAAGCAATGGCATAGTAGGCTCTTCAGTGATTTGTTTACCAAAGACTTATTTGAATAAATTCTAAGAGGTTTTGTAGGAATCACCATTTCGTCATAAAAGACTACAAAGCACATCAGTGAGTTCATCTAAATTGTCACATGATTCTGAAAAGATAGTTGAGTCCATGCAATCATTCGTGATTGCAAGATATTCGAGATATTATAAAGACAAATAATTTACCAGTGCCCTAACTCAACCACAGTTTATGCAAATGTGTTGTACAGTAAACTCTTAAAGCTGTACTTTAATTTGTACTATGTAAATTGTCCTGTTTATTGTTTTTTTTTCCCCACTTGAGTCTCCGACATTATTTGCTGAAGCATAAACCCTGTCAGTCACAAAACCCTACTATTATTAGTAACAAGTATATTCAAATTATATAATACATCAATGCATTGCTGAGTTTGATAATGCAAATGATAACATTTAGAGGGTGAATGTGGTCATGTTTGCCACATTTGATAAATTACCTGCAGTGCGTTACAGTGAACACTAAGATCAGGTCTACTGTACAAATTCTGTATGCTTTTTAGCTGACTCTCTCCCACAATCAAACACAAATTAAACAAGCCCTGATAATAGGAGAAACATAGGCCTCTGGCAATATGCTATTAGCTAGCCTGCTTATTTGTTAACTGACTGGATTAATTTGTTTTATTTGTATGTGAGGCCACCTGCATGCTCAGTGAAGGGCATTTTGTAGCTCAGTGGTTAGTGCACTAATCTGCTGAGAAGAAGATTGCAGGTTTGGCACACAAGATAAGGGCAACACCAGGTCTTCCTTGCCAGCACATCAATGAATGGTTAGTTTAACTGCATAAAGGACTCTTAAACCCCAGAGCTTTCCAAATTTTTTGGTTCTCTGACCAAACCAGCACAAATATAAATTAAACTATAGGGTCTCCCTTCACTCTATTCTATTACAGTAGTCTAGTATTAACTACAGTAAGGAAATAAAGAAAACCTTTAACATTTTGCAGGTAACGTATATAATCAGGTATGTTTTTTTTTAAGTTTCAGATTAATCTAGACCATTTGTTCTTTCTTTTCCATTTATACATCCATTCAACAACATTGTTTTTTATGGGCAGTTACATTTAGAATAAAAACCAGACATCTTGCTCTAATTAGTATGCTTAAAATTGTTTGAACAATTTTACTGCACATATTGAGGTGTTCCAATGCATCATTTCATTTAATAAGTGAATTCCCATTTCTTGCAATAAAGGTACTGCACTTTAAATTATAATGGGCAAGCAAGGAGATTTATCCTAGTAACAGGAAATCACAGCAGCCTATGGTTCCTGGTATTCGGATGTTCCCTTGGGAAATAAAGGAAAAACATATCTGACAAGCAAGAAATATTGGCCTTAAATGTCAAAAGAAAAATCTGGATTCTAATGGCTAAGCCATTAAAGGAAGTAAATTATGCAAATGTAATTATAACAGATGTAATATACATATTGATTCTAATAACAATATTTTATATCTGAAAACTGATTGATCAAACAAATCATCACTGGAAGTAAAAATGCATCTTTTCTGCTTTAGAACAATAAAGGTGGTAGCTAAACCCTAAAAAGGCAAGATGGACTCTATACAGTATACAAGGGATTGAACGTACAGTACATATATGGGTTGTGACTGAAATTCCTTAAGAGGTAGCAAACAATTGGATGAACAATTACAGACCTGGGTGGGATGAAAATCCTCCAGCGACCTCCTCTGTTTGAAGTAAAACTGTGACCACATACTCTGTTGCTGTCTAAGTCCATGTGAGATTAACACTTATTAGAAGAATGGCAAAAGTTTGCCTGCACACACTTGTGAGTAGTCCCAAGGTTTGCAGTGTTACAGAAAATTAGTTAAATTCATTACAAGGCAATGTACAATAAAATATATTTCACACCAAACAAGTAGGAGCATGCTGTAGAGTAACTGGTAGTTCATGACCACCAGTCATGGTAAATAATAAAATCTTAATTTTATGATTTACCATAACCTTCATCATAAAATTGTGTTTAAGTGGTGTACATTTCCATTTAGAAAACCAGCATCTTCAATGATATCATCAATTTTTGTATGATGGATTTATGGTATTTAATACTGCCTCCTCAACTCATGTTTTATCCTTGCAGATAACTATCATTACTTGCAGTGCTAGAACTTCAAAATATAAATTATTACAATGAGAATGAACCTACTTTGCATCACCTACTGTAAAACTTTGATTGCATCACCTTCTTTATATGAGTAACTGGGTTCTTCTTGAGCATGCAATTATTCTGAATTGACACATCAGAACACCTGTTAATTATGAGACACGTTGTGGGGGATTTGCTATTCAAGGAAATGACATCAAATTTATTCCTTGCCAATTTCAATGGTTCCAGCTCTGACACCAGCCTTGCCTCATTTTGTTGATGCAAATAAGAAAGACATGCTGTTTTATACCTCTGTAGGAGTGTGATTCACTGTAGCTAAGTAATGAATAGTACTCCTAAGGCCTCATGGGCCTTGAGAGGGAAATTATTACCCTAATGCAGTATTAAGATTTTGAAATGTAAATTTACCTTATTTATTGATACATTATGGTTCAGCACATACTGTATAATACAGTAGTTGAAAGAAGAAACCGATTTCTTCTATGCCCAATCCCACATAATGTGTGTAATTTACACCTGTACCATCAACAAACTTCAAGATAATGTAATAAACTGAATTGATAAACATAGTTGACTGAAAAGGAAAAGCAAATTTAGGGTACTTTGCTATTTACGGTGTATAAATCTAGAAAAGTAAGCTGATTTGTAGCCATTGTATAGCAGCATTGTACAGATTTGTACTGTAGCCTGCCTTTGCTCCCATTGCTTGACTGGATAGGCCACACTTCCCCAGCAATCCCAAATTGGATGAAGCAATTAGAAAATGGAAGGACAGACAGATTATCAAAAAGTGCAGTATATGGGAGAAAGGAAAGTTTGGGGAGTGTGAGTTAATAATTTCTCTAGCCAGCAGAAATGAAAATGATTAGTAAAAGTGTTATTCTGTTATAAGTATAAGAATGACTGGAAATTATGTCTACTGCATGTAGAATTGGATTATTTCTGTTTGCTACAGTATTTATGATGGAAAAAAAAATTCTACCAGTAAAGCAGATAGTTCAAAGGGATAAAAAATGAATACAGAGGTTATAGAAAGTACATACAAGGAGAAAATCACTGTAATTTTAATAGTATGGATGATATCTACTGTATATCTTATCATTCACTCCCTCAAGGTCATTTTAAATGCTTATGCTAAAAGTATGGTAAAATCACACTAAGCACTCAACTTGTACAATGAATTCCAAGGAAAAGGTCAGCTACTTTTCTGAGCTGTCACGAGCAGATCAGTGAGATTATGTAAGATAAAACAGAATGTCAGATGTGAAACGGTGCCGTGTAATTGAAGTCACTTCTTGTCAAATAGGCAAAATCTGGTAATACATCAGATAATATGGTGTATATAGACTTAATTACATAAGCACATTATTTTGTTACTATTTAGGCACAAAGTCACATTTTATACTCACTGCGTTTTCATTACTGTGCCTTCCAAAACCTAAACCTACTGTATAGCAGTAGACATGCATGTGCTCTTAATTTAATTCTCTTGAAGAATCTTTTGTAACTATCAAACAGGCAACAAAACATTTGAATAATGTTGTCAGAACAGTTTAATGAGCACATGTAACAACTCCCAAACTGCTCCCCTTCGAGAAGAAATGTAAGAGTATGAAAAAGAAAAACAGACAGCAAATTGCCACATATTGAGAGGACACATACTGTATGCTGAGTTGATAAAAGAACTTTCCATAACTAACTAATATAGTTAGTAACTAATATAGCAAATGATCACTGATCTCAGAAGATGCTGGCCAGCAGCTAGGACTATACGAGATGTGTCACAGAGCAGACAGAAAGGATTTATGACACCTTTCCAGAAGAAGATACCTTCTCAGTCACTCAAAAGGGTAAAGGTGAAAAGGGACACTGTGCTGTAGAAAGTGGCACTTTTAATAATAATAATAGTTTACACTTATATAGCGCTTTTCTGGACACTCCACTTAATGGATAATGGGGATTCCCCTCCACACCACCAATGTGCAGCCCCAACACTCACCACACATCAGCTATCAGGGGAGAAGAGAGCAGAGTAATGAAGCCTATTCATAGATGGGGATTATTAGGAGGCCATGACTGATAAGGGCCAATTGGAAATATGGCCAGGATGTCAGGGTTACACCCCTACTGTTTTCGAGAAACGACGAGAAACGAGAAACGTTTTACATCTCATCCGAAGGACAGCACCTGTTTACAGTATAGTGTCCCCGTCACTATACTGGGGCATTAGGACCCACATGCATGGACCACAGGGTGAGTGCCCCCTGCTGGCCCCACTAACACCTTTAAACAGAAGTCCTTACATGTTTTGGTCATTAAGATCGCATGACTTAGGTCTAAGTTCTCTTGGTGGGTTCTTCAGTGGTTGAAGCAATTTCTCACTTCTTCACCTGATCGGCTGTGTAGTGGGACAATATGACTATCCAGGGTCACCCAAAAGGTTTTTTATGTCATTGGTGGATGACTTGGGCCCATTACTATAAGGGAGACTTCAGGATGGAAAGTGCTATATAAATTCTTATTATATAAAGATGCAATCATATCTTACCCATCACTCCACATAGGCAACGGCAAAGGATATATTACCAACCTCCAGAGGAAAGCTGCCAGCGAACAGTGGAAGATTAGGGTTGCATTTAGGAGAATACAGTCTGTTCTATTTTATTCTGTTGGTATGTAAACCAGCTGTTTTGACTGTAAATATAACCATACATTGTTTTCCCCCAGTATTTTCAATATATGTGTGAGTATTCAAACCTGCTAGAGAAATATTCTTGTCAGAGAAAAAATAATGAGATTGAAACAGTTGTAATGAGCATTTCTTCACCAGGTTCAAGTAATGTCTTGGAAGGCTGCTGCCTGCTTGACACTCTCCTGTTGCATGGAATAGGACTTGACAAGTGAAAGCAGCTGCATTAGATGACATAAGCCTAAAAATGTGTAAGACTATGAGCAACGAGAAGAGAATATACATACAGCATACCTTAAACATTTGCATGAAGACATTATAACATCTGCCCATATACTGTATGCTACAGGTGGTTGATTAAAAAATATCTGTTACTACACTTTTCACAATGTTTTTTCTCTGTAACCTCAAAACTGACTTTACAATTTTCTTTGTAAAAATAATATTATTTTTAAACTAATGAATGGTTAACCAGCAAGGAGTTAATTTTTGATGAAATCCACTTGTCAAAGGCTTCCACTCATGTGATGTGCACTATTATGAAAAAGGTATTACAATGCCTACAAGTATAGAAAAACAGATAAAACCAACATACTCTGATAACAATGGTAGCATGTTAATGTTGTAGTAAGCAATGTTCAAATCTGTAGAAAACCAGAGAAACAACATTCTTCTTTTTTTTCTGTACCTACTGCTGTTTAATTGAACTCATTTGTGACTGGCAGTTAGTCAAACCCTTTTCTTTTTGTGTCTTGTCAATTATAACAGGAACTAAAATGAACATAACAATAATAACACTAATAATAAAAAAACTAACAAAAGCATCAAGAATCTTTGCCTTATATCATTATGCCATTTCATCTTAATACTGTATATAGTGTACATATATGGAAATAATATTTCTAAAATTTACCACTGACTGACTTCAGGCTGTATAGTATAGGGGATGCATCTTTAGTGTTTGTAGTTTTTGAGAACAAAAAGTAATTTATCTGGGGAGATTTATTCTCTAAAACTTTTTTACACAGTATATCATTTCTTCTTTCTTAGTATTGTTTCCACAAAACACACTAAAGTGCTGTGTGGAACCTTTAAAATAACCAGTTTAATATAACCTGAAATTAAAAGTATTTTTTCCAGATTGATTAGAATTTTTAAAAATTATTTTCAGGAAGTTATTATTTAACAATGGTTCAATAAAACAGACCCAAAAATTCATTTTTCTTGTATTGTCATACTAATCAAGAAATGTGTGCAAGGTAAGTGGCTCAAAAAGATTGAAAAGCTTCAGGCACGTATGGATGTTTGCTTTGAAGGGTGTGGTCCTAATTCTTGAATTTTGAATTTAGTTTTTGTTGGCTAGTACACTGAAATGAAGTTTGGTGAATAGTTCCCCGTTTTATACATTTAGTATTATCATTACTGTGTGAAGTATCTATAAAAAGAGCAGTTACTGCATACTGTATACCCTGTGGACTACAGATCATAGTTTTATCACAAAAGACATGGGAATAAATTTGTTATCACACATTTAAACCATATACAGTAGCTATGCTGTACATAATTCTTCTGAGACCTTTGAAGTCATTTTTAAGTCAACCCTGGGCATCTCTGTCTGATTGACTCCTGTATCAGTAAGGCCTTATTGTCCCAGATATACATCTACTGCACAATTCAGATAGCTTGGCTTTCAGCAGTCTTTTTGGTTATTGATCTGTCCAAGTCAATGTAATTTATTTGTATTGTGTGAAGCAGTGGTGCAAATGCTTGCTGATGTTTGAGCCACATGAAGTATCATTAGGAAAATACAAACCTTCAGGTGTCCTTGTGAGAAAAAGCATCTTTGTGGGTTTTTCAAGTGAGCAAACTGATTTGATCTATTTCTTTTAAATAACACCATAAGAAAATAGACCAGGTCAGACCTCATACCAATGCATGTGCATGAAAAAGGTGTAGATTCAAAGGAACTCATACAATCATTTAATTAGCTATATGCACAACAGCAGGATGCAGTTCCACAGATACACTTTAGACTTCAGTGAACTGGAGGAGAATTATCCAAGGCTTTAAGTGCTATTTGTAAACAGGTCTCAGTCCACCCTTTGATGTCAGTTAAGGGTACATGAGCAGAAAAGGAACAATAGCAAACACAGTCCTCTTCCTGCAAATATCTACAGCTTTAATAGCACTGTCAGAGACCCATTAGGATAAACAAACACTAAAGAAACGTTTTTGCAGCTACCATGGAACCTGTCCAGGATCAGAAAACATGTTTGTGCTGAAAACGTATGAGAAGGTTCTACTGTGATAACACAAAAACACTTGTACATAAAGAATGATCAATACTCAGAATAAATTTCCTAGTCAAAATGCGATGGCCAGTATTTTAATGGTGAGATAGAATTGCATTGGATCTTGAAAAATGGAGCCATGAGGCTTTTGTTCATTAATGCTTTCCT
The DNA here is from genome assembly GCF_059453375.1 of Lepisosteus platostomus. Taxonomy (NCBI): domain Eukaryota; kingdom Metazoa; phylum Chordata; class Actinopteri; order Semionotiformes; family Lepisosteidae; genus Lepisosteus; species Lepisosteus platostomus. The sequence goes on along the minus strand of NC_142618.1, from coordinate 49,370,866 downwards.
TATGTTCCTACTGCATGTATGTTTCAAGAAGGAGTAGCAAGTGTTGCAGAATAATCACACACTCCTACCCTAGATATTTTATGGACAGCTACAGTGTCTATGGCTCAAAGATATTAGATTAATTCTTAATGAAAAGAAAGTTACTTTAAGTACTGCTTCTATGACTTAGTACTTCATAACTTAAGGAATACTTCAGAAGAACTGAAACATGTTTTCCCATAGGACTATTATACCACTTCCTAAGAGCATCACTACAACATTCTCAGAAAATGAATTAAGAGTATTTTCAAATTAATGACGCAAATACATTATGCATGGCTGAAATGTTAATTTGTGCTGGCATGATTGATAAGTTTTGCTGTTTATTGTTTTGTGAGGGGAAGAACTTCAGCAATAATCTCTCCTATCATTAAACAAAAACCTTTAATTATACTCCTAATAATGCAACAGAGTAGCACCTCAAAGAGTATTAAAGCATATAGACCCATGTTATCTTTCTTTGAACAAAAGAAAACCCAGGCACATTTTATAATATCCTCAGATCGGAATAGGCATTATTTAAGCCAAAGGAAAAGTGAGTATAATCTATGTCATCTATCATTTTTTTCCTCGCTTGAAGAAAACACAAATAGCAAAGCAAATCAATTACATGAAAAAGAATCATGTTCCCTGTCAAATATACACTCCATTCTTTATGCTCTTTTTTCTAATACATCATAAAAATCTCAGATTGAATTCCGAAAACCTTATACATTATTAAGTCTCAATGTGCTCCATCAATTTCCAAAATAACATTTTTTGCAAGGTGAGAGCCATAAAGGAAACATCTATAAAATGTTTGTTAGTGGTATCATAGTCCTTAGCACAAAAAAAAATTCAAAATGCTTTTTCATTGCCAATAAATAAACACCTAAAACTGCAAAGTGAAATGCAATTTATCCTGAGGTTTACGGCACCATTAAGGAAATACCCTTGCGAATACTATAGCTGTTATCTCAGATACTTGACTAACATTACCAGGCCTGGAATGGAAGTGAAATAATGCTGAAACTCAATAATTTGAATTTGATGAAATACAAAAAATATCAGTGGAGTTCTTAAAGGCTTGGTAAGATTGCTTCCTGCCACATAAATTTTTCTCTGTTTGTTAAAATTCAGTGCTGTTCAAGGAAACCTGACAATACTAGCATCAAAACCTTCATCTCAAAGTTAAATGCATACAGAAAGACAGACATCTTCATAAATGGATACTGGAAGCATTGAGCCTACAGAGAATAGAAATATACAGCCTCTTCGCTTAGTAAGTGAAATGTGAAGAAGATAATAGTGACACAAACTAGTTTTTGTACAGGTTGCATGGCCAAAACACAAATTCTAAGAAAATGAAAGCTAACAATAATGACAGAAAGACCGTGGCAAAATGTGTGTTACTTTTGTAACTTTTTGGCTCCTAGAACTAAAGAACAAAAAAATGGATGTATGATTTAGATTTCCATAAAAAAAAATGTGACACTATATTTCTTGGAAAACCTGAGGGTACAAAAAAAATCAGAAATCATTTTAGCTGCAGTATATCCAAGAAAGAATTATCACAGGTTAATATATTGATGCTTTACATTTAATACAAATTAATAGCATAATGCATCAAATACCCTGGATACATTACATTATGTCATTTTCTTTTGTTCACATCAACATTTTCCTAACTGGGAAATTTCCTTGCAGCTAGGTATGTAACGGCTAAGTTATTTTAATTACAAATTAGAAATTTAAAAAGAACAATTTTAACCATAGTACAGTTTTGGTCATGTCTTAAAAGATGTTCCATCCTTCAGATGAGATGTAAGATCAAGGTCCTATCTCTCTGTGGTCATTGAGAATACCAGGGTGTTCCTTGAAAAGAGTAGGGGTGTTGCCTTGGTGTCCTGGCCAAATTTCCCGAAGGCCAAATTTCCCATTGACCTTTACCAGTCATGGCCTCCTAATACTCCCCATCTACGAACTGGCTTCATCACTCTGTTCTTCTCTCCACTGAGAGCTGATATGTGGTGAGTATTGGCACACTATGGCTGCCCTCGCATCATCCAAGTGGGGCTGCACATAGGTGGTGGAGGGGAGTCCCATTGCCTGGAAAGTGCTTTCAGTGGTGTGTCCAGAAAAGTGCTATATATGTGTAAGGAATTATCATCATCATCATCATCTACCATTCTCTGTTTCTTATTTCTCACATTTTATTATTGAAGAAATGTAAGAGACTGGTGCTTTGTCAGTTCACTAACAGCCTTCACTGATCTTTTGAAGTTAAATTCTCATGCTTTTCTGAGCATACAACAATTCCTCTAATAGTATTTCTCTAAACTTCAGATTTCTTCACTTCAACCTGATTTATAGACAAATCCTTACTTTTATTCCATGGGAACAAATCCAGAAAGGTATGATAAATAAAAACCTAAGCATTAGAAAACAAGAGATAGACAGAAATGATATGTCAGGGGTAAGGGGCACTGCATGTACTGCAGCTAAATCAATTTTTAAAAACATTAAAACTGCTAATGCAATGAAATCCTAAATAGTAGCAGCTCTTCTGACCATATTAACTGGGATAGAGTATTTTGGTATGTACACCTCAGATAAATTTACCTTCTGGCTCAAACAGAGTCTGCAACAGGTTTTCAGAAACCTGGATATACTGTACTGTATGTCTGTGTCTTGTGAACAAGAAGTTCAGACTGAGTCATTGTTTCTTTAACAGAACTTTCCTGTTTCTGTGATTCCCCTTTTTCTTTAAGATGGACTAAACAGCCCAAAGTTTAATGATCAGCCTTCCAAATCGAGTGTCCTTTCATGTCACTGGAAACCGCCCACTCAGCAATGCTAGTGCTCTCTGAGGCTGCAAGAGAAGTATGGTTGTCTTATCATTACTAAATGAATTGAATGAAGCAGATCACATGCTTGTTTTAAGCAGAAAACTGTAAGATAAGGATATGTGGAGACTAAGATATGAATGGAATTATAGTGCCACTATTGAGCTTAATTTAACAGCTATCTGTGTGCCTGTTACCACAAGGGTTTAACCAACAGGGGTTAAAGATTAAGAAACAGGTCCCCGATGATCTCTGATAATAAACTGAGAAACCATTAAAAACACAGTAAATTATATTATTCCAATATTCATGTGTTTCCTCATTCTGTATATATACTGTTTAAAAACAGTATAGTACTAGAGAATGCTCAATGTGTGTTTCAATGGATTATTGTGAAGAGTTGCAGAGCAGCCACATTCCTAAAGATGTGAATTGTTTTTTTTCCGTACCCCAACCCCAAGAAAAAAGAGCATTGCCAATTTATTGGGTCCTCACCAAGAATCACAAATCAAGTTTGAAAACAAAAGTTTTCTTCTTAAAAGCTTTCATCTTAAATTTAAATAATGATTCAAACAGCCTACATGATAAGGTATCATTAAAAGCAATATCAGTGCCAGAAAGGAGGGAAGGGGGGTAAAAGATGTCAAGAAAAGAGTAAAGGATTCAGGAAATCTTAGACATCTAGTGCCAATTACCTTGATAATTATAATCCACTGAGAACCACACTAGAGTGAAGCTGCTTCCTGATTATACAGTACATCTGTCCTAGGATCCTAAGCTTTAATCACTAATTACTACCTGCAACAAAAGAGACAGTAGCATCCAATGCTGAAAAAAAAAAACAGTGCCAGTTCGCAGGTTTCAGTGTTGGCTCTTCCAGTCTCTCACATGGCTGCAGTGCCCTCTGTGTTTAGCACAAGCAGCAGCCATGGGGGACATTGTCTCAACTCCAAGATACTTTGTTTATCTTCATTATTGTTAGAAGTGTGACGAGAGAAAATGTCAGGCAGTGCTTTCTTTTTTTCATCTTTATTTTTAGTCAAACCCAGCAAATCCCCAGTGGGATTAGGAAAGACTACGAAGACGTGCTCCGAAAGCATTCGTTCTGAGTGCAAGAACATGGCAGTGCTGTTTGAAAAGTTTACCCCTTTTTGTGTGTTGCTGTGCTTCTTAGGAGTTCAGGGAGCCTTTTAAGATTCATATGGCAGACATGGTCAATACCAGGAGGCAAATAGTGGGAGATTAGCTACAGTATTTTTACATGAGTTGGTACAGGTACTGGAAAAAAGACATTTGAAGCTATTAGCAGTAGTAATAGACTAAGAGCAGTCTTAGTTTTAGTTATTCCTTTATCCAAACAAGAGATAATGTACTACACTATAGAATATTATAAATATAAACGTTTGACTGCAAAGGTATTATTTAGTGCACTTCTAAGTGAAGTGCTTTAGCAAACATCAGGAAATTGTATACACATAAAATGAATTCCAAAATGAAGAACAAATGTGTAATGTACAATGCGGACAGCTACAGCAAATGAATGACTTACTGTATGTATCATACAAAGAAATTGAATAAAAGTTGCATTTAATCAGCTATTCTGTAGTGAGTTGGTGTCAAGTAGCCATTACTGATGAAACCACTTTGTAGATCTGATATAAGGCAGAAAAGTAGATCCTATGTAAACGGGCATGTTCTGATGAGATGCCAAAAATGGTCAGAGAACATTTGTAATCCAAGAATCAATTCAGTATGTTAACATATACAATAACTTTAAATGGATCAATATTCTCACTTGCATGTACAGTAGTCGTTCTGGGTCATGTCACTCAGGATATAAGCGAATAACTGACAGTAAAAGCTGGATAACTTTGAAAAACATACCCAACCTAAAACATTTCAGAAATATTTGACTCTGGATATATAGGGTCTCTGGATTTGTAACTCAAAGGTCATCCTTTCAAAAAATAGGTGGAGTATTTCTGTTGCACCCTTAAACAAAGCACTTTATTCAGATCACTGTAGCTAGAAGCCCAGCTGAAATAGGTAAAAATACAATTTTCTGTGGATAAAAGTGTCTTTCAAAAAGTTTTTTGTAAAAGCATTCAGACTGCTCCTAGTATCCCTTTTTTTGAAATGACAAAATGATGGACATTTTTTTTCCAGACTTAATATTTTAGTCAAAACCTGAATGCTTAAACTGAAGATGTCAGCAAAAAGAAAAAGAACTGGATTATGTTTATTGTATAAGTATTCAGATCGGTGAACTCTTGCCAAGAATTACTTGGCAGCAATGTTTCTTGTCAGCTGTAACACGTGCCTTTTGGCCAGAAAGTTTAAGTTTTGTCTTTCCTGATCACAGAAAAAAAATCCCACATGTTTTCAGTACCACTTATGTGCTTTGCTGCAAACCCCATGTGGGATTTGAGATTTTTTTCAGTTTCATACAGTTGACCCCTTGCACTGTAACCAGTATATCGTTGACCCATGGACATTTCTCTCAGCTCAGCCACTGAGCTCTGCACAGTACTGTATCTCCTTGCCTTTGCTCGGAATTCACTACCTGATGAAGGAACCTGTGAGAGACAGGTGTTTTTATTTTGAAACCATAAGAAACAAGATTATTGCTCATGGATAGAGGCCACTCAACTAATTGTATAACTCGTAAAGGTAATTAGATGCAGCTAAATTAATTTAGATTTCACTTGAAAGGTTTGAATACTTAAATGCTCTATGTACGGTATGCCACAGCAAAGGATTTTGAGAATACTGCTGCAATCATGCCTTTTCCTTCATATTATCTAAGTATTTGTTTTTTTTTTTGCTTTGTAGGTTGTGCACATAATTGCTATATCAAAGTACCACGACTGCAAGCTTAAAGCAACACAATTTTAAAACTGAGCAGGGTCTGAATACTTCTGCAAGGCATTTTTGTACCCAGTGAAAAACTGATGTACTGTAACAACAAAAAAAGTATAATGGACTTTTTTATACTGATTTCTATCTCACTCATTTAACAGAACAGAAAAGATCATCCTCCACTTTTGAGCTGAGGGATTGATCATTCCTTGCAAACATATGCTTATATATCTATTAAACTTAGGCTGTGACAAGTACAGCATAGCCACAGTATGCACAGAGACAATATCCAGTACACTCACCAGTGCTTGGCTTTAATTTCTTGCAAGATATATTAGCTTCAATCTTCACAACCCTAGCACAGCTGGCAAGCTGAGATGGAAAGAGGCTGGCGCTGAGAAATCAAGAGACTGAGAGAGGAAGAGCTGTTTACCCTATGCCATCTTGGTGATTACCCAAAAGACAAAACAAGCTACAATTACATTCCCAAAAGAAGCCAGGGATTCTTGAACAATATCAAAAGAATCTACATTTTACTACTGAATAACAAAAAATATATTTCACTTGCTACAGTATGTGTTTTAAAGGAGGCAAAGTATTCATCTTTACTCATTAAGTCAGTAGCACATACTGTAAACAGTTTTAGGTCATGATGAAAGTGCAGGATCAATCGGTACAGTTTCCATTCTAACTGTGATTATAATAAACATTATACAATTTATAATATTTAAGTGTTAGAATTAACTAGAATTAACACTTCTAATTTTCTCCGAAGAGAGCTTTTAAATGTTCTAGTCACTTACATGTGAATTGATGTTGATCTGCACAAATCTCCTATGTAATTCAAGATGGTCATACTAAAAGCACCCATCAAAAATGCCAGTGAATAAAACTATCTGATAAACTGTGCTATGCAGTATCTAAAGGGGAGCACTAAAGAGAAAACAAATTTTTCATTTCCTATGGGAGTACTCACTGTTAAATGTCCCTTCTTTGTAATCTACTGTACATACAGTACATTGTTACTTCATTATCCATCCATTTTCTAACCTTGTTATCCAATAGAGGGTCACAGGGGGGCCACAGCCTATCCTGGCAAGCAACAGGCGCAAGGTGAAATACACCCAAGATAGGATGCCAGCCCATCATGGGACAAACACAGCCACAGACACAGACCCACTCACACCAATGCCAGTTTTCCCAGAAGCCAATTAACTTACCAGTACAGTATGTCTTTGGACTGTGGGAGGAGACTGGTGCACTTAGAGAAAAGCTCCATAAACATGGGGAGAACATACTGTACAATCTCCTCACAAATAGCACCCTAGCTCCAAACTTGAACCCTGGGCTCCAGCGGTGTGAGGCGGCAATGCCATCCACTGCACCACTGTGCTGCCCCTGTTACTTATCATATAAATATAAAGATATGTGAAATCATTCTTACTTAAGGTCTCAGTTGTGATCATCTATGTTCTGTTATATCATGGACCTTTGCACTGGGATACTGTACAGTACTACCAACAGGATTTGTGTTTATTCACAGCTTGGAAAATTCCAAATTCCCCCAAAAATACCAATAAGAAATGTAATTTTTTTTAAAGGAAAAGGCTTTGGTAATGGAAATCAGATTCACAGCGTTTAGAAAAAGTAAACAGAAAAATTATACACAGTATCTACAGTGTGTGAAATAAGAAGAGGGCTAGGAAAATTAGATAAGCGCATAAAAAACTCCAGCTCCCAACTTGCATTAGGAAAACTGCCAGATGCAGTTATGCACTTTAGTCGTAATAGAGATCATCACAGAGTTCACTGTAGCATGAGGAGCAGCTGTGGATAGGGCCTGTGAGAAAAGAATGCTTCAGTACACCGACCTGACAGCTGAATATAAGGGAAAGGTTGGAAGACCTCCATCTACAGTACTTTTGCTGGATAGGTCTATGATGCATTGTGGCATGACATGAGCTTTGAGCACAGATCGCAGCCAGGGATCATTAAAGAACTAGAAGGTCTGAGGTCACAGAAGTGTACTGCAGATGGATCTACTGTATGTGAAGAAGAGGAAAGAAAGATGAGGAAGGTGAACTGAATATACTGCAGCAAAATATGTACAGTAAGATTCACATTATATACAGTACAGTAAATGATGGATCCACAATGTATGAACTTTAAGCACTTTCATTAGCAAACACAGTGTTGAACGTTTCTGAGGAATATATCACCTTGTTTACATTAAAATGATGTTAGACATAACAGTTTTCTCCTTCATTAGAACAATTTATACTTATGTATTCAAAAAACTTCATAAAATTGTTATGTTGTGGAATTCTTATTTCCCTAACACTCCATGAGGTAAGACTGAGGACAAGAAGATGGTTTCAAACATTACATGTGAGAAGCATAAGTACTACACTGCCTCAACATGAGGAAGAAGGAAAACTGGAGTAGGGATCTTAAAATTAAAGGCATACAATTGTTTATTTTTTATTACAACACCTTTCAAAAGTTTTACAAAGTTATTTGATAAGGCATATGGGATGGAAAACAAAACATGGATTAACCATTCCTCCATCCATCAAAGCAAAGTGTTTTAATTCACATAGATAAGCTCCAGAAATATTTATTTATTCTATTGTACCCCTGCTACATGCTGCTCTCGATTCCAGAAAATTATAGTTTTATAAATGTTAATCCCAAAATGAAGCTGAAAACAGATATTGTACAAATATTTTTCTAATTTCTTTGACTTTTGTATTTTGGTTAATACATTCAAGTTCAAATATTTTATCCACAGCTTAGCTAACTGGTAGGAACGTTTTATGCACACATGCCTACTGTACAGTACATTTTCTATGTGAATATCGAGAAAGATTTGCAATCTTTAGTTCATGACCAAACTGGAATTCTATGATTAGGAACTTGCGAAAATATTAATGAGAAGGTGCACAATAATAAGGCAGTTATAATCACAGAATCTGCCACCTGAGCTGTTTTAGTCAGCTTGTTTTCCTTTATTGTAGAACTGCAAGTACTTTACAAGGTTTTTTTTTACAACTGAGGAGTGCTTGCAGTTTATCAAATGTAAAAAGAAAGAAATCAACAGCAGCAGGAATTTTATATTATACTGTCCATTAACATGTCTCAAGCACCCTTGTGTTCCTGGTGTTAACATCCTTAAAAAGAAATTAAATATAATCAGTCATAGAATCACTAAATAAAATACACGTTGTCAGCTCTGGATGAAGGTAAAATGTCCCCCCCCCCCCCCCCCAAGAACTTTTTAAGTTTATTTGGAAAAAAAGCACATTTCTCAATTTTATTGCATGACTGAACTTTTATTGTTCACAAGACTGTCTTTGCTTGTTACTTCCAATAAAATGATCTGTAGTACATTAAGTATATTCTATTGTGCATGTGATTGTTAATAATGAAAGGGTCTAGAACACGATTTGCATATTTAGCTGGATTTAAAAGCAAAACAACTTTCTAAATTGTGTCAAGTAAAACATAATTGAATTCATTATTATCATTTAGTGCTCTAAAAATAATATATATGGTTTTAATGAAATTTTAAAAGCACTTATCCAGCAGACCTGAACCAAAACAAACATTTTAATACATTTTTATTCACTTTATGATTACAGACTCATTTACTTAATGCCTGACCTTTACTACTCACACGGTGAAGTTGTGATGACAAGCATAAGTGTTGTTTCTAACAGGGGGTTGGGGTATTAGTGGGGTTGTTGTGCCGTGACACAGTTGAGAATACTAGAGAATCACACTCATTAAAATACATTTTACAACCTGCTGTCTCCAAAATGATTATTGGCTGATCCTTATCCAAGTCCATTAAACCTCCCCTCAAATAAGTTCAAAAACTCAAAAACCATTTTACCTCTGCCTGTTGCCCTCCTTAGGGCAGTAAAACAGTTATTGTGCAGAACTACAGTACATTCTCAATTAATATTAACAATAATAATGAAACTTTTCTCAAAGTGCTTTACAGGTAATGGAGACTGTCCTCCACCACCACCAATGTGCAGAATCCACAGAATCCTCGCCAATATGCTCACCACATACCAGCTATGTGGTGAACAGAGTGATGAAGCCAATTCATAGATGGGGATTATTAGGATGGGATTGGTAAAGGACACCAGGGTAACACCCCTACTCTTTTCGAGAAAATCCTTTAATGACCACAGAGAGTAAGGACCTCTGTTTGACATCTCATCTGAAAGACAGAGCCTTTTTGTAGTATAGTGTCCTCGTCACTATATTGGGGCATTAGAACATTAGGGTGAGCGCCCCCTGCTGGCCCCACTAACACCTCTTCCAGAGCAACCTTAGTTTTTCCCACGAGGTCTCCCATCCAGCTACTGACCAGAGTCACACCTGCTTAGCTTCAGTGGGTTGCAAGTTGTGAGTTGCAGAGTGATTTATAATATGTGGTAATATCAATGGCACTTTGCATCCTCACTTTTGTTATGACCAGATTTGGCACAATCAAAAAAATTGTGTTCGGAGCATGTCTATGCAAATATTTTAGAGGGGGGTATAAGAGATAAAAGGCTTGGGAAACTTCAAAAACTGTCAAAAACATTTCTTGTTTAGACAAAAAAAAGCCATTTACAGATCTAGAGTAACACCTTGAAAAACATACAATTTCCCACAATCCTGTCCTGCATGTGATTCCTTCACCATTCAAATATTATGCAACCATTATTGATATTTGTTATAACATTATCAGAGTTCTTGAGAGGATTCATCAAGGGTTTGAGGTCATGTCAAAATACGTCTAAACTGTTCTATGAATATACAGTAATTCATAAAGACATTTGTATACAAATACACAGATTCAATAAAGTACATACTGCATATACTTGTCGTTTGAAGATTTGGCATCTTTTGCCCAAGTAGATGAATTGCAACAAAATGAGCCATTATTCTTTTTTTTTCTTAAGAAAAAACAACTAATGCTGTTATTTTTACTTTCTGATCTATTGCCAGCATTTAACATTATCAGTCATGTCTAGACCTTTAGCTGTGTACTTTACAGATACAAAGTAGGGCTGGCTCATTTCCCAGCCTTTCAAATCATATTTTGTGACTTCACAAAGACACATGCATTTCATTCTGTCATGTCAAATGTATTCTTTGAGAAAATGTGCTGTTTTTACCAAAAAAGCATCAGTGAATAAAATGAACTGAATGTTGTAAAGGCTTTATAATGAAGCTGATATTGATTTAAATGTAATTCAGAATGTTGGAACATCTCTCCTGATTTGTTGCCAAGTGCATGCATTTCTTAAATTATGAAAACAGCATGCTGAAGTAGAATTTAAAACTAAATATAAATATAAAACAGAATAATAATTCAATTAGTAGCCTTCTCTAAAAAGGCACACTTCTCAGGCATAATGAATCATAATGGAGTCTAGTGATGATTGCAATGAAAAAAAAACATTTAGATGGTTTATAGTCATAATTAAAATGACTCAGAAAATTCTGATTTGACCTTTTACTTTGAGAGAAACATTGGAATTCATCTCAGCTCCCTCTGTATCACCCAAAGACACATCTATATTTCTCTTTCACTGGGCGAAGATGCTTGCTTTAAATTAAATTACACCAGTTATACATTAGTGCAGACATTGTAATTCTGATTATTATCAAACTAACATATTCAATGTAAAACATATGTGATAAAGCACTTTAATAAAATGCCAAGGTGGTTTTCCATATACTGTGAATATGACAATTCACATGTCAAAGTTAATCTATACTCTCTAAAGTAAGTGAAAGAACACCATCAAAAGCAACTGCCATTTACGTCTTCTGTATAATATACCTGCATATTCTGACTCTGGGAAGCTGCCTTTACTGTGAACTGAATGTTTATATCAGAGGTGAAATATAAAATTATATTTTTAAATTAAAATATAAAATGTTCTGAAACGTAAGGAATATATTTATTTAAATTGATTGAAATCACACCTGAAGCAGATTGATACACAGAAGTGAATTCTTATACAGCATGTAAAGTGCAGAATGTTTACCTTCCTACCTGTCGTATAACATTTAACATTAGAAGTATCAAGGCATGTTTAATGAACTTGCTATCATAAATCTGGTATAATATCAAGGAAAAAAAATGTTTGAGGGCATACATTTTCCTTAAAAAAGTTATTTTATTTACAGTAGATATGGCTAAGGGCAGAACCATTGGCCACTGGTTAGACGTCAAAGTAAGAGTTCTTTACAGGCTAGGAGAGGCCCTATGGAGATATCACTATGAAAAGGGGCTCTTCAAAAAACTAATTAAAAATAAGATCAAACTAAAATAATCATTAGAAATATTGCTAAAATGTATTGCAATATTAAACAGAGGACAGCAGGTGCTCCAAATTAGGATTGACAGAACAGAACTACCATTTGAGAACATTTATTTTACAGTACATGCTACAATACAGAGTGAAAACTGCACATTTCTGTGTGCGAGGACCCAGAGGAGTAACCTGGCTGAGAATGACTGACTTAGAGATAGCTTAGCTTTGATAACCAAATCATCTAACCACAAAAGTACAGTATTTCATAAAATATTTTGCATTGCCTAACCAAGGTACTGTAAATGTGCACAGAAACCCAAGAAAATGATCTATTCCATTGTGTATTGTATTGTATGCGCACTGACATTTGAGATTTCAACATTTGATCAAATAAAGCTAAAGTTATAATATCCATATTTAGTACACAACAAGGTATTCCAATACACAACATGTACATTGTATTCAAGTAAAAAAATATAAGAGAAAATCTTCTTACTCTGTCCGGGTAGTGGTCGATTACAGACACTCCCTTTTCAATAATACACTTGTCTGTTCTGAAGATGTTTTGTGTATACTGGCCATCTTGTGATAGTGATATTTGCTGATAGATGTACAACATGATTTTAAGATTGTTTGGCTTTTACTTGTTGAGTTTTCTTTTTCCATGTTGATTAAATGATACGTGAAGAATACAATGAAATGGAAATAATTGCGTTGGTATTGAAAAAAAATCATTATATTCAAAATGGAAGTATCCTTAACTCCACAGTTCACTTTCACTTGAACATGTGCACACATAATGAAAACCTGAAATTTGATCATACCCTGCAAGGCATACATGATGTGTTAAGTGTTAATAACCCTCACATTCATTAATTCACTCAAAATGCACTGAGAGCTATCAGTTATAAACCAGTAAATGTACTAAAAAATGTGCCTGAAGACAATGCTCGATATAAAAAAACTAATTAGAAAACGCCATAGTAGACCTATATTATAATTGCTGAAATGTCTCAGCTTCCCATGGCTCTGTAACTAAGTTTTCAGATTTACTTCTTATTAAGAAACTATAGGGATGCTCTTCTAGGATTAGCAAAACCTTTGTTAAACAGGCTGTAAAACATTCTAAGATGTGAACTCAAGCTAGGAGTTAAAGTGGGACATAATCTTAAATACTGCTTCTTTTAGTTCGACAAAGATGTTTACTATATACAAAAAGTTGTAGTTTATATTTAGTTGAAAGAAAAAAAACAATTTTTGTCTATTTTTCCCTTGTCAAGCACGTACTATACAACTATATTTTAGAGTTCTATTTCAGTTCAGTTAATATTTCAGTAAATCTTAGTAAACTCCCTATACTGCTATTATATACTGTATATAGTTATTAATAAGGGCTCACAAAACATATCAGCATCACTAGAATGCTAACTACAATAAACCATTCATTGTATCAGTGATTCAGACTCAGTTATTACAGTCAGAGTATGTCAATTTTTAATATTTGAAGTTATTGTAAAGTGAGGTCATGTAACCTATTGTAACATTTTTCTTCATTATAGGCTACAGTTAGACACTATGGTTTTTCTAGCACGAAAGCATAGGAGCCTGGATTTGCTTGGATTAGGGGTTGCGTGCCCCACCCTCATTTGCAGAAAGAATCAGGAATTTCATACATCCTTAAATAAGAAAAAAATGTTATTGCAAAGGGGAGTACAGAGGAAATTGTTTATAAAGCATGAAAGACCCTTAACCCAGCATGTTCAATCCATTAAATTATTTTAGTATTATTGCTAAAGTACTGTACACAAGGTGAGATAAGTGGGAATTAAATGAATGTTAATTTAGGATTAATATCAGAAAGCACTTCTCTATACAAAAGGTTGTGGGAGTTTGGACATTGTCCATGTTGCTGAAGTTTAATCCTTAGGATCCTTGGATCAATGAGCTACTTGTAACCAAATAAAGACAGACCTCTTCTCATTTGCAACCTTTCTTATGTTCTTATGCTCCCTGTCCTTTTGTTTTTTGTATCTCTTGGGAAACATTTATTTTAACTCTAGTGTAAGACTATATACTGTATGTACCGAACCAACAGGCATTAAAATGGAAGCCATAGCATTTTAATTCAATTCAAACTATTTTTTTAAACCATTTTTTTAAACCAAAAATGGTTCTGGTTTCAAAACAGGGGATCATGAATTTAATTCACAACCTCTGTATAATGCAATACACTCTTATTTAACTGTAATCACACTCTACAGGTAAAGCAAATAAAAACGAAATTTACATTTCATGTTTTTAAAGAGATCATCAAGAACCAGACTAATGAATTACCACTCACATTTTTTTCTGCTTGTTTTTTTGTTTTTCCCACTGAACTGCATATTTTTTGTAGATGTAAATCATGCATAACTCCTTTTTAAAAATGGTATTCAACTGTGAATTAAATTGGTATTCATTTATGCTAAAATGTCATCTTTAAAGAAGCACGTGATGTGAATGAAACTAGATGTAAACATTATGGTGAATAAACAAAACTGCACAAATGACAGTCCATCTGAAGTGTGCTGTGTACGCTGCAACTCCAAAGGCTCCGTATCCTAGTTTTTGCACAGAGTAGGAAATATCTTTTTCCAGTCATGCCTGACCCCCTTCCTTGGAAAGCATTTTTCTGATTTGTTCAGGTCACAAGTGGGATGGAAATGAGCCTCTGTACAGCTTCTTCGCACATCCGGATTTAATAGACTTTTTCCACTGATAAAAGACCTCTAATGAGTTCATTTTTAAGCTATTAAATTGGTTATAATAGCTAGTTCTGCTGATGATTGCACAGAGCCCTTTTGGTTACAGTGTCTTCTACAGAGTTTAACTGACATTTTTTACCTTCCCTGGCTCTTCAGACCCTTTTAAAGCAGTGTAGGGTATTCTAAACACAGGGGCTAGAGGACACATTGTGTTTTTAATAGTCTGTGCATTGCTGCAGGTTTTAGGAGTACACTGTATTTCATAGGGAGTGGATTTCCATACACTTTAATCCTCAACTTTACAAGACAGGAATATAAAGAAATTCCATGCTGTATTTTCCCCAAGGCTAAGTGTTTCAGACTACCATGAATACTTACTATGACAGACCAAGTCAGAGCTAGTCTTCAGGCAAATAACAAAATGCAATCTATGACCAGTTTCACAGACCTTTTAAAATCATATTAAGGAATTAATTGCAATGTAAAATCATTTATTGTAACATAATGCATACTTAATTTGTGTATGACTTATACTGGATTTGTCTTTTTTTGAACATAATCTATGTTCATTCAGCAACAAATAGGACAATGTAGTATCACTTTCTTATACTTATAATATGAGCCTTGGAAAAGGAAGAGCCTTGATACTGAAAGAGTTATAACAATAATAATTCCTTGATTAATGTGGAGTTTTCATCTCAAAGTGCTACACAATTGACTAGTGTCATAGTATCCAACAAAGCCAAGCACAGAACAGACAAAAAAAACAACTGGTTTTAGTGGCATGGCCTTGTGTATGGCCCTATACATTGTACCATTCTTACTCGTTTATATTTGTTTTGAACAGATTGTAATCTTTTGTGGTTTTGTAATTAAAACATCAAAGAAAACTATTAATAGGAGTCAAGCACAGTTATTTTAACTTCATACTGTAGCTTGAGACATTTTTAACATTTGAGAGCGTTTTTATTAAAATAACCTGTTTTAATTTTTAATGTTTAATTTTTAGCAAACCTCTCATTTTTTAAATTTTCACTGCTTCAATTCAATATTTTTATTATAATGATAATACATTTGTTATCCATGAATAACACAGTTATATGCGAAGTGTAAGGGGGTTAATAAAACCTGGCTTTAAAGTCAGGTACAGCAAGGTAGCAGAAAAAGAAAGTAGACTATGTGAAAGTTGCATATACTGTATCCTCCAAATTACACTTTACTGTTTCATTTTGTGATTTATTGTATTTCTTTTTTCTTTTAGTAAAATTCAACTATTCTCTACATTCTCAACCCAGCAGCAGAAATGAAGTTTTTGTGTCATTATAATTAGCATTCAAATGTCTGTCAGTGATCTGAGACCAACACATTTATTGAAATGGCAGGGCACAGGCATCGGAAGGCACTGAAATATTTTCATTTATTTCGCAGAGCTAACAGACGTGATTACTTCAGAGTACAAAGCTATTAAAAATGTGACCTTTACTTACTGTACATCTTGGCAAGATGCCAAAATAACCTGTGCTAGTATGATGGAGTATTTGTGCTGTTGGAAAGAAAACGCCATCCTGTTTCACTAGAAATAGTTTCTGCACTAAATGCCTGTCTTGTATATAATACATACCAGGTTGCTCATTTTAAATTCATTGCTGAATCAAGAAAATGCAGTGTTAACAATTTGTTCACTCTCCTTTAATATGAGGTGAAACACCTAGTTAGAGGTAGAAGAGAAAATGTTATCAGGGGCATGAATTGCAGTACTGCAGATCTGCCAATTTCCAGTGCTCCAACAATACAGAGGAAACCTTTACACAGTCTTCATTACAGCTGTGTCAGTGCAGTGCAGTGAGTTGATTAAAAACTTGCCAATCCAAATTTGGGCTTAGTAGACAAAATGGCAATTCATCAGGTTCCAAAGTATACATTATCTACATATTCTGGTAGTGTGTGCCATATACTGTAAATTATCCTAGAAAACACACCAGTATGAGAGATTAATGACAAATGTACTGTACAGTAAGTGATCTGGGTTGTTATGGTGCCACAGTGGTTAGCATTGCTGCCTCACTGTTCTGAGGCCATGGGTTCAAGTCTGGATCTGGGGAGATATACAATATGTGTGGAGGTTGTATGTTCTCCATGCGTTTGCCTGGGCTCATTGGGTGCTCTGATTTCCTCCCACAGAATAAAGACATGCTGGCTTTGGCAATGGGCTTCCTGGGAAAACTGGCCCTGGTGTGACCGTGTGCATGCCCCTGATAAAGTTTTCTGGGTGTGTGCCCCGTGATGAACTCACATCCCATCCAGTGTGTATCCAGTGTGTATCAACTCACAACTGGCAACCCACTGAAGCTAAAACAGGTGTGAGCCTGGTCAGTACCTGGATGGGAGACCTCCTGGGAAAAACTAAGGTTGCTGCTGGAAGAGGTGTTAGTGGCGCCAGCAGGGGGCGCTCACCCTGCGGCTCATGTGGGTCCTAATGCCCCAGTGTAGTGACGGGGACACTATACTGTAAACAGGCGCCGTCCTTCGGATGAGATGTAAAACCGAGGTCCTGACTCTCTGTGGTCATTAAAAATCCCAGGGTGTTTCTCGAAAAGAGTAGGGGTGTACCCCGGCGTCCTGGCCAAATTTCCCATCGGCCTTTATCAATCATGGCCTCCTAATAATCCCCCTCTGTAAATTGGCTTAATTACTCTGCTCTCCTCCCCACTGATTGCTGATGTGTGGTGAGCGTTCTGGCGCACTATGGCTGCCGTCGCATCATCCAGGTGGATGCTGCCCATTGCCTGTAAAGCGCTTTGAGTGGAGTGTCCAGAAAAAGCGCTATATAAATGTAAGCAATTATTATTATTATTATTATTATTATTATTATTATCCTGCTTTGTGCCCATTGTTTGCTGGGTTAGATCTGGCTCTGTAGCAAAGCAAACCCAAACTGAATGAAGTAGTTATAAAATGGATAGATCAATGAATGGACATGATTTATTTCTATTAGATTTTGGTTATTCAAACTTGAATCCATTCTTCTATTCATCCATTTCCTAACAGCCATCCAATACAGGGTTGCTGGGGAGCCGGAGCCTATCCCAGCAAGCAATGGGCACAAGACAGGTTAGACCCTCAAGGAACACCAGTCCATCATAGGACAAACACATAGACACAAGCACACTCACACCAGTGTCAGTTTTGCCAGAAGCCAATTAACCTTCCAGTATGTATTTGCATTATGGAAACTGAAGCACCTGGATGAAACCCACCTGAATATGTACTGTATATACAGTATATACTAAAACCCACCTGAATATACTGTGCAAACTCCACGCAGATTGCACCTCAGTAATTGAACCCAGAACCCCACAGCTGTGAGGCAGCAATGCTAACTACTGTGCCACCATGCTGTCCACGAATATGAATCATAAAAAACGTATTAATTATGTCATTCATTGTATAGCAAAAATTGAGAGTGATAATTTTTGAAAAATAGCAGTGTAATTCCAGTGTTGAAAGAACCATAACCATAAATGTGGAGGCTGTGCTACACAAAAGAGAAATAAATTCCTAACAGTCGAAGCGCAAAGCATTATTTTACGTTCTATTATACCTTCAAAATGTCATGATCTGATTTTAACTGAGCCATGCTGTTCCAATAATTTAGATTTTAAATTGAATCCAGCTATTATCCTTTTATAAAAGAGAGCGTTCACAATAAATCTGCTCTCCTTTACTGCTCAAAATATTAGAACCTGAGGAACAATAAACATCTTTATACATGGAACAATGATAATATTGATAAATTATGTGCATTTCAGGGTCAGGGAGCACTGTCTGAGCGGAGTTACAACAGTCTTTCGGATTTAAGGAAAAGAAATGAATAAGGAGAAGACAGAAAAAAGGCGTGAAACACATGCAGCCTAGCAGTTTGGCCCAGCCTGCCAATTTGTTGCTAAGGATACACTAACAACCAACATGGTGATACA
The DNA here is from genome assembly GCF_059453375.1 of Lepisosteus platostomus. Classification (NCBI taxonomy): domain Eukaryota; kingdom Metazoa; phylum Chordata; class Actinopteri; order Semionotiformes; family Lepisosteidae; genus Lepisosteus; species Lepisosteus platostomus. Next base: position 49,352,096 of record NC_142618.1, on the reverse strand, counting down.
TGATTGTTGCCTTGGGACTGCTACAATACAGTGTGCGCTGTCATATCAGTTACAGAGATTAAATTAATGCAATGCTGCCACTTCATGATACTTGCACCCTGTGAGACTACCAGGGAGTACAGACATACAGGAGTGATAGTAAGCATATTAGTCTGCGCCAACTCTCAGAGCACATTTCTCCAGCTTGTTGAGAAAAGATACTTCTAATGCTTACATGGCGAAGGATCAAGACGGGGGCTCATCAGTGCTTTAAGATAACTATGAATAAATCCTAAGCTCTATGGGTAATATTCCTGATTAATTGCATTCACCAGACATTAGCCAGAATTATTATCAGCCGCTTACTGCTCGGCGCTTGCTATGATGGTAATTATTGTTGTGTAGCTCCAAGGGATATTTGAAAAACATATTTTTTGAATCGGTCTCTGTCTATGGAACATCTTTATAAGACAAATCTTTGTGTGAGCTGCAAATGTGCAAGAGAAAGACCCTTCCCCCCACTGGTGGTGTCTATAGATTTTTATTATGTTAAATATAGGCAGTACATATTTAAATTCATGCTGTCTTTTACCATATTAAGCCGAGGTCTTTAAATAACTGGAACATATTTAAAGAAAGTTCAGCTCAGTTACTGATTATGACTCAGCACAATATCAAGAAAGAAACACAGATATCTGGGAATGAAATGAAAACGCGCCCAAGATTGAAGAAAGCAGCCACTTTCAACCAAAGAGGTTCATCACTGTACATTAAATGTTTTCACCAGCTGCTTTTGCATACTCAACCCTCTCATATAAAAATAAGTATCCCACAAATCAGCCTTTAACATGAGCATCTGCGTTGCCCTTTAAGACAAGACATGCAGTACAATGCTAGTGCTGGGATCCTGCTCCATTTTGTGTTTGTGGTTGTGTATCAAATGTTTTAGCTAATTTCTCACGATAATTTATTTTAATATGACAGGGCTACAATTGAATTTTAATTCAGCTGTGACTGCATTTTGATTCTGGAAAAAATTGTGATAAGTCAATTATACATTTTGCTACATTTTGCAAATCATTTTAGGCAGTCTTCTTGAATGTTCCTCCTCAGTCACAGGACTATATTTGCATTAATTATTTTACTGCAAATTATTTATTTAAGCATACATGCAGAAAATTAAAGATCATGCAAAAGTACAAGTGAATGCTGTTGATATATACATTCTGGAGTGGATTGAATAAGCATTACAATCTTTTCAAAAACTAGATGATTTTCTACTCAGCTAATCTGAAATAAGCAATTTCTTACCATACCTCTTTTGACTTAAAATCATAACTTTTTATGATTTCATTTCATTCTGTTGATGCATGTTTTTGCACATCTGATGTTGTTTTTGCACACTGCCTGTTGTCTGTCTTTCTTTTGTTATACAATTGTATTGTTGTTGTTTTTTTCTTTGTACTACTTATCGCCCGAGAGCTAACTAAATAGCATTTCGTCATACCATATACTTGTATATGAGTATAATGACAAACTTGAACTTGAACTAACTTCATTACTGTGCAGTGGGAATGATGAACTGTACACTCATCTGACGCATTTGCCTTCTTGACAGAGTGTGAGCTCCACAATGCCACCAGCTTGAGGAGATGCACACCTTGCCCATCTTTTGCCAGTGGCATTCGGTGTATTGTTCACTATTGCTTAGGATTCTCAACCTAGATTCCGAGCGTCTTGGCTGAGGCACTTGGAGTTCCCACTCATTTATGGTGAGAATTAAAAAGAAAACATGCAAACATATATGACACATCACAGGCATCACTTATGATAGTTTGCTGTGGTACAGTAAATGTACCTTAGAATTGTTGCCCTTTTACCAGGGTCTTACTGTGATTTTACAGAGCATTTGATGTGTTTTCACTTTACTGTACGCTTTACTACAAGGTGCCATGGGGATTTTAGCTTTTATATCTGTTTCTTTTGTGAAGTAGAAAGTAAAAGCAAAGCCCAGTTCCCGGTCCCCGTAAAAATAGTATTTTTACGACTGGATGGTATAAAGGAAATAAACCAATTTATTTTGTATAATATTTATAAAATATAGACCTCCTGACCCAAGCATACTTTTTAAAACATACCACTAAGTACTAGAGTTGTGATAATTTTGCTTAGTGAGAAACAGAGTAGCAATGTTATCAATTGCCCAAGTGGCTCTTTTTTTGGTATTGAAATTTACTGTTTTTACAAATAAGAAAAAAAACCTCCTATGTTTTCTGGCTGTAAAAATAAATCATAAGAACACAAAAAGGTTACAAATAAGGAGAAGCCATTGAACCTTCTATTCTACAACCTGACTATAATATTATTTACATGAGAATCTTGTGCAGCTCCTCATAACAGTGTGACTATGCAAAGGCCCTTTCCATTCAAATGCAGAAAAACATTTCTCACCCCCCTGTCCTAAGCTGCATTCATTTTCCTGTATGTTACATACAGAAATATACTTTTTTAAAACCTGTATCTATCAGGTGTTTTAATGCTAAGCTTTCCAGGTAGATCACAGAAGTATTTTTCCCTTGAAGACATATACAGGGGCTGATGGGGGTTGTGGGTTATCAACAGCTGTGACACAGAACTGTGCCGACTGTTCATAGAGCTGTCACTTCACTTGGACTTCTCCTGCAAAAGGGTTGCTGCAGAGTGGACAGTTAATCATCACCCTGGTGGTAGTGCGTTGGTTCTGAAACGGCTGCAGCACTGTGGGATTTCAGATTGCATGCACATTGCAGCCAAACTGCAGGAATTAGTATTATTTGGTCATACTGAATATATCACACTAGATCCAATTTATTTTCTTTCCTAATATTTTCAAGTCAAAGACAAACAGTTTTACCCCACTACATATTCTTTGCAGCATAGGTAATATGCACTGTTCTTAAAGTTTATAATTGTGTTCTTAATTAAAGGCAAATACAGCTATATAATATCATACTGTACATTATTTTTCTTAAAACGTTGAAGCAAAAAACAATTTTGAGTATGACCAACAACGAAATAAACAGATTTTTCACCTATCCATTAGCAGAAGTCCATATGTTTCTAGCAAGAGTCACAGCAGCTTAGAGTCCATCCCAGAGACACATGGCATGAGGTGGGAATACAACCTGGACAGAATGTCTGTCCACTGCAGTCCCCAGAGACAAGCAGGGAATAAACAGGGGTCTCATACTCAGTTTCTGGAGAGTATAGTGTTTTCTGGTTTCGGTTTCATCCAGAGGACTGGGTGAAAATCCACATTAACTGTGGTAGGACATGTAAACTTCACACATAAGGTGTCCAGAATCAAACCTAGGACCCAAAAGCTGTCAGGCAGTAGCACTAGCTGTGAAGCCACCATGCCACTGATTCACAGTTTATTTACAAAATCTGTGTTTTTTCCTGTTTAATATTACTAATGCAATAAGTAGAAAAAAATGTACTGTACTGTAGGTTAAGAATAGTTTCAAATAGGATGCATACTGTATAACAAGGGGTACCAAATGCAATTTTAAAGATATAATGTATTCTTTGATATGCTTTAATGTGACACCCACAGTTTTGTCAGAATTACATCAAAAATAACTTAACTGTAATGTTGACTAGGTTGGAACAAAGCCAGACCTCCATCTGAGGTTCTTAAACAGCTCAGAGGTCTATATTCATCTAAATGGGGACAGGCCCCCAAAGAACGAACTGACAAAGGCTCTGAGAATGCCAAGGAAGATCACTAGCACCTAGACTGAAAGCACTACTTTCATTTGGGTCAAATGGAAAATAAAAACAGCTCTAGGCTCATATGAGTTTGAATGGGGAAGTTTTTAATGGATCTTGACACAGAAGAGGCACTTCTCCACCTTCTGAACAAGGCTAGGGGAAGGATAAAAATGAACATAGGAATTGCTACAGGTTTAGTAGGTTAGTTCTAATAAAATAAGTGAGAGACATACCCAACAGAGTTTTCCCCACTTCCCCTTATACAAAGGAATTTTACCAAGAAAATAAAAGAGAGCTACTACAGTATGTGGCTTTATCAGTAAAGACACACTTCAAGCACTGGCTGAACGTTTTGACTTTGCAACTTTGAATCTGAGCCATGTCAATAACCATGGGTGACCAGGATTCTCTAAGTAGTCACTCAGTCACTTAGGGGCTGCCAAGGAGAGTGTTGGAATTAGTTGGCCACAGTTTTCTTAGCAAAACAGTAATAGTGTTAGAGACGTACCACTCCTCCATTTGGTACAAGCTCCATGTGGCGCACTATGATGTACTCTATGTTCTTGATCATCTAAGTGTAGATGATCACTTCTACATAAAACAATGTCATGAAACAGCAACGAAAAAAGTTACTGTCAGTCTAAGGTGCCTCATCAGTCATCAGAAAACAAACAGAAATGATGAAATGACAAATTCAAAACTGTAAATAGGAGGCAAATATTCAATTGTCAGGAAGCCATGAGGCAGAAGCTGACTGCCATTTCAAGGAACAGCTATGCAACATTCTGAGATCAATTAGCAACTATCAACCAAGTGGACAAAGAAAGTCAGAACTTCTCTTGTTCTTGCCATTCATACTGTACATTTCGTGTTCACTCACTCGACTAGTGGAGTGACCTACAAATGCTTAAAAATATTATTTTACAATAAAGTTTTCCTTCAAAGACTAGAGCAGAACTTAGAATCTAAGTGGCTGTTTGACATCAGTAGCAGATTTGCAACAGGCAATAGTCTGAAGCTCTAAGCAGTTATTCTGGCAGTCCTGTGGTGCTGAAGCTGGCAGGCTGTAATTGTCCTAGGGGGAGGTGACGGTCTATAATAATGCATTATGACATCTTCAGACATGTAGGGGGCTCCATATGGAATAAAAAGGTACCAAGTGTTAAGGAACAGTAGCAGAATTCTACAGCCTAAAATAACAAGCCTTTTTTTTCTCCAAAATTCAAAAACTGAATAAAAGCAATCAAGGCTTCACATGATTTTATCTGAAGGCAAGTAGTGCTCTGACCCTCTACAAACCCAAAGGAAATTCGATATAATTCCTCAATGTTTTATTCCAGTAATGCTTACTTACATATTTGCAAATATTTAGTGAAAATGTAAACTTATTTTTACATCTAAACACATACCAACAAACATACATACACCAGTATGTATTTGTAGGAGTTAAGTGATTTATTTATAGAAAAAAAACAATTGAACAAATTTAGGAATAATAGGAGTAAAGTAGCAATTGATCAAGTACTTTCATTACACAACTGAAGCATGTGCTTCAATGTTATTGTAAAGAATATGATTTCTAATTGTATTCCTCTTCGTTTCAAAACAGCATCCCTCGATATTAATACTATTGCGAAGTTCACTGTTTTGTTGTGATGATATTTTCTAATCTAACGTATGTAATGAAAATAACACTTTCTTAAGCATTCTTTTAAGAAATTTGGAGTGTCATGCAGAGATGTGTAAGGCTCATTTAATGCAGTACAATAAGCCTTCAAATCAAAGCTAAAATAATCAGGATTTCCAGCTGAAATTAAAGGTTAATTCTACTACTGCCACTTGAAAGTCAGCAGGTTGCTTTTTAATTAATCTACCATGACACTAGTCTTCACAAGCACTACAAACCCATAAGAACTTATGTGCACATCTAACACAGCTTGGGATTCATCTTAAGTGACAAAGTTGACCTTGGGGGCTTCAAATCACTGCTGACAGTGTCTCACATCAACACACCAGCACAACAACACAGACAGTAGCAATCCCTATCAAGTGCCAGTCAGAAAGGTGCATGTTTATCACAAACCTTGAATACAACATATTGCACATCCCTTAGTACAAATTGGGTGCTGCACGATATCAGATTAAAATTAAAAGCACCACAGGACACAGAAGTGGATCCATGCAGAGTTGGTTGGTTCTCTCAGAGAGAATCAATGCCAGTATCCTGCAATTTTTCATTGAGAAGACCAGAAAGTCACTAGACATAATGATGATTATGCAAAATACCCGAATTTACAACTGTATTAAACAAATTTATAACGGAAAACACAAAAAATCCATACCTTTTAGGAATCTTTGTACAAGACAAAAGAAATGTTGCATCTCTTTAAGAACTACAGTGAAAAAAATATTTGTTGACTATATCCTAACAGGCCAAGTTCCACACAAAAATTAAATGTGTTCAGATATGAGCCAGGTTGTCTCAGTTTGACACGCAACAGTGACTCCTGTGACTGTCTCCAACCTGTCACCTCACATGTGAGAACTGTAGCAAGACCTCCAGCTGGTGTCTTAACTTTGCTGTAGGGCTCATCTTTTGCAGTATTTATTTTTACTTGCCACGTGGCTTAACAATTATCTTTGAAAGATAAAAAAACACTTAAAAACTACTGATTCCAAAATGAGATGGTCTGGTTTTACCTTAACATCACAACTTCTGAATCCTCTGCCTGGTCGGTCCTTCAGGCAGAGTCGAGGTAATGCTGATCATAATTCCAAAAAAACAATGTAATGTGCATTTCCATACTGCACTTTCCCAAATTAGATTTACTGTAGTTTTTGTTTGATGTTTATTCTTAGCAGTAGCTGGTCAAGATGGCCACAACAATACTCTTTGCAACAGAATGGAGGCATGTAGTAAACTAAATATGATTATTAATAATAAAACCCCAAGCCCAGAGGGCAATGAATGACCTTCACTAAATTATCTACTGAAATTAACATTCGAAATGAAAAACCTTACCTTGCATCTTACATTTTAAACATTTTTTGAGTAAGACCTGTTTATTGTTTTAGTCTTTTAGGAAGCAGTCAACTGCTTTTTCAATTGCTGTCAGTCTATTAGACAAGCCACTCTGATATGGAGGATACAAACTATTTCCTGCCATTACTACAGTATTGTTACAGATTCTGTGTGCCAGACAAATATTGGTTTGCAGGGCAAAAAGTCTTTGAGATTTCAGGAAGCCAGAATGGACACCAATGTAATCATACTGTAGATCACAAAAAGACAACAAAAGGGTGTTTTTATATGACAGTTGATCACAAATTATGTAATTCCAGTATTGCACTTTAAAAGGAGAAATATTGTTCATTTGGTTAACCATTAGTCTTCATTCAGTGGATGTTTATAGTCACCATAAAGATGCAAGAAGGGAATCTGCTTCCATAACGAGCTAATGGAAGCCTAGTCTCCCTAAAATGGCAATAATTTACCTTTTTAGCTGTTTCCTGACCTAGAAACATAATTTATTATAGAATGCCAAAAGAATAAATCAGAACTCAAAAATTACTTATAAAAGCCATCAAAACACTGACATTGGTACTAAATCTTTGGTTGCACTCAGGTGTGACTGTATGTGTGAATCAGGTACTAAATTTGGAATTAGCTGGTCTCTCACTAACAACACATACATCAAACTAATGCAATTCTGTCATCTTCTGTATACCCTTAATCAGCAAGCATCTGTGTTCCAATGGCTTCAAAACAGTGAAAGGATGTACACAGCAAGCCCTGGAAACTAAACATTTGCTTGCTGAAACACATTTCATACTTGCACCAATTTAATTAAAAGGCTGAAAACTAGCTTGGGATTTATCAGCCATTGACCTTTGCATCCTAAAATATCTTATCCCTTTAAGAATTGTTAAGACATCAGTGTGCTATTATTTGCTTTCCTCATGTTGTAAATTTGGTACAGTGGTATAACTTAGATTATTTTTATGTAATACATATTGTACTCATTGTGCTGCATAATATTATGTAATTATAAATATACCATTTCTAATTACGTTTTATTTATATTTAGTGCATATATTTTGCAGTTATTAGATTTTTCAATGAAAATGTCCTGAAGGATTTGTGAAGGATATACTGTAACAGCAATATGCCTGTTATTATTTGGTTAATTGGCATTTTGCAGAAAAAGTGTATTACATGACAGTAGCATACATATAAACAACTAAAATATTTACCCTGATCGAGATATGCATTGGACTTCACATTCCAGGTTTATGTGTGTTTTATTTAGAAATAAGTTAGTTTACATTTTATTTTAAGGTCTTGTGTGTAAACAGGATTGAAATGTAACCAATAGTGCATGAAAAGCAGACCTTTAACAGTTTATTTTTAAAAATGATAATTTACTGTAATCTACAGTAGCATGTTATGATTTTAGACATTTACCACACAGTTATCCCTAATCACATGTACACATTTAAAAAAAAATAATGATCAAGTGACCTACAATAGAATGCATTTTATTTTAAGTAACATTATAACATGTTAATAGATTTATTACCAAGAGTAACAACAGAAGCCTAAACTGAGGTATTATTAAATGTACTTTAGGAAGAAGAGTCTAGAAAAGCACTAGTCATTTTAGAAGTCAAACCAAAAACGTAGATCCAGTAACTTATATTGTATAAGTCAGACAAGCAATGAAAACCACCCAAAAATTGTGGATGACAACTTCTGCAATTCATAAAACACTGAATTCATGAATCTCATATTTTGTCCTGTTCTATGCAATTTCCAAAACATTCCAGCAGGAATATGTGAGTATTGTGAATGCGGCTTTTTCATGTAATCTTGCCAGATTGTGATTTTTTTTGTTTTGTTTTTGCTTCATGGGATATGAAAAACATATCTTTTTTTATTGGTCAGACAAACCTGACTCCAGAATGCAGACTTCCTACAACAGGAAAGAAGATCATAAACCGAAAGATGATTTTCTTTTCCTACTTTAATGAAAAGTGTCCAGATCAATTAGATTACTTGAAACTTTTTTTTCTGCATGTAATAGACACAGCTGTTTCTGCAGTAGCTACAAGCACAGCTCTGTGCCCAGGAATTATCAGCTTTTGCTCCCAAGTCACTAGCAAGTTGGTGTCTCAGCTCATCTGGTGCGTAACAGTCTGCTTCCTGTTATAATTGGAGCTGGAATCATTCAGCGACAGGCATTTTTCTCACTTCCATTCTTATCACCCTTTAAAACCTTTTGCTTGGATATGAATGAGGGCTTGCTCAAGATTGTGAACTTAAACATAGCAAAGTGGTTACTCCATGGTGCAGGGATGTTTTTAAGAGCCCAAAGAACCAAAAAGAAAAGCACCACTTTTTTAAAGCCTTTAACCAAAATTGCTGCAGTAGAAGCTTTGATCATTTGCTGTTTAGAGTGAGGGTCTGGAGCCTCTGACACTGGTGAAACGTGCTGACTTTCCAAAAGCATTCATTTAAACCTAGAAACAATTTCTCTCAGGCTACATACTTTTATTTATGTATAAAGATATAAGTTTATGTCAGAAAATGCTTTGCTAGCATGAGATACATCTGCTAAGTCAGCATTCAGACTGTGGGGTTGAGAGAAAATGCATTTTATAAAATGACAAGGCGTCTCTTTGAAAGGCAGCCATAATTGTCATACTAAACGTGAAATAAAAAATAATAATCATTGGGAATTATTCAAGATATTCCTCTGCCACATCAAAATTTTCTGTGGCTGTAATTTGAAATATCATAAACCTCACTCTGTACTAGTCTACAGTACATAGTCTAACTGGACATCTGATTTCATAAAAATATTTTTCAAAAAGGAGTTTCAGAGGTTATATTTGAGCAGTCTGATGTGAATACTTTTAAGCACCCATTCTCTAACTTAATGCATAATTCAAGCACACCATTATTCACTACCTTAATTTGGATTCTTCAATGTTGATAGCTAATGTTGGCAATTCTTGCTCTTCATTTTAAATTACTCTTCTGAAAATAATCTTCACAGAGGTTACTATTTAATGTAGGTTTGCTCATTTTTGTGGTCACATATTTATATGCTGTAGCTACTCCTGATAATACTTTTTTTGTTTTTAAAACTTGAAGTCATTAGGTGAGATCAAACTTTGTGTTCATTAGAAAATTCCCATAACTTATGCTTTTGAATTCCAACCATATTTCATTTGCAGCGATGGACAATTTTTTTGCCACACGTTACAGGGCTATAAAAGTAAGTTTCCCTAAAATATTTTCTGTATAACCAATTTTTTTATTTGAGGATTTTGGGGTTAATCCAGCAGGTCACTTGTGCTTGTGATTTTCTAATTTTCTAAGGTTGGGTCATTCTAAAAAACTGTTGACACAATCTTCTAAAACGTTTTAACAGACTTTTAAAAAGCTATTTATGATCAGGGCATGTCCCTCAATATTCAATACTTTTCACTCTCACGGTCTTCATCTACATACTTTAAACAACCCATTATTTTACTGGATGTCTAAGCACATATCTGACATGTAAAAATGAAGCTGATCCCACAATTTTTTTTCTACATGGGGGGGGTGGAAAGAGTTATATTTTTTAATCCACATACCTAAATTCCACATTCTAAAGAAATGACAGTTTGAATTTAAAGCTAACTTCCAGAACATGCACATACTGTAAGTAACACCATACATACAGTAAACAAATACATTTTTATACAATGTATTGATGTACTTTTAAATGTTTTACAAAGTGGTGACTATTAATGTGAGATAGCGAAGTGTTAACACTTTTATGGATAAATTAAATCTCTTATTTGTCTTAAATATTTCTTATTTATTTTGTTTTTATAAACTATGTTTTTCCATCAGAAACAATGAAATAGTATCAAACCCTGTCTTGACGTTGTTATATTTTTTCCATTTACTATCATAATATTCTGTCTTAGATGCTTTTGATAAACAGTATATATGGATTTGTTTTTTACACATTAGTACATTTAGACACATACAAAAATGATAAAAACCTGTCACAGAGAAAGCCCTGGAAAAGTATTCACCCTATTCCAATGTTGTCTGTTTTGTTGAGTTAGAAATGATGCATAAACATTTGACTGTATAAAACAAATATTTATAACCAGAACATAAGTGCTCAAACTGAACACTTAAATGGGTGAAAAGAAAAGTTAAATGTCAGCAAGATTTTTTTTCCAATTGTGTATGAGGTCAATGAATCAGAGACGTTCTCTTTGGTGTAAAATGGCATGTGGCATATCACAAAAATAGCTGAAGGCAAAATATATTTTTTCTTTACAGTCCAGGATAGAGTTCAGGTGAGACACCCTTCCAGTTCCCACACACAAATACATTCAGAGCATAAGGCTGTAAACTGGAAATAAGGATTATAAGCACAATTTTTCTAATGTTGCTCACTTAATGTATACCATGGCAGTGTTTCATGGTACAAACATTCTCCCAGTGGGAAAGGGGGGAGGGGACTAGCTGCCAAAAGCACTCTGAGTTTAGAGGAGTCAGCACGCCAGTCATTGGGTTGCAAAATGACAAATTACATCTCTGCCAACATCAGAGTGAGGACGACTTCTCTTCACAGCCCCCTCCAGATGGGCCTAATTAAACTATTAGCCAATGAGTAAGGGCTGATGGCTCCATTAGGAACCATTCTGTTGCTTAAATAAACTGCTTAAAAAAACTGTTTTCTCAATTAAAGCCCCTTTCATGCACAATTTGATAGTATTTTTTAAAGAAAGTAATGACACTTTTTTGCTGAGCCATTTTCCCAGCTTGGCTTTGTAGGTACTCGTCCACAATCTGGCTTCCGATGCAAAGTAAGTGGCTCTTCACCATAAGCACTGTAATTTAAAAGGAAACGCACAGAGATGGGATCAGAAGTACCAAAGCCCTGACGTGCAGGACCTTATTATTTATTTTCCATTACCCACACTGTCCCGATGCATTGTAGAATATCACCCAAGCTGATCTACAGTTATTTACTCATCGCTTTACTCTGGATAGAAGTGATAATGTTTTTAAGTGTTGTATATTTTACTTGGTGAACCTCAGTACTTCAACATTATAACATTTTCTTACAACCATATATAATGTACAGTACAACCAACCAAATAATGCAGGTAACTGAAATGTGAAAGCTAGGGAGTATTAAACAATGTTTCTAAAACCTGAAATATCAGGATCACTTGGTGGCTTCCCTACATGGCCATCTTTTCCCTTTAAAATATCTCTCTGGTACTGTATAAGTAAGTCCTAGATTACACAGTCATCAGAAATTCTAGAATTGTTTTTGTCATTTTAATTCATGAAGATTGAGAAAATTTTAAATGTGGTGTGCACCCTCAAAACTGTTATATTACTTGTCTTTGGCAAGCCACCCGAGAAAATTAATACTCTTCTTTGTAAGCATATGGGGGTGTCAGCTTTTTGACACACATTTACAAACTAAGGCGTCTCAATAAAAAATAATTTCAAATATGGAATTTAAGCTGTGCCACTTTGTCATCTGCTCAAACGTATTTTCACACAATCCAGTTTATAAAAATGATATAAATTTAATCACATACAGTACACTGAAGTATTTTAGAAATGCTACACAGTATTACAACAATGCAACACTGTGCAGGTGGGAGATGGTATGATATGCCTATGGAAAATGTTCAAATGTTTCTGAACTGCTACTTAGTACAGAATAAGAAAAAATGTGTAGCAACACATGAATAATGAATGCGCGTGTGTGATTGTCTGAGCATTGAAAGGCAGCAAAATGGTCAACATTTAGTGAAAGGGAGAAAACATCGCATTGCTAACGTGATCGTCGCGGTTCCGCGTGGGCTCGTGCCCTCCGCCACCCGTTCCGTCCCGCAGTACCTGGGGCGTGAACCCAGGTCTCCGGCGTAACGCAACAGGGCATCAGCCCCGTGAGCTAAAGGAGACCTCCCTCAGCCCCGGCAGCTGAGGTCCCTGCTACGCGCAGTGAGGGCGCCGACGTCACCGTATCCGAACTAGCTCCGCTACACTAAAAGTGATGGGAAGAAAGTTGCAATGTTGCATCACTGATGAATTTAGAGTACAGTCAGCATTACAATGTTACAGGGACACTAAAACATAAGAGGAAACGCATTTGATTAACGCAGACTCTGTCAACAACCTATAACGATCCAAATGACGGGAGTGTTAAATGTGTGGGGACCACCCGAGGGTATGTAACTCCAGCTGCTAATGCAATAGGGTTTCATGTCAGACTCAAACAGTTGATTGCAAATACCTCATTCAGAGCTCAGATTCACGAGTAGCCATCAGAGCTGCCCCTGGAATGAACGTGTCATGATCCAGTATCACAGGCTTGTACGACTGCAAGTTGCATATTTAGTATGAATGAATAAACTACAATCGCATGAATATTGGGGAAAATTCAATGTTTTCAGATGAGCTGATTTTGTTTGATTTGTTAGTGGTAGGGCAGATTTATTCAAGAGAAACTATAACAAGTTTTCTGAGGTCCATCGGTGAAGAAACATTATCATTTTGATAACAGTGGCCTAATGGTTTAGGAGACCATACACCAGGTTCAGGAGTCTACTTGTGGTTATTGATGATAATCTCTCATAATCAATATGCTGGCCACATTTTAATATCTGTGCTCCACCTGTTGTCACAGAAACACAAATGCTGATCTGATCCAGTTATCTTTCCACATGATGATACGTGTACCCAGACAGCAATGGTTATTCAAGTCTTCGTGTATCAAACTGGCACTGAAATCTGGTATTTGACCTGCAGTTTCATTGGATCATAACTAAATTGAGCACCTTTAGCTACAGTATGTGCGAAGGGCTGAGAAAATGCATATATGAACCACTGTCAAATATTGTTGCTGATGTATAGTAGCAACTCAATTAATAAAGGAACATTGCTGTGATTCATGCACAGCACAACATCTTTTCTAGTCTAGTCTACCTTTAGTCTTCTAGAATTCAAGTCCTGTACCTACTAAAAGAGAACTGCAACCCTATTTTTATATTTTGGAGTAAGAAAGAATCAACACTGATGAGTGCATTTCAAACCACAATGAAAGCAAAGTGTGTACAGTAGTGTGTGAAAACTTCAATCTACAGTACATGTCAAAATAGACATAATTTCCAGGTATGCACTGCTTCATATTCTTCTATTCAGAAAAAGGCAACAAAACCTCCAGTGACGTGATGTGGCCCTATTACTTTATAAAAAAGCAGGCTCTTGAATACAGCACATCACTTTTAATCCAATAGAAATATTGCTCTCGACATCGAGACAGTTTGCAATCGTCTTGTTAATTTTGCATGCAGATCATGTTGGAACTGTGGTGAAATGACTGCTGCGCAACTTATTTGCTCCTTAATCACATTACTTTAGTCATTAAAGTGACTATTGAGCAGGAAGGGCTGCTTCATGTCGCAACTTGAGAGACCAGGGGTTTGCGACAAGAGACAACATGGCAACTTACAGTAATTTCACAAAGTCATGATTTTGTGCTTAATTTGGAATTTGTAAAATCTTTCTGTACCAACAATGCATTTCTTTGTTACAGAGGTTTAAGAACTGGTCTGAGAAAGTAGAACTGCTGTTCCCCTTTAAGTATTTGTTGCCTAAGTAGGTACATTACTTGAATTCACCATGTGTTCACCATGACTTTCAGACATGTTTGTCAAAGACATTTACAAATAATAATTTGTAAAATAATAACGATCTCAAAATAAACCTGACTTCATCCTATTTAAGAATTTAGAATATGGGACTTGAAAAAGCACAGCAGCTGAAATCAATCAACCTCAGTGGTTGATATATAATATAATATAATAACACAATTCCAAACTGGAGCTCACTATTATTGGAAATGATAAAGAATATTTTTAGTAAAATAACAACATTATTAACATTATTATTATTATTAAAAATAATTTAAAGTAAAACCAATTTTGCCTAGAAAGGATTTTTTACGTTTCTTTAAAAACTCTTTGGGATGCCTTAACAAAATTAAAACAAAAATTGGTTGGAGTTTAAATAACTTTTAATACTTTTTAATTACCCCAATAGGCAGTTCTCGTTTTCTTTTCCTTTTTGGAAGAAAAAATGTAGAGACCGAACCATTGTGAAAATTGTGAATGAACATAACATGATTCAATGACATGACATCTTACAGAAGGAAAAAAAAGCTAAAAACGGAGAACACACATCTTGTCTTTTATCACAGTACTTCTAAACAAGTGTGGAAATCTGTTTTTTCATGTTTCCAATTTGAACGACATGACAGAGGTCAACATGCAGTTTCATTACAGAAAAACCACCTTTTCCTTACGGATAATTTCAGCAATACTGCCAAAATGTATCGTAATTTAATAATGAAAAGATAGTTGCTGTTGTTTTGTCTTGCCATCAGGTGACATATGAGCTACATCCAGAATTTTTTTAATTTCTTGACAATGAAATACGGTGGCATACAATCTGTAGGTCCCTTGACAATTGAAAGCAGCTGTAAGCTGTCCCAGTTTCAGGCGTCACGAACCAAGCCTGCCTGTCACCAAGTTAGTCATAAATACAGAAAGAGACAGAAAATACATTTTCCATGTTATTTAATACTATTTATTTGGTCTTTCCTGACAAACAGAAGCTTTAGAGATGGGGCCAAGCAAAACCTCCTTAAACACTGATTCAGAAAATACACCTTTCCTTGGAAAGCTTGGGTAAATGATCACGTTTCAAGACTTAACCATAACAATAGCATTCATGAAATTACACATGAGAAAATAATTACAATTTGTGAATGAACAATTATATGTGAGTACTAAATTATAAATTAGACCCATTGATTCACAATTTCTTAGACTGAAAAGTAGATTATTTATATACTCTGTGTATAAAACAGACACAGTTGTCTTGTTTTAGCTGTAGAATTGCGCACATAGAACTACAGTTCCATGAATCACATCACAAAATAGTGACAATTTAATTTGGCTTTAAACTGTTCATTGTATCACTACTGTTAAGATATTTATGTGAGGCACAATTTGTGCGATTTAAATCGGTTATGAATGTACGATGAAGCTTTGCCAGGATATACTACAAATTCTGATACCTGTACATCTTTATCATCTCTTATTGTGACACTTGCTGACAAGCGCATATGGGTGAAACAATCATGTCAGCTTCATGTGGTTTTGTGGTTAAAGATGGGGAATACTAACATGCAGCGTATTGATCTTAGTTTGTAGAAATGGCTGAAATGAGAAGGACTTTATTTAGCTGAATACTAGCCACATTGGCATTTCAAATTATAATTATACTGGCTTACAAATACTGAAGCTTAGCATGAATAATAAAAGGAAATATATTGTACAGTATTTTAGTTCATCCCTCAAGAGCTGGGTCATTGGAAAATGTAAGTTTGATTGTCCCCCAGGTCTTATAACACTTTGCTATAAAAAAAAAGAATATGTTGTTAAAATTACGATGATGATGTTTACTTTTAACAATAACAATTCAGTAGGTTTGATTAAGCAAGAAGAGATAAAAAACGTTATATGAAGTAATCATAAAATATCTCAACACAGCAAAAGACATACAGTACAGCAAGCATCCACTCAACATGATAAGCAGATATGGACCTCAGGCTCACAGTTACAGTGAGTTTAAATTGACCAAAAGTTAAGTATTGTGTTGGATTTAAAATGTTCCCCAGAGTGTGTGATGTAAGGTAGTGTGTACAATAATGCATTTTTTATTGAAGGCGTCCAATAAATGGTCAGCCACCCTTGGGGTAGAAGTCTCTAAAGATTGATTTTATTCAGATACTGTGGTCTGGTTGAATGGAATCACTCAAGTAGTGGTTAACAAAGAAACACAGCGAGGGAGACATGTCAAATTAGCGGTTTAGTAAATCTCCTGGTAATTGTCAGTCTAATTAAAAAATTGCTAATTATAATGTCTGTAACTTCAAATAACTACTCAGCTATAAAGTTCGGGCTGTCAGGTGTAAACAAGGCGCACAACTGTAGAGGAGGAAAATCAATCGACATCTGTTAATTTATCACAGGCAGTACACTAAATTGAAAAATGGATTGCCTAATGTGCCGCAAATCTGCATCATGATAAAAGAGCAATAAATTTCAACACCTGCTTAATAAATGATAATGGGCATTTTTTAGTAGTGTGCCACAGGGCTGATTTTGCCAATCAGGATCAAATTGCTGTCTTTACTGACTAGGGACTGTAGAGCTGTTGAATTTCAAAATGTAAACAACACGCCGCAGAAGAGCTCTTCAATCTTTACACTAACCGGTCCTCTGGTAGCAAATTAGCAGCATCCTTATGAATCTCTAATAACAGAAAATGAAAGGCAATAAATCAATTCACTGGGCATGTTTACAAGTGAAAGAAAAAAAAATCTCTGTCACCACTTTAATAAAAAAATTGCCTACCTCTACTGCCCCAGCTGTTATTTCATTGTCTTTTTTTAATTCAGGCTGAGTGGCAATGGAGTATAAAAAGAAAAAGAAAAAACTAAAGACTACTTTTATGTTAACTTACAGTATATTAATATATACAGCATGGTGGACTTACTGCATATGGAACTGTAACATTATCATAGACTTTTTTTTTTTTAAAAAGCACACCATCATCTGTTCGTAGCAATCCAATTTGTTCCTATGACTTACGACAGAAAAGAGTACTTTTACATTATGCTTTACAGCTTAAGTTGTCTATCACTCATTTGCTTATTGAAAAGACCTGCTGCTGTGGTTACAATTCCATGGTAACCTGACGTCACACTATTCAATTGTAGGTACAGTATACAATAAATCTACTACAACAATCCCGCCTCCAGGTGAATTGACATTGTCTCGTCAACCAGTTGTCATACTGTGATAATGAAATGCAGTATAGAAGAAAGACACTCACTATACTTCACACAGTATTCACTTCATTTCCAACTGGTGGAACAATAAAAAAATATTGAATTAATTGGGACGATGCCTAACAAAACAAATGTTTACTTTAAAATGCAACACTTTTAACTGATGTGAGGACATATTTAGGGAAACAGAAAAACTGGAACACTCAATGTTGCGCAATGATATTTAATTAAAATTTACCCAGGGTACATTATGGTTTTAAGAATGGTACTAGGATGTGGATCAATGTAACATGCCAAACCCCACCCACATCCAAAACCATGTACAAAATGTGTACTTTGACTACATACTAGTGCCTCTATACCCAATGTTTTTAGAATTAATTTTCAACATTATCAATTTGATTGATTATCAATCAAATTTTATTTATAAATCCCCATTACATGCATTCCATCTAGTGGCACTGAAAAGAAAATAATTGTACTACCTATTGAAATTAAATGGGAAAAAAATAAAACAGTGTAACATAGTTAAAAGAATATGCTTTAACTAAAGCCCTTAGATGGGTTTTAAAAATATGTTCAGGCTTGGAGAATCTCATGATTAGAGGCTAAGAATGTCACAGATTAGGTGCATAGACAACCCAGTCAACTATAGCTTTCAACCTTATTTGAACAGAAGAACACAATGTCCTGAATATACAGTAGGAATAAAACAGGGAGTATAAGGTTGCAAAAGATCCTCCAGATACAGTGGGGCAAGTGTCTCTAAAGTGCCATATGCTAAAAGTAATAACTTAGATTCTAAATTTTACAGGTAACCAGTGCAGTGACTTCAACAGTGGTGATATCATTTAATGAGATTGTGATTCTAGATTTCATAAGAATACAATAAACTTTTCAAAAACTGGAATCCTTCAATTGATAGTTTATTCACAGTCAGAAGTATCATAATTAGAATTTAATGTAAATTTGAGTGCTGTTTGCATAAAAATGATAGCCAAAAGCATGGGAGAAGTACAGAAGCAAGCATCACTGTGACCTACTGCACAAACAAGACTCGGCAATTGGTGAAGAATGGTGTTATACCAGCTGGATCTTTGAAGATTTTAAGGAAGATGTTGAGATCAACACTGTGAAAGACTGCACTTTGAACAATGGCGAAGAAATCATCATCCCTGAACAAATCCATCAGAAACCTAAATATTTTTAATTTCTTTTCAAATACTATTCTTTGATCTATGGATGGTTTCCTTCCTAATTGTTTTACAGCAGCCAGTTTTAAGGTGCAAATAAATATTTATCACTTCACCAAAAAAGAGAGCTTTAGCTAGTTTTAGATCATGAACATAACACAGATTTGAGAAAAGGATCAAAGCAAAAAGCAATGGGTTTTATTTTAAATATCAGCTACAGTATTTGTGCCTTAGATGGTGTGATATCTTTAAAGAAACAAATCCTTGTGTTACAATGAAGGATGAAGGATTCAACAGGTTTCTAATTTCCTTCATTTGTAGAACAGAAATATTTAACCTAGTGGCAGACATCTTTCCTGAAAAAACATTATATAAATAAATATAAAGTCATCACAAATTCTAGTCAATGCTTTTGAAGCATGAGCAGATGACTTGTTTTATGATTCTAAAAAGATCCCTTAGAGTACATTGTTCATTACCAATGAATTTGGAGTAATATCCATTTCTGGCATTCCATAAAATAGCCCTATATTTTGAATTAGGTTATTTAAACGTTGTTGATCATTTATAAGAACAAAACTACAGAATAATAATAAGCTCTGTGTGCAATATCTTCCAATAAGTAACAGTTATGAACAAAATAATGCAAATAATGAAAACTTTTAGACATTACATACCAAATCTTCACACTTAATAAAGACCTCATACATTAAATGAATTACGTGATATGAAATGAGGCAACACTATATAGACAAAGTCATGCCTTATTATTTTATGACTGTGAGTGAGATACAGTATCACCATACTTAATGATGTGATACTACATACTGAATATACAGTAATACTGTTTAAAACAGACTTTGCTTTCTACACATGGTAAATCACAACAAAATTCACAGTAATGTGAAACACTTACATTAAACATCCATGCATTTTCCACCTGGAATAATATTTACAGCACTTTACAGGGCCTGTGTGTACGCATGTTTACAGTACATTCCAACTCAGCTCTTAAAAAACTTAATCAGCTTATTTTTGACTCCTTGGGACCAATTTAACAGCTTCTTTACTCTTAGGGTCCCCGTGCCTTGAAAGGACCTGCAGACATACTGTACCAGCCCTCCAGGACCAGGGCTGCCCACCCCTACTTTATCTGAGCTACAAGCATGAATTTATTCAAATCAGTGACAAGATGTTCAGCTAGGTAATGGTAATTACTCAAGTAATGTCGACGAAAAGAAGTAAATGTCTGTCTGCTCAAATTATTCATTTTTATTGACTTTCAATCAGTGATACTTGAGACTT
The DNA here is from genome assembly GCF_059453375.1 of Lepisosteus platostomus. NCBI lineage: Eukaryota > Metazoa > Chordata > Actinopteri > Semionotiformes > Lepisosteidae > Lepisosteus > Lepisosteus platostomus. The sequence continues at coordinate 49,331,911 of NC_142618.1, read as the reverse complement.
GGGGTTTTCCCATCTGCAATCAGCTGGACTTACTTGCAACCACCTGTAATGAAATGCTTCCTGCTAATTCATTCTTAATTAAAATCAAAAGAACCCCTCCCCTTAAATGTCAGTCTCACTTAAGTAAACTTCATTTTCTTCTTTAGTTAACGATACACTAACACAAGGCTGCATGGCAAGTAACAAGTTCATCTGCCCATTGCCTTTTTCACAGAATCTTTTTCATTCAAATCCATAATTAATCATTTCAGTTGTTTCTATTGTAACTTTTACTTTAGCACATCAAATGCTTAGCAAGGGCTTTATCTCTAGGCAAAATGTTGTTCTTAATGAAGCATGAGACATATGAAGCATATGATGTACTGCATGTACGAATAAAAATTACTTACTTTTAATCAGATAGCAACAGTATCAGTCTAGTCACTAGGCAGTGCATGTTTAGATGGGTTAAGTATGCATTCTTATCTTTATTATTTGTTAATCGTTCTGGTCTCAAGAATGTTGCTGGTAAGCCATTTACAACTTTAATTTGAAACTTTCCAGTGTTACAGTACCACTGATACTGTATCTGTTATCAAGTCCAATTTCTAATGCCTTATTGCTGGTTCTGATTGAGCTTCATTTGAAACGACAGATGATTACTGAACAGTCCAGATTTTAGGTGACAATGTTGTCAATATCTTTTTATGCTGCTACAGTGTATGGGTAATTATCAATGGCTTTAAAGGTTTGTGTAGATAAGTGTCTGGCCTCTTGTTTTTTTCAAATGTGAACAAACATTCCTGTATTTCAAAAGTAGTATTGTATGATGTGGCTGTCTTAGTTGTTAATTTTCCCTTTTGCATCAATTTATATTTTTTTCCATTAACTAGTAGTTTAAGGTTTAGATATAAATCAAGATTCGATGCAACAATTAACAGTCAACACTGGATGCAACAAAATGGGTCCAAATGTTAATATTCAATTACTTGATTTGGCACTCCTTTAGATTAAATTTCAATCATGCATGTACTGAAGTATTTAAAGGTTTTATAAATTCTTTTAGAAGATTTCTACATTTGCATGCTATGATATATATTACTCTTTCTTAATAGCTTAGCTTCAGTCTCTCTGTGATGCATCTTGAATGTAAAAAACAGAAAGAAAAAAAAACAACTAATTAAATATGTGGTCTAGTGTATAAAGATTATTCACTTTAGTGAGTTCTTGGAATAGGCAGGAAACTGTATTTACAGGACTAACAGTAAGTTGTATTTACAGTACTTTTCTAATACTGTATGTACCAACTGTGCAAAATCAAGATGTACATACACTACTTAACCAGCTATCTAAATGTCACCTCTAGTGGATTGCAGAATTCCTAAAATGATGGATAAGGGATGTCATTGCAACAGCTTTTTGAAATGTCACAGAGACTTCATGCTGAAATGGCAGTGAAAGCTCCCTTTACTTGTATTAAGCGACAGAGCTATTAGTCTTCTATTTGCAAATAAAATACGAGTCTCATATCTTACCACACTTTAGTGTACATCTCCTGGTGGTAAAGATAAAGCTGATGCCTTGTGTTGTGCATGCGAAGGGGGTCAGAGATGTGATTTATCACACAAACACTAACTCATCTTGAGAGCCTGTACCCAGGGGAGCTTCAAACTAAAAGGATTTCCCTCTGTCTGTTTCACTATCCAGGCACATCAGCAGCTTATCTTTTCCCGTCTGTGCAAAACAAGAGATATCTTTGAAATAAATAAAATGAAACCGATTAATTCTATATGCACTCAAGTGCAGCTATGGGGACTTTGTAGTTTTTGTCACCCCAAGAGCAATATGTTGCGTTTCCCCCTACTAGAAATAATGTGTTGATAGTTCTAGATATTACATATGTAAGGTATTATAATGATCTAGCTTTTTATCACAAATATCTATTCTTCAATTCTAAAAGTAACATCAGTTGATTTTGACTTCTTTCATTTTACCAACACAGTTTTACAAAAAAAACTATTATTTCTTCTCAGAAAGGATTTGTGTAGACTAGCAACATTCTGTTAAAAAATACCTCTTCTGAACAGGCTCTTGAGACCTTTTTTTAAATGAGAAGAATTAGTCTATGTATTGTATTATGAAAAAAGATCTTGGATGATAAATTGATTGAGTATTTACTGTACATTGCTAAAAAAATAGGACAATTTATTGTCAATAGGATGTACAATTTTTGCTACTGTCATGAGAGGAGCATTTTTGAAAAAAAATTGAACAATGGTTTTCCAAAATACTTTTCAATGCATCTTACTTGGTTTTCAACAACGAAAGATTTGGAGGGATATCAAATATCCAATTTATGGTAATAATCTACCCTTTAGGCAATACATGCATGCCTTTTGAACATTAATTCCACCGTTTGTCACTCTTACACCTCTCCACCATCCCCAGAACACATTACCAAATTACCAAACATCCTTTTTGGTGAAGGCATCCGATTTCATTCTCCATACAGACAGGTGGTCTTCCCTCAAGTCAGATTGGTTAAAGCCAAACATATAAAGTAGTGTTCTTTCTTTATTGAAATAGCATTATTAGGATCTTGTCTATCTTTTAAATGTCTGATACTGCCGCTTTTTCATACAGTAAATAAACCCTGAAACTTTATGTTTTGAGGGTCTAACATTTAGCTGCCCATCAGCAATATTTTGCAATATTCAGTTTACCATACATAGTGAGACATGCATTTTTCTGTTGCCCTGCTTCCTTGTCTTTGCTGTTGTTTAAATGCAACTGCTTTCTAGGAGCAAGGAGTTCTCCTTGTTGGCTCTCACAGGGGTAGGTCTCGTTGACCATTTGCATACAAGTCTTTCAAAAGAAGTGGTAACTACTATAATTTGGCTCACAGTCTGTGACTATAACAGAGTAAACAGGGTCCACTATATTTAGTCTAGATTTGTCTGAATCTCTTTAATGGCAAAAGTTAATCTGCTCCAGTATCTAACTGACTGACCTGTTTACACCATGTACCCAATTCTTTTGTATTTCAAAACAAGAGTTCACCCTAACATTTTTAAATTCACATAATAAATTAAATGCAAAATTATTATTATTTCAATTATTATTGCAACAGATCAGTAGAGTGAGAGCAAGGCTCATGGACTGCCTCTATAATATCACACTCATTAGGGTAATTTATATTCCACAAAACGTTTGCACATGACTATGGTCTTAGATTATCTGGAGAGGTTCAGTCACTACTTGTACTGGGTATCATGAATGGAAAAGGTCAAAGAGTTACACACGGCAATTTTTATTTTTTAAACAAAACAACCCATAGTAAATGTCTGAGGTTCAAAATAAAGCAGATTGTCATGTCATTTGCCAAACTGTTTTATAACATAAGGTGTCATGGGGAAGTTTGGGCCTACCCAGCAAGCACCAAGCGCAGGGCAGGGTACACCCTGGACGGGGCACCAGTCCATTGCAGGGCAAGTGGAAGCCAATCATACATGGGGAGAATTTGGAGGCCACTACAAAAGCCAAGGGGGAAAATTTGGCCCAGAAACCAGGATTCCTCCCTACTCTTATCGAGAAACACCCGGGGATCTTTAATGACCACTGAGAATCAGGACCTCGGTTTAACGTCTCATCCGAAAAATGGCGTCCACTACAGTATAGTATCCCCGCCACTATACTGGGGCATTAGGACCCACACAGACCACAGATGGGGCCCCCTGCTAGTTCCACTAACACCACTTCCAGCAGCAACCTTAGCTCTCCCATCCAGGTACTGACCAGGCTCAATCCTCTTTAGCTTCAGTGGGTAGCCAGTTGAGAGCTGCAGGGTGATATAGCTGCTGGCAAAGCAGATTGTATGTGTAGTTAACTATATAAAATCTTCTGTGAAAGTCACCATTTTCATTTAAATTAAAAGAACCAATTAAACCAGAGCAGCTGAGAAACAGACACTGGAATAAACCATTTGATGTATGGATGCCTAGACATACTCCTTAAATTCTGAACTGAGAGGATATGGTTTTTCAAGTTTAGGACAAACATTTATCTTGTTCTATTCCATAACAGTTTTCATAGATGCTTTAATAACAGCCACTTAGATATTAGCTGCATTCAGCTGACATAGAGCCATACTTTACTACCACTGCACAGTATGTGAAAATGTATTGTACTGTATATGCAGTGGGTCTTCGTGGAGCTGCTTCTTTAGCTCAGGTAAATGAAAGAAAGCAAAATACTGTAGCTAACCATGAAGACATAGATTCTTTTGCACCCTGTTAAAGTGAATCCCACATTCAAAATCTCTGTAATCATAAACATAAGGAACAAAGAAGAGGTTGACAAGCTTTAATTTAGATCACGGATTGACAGTAATTCCAGTCTACACATTAACCTCGAATAAAACACACTGAAAATCAAGAAAGGTCACACTACACTTACAGTACAACCAATTTGTCTCTTAGTATTGCTAATCATTATGCTTTATACCAGAACAAATTACATATTGTACAAACTTTCTAAAACAATCAAAGAGATATCCAGAGTACCCATATTCTTTTCTTGACTTTTGTTTTACACCAGATTTACTGTAAATCATTAAATTATACAGAAGATTGTATCTTGGGAAATATTCCAACAGCAGAACCAAACAGGAAATATTTAATTCGTTCTCAATCTTTATGTATGTTTCTATGAATCAAAGCAATAATGTAACAGTACAGTATTTAACAAAAATAAGTTTTATAAAGTTTCAGATCAAAACCCAATCACTGTCCCAACCTTAAATCGATGTGAAAGGACAGAAAAATGCCAGACTGCACAGTGTAGGACACAGTGGTTCACTATAATGTATTTTGCACATTTAATCCAAACACACAGAATAATAGCATGCTTGTAATGAGATGGCATTCAAAAGCCTTTATAAACACCCTTAAATGAAACAAAACATGTAAAAATAACTACTGTACTGTATGTATTTACAATGTGCTTTGTAGCATTGATTGAAAAGGCTGTGGCTGGAGCCATAAAATAATGAACAAGTGTTCAGTAGAATGCTTCTGATTTAACAAAACAAAATGAATTAGACAGCCTGCAATATAAAACTGTCTTTATTCAGGTTTAATTCCTCCTTAGGCATGAAAAAAAAAGAAGAGTGAATTTGATCATCAGGCACACCTTAGTAACTGCAAGGGAATACTAAGACTGTGCCTCCTGCCTATACCTCTTACAAAGGAGTAATGCATTTAAAGAAACAGAACCCCATATCAAAACATATCATTTTAACTTTTTTGAAATTATACCACAAATACAGAATACACAGAACAAAATAACATTTTTGGTCTGGCTAGATTCTCTGTTGTCCAGCAGGTTACTGGTCATCTTTACTTTATTCTTTTTTCAGTATAGCATCTAGCAGGAGTCACGGAATTTTTTAATGTAAGATTTTGAGGTTTTTAACAGTTGGCCATCTGGATTGGCAAAACATGAGATTAGAAGAAAACACTGAAACTGGTTCTTTTTAGGAGTTGTTGGGTTACTGAGTTAACTCCTCAAGTCTTATGTTCCACACCAAATTACTAATTTAACTAAATGAAGGCTTTAAAAAAGCTATAAAGGCAAAGTATATAGGCCGTAATTTTCATTATGAAATTGCCTAAATTTACAGATTTAACTTTTGAGAATTAACGTGAAGATTATGATCTGGAGACTTCTAGGACCAGACATTGCTTGATTGCAACCAGCAAACATTGTTTGTGGCTGTCTAATATCCATGATCTTCATTTAAGAAACAAATGGTACATTTTAAATCAGGTGTGTCCAATTTCATATCTATTAACTTTTGGGTAGAAGTGAGCTACACTCTCTATTGCAGCTGAGTAGGAGGATGCCTAACTAGTGTCAGTTAATAAATGACTTGTGACTGTACCATACAAAAACAAAACATGAAAGATTTCAAACACTTGATAAAAAGATTTTTGAAACTCATTTAGAAGTTCCTTCTACTTTTTAGATCAAATGTTTCATTAAAATTTTTATAATCCCCACTGAAAGGTTTATTTAAACTTATTTAATATTTGAATTTCTAAAAATGGTCACGAAATGTCAGGGGCATGCTGCCAAAAGGATGCTCTGTAACACACATTAGTAATTCACAGTAATTTTAGAATAAGACTGATTGGTATTGTCAGATTACTGCTTTAGATACTGTACATATTTTCATGTGTTTCTTTCGAAGTCCACATCTCATGACTGACCCCCATTTACTAAATTTACCCTTACGTTACTACTTCCTGTCAAGTTGAAACTCCTTAGCAACATGACACATAACATGTACTGTACTTCCTGTTTATGTGGTTATATTGCTGTTTTATGCTACTGTTATACTTGATCAGATGTGATTGTAACTTTAAGAACATTTGCACACTGAATACATCTTAAATGTATTGTAAGAACAAAGATAGACGATACAGATTCTTCTGGTCTCATTAAAATAATATTTATTTGCCACATTACCACACAAATTACTACATTTTGAAAATGTGACTCACTAATTTTGTTGAATGTACCTTTGAATATGTAATTGTAATATTAATATGCAATATTACAATATTATTTTTTATGTAGTTAGATGCTGAGTGCTCAGATAAGAACTAAATTAACACAACATTTGAATAATGATTAGCAATTTTGGTAATATGTTGTGATGCATTCAGTATATCAAGACTTTTAGAAGAAAATCCAGGCAAGACTATGTGTTTTGTGAAATAAGGGTGTTTCATGAATGTGGATATGCATTAGTTTTCTTTTTTGGTTTTGATATACATGTATGTCTTCTAATTTAGCAGGAGAGCTAGCCATGTTACTTTGTAAAAGTACACTTGAAATATCAATAAGAACTGCATTTACATTTTTCTATAATTTTAGAGATGTTGCCTATTTTGCATATCTAACATATTTTGTACCATTGACATTCGATATAAAGCTTGTGTTCATGCCCAGTCTAGTCTGGCATATGGCTTAAATGGCTTTAGTTAAAATGCTACCTTTTAAAATTGAATGTGCTACATGACAGACCCTATATTCTTTAAAGTTTTTCCCATTTGCCAGTGACTTTACCTCACTATTGTTTCACCATCCAATTGAGAATGACACCAGAAAAAGCAGGTGACAGCAACATAATAGCATCTGTAGCAGAAAGTTCATCAAGCAGACACAGGGTGATTTTGTCATTGTTATTTTCCATCGGTAGTCTGTCTTTTCCTGGCACAGGAGAGTCTCAAAACCATAATCAGCCCAAAGTCCTTTCAAATTAAAACAAAGCCTCATTATATTAACAGAAACACCAGAGAACAATGACCCACATTCCTCATCAGAACGTCTAGGATTATTATTTTTAATGGGAACACATTTCTAAGTGAAATATTTTCACTTGCAGGTTTTCATTTAACGAGATTATAAATAAGTGCATTATTTTTACACATCAATATGGAGCAGCTTGATAATGGAATACTTAGTTGGTTAATGCACATAATTTTTATGACTGGTGCTTTATCAGATGGGTCTCACTTATATTCAAATAATATAAGAATTCTCTGTAGCTGATGATACTGATAAAGTCCTCAATTGCACAGTTGCCATTAGATAATTAATATTATTTCTAGAAGTGTAATACATTAGACTTGTATTTCTACTTAGGGGTGAGTAGCTTTACCTTTTACCGATATACTGTACAGAAGAGACTTACAGAACAGAATATATATATATATTATATTTATGTACTGTAGTTAACAAATGATTACATTGACAGAGATCAAAGTTACATAATACATAAGCAATAAACGTATACAGTACTGGATGTTCTTGCAACTTTAAATAATCAAACCCCATCTCCCCTTGGAGATGGAATAAGGAAAGCGACAAGATAACGATAAATTACTACTGCTTCAAAGAAAACTCTGGCCATAATTTGAAAGTGATTGCAATACAACATGTAAGCATTATCCAAAATCATATTTTTTCTAAGCAATTATTTTTTTCCATCTTATACTCACCCAAAATACAATTGCAATTCACATCAAAGGCACCTGCACCGCATAGGGAGAGATTCATTTTAGCTGCAGTTCCTTACTGCTTTAGTTAGTAAGTTCCTTAGTGCCCTAATAGACAGTTAGCCAGTTTTAGAGGAGCAGTGCATCTCCCAACAATGTCATTGCAAGTCTGCCAATTGTGTGCATGTGACTTGATCCAGACTCAAACTTCTGATATTTATATTGCTCATCCTTTGCTCGAAGTGAGCAGCTTTATGTGTGGAGTAACTCAGGAACCCCCTCTTACATTTATGATGGAGTGAATAGAGTACATGAACAAAATATGGGTAGTAAGTGGAATCATTCACATTTCTTGTGCTTCTGCAAGCTCGGAATAAAATACATCAGGTTTTGTCTGGAGCAGAAGCCCAGAATACCAGATAAGGACAATTCATATGTATTCTCCCTCATGTGCTTGGTGTTTTGGTGCAGTTCTGTTACTTCTACTCCAGGATTACCTACTGTATTTAAATATGGTGGGGTTTGTAGCCAGAGCCTGACTTGAATGTGTATCTGAATCACACCTTAATTTACCATATTCTCTGCACTCAGAGCAACAGCTTTGTAAGTTGTCTAGCATGTCAAGTGCCAGACACCAATTGCCACTCTGTTTCTGAGAGAATGGCAGAGCCACTGTGGTGGTGATTCCCAGAGCCATGGGTGAAGTGGACTTGCAGAAGTACAGTACATTTGCAAACATGGTTGGACAAAGAATAATTATTGGGAGGACAGAATATAATGAATTCACCCACGACATCACTATTAGATCCTCTCTCATTCATTCTGTTCTTTTGATATCTAACTTTAGAAGACAGATAAGACCGCTTGACGATGTATTTCAGGTTAAACACAGAGTTCAATAGACATGGATGCTTAGGTATTAGAGAATGCTGCACTGCAAAAGAATAAAAAGCAGGACAAATGAATTGTAAGTGTCATATATTGTAGTAATTTTACCCCCTATTGTGTAGCGTACAGACCTGGAGCCTTGATGTGTAGATACAACTAAAATGTCTACTTGTGTGAGTAGGAGGTACAGCAAAGAAAATGTATCATCAGTATAATTCATCACACAAAGTGATGGATCAGGCCCTTTTCAGAAAAGCAACAAAAAAAGACATCATTAATACAAAAACATCCCACTACTTTGCAGAATATAAGGGCTAACCCCTCTTCTTTTCTCAATGGAACTAAGTTATAAATATTTACAGTACCCTTCAAAAATATTCAGATTCTTGCACAGTTTTCACGTTTTGTTGTTTTTAAAGCTTGAAATAGGAATCGTTTTTGCTACTTTACAGCCTATTCTCCACAAAACAAAAAACAAAAGTAAAGAGGGAAAAAATAAAAACACACAATTGTTTAAGTAACCCTTTCCTGTGGAAAACAATTTTAGTCACATTTAGTCACATTTCTATTATCTTGCTTTTATACAGTATGTGCTATTTGTAAGCAAAATCAATACTTGTGGAGTACCTCACATACTGCATAAAATGCTTTATATCAGTTCAGAAGGGCATTACCATTGACCAGTTTAATGCAGAAGAAGACTTTTTCCAACACCCTTTAAAGGATTTGTTAGATAAGCCTGCTTTCTCACTGCAGATCCCAGTGGATCTTACAATCAATGGAAGAAAGGGGATTTAACATGAAGGAAGTATGTGGGGAGGGACTTCTTAAGGCTGAATGTAGGGGGAATTACTGGAGAGTACACTTAAGATCCTGTCTGCATCATTAAACACAGCCTACCTTTTGATATAAACAGATCAGATTTATATTGATTTATAATTATTTTACCAATGTTAAAATCAGGTTCATCCATTCTATTGTGAAAACGTTTACACTTACCCAATCGGATGGATGTTTGTAAGGAACTAACAGACCATTTTGTCTGTGACTTTCAGGAAAAGTCAGAGGTCATGGACATGTTTTGCTAGAACAGAAAGAACGTGTTCCATAGTAAACATAACTGTAACCTTATCTGCACTTAATAAGGAGTTAATTTCCCATTTGACTATAAAGAAAAGTCAGAAGTCTTATGTGCTCACCAAATCACGTGAATGATCATCTTATTAAGCTGTGAGCTGTATTTTTAACAGTTGATAAAATACTGATTTCTCTGTGATTATTTATGACCATAAAACATTCTACTATATCCACTACTATATACTGTATGGTGCAACATACAGTACACAATTTCTGTATATATTGTAGCACACTGGAAATTCTATTGGTTCCTAGAGAACATGGTTCTTAATTGAACAACTTTGAGAAAACCTGTTTAGTTACACCAAACACCAACTTGCCAAGTGCATATTGGGAAGACAGTTTGAATTATTTTTCAACAAATCCTTTATGGCAGCCATACCACGTGACTAATCAACTTGTCCTGAAGATGTCTAAAGTTTGGACAAGATAACACTTTCACTGTTTTCGAAGGAGAAGAATTGTGAAAATTCATTTGACCAAATCATGTGAGCAATAACTGTAGCTTAATTTTCACATTCACTTTAAAGCTATATGAATTTTGAGAGTACATAAAGTTTCATTAGGTTGGGACACTGTACAATGATGATCTAATGCACTATACAGTATGTAAACTACCAACCTTCAACTTCTTTGGTCTATGGAAGCCATATTTTTTATGAATATCAATGACAGAACAAGTTTACGCATTCTAATATTCAATTTTTTTTTCTCACTAAAACTAAAATGGCCACCGAACCATGTTCCCAAATTGGGAATAATTTGTGGGGGTCTAATGAAAAGTTACAATGATCTAAAGTCATTGCTGCTAAAGCAGGTGGCACCGGACACTGAATTCAAAGGTTCACATACCGTACTTATTCATATGAGGTCACAAGCATTTTTACCCTTGGATAGTTTTCAAATTAATCCAAATATATTTTGTGTCTTTGTGCTATACTTTTAATCTTTTAATTTTTTAAGACTTTCATTAAGATCTAATTGAGTTTTAGTATGAGAAAATAGGATAATACCAACCAGCCTGGTGGATTCACAAACTTTTTCAGTATATCCCGACATTGATTAGCACTTATAGGCTACTGTATGTTTATGTTTAACCCATTGTATTTCACTTCTACGGCTAAGGCATGGGCAAGATTGCTTTTCCTGTTAAGCTTAAAAACAATTATTAGGCTTAGTGAATATTAAAATATTCACAAAAGTAGAAGACTGGACAAAAAACACTTTCTTTAAACTCTTATCCCACATATATTTTGAGAAACAATTGCCTGATTCAACTCCTATCTCCAAGGCAACCACTACATCCTCTAAAGGCAAAATCAAGATCATTAACTGCACATTAGGTTTGTTTGGGGGAAAAGAAGCAGAGGCAGTAGAGGAAGTCTTTACTAGTCGATTGACACCTTTTGGGACAATGTCATTCAAGTACTGTATGTCATGGATGTAAGTTCCTATTTGTCTAAGAAATTGCATGTGCAAACAATGAATACCATACTCATTTCACTTACCACCAGTACCACCATCACCACTAGAAGTTCCAAACTGTTCATGTTACCATTTAGTCTAATAAAAGATTAAAACCTTTAGCAATGCAAACTGTACTTTAGCAAATTAGAGAACAGATTGTAAACCCATGTAAAAAAAATCACTGAAGGTGTCTTGTTGGAATTAATTTACGAATTGGTTGAAACTGCTTTTGAACTAAGTCCTCGCCTGTTAGATGTGCATAAAATACTAGAATAAAACAAATCCATTATTTTATAGGATACAGAGTACATAACCCGAAGGAGGCTCCTACACAATTTACCTTTTAAAAAAGATTTGTTAGTCACTGTATTTACTTTCACGAAAATTCAACAGACTGGTGTTCATAAAATGTGATCATTCAAATTAATAATTGTCTCCTTTATGCAGAATTTCACAGAGAGAATTAAAAGATTACAAAGGCACATCAGTCAACACGGCTAAAAGTGACTGGAGGCGGTTGTAGGTTTAGAATTATAACTATTACATGTATAAAAAATAGCTAATTAATCAAAAGTTATCATATTAAATGGATAAGTTCCCCACCCTCTTGGGCAGAAAGAGAACCCAATTAACAAGTATCAAAGTCTGCTTTAACAAAACAATCTACTTCAAAAGGAAACATATTTTGTAAAGGTACTTTTTAATAACATTGTGCAAAGTAACAGTATGCAAAAATAAGTGCAGATTAAGAATATACATCATAGAGCTTATCCATCTCTAAAACAAAGATTCATTTCTACTTAAAGTACAGTACATATTATAAGTAATTCTGCTGTGTGTGAGCTACTGAATGACTCAGTTAAAAGATAACCATGTATAATATACATTGCTTTCAAACCACCATTTAATGGTTTAGATGTATTCAGGTTTATACATCTCATAAGATACCTCATAAATATACTGTAGGTTTCTGTACTTTCATTAGTCTAAAAACTATGCTAACACCACCTTACCTACAGACTACAAATTAATGAATAACCATAGACTGTATCTGTAACCATGTACTGAATCTAGACAAATGTGATCAGCTGAGTGTTGACAAACTTTTGGATATAAAAAGCTTTCAATGTACATTCATACAGAATTAAAAGAAGATTCATACAGGCAATAAGAAATTCCTCTTTTGTAGTGATTTTAACGGACAGAAAAGTTTTTGTTTTGCACAGAACTAAAGACAATACTCTGCTCTGCTGTAAGCTGCTTGGAGTTTCAGTCTTGCTGTTAATAAAGTCTAAGTGCCATTCACTTGGCCTTCTGTTGTAAAAAAAAGCTTTGAGTTCTATTCCTGCTTAAATCCTTCATTAATTTTATCTAAAATGGGAAACCATTCTGATGGGGGAAAAAAGCTGTAAGCTGCTTTATCCAATTTGTTCCAATATTTAAAATAAACCTATCGGCATTATCATTTTTGCCAACCTATTTTCTCGTTCTTGGCAAGAAAGTTTTAAATGTTGTTAAAATCCTCCTATAGGATGTACCTCTTGGCTGCTGGTGCTTAAAATTGCAATGCATTTGCTATATACGTCTTTGAAATAGTTTAGATTTATAGGATCAGAAGCCAACCATATAATTTGAGAAAAAACGGTTATAATTACTTGCATTTGTAAAGCACTTTTTAACTTTATTCTAATGCGCTTCACATATAGAAAAGGCTCACTTCATTCAACACCAACGCACTTGGAGTGATAAGGAATTACCTCACCAATTGAATTAAAGTAAAAATGAATTGAGGCCAGATTGTCCAAACTCAGAGTTTAGCCAGGATACCAGATTTAATGATAAAGAAATCAGGCCTCAGTTCATCGCAGCCAAAGGATGACAACTCTTACAGCACAGTGTACCCAGTCATTTTAATGAGACATTAGTTTGGAAATCCTGGTCTTGAGAGATGAGTACCCCCTACTGGTCCACCAAGACCACATACAATAGCATTCTGATTTCCTGTTCCCTGGACTGTCTTGACATAATCAAGTCAGCTTCCGAGACGTAAAAAAACCCAAAAAGGTTACAAAGTGTTACTGCTACAAAGAATTGAAGAGGGCTACAAAGTATCTTACTATAGCTTAAACTGACAAAAGCCAACTGGCCAAAAGTTAACATATAATCTTTATGAATACTTCTTTAGCAGTCCTCTGCACTTAAATATCAGTTCTCGAACCAAAAACTTAAAATATTTTTTTATTTCTTTTGCTGTCCAGTTATCAGTCTGCTTCCATTAACAACACTGGATACACACCTTGTTTTGGAAGTGAATTACCGGTGTGTTAGCAATTATTATAGCGCATACTAAAATTAAATGACAAATCTTTTTTTAGTCATTACATTCATCTCATACACATGAAAAAAAAATAACTTAAAAAGTCAGACAAAAATATTTACAGGAATATTACAGATTTTGTATGTAATGTGAAAACATTCTTCCAGCTGCCTCAAAATCAAAATTTAATGACTCCTTAAGTATATTTCAATTCTATATATCAGTTTTTACTAATTGTATGTAACAAGCTAACATACCAATGGTTGTTAAAATAAGTCGGGAACACCACAAAAACTGACGATGAATTCACTTATCAGTGACATCTGTGGGATGCAAAGCTTTAGGTAAAATTAGAAACAAGATAAGTGTGTTGCGAAAATTCCAATGCTTTCCTTATTATTGGTGTTAATTGCATATTTATTTGAACATTATCACACCCTGAAGTCCCTCTAACTCTGCAAACTGCACTTCAGTTGTAGTTTTTCTAAGTCTTTTATGTAATAATAAAACAGGCAAATTAATTAAAGAGTCTCACGACAGTTTTAGAAACAAAACAATCTGTTTACCAATCCATGTTAGCTGTCTGCCTCATTAAGCTTAAAGAGCCAAATGTGCTGTAAAAATCACACATGGAAATGTATACATTGTTTTTATTTAACTTTTATGGAAATAGTTCATAGTTACTTAAAAATAGCTTTTATATGGTATAATATTTTATGTTTTTATTTACCATAAATGTATTATTGAGCTGACATTTTAAATTTTCTATTCTTAACTACGAAAGAAACATTCTGTTTTATCCTGGGCTGACACCACTTCAACAACACTTGGGTTTGCACATCTGAGATTGTGAATACAGTGTAAATATTCCTACAACTTCGCTTCCATTTCATTGTGAAGAAAAGTACATTTGACATGAAAGTCCTCAAATATTGCTGTATTATTAGGTATTACTGTATATTTAAGTCAATAGAAAACACTTTGCCTGTTGAAAAACAAAATGTGTACAAAATACACTGCTACAGTAACTTAAAAAAAATCAATATTTAAGTACTTATAATTTGTTACTTCAAAGATCTATTTTTCTATTTTTCTTTTTGGTTGCTTAATCATTACAGATATTAATAGAAAGTACTTTGGAAAACCACAAAAATAAGCATCTGTGTATTTAATGATTTATTTATTTTACAAGGCATATAAGTCCCTACTCAACCAGTTTTACATTTCCATGCATAACAGTTCCACCCTTTCTCTATCCCTATATTTTTTTAACTTAAGAGGAGTGATTACCTCAATAGCTCAGCTGTGTTATTGAGACATTTCAGCATGAAATTTGTTTTTCCTCACTGAACTTTAAGCAGAATTTCAAGTGCCAAGTCTCAAAAGCCAAGAGGGGCTATTAAGAGATAATTACTAATTATGCTAATTTGCAAAGTTGTGCTATTTCTTTCCTTGGTCATTTTATCTGCAGTTCTCCAGAGAGAACAGTCACCATTCAATGTTAATAACCTTTTTTCCCCTGCTAAATGTTCGGTGGAGGACGGAGTGTCCTAAACCAGGGAATATTTTACAGTTAATCAGGATGTGACTGTGAATTAGACAGTGCCTTTCACAAACTGCAGTGCTTGCTGATGGTAATGACCTTCATTAACCTTAGACATACAGTACAGAACCAGGTATTTGTTGTATACTAAGCAGCTATCCAGAAACACCTTTCCAATTTTTTTTGTCTCGTTCTGTTGTTCCACGTGATCGAATGCGATACATGAAACCAACACTACTTTTAAGAACATGTGTTAGAACAACACTTTTAAATAAAACATCACAATAAATCATCAGGCTCTGTTCTTATGATTTCTTTATGTGTCTTCAGAAGGCATTAGTCTCTTCAAATCTATTATATTATTCATACATTAATATTTTAAAATCTCTTGCCCAAAAAATATATCTCAATGTTAATAAAAGGCTTTAAATCCATCAAGAATATCATTGGAGTTCATTTTATTAAAATACAATTTCTTTTATTAAATGGATGTAATAAAACTTAAATCCTCACCAAATTTCTAAACAATATTTTGTGTAGCCCTCAAAAATGCAAAATGAACAGGCTAGAAAGAAAAGAAGAAAAGCAAATTTAAGCCCTTTTTTCTGTGCAGTGTCACTCTGATTTCAATTATGTTGAGTTTTTAAAGTGTGAGAAAGTCAGATGTACAGTGCTTGGAAAGACAGGGAGTGCACTGTTTTGAGACTTTTTTACATTAGTATCATAGACCATAATTTTGAGAGGTTTGGGGTTAGCTCCATTCCAATTTATTCCTGTGACCTATATGGTAAAAGCTTTGAACGTTTATTTAAAATGTTTATTTATTCATGACTATATAAACAGAATAAGCCTGGTGTATTAAGACTGCATGCTTCACTTCAGCAAAAGGGCAGCATGCTTCACTCCAGTAAAAAGGGCAGGTAAACATTTTAAAATGAAGTAGAATATTAATTACTGACAGTGTCACAGTGTGATCTCCACCACATAGCGACACATTCAGTCTGAAATTCCAGTGTTAAATTACTTTCACAGACAGAAAAAAAACAGTTAACCCTTAAAGCTCTAATTTTATGACTTTATCAATATTTTCGTGAAAAAAAGAAGAGGTGTGATGAAAAACAGCTTTTTATGACAGTACCACCCAGCCTTAACCTCAACCTGAAGCTGCGAGTCTTGCTTCTTTTCTCTAGGTAACTTTCAGAAAATCAAATTTGTTATTATTACACTAAGGGAGTACCTCTAATTCTCACCAATGCTACTTATGCAGCAGTAGCACACTGTAATATTTTGTTTCTAGTAGGCACATCAGATTTACTAATAGTTTTTTGATCAGACTGTTGTGTAACTGACTGAAAATATGTTGACCTGGATCTTTGGATCTGACAGTGTTGGGAAGCTCGTCACTATGGGAGTGCGTAAACAGTAATTGCTACATAAATTATGTGACACTTCGAGACAGCTTCTGACTTCCTGCCAGCTCTTTGATGTGCCGTTGTGTTAACATTAAAAGGAGAAATAATGCACACCAAAAAGAGTAGTTCTGTTAATGGTATGTGCTTTTTTCTTCTCTGCCTTTCATAGTCTTTTAGGTACACTTTTTTTTTACCCCCACCATAAAAATATGCATGAATATGATGGAATATCTTTAACAGCAGTCTGACATAAATAACCTTATATTAGATAATTGTGCAATCATTATTTTATAGAAATGAACAGTGCCTGGAGAGTATTGGTTAAATGCCACCAAACCCCATTAAGATACATCTATGTAACATAATGTATATTTTTACTGCACATACTGTAGTACTTAAAATAGTTAAATAAATAATTATTTAATGTCCCAAAGTAAGATAAGGCTGTTGTTTATGTACTGTACATCAAATTATGTTTTTTGCAAACGCACACACACATTTCTGCAAGTCACAACAAAATACCAAACATCACAAGTGGAAGCATGTCTTCTTTTTCACAGCTAGGTAAATAATTTGTCCTTTGCTGAAGTGACTACCAAAGCCCTGAAATTATTTATAGTGTCCAAAGGGACTGTAAAGTAAATCACTGTGGTGTGATTAATTAAAAAGCCAAGAAACAAAATACACACTACAATTTAGAAATGGATAACTATAACAAAATATAGAGCAATGACATAGTAAACAAAACAAAAACATTTTAAGCATTTTTATTAAACCTCATTACATTATAAACAAAGCAATTATAAATTATGAGAATTAAAAAAATGTGTATACTAACCTGTACATAGAGTACATATTTAAATATAACACACATAAGCATATTGACATGTGTGTATGAAACACACGTTAATGAATTAACAATCTTAAATGTAAACAAACATATTTTAAATGGAAGTACAAGAATATTAGTGTTTTAGAATTAATTAAAAATGTGAAATTAAAGTACAGCTACTTCTAATTTGTTTTAAAAATGACATTTTTTATACACAAAGCCAAGCCAATCCAATTTCATTTTAGATATTAAAAAGGCTGATCTGTTTTTTATCTAATCCTCATTGTTTTCCACATACACTGAACTGCTAGTCTCAGTATGTTATCCAAAAAAGCACAATACCCCATAAAATCTAATGAAATCAACAGAAAAATCTGCTTACATCCTTTGAATATTTTTAATACAAGACCCATCATAGAATAATCTGCAGCATTTGCTAAGGATTAGTCTGTCAAATCCCATGTCTCTGTAATCCTAAAACACTGACCTTTAGCCAAGAGGACTATAAAAATAATTGTCTAGGCTTTCAAGATGATGAATATGCATTCAAATAACATAAAAAGAATTACTGATTTCGTTTCCATTATTTTGGAAATTGGTAAAACAATTTGTTGATTGAAATTCTTTAAATTAAATTTTGCATACTTTAACTAATGCCACAGAAGAAAAAAAGCCATAGCACATTTCTAATGAACAATAAATAGATTTTTTAAACAGAGAAGACATGCAAAAAAATGTACTTCCACACATACAGTACAGTATCAACTGATAACGGAAAGTAGAGACTACAGAGAATTCAAAATTGCAAATTGCATCGTACCATAAGTACATTGGTTGATAAATTTTGCTGAATTTCATTGCTGTAATTGGCACTATACTCCAACACAAATTCCACTGAACATTACTTGTACCGTACATGTTTGAGAAATATAATTCAGAAAAGAAGTTATTTAATACTAATTCATGAATGAGAAACCATGTAATGGATGTCTGCTATGGGAATTACAATTAAAAAGATAAAATGTTAAATGCTTTGTATTTGTAGTTGGATTATCCCACCCAAGGAAAAACATCATCTCCTTGTACAGCAATTCAAACAAAGTACTGTATATGCAGGTTATTACAGCAGACTTGAAAACCTTAGTAGTATCCTGTCAAACAATTATGAGACTTTAATAATTAGTTTTAAATGTGATGAAATTCACGTATGCATAAAACCTTTTCTTTTAACTTATTTAAATGCCTTTCAGAATAAAAAATAGAACTTTTCCTGAATGGCTTAAGCGTATGTTGTATACAATTCATTTCCTTTGTTTCTTTCAGCTTCACAATGAAATCAGTAGGTAAAAGTTGAGATACCAATCAGTTTTATAAAGAACTTCCTTTTGTTACCATTTTCTCTTGTCATCAATTGGAATCAAACTGAATCAGCAATATTGATAAAGAGAATATTTAAATATGCAATTTGACAGCTTGAAGCACATCTCTCGCAAGTGTACGGTCGTTTCTGATTTTCATATGCAATGCCTAATGTTGTGTAACCAATTTTATTATTTCCATTATGTAAATATATTTTCTTCCACGCTATATTTTATTTATTGTCCTTCTTTTCTAAATTACTTGGTTATTAATATTGCTGCACTGTGAGCTGAAGTAAAAAAAATGCCTCAGTGGTCCATTCAATACATTTTGAAGCTTGTACATAATTTTGAAGAAAGCTATACTTGAAACAGAATTCATTAGAAAAGTTTAACTAGGTTAATGGATTCTTTCTTATTTATTTTGGATGAAGCTGAAAGCTTTTAGGCTCTAACAAAAACAAATGATAAACTTTCACAATATAGGAAGACCTTTAATTTAAAATAGAGAAGAAGTCAATGCTACATTTCGTTTCGGAAAAGTTGCAAATGGGCTTTTCCATAGTCATCGTCCTAAGAGGAACAAATCACCGGAAGTAGAGCAATAGTCTTATATTTTTGATTCTGTGAATAAATATAATGACAGAGACAAAGTCCTGTTATTGTACTCAGAAATACATAAATAATTGGCATGTCTGGCACATTAACACTTACTCAGCATGTAACATACAGTCTAAAATAAGTTATACCTATTAAATGACTGTGGAAAGGAATAGCTCATTAGTATATTACATTTTTTCACATATTTTGCACACAATCAGTTCATTAGGAAAAAAACAATACATCAATAGGCTCATTTCTATGCTTATTATAGCTATTCAATGTAATTCCTTTCTCTTTGCCCCGTGGCCAGTAGACAGTCACATCTGCTATTAACTACTCTGTAACATTTCCGAAATAAGCTCATGAATCTAATTCTAATATTTCTTTATTCAGAATTCTGGCCCAGCTATCACAGCTAATGGCCTTGATGCAATTTAAAATGGCAGTTATTACACGGATCACAAGAAATCAGAATCTACCATGAAGAACAAAAAAAAAAGGAAAAGGAAGACGTAAGTACAGAGGAAGGAGAAGAGGATGAGGAAGATAAGGAAGCTGCCTGCTATTTAAAAAGGTATGATCAATTTAATTTTATCAGCATCCAGTCTTCTTCCTGTAGCTGTCAGAGAGTACGATAAGCTGAACAGGTCTTAACGTACGACACAAACTTGTCATGGAGAAGGAGCTGTGTCCCTGAACCCAGCCGAGATGAAACACGCTCATTTATTATTTTGGCACTGCAGGAAGATGAAGAGGCAGAATGGCTCCCTACCTTCAGCTCCTGTGCAATTTTTCTATTCCATTAATTTTTCATGAAATTTCATTTCTCAATAATCCTTCTCCACTCACCCACCTGGGGTACATTTCTTTTGTTCCGCTTTACTCTTTCGCTGCTCCCCATTGCACCTTAGCTTGTGCCCTCAGTTCGCTCAAGTAAAGACCTGGACTAACAGTGGCAAAATGGCTCTTCGTCTTAAACATGGCTACAAGCTTCCATCCAAATTCTCTCTGTTCATGAATGCACCCCATTATATCTCTCTGCAACCTTTACTGAAGAAAACAGAACATAAGGAACGAACATTAAATCAATATGGAAAAAATGTTCAAGACGTCCATAGATATACTGAAATTTGTGTTCCAGATTTAGGATTTTGTCAAAGAACTAAAGTGTAAAAGAAAAAAAAATAGTAATTTTGACTGACAGTGACTTCTAACTGGCAAGCACCTCCACAGGTATGTACAGTACAGCAACCTTCTTGATTTGAAATAAATATTGAGGAGTGATGAAAGTCTTTTGAAAGTTTAATTATTACTTTTGGTTTGAAAGTTTTACATTATCATCTACACCAGCCTCCCTGTTCTGCTGTCTTTAAAATGTATAACATTCATTTTATTTTTCCTCAAAATACAGATAACGTATATAAAGCACAACAAAAGGTTACTCCTTTTGGAAGTTCTGAGGAGCATATTTGCTGCACAATTTTACAAAATATGATATTCTTTTAACTCATTTTCTGTAGTATGAATATTCTGTAAATGTATTCTTTATTTATTTGAATGCATATACAGTACAAAGTCCTGACAAGGGGCAGAGCAGTTGTGTGGATTCAGTCCTCAGTTTTTCAACAGACTCTGGCTATCCACAACCCTTTATGGGGTATGCGGAATTCTGATAATGGATGGAATTGAGCTTCTCACAAGACACAAGCTATTTTTTCCACCTCTTGCGCATAACAAAGTACTGTAGAAAAACTGTTTCTTTTTTGTGTGTATTGTGTATTAACTGCAAAACAAAAATGAAAGCCAGTAAGAGGTTAAACACATATAATGGTCCTTAAGTTCTGAATGAAAAAGACATTTTTGTATAAGTGGAAGAGTGCAGGGAATACATTTTTATTAATACAACCCCCACATAAACTCAAGAAATGCATTCTAGCCATTTATTTGTAGATGGGTTATTACTATTGGCACATTAAATCGCTTCAAAAGTTTTCAATCTGTATATGAAAACAAAATCAACTCCACAGAATTAACATTGAGATTTCAATATTCTAGAAACTTCTAAACACAAAATACATTTTCAATCTGTTCCATGATGTAAAATGAAAATATACATATGAATCTTTTAAATGGTTTATGTTTTAGGGTTAAAATACAAATTGCTCAGTACTACATAGAAATCCATTTTGTGTGACAAAATGAAAAGCCTGTCTCCAACTTTGGCTCATTCCTCACAATATGTATTTTTGCATTTAATGACGTACATAAATTAAATGCTAATATGTCAAATGTTGTACCTTTCCAGTAAGATTAACTGGATTTATATTGACACATCAGGATTAATTTCATTCTTTCAAAGTAAAAACAATGTAACCTCTTATCCTCATGTACACAGACATATTGTAGTCATAAATGTTATTTCATGACGTATTTTCTGAATTCAAAAAGCTTTTTTTTTTAAAAAAGGGATTTACAGCTAATCCCACCTTTTCATTAACTTGGAACCTAAAGAACATTAAGAGGTCCCTGTTTTGATTAAAGCTCTAACCTATAAACTATTATTAAAACAGGCAGTCATTATATGTCCTTGCACAACGAGTGTTCCCAAGAGAAGCCAAAGGACGTACTGTAGACGAACAATTAGCCCTTTTACAATCTTGCTCTGATATCTTGGCAATATTAGTTATGCTAATAGATTTCACCTAAAAACGACAACATGAAACAAAAGGCGAAAAGCCCACATTCCTTTGAAAGTGCTAGGCAGTTGGAAGCTGATGATAAATGTACTAGTTTGGACAGTCTCAGACTGGCAAATGTTCAAATGTAACTGGCACCAAAACAAATTCGACTTAATTTCGTTTTCCAAACACGGCCTTTGAAGTAAGAAAAGGGGTATTTTTAAAAATAATTTTTAACATCAACAGGACGAAACGAACCTTGCTCGGATAGATACACGACAGTGAAATATGATATAAGTTGATATACTGTACTGTAAACACCGAATGTTCCTAATATTTTTAGCAACTTAACCCTAACTTAAACCTAAGTGTAAGAAATTCATTTACTGCAGTTTTTGACAATTCTCGTTTATTAATAGATTTAGGAGCTTACTTTACAAAGTATATTTATGTGAGAAGCATATTACAACAACTTTCACACAAGTAGTCTTAACGAGTATCTTAACAGTCCATTTTTAATCCAAACGTTCTTTTACTGATTAAGCATGACAAAATGCAATTCACAAACGCACTGAATAAAAAAAAACTAAAGTAATTTATGCAAGGACATAACTAATACATTGGCAAGCGAAAGTGAGCTCAGGCGGCATTTACAAACCTGAATAAAGGATGTTACGCAGTGGCAGGTGAATGTCATTTGCCTGTCGCTGAATCTCACTCAGCAAGTCACGCTTGACCTCAGTTAGCGATAAGGATACCGAAAAAGACGCGCTATTTATATAAAAGTTTACCTTTTCTCTTCGACCTCCTCCTCCTTCTTCTTTTGAACTTGCATTTGAGTTGGCTGTTAGGAGTTCCCGAAGCGCGGGTGCTGTTTCCAAGAACTGATGCCATCGATGTAGCTCTGGGACAACGTTAAATATAACCTTTGTTTTCGTTTATGATGTGTCCTAGGTTGCCGTGCTCACTTTCTAACCTAACACCGTTGACGCGGCAGCTTATTTTCTCTCTTTATTCCTTCAGGAACTCTTTATTGGTTACCCTTGCTGTTGAAGCACTGTCTGCACAATAATTTATTAAACTCATGCGAGCCTCTAGGAGAGGCTGTATCAGCATCACAGTGAGATAGCTTTCAGTAGAGCCGCCTTTTTCACGCAGGGCTGTAAATGCTCTGCTTCTAGTTTCTGCACCTCTGCTATTTTTTTTTTTGGCACCAGCCACTTTGAATCCAATCATGCAGGAAGCCTATCTATTTGCTGCCGCAAATTCTAATTAGACCCAATCATGACTGTCTCCAGGCTCTGACATCACCACATCTACCACCAACCCCAAACCCCCCTCCCCTGTAGCTTGCAAACTCAGCTCCCATTTGGGCTGAGTGATGTCTAGGTCCTCACACAAAAGAAGCCAGAAGTACATTATTGGTATTGAAACCATATAAATGTTTTTATATTTAACATATAAATCAAGATTTTTTTACATACAATACACATATACAGTGATTAGATATGACAAACCCGTGTTTTCGGAAAGTAATTGAACTTCACTCTTTATGTCAGGATGTCACTGAATTGGGAACTTTAAGCAGACTTGCATATATCTGTACTATTGTTTCTATATAAAGGCAGTGAACTACAGCTGGTGTGTCCTACTATGCAGTAGTCTTTGTGAAACAAATACTAGGAGTCTGTATTGGTCTTTTAAATGGCAGTTCCAGACCTGGGATTTGTTATAGCAGTCCTATTAAGAAAATTAACAGGTCAATTATGTAACAAATTGTTCGTTTGGACCGTAAGATAAGATCCACCTGTATGCATTCTAGAGTTTACCACCACTGAACAAGATAAATCTGATGCCGCACCTGATAAAGTCATTTTAGAGTATTTGTTCATTGATTTATGTTGTTGCTAAACAGATTCCCTTTCCTTGACATTACGTAGCTTAATACCCACGGAATGTCAAAACAGAATGGCCTGTGCACCTGTATAAAATACAGTTTTGAACAGCACGTTAATAAAGATAATGTACAGTATCCTATTACATGTATTAGTACTATATTATTTGCGTGAAAGAACCTAGATGTAACCAGACTTTTTCTGTAAAGGATTTTACATATTTTCAAAGATGATAGAAATATAGATTAATACCCAAATGTACAGTGTAACTGGCATTTATACATGTTTAACAATGGCCTGGACAAAATCAGAACTTCCACTATAATGCCAATCGCAATTTCTAAAATGATACTGTACCAGCTTTGCATCGATAAATACGAAACTAACATTAAAAAAGAAAACCGCGCTGAAATTTACGCATGGCAGACACGTAAAAGTGTTTTTTTTTTATTTGCAGTGTCCTCGTATACAGTATAAAGTATAATTTTAGGATCGATTTGCTTAAGACTGAGTTCCAAGCTTGCATTCAGAGGTTTGGGCAAAGGAGGTCAAAACAAACGTAACATGCTTCTGACCTTCAAAGACAAAAGATTTTGACAATTCAGAGGGAGCACTGCCTTGAGAAATGTGACATTTTGACATTTTATATGAAACGGAAGTGTAGACTATTTCGACAAGCATTAACATTTTTTCTTTGTTTTTCTGGCGATGCTGAAATTCCTGGCCCCTACGGATAAGATTTAGTCATGCTGTATTGTACAGTAGATGTCCATTGGTGCCGTATAAATTCAGAATGGTAGACAAACATTGAAATAAAATGAAGGAATACGGCGTCAGAAGATTTAGAACTTTAAAGCAATTAAACTGATTTTCACGCTCTTCTCCCTTTTGCTCAGTACGACCAGTATGGCATTGCAAGAGTTTTAGTTACACTACATACGAGAAAGAACTCGCGTACTGGAAGATGTGCTTTTACAGAACAGTACTGGGGCACGTCAACCAGCAATTTTTAAAGTTAAAAAGTCAGATTACGAAAGTAATAATGAAAGTTCTTAGGTAAAACGAAGTCAAATAAATGGATGCTAGACGATAAAAATACATTAAATATCGCTCATGGTTAAATTATAAATTTGCATTTATAT
The DNA here is from genome assembly GCF_059453375.1 of Lepisosteus platostomus. Taxonomy (NCBI): domain Eukaryota; kingdom Metazoa; phylum Chordata; class Actinopteri; order Semionotiformes; family Lepisosteidae; genus Lepisosteus; species Lepisosteus platostomus. The sequence continues at coordinate 49,306,597 of NC_142618.1, read as the reverse complement.
TATGAATATTAATTTTATCTCTTGAGCAATGTTTTATTAAATAACACGGGCCTGAGAGTATCCAGATGTTCTTGTCGATTGGTTGGACATTGTACTGTATAGAAAAATGGGCCTATATTTAACGAGGCACTTTCATGTAGGTTACCCCTTTCCCATACTTGCAAAACATCGCAAGGAATTACTTGATGCTTCAAGCAACGTCCGACCTAATCATAAACAGAAAGCAAATAAAATGGCATTATGACATTCAAGAAACGCGACATGCTTTCTTCTGCTTTAAAAAAAAATAATGACATATTTGCTGATGTCGGTGGGTCAAGTCACTTTGAGTTCCTTTGTACTGGAGAAACATTTTCATGACGGCATTAGTTAGCAAACAGCAAATGTGTCAAAGGTGACATCACTTGCTCAGAGGACACTCAAAAATATCCATGTAAATTGCAGTTTAAGAGAAATCAATAGATGTGACAAGTTGCCAATTCTTCTATCTCGGGACGTAATGAGGTGTGTGCGTGTAAATCGCTAACAGATAACAAATCTAAGTGAAATTACAGGCCAACGCGGCTGCACTGAAGAAGTGTTGTGGAAAATGAGCTGTAGCTCCCAGGTCACGGCTCCCTGCAACGAAAGTGTATGTGCACTTGTCCTTCCTAATTGTAAGTGGCAGTAGTGCCTTACTGAATAAGTTCAGGGAATATATTCAACCTCCCATCTGTTCTACACACTAACTTTCCCTGTAATGCCAAGATGAGGTAACTGACACTCTTTGTTTGTTGGATACTAACCCGATTTTCACTCTCTTGTAGTATTGTATGTTTGACAGTTTTGAGGAAGCAAGCGAAACACAGACTATCTTCATATTCGCCTTTTAGTGCTTCGGCCGTGGACAATTTGCGTTGCACATCTGTTTTTATGGCTTTAAATGTTTGTTTGTTTTTCTGGGTTGGTGGGGGGAAATAGGATTATCCTCCAGCAGTTTTATAAGAAAGATAAAACCCAAAACACGTCCCCTTTTGTTGGGGACATACTGTAATGGCCTATTTAATAAACGAAGCTGTATCAACAGCAAGCAGCATCTGCTGGGCAGCAGTTTTTGTGGGGATTACTTTGACTTGCGCTCCCTCGGTTTGCTTTTTTAAGAAGAATCAGAATTCAGGGTTCTATTCATTTCACTAATATGCCGTTGTTGTAGGAGCTCGTTGTCATGCCAGGATTCCTTACAGTACATTGTGGCCGCTGTCGTTCTCACAGCGGAGCTCCGCTGTCCGTGGTGCTGAATTTGTAATCTTTTTTTTCTTCGGTTTTCTCTTTCGACCCAGCTACCCTTCTCATGCACTACCATTAAGTATTAAAAGTAATCTGAATGAAGACTAATTTTATTTTGTTTGTTTTGTTTTGTAATATTATTGTATTGCAACGAATTTAACAGCAACAATCCACACTTTTTGTCCTAGGTGATTTTCTCTCTGCTTGTGCGAACATACTGTAACTGTACAGCCGATGGGATGTAATGTGTCACGCTAGTTTATTGAGCACTAATTACATTACAGTACATCTTTAAACTGTTCACTCGCCAATTCGATGTGCTGTTGATACAAACTAAACACACTGCGCAAGAAATCTTCGCTATATCCCATGAATGAAGACAATGTCTAAAGACGTTTGTTGTGCAATTTGTCAGTTTGGAGGAGAGAAATTGTAGTACATTCAACGTATTTGTCTCTGTTTTTACAGTTACAGTGCATTTCAGCTGGATTCTGGAAGTTCCATCTTAATTACTATATCATCTCACTGTTACAGGGAGCTTTAATTTTGAACCTCAGAATATTTTATGGCAAAATGCTTGAATGTAAATGCTACTTCACTTCATATAGTCGTTACACCCTAATTAGATATGCTGTGGTTATTTGTATAGAATGGAATGCGTGATTAGTAAGGGCATATACAATACCTAATGGGCATTAACTTGACTACTTTTTAGCAAATACAAATGGCCAATTAATGTAGAAAATATGTAATCTAGAATATGGTAAACCTGACCCAGAATGTTAAAATGTAATAATCAACCTTTTTTAATGAGCCCTTTAGATTTTTTAATCTACAGTACATACAGTACCTTCCGGGGTCAAATGTAATGTTGCTTTTTTAGTTAACTTAATAAATAATCAGTTAAGCAAAATAATTCAGAGACCCTATAGACTACGTTTGGAGATCCCTAAGATGTGTGGTCTGAATTTTTAGGTACTCTTTGGGTCGTACTCAGTAAAGGTCCTCACCTGATAAACTGTGTATATGGGTGCTATTCATCAATCACTGTAAAACAAAAGAAGGGCATTAACAAATTGCCCTTCAATTGCCATTAAAATTAACTTTTACTGTGGGAGAACTCTACACTGTCTAAATTTCTAGAGGTTGACATCACTTCTGCAACATGCTCACTGCACTGAGCCCTGTTGCACAAACACACTTTAGAAATAGGACAATGGGTTCATTAGTGACAGCTGAATATGCAAAATGCATGCTAATGTATTTAAATGTTGTGGAAAGATTAGTAGATAGCATTCACTCTACCTTATTAACCATAAGGTGTTTCTTAATTTGCTTGATACACAGCATTATGGGAAAGATTGTGCTATGAGCTGAGCTCTCTCTTATTAAAAAGGTGCTACTCAGCAGAAGTGTTGTTTTCATTAAGAAGATGCCTTGCTAGCAGAGAAAGGGGCCTTTAATTTGAAAAGGGTTAAATGAAAAGTAAAAACAAATGTTCAGAGTTTGACAGACAGTGATACCGAGTATATTATATTAATATAAAAAAAATGCTTACAAATGCTTGATAAGGGTTAAAGACAGGAATTCTTGGGACACCAATTGTATCGGTAAAACAGTCAAAAAAGCTAAAGGCACTTTATATGAATATTTTGGGTGTGCTTTTATTAGCCCCTTTCTTACCTAAACAGCAACTAAAAAGAAACACAAAGTTCAAAATTTAAAAAAAAATCTCCACGAAACTTATACAAATTAGTAGGGTAAACATCATGAACATAATACTGTATAAACCTGTCTTTACTTAATTTCATAAAGATTTTCAAAGTGAGGTTCTGCCAGAACAGTGTAGAATGCCTAATACAAATAACATATTTACATATGTATTACAACTGTGTACTACATACTGTATTGAGTACAACTATCTGTGTACTACATCACTGTAACATGTTTGTTTTTTCTCTGTTGCAATGAAAAGATGTTTGAAATGTTGCACTGGCTAGAGTGGTAGATGAACAGATAGAAATATGAGAAGAGTGTTGAGCACCTTTGCATAACCCCTACAACCACAGGTCTACCCAACAAAGGGAAACAAATTGAGTAAGTGAGGAGATGAATATCAATAGAATAACAACTATAGAAATAAAAGCAATTGTTCCAGTCCATAGTAAATGTATCCATACTTATCACTTTTTATATTTCTACCTGTTCATTTATCACTCTCTTCAGTGCAGCATTATTATAGATCACCATTGAAACATTAAAGCAATAAAAGTATATACGTATATACAGTACAAGATTGATATGTACACACAAGCTTCATACAGTAGTTACACACAGCAACCCAAACATCTTCTCAGTAGCATTGTATTTTTCATGTCAGTTTTAATATGTGCATCAGATTTTGTCTCATTTTCTGCTTTGGAGCCAAGTGTTTGTTTGCTTCCATTACAGCATGTTTATGATCCGTATCTGAAATTTGATGGTCGGTTTGTTTTTTAATTGTAATTTGAATTTCATAGGTAGGTAAGCTATCTGTATATCATCTTGTCTGGTTACTCAAAACAAAGTGCTTTGGCTTACTGGCCTCATACAGTGAAATTATGTTATAAAATATTTTCTATCCACATGTATTAAATCTATTTGGAACTCAAAGTTTAATTTTTACAGTCACCAAGCTTAATGTATTGCATAACACTTGATTTTTTAAAACTTTTTACACATATTATTTAATGTATTTTTCTTTTCTGTGTGCTGAATGATGTTTTTGTACCACAGTTCAGAATAAAGTTTTCTTAGTTCAATGGACAATCTCATTTCCTACTGTGTCTTTCTCATAAGGACCACAAGGGGAGCTGTAGCATACTAGGCTGGCTGCTTCCTTCATTAGTTGGGACATTTTAAAAGTCCTTAAATATTTCCCATAATAACATACTTTCATAAAATATAACTGAAATTGTAAAATATTTTTTAATACACCCTAGAAAACATTTTAAGTCTTATTCCCAACTGAAAATGGTAGTTGCATTAATTGTATTAGGTACCTGTTGTTGTTACACTAATTTATAATAACTATTAGTCTCATCAATTACTTTTCCCACATAACAATACATACCATACATGTCCACTTTTTAAACACAATTCACATTTCTGTGCCAAGTTTTTAAACCCAAGGGAAAAAAGTGTAACACGAAATTAAAGTAAAGCTCTGAACATAAAGAACATTTTGTCCAAGGATGTGTTGTGCTAGATGGAGCCCTTGTATTAATTCTAAATGACTTTCTCTATTTATCTGACTTCTGTAGGTCGTAAAGGATGTTAACTTACCTCTACTTTTTTTTTCAGAACATATTTTTTCTACATTTTAATTTATGCTGAAATCATTGAAAGGATCAAAGATGTCCGAGAAGACTTTATTAGTAATTGATTTGCAAAAAGATACAGCCGTTTCCATTCCATCTTGTTCAGGGTAATGCTATTACAGTCTGTAGGAAGCCTAAGTGATCACAGAGCATATAGAAAATCAGAACATAAAGAAGGAATAAAATGGTATTTTGCACATTCCTGTTCTATTTATAACTACATACTACTGCAAATCTGCCTCTCCTACATACAGTAAGTGGAAGTATGACTAGGGAGATAGCACCTTAAAACATATGGCAGACATACAGTATTGTGCAATATTCTCTTTATTATAATTAGTCTCACTGCTGCCTGACCTACAGTAGTTGCTCCATGAATTAAAGCACCCAGAAATGTGGTGAGTCCATCACTGGTGCCTGGTGTACAGTAGGTTCTATTTGTCAAAAATGACTCAGAAATTCTTAAAGTCATAAAACAGAATGTTACACCTTCCAAGAGCCAGATGCAGCCACATGCCTGATGAACACTAAGGTGTCACCTAAGGACTGCTGTTGCTTTGATTAATTTGTCTCTCTGTAGTAGTCTGACCGTGGCTATCCTCAAACAGTTGGGTGTTGCTGTGCATGGCAGGGTGCCACTCATGCTTGTCATGTGCACTGTCCTCCGATGAGTGCACATTCATGTTTAACTGCTGGAAGTATTTCTTCATTTCACTGAAAGACCACCAAACAAAATTAAAGTTTGGAATGAAAGCATGCCATCTAGCATAGCCGTGGTTGGATGATGATGACCTCAGTTCACTTAGTGATGACACAGTCTTGATTCAACCTACTCAGCACCTTGCCAGATAATTAGTATCTTTTCTAGGACCAATGTGATTCTCTCTAATGTCAATACAAGCCTTCTGGCATCTATTCTGGCAGGTTTTTATCTAGAGTTGAGAACACCCTGTCTAACTAATGCCCACCCTATTCTGGCAATGTTCTACCAATTATGCACTGTCACTTGAGAAATCTCAGTCTCATTAAGCTAGAGACAATGAACAACAGCCTAAATGGCTGGATCTCACTAAACAGTATGAAATCATGCAATGAGAATCATGTGAAAAGGCAGTGAGATGCCAGTGACAGTAGAAAACCGAAATGCTCTCTGACAGTATGAATGGCATAGAAGCCTTAAATTCATTTTGGTTTACAGTTCAGTTGTGTTGTACTATAGTCGTACTATTTTGGACTATTTTTTTTTTATTCAGGCATTTCAAAATCAATTCCACAAATTCCTTTTCACTAATAAAGTGAGAATTTACACTCTGAGAAACATTATTGAAACTTTTCAGAAAAATACTGTACATTACTAATACCACTTTTATTGTGTTGAACATGGTTGGTAACAATTTAAATTCAGCTCCTTGTCACATAACAATTGTGGGCTCTCACTACCACACTTTTTTGTAATCAAAACTGCAGTAACATGTTATCCTGATAAAAGAGAGTTTTCTTAGGGAAAAATAATGCTGTGTATGACCCACACTTAGCCTTATTTCTCAGCCTGTACAATGTAAATAAAACACACATGGAAACATAATCTTTGTCTAGAAGGAGTGTACAGTAGATACTTTTTCTTAACAATTGTCTGTTGCAACATAACCACAATGTTTGACGCATTTACTTTTTCCAGTGTTACAAATCGAAAACAAAATCCTTGTTTTCTAATAGACACAATATGTAAGTACTGTATATATTTTATATTGTTATTATCAGTTTTACAGTGCTTCTAGTGGACATTTTATTCTGCAGTACCAGGGAAGAAATGTGTTCACATAGGTCACCAGCAGGATTTTGTCCTCTTATTTTTGTGAAGATATCGACTTTTAAGCTTTCAGGGAGGGATTAGGCTGATGTCTCCTTATCTACTGCTCAACCCCATCACATGGGAATTCAGCAGCGGTTCAGATCTGCCTTCATCTCTCCACAGCAGACATTTCACTCCACCTCCCCTAATCCTGACTGGGCTTTTTACCTTACACATCCAAGTGGTTATCTACAGTCCTTTCTCACTATATTCACTGAAGCTCCAAGGCTTATTGTTCCACACCCATTATAGATCCATATGAAAGAAAACTGATCAAAGTTGAAGGTTTCACCAGCAGAAAATTTCTAACACCTTAAGGTGGCCAAGGAAAGTATTACCAAGGTGGTAAAGTAGAAAGCTCATGAAGATGAACTGCAATGTACTGTAGTTTCACAGGATCAGAACAACACAAGCAGATGTAGCTTGAATTTATTCACACTTGCTTATAAATGCCTACTGTACCTCAGAGGCTTACAACGACCTATCTTATAGCAAAGGTACTGTAAGAGTAATTAAGTCTTAATACAGGTGCAATCTGTCAGCTTCCGCTTTGTGTTGTTTTTTCTCTCTCACCTTATGATGAAATGAACTAGTAATGTGTTAGTGCATCATTATTTCAGCGTTAATGACCCCCTGAACAGCCCCTTATGACCCCTTATGACCCCAATGTTCAAATTAAATGCATAATCATGAGGAAACACATTAATGCAGATTTCTTTCAATAGAAACAACGCCAAAAAGCATGGAAGTAAATAATGACATAAATGAGAACATGATACAGTAAGTAGACTGGTTCTCCTCTTTATCCTATCACAAAACCCCTGACTGATTGTGTGCTTTTGGCTGATTTCTTAGAAAAGGCCACATTACTGTTTATTATGCTTTTCCTTTTAAAGTACTTTAAAAATAGTGTTCATCGAAAGGAAGACAGCCAGCTATATTGTCAAGTGTTCAAAGTATGCTGTAATGCAGAAATTAGCGAGATGAAAAATCCAAGAGTTTTATCTGAAATATCTGGATACAGTTCCATACAGTAGATGATGTAAAAAACAAAAACAGAATGTCCGTCTCAGATCCAGTCAAACAAAGAAAACATCAAAAGATATGCTGAATCTAAATTTAAACTCTCTATAGAATTTATGCTCTTATGTACCGAAATGTTTGCTTACTCAGTCCAGTAATAATCACACTATATGGTGCCATCTAATATATTTCCTTCAGGGCATTCTAAATTCAAAATGGCTTTGTTGCTTAACTGTTTTATCTTAATATTTTTCATTAGCTACATGGCATGCATGTCAGCAACTTTGAAAGATGACCCACTCAAAATATAATCATTATTTGTTTATGCATTACCTTTGAGGCCGCTTCCTTATTGAAGGGTAAAGGAAATGAAGATTGTGTAACTGAAAGGTTTACATAGTGAAAAGAGTTTTTTTTTTAATAGGAGCCCTTTAGAAACCAAAACTGCATATGACAGAAAAAGTAAGAAAATTTAGGAAAGATGTTTCAAGTTCACAGTTATACAGTTTTATTCAAGTAAACTGTATAACTGAACTAACATCACAGGTAAAATCCTACAGAATGTAATCGTAATAACATAATGACAATCAACTGGGGATTATTTTTAGAATGGGGACATTCTAATGGCTTTTTTAACTCGGTATCTCCACTTTCAAAGCCTGTGTTCTTTTTATACAGGATACTCTAGGTTCTGTTGTACAGGTTTGCACTTTAACAGTATTTCTTTCAGGGTATGAAAAATATAGGATAGAGCCATAGAGAATCATCTCTCCAGGATGAAATAAAAACTTTTAAACTCTATTTTATCAACAAACAAATAAAGTGGGAAAAAAGTGTGTACGTACAGTAAACCTTTCTGAGAAGATTTTGCTCAGCTACAAAAATGTGTGATTGAGGAGAGATCTTACGGTAAATACGAAAGTTGCAAATATCTAAAGTTGCAGGTGGTTATCCTGTAACACAGTAGATACATGGGAGATATGGAAATATGAACTGAAGAGCACTCAACTCCTTACATATACACGTCAGAAAAAAATGTCCCTTGAAACACAAATTTCACGACAAATAACAAAACCTACAGAACTTCAACAATATCTGGTTTCCTAAACATACTGTAAGATGTACTGTAGGTTAAATGCTGCAAACCTTCATGTTTGGTGCACAATTCTTGATTTTTATGTGTTTGGTGTAAGAAGACCAGAAAGTATACTAGAAAAGTAAACCCAAATATGTTAGTGATCTTTGTATCATTTTAATTACAGTGTGATTAGGTAGTTTGAAACTACTTGTTCACAGACATGCTTCCTATGTTATGTCCTTATGCACTTATCTTTCATTTGTGTTCCTTTCACTTTCTTTACCTCTAAGCTTGCTATCATTTGGGCTGTCACAGGATTACTTTGCTTCTTTCAAGATTTTGATCAAAGAACCATATGTACAGTATACACAGTTACATAACCCATACAAGTTCAATGATGGTAGAGGCACCAGAGCTACTACACTCAGGGACAAATACAGAGGTAGGGTGTCAAGTTACCCTCTTTATTAGGATGATACTGGAAATGTAAACCCTGGACTCTGAAAGTATCACCACAATTTTCAAATCACTCAGCTGATAAAGCATTGTTGTATGAAATGCCTACAATTTTGGGGACTATTGTTAATACTGATCTTTAAAAAAAGAATCAAGGAATGTACACTAGAAATTAATGTGAAGTTGTACAAATAAATCAATGAGTAAACAGAAGAAAAACAATACAAATAAAATTAAACTGAGAGTGTTTCTTTTGAACTAAACTTTTGAACTTAAAAATTGTGTTTTCTAGCCTGAAATATTTTTGGGGGGCTAGTTAACAAATCCAGGCAGTTAACTGGGAACTAACTGACCAGAATAAAAGTTTTTAAAAACAACTACAATAGAACTAAAAGCTGTCATAAAAGAAGGAGACGATCCAGTGGTACTGTAAGTGATACATGTGTTTTAATATCAATAAAATCACTTTTTAAAAAAAAAGTATAGGGTGCATTTTCCTTAATTCCTTAATTAATTTCCATCTTTCCAGTAATGAATGGGGCCATTAATATTTACTTATGTCTAACATGTAAAGTTACTCTTCAGTGAAATATAACATCCCCAAATACAATGCTGTACAGTTATCCCAATTTTCTTATGACCTAAATACAAAATACAGTTGTAATTTTTTTGTGTTAACTCTTGGAACAGTTTTAAAAAAATCTTAAGGAGAAATAAAATGAACCATAAGTCCAATAATAAGTGCATTATAGCAATTGGAAAGTATCTTTGAGACTTACTGTAAATATGAAACTGAAAAATACAATGTTTATATAATCTTAATGACGAAATATTCCATCTCATTTTAAAAGAAATAAAATAACTGTCATTTTACTGAAATGTTTGTACTGCTTCTATCAATTGAATTCTATTTGATAGAGCCTGGAGCAATTCTTCATTATTTTAAAGAAATGTGACCATTTTATGTATTTTTTAAATGTCACTTGATGGGAGCTCCTGGTAGACTGAATATATATATATACACCTTCAATATTTATATTAAAGGCATTGTTGACTTGTCAAACCTTTGTGTATATGGTACTTGGCAGAGCTAGAAATTTTAGTTAACATTTTCTTTATTTTTTTTCCAAGTTAAATACTGCACCATTGATGGAATTCATAAAGAATGCCTAATGTGTCTGCAATAATATAATTGACTTCTGTTTTTCATTTTCCCTGTGTCATACCCCTAGTCATTAATCATAAGGGTCTTGAAAAATAATTGTCTAGTCCTTAACTGTCTTCTTCGCTGCTAACATTTGGAAATTTAAGATAAAGACATACTGGTTGTTCTGAAAAAATGTTTTCCAAGATTGCTATTCATGGAAATATGAGCATATTGTCATAAATGCAAAGCAGCTGACCCCTTGTGTCAGTGCAGTTTGGCTTAGTGCTACCTCATTTGGCGATCCAGAAACTGCTGCTGTTAACATTATATGAAAATTAGGAATCTTCCAGTTCTTTTGTTTATCAGACATTATTTATAATGTAATGCATAAAATGAAATGCGTGTTTATGCATTTATTTTTTCCAACATTAACATTTAATATAAAACATTTGAATCTGAGCTGTGACAAAGAAAAAATAACATTAAACATGTACAGATACTGAATATTAATACCTAACCCTGAAAAAAAAACATTTTTTTTTACTGATGTTAGTTGTAACATGTAAGACTATATTAACACATTTATAATTTAGTCCTGTTTAAAATTCAGATATTATTGGTTGCTTCTTATATGAACTCTGGTTTATTTAAATCAAACTGTCTCCCTCAACACCAATAGCATTAGTGCCCTTAATGTCATAGAACATTATCAGCTCGGTAGTTTTCAACAATGGGTGTATTGTGCTCTCTTTAGAAGTGTGTCTTATCAGGGAGAGACAGGGAAGGAGGAAGTAAAGGAGAGAATGGAAAGATGTAGAAAAAATGAGTCTTGCATTTACTGGAAGAAATAACAACAACTTCAATGGAGGACGGTACGATTATCAGCACATTGCGAGGGTAAGTTTCATGCATTGCTCAAAGCATGATATTTCAATATATTCTTTAGTGTCTACATTTTAAAAAATATCTAGTGAGACAGGAAAGCCAACTTTTAGCACCTCCTCAGGTAAAAGAGCCTGTCCTGCCAGTTCTAATCAACAGATGCTACAAGATTAGTGTGAGGTTGTATTTCTATTTATTTCCCATTCTATTTTTATATATTCATCTGTGTCAACATGTTCTATTGTGACTATCGCTATCACTTGTTAAACTGTGTGGTAAAAGGTCAGAGCTGCCAAAATTTTTCAAGTAATAGTTTCATTCTGTGAGAGCTACTGTATCTTCCAGATTAGAAAGAATACAATCTAACCAGAGACTGCATAAACTGAATCATTTGTGTGCATTGCTTTTGCATCATTTTCGCAATCAACAATGAGGCTGAATATTTCGAATAAGAAACTTGTTAATGCCATATTGTATACCATTTTGAAAATAAATGTTTAATCTAAAATAGTAAATTGTGTTATGTATCTACAGTATATGTACATCCGTTCCTTTTGGTGAAGTAAAAACAATGTGTTTGATTTGTAATGATCTTTAAAAATGATATACCACAATATCACTGCAATATTATTATTTTATTTAGTCAAAACATGGTAAAAACACATTTTTCACTTTTTATTTTTTGGCTGAAATCTGTGGCAACACATTGTACTATATTATCGTGTGCTTTCAAACAGGTGTGAAATCTTAAAAACATACATCTTTTTCATGTAACTTAATGAACAAACAGTTAATCCAATACAGCTGATTTGCATGGACACAGAAATATGGTATGCTGCTATACAAAAGCTAACAAGATTCTAAATGTCTTCACGTCAACTGAGCAATAATGTATTGAGGATACTACTTCCTTCCTGGCTCCTCCTGGCTACTGTTAAAAGTACAAAGACAGCTTCAACTTCAGTGAGACACAGTCTTTTAGCAAATGAACATCTCAGAAGAATCATGTGCAGTTGTTGGCAGGGGTAGCACTGTAGTTCTGGTAGAAGCCACGTCTGCTGATTTATACAGTCGAAACGGTTCAGCGACAAGGAGCAGACAAGGACAAGGACAAAGCAGTAGTGGCCTTCAAAAATCAGCAATATGCCTGAGTCTGATCACATACAGTACGGTACCAAAACATAAACACTTAAAATTCTTTATTTAGAAAGAAACAAACCTACAGTACAAGCTCATAGTATTCTGTAGTATAACAAATACTCTCTTTTATTTGTCAGACATGAATAAAGAGAATTAATAAAATCAAATGGACATAAAGTTAACACCTTTTTAATTCAAACTCAAGATTCATAAGGAAGTAAGACTTTGTTGCATATATCATCGATCTTTAACTGCTTTTTATTTTCTACCTCCATTTTGTTGAAGATGTGATGTTGATTTTTCTGCTTATCAACAAATACAATTGTTAGTAATACCTGATGCAAAACAGTCAGATTCTTTCCCATACGTAGATTATGATTAAACATTGATTTCATACATTAAAACATATTTTTGTAGAAAGCATGCAGTTTTAATATTCACAGTTACATGCACTTGTCAAGAAATCTATGCAGAATGAATAAAAGACCAAAAGATTGTATCTAAACTATGAAAAGGAATGGCGAAAAAGACTTGTTACAAAAATGTATGTGAAAAGATACTGTATAAAGTAAGGTATTTTGAGGATGCAGTATTTGTTGGTACTGACTCCGTTTTTAATACCACTCCTTTATTACTGATTGAATGGCAATTTCAAACAGCAGGTCTGGAAATGGGTTGGAAAAAAACATGCAAAATTCAGGCAGTAGTACAGCTTGTATGCATTGCATTTGTATAGCTAATTACCTAACATGATACTGTTCTCATGAGCTAATGACCAAGAACACCCTTTTCTTTATTCCCGCTGGAGTGACTAGCAGAGGATATAGTGTATATTACTGACCATCACAAGGGCGAATGACTTCAGTCAAGCCAGCTGGAATTAGTACTAATGACATCATCAATCTCTGCATAGATCAATAGAACTGAAAGGAGAAAATTAACAAAGATTCACATGTTTTGAAGTGATATATGGTATACGTTGTTTTATGTTATCGAAAATTACTTTGTAGTGTCCACCATCTTTGATGTAAATATATCTTATAGGTCTAAAGGTTGTTTCCTTTTCTTTAGTCCTTCAAACAGCCCCTTAGGCAGCACCCAGGTGAGAGGCATTTTAGAGGCATTACATGTAATACTGTAAGTTCAGTTTAATAAATATCCACAATGGAAGGGGAAGACAGTGGAACAGCTGGAGACTATTATGTGTTTTACATGTTTAAAACACATCTGTGTATTAATAAATGAAACTAATTTTCTCTATTAATCCATTTCCTAACCTCTTTATTCAATACTGGGTTGCAGGGGAGCTAGAGCCTATTCTGGCAAGCAATGGGTGTGAGGCAGGATACACCCTAGACTGGACTCCAGTCTATTGGAGGACAGACATAGACACAGAAAAGCATACATTCACACCAAATGGAGTTTATTTAACTAAGGTTCGGGAAGGATGACAACAACCACGCTCAATCACTCCCAGCCGTCAGTGATTAGCAATCATTCCCTTCGTCCTTCCTCCACCGAACACTAAAAATACCAAATGCGATATCTCTGTCCCTCGTGTGCAACTTTTGCATCCCACCTCCACCCCAACTCCACCTCTGCAGCTACCCCTTGGTTACCTCACGGGGGGGTCCTGGCCTCCTCATCCTACGGCCAGGAGGTCGGCACTCAGCCAAGCGGGTTAAGCCAAATATTCACTCCACAATAGTTTGTTACGCTTCGATATTGGGGTGTTGTCATTCCTCGTGAAGGTCAATTTCCCCAGAAACCAGTGCTGTATGTCTTTGGACTGGGGTGAGGAAACTGGAGCACCTGGAGAAAACCCACGCAAACATTGGGAGAATATACAGTACACGCTCTATACAGATAGCACCCCAGGGCCCCAGAATTGAACCCAGGGTCCCAGGACTGCAGCAATTCTAATCACTATGCCAAGGTGCCATCCAGAATCCATTTCAGTGAAACAAACATAATAAAAAAAATTTTTGATTAATAACTTTGATTAATGCATTTATCTATCTGTTAGTAATATAGAACAAAAGAGGTTCTGAAATTAAGAGGATAGTAACAAAATAAGGTTTTTAAATGGCCTATGTAGCTCATATAGTAGCTAGATGCTAATTCTTCTGAGAATTTCATCAAGTTGTTTCTTGAAACAAGCCAGGGTACCCACTTCAACAACGTGGCTGGGCACCTCCAACAATCTTTTGGGTAAGGAAGTGCCTCCTGTTCTCGGTTTTAAAAGCACTTCAGTGTAGTTTCCTCAGGTATCCACTGGTTCATGTTTCACTGTTTATTCTTTAAAGGCACACTAGATTGACTTTATCAGTGCCTTTGAGGATTTTGAATACTTGCATCAGGTCTCATTGTAGTCTTCCTTCTTCAAGATTAGGTCCAGTTCTTTTAGCCTGGCCAGCCTGGCAGTGAAGGGTGTTCCTTTAAGTCCTAGAAAGCATCTGGTTGCTTTTTGTCTGAACTTAACTGTACGCAATTGTTATGTCCCTGTGAGTGGTCCATGTGTGTTTTGTTGCTGTTCCACACTTCCTCATCTTGATTGTTCTCCCTCTCCCATTGGCCCATCATTACATCATTGTTTCTGTATGACATCATCAATCACCTTCTCGGGCAATCAGAGTGCAGCTTATTCAGTATATAACTTGGAGGTTTTCTGAATGAAGAGGCCTTTCGTTTGACTTCGGTCCCGATCGGCTCAGCTTTGGTTTTGCTTCACTTCGCCTTTTGGTTTTTGCTTCGCTTTGTTTGTATGTGTTTTCGTATAGCTTCAGCTTTGTTGGTTCGTGTTTGTCTCGTACTTTCGTTTGTGTTATCCTTTATTTAGCCATTACCTTGTCCAGACGTACTGTATCAACCTCTGTGTTCTTTTGTACCCTGTTACTTGTGTCTACTCTCGTTTTCCCTTTGGTATTCATAGTTCACTTGTGTATTTGTGTGAACTTTTGTGTATAGGGTAAGTTTAGGTTGTCACGTACATTCTACACAAGTAGTTGATCTTTGTATTAGTCACACTAGTTTAGTACGGGTGAGTGCCGTTTGTCTTGTATGGTTTCGGGTAGTCTGTGAAGGTTTGCTAGAGCGTTTGAAAATGCCGAAGACGGAGTGTTTTGGGTTTTCTTTTGTAGTAAGGTTAGCTTTCCCTCACTTTCTTAGCCAGCTCCATTTTGTTTGTTTGTTTGTTTGTCCTATTACATACCAGTCACTTATTCACCTTAAAATAATCACTTTTGCACCAACACTTGTTATCACGTGTAGTGTTTCATAGCCGTTCAGGGACGCCAAATATGTAATGTTGCCATAGCCAAAATGTAATGTAGTGGCTCTCTGAAGGCACCAGTTCTGTAGGGTTTGGGCATTTACTGAGACAATTATTAATTGTAGCAGTAAATCACAAAGTTGATTCTTTTGATGGCTTTAGAGTCCAACCATGCGACATAACTCAAACAACGCACACACACAGGTACTAATACACGAGGATACATTTATTAATACATAGAATATGCATGTAAACCTAACAGATCTTATCGAGAGGGTTATCAGAATACAAAAGATATATATTCAATCAGTTACGAAGTGTTACACATATCAAGAGGACATACGTTCAGTATATCATTCATTAAGACCGTTTCGTAAATGAACTTAGTTATAACTTCTACATTAGATACTCAAACAAGTACATAACTCTTAGGAATTAAATTGATATCAACTGGTTGGGATAACAATTGAATTCTCGAGCTGTAATGCATTGAAGTTGAATACTCATCCAATCTCTGGGGATTCAGATCTCCTGCGGGCACAAAGAAACAGTTGCAGGCTGTTGCTGTCCAATCCGCGCTCTCTGGCTCGGTGCCAGGCTGTGCTGTGCGGCTTGCGACGGTGTGCTGCTGATGCTCATTGGCCTGCTAGTTAAGTTTGTGCACAGGAGAAAAGATGACTGTGGGTCCCAGCAAGTCAGGAAGAGGACCGGTTCGTTCCTGATGAAGAGCTAGTTCTGAATAGCGATTCAGCTGTCCACAGTTCCGACCTGTTCATGAGGCCTGCTGCTGGTTACTCTCTGGCAACCTCCACTCTAGACTCTTAGAACAAAGGAAAGTTCTGGCACTCAGACACACTGGCCGTTCCGTGGTTGTCCGGGCTGAGTCTCAGGATGGTCAGGAGGCGCGCTGCGAGAATGTCCTGCCCTTGGGAGCCTTCTGCTCCTGGGCCGTCCTGCCCTGGAATTCTCCTTTGAATTCCCTTTAGAACAGTCCACAGAATCCTCTCCAGAATCTTGCTGAATCTCGTTGAATCTCACAGGCTCTCTGTGTTGCCTGTTTTTACCTGGAGGAACTTCAGCTCATTGATTGGCTGAAAGTTCCATGGGCATCAGAGTCCCACGTGGGTTACTCGGCCCTACCAGTCCCTGATTGGTTGATCAAGGCGAGATATGAGTCACTTACTCCTGACACTTAGTAATGCAGTCCAGATGTCCAACTGGCACTCCCTAGACAGATAGGCGCCAATGGATGACCATTGATCATGATAGCCAGGCTTACCTAAGTGCATCCCCGTCTGGGAGTTTGTTTCTTATCACAAGAAAACATCTTAAATCAGCTTGCATGAATTCTTTCTCTGTGGCTGCACCACAGAGATGAACAGAGAAATGGGGCCTCATTTGGGAAGGCTCAGAACACTTAATTATTTCTTATTAATAAGCCTCGCCGCTACACACGCTTCCTAAGAACCTCACCAGAACCCATCTGTATCCAAAACCTATCCTTAATGTTTCACCCCTTTACCAATAGACACTTGGGGTCGTAACAGCAATATTTTAAATGAGATCTTGCTAACGCATTATAAAATTTACATATAACATCCCTTTGAATCTTTTTGGCCACATGTATGCATATAATATATAATATTATTTAGATTGCAACATGAGAAGGACATGTGAAATTGTAAATTCACATAAAACCTGATAAATTTGAATTAAATAATACAAATTAATTATGTACTGTATAATATAATGCATAGCGCTTTTATTTTTGTTTGTTCAGGTCCTTTGTTTGGTATGTCATATGCTACAATTGTTAAAATGTTCTTCATTCAACCTTTATAAAGATTGTGAATCAAAATATACTCTTAAATGGCTATGCCTGAAGAAGATCAGGATTAGGATATATAAGAGAAAAAATTTAAATTACAAAGCTGAACTTTTTCATGCTTCTTGGAGTTAGAGCATGGTGCTCCCCCTGCAATTAGTGGTATAATACTGAATACGAAGCTGAAGTTACACATACAGTACTTCTCTTCCTGTAGTGTCAACTTCAAAGTTAAATTTCTCTGTACTCCCCCCTCAAAAACAGAAAATTACCAAAGAGACTAATGCTTTTTGAAAGCTTCTTAAATCCATTGAAATTCCAGTATATCAAATTGAGAAGCCTGTGATTAATCGCCTACTTTCCACACCGACAGTAATCCTTCGAGCTGCTTCCACTAACCAGGAAGAAGTTCTGAATCTTCTCTTAAAAGCAAAAGAACTTTCAACATGAAGAGGAATCAGAAATAATCTGGTAAGCTACATGACCAATATCCTGCTTGACACCCCTTATATAACCCCAGGGAACTAAAGAAAAAACTAAAATAACCTATAAGGTAATGATCTCACTATATGGATTAAAAGATATTAAGACGAGAAAGAAAGTACTGCACGCTTTTAGTAAAAATGTCCATGGTACTATATGCTGATGACATGCCATATATTCTTGCTCTTCTGATATCAAAAGCCTCATAAATCTGTACTAACAATAACAAAACACTAAAATCATGGATTATTTTAATTCAGGCTGTAATTAAGATGGGGAACAGTTATTTGCTCTATCATTGTTTTCTTCTAGTGAGCTGCAGGACACATTGCCCAGTATTTCTTTTGTTTTTACTCAGCTATTTCTGAAGCAGGTTCATAAAGATGGTATGAAATACACTAGAAATACTGTAAGTAGTTCTAAATGTTTTTTCCACATTTTATGAGCCCAGAGAGGATAATCATTGTTTTACATCTGCCATGTGGAATGGTTTCAGAAATTGTTTAAAGACTACTACTCCCCTATAGGCAAAGAAGAAGGTAAGTTTGTGTTATGTTTGTTTCCTTTGAGGACAAATGAAAAAAAGTCGATCTCATATAATTATCATCTTGTTAATAAAACGTTAAAAACCAGAAAATATCAGTGTAAAGTAATTACAATGGCAAAGATACATATAGAATTGGGTGGAGTGGTGGCTCTGTGGCTAAGGATCTGCACCTATGGCTGGAAGGTTGCTGGTTCAAATCCTGCAGCTGGTGGAGGAATCCTACTCTGTTGGGCTCCTGAGCAAGGCCCTTAACCCCAACTGCTCCAGAGGTGCCATACAATGGCAGACTCTGTGCTCTGACCCCAGGCTCTCTCCCTGTCTGTGTGTCTTGTGGAGAGCAAGTTGGGGTATGTGAAAAGACAATTCCTAATGCAAGAAATTGTCAAGGGTTAATAAAATGATGTTATTATTAATTTGGTTTCTTCAGTTGTAGTTTTGAACCCCTTCAATCACTGGAAAGGAAAAAATATCAATAAAGACAGATTAAACAATGGGGATTTATATATAATTAAATGAATTGACAAAATGAATTGCTTTAGTTTCATCGTGAAATGATGAAAACTGAATGGCATTAAAAATGCTATAAATGCTCCTGGTCCAAATTCTCATTTGTGATGGTTTTAAATTCTTCTAAGTATATATATATACTGTACAGTAATGGTTGCTGGTCAATTGGCACTTAGTTTAACATCCAACTGATAATAAGGAAACTAATAAAGGAACAACTTGTTTTACCTGAAACTTAAAGTAGCAAATGACTGGTCATTGAAATATTTGAAAATCACCCCTTAAGGGTACAGACCTGATGGTCATACATATATTAAATATTGTTTCAGACATATCATTGTTTTGTTGCATTTATAATTCTAGTTATATTTCCAAATCAGTCTGGAAAACCTTACAGACTGTATAAGTGACATCCAGATTCGACTGTTCTATACTTGGCAAAACTGTATTTATTCCAATATCTTTTTCTGAGTGGTCAGTAATAATATTGTAAGCAGGTACATTTCACTGTACCTACTGGTGGCCTTGAATACATTTTAAAAGTGTAATCTGCTGTTCAACTAACCCCTCAGTATGCAACCTCATTATGCCTACACTGATTACAAGATCCCATTGACTGCAAGCTGCCTTGCTGTCCTCCCTGTCTAGTGTGAATAGTATGTAATCAATCTTTAATCCAATCAGAGGTCCCACTGTCTGTTACTGGTAAAAAGGCTCTGCAGGGTTCTGATGAGGCAAAAGCTTAAGAATTTCTGAAGGGGCACCTGCAGGCTGTGAGGTGAAGTAACTACAAGAAAGACCAAAAAAGCAGAATACAAGCTGCCACAAGTGAATACTTACTGTATTAACAGCTACAATGTAACTTATATAAATATATCCTTCTTACAGTATGTCAAATAGAAAAAGACAATAAAAGAAATATTTAACATATATGTGGGTATTTAGTAGCAAGTTTGCCACCTAAGTGGAAAGAAGCAAAGTGATTCAAAATAAAGGAAAGCTTCATAAAAAATTAAGTGGCATCTTGGCCAAAAAGATGTAACGAAAAAAGCTGCAGCTGTTTTCATAATATCTACTTGCAGTATATCGACTTAGCTATGCTATAACATGGGGGAAAAAGAACATACAACAGAAAGGATGTTTAATGAACAACCTAGTATCGGAGCACTACACATTTAAATAAATCCAATTGTCTAGCTAAATGTGGTTTGAGCCCAGTTAAGGTACAGTAGGACCACAAGGAGACTCTAAAGTCATACAAATTCAGAGAGACAATATACTGTAACAGGAAAAAGTCAAAATAAGCTGAAATAAGCTTCCATCAGAAAGAACAGGAGTTAAAAATGTACAGGTAAGGGCAGTGGTGTCACGATCGCAAACCCCTCCTCTTAAGGGAGCTCCAGCCCTTCCTTGTTTGCCTTATTCCCCGCACCTATTCCTTGTTCCAGCCCCTTTTCAGTTCCCTCTTAAAAGCCAGACGCTGGCGCTAATCAGGTTCTGTATTGGTTCCCGCATCATGCGAGCCTGGTACCTGGATGCATCTGGCTCTGTTATAGTTTTAAGTTCCTGATCCTGTTCCTCCTGCCAGTCCCTTATGCCCTGTTTTTGGATTTCTCTTTGGACTCGTCCCTGGATTGTTTGCCTCGCTTACACCTCCCCCGACCTCCAGCACTCCTTGGACACCCCGCCCTGTTTTTATTCCCATATGCTGCATGCCTTTTTCCCCAGTGTTTCCTCACTCAACCCCGGATCGTGTTGTCTGCACAGGGTCTGGAAAGAACTGTTCCTGACAAATGGCTATCCAAAATATGCACACCCCTTGAAAATGTTCATAATTTTTGTGTTACTATATGGAATCATAATGTATTCAACTGAGATTTTTTGCCATTGAGCGACACAGAACAATCTATAACGTCAAAGTGAAAACAATAATATACAGATCCTCCTAAATTTATTCTAAATATATAACAGAAAATAACTTGCTCTATAGGTATTCACTGTATACAGTATATAATGTTTGTAAGAGGTCACCCAAGAACACAGTATACTACTTGGATGAGGCTGTTTTGGTAAGATACAGAAAGTAATCAACACCCATGTCATCTCTCAAGAAATATTTAAGCATTCCAGCTTTATCAGTTGTAGTGAACTGCAGAGGTCCTAGCATTAAGATCATTTACTGTAGGTTTTGGAAGCTAAGCAAAGTTGGGACTTGTCAAAACGTGGAAGGAAATGAGGTTGCTACCTCAATATGTTGCTGATGGGGAAGTATGTGCTTTCACCTAAAAAGATTCAGAAACTCTCATTGCTGAATCTTAAAAAAAAAGTTGTCAGAACTATTGCTCCTAACAGCCAAACCAACTGTGTGGGTCAAATGGCCTCCTCTTGTAATGATGCGTAGTTTAGGACCTTTACAGACGGTATAATCTGGAAGTGACTGGAAAAGGGCTACGGGGAAAACACAGTTAGGAAAGGTAGGATGGCGAACAGGGGGAGATGCCGACAGTGATCAGAAGCAAGGGGGGAGTGCAGGCAAACAAGTCCAGGGGACAGTCCAATGTAGGAAATCCGGGGCGCAGTCCAAAATCCAAAACCAGGGAATCCATTCAAGACAGAACGATTAAAAACATGGAACAAGGAGATTAAAAATGGAATGACGAGGCCAGGCGCTCCGAGCCCCAGACTCAGGAGGTCAGGACGCCAATCGCAAGCTTAAGCCCTCAAGCCGCGGACATAGGGCGACTTGAAGTCAGGTGGGCCTCCGGAGCACCGGGTTTAAATACGGTGAATCCAGGGACAGGTGTACTTGATAATGAACTTAATCGCCCTCGGAGCGCCCTCTAGAGGAGGGATGACGACCGTGACACCTCTCTTTTGTAACCTTTTATACGTCCTTCAGTGTAGGTATTTCCTTCTTGTTTATCCCAAAAAAGACATTCACAGAACAAATTTCTCATGTTTAAGATTAATTGCACACTTAACAAGTGTTAACAAGTAATTAAGATGAGAAAAGAGATAGTCATAGAGATCTTGTCTTTCACATCTTATATTTCAATATTTATTTCATTTGTAGATTCTACCATGTTTATAAATTCCTGTTGTCAAGACTCAGGCAGGCTTCAACGTAAGTAGATGTACAGTATGTGTACTCGTATACAAAATGCAAAACACATAAGCAAGCATGACTTCTCACAGAAGTCAATCACCCTTTCACATAGCTTTTCAAATAACAGATAATAAGGTTTTTTTGATACGATAACTTTCAAACTAAAAGACAGATCAAGTCAAGTGCTTTTAATTTTATGTTCATTTTACCTAAATCTATCCCTGTAGGGAAGCTCATCACTTTTCCTCCTTATCTGCTGTGTAATGAACTAGCACTAGCACAAAAGTGACAGACTCAGTGGCAGGAAAGAACCCCCCTACTTGAGATTTTAGTATTATTATGTCAGTTTGGGATATATAACAAACCTCAGTTATCTATTACCCCAGTATATATTAAAATCTATGAATCTACCAAAATCATAACATTAACATAAAGTACTGTACATCCATCCATTTCCTAACTGTTTTATTCAATGCTAGATCGTGGGTGAACTCGAGCCTATCCCATCAAGCAGCAGGCATAAGGCAGGATTCAACCTGGATGGGACACCAGTCTATCACAGGGAACAGACACAAACACTCACACCAGGGCCCATTTTCCCCGAAGCCAGATTAGCCTACTAGCACGTCTTTGGACTGTGGGAGGAAACCAGAGTGCTCAGATGACAATCACATAAACACAGGGAGAACGTACAAGCTCCATGCAGACATACCAAGAGTCCCAGTGCTGTGAGGCAGCAATGCTAACTACTGTACCACCATGCCACCTCATAATATACATCTGAGGATTAAATGTGTTTAGATTCGTAATTTTTGAAATCTTAAATGCTTGTCAAAACTGCTTTCCTGCTTACTCACTTTAATAAACCATGAAGGATTAAACATCATCAGCATCATTAAAATAATAAACATAGTGCATTATTTATGGGCAAGATAATTGATAACTAATTTTCTTTATGATACAGTATTGGAAGATATCAAATAAAGCTATAATATGTGAGAGAAGGAATAAAGTATTCAGCACACAATTTTGATATGCCTATTTTTAAATTTGTACAACTACCCAGTTATACGAAACAGTATTCAGTTGAAAATTGCATAAGTGGATGCTGGTATAGTATGTCTCTCGTCAACATTTAATTCATAGCAAGTTAAATTACCCATATCAGGCATATCTGACATGGAGCTGGTGTCATGCACTCTTTTGAGACTCTTTTGAGCTTATGATATATTGATTTAAACATCATCATAGAAGAATTTAATATTCATGACATCACAGGCAGATATTTTAATATTCAGACGTGCATTTGTACCATTTAAGAAAGAAGAAAAACACAATGTTTCTTCAGGTGTGTCAAGGCTCCACAGGCACCACTAATTAATGGACAGGAATTCGATTTTAAAAACTATGGGGACTGTATTATTGCTGAATTCCTTAATAATGAAAAACACTTTTGACAGATTATTAAAGTCGTAGAACAAGAAGACAGTAAAAACCTTTTCCCATGGGATGTGAGCATATTGTAACGCATACGGCCGCCATTGCAGGTTGTGCGAGCCGGCTTACCAACGCGGTGACGTCACCGCCCTTCCCTGTGAAAAGCAGGGACCTCAGCCGCTGGGCTGAGGGATTTCCCTTTAGCTCAACTGGCTGGGTCCCTGTTGAGTGATGCCGGAGGCCCAGGTTCGAGTCCCACATACGCACGTGAACCCGAGAGCACTACAATATTTAATAACAGTCTGACTACATTTAATAACAACAGTTTTCTGATCGATCAATGTAAACTGAGCTACAGGACAGCAGTCAGAGTAGGTTTTTGTTACAGATGCAGCCATCTAGAATGAGTGAGGTGTCACTGAGTGTACCACTGTGGGTAATGCTGTATCATGGACCGCCGTGTGTCGTGGCTTTTTTATTTTTTCAAATAATTTGATGCATTAGCTACACTACTATGTAAGTCTGCCAGGTGGCACAGTGAATCCTGAAAGTGCCACAATACTGTATAACACTACTGGAATAATCATTTTTTTAAAAATACATAGAGTATACAGAATTATTAGTAATTTTGTATAAACATTAATTAGAAAATGGATAACTTTATTTTGGATTTTAATTATAAAAATATATCATATTCTAAAGCAAATAAAGATCTAAAAAACAAAGGAAGCCAGACTGAATAGTAATTTTTAATTACCTCGTCACATGCTGTAAGTCACATTGTAGCTGACACAAGTTTGCACTGTATTTAGATTATACTTTAAAAAAAAAATTAACAGCAGTTCTCTGACCAATTTAAACTGAACTACTGTACAGCCCAGCAGTCAAAATGTGTTTTTTTTACATTTAGCCATTAAAATTCATTAAACATATAACAGGCTTCATGGCTCTTGTTTGAATCAGAGAGGAGAAGAGGGGGGCATTAACATCCTACACAATGTGAGTGATTAAAAGTTTCTTTGAATATGTAGACTGTGGAAATGACTATAGTCACTACCATGAGAAATGGTTTTGTTCAATTAATATTCACTAAAGCTAATCCAAGTTTTGAGACGGAATGTTTACATATAAGAAAAAACACAATTAGCTCAAAAAGATAGACCATTCTATTTTCTTGCTTTAGGCTTTGTCTTAAAAATGTATTTATATTTAATCTGAATACATTTTCTTTTATTGCCATCAAGTACATTAAGTCTTATTTAATCAGACTTTTCTTCCACAAGCACAGAGGCTGGGTGAATATGATTTCACATTTTTGTTTGAGTATTATATTTCTATTATTATACCTTACAATATTGAATTTGTTAAAACAATGATACGAAAATGTTGTTGAAATTGTTAAACCTCGGTTACTAGGTATATCTACTGGAGTAACCTTGGTAACCACAAAAGCCTAGAATAGTGAAGCACTAAAATTTAAACAAAACAGATTTGTTTAAATGCTGTATTGACTGTTGTATTGCAGTGTAATATAAATTAGACTACAGTACGTCCCTAAAATATATTTATAAATTATCTCTTTTAATTTGCTCACATATGCTCATTTTGCTCAAATTTTGAATGATTCACAAACATGCAAATAAGTCTGTTACCAAATGTCCCCTGGAAATACAGTAAATTTACTTTGGGCTATTATGCATCACATTTCAACAAGGTACTCTTTCATGACAACTTCAACATTAAAGTATTTGGATTTCATTAATTTAACCTTCTGTAGTCCATATTTAAGTAGTTAATTATGCAAGATCACATTGTATTGAAATTGATCCTTTCTAATCCTATTAAGAGAAAAATGACAGCCAAAAACAAACTTCTTTTTCTGTGATTTTGCTTAGCTTCCAGGCAGTCCTTTTTATATCCTGTAGTTTACCTTTGTGGCTCTCTTTGTGACCTACTTAGTGCAACATGGAGTATAGAAGAAGGACAGTTTGATGGATGGTTGAGAACAGTTTAAAGAGAGTTGTGTGGCTGCACAGAGGTACTGTAGGAAGTTATGTTCAACAATATGATTTTATTGTTAATGAAGATCATGTGTTGTCATCTATTTATATTTTCTAAAGCATCTTTATGAAAAATATTAATGAGAGGGAAACATGGGCATTGCAAAAGAAAGTACATTTTTCTGTAGATTAGGAGGAATGTTTTTTTAACAGAAATTGCAGAAGTTGCTGCAGCAGTAATAAACTGTCATTGACAAGTCATTATAGAAAGAGAATTCCCCTCATCACTCAGGCACTTATAAACCTCATATTATCTTAGGCAAAGACAAAAACCTAAATCCCGAACTAGGAAATGACATAAATCCTTGTAAATTTAAAATAGTAAAATAAAAGGTAGATTACAATGCAATAAGAAAGAAATTTGATTTAACATTATTCACGCCTACTCTAATAATGTAATTTAGGACTTGTCATGCATAAAAAGCCATTTCATGCCTCCAATGTTTCTCTGCACATTTTAAAATGAATGATTTTTTAAACTTATACAAAGTAAACATGCAGAGACATCTGTTTAAAGTGAAGACTTTCAATATATATGTTCATACTGAACTGTCTGTTCATTCCTCTAGTTAATAAAAATACAGAACTCAATATGGTAGACTCTTAAAAATATGAGATACACTAATGTTACTCAAATCACAATAAAGCAGTTTTACAATAATGTACAGTACATATAATTTAATGTATACATATATTTTAGCTTATTCTCTTAAATGGAGATGATAATGAAATGTTGTTTAAAATAGTTTTCTTTGGTAGTTCTTCTATCTGTTGTTTTTCAGCAATAAAGATGCTGAAAGCCATTTTAGTAGCTTTAATATTCTGCATTTATTGGTCCTTTTCCTCCAATGTTCTGATATAGAGCCAGTGAAGATTTTGGTATCAAAGATGCAAAATAACTGCATTACTTATCGATTGTATGTATTGTATCCCATGCTGTAGATATTTTACATTAAGGCCCATAGAGTATTTCATTTTTTCATTTAAAGTATTTTAATTTCATTTAAAGTATATCATTTTATGTTTTGTTTTCTCAAATCGTTTGCGGTTTCTGAACAAGAGATGACTGATATCACCTTGAAGATGTGGTTTGGGTAGCAATGCAAAACAAAGGAAACCTCTGCTTCTAATTTTGCTTCCTAAAATTAACAAGGAGAGAGTTCCCATAAATTTCTTTGGAGTTATACGTTATAAGCATTAATAATTTACTCAAAGACTCCTGTGGTATTTCTATTACCATAGCAACCTTCCAACTATTGACTCATTCTCTAAACTTAATGCAGACTTCTGTAACTCCACTTTCTTCTCTTATCTAATTTCTTGACTCCCTGCATTCCTTTCTTACTCTGCTTCTCTCTTTCCTATGCTTTACTCTCCTCTGTGCTACACTTGGCCAGAATCAAGAAGCACTCAATTGAAAAGAAATGGAGAATATCTAAATTTCCCTCTACAGTACCTTGGATCGCTATCATTCTTTTCTTTTCTACTTTTCTCCCGCACACCCCTTTTCCAAACATTCCTATTTGTGATTTATCATCTAGCTTTCAACCAACAATACCTGTAGATCTTCTCCTCTCAACTAAAGCCCCCTCCCTCTCCTTTCCGACCTCTGTCTCATCTAACAACTTAGATGAGACAGATAAACAGAGATATTCTTCTCCCCCAAATCTCTGACATCAACAAGCTCTTCAACACTTCATTTCCTGCTTCATCCACCTTCCCCTAACCTCTTCCTACTCACTCCCCACCTTCTCCTCCTTCCCTCACTGGTTCTCCCTCCTTCTCCCCCTTTGCTACTTTCTCTGATTCAGACATCCCTTTGCTCCAGGGCCTTTAAACCACTTGCATTAAGGACACCCTCGCCACTCACCTCTTCCAGGCTGCTGCATCCAATCTTCTTCCTTACAGCATATTTCTTTTCTTCTTAACACCTCCCTACTCTTCTTTCCCTCTGTTTTCAAACACATAAATACTGCACCTCTTTTAAAACACCCTTGATCCCTCTTCCTTTCAGAAACATTGCTCTGCCCCCCTTCTTCCCTTTCTATTAACCATTGAATATAGTACACAGAGAATCTGCTTTTCCATCTGTTAATGATTCTTTTTGCTCATTTTCAATGACTCTCTTTCATCTGTCTAAACATACTGTAGTACTTCTTGATAACTCTTTGACAATATGGACCACTATTCTCCAGTGAATGCTTGATGCCCTGATGACTTCATGATTCTTTTATAAGATGTTATCTGCCATAAAGATCCACAGCAGATCTTTCAGGATCACTTTTACAATATGCCCCTTCTATGGTCTATCACTTCCATATCTCATTTATTCTCCACCTTTGCCCCTTTGTAGTGGCATGAACATTCCACTGAATTCATTATTGGTCTCTCTGACCACCTTTTAACCTATGCTAAAGACTTGCCAGTTTGACAGCATTTGAGCACTGAATGCTCCAATCCACTAAATTTTACAGCTTTCTTATACTCTTAAGATTAGGAGGCACTTTAGATATTATTTATCCATAAAGGCAAGTGTTTGTTACAAGGAATGCTTTTCCTTGACAGCTGAGGAACATTCAGGATTTCATTTGATCTCCACAATAATACTGTAAATCTAAAAAATACCTCTTTAATTGAATTTAATCTTTTGAATTCTATTGTTAAATGCCTATAAATCCTATAGAACTTTTACTATCTCATCTACAAGTTTGTTTCCTCGAATGCCTATTAAAAGGTAAGAATTATAAACAGAGAATCTTTCTTTTTAAATTAAGCACATGTTCAATTAGCTACTGATGTACAGTATCAGGCTTAATAATATCCATCATTCCATTTTCTAACTGCTTACTCTTGGTGTGGGTCACAGTACTTAAGATTATTAAATTTTAAATAGTAAGCAGGTAGTTTAATTGCTTATTTGTGTTTTATTGTCTTTTAAAATAGCAACATTCTGAGTACAAGTTACTGTATGCAATTTCATTTAAAAAAGCGCTGTGCTCAGTTTTTTTCCGTTTGAGTTGAGTTAAAATTGCAGAAATGAGTCTGAATAAATAGCCATTAAAAAGACATGATTTTAATAAACACAAGAACAGTGAAAGATATCACCATGCCGTGTCTGAGTAATGAGTACCACCTGGTTGCTATTGGCATGATTGAAGGCATTCTGTCTGAGAGATGCTGCTCAGAGAATTATATGTTCTGCTTCAACAATTTGCAGAATAGTGCACAGAAACCAGGAAACCTGCTTTATGAGAGACAGACAACATTCTAAAAGCCAGAGGGTCACCATACTGCAGAAGGATCAATATCCAGCTGCACAATTATTTTCAAACTATGGTGTCTGCAGTACAACAAATTTCTGAAGTAACCAAGAAGTAACCAGTCCATCAACAGAACTATCTGCTTGATAATGGCTTGCATGCTCAGAAACAATTCAGAGGTAAAACATTCACAGCTGCAGTAAGAAAAAAGCTCCGTCTTTTATCAGCCAAATAACAACTTAATGGTGGCAGAAAGAGTGGTGGAGTGTTTTGTTCACTGATGAATGCTGTTTTGCCCTTGTCAGACCTAATGGAAGACAACACAGGTGGAATCATTGGAGTTTGCATTATGCTGATTCTTGCATTGTTGCACTGTTCAAGTCAACCTACTGTACGGTGATTGAAGTCTGGAGACGAAGGGAGGACTGGAGGAATCGACACCGTTGTTGCAGTTTGATAGGAACTTTACTTGCTATAAAGCCCTGCTATGAAATCAGTTTTCCAGCAGGATAATACAAGACCATGTGATTCTTTGATAAAATTGGCATGATGGCAAGAAATCAACGCTGAGGTTGATCCACCATCCGACTACCAGTGGGCACTCTATCTCTATCGTCTGCTGTGACTGCGCAGCCAAGGCACAGACCAAGCAGACGTCTGTAGCCAATCATTACTCACCTAGTGTCCCTCGCTCACCACGCCCCTCCCCTCCAGCCTACATAAACCATGCTCATGGTTCAAACTGTGCTCAGTATTGTTGCCACTACTCTGAGTGCTAGTTTGAGACATACAGACTGGTACTGTATATTCTTCCCTGATTCCTGTTTTTGTGTCCTACTCCTGTTTACCTCCCTGTTTATTGTTCACCTTGTCTTTGTTCCTGAGTTCTGTCTGGATTGATTTTCTTCAGTTTGGTGTTTTCAACCTTTGATCTTTTGTTTTCCTCCTGGACTGCTGACCTGATTTTTGGATTTTGGCCTGCCCCTTGACTAACTTTTTGGATAGTGTTCCTGAACCTCGATTCTTGATTTCTGGCTCTGGACTCCCCGCTCGCCTTTTGACCCTGGCCTTGGATTACCCTCATTTACTGTTTTGGTTCTTTGTGACCTTGGAACCTGCGTAGGGTCCATTCCTTGTTTTCTGAGCTGTGGACCAGTCTAACAGGACCAACTCACCAATGCTATTAACAGTAGACAATGTCCCAAAGCTGGCTTTAGCTATACTGGAAGAGTTGCTAAAACAGTTGGACCTAATATGCCAAACAATGAGCAATGACACCAGACTCACCATAACAACACCAGACTTGTCAATCAACCAGTTACCATGACAACCCACTAAGTAAAACAACAGCTACAGTACCACCTGTCAGATTGTAACTTCTTCCCTTATTTAAGACCCTCTTTTGCATTCTCCATTGTTTAGTCTTGGTCCCTGCTTGCTAGTTTTCGTGTTCTCACACTACTGTACATCGTGTTGTTTCTAGTTTCAACCCTGGCTTGCTGTTTGACTTAGCCACCATGCTTCCGGGGTTTTTTCTGGCTTGATCTCTGCCTGTTCCTGACTATGATATTGGATTGCATTTCTGTTTGCTTGATTGCTGAAGCTGCACCTGAATCTAGTCTTCAGATTCAGAGTGCTTCACCATCACTGTGACTACAGTTGTATTACAGGACCAGTCTATCAAAAGCAGGGGGTCCTAGCGTCTTCAGAATTTTGTTCAAACCGAGCTTTCAGTTATGAAGTGGGTCTATTTATTATTTACTGTAAACTGAGACTGTGAGTTTCATTTACATATTTTAATCACGATGCTGTGAGCAGACGTTCTAGTGTTACTTCAAAAAAAGCACCTGAACACCAAGCTCTGAAATTCCACATATCAGAAAGTAAAGAAACGAAAATTAAATGCGAGTTTCCCAACAGTCTGCTGAAAAAAGTATAAGAAAAAATAACTTTAAAACCATTATCCTTGAAATGATTTACATTTCAAAGGCTAGACCTGTCTGAACCAGCATTTATTCTAAATGATAAAGAAGCAAGAACAATGAGACCAAACCTGCAGTGTAATGAAAGGAAGGCAATAGCGAAATCCTTCAAGTTAAGCTCAACACCTCAAATTCTCTGAAGTCAGCGTTCTGACTCTCAGCTCCCACTACCCCCATCCCTCTTTTTTTTGTTTGAAGTTTTCAGGATTTGGCCTCAGGTATTTAAATAGAGACGGACAGTTGAGACTGGACTCTAGATAAAGGAGATATGATGTTCTGTTGCTGAACATGACTACTAAACTCGGAAAGACAGATTATTTTGTGAGATGTTATCTGCAATAATAAGAAAAGTCTCTGACAACAGAAATGTCTCTGTTTGTTATTTCACTTCTGAGCTTCCACGCAGGTAAAACAGATGACTGGTGGAGATAAAATAGTTTAGAGGAAAAAGTAAAAAAGCCCTCTTTAAATCCGTCCTTCAAAGATAGGCTCAATAATATGTGTTGCAGTGTGATAAGACTTGTGCATATAATTTATCAGCAAAACAGATACAAGAAAGCAAATAATATTTTTTAAATTAATAAAGGAAAAAAAACAACAGAAAAGTACTATTTTTGGCTTCCAGAGATTCAATAAATACAGTAATTTCTAAAAGCGATATATAGTACTACAGTACAAACCTACAGTAAATGAACCTAATGCATCATTCAGACTGTGTAAAATGACATGAATAAAATATAAATTATTTATTTCCCTCTAATTTGTTGATCTCTGTTGGATGAAACAGTGATGTTTGTTTACACTGACATATTAGGGTTTAAAGACTGAGGATTAAAACTAAACACTAAAGTACAATAACAAAATACAGATCAAAAACAGTTTTCAATACTTTTTCTAACAACCATTTCAGTTCCTGAAGTATAGTATACGACAATGTGGTACTTTCTTCAACTGCCCCAGTTCTTTTACTGACACTTTCTGCCCTAGGTAACTTTCAAAACTTCACTTTTTTTCTTCATTGATCTGAAGTGACTATGTCCCCCCTACAGAACTTTTTCTGTCTATGGATAGCTTGCAGGCATCTCCTCACAACTTCTGTGTTACAGCTCCTCAGAAATTGAATGGTGCCTGAATCTGCCCTGAGTGACATTCTTATATGAGGATAGTTTCAGTAGTAAAGAATCTGCTTTAGATTAGGTCACAAATCATATTTTCTTGAAAAGGTGAATTGCACATGTTCTGGAAAGATTATATGACAGCTCTGACAGGGAAATTTATATCAAACCATTAGGTAAAAATACTGTTATGTTATGAAATACTGCAATAATGAAGACTTCATGATGTTTAGTTATTGATTGCATGTTATATACTGTACTTAAGTTAAGATTCTTCAACACATTTCCTTGAATGAGTTCTGTGAACACCTTATCCTCACAAGCATTACAGCATGTGAGGACTATTTTACACATAATTTGGCAGGATATCAAGGTTTGTTTTTTTATTCATTTTAGTACAGAGACCTAGTATTACCAATACAGAATGTGTGTAATGATAAGGTTTAAAATGTTTTTAAACTTTGTATTAAATAGTTCATTTTAAAGTTTAGTTTTAACTATATATTAAATTTAAAGGTTAGTTGAAACTATTTCATATTATTATTTTAAAATTATCCTTTTAATCTCACAAATTTGTTTACAGTGTATGTCAAGTTTCTGTCTTTTTGCATCAAGTTTTTCATGTTCCGGACCTTTTGGATCAATCCATCAAATATACTGTAGCCTGAAAGAGGTGTGTACAAGATGTTTGACAAATGTGTGCAAAAAAGACACTTGAAATATTATTAGAAATCCACAAAAATGACTTCTAGATGTTAGATTATTTCTTGTTTTGAACATTTCTTTTTTATCAGTCAGATTTGTATATTTCTATGATTTACTGGCTGACGAGTTTGTTCTCTGTCAACTTAATTCGCTTCATGTTTGCGGACAAGATTCGTCTCTGGATAATGGCCATCACCGTGGAGCTCGTGTCAGGAATCATGCTGTAATTCTGAGTCCCATAGTATTAAACATTGGAAATAATTCCCTCAGGTACATTTATTTATGAAATGCAGTTAATATAATCCAACCCACTCTTAGAAGAGTTGCTTGACTTCACACTGTGTTTAAATAGAAAATATTACATTTATTTTTAGAACTGATGCCTTTGAATTTACTAAAAATTCTTATCATGGTAGGCTGTAGTCGCTTATAGTAAAGAAGGATAATTCTTTTTGGAAAATATTCAGTGCCAACGTCTAGCATATCCTTTGTTTTGGTAGAATGCTCATTGTTCTTATCCATGTACAAATATTTAGCAAATAAGGTAGAAAGCATGCTTTAAAGTATGTGGTTCCTTGTTCATAAAAAGTTATTCTCATACCTGCTAACCTATGTTAAAATGTTTTATTAAAGCAGTAATGGACCAACTCAGAAATTGTCTGCAAAAAAATCATTCTACACATTGTTGACTCAGGAAAGAAACAATATCTATGTTTTCATTACTGTTCTTGGATGTCATCTACAGTAGGATAGCTAATTGGCTGATTTACTGGTCAGTAAGAATATATATTTCTGAAATTCTCCTGTTGATCAATCTGTCCATCCGTACCTCCTGAGGAGGTTCCTTTCCTTGTATTCTATACTACTAAGGCAGGATTTTCAGCTGCGAAAACGTCTTTCTAGATTTAAACTCGTTAGGTCAAGGATTGGGTAAATGCGGTCAATCCGCATACTGTATATTCCTGGAGGTCTTAATTAAGATCAGAGCTGAAATGAAATGAAACCACAAAAATGAAATAATTTTTTTCACAGTTGACATTAGGGGAGATGTAATTCTGTCTTTTTTCAGTACCAGTAAGTTTGTTTTATATGGTGCTGTAGAGATAACTACAGATGCAGCCATTCAAAATGGGTGAGGTATTTCGCGGCATACCCCGGTGGGTGTGTCGCGGTACACGCGGTATCACGCAGTGTCACGTGGTTAATCGCGCGTCATTTGACGCTCTGCCGGAAACTATCCGGCGTCACCTTGTAAAACCGCCAGGGGGAGCTTAACCTCTCATGTACAGCATTTGAGCCTTTAATTTTGAACTGTGTATTACAGCATGTTAATCATCAGTCATTAAAATGTTGGTATATTTTATGAAAGCAAGATTGCTCAGTTGGACAAAAGTACACAACCTACCTTTATCAGAAATATTTATGCATCAAAGCCTTTACCGAAGATATTACTAATAGTATTAATAATGGATGACTTTGGACAAGCTGTATACTCAAAGTATAATTTCTTTAGCACATTTGTACAAGCACTTGGAATCTGTCCAAGCCATACTTTGTCAGGCATTTTGTTTTACTTCAACGGGCATAAAAACTTCCTTGCTTTTAACAGGGCGTTTCATAATTTCTAACTACGAAAATGATTTAAAATGCGACACTTATCATTCAACTAGAGCTCAAAATATCACAAGGATCCTCAAGAGCACAGCAAAGAGTGTATTAAAAGACACTTGTATTTATCAACGCTTTCTTTTCCATATACCAGATTTTATGGAACCACTTCAGAAGGGTGTCAGCCAGTCAGATTCCAGGAATCGGTACTTTAAAGGAAAAATACACACCGGTATTCCATTTCTCCCTAACGATTTTAAGCATCGAAGTATTTAACTAGCATGTGAAATAGCGTGTGAAAAAGTGGTAGTTTTAAGCTTTTCTGCCAATATAATATGGAATCGCGTATCTAAAGAATTTAATAACGGTATGATTATATTCGTGTACTGCGACAGGGCTGTGTAGGGCTGTTTCGCCTCCCTGTTCATGCGAGTTGTCCTGTAGCCTACTGGTCTACGTGCCTGATTAACAGCTTGCAGGTTGTGTGTTCGAATCCAGCTGGTGCTGGACTTTTCTTTTAACAAACATTTCTTCGAAAAAATAGAATAGCGATATTATGGACAATCAATTGACTTTTATATTTCAAAATATCACAACATGATCGATTCTAAGTCATTTTTGATAACAATCAACAAACAAACATTTCTTTGAAATAATGAGATGTTTCCCTTGGTCAGAAATATAAATATATAATATATAAATAAATTAAATTTAACTAGCATGTGAAATAGCGTGTGAAAAAGTGGTAGTTTTAAGCTTTTCTGCTAATATAATATGGAATCGCGTATCTAAAGAATTTAATAACGATATGATTATATTCGTGTACTGCGACAGGGCTGTGTAGGGCTGTTTCGCCAGCAACAACAACAATATTGTATTTCATTGCACTTTGAAAACCAAGTAATAACTTAACTATACGTGCAAACGTTTCATATGTTGCTGTAGTGAATGCCTGTGTACCCATAAGTATCTTATTTGCCTTGAGTCCTGGCTATCTCTCTCCCCCTCCCCCCCTTTCTCCCTCAATTCAATTCAATTCCAGGTGTTTTATTTGCATGACAGATGGGTACAATTAGTGTTGGGAATGTATATTTTGATATTTACAGCCGGAGCGGCACCGAGGGAGCGTCTGCATTTATAACTTAGTTTTTAAAATTAGTCAAGCAATATGAAGCATCTCCTTTTACTTTTAAGTCCCTTAAATACATTGAGCACAGCTTTCTCACCACTTAATAGCGTAAATAAACACATATAATAAAACACGCATTTGCGATTTAAATCAGAACACGATTTAAATCAATATAAATGTTTATATTGTAACGCATACTGTCCAGCCTCCATTTCTCTATAAAAATTTACTCTGTTGCACACACACACACAATAGAAGCAGGAAGCAGAAGCAGGGACCGTTGTCAGAAGGGAAGAAGGTGACTATTCAGTGTTATCAAAAATGACTTAGAATCATTTATATTTCTGACCAAGGGAAACATCTCATTATTTCAAAGAAATGTTTGTTTGTTGATTGTTATCAAAAATGACTTAGAATCGATCATGTTGTGATATTTTGAAATATAAAAGTCAATTGATTGTCCATAATATCGCTATTCTATTTTTTCGAAGAAATGTTTGTTAAAAGAAAAGTCCAGCACCAGCTGGATTCGAACACACAACCTGCAAGCTGTTAATCAGGCACGTAGACCAGTAGGCTACAGGACAACTCGCATGAACAGGGAGGCGAAACAGCCCTACACAGCCCTGTCGCAGTACACGAATATTATCATACCGTTATTAAATTCTTTAGATACGCGATTCCATATCATATTCTCTATTAATCAAATTCTAAAAGTATGCTTGTTGACTCCGGTATCACGTTAGTTAAAGACTTCGAAGCTTAAAATGTTTAGGGAGAAATGGAATACTGGTGTGTATTTTTTTCTTTAAAGTACCAAGACCAGCTATATACTGTGTAGCGGTGAGGCTTATTAATAAGGCAGAATTAAGTGTTTCTGAGCTTTCCCAAATTAGGCCTCATTTCTCTGTTCATCTCTGTGGTGCAGCCACAGAGAAAGAATTCATGCAAGCTGATTTAAGATGTTTTCTTGTGATAAGAAACCAGCTCCCAAAGGGGGATGCACTTAGCTAAGCCTGGCTATCATGATCAATGGTCATCCATTGGCGCCTATCTGTCTAGGGAGTGCGAGTTGGACATCTGGATTGCATTCCTAAGTGTCAGGAGTAAGTGACTCATATCTCACCTTGATCAACCAATCAGGGACTGGTAGGGCCGAGTAACCCACGTGGGACTCTGATGCCCATGGAACTTTCAGCCAATCAATGAGCTGAAGTTCCTCCAGGTAAAAACAGGCAACACAGAGATTCAACAAGATTCAGATTCAGATTCAGAAGGAATTCAAAGGAGAATCCCAAGGGCAGGACATTCTCGCAGCTCGCCTCCTGACCATCCTGAGACTCAGCCCGGACAACCACGGAACGGCCAGTGTGTCCGAGTGCCAGAACTTTCCTTTGTTCTAAGAGTCTAGAGTGGAGGTTGCCAGAGAGTAACCAGCAGCAGGCCTCGTGAACAGGTCGGAACTGTGGACAGCTGAATCACTATTCAGAACTAGCTCTTCATCATAAACGAACTGGTCCTCTTCCTGACTTGCTGGGACCCACAGTCATCTTTTCTCCTGTGCACAAACTTTGCTAGTTAAAGCCAACAGTGAGCATCAGCAGCGCACCGTCGCAAGCCGCACAGCACAGCCTGGCACCGAGCCAGAGAGCGCGGATTGGACAGCAACAGCCTGCAACTGTTTCTTTGTGCCCGCAGGAGATCTGAATCCCCAAAGATTGGATGAGTATTCAACTTCAATGCATTACAGCTCGAGAATTCAATTGTTATCCCAACCAGTTGATATCAATTTAATTCCTAAGAGTTATGTACTTGTTTGAGTATCTAATGTAGAAGTTGTAACCAAGTTCACTTTACGAAACGGTCTTAATGAATGATATACTGAACGTATGTCCTCTTGATGTGTAACACTTTGTAACTGATTGAATATATATCTTTTGTATTCTGATAACCCTCTCGATAAGATCTGTTAGGTTTATATGCATATTCTATGTATTAATAAATGTATCCTCGTGTATTAGTACCTGTGTGTGTGCGTTGTTTGAGTTATGTCGCATGGTTGGATTCTAAAGCCACCAAAAGAATCAACTTTGTGATTTACTGCTACAATTAATAATTGTCTCAGTAAATGCCCAAACCCTACAGAACTGGTGCCTTCAGAGAGCCACTATGATTACATATTTGGCGTCCCTGAACGGCTATGAATCACTACATTTATTTGGCGTCCCTGGGTGGGCTTAATCTACATTATTTGGCGTCCCTGGCACGGGCGTGGCAAGACTGAAATGAGTCAACCAAGCGGAATAATTCAATATAAAACGCCGCGGGTTTCATACACGACAATACAGTGTGCTGAAAGCCGAAAGG
This sequence comes from Lepisosteus platostomus, assembly GCF_059453375.1. Taxonomy (NCBI): domain Eukaryota; kingdom Metazoa; phylum Chordata; class Actinopteri; order Semionotiformes; family Lepisosteidae; genus Lepisosteus; species Lepisosteus platostomus. The sequence continues at coordinate 49,268,992 of NC_142618.1, read as the reverse complement.
AAAAAAGTTCCCCTTGCTCTTTAAGCAGTGCTTGATTGTTTTGTGATCTTTTGCGATCTACCGGGTTGATTGCATACTTGATCTTGTGGTTTTCTGTGGTAAAACTGTGATTTCGTACTTAAAAGTAATACTCTTTAAGTTTAACGATGGTTGCTAAAAGGTCTGAATTCGAGTCGCTATTACGCACTCTCTCTAGCAGCGACAGGTCTGACCACGATCTCTTCCATATCTCCGTCAGCGGAGAAGCTAGGAGAATAAATCTCCATTCTCTGAGAGAGCTAGCGAAGGACATAGAGAGATTTGACCCCGCAGTGTCAGAGAATAATATCAAGAGTTATATTCAAGACCTCAGGTATACCCTGCAGTACCTGCCAAACGCCACAGAACAGGAGAAAGTGTTTCTGGTCAGGAAAACTACCAGCAGAGCTGTACATGAGTGGATGGCTAGGCAGATGAAAGAAGTCTGTAATGACTTTGAGCAGCTATGTCAAGCACTTATCGAAGAATACAGTGCGTTTATTGACCCGACTGCCGCGATAGCCGCCGCACTTAACATTAAGCACGAGAGAGCAGAGTCCCCTCGCGAATATTACGAGAGACTTAGACGAACTTATTTTGCAGGGCGAAATGATGAGGGTTGCGAAGAGAACACACATTTCAAGGGTTTATTCATTGCGAATCTCCACCCATCAGTCAGAAAGATGATCTTGATGCATATAGATGCACAGACCATGAAAATGACTGATATTAAGAGATTCGTGCAGAAAGCCTGGGAGTATGATGTCCAAAGTCGCTCTGAGCAAAAAGCTGTTAAAGCGACTGTGTTCGCCGTCAGAGCCAGCAGGGTTAATTCCCCCCTGCTCGAAGGAGCACAGGCTCCTGAGCTGGCTAAGCCCCGTTCCAAAGCACTCACACAGGACCGCACCCAGCGTCCTAAGTGCCATGAGAACACCGGGGGAGGGAAAGGGCTAGAAAAAGCTGAACAAAAGGATTCAGTAGCCGCCCGCCTGGCCAGGCTTGAACAAGCTTTATTAGGACAGGGACAACCGTTCCCCAAGGCTGCCGGAAGCGTGAATGAGCTGATACTCTCCACTGGAGGAGGCGGAGACCCGCCCCCTCTCCCTCCCTCAGTCTATCTGATTGAGCGGAAGGGTTCCTGCCTGGATGAATTCAGCCACTCCCAAGTGAGTGCTGACTCCACCCCTGAAGTCACAGAGCAGGCAGTAAAACGCAGAGGAAAAGCAAGAAGCTTTTACCTCAAGGCTGCCATGGGAGATGTCTTACCCAGTGAGACACTGATTGACACTGAGGTTGAGAGGTGTTTGATGTCACACGGCAAGCTCAAACGGGTAGAAAAAGAAAAGGGCATGCGACTCAGAGAGGAACCTTTGGTGGATCACCAGAAAGGCAAAGTGTGGAAACAGGTCAAGGCTCCTAAGCCTTCTGTACAGAAGGAAAGGGGGGCCAAGAGGCAGACTGTGCTCACACAGTGCCCACCGAACACAGAAGCCCATGCGGAGATTCCTTCTGTTCCCTCTGGACAAGAAATACAAATATTTTCTTGTTCCCCGAATATACAGGGAAGTCGTGTCCCGGCCGAGGTCTCAACAGCCTCCCTGCCACAGGAGCGCTGCTCCGAGCAGCCGCCTGATCCACCAGGTAAAGCACACACCTTTTACATCCCTAAAGAGGAGCAGATCTCCCCACCTGGCGATGAAAAGGAGCTTTCCCTGTACACCCTGGCACCCAAGAGGGGTCAGGACCACCACCCTGCAGTGGTGGAAGGGATCCAGATGGCAGGAGAGCAGGTTGGTGATGTAGCCCTCACCCTTAGCCCTGAGAGGTCCTCTATTAGTGAGGATCTGCTTGAGCAGCTGTCACAGGGCCACCGCCAGGTGCCCCTAGTGCAACATTCACAGGTTAGACAGGAGGTCCAGCTGGACGCTGAGACTACTGCGCTGTGGACACACCTGATCCCAGATGCCGATTCCCTCTGCTTTGACCCAGGGAACCTGCAGTCAGGTAACATTATTTCTCACGACTACCAGGTAGTGAGTGAGACTGACCTGATTGTTCCTGCCTCAACGGCAGGGTTTCCAACACACCCAGTCCCCCAGAAGGGACAGGGAATGAAAGCCGAGCCGGTTTTCTTACAGCCACCAGCTCAGTCTGTCAGTCTGAGTCTGACCAACAGTGGTTCAGCCAGACTGGAGCTGGATGGTCAAGCCAACCGCCTGCCAGTGCAGGACATTGCAAAGAGAGGTGTCAGAATCCCCGCCTGCACTGACATGGGCCTGGTGAGTGATAGTGAGTTCAAGGACAGTGAACTAGCTATCCCAGTGCTGGGCCAGCTCCCTGAACCCCTAGCGAGGGAAGGGGGGAGCGAGCAGGTGTCCTACACCTACCCCCAGCGAAAGATTGTAAACATGCCGATAGAGGGATTCCTCAATCAGGAAGTGTGCAGGGTGGACCTGAACAGTGAGAATAGGATAACAATCCCAGATCACTCAGGTGCTCCAGATGACCACTCAGCCGAGGGTCAGGCATGCTCCACCACTGCACCACCCCCTGCAGGGTTCCTAGAGCACAGGCATGAACAAATCGAAAAAGCAGATGCCCTGGAAACGGAGGAGCAGCATCAGCCGCTGCGTCAGATCTCCCCAGATTTTCAGGATGTTGGTGCCCAAGATGCCACAGGGCATACTGAGAAAGACACCATGTACACGCTGCGCCAGCTTAGAAAGGCAACAGTCACTCAGAAGGAGATGACTGGGATCAGCCACCCGAAAAGACTTTTGGGAGGACTGATTGCTGCCGCCACTGTTGCACGTTTGCTTTTTCTGGTAGGTTTGTGTGCTACTGGCACTCTCACCCTGACTGCCCCAAGAAGGCAGGTGTCAGAGAGGCCAGAGGGTAGTGACAGACTGTATCGACAGCAGCAAAAGTTGGAAAGCTTAGGGAAAACCCTACAGGCAACTTCCTATGCAACAGGGTTAAACCTTATTCCCCAAACAGTGGACATGATTGTTGGTGTTATACAGTGGGTTTATGCTTGTGTGCAACAGGCCAGAATGTTGACACAAGACCTGTTAAGGGAGTTTAGTGCCACTGTAGCCAGTCTAACCACGGCACAAATCCCAACCCACTTGATTCCACTCTTCTCAGTAGAGGAGTGTGTGACATTAACCCCATCGCTCATAGCTCACCCAGAAGGCAATCCAAGATTGAATTTGGTTCCAAATCTTGAGATGGGTATGGCTACCAAAGCTATCCATTGGCTGTGTCTAAACGATTCACCAATGAAGGGTGTAAAGCTACTAACGAGCAGAGGGAGGTTAATGGACCCCATGAAGAGCAGGTGGGAAGTAAATGGCTGGTCAGCACACCACATTTAACAGACACTGTGACTTGTGACAGGCATGATACAGCTACCACAATGCAGCTACCTAATCAAACAGTTTTCCTGTAAGTTCCCGAGGAGGCCATAGTACAGCATGGTAACTTAACACTGTACGATCTGGAACCAGACGATATAAGACCAAACTTGAGGTCTTGGATGCCTTCAGGTGCCACACTATTGAATTGGATAGAAATCCAAGAAACAGTAAGCCCTGAAGAGGTACAGGTAGTTAGTTTGCTTTAATGGAACAAACCTCCAAACCACCCTAGCAGATACCCAACACAGGTGTTGTGGTTTATCGGAGGGCTGGGAACAGGAACCGTTGTTATTGTAACACTACTGCCGGGTAGTTGGATCATGACTGACAGTGTACTCTGAATGCTGTACTCTCGCATCAAGATGTACTCTGGGTAGCATGAATGAGTCAAAGGTAGCATGTCAAAAGAAAGGAAGTGACTTCTCCCCAAATATCTACTACAGAGGTATCAGATATTGACAGTGAACTTCCTGATGTGTAATTCCTAGACTTAGATAATGTCTCCTACCGTGTTTATACATACTCCAGATGTTATTCATCCTGTTTGTATCCAATGCTGGTTCCGGTATGAATTCTCGAGGAGTAATGTAGACATTTAAGATTAATGTTCTAATGGCAAGGGACATCACTTAACTCTGTTTTGTTTTGAAGGCAACAATGCCTCGGGACCTCGTGGCCTTCAAAAAGGGGGGATATGTAGCGGTGAGGCTTATTAATAAGGCAGAATTAAGTGTTTCTGAGCTTTCCCAAATTAGGCCTCATTTCTCTGTTCATCTCTGTGGTGCAGCCACAGAGAAAGAATTCATGCAAGCTGATTTAAGATGTTTTCTTGTGATAAGAAACCAGCTCCCAAAGGGGGATGCACTTAGCTAAGCCTGGCTATCATGATCAATGGTCATCCATTGGCGCCTATCTGTCTAGGGAGTGCGAGTTGGACATCTGGATTGCATTCCTAAGTGTCAGGAGTAAGTGACTCATATCTCACCTTGATCAACCAATCAGGGACTGGTAGGGCCGAGTAACCCACGTGGGACTCTGATGCCCATGGAACTTTCAGCCAATCAATGAGCTGAAGTTCCTCCAGGTAAAAACAGGCAACACAGAGATTCAACAAGATTCAGATTCAGATTCAGAAGGAATTCAAAGGAGAATCCCAAGGGCAGGACATTCTCGCAGCTCGCCTCCTGACCATCCTGAGACTCAGCCCGGACAACCACGGAACGGCCAGTGTGTCCGAGTGCCAGAACTTTCCTTTGTTCTAAGAGTCTAGAGTGGAGGTTGCCAGAGAGTAACCAGCAGCAGGCCTCGTGAACAGGTCGGAACTGTGGACAGCTGAATCACTATTCAGAACTAGCTCTTCATCATAAACGAACTGGTCCTCTTCCTGACTTGCTGGGACCCACAGTCATCTTTTCTCCTGTGCACAAACTTTGCTAGTTAAAGCCAACAGTGAGCATCAGCAGCGCACCGTCGCAAGCCGCACAGCACAGCCTGGCACCGAGCCAGAGAGCGCGGATTGGACAGCAACAGCCTGCAACTGTTTCTTTGTGCCCGCAGGAGATCTGAATCCCCAAAGATTGGATGAGTATTCAACTTCAATGCATTACAGCTCGAGAATTCAATTGTTATCCCAACCAGTTGATATCAATTTAATTCCTAAGAGTTATGTACTTGTTTGAGTATCTAATGTAGAAGTTGTAACCAAGTTCACTTTACGAAACGGTCTTAATGAATGATATACTGAACGTATGTCCTCTTGATGTGTAACACTTTGTAACTGATTGAATATATATCTTTTGTATTCTGATAACCCTCTCGATAAGATCTGTTAGGTTTATATGCATATTCTATGTATTAATAAATGTATCCTCGTGTATTAGTACCTGTGTGTGTGCGTTGTTTGAGTTATGTCGCATGGTTGGATTCTAAAGCCACCAAAAGAATCAACTTTGTGATTTACTGCTACAATTAATAATTGTCTCAGTAAATGCCCAAACCCTACAGAACTGGTGCCTTCAGAGAGCCACTATGATTACATATTTGGCGTCCCTGAACGGCTATGAATCACTACAACTGTATGTTTATGTTCCAAAATTAATATCGTTTATGGCCTTCACACGCGTTACAGTATGCTCCTATTCTTTTTATGCTCAGCTACTAAGATTTCCCTTCAGTGGTAAAATTCAATATCTACAACGTGCACAGTAAAGACGTCTACTGTAAGTCTTTCTACGACAGACCAACGGACCACGAGTGCCCCTGTCGGTCAACCAATCACATACCGCGGTACCCCGCGTCATCTTGCGTCATGATACGCGACACCACAGCCAATTACCTGCTGTCTGTACCGCTCACTTTGAATGGCTGCATCTGTATGCTTACTATTAGTACGTATTTATATTACAGTACATTGTGTCCCACTTTTGGTATTGGGTTACATTGAAGCTTGTAAGGTATTACATTTGTTAAAAGGCATTATTTCTTTTTAATTTTTAAGACAAAATTATATAAAGTAATTGTTTATTATTTTGTTTTATGCACAATTATACAGTCATAAGTTCAGATGATTACAAGCACTTATAGCATAGATAATGTGGAAGATGACAAATGTGTACAGGAGAGACATGTGAAATATTATTAGAAATCCACAAAAGCGACTTCAGATTACTTCTTGCCATCTCCTTTTCAGACCTTAATAAGGTGAATGAATACTGTAACTGGGTGAGGATAAGAATACATCAGTTGAAAATGCCCTAAGGAATTAATAAATTATGTTCACTCTCAGTCTGGAGAATGCAAGATGCAACACAATTCACTACACAGTTAACAACATAACAAACAGCCCTGGAACTGTAACAGTAAAATTGGTGAGTGCTGAGGTTGATAATAGTTATTTCATCTGTTAAACATTAATAGAATACAAATTTCTGTACTCATGCATAAAAATGGTCATTCTAGCTAGTTCTGTTTGATACCTTGATAAATACCTTGGGTTGCCCTAAAGAGCCCCTAAATCCTCTAATTAGGTAGTATACCTGTGAATTGTAACAGTATAGGGACTGTGTAAAATCCTGAAAGTTTATATAAAATTAGAAACATACAATGGTGAACACAACACAATTATCCATTTTCTATAACCCAGACTGGGGTCATTCTAAGCTTAAGTCTAACCTTAGAGACAATGGGCGCAAAGCAGGATTCAGCTTGGGCAGGACAGTCTGTCAAAAGATTACAGCTAACATACTGTAGGTATTAAGATAAGTATAACATGATAAATACAGTATTGCATGTTCACGCAACATGAAAGTAACTGATTTTTATGTTCTTGGATTGTCTAGAGAAACACATTTTACAGAAATACTGTGACTCTTTAATGTTCAAATGTATTTAAATCTACTTGTTCATTGAGGAATGTATTGTGTTTTATTAACCCACTTTGACCGCGTAAAATTACCAAGCACATACTTGAAATGTGATTTATAAAAATTAATGAATCACTTTTAATCAGGCTCATTAAACTCCCAAGCAATTAATATTTACCTTGCTGAAATTCTGGGAGTTTGTACGCTCTCTTTAAAATAATGCTCATTATCTTCAACACTGAAAATGACAGAAAACCAGAAAATGTTGAATTCATCTGTTTGTTTGCAATATATGTCACATGTCTATGCTAAGGTCAGTGTAACAGAGCAGCTGTTTTGCAGTGCTGTCTGTATCGATTAAAGCCACTAGAAGGGGTCTTAGGGAAACTCCAGAAAGAAAATAAATACAGGCATCAACACAAGGTTGCAAGAGAGGAATGCAGTGCATCTGGTCGATCTATAAATAGGTACAGAACACAGGAGACTATGTATTTTCTTCTAGTAAAATGAGACAATTCTAGTCTTTAAGACCAGTCTCTAAGAAAGAAAGGTCTCATAGTAAGACCAGTCCTTTAGCAAGTTTGAAAGTTTTATGTCAAGGTGAACAACAGAGGAAATTCAGTACTCAGGTGTTTACTCAGGGTTCCTAAACGCAGGTATATACTTATGTTATCATGCACTGGGTAGGGGCTTACTCTCAGTGAAGCCTATGAACCACTAGGAAAATAAGCGGGAACTCTTGGATAGATGGAGCCACTTCAGCTGCCAGGGGAACACGAGTAGGATAGGTTTTGAACCGTATTAGGGACGGATGGTTATTTTTATTACACCTGGTTGCCGGGTGAGGCTCCCATGGAAAGAGTATTTTAAGACCCCATGCGAGGCAGCAAATCCGGAAAGGAATAGGGAATGGAGTTGAGGGAAGACACACAAGGTTTATTGGTGCTCACAGTGATGACAGGGACGTCCGTGCAGGAATATGGGGCTTCGTCCTGGGCCCTGGGCTCAGAAGGTCAAGGTGACGGTTACTGGCCTATGCCCCCAGACTTCCCAGGGAAGCCCCGAAGCCTGGGGGAAGACAACTTAAATAAGGGACTTAACTAGACACTCCAGGAAGTAATACTTAAATGGACTATCTAGAGAGGATTAGAATGCCCTCTGGAGGAGGGGATGTCAACCGTGACAGATGGGTGGGGTCTCACCCCTAGGTCCGAGATTCCTCATACCTAAGGGGGTTTACTGTATGTGATCGTATAAGTTAAAGTTAAGGAGGACCTGCCACTTTAAGCTCTGTTAGTAGGTCTATGCTTTAATTTTCACTTTTTGTTGTCTAGTTCAGTAATATTATTTGGTCACTGCCTACCATATAAAAAGCAGAGTAAAACATAAAGCGTATTCCTAGACTGTATTATGTAGGGCTTCTTGATACAAAACACAATGAATTTCAATTTCAACTGCTTTAGCTTGATACATGAAACTTAAGGAGTACTTTTAGAATTTGTAGTAAACGACAGTCACTATGATTCAGTAAAAACAGTGTTTTAACTGAATCATGTAAACAGTTAAAACACTGTTTTCCAACTCACTGATCACTGTTGTTTTCTTGGTATAAGATGTAGAATACTCTTGTAAACAAGCTGGAGCACCAGCAGAAGAGGTACTTTATGAAAGCATTAGCAATATTTGTAATTAACTGTGATGCCTATAATGTGCTGAGACTTAAGTAAAAAGGAAATTGCTTGAATGACATTGAATATGCCATTCATAATTGCAAAATGGTTTACAAAACAATAAGCAGGAAATATATTCTCCTAGTAAAAAGTCTTACATTATTGACTAAGCTGCACATTTCATAGACATAAACTGCTTGAATACAGTACTGTATGTTTAAACAGATATGGTAACAATTATCCTTTCCTAAATATGCTATTCAATAAAATATTTTTGCACACTACACAACCAAACAGACTGAATTTATTTTAGCCTGATAGTATTTCAGAACATGACTGACTTTCCAGAATTCTTTTGTGGTGACAAATAGGACTGTCACCAGTAGTCTCTAATTCCAGATAACTGAACTGCTGATTGAGATAATTATGTTATATACTGTAATTACATATACTGTATGATTGTTCTGTGTTGTTTGTGGTGTCAAATTTGCACAGGCACATGTAGAACACTATATTAAGTAAATACTTTAATATATAAGTACAACTAGATTATACAGCAGCATATTTTTTATGTTGTCTTAGATATTGGATCATATAATTTAAACACCATGCAACATGTCCTCCTATTCCTTTTCTTAAAAGGTCTTAGCTCTGGTGGTACAAAATAACTACAATTATATTCATCCAAGGGAAGTTTACTAGTACTTTCTTCTTTTTAGTTTACTTTGTTCCCAACACAAACTGAGAAGTCCAATTTGAGAAAAACTAATATTTAAATACTAATATTAATATTTTAATAATATAATTTAAAGTGGTATTATTAGCAAAAAGTTTGGCACTTTTGTAATCATAGCCGGCCCAGGGACGCCAAATATGTAACATTGCCATAGCAAAATTAAATGTAGTGGCTCTCTGAAGGCACCAGTTCTGTAGGGTTTGGGCATTTACTGAGACAATTATTAATTGTAGCAGTAAATCACAAAGTCAATTCTTTTGATGACTTTAGAATCCAACCATGCCACATAACTCAAACAACGCACACACACAGGTACTAATACACGAGGATACATTTATTAATACATAAAATATGCATATAAACCTAACCGATCTTATCGAGAGGGTTATCAGAATACAAAAGGTATATATTCATTCAGTTACAAAGAGTTACATATATCAAGAGGACATACGTTCAGTATATCATTCATTTAGACCGTTTCGTAAATGAACTTGGTTATAACTTCTACATTAGATACTCAAAACAAGTACATAACTCTTAGGAATTAAATTGATATCAACTGGTTGGGATAACAATTGAATTCTCAAGCTGTAATGCATTGAAGTTGAATACTCATCCAATCTTTGGGGATTCAGATCTCCTGCGGGCACAAAGAAACAGTTGCAGGCTTGTTGCTGTCCAATCCGCGCTCTCTGGCTCGGTGCCAGGCTGTGCTGTGCGGCTTGCGACGGTGCGCTGCTGATGCTCACTGGCCTGCTAGTTAGTGTTTGTGCACAGGAGAAAAGATGACTGTGGGTCCCAGCAAGTCAGGAAGAGGACCGGTTCGTTCCTGATGAAGAGCTAGTTCTGAATAGTGATTCAGCTGTCCACAGTTCTGACCTGTTCACAAGGCTTGCTGCTGGTGCTAACCTCGGGTGGATCCTCTGGTTACTCTCTGGCAACCTCCGCTCTAGACTCTTAGAACAAAGGAAAGTTCTGGCACTCGGACACACTGGCCGTTCCATGGTTGTCCGTGCTGAGTCTCAGGATGGTCAGGAGGCGCTCTGCGAGAATGTCCTGCCTTTGGGAGCCTTCTGCTCCTGGGCCGTCCTGCCCTGGAATTCTCCTTTGAATTCCACAAAGAAAAGTCCACAGAATTCTCCTCTGAATCTTCTGAATCTCAATGAAACTCTCAGTGTTGCCTGTTTTTACCTGGAGGAACTTCAGCTCGTTGATTGGCTGAAAGTTCCATGGGCATCAGAGTACCACGTGGGTTACTCGGCCCTACCAGTCCCTGATTGGTTGATCAAGGTGAGATATGAGTCACTTACTCCTGACACTTAGGAATGCAGTCCAGATGTCCATCTGGCACTCCCTAGACAGATAGGCGCCAATGGATGACCATTGATCATGATAGCCAGCTTAGCTAAGTGCATCCCCCTTTGGGGGCTTGTTCCTTATCAGAGGAAACCTTAAATCAGCCTGCATGAATAGTTTCTCTGTGGCTGCACCACAGAGATGAACAGAGATATGGGGCCTCATTTTAATAAGCCTCGCCGCTACACTTTAATAACAGAGTCGTAATAACAGAGTTATCAATGGTGGACAGTATGCATGGACAGTATCTGTTGCAGTGCATACAGTATATGTACAGTATGTGGATATACTACAATAGTACAGTTTCTGCACAACAGTACAAAGCAAAAATGTCATCAGAATTACATGCGTGCTATTTTACTATTCAAACTAACACATTTGTCAATTCTGAAGATTTGGATTGTCAAAAAAAGAAATGCATAAAAACTGTGCTAATGATTCTGGGATGTTTTTCTCACAGGAAGTGAAAGCCTAGTGTGGTATGAACCCATTCTTTTAGTATAGTGTATTTTGGCCTTGTCACAGAAATTCCAGCTCCCCGAGTTCCAATTCTCGGAGCTGTGCAGATCAGGTGCCTTAGATGGTGGCTGTATTCCGGAATCCCACTACTACAGTATGTATACTCGATAGCATGGGCTCAAAAGACAGCATGGCAAGTCTAAATATTTTTTATTCTAAAAATATTACAACACATAGTCCAACTCCAATATCCTGCTAGCCACAGTACTTTCTGTATACCTCTTCCTGGAAATATAAAATATGCATGCGGTAGTAGAAAAAAAAACAAGCAAGCAGTTAAGAAAAAAACTATACTGTATAAATCTAACAAGAGTCAATGTTTTGAAAAGGATACTGTTTTACAATAAACTCATCAAAACATTGGCTATATTTTAGACCAAAGTTGGTTTGAAAGAATGTAAAAATACTGTTATATGGTGATTAGGAAGTGTCTGTAAGAGTTTAGATAAAGCGTGTAACACCTGGCAGTGATAACACTTCCAGCTTCAAGGCAAAGGGGATGTTTGCGGAGATGTAGGGGGTCCAGATCCTTTGATCAAAAACAATCATGGTTTACCTTGGTTTACTTTAGTTCATTGACTAGTGGGTAAATGGTTAAGTGTCAATCAACAGTCCAGAAACACATCATATAAGATCAAGTGAGATGAGAGGGAAAAAAGGATGGAAAAGAAGGTGTGACCATAAGAGAGAGAGGAGAAGAGGAGAAGGATGTTGTAACGGGAGCCGGTCCTGACTCCCGGGTAATGCGTAGTTTAAGACCCTGTGAAGATGGTATAATCTGGAAGTGACTGGAAAAGGGCTACGGGGAAAAGACAGTTAGGAAAGGAAGGGATGGAGAACAGGGGGTGATGCCGAAAGTGATCAGGTGCAAGGGGGAAGCGCAGGCAAACAAGTCCAGGGAAGTCCAAATCCAGGGAAATCCCAGCTCAGTCCACAATCAAAAAAACGGGTGATCCATCTAAGACAAGACAGGGTTAAAATCCAGAGCGGGATCCGGAACAGGAACTGGAGGTTAGAAACAGAATGGCGAGGCCAGGCACTCTGAAGCCCGTACTCAGAAGGATCAGGACACCAATTGGAAGCCTAAGCCCCTCAAGCTGCGGACGTAGGGCGACTTGATGCAAGACGGGCCTCCGGTCGTCCATTTTCCAGTGCAGAGCCAGGAATGGCGGGATCGCCAGGCTTAAATATTGGCAGACTAAACAGGGGGCAGGTGAACATAATGATCTCAAATACAAAAGGTTCGTAGCTCCCTTAAGAGGAGGGATGACGATCATGACAGATATGGCACTACATGAGGGTGTGTTCAGTGTGGAGGTGGAGCCTTGGATTAAGCGCGATACATTGCCTTAGCATCCACAGCTATTCTGGCTAATTAAGGACGAGCCACAGAACACACTGAGCACCTTCCCAGAGGGATGAGCAGACCCCAGCAAGGGCACAACCTTTCAGTGACAGTCCCAGAAGGGATTGAGATGAGAGTGTAAGGCCGTCGTTTTCATTCATTTTCTTTTCTTTTTCTTTTCTCCTGTCCTGCCATGTATCTCCCACTGGGGGAGGCTGAAGCTCTCCTCCCCTATCACGCCATGTATCTCTACCGGGACAGGTTGAGTTCTGTTTTGTTTTGGCCGCATGCTCCTTTTCTTCCAGTCTGCATTATCCAAATAGGGATAATGGAGACTGGATACAGCTGTGCCAAGCTGTTCTTTTTTCCCCAGGCTGGACCACACTAAATATGGACCGTCCAACCTGGATGCTACTAAGCAAAGCAACACATTTTTTTTTGTTTTTGATTGTTCTTTAGTCATGTTTTTTTATGTATTTCAGGTGGGTAGCTGCGTCAGCATGCGTAGGCTGCAAAAGAACAAGTAATAGGTTTATTCTATGCTGAAAAAAAGAAAAGAGAAAACACAACATTTAGAAACAATGTGTTTTCTCTCTTCTTTTTTTTGGTTTCCTCAGATGGGGTGTCAACTTTTACCGGTGCTCGCTGCAGGTCCTCCCACTCCTGCATTGCTACAAGGAATTTGAACCTTGAGCCAAGCCAGAGCCCCTACGTCATGATCATTTGAACAAGAGAAGGCTTTCTATTCTTTGTTTTTAGGGAATCTGGGTTTCCTGAGACAAGAATACCTCGGTTAAAGATGGCCTTTCCTGCTTGGGGGTGCATTTTAGGGAGGTAGGCTCCCCTTTTGTTTTGTTTTGTGGTATACAGGTTTGCAGAGAGAGAGATTTAACTGCAGATTGTTTAGAAGGCAGCTTATCTCTTATTTTAGCCTCTAGGCATTATTTAAGAGTCGAATAATTGGTAGTAGTCTGGGGTTTCTGGGTGATCAAGACTCTGAAAGGTCTAGTCAATACATACTGTTTACATAGATTAACTAATATGTTGTGTGTCCTGTAGTGTGAGTCACTGTCATTGTTAATAAATTACTGTATATAACCAAGTGTGCCTGGATTATTAGTCTTTTCACCAAAGCTGTGCCAGAGAACAAATAATTTACATGCCTCTAACTTTACAAACTGCTTGGGTAGATTCTGGCAGAAATCACTTACAAGTAGGGTGTTACAGATATTTATTTTATTATTAGGTAATTCACTCTGTCATTTCTTGCTTATTCTCCTATTTCTTAACCCTCCATTTGTAACAATATGTTGGCTATATTTTAGATCAAACTTGATTTGAAAGAAGGGATTAATATAACTGATACATCAATACAAAATTATATAATCATTAATACAACTGCCTGAGTGTTAATAAAAGAGGTAATCCCACACTTTGAAAGTAATAATGTGCTTACTGAATCTACAGTATTTTGCAACAGGTCTCCTGACCAATTTTGACCTCATGTCTAAATACGCAACTACAAATTACCTTTAAAGGTATGTTAATATACTGTAGTTGTAAGATAAATCATTGAATGTAACAAATCATTATAGGTGAATTATTATTTTGTACAAAAAGGAAGGTTGTTGTATTAGAAGAAGAATTCACTGTATATCTCAATTGAAAATTAATTCCTGAACAAGCCATTCAGTTCCATGTTTTTGAAATGGTATTACTCAGGGACAATAAGTCTCAGGTTTTCCCTTTTCTCAAAACTGTAATTGATTTCTTTAAAGACGACAGTTGTTTTTAATTAAAACATGAAGAGACTTGCTAATTGTGAAATTGATTTAAGTGTTTTTGCTGCTTAATGCAATTTTCATTTTATTCTCAGTAGTATCTAATTTTGTCAAAAGGGATTTTAAAGATGTCAGGAATTTAAGATCCTACCCACTAAGCAAAAGTAATGAGTATTTAATTGCCCGTCAATGAGAATTCTTTTTGTGCCAGTATTTTGTTAAAAACTAATATAGTAGGTGCTTTGTAGTATAAAAACTAACTACTTTATTTTCATTTCTTACATATTATTAAAATCCTTATAGATTTTCTTAAGATGCATTTTAAACATTTGTTTTCGTGTCTTATTTTTTAAAATAAAATTGCCATTTGGCTCAGCTGTCAAACAAAGTCTTCATGATGGTAAAGGAAAGATGAAGGCAACATACTCTTTCTCTATAAAGTGAACTGTTAATCTATGTTCTTCATTTCACACTGCAAGCTCAAGAAAATCAGAGCTACTGTAGGGCTTCAGACAGAGGACTAAGGTAAACAGCCCTTATCAACAAAGCACCTATCCTCCTGGTATCCAGCATGCAACAGTTTTTCAACAACACTTAACAACTTGTACTGTACATCATCCCAACCCTCGATGGGTTCCATGGCACCCGAGCCCTTCAGGAGCCCCAGCCTTTAATTTCTTCAAGAATACCATTTGAAAAAAAATAAATCTTGCTTTTGGTCTTTTTCTGTGTTTTTCTCTCTAAAATTATATAAAACTGACATGTTTCCGTACATTGTGGCAAATCTGGACAGCTTTATCCTGAAGTACTTACAAATTTCAATTTCCAAGTGCTTGTGAAGCTCAATGTGTGTGAGATTGTGTCCTTCAAGCTTAATTCTAAAACTAAGCTTTAAAGACAGCTCAAAGTGTACTTTAAAACAGATTATATTTGCATGTTACACTTTGAATAAGTTAATTTTAAACATAAGGTAATTGGTTCCTGTAGATTAATATTATGTGTGTGTACATTTTTATATATATCTAGGAAATAGTGCTGGTAGGAAAATAAAAAGTGGATAGATAATGCAAGTTTGGTGGCACAGTAGTTAGCATTGTTTCCTTGCAGCACTGGGGCCCTGGGTACAATTCCTGGTGTGCTATCTGTATGGAGTTTGTATGTTCTCCCAGTGTTTGCATGGGTCTCCTCCAAGTGCTCCAGCTTCCTCCCAGATACTAAAGACATATTAAAGGTTAATTACATCTGGAAAAATTGGTCATGGTGTGAGTGTGGGCATGTTTGAGTCTGTGTGTGCCCTGCGATGGAGTAGCATACCATCGAGGGTGTATACTGCCTTACACCTAGTGCCTGCTGGGATAAGCTCCAGTTCTCCCATGACCTTGTAGTTGATAAAGCAGTTGGTTGGCAATTGATGGATGTAAATGATCATTATGACATTATAAATTTTGAGCATTTGTTTAAAACTAAAATATTACCTAATATACAAAAACAAATACTGTATGAAACTGGCATTCTACAGTGTCATTGTGCACACAGAAACATTTTACACTGCTTCAAGGCCTTCATATGTACAGGGAGTGAACCTATCATGGAGTTTTACATATGTAGGGTACACTGTGGTTCCTGGGAAAAAGGTCTCAAAAGTTTTAATTTATGAAGAATAAGATTGCAGCCTAATTTAAGTTTCACACATTATTGTCTGGAGAAGGGAAATTGTCCATATAAATGGCTGAGCAAAGCAACCCAAAAGTGATATAAGGTCCCAGAGAAAAGCACATCTACAAAAGAAATAAAATATTTATTGAGCTTTATTTATATGGTCTCAGTGGGCATATTGTTGCTCAGAAACCATTGGTGAACAAATCAAAATGGATGATTATTTTTATACAGATCCAGCCATTCAGAGTGCATGCCGGATAATGCAACAGTTTGTGCTGTGCATACCTTAAGGTACTGCAGTGCACTGCACATTTTAAAAAATATTCTGTTGTCGGACTGCACTACTTTGTAAAACCATAAGGTGGAGCAGTAAAAGATTAACGTGGCACGTGGAGGCATTTGGGCTGAATCCTGAAAATGCCTGGTTTTGAATCCTGGTCAATGTTGAGCCCCTTGAGATAATCATTTTTAAATTATAGCATTTAAGTTGTATACTGTTTAGACTATTATTCATTTAAACTGTGTATCACAGTATGTTAAATATTAAATTAATTAAAAAGAAAGTAGGGCTATTTTACAAAACAAAATTACTTAGTTGGATATATACAAAATAGTTCAGGTGGGTAGCTGCATCAGCATGCGTAGGCTGCAAAGGAACAGTTAATAGGTTTATTCCATGCTGAAAAAAAGAAGAAAGAAAACACAACGTTTCGGCTGTGGAACCTTCTTCAGGTGTGGTGAACCTGAAGAAGGCTCCACAGATGAAACGTTGTGTTTTCTTTCTTCTTTTTTTCGGCATGGAATAAACCTATTACTTGTTCCAATATACAAAATAGTTTATTATCATACTGTAGCTTATTGTGAACGTGATGTGCTTCTTCCAGGTTTACATCTGCATTGAAATAATCTTTATTTTGTCTTAATGCAAATTTCAGCAATGAGTAATGAGGAAACAATTTTACTTTAAATTCCTATTATGAAAAATATATTTCACACATACTGTACTGTAGTGGTTTTAAAGCTACAGTATATGGTCTCATATGTATATATACCTAATGTACATACAGTACAAGGTAGTAGTAGCTAAATATAAAAAAACAGTACACAATAGTATCCCACCTTTTTCATAATATTTTTATGCATCAAAATCTTTAACTTGGTAACTTACAGTGTTTATTTTAAAAGTTTTGATGTGCTTGTTCGAGCTATATGAAGTTTACATACTTCATAAACAGCTATAGTTTATTGTATAAAATATAATATTATTGTATAACTATAATAATATTGCTATAGCTAAGTAATATTGATTTAAGACAACTTGATAGTGAATATTAATATGGAATCTTGTAACTTAAGAAATTTTGGCAGCTAAAAATATCTCCTGTGGATATTTTTGGAGCATTTTGGTGTTTGGTTTAATTACTTTTATTGTTCTTATCATGGTAATAGACAATGAAATGTTCATAAAATAATGTAGCATATTGTGTCCAAGTGGCAATTTCGCACAGCAGTTTATATGTCTGTTCAATTCAGTTCAAATCCTGGATAGAGCATTATTTATTTTTTTCAAGGATATATAGAAAAAATGTTTTTTGTTATAGCTTGCTGTGAACCCGATGTGCCTCTTTCAGGTTTATACAGTATCTGCATTAAGATAATCTATATTTTGTCTTAATGCAAATTTCAGCAATGAGTAATCAGGAAACAATTTAACTCTAAATTTTGATGATAAAAAATGTATTTCACACTGTACTATAGTGGCTTTAAAACCATACGGTATCATGTATTTAGGTTAAGGTATAATTTCTTTAACTGTATTTCATTTTTTTTTAAAGAATTAATATAATAACTGTACACATAAGTATTCATCTTAATGGAAAGGTGGCCTTAAAATGGAATAGTTCAAAATACTTTTTTTGCTACTGGGTTAATGATTTAAACTAATTATACATGCATCCCTTATCCAATTTTGAAACATTTTGGCCTTATTTCACTGTAATTTAATAGATTCAGTGGAGAAAGAAGAGAGTGGAGTGGCATCGTGTAGCTAGGCAGTGAGCCTAATCCCTTTCATGGTTACTTATCAGCCTTGTCTTGGCCTGTAAGAAGTTGAGTAATGCCAAGTCTCTTAGATGAGAAAGAGCAACTGTTCATCAGACTGCGTAAATACAGTGTACACACTAGATGATCTTGTTAAAGCAACAAATTCTCTCATGCTGAATCTGATCTCATGTAAAAGGTTAAAATCCCTTCTGTATGCTTTTGTACTGTATAATGTAAAGCATGGGTCTGGCAAGGAAAAACATTTACTACTACTACTACTACTACTACTAATTATAATAATAATAATTCGTTACATTTAATATTTAATAATTATTAATATAAATTCCTTCCTAATAATAATTCATTACATTTATATAGCACTTTCTGGACACCCCACTCAAAGCTCTTTACATGCAATGGGGACTCCCCTCCACCATCACCAATGTGTAGCACCCACTTGGATGATGCAATGCCAGCTAAAGTGCACCAGTACACTCACCACACATTAGCTATGAAGCCAATTCATAGATGGGGATTTTTAGAAGGCCAGAATTGGTAAAGGCCCGGGGGATATTTGGCCAACAGACTGGTTTTAACTCCCCTACACTGCTCGAGAAACACTCTTGGATTTTTTAATGACCATGGAGAATCAGGATTTTACGTCTCATTTTTATGCAGAAAACAACATCTTTTTAGGTTATTTATTACTAAAGTTTTAAGATTATTTAGATTAATATAATGAATCCAAGAAAAGGATACTGTATGCATGTTAACTTTATCATAATATTATTATAATATTTTTGCATATTTGCAAGAATAATTAATTATTATATTGAGATTAATATAAGTTGAGGTACTGTATAGCAGAGACTTTAAGGATAAGAATTGTACACTTATTTTGTCTGAGACAAACACCAGACTTTCTAGTTTTAACTCGTATTATACTATATATTATTATATTCATATATACAGTAAATAGAATGCCTTCAGTAATTGAAGCCTTCAGAATTGTATAGAGGCCTCTGAAGGTTTCCTGTTTCCCTGGGCTATAAATGCAGGCAACACATGGAAAACAATCAGTAGTAGTACACAGTACATCATCATGGTGAAAGTCAGAAAGATCTTCAAAGACTGCAGGCAAATGGTCATTGTGTCAAGCCCTCTACAGCTAGAGAGTTCTCCTACTCTGTCCTGTTCCTAGTTTCCCTGTGCTTTGCTTGTCCTTCCGTTGTGTCTTTGTGTGGGGCTCTATATATCCCGGGTCACCCTTTCGTCCTCGCTCAGCATTGAGAGATCAGATGTCTTGAGACTCGCCTAACAACAGGTCATCTCCTCTATGGCCTGAGGGCATAGGTTTTTACTCGACATCATCTGAGCTCCTGAGCCTGGGCTAATCCCCGTTTTGCCTCTATGCATAGGGTCTTTATTGCTCTCCTGGCCATTCCACGGCTTGCCTTCCAACATCCGTGACACATTGGCGTCCACAAGTTGGGGTATGGCTTTAAAAGAGCCAAGAACACTTTCTCCAATACACTTTTTTTCAGGACACATTTCCAACCATGACAACTCAAAGTCACCTGTCCATGCATTTTAGTGGCCTCAAAAACAGGACAAGCCAGAAAAAGTAGCAACTCGGATTTCTCAAACATAATTTGAATGACAAATGAAAGTATATTATGGTCAGATGAAATGAAAATTAGGAGCTATTAGGAAACACTCATCAGTGTTATGTTTGGCCTATAAAAGAGGAAGTTCATGTTAAGAAAACACTCATGCCCACTGTGAAATATTGTATGGGGTCTATTATGTTTTGGGGTAGTTTTGAATCTATGTGTCCTAGAACCCTGTGGGAAATCATGAACTCCAACACTTACCAGGACGTTGTGGCCAGAAGAAGCTCAAACTTGGGCCACTCGCCTATGATCTGAACCTCACAGTGCCTTCTTTCTTACCAAAGACCCAAACACACATTGAAATCTACCTCTACCTTACATGTCAAAAAGCTCACTCCCCATAATTTCTATCCCTTTATTTCATTCTGTTGATGCATGTTTTTGTACATCTGATGTTGTTTTTGCACATTACCTGTTACCTTTTTGTTGTTTTGCACATTGCCTGTTGTTGTTTTTGGATACTGCCTGTTGTCTCTTTCTTTCTTCTGTTATACAATTGTATTGTTGTTGTTTTTTCTTTGTACTACTTATCATCCGAGAGCTAGCTAAATAGCATTTCGTTATACCATATACCTGTACATGAGTATAATGACAATAAACTTGAACTTGAACTAAATGCATGGGGTATTTTCTGTAGTTTCAAAGTGAATTTTTTGTAAGAGGCAACATAGAATACATCTAATGTACTCCAAGAGTCAGAAACATAAATGCCCAAACCTAGCCTCAAATCCACTTCAACAAATCTTCAGTTCCCTGACATAAGGGATTTACACACTATTGAGAATCCCGGTGATTGAAATTATACACAATGAATATTGATTAAAGTGTAAATATACAAATCTCGAAATTAAGAAATTAATTTAGACATTTAAAAAATAATACTTAAAATCTAAAAGCCCCTTAGATTTCTATGATAGATAGGTATAAATCAGCAGCAAACACTATAATCACACACAGTCCAAAGGTTAAATATGTACAGTATTACAGTAAAGTTATTACAGTAACAATATCCTCTGACAGCATCAGTATAACTCTAACAACCGGAAACCTATTTTACTGGTTCTGATGAGCTGAAAGTTCTGTTCTTATTTTGATTCTTATATTGAGATAATGTTGTACACAGGAAAATGATCAGCACCGGTACTTTAATCTATTAACTTTATTATTATAATATACACTTAACAGGTGATTTTTAATGTGGCAACAGTGGATAATGGGGAAACATTAATTAAAGGGAATCACCTTTTCATTAGGATAAAATCTAACTACTTCTATCTCTTTTAGTAGATATTAATTTGAGTATTAATCAACTTTGCACATTAATCAACTAAATATCTGTTGTGATTTTAAGGCTCTAAATTAAGTACAGATATATTTCTCAACCTTGAGCTTATTCATTATGTAACCCTTAAGAAAAGCATGTTAAAACAGCTCTAGTGAGCACTCTGATGTTCTTTGGCACTGATTGTAACTCCAAAAGTATCAAATAAATCAAATGGAAGGCAGATGTTAATATACAAGACTACCTCAACAAGAGGTCACTTGGGGCCTTCATTAAAAGACAGAGTACAGAAGTCAAGCTCATCAAAGCTTGATTTTGATTATCTGTTCTATATCTCTCTTTGACCTTTAATTTGTATTATCCAAGCATATTTCATGGTGGGTGACATTAAATATGTCCTGATGGTAGGCCTACTGAAAAGAGCTAAAGACTGAGAACCTTTCCAATTTACTGCATAAGCTTTGGTTTTAAGCAGTCTAATTGTGAGAGAACTACATGTACAACTAATTATAAAATGACATCTCTATCATTTATTTAGGATCTACCTCTACAAATTTTACTTTTAAAAGCTATTTGTTTTACTCTCAATCTAATATGGGACTGGTTTTGAATAATTTCTGGATGTTTTTTTCTTTGAGAGTCATTAAGAAAATTTACACAAATTTAAGTCATTTTTCAAATTTGTCTGCACCGCTATTATTTTATATAATAATAACAACAAAACTCTGTGTACACTATAGGTTATAGAAGGTAACCAGTAGAGAGCATTGTTCAAAATAGCTCAGAATTAGTCACCCATACTTTGCTCTGATCTTACATTATAGTTTCAAATTTCAAGGGGAACTGCAGTCCCAATTTCTCAGGCCGGTTATTAAATCTTGGTAACAAAATAACTTCATTGATGGTATAGAAAATGTTTACAAATTTTGAAATAAACACAAAATCATGAAGTTTGGAAAAGTACTGCAAACCCCTGATCTCTCTACAGGCGAGAGCAAGAGTTCCCATGAACTGTGACATGACATGGCTCTTGCTGTTCATTAGTCACCATAATGGCTAATGTGATGCAATGTGCAAGCGAATAAGTACAGGTTGCGCAGGAGGCATTTCACTGCAAGAAATGTTCCAATGTGATCTACATGTAGAGTTACCTGTAACAAGTAAGCAGTATTTGTCAACAACACTGTCTCGAGATTGAGAACAATATTTCTGTTGGATTTAAAGAGATGTTATTCACAAGCCTGCTTGTTTACAATGTCATAGGGCCACTTCACAGTCCAAGAGGTTTTGTTGCCTCGTTATGAATCACAGAATATGATTGGTCCTGCACATACAAGGAAATGTTGTCTATTTTGTGATATAAATTGGAGGGTTTACAAGGCAGTGTGTATATTTTACTGTTATTCATCAATGCTGATTCTTTCTAACCCCAAAATATAAAAATACTGTAGCATTGCAGTTCCCCTCTAATGTGTTCACAGTACTGTATTTCAAAATGTGTGTACTGAGTGTTTGAAGAAATCATACGAGTTGATTGTATTTGTTCTTTTAAAAAATCTAATCAAGTTCATTCACTTCAATTTTTTCATCAGAATTCATACTTTCACACCAGAAATATGTTAAGCCTGCCTTCCTCAGGACCTTCTCTAAGGCATCTATGTCCTTCCTATAGTAGAAACAAATTATCATGATGGTACAGTGATCCCAAAAGGGCATATAAATTGCATGCTTTAGGAAATGAAAAGGACAGTCAAGAAGATTATACATGTGTAAATGTATAATCTAAATGTTTAGGATTTCAACTCATGATAATATGTCCTTGAACATAATAAAACAGATTCTGGAATGTAGCATAATGCACCAAATAGTTCTAATCTAGCTTCAGAGTAAAATGTGATTAACATTTCATGGAAGAAAATGTATGAAGGTGTTAATCTAGGAATAAAAACTACTGGTATGGGAAAAGAGACATTCTTTTTATTTTTCCTTACAGTACTTAAAATAGAATTTTGGATTCTTTTCCAAGAACTTTGGAAAAGGAACTTTTTCACAGGCTTGAGCAGCACTGGGTAACTACAGTATATAAACCATCACCTCACTGTTTTCTAATTTGTTTAATAAAAACAAAAGCATAACAGAATGTATGTAAATCATACAGAAATTTGCTATTGTGATTATCAGCAAATATTTTATATTTTATTTTTTCTTTATGACCATAGCATGGGTTGTTAAGGATTCTTGAGGCCTTTTTCCATGTTGTTAGTAATACTTTTTTTCAACTTGAGCTTTTTTTGTTCTACACATTGTTTAGATGTCAGTTTGTGTAGTTTTTTACTTCAGTAGCGTAATTATTTTTCATTTCACATTTTCTGTTTTCTGATAGAAAGAAATGTAAGAAATAAAAGAAATGCAGCAATTGCTTAATAGCATAGTTTAGTCTTGTTTTTTGTCTTTGTTAGTCTGATGTCTTGACAATTATGTAAAACCGTTAAATACAGAACAATTGAGTAAAGAAAACTATTGCTATCTTTTATACTGAAGATGTTTGGATCTTCAGTATTCTTCAGAGGGTGGGGATTTGAAGTGGAAGCATGAAAGTAAGACCTGGTCCTTGTAGTTTTTCTCTTTCTATAGTGTTTTCGGTGCTATTTACATCATACAGTACATCCTACCGCAACTTGGTTAAATCTATGATTCTCCATAAAAGAGATTAAAAGTATTTAGAAGTATTTAAATTTGTCAGGGGATTACAGGGGCATAAATAGAAAAAAACATATTCTGCTTTTAGTAATTCTCTACAGCACAATTGTAGAAAAGGCATATTTTAATAAACCAATGAATCAGCTTGACTTTTCCTCAAGAAATGTAAGTGAAGCAGTATCATTTCCAATTTTAAGTGCTCATTTAGAAGCCTCCCCTGAAAGAAGAAGTAACTGACCAAGAATGTTTTATTGCAGATGACTGTATTTAAGTAACGTGTCAGTATTTTTTTTCTTACCAGAGTTCTCAATACAATTTTTTTCTTCTTGCGATATACAGTAGGTTGAATACCTGGAATTGTACAGGATGTCCTCCCCATTATTAACCACAGAGGAGTAACTCCTACATTTTATCTGTAATATCATCTCTTAGGAAAAAAAATAGGTACAAAATCTTTGCTAAATTTAATGATTAAGTTGTGTTTTTTTCCTCCATTTCAGTCACATCTTGCTGTTCCTACAGTAGGTAAAGTATAAGTGGGTTTCTAACTACAGATTTAATAATTGAAACCCATGCAGATCCATACAGTGCACATCTAGAAAAAATATAAAATGTGCAGAATATAATTTTCTGATTGTATTCAGGGGAAAGGGGATGGATATGAATTTCATTGACCTACCCCTCTCAGACCCTTCTGTCCTTCCCAATGGCACTGAACAAAGCCCTTGAAACATATGGGGTACTAGCTTATTCTCAGTAGTACTCACAAAGTCAAGTCATTCTTGGCACCCTAATTCTCTTCTTTTACATCACAGCCCAGAGGTCATTGCTCCCTCAGTTCCAGTTAAAAGGATTGCTTCTGCCATGTGCCAAGGGCGACATGCTGTCCTTCACTCCATCACCTTCATAGCTTCTTAGAAGGGGTAACAAACTGCAAGAGCAATCTGACAAACCTTCGATGACACTCATGTTACATAATCTGTACACACCCTTTTCATTTGTGTAATTTTCCTGTAATTCAGTTTTTCTACCTATTACGGCTTCTTTAATTTAATTTTATTTAAAAAAAATTAACACCATTATGTGTCTGGTCACTTTTCACCCAGAAGGAGTCCAAAATGATTTTACATGTGGAAGAAAATGTGCCTTAACTACTATTGATGGGCAGGACACACCTACCCCTAGCTGAGGTGGTCCAGTCATTCTACTGTAAAGCACTACAGGGGCATAAAAAATACTTCACCATTTAATTGGAAAATTAGGTATTGAGAAGAAACTTAAAGCAGAAACATACTTTTCCATTGAGGCCTCCCATCCAAGTATTAGCCCGGCCACATCTTATGTAGCTTCTGAAGTGAGATCAGATTATATGATACAGTATGTAGCTGCTGACCAATTTTTCTGTAACTAGCTATAAATTCCAATTTACCATCAAGGATAATGCGTTTTACAATATACTCAGAGTTGCCTTAAATACTTTAAAGAAAGGCAAACTATGTCACATACTGTATAGGTTCTTCATTTCTTTATTGAAATTAACTTTGCTTCTAGCTCTGTGCAATGGATGACTTAACTTGGATTGGTGGTAGAAACACTGTATTTATAATGGAATTTTTCCATATTTCTGCCTGCCATAGAATCAAAATTATTATTAGGTTCTTTATTTTGGCCCTTTTTTATATAAATAGTTGGACATTGTGACTTTATAGCAGGATTGTAATTTCATACTGGTGAGCCTCAGTATCTTGTTAAAAAATATCGGCACTATTTTGTTTTTGATTACATATACTGTATATATATATATGTTCTAGAAGGTGTTTCTTGTGTTCTGATTCTAATGTCTTGTTACCTTGCTGCCTTACTACTCTCACTGTTTCAGTGCAGCCTATTAAAAGACACGCTCCTTGGCTCAGATCATTAGACAAGCTTTAATCCTTTAGAACAATTTTTCAATGCTGTTTACACCGGGGACTCACTTGTATAAATCCTCTCTACACAAGACAAGAATAACACAGGAAGGAACTCCTATTTGTCTCTGATCTCTGCAAAGGAGAAGAGCAGACAAAAATCTCCAGGGGGCTTTCCATCACTTAAACTAACCAGGAGGGGATTAGGCAAATATAGCTTTGGAGCATGATGTACAGTCAGCTTCAAAGCTACAATCACATTGATGGATGTACAGTAGAATAATAATAGGACCTCCACCACCTAGCACTTTACAAATTCTAAACCTTTGCAGTTTAAAACAATTGCTGGGCTTTTTGAAAGAGATACAGTATATAATAAGATAATTAGGATCTATCTTTTTCTCATGTACTGTAGGTACTTTACCTTTGAGAAATCAAGAACTGAAACAGATGGAGTTATCTGTTGCTTGTAGAGCCAGCACAGAAAGGTGATATGTTAAAGGTTATTCTGAACTGGAAGTGCTGCTCATATTAAAGTTAGCTAAATTTGTAATGCTTCATGATAATTTGAATTAAAATTTAAATGTTATTTAAGACGGTAGCACAGAGGTTAGCTCTAGCCTTGCACAGCGCTTTACAGGTAATGGAAACACCCCTCCTCCACCACCAATGTGCAGCACCCACCTAGATGATGTGACAGCAGTCATAGTGCGCCAGTACACTCACCACACATCAGCTATCAGTAGGGAGAAGAAAGGATTGATCAGGCCAATTCATAAGAGGCCATGATTGGTAAAGGCCGGGGGGAAATTTGCCCAGGACACTGGGGTTACACCCCTACTCATTTTGAGAAACACCCTGAGATTTTGATGATATAGTGTCCCTGTCACTATACTGGAGCATTTGGACCTACACAGCATGGGGTGAGCACACACTCCTGACCCCACTAACATCACTTCCAGGAGCAACCTTAGTTTTTCCCAAGAGGTCTCCCTTCCAGGTACTGACCATGCTTACGCCTGGTTAACTTCAGTGGGTTGTCATTAGTGAGTTGCAGGGTGATATGGCATATACAGTAAGTGTATACATTTGTGTCTATGTGTACGCTGTGATGCACTGGCATCCCATCCAAGGGATTCCCATCCCATTACCAAATAAGTAAAGGTATTAGGTCTATACCTAAAAATGGTTTGGTTGTTGAGCCTTTTTCACCTTTTTCGCCTCTTTCTTTTTTCAGTGTGGAATTAAGCTTTACTTGCTTTACTTAATGCGTGCTCACAAAGCTACCTACTCAGAAAAGGAAATATACTGAACATTTCTGCACATCGAAGTGAACTCATAATTCAAAGGATGAACACAAGTTTTCAGTGTCAAATCGCTGACTTGTACAGACCATTATCATCAAATGTTTTTAAGCTTTCCCACAAATAAAATTAAACACCTGAAAGGAAGCCTCACCACTAAGCTGTGAAATACTGTATAAGGCAACATATAAAGCTATGAAAACTAGTTACACTCATGAGCTACAGTACCATTAAGTTTTTTGTCATCTGTGCTTAGTTGATATACTGTAAGTTTGCATTCTATTTCAAAGATGAAGTTGTGGACTCTGAAAGATTTTCTCCCTGTGCACCATTACTGTTGAACATATTAAATTTTCAGAATCACTGTTTCTTTTCTTCAACTAGTGTAAAAACACATTAGTCTACACTTTTGATCAAGTGAATTGTCCTTTTTTCTTGTTTATTTCTCATGCTGGATGTGAGAAATATGTTTTTCTACAATTTTAATATTTATTTGTTCGTACATTTCAAATGCATATGGCCTTGAGATGATAAACACAGATATATACAGTAACTAAAAGGATGTGTTATATTTTGATTCAAGGTTATTTGTTCTGCTTTTATTCTTTAACATTTTTTCCAGGCATACGTTGAACAGTGCTATTTGATCCCAGAATTTTCGTTTTACGCTGAAAGGCTGAACATGAATAAGGACCTGACAAGTCCTGAATTCATTTGTAAGAATGTGTTTATCTTAGATTGGTTTAAGATTCACATATCAGCACAGGTCACGTATTTCCCAATTTGTGATTAGATCTAAAAGTCAACTGTCAATCCAAGATCACTGCTGTCAGATGGTGCTTAGAATGGCCATTGTTTGCTTTGTATAACATGCCTGTCAAGAGAGGACATTATTAAGGTAGAGATTCAGACCACTGCATTTTACTCAGAAACTAATCTATGCTGTCACGAAGATTCATATAGATTATCACATACTAAAAAGATGATAAACACATCTATAGCATTTTTGCTTTAACAATGCCACTTTGTACAGGTGAAAGGGTCAGAAAGTCTATGTTGTTGGCCTTTGTACAGTATATTACAATGTAGTGGCATGCTTTCTGTATAAATGCTGCCATTTGCATGCTTTAGGAATAAAACATATTACAGTGTGGATCACAATAAAAGCAGTGAAGAAGGAGAAAGACTTTTTCAAAGAAAAGGTAGTTTTTTTTTTAAACCAAGGCATCTCAGTAGTCAGAAAAAACACTGAAAGCTAATGTTAAATGTGGTAAAAAATACATAAGGTATGAAAAAATGTGCTAAGAACCAAACCAATGGCTAAACAGAATTTTAATACCACAAAAAATAAACAATGAATTCTTAATTCTTAAGTTCAGATCCTCATATCAAAATACACTTTTCACATCATCTACAATATAACCCAAAAGAGCATCCAAAATAAAGTCATTGAACTCAAGTGACAAATTGTCTGCAGTTGTAGAAAAATATTCACAGTTTTGATCCAGAAAAAAAAACTGTACAGTATAGAAGTATACTTTTTTTTCTCAAAACTTAAATTATTTCATGCATTCTAGCAATTTTCACAGTATTCCTTTCCTTAACATAAGGTCCAGAAACAGAAACCTAATTTACAGAAAACAATAAGGTTTTTATTTCCTTTGAATACAATCATTTCAAAGCATCTGTTGTGTTGTGTAAATGTACTGTACGTAAAAGAGTTTTTTGAGCATGCAAGTTAGAAACGTCACACAAAAGTTACAAAACAGATGCATTGCTCTCACTAAACTGTATGAAAAACATAACCCACTGTAAGTCACCAAGTTAAAGACTTTGATGCATAAAATATTTATGAAGAAGGTGGAATACTGTTATGTACTTTTGTCCAACTGAGCAATCTTGCTTTTATAAAATATACCTATTTTTTAAACAGTTTAATGTTCAACATGCTGAAATACACAGTTTAAATTTGAAAAAGATTGTCTCTCAACGTTGACTGGGATTTGAAAGCAGAAGTTTTCTGGCGACAGCCCAAATGCTTCACATGCCACGTTAAGCTTTCACTGTTCCGCCTGGTGGTTTTACAAAGTACTGCAGCCCTATTTCGAAAAACCTGTGATACCCCGCAGCCCATTCACTGCGAATAACTGCAGTATCCCCTGCATATTTTGAATGGGTGGATCTGTACAAATATATTTTAAATGATAATTAAAGGCGAAACATAAGTATATTGTAAGATTCCTTGGACTATTATACCAAGGCAGTTTCTTGGACTTGTACAGTAGGTGCACATTCAGATTAGATTATTATACTAATAATATTTATATTTTAATAAATAATAGCACTAAATGGAAATTGAATGATAAAAAGACACAAAGGGGTTTTCCATTCTAATAACTAAGTGGTTTACACAGGATGCAACAATAGAGTCAATGTTGCCCAGAGGGACTCCTTGCTAATACGTTGTCAAATGACCATTATTGCACTGTTCAGACAGTATGATTTACTGCCTAAGTATCTTTATAAATGGACTCATAAGAACCACTAATGATTTCTAATTTATTATTGAAGAGAATGGTTGAATTAATTAGTACATCTCAGTGGTAATGGCTAACAACTCTTAATTAGCTACCGTCCAACTTCGTGAGAAAAATGAGCAAACACCTGTTTCCAAGAAAGTTTGTTTTAATTTACTGGGAAATATCTTTTCCTATTAAATGTACTATGCAGCTATACAAATCCTAGTTAAATTATACTTGTTTGAGAAAGGCCACAGAAATTAATTTGAATGAAACAGACACAAAAAAGGTGTAGTATAATCATTGCATACATGTTTAAAGTGAGTTTGAATATTATCAGGTAGCATAATAACTTTAAAATCCCACTGCCCAGCAAGTTTTGAATTACTACAGTAGTTCTTAGTTTAATTGACTGCTACAGGGCTTTTAGGAGCACAGAGGAGGTAAAACCAGAGTAAGTAGGAGGAACACTGAGCTCATACAATACATGCATGGCACGCCATAGGGATTGTTGTGATGCTCAAAGACAACATATCCAAATTCACCACCCAAACACAGAACCATATGGTACTGCTTAAGTCATTTAGATGGCTAGCTACTGTATATAGATGTAAGTTAGGAAAGGGATGCCTGAATTTAGAGATATTCCAAAATGATAATTTGGCTTGCCATACTGAAATATAGTGACAACACGTGCTCTGAATAGGTGTTTTTATTGATTGATCAATTTAGAAAGCCATCTGTATTTCTTTTTCACCATTTCATACTGAAAGACTCTGTTCTTTTAAATAACTCACTTGAGGTACAAGCAGTATCTGTACCACTTAATCATTGCAATAATTTCCTTGCACGGGAGAGAGCTTAATTTATCAAATAGTTTCCTTTTATATAATGTTTAACCTTTTCAACACAAATATATATGCATAATATCCATCCATCTATCCATTTTCAATCCTCTTCTTCCAATTCCAAATCTCAGGCAGACGGGGGGTACACCCTGGACAGGACTCCAGTCTATCGCAGGGCACACCCAAACACACCAGGGTCAATTTTCCCGTAAGCCAATTAATTTACCAGTATGTTTTTGGATTGTGGGAGGAAACGAGAGCACTCAGAGGAAACCCATGCAACCATCGCAACTGTACGCACCCAGAGCAGGTAGCACCCCAGGTCCAGAATTGAACCCAGGGCCCCAGTGCTGTATTGCTAACCACTGCACCAGTGTGCTGCTCCTGTACCATATCCAGTTGGAAAAAAAAACTTTTTATGCTAAATACAGTTTGGTTTCACATAGGTTAAACAGGTTTAAAATTACATTTATTTTTTAATCAATCTTGTTTTCATATAGTCTTAAACTACTGTAAACTGTGTGAAATGCAAGAGGTTAGCAAAAATAAACATCATTGCATATCATTACTTGAAAAATGTAATCTTTTTAATTCTCTTCTATTTTTTTTAATCAACAAAACAAACAGTTTATCTTAAAAGGAAAGCAATTAGCAAGAGGGCTTTTTAAATTACTTTAGACTCTGGAATAGTTATTAATTATGATAACATATTGTAAAATGTTTCTTTCTGTACCTAAAGCATTACTTAAGCAATGCTTCTTTTAATTCTCATGAAAGTAATTAAAATGGCATAGGAATCTCTCTATATATACAATTGCTTAGTTACATTTTCTAAAAAAAGGACTTGTTCAGTAAAAAAGTTTTTTTTTAATTTGACAGCCTATAACACTTAATCTGCAATAACTTTTTTTTATTCATGAAATAAAAAAAAATTAAAAGTGTAGATTGTCTTGCTTGAATTGGTGATTTGTAAAAATAACAAATCTGTATATGCAAAGAGACAACATGCATTGAACTTGAAATGTACTAATGTTTATTTGGCATACCTTGGATGGTTGTGGGAACGGCAGCCTGTCTATGTGGTTGCGGCTGACAGGACAATGCCTCTCTTCATGTGGAATGAGCCAGGTAAGAGTGAAGATGAGGAAGGGTGCACAAAAGGGTGCTCAGCAGTGAGATATTTATGCTTTGAGGCAAGATAAGGAATTTGACCCCTTTAAAACTTCTGTTTAAAAATGCCATTTATTTGAGGATGTAAGAAGATTACAATATCACTGTGCATAAAGTACTATTACAAAGTAGCTCATTTGTTCTGGGCTACCTTTCAGGACTTCTTTGGATTCTTCAGATTTCATCAGAAACCTTCAGCAAAAAGGTTGGATAGTTCTTTCTACAAATGTACTGTAATACCTCTGTGTTTAAACAAATACCTCCTACAGCAGTCACAGTACTACATGTTTCTGGAATTAATTAACACATTTTCTGAGCAATTTTATTGTTGAATTTCAGTTTTAACTTGGCTGACTTTCACTGACTTGAATACAGTATGTGAATCCAGTCCCACTGCAATTCAAAAGACTTGTGAAATTTTGTGTACTGTATAACATAGTTTTTAGAACTATTCCTAACAGGGTATACTGAAACATATTCAGACTTGCTAAGCTAGAATGAAAAGAAGAAGCACAGCCAACGCATTGACTGTGACATCCAAATCTGCAGTACAGTGAAGGAAGATGCAGTGAGGTGCTCAATGTGTACTCAGTTATAAAGCACAAAGTGTTGTGCTCTTATAACATTAGACTAGTAGCTCTACCATTTACACAGTGTGCATAGTGAACTAAAGTATGTATTTAGAATTGATTGACTTTATCAATATAAATTAATATAATATAATTATCCAGAGCTCCCCCTCCCACATTAATGTTTGTAAAATTATCAGAGTAATCATTTTTGTTCAATTATAGTAATTTTTTCTAATCAACCAGTTCTTGAAAAGTTTGAAATGTTTTAAAAGTTTCAATGTTTATTCATTACATTCCCATCAATGTTCTGTTCAGTCTGAACTTATTCTTTCTAAAGATCTGTCTTTTAAACATACTGTACTTCAAAAGATTTTAAAGTACAGGGTTTATCCTACCATCATTTTCAGTTCAATCAAAAAAGTGGTCTAGAACAGCTTCCTGCTTTTAATTAATTAATTTTATTGAGGCAGCTGCGTTATACGTCTTTATTTTGTCTGTGCGGAGCTCTTTGTGCATGGCCATCTTAACTCCTCTGTTGAGTTCATATTAATAGAAATATTTTGTGCTTAAGCAGTTTAATTTTAGAGTGTTAAACACAGGTGACCTCAAAGCATTATGTCTAGGCCATGAATTTCTATCATTGTCAGTAACACTAATCCTTGTAGTTCCCTTCATGCTCCTCAGGGAAACAAGCAGGAAATGGAAAAATGTTATAGAAAGTAGTGAATCATGCTTTCAACAAAGAGAGAAAAAGGATGGATTCCAAGGCCAAATAAATTTTCATTAACCCTGTTCCTTTCAGGTGGAACTAGGAAATGCTGTTAACAAATTTTACCAGCCTATTTCCCCAATCACGCTTTCTCACTTCTTTCAGTAACATAACTCTTGTTAGTTGGCATTATGGTCTAGCAGCCTACGACATCAAGAATATACAGCTGGAACATTTTAGACAAGATCACCTTCACTGGTAATACATGCTAATCAGGACTTTACTTTGGCTTTATGGAAAGTGGCAGCACAGGTATATACCTGTGGCTTTGAAAACACAAAAGCCACAGATTAGGCAAAATACAACAGCATCAGGATGATTCTACACAGCCACATTGGTACACTACAAGTCAGTGCTTTCTGGTCTTGGTATTAAGCAAAACCCTGTGGGTTCAAAAACTGGTAGTGTTGTATTAGGTCTGCAGTACAGTAATACTGTATGTTTTAGTAACAAATCAAGTGATGCAGTGATTTGTCAGTAAAATGGATCAGGAATCTTTAGAAACTTGGTCTAGATGGTCATCAAAAAATTAATTTATTATACTGTCCAAACCAGTTCAGTCATGTGACTAACCATTAAACTAACAAATCAAACCCAACACTGTATAAACCCCAGAGCTAGGATTTAAAGGGGAACTGCAACACTGTTTTCATATTTTGGGGCAAGAAGGAAGTGATGAGATCATTTCAAACCACAATAAAAGTAAAATGTACACAGTAACTTGTAAAATCACAAATTTACGTAATAAAATAGACAAAATTTCCAGATACTGTACGTGCAGTGCTATTTTCTGTGACTCAGAACAAGGCAACAAAATTACCGGTGACGTGTGCCACACTTTGACATTGACAAAAAACAGGCTTGGGAATACGTCTCTTTTAATCCAATAGAAATGTTGCTCCTAACTTCCAAGAAAGTTTTGCCAAGAAATACTACTTACTTGTTAACTCCGCATGCATTTCACATTCAAACATTTCTGCGGTGAAATGTCTGCTGCACAACCTGAATTCTATTCGCTTGTATATAAAATTGGTTATTACGCAGCCTAGTGAACAGGAATGCCCGCTCTCTTCTCAATTCATAAGAACTCGAATACGAGTTTGTAACAACATGGCAACTTATTGGACTTTCACAAAGTTCACAATTTTGTGCTGAATTCAATACTTGTAATTTTTTTCTATAACATCAAATAATTAATTTTGTTAGTTTGATTTAATAACCGGTTTGAGAAACTGGGGCAGTGAAGTGGTTGGTTCATCTATGGTAGGTACATTTGCAAACATCAGTTGTTTTGGAGTTCAGTGTTTGCAAACTTTGCCAAGAACAAAGTATCCAAATAAATATTTGTTTGAACTGACAGCATGTTTCATGTTTCCGTTCAATTCAGCAAATGTTGTTTCGGGTGGACACAAAGGTTATTACTCATCTTCCAAGGCCATCCTGTTACAGTATATACACTAAGGCATTGGACTGCATCCACATCAGTTTTTATGTCAGTGTTGAAAGGGTCTGTGTGAAATTCGTATTTGTATACTTTTTCTACTGATGTTGCAGTATTTTATAATGCAACTGGTTTGAACTGGAATGGAAGAATGTTAGACACAAGGGCTACTACCTGTATGTACTTATATACTGTGTTATACAGGAATGCGTACTACCAAACTAAGTAACCAATACAATTGTAACCAATTGTATAAAAGAAGGAAGATGTGTGTGATTCTGGAATACTGCCAATCTGATAAGCACAGGGAAGCATGATTGATAACAGAAAAATACTTAAGGACTGTTCTAATTTAATCACTGAGAAAAATACACTGAACATCTCTGTGTGCTTCGCTCTCATGTACATAAAATATAAACTTATTTTAGCTTCTGAGATGGACTATCTGTCTTTTAAGGGGAAGCAGAAAAATGTATCTAACAACATGAAATATAGTACATTAGGTAGTACATTACATTGTGCACCCTACTGCTGACCACAATTTCACATTAACAGAGATACCTACTGTATATGTCAGTGTGCTTAGGAAAATGTAAATAATAGGCGTACAATTCTGGACATCCTTAAACTGTCACATATTCTAATCTTTACTGTGGAAATATAATTGTTGTATAGAAAGATTATTTTAACATATAAAGTTAGGTATTTTTATTATATAGATAACAGGAGTTTCCAAATACAAAATGTACTTAAAATTTGAACTTAATGAAAAGAACAATAATAATAAAAATAATTTTATGTTTTATTATCGCAGTGTTGTCCTTTAAGAGGACATTTTTACAGCGCAATATTTTATGGAGATGAGGCTTTTATTAAAATAATCTTTCTTCAAGGATAAATGAACATACAGTATATTTTATGGTAATTAGTACTGATTTGCTTTAAAATTTTCATGCAAGTAAAGGAAATAGTTCAAGATTTATTTTGCAAATCAAATTAATTTTAGAAACAATGTTACAATGATTAAACTAATGAAATACTTTAAATAAGCTTTTCATAAAGCAACAATGACACTACTTATTTTAATTTTACACTGGGGCTATCAAGCAGAAACTATTGAAAACTACAGGTACAGTACCTTTGTTTTTAATATTTACCATTCTTGTTTTTACTTGTTTCATTTTACCAAGTGAACTTAAATTGAATTATTTTAAACATTAAATGTTTAAACTGTAAAAAAGGACATTGTCGTCATGTGAGGCATTGAAGTTAAAACATTCCATCTTGTTCTATATTATGCAAATAAGTCCAATTAACTGTAAACAATGTTGACGTCAATATTGTAGCACCTACTGTATAAGATATTCAGATACATTGAAGTCAGAATGATAATGTTTGAGGGCATAATTACTGAGGTTCAGAAAAAAAACTCCAAGTGAAACTTAGGAAATACAATACTTAACAATACCATAGTATAAGAATAGCATTTAGAAATATAGTATTTCTTAATATAATGCAACTACAATTTTATATTCAATATAGAAAGGAAAGGACACAATTTTGTAAACATGGTAAATAAAATCCAAAAATAATACACTCGTTAAAACAGAAGTTGAGCTTGTTAAAACGACCAGTAGATTCTCTGAAAACATGTTTTTAACGAATGGCCTTAAATTAAAGTATACAAAATTAATTGAAATGTTTTTAGAAATTTAATCATTCCTCCTGCCTTTCTATGCACATCTCTATTTGACTAGGTAATCAATGCTCACTAATGAGTTGGACAGCAATTATAGGAGTATTTCTCATCAACTGATGACTGTCAACCAGTCAGGTAAGATATGATGTGAAATATGATGTGGTATTAATTTTCTTGCATAGCATTTGACATCTACCACAAACTTAATTCACACAATTGCATTACCGTTTCTATTTCTTTACCAATCCCATGTTTGTCATTTTATACTAAATTCAGTAACCTTTCCTTTTCTTATGAATATTTGCTGGTGTATTTTATAAAAGTGTGTCAAAAAGTATTTCTGTTTTTTGTCATGAACACAAGTTTGAAACCTCAGACACCACTGTTGGCTTGCATCTGAACTCCTGCAGATTCACATCTTCATGTTTTGTAAAAGAAAGACTTTTACTTAAAAGGCAAAACTTAATTTGCATTAGATGGTGTGTTGTGTCTTTACTTTAAATAATAATTGTTTTTAAAAGTTCTTGAAAAAGTAGAATCCCCCAATAAACAAGTGATTTATATACTGTATATATAATATATACAGTATTTGGGTTTCTGTGTCATAAATTCCCTGCTCATTGGTAATTCTACCAATGAACAAGGGTTGCTATGTTATTTGTTAGGTATCTTAAGTTTAAATTTTGACCCCCAAAAAAATATATACTCTTTGTGTTGTGTTGTATATTACAACATTCTATACAGGCTATATTTTAGTTTTTACAAAAATTAATAATTGGACCATATAGAAAATCTTGGGACACAACATTTAAATACTAGGTCATGTCATGTATTAACACAGGGAATATCAGCCAGAATGATCATTTTAAGCAAAGTCCATAGTCCCACAGGTCTCTGTATTACATGTGTTTGCATAACACTTTCAGGGGGGTGGTACAGTCTAAAACGAGGTCCATTTCTCTGACCACTAACTGTAAGTCTTAGACTGATCTCACTGCAGTTATATTTCCCTTTGTAAAACACTTAGGTACATATTTTTGCTTGGAGTTTAACTTTTCTGGCCATAGTTCAGAGCAATCATCTAGCATCTGAATTACCTTGTAATTTATTGTCCTCA
Organism: Lepisosteus platostomus; assembly: GCF_059453375.1. Taxonomy (NCBI): domain Eukaryota; kingdom Metazoa; phylum Chordata; class Actinopteri; order Semionotiformes; family Lepisosteidae; genus Lepisosteus; species Lepisosteus platostomus. Next base: position 49,232,083 of record NC_142618.1, on the reverse strand, counting down.
ACAATTCTACATATTCTCCTCAGTTTCAGCTAGCCCTGCTCCAAGATCAATAGCTCCAGCAGCCAATGCTTCAATCACCAAAAAAGCACTGTGATCAATAGTACTGGCACATTCATCATTTTCTCCCTGTTGTGATGTAAAGAATGAAGTGAAATTATGGTCTTACCCAGGTGGACAGATTTTTCCTATGACACACAGTGATTTCTAGCCTCACTAGGATATTACAGTGGCAATTTTGCCTTCTTTTAATGAATCTGCTAGGGTTGTACAGTAGCTTTGATTCACAGCATTTTCTGTAACAGAAGGTAAACTAACAAAGGTAGTGCAAATTCCTCACATCTTCAAGTTGTCTCACCCTTTGTTCCTCTCTGCCCAGCTTGCATTTATTCAGAATTATTTATAAACTACTGTATATTAAATAAAAAAATAAAAAAAGATTCTAAGGCGGAATAGCTCTTTGATGGACATACTGAAGTGAAGTAACTTTTCTTCCTATTGTTAAAACAAAGAAAATCATTAAAAAGACAATGCCTTGATAAAAAAGCATACATGTAATGCTAATTATTTACACTTGAAAATATCAGAGTTTAACAGATCTGACCACAACTAAACTCACACGTGACTCAAAGGAATAGTGACGTCTGTGGCTTGTTGAACATGTGTGACTAAATGCAATATCAATGGAAGCTACAGTCAATCATTCATCTTCTAGCTGATGCCTTGGCTCAGCTTCTGAATTAATTGGGGCTTGCACAGCGAAAATAACCTCTTGCCTTTACAGTGCACTCTTTGAAGGATATCCTCAGTATGTATTTTCTCATGCACATTGTTTTTAGTTTGGGGAGCATGGCACGACTTACTGGTGTAACCTTTCACCCCCACCTTAAACAGGCTTAAAAAATGCAACAGGTATTTTAGCTTTCCTTTTCCTCTGACATTATAGCTCTTTGTTCAGGCATGTGGACACTAAAAATGAACTAAGGAACATGAACTAAGGAACAAGACAACACCAATGCCTAACGTTAATGGTGTCAAGAGACACACTTGTGTGGCGTGCCTTGCCTCCTTCATTACAACCACAGATCAATGTACTTTGAAAATGGACTGAATCAGAACTCACCCTTTCTTTTATCGGAGAATCCATTTACACAAAATTGTTACTATGGAAATACTGTCATGTTATTTCATTTGCCAAACCGCTTTATACCATACAGTGTCGCGGGAAGCCGGAGCCTTCCCGGCAAGCAACGAGCGCAAGGCAGGGTACAACCTCGACAGGGCGCCAGTTTATCGCAGGGCAAGAGCAAGCCAATCATACATGAGGACAATTTGGAGGCCACGGTAAAGACCGAGGGGCGAAATTTGGCCCGGACAACGGGATAACTCCCTACTCTTATCGAGAAATGCCTGGGGATCTCACCCTTTGAGTGAAATTTGGCCAAATAAATGCAACTCCATGACATGATACAGTATGTTATTATTGCTTTCATTATGTCAAAAGCTTTAGAAACAAGTGAAGACATTTTGATAATCTGGACATGCATATGTAACATATGCAAAAGCACTTTTATACATATCACACAAATTGAGCTGCATGGTGATCAAAGTGTTGTGACACATTAAGCCATATTTTCAGAATTGCCAACTACACTTCTGTTGTTTTTTTTTACTGCTGATGTCTTACTAACAAATATCCTGTTCATAAACATTTTCAGACATCAGTTGCTTGCAAAAACGGATAATCTGAAATAATCAGTTGCTGATGTTTAAATGCTGTATATGGGACAAAAATCTTTTTTGTGTGTTTCAGTGAAAAAAACCCAACACATCCTTTTATTGTCATATACACATATTTCACAAAGAGCAATGTACATAGGTTTTGGGAAAGATTTGAATTTATCTTAGTAATTATGCTAACTCAGAGCTGTCCAAGAGGATTTAAATTGTCATTACAGAGCAAAATTAGCACACTAGAAAAAAGCTTATGCTTTCTGTGGTTCATCCTGTCTGAGCTTATCTGTCCAAAGTGTCAGTAATTCATGCAAAAATGAACTATGGAAAGAAAAAAGGACAGAAAGAAAACTACATTCACAAACAGCTTTCTAATTCAAAAGTGTTTTCATTGTGTTTTGTGGATTAATTTTAAAGGTTAATTTTGCATAAAATATGCAAGATTAACACAAATGCTTTTAAGTAGCACTGATTTTTTGTCCCCATGTTAAAGGAGTTGTAACATTATTAACTAGTACAAAACGTGACGTAAATCAAAGTTTTAAGACAAAGTTATTCAAGGGTATGCTTTAAGTTTGATATTACTTTCTAACAAGGAGCAGTTGGGAGACTACAAAAACAGTGCTTTATGAGCCACATAATATCATCATTAGCCAGCTTACTGCCTAAAGCACATTTTGACTAAGGATCATAGAATTTAATGTACTACACTCTTGGTTTCTTTCAAACTGAATCTAGATCCTTTGCCAACATTAGGCCTATTATTCATATTGTTGCTACATCCTGGAAATACAAAAGAATAAATTTTAGTCTGTCTTTGTGTCATATTAAATTCTATTTTGCTCTAGAATTAATAAATAATTTGTAAAGCAAGGATCTTCCATTTTATTTTGTAATGTTATCTTTTTCTCAAGCAAACTATTATTCTTCTGGACATTTTTAGTTATAGCATTTCACTATTAAATAATTACACAAATTCTGGTACTCATTTCCAGTTTGGCATTCTAAACTAGATGGCCTCAGATGTGCAAGGGTAAACATTTTAAATGTATTTTTATTTTTTTGTTTCCTGAGTTACCGTCAAAGACAATACGAATATTCAAGTTGACTGCTGTCTCAAAAAAAGGAAATTATGCATTACATTGCACACAAAAAATATAAAGAATAAATAAAAAAATATATTTGCTAAATAATTTTGCTCCCAACTGGGTGGCATGGGGGCATGTGGTTAGTGGTTTGCTTTGCTGCCTCACAGCGCTTGGGCCCTGGATTCAATTCCAGACCTGGCATGCTATCTCAATAGAAATTGTACTGTACCGTATGTTCTCTCTGTGTTCACATGTGTTTCCTCCCACAGTCCAAAAATATACAATACTGGTAGGTTAATAGGTTTCTGAGAAAATGGGTCTTATGGGTGAGTGTGTCTGTCTGTGTCTGCCTTGCGATAGACTGGCATTCTGTCCCGCGTGTACCCCGCCTTGTGATAGACTGGCATTCTGTCCCGGGTGTACCCCGCCTTGTGATAGACTGGCATTCTGTCCAGGGTGTACCCCGCCTAGTGCCCCTTAATTGCTGGGATAGGCTCTGCCTCCCCCACGACCCTGAATTGGAGGAAGTGGTTAGAAAATGAAGGGATGAACAATCCAAACAAAAGAAAAGTAGATGGCAATACAAAGATATTATATCTATGTTTATATCTACAGTAGTTGCAAGTATTAGAGTTAGTGACCACCAACTCTGTTCTGGAAATTGCTTCATTCATTGACTTTTGAAAAAAGACCAAATGTATGCTGAAAATTACTTTGATAAAATCAAGCACCTCCTAATGTTTTGTAATGATATCACACTTTAAAAATCCATATATTCAGTGGTGTCAAAATTGTTGAATTATTGATTTTGTTATTATTTCCTGCATGCATTGAGAATTGCCTACCTACCATGATCAGTAAGCTTAGAAAAGCTCCAAACATGCAAGACATCAATTTCCAGAAACAAAAAATGTGAAAACAGCAAAGTTGACCATTGAGATTATCTTCATGTACTTTACTTACAAATGTCTGATAGCTGACATTTAACAGGTACTGTAAATCTCATCTCTGTTACTGTAGGTGTTTCACAAATGATAGGCAGAAACTAATTTACAGATGTAGCCATTCAAAATGCGTGGTTAAACCCGGGTTTTGGGCTACAGGCAGCTGCCGTACGTGATTCACTGGCCAAAGATGATCGACAGGTGGCACTTATGGTGCATTAGATGTTAGTGAAACAATTGCTTCATTTAATCTCTCTACTGTGTGTGTTTAAATTAGCTTAATATGGAATATTAAGGGGGAATGTTGGTAGCTGAGCATAAAAATAACAGGAGCATAATGTCTCTGAATGTCATATACAATATTAATTTAGGAATATAAATATATTATACAAACTGAATATGGTTGGTAGTGGTAGTTTAAATAAAAGAAAATACACAACAATATTTCATTTTCTTCATAAACATTTAATGCATCAAAGTCTTTCACTTGGTCACTTAATGTAGTTATTTTGAAAAAGTTTGACGTGCTCATTCTGCTATATTAAGTTTACATGTATACTGTATGTAGTTCAGGTGGTAGCTGCGTCAGCATGCGTAGGCTGCAAAGGAACAAGTAATAGGTTTATTCCATGCTGAAAAAAAGAAGAGAACACAACATTTCGGCCGTGGAGCCTTCTTCAGGTGTGCTCCATGGCTGAAATGTTGTGTTCTCTTTCTTCTTTTTTTCAGCATGGAATAAACCTATTACTTATACTGTATGTATAATGTTTGACCCTTTTCTATGAATACAGTACTTGCTCTCTTTATCACAGTAAAATAATGTGTACTTTTTAGAATCTGCTTAATAGGGAATATAATATGGAACTGCACATCTAAAGAAGTGAATAACAATATAATTTAAGGATCTAAATACAATTTCAGCAACTTCCACCCATCCCTCAAATATACAGTTAACATATCTTCCACTACTCTTCCATTTCTAGACATCAACTTCTCCATTAACTACCTCTGACTCTCTACTTCGGTCTATTACAAACCCACGGATTCACACAGCTATCTCCTGTATAGCTCATTTCACCCCAAACACACTAAAAGCTCTATCCCTTTTTCACAGTTCCTTCAGCTACGACGATTATGCAGCAACAACACCGATTCCCAGAGCCAAGCCCTCAAAATGTACTTCTTTTTCATCAACAGAGGATACCCTAGCAGTGTTATTGACAGGGCCCTTGCCCGAGCCAAAAACACCCCTCAGACCATCAACTCAATCAGGGACTCCCGCCGTAACAACTGCATTCCTTTGGTGCTTCCCTACCACCCCAACACACTTCCTATCTCCAGGACTATTAAGGACAACTTTTCTATCCTACAGGATGATCCCTCCATTGGGGCCCTCTTTTCTGACCCCCCCATCATCTCATATCGCCGACCACCTAATCTGCATAACCTTTTTGTTCACAGCTCCCTTGACCGCCCTCAGCAACCATCCACACCAGGCACTTTCCCTTGCAACAGAGCTCGCTCACCTGCAAGTACACATCTAACACCACACTCATTCAAGGCCCCTCAGGACAATTCCGGATCACCCAGATGGCATATTGTATCTCCAGCAACCTTATTTACTTTATCTCTTGCAGTAAATGCCCAGCCATCTACATTGGAGAAACAGGAAGGAGACTCGGAGACCGCTTCAGAGTACACGTTAGGGCTGTGAAGATTAAAGATCTCTCCAAGCCCATTGTTTCTCATTTCACCTCTGACGGCAATGACCACTCAAATCTCTCCATCTGTGTTCTCAAAGACAGTTTTCCAAACTCATTCATCAGAAAGACTACAGAAACCAAAATAATCCTGCATCTAGGATCACACCTTCCCCCTTCTCTTAACGACAGACTTAATTCTCTCTATCAATTGTAGGTTTCATTTCACACTCTCTTCACCTATCCTGACTTCAGACCTCCTGATTGGCCTCTCTTTCTGTCCCCTGCTCCTGCCCCTCGCTCCTCCTCTCTCCCAGATTTTATTCTCCCGCTACATTACCTTTGCTTACTGCCCTGTCTTTCTCACACCTGAAGAAGGCTCCACGGCCGAAACATTGTGTTTTCTTTCTTCTCTTTTCAGCATGGAATAAACCTATTACTTGTTCCTTTGCAGCCTACACATGCTGATGCAGTTACCCACCTGATCTAAATATACTTACTGTATATAGCTCAAAGTACTACCATATTTCACTTTCTTCGTAAACATCTGCATCAAATTCTTTGACAAAGTACTGCAGTATCCCCCACGCATTCTGAATGGCTGGATCTGTACTTTGGTTTTTGATTTTCTTTGGGGGATTTATGATATAGTATCCTTTATTTTTTTATACCCCAATAATTGGTACAGTGCTCATCATACTTTGAAACACAACTTGTTTGTAAACTGTTCTACAAATTGTATTTACTATTGAAAATGGAATATGCTGTATTCATGTTATCACAATACACATGCAAATAATTTTATGGAGAGGATACAGTATATGCTGTTACTTAAGTATTTAGAGTGGGGAGCTTCATCAAATGCAGGCTGATTAACAGATGAGAGGAAAAGGGTGGCATAAAATGGAGAGAGATGGAGTAAGGGAAAGAAAAGGAAGAAAAGGAGGGGATGGTTGGAAGTTATGATGAAGTTGGAACAGACACAATTTTTTTTCACAATCTCCCTTTCACAGGGATTCTAAGACACCCATGAAAGAATAAGACTGGACCAAATTCTTACTATGGGTTCACACATTTCTCTAACACGATTCAGGAATTCAGGAATCACTGTGTTTCGCACTTCTTCCTGGAATTTGTCAGATTTTTGTCCCAAATTTATCATGTGTCCAATTACATTACAGTTAGTCTATCATTACCATTACAGACATGACGTTAACATAAGTATGAATAAATATATATAAATGTATGTATTAAGAGTGCTTTTGTTGCCCCATATTAATTTAAAACATAGTGACTTACAGTAGTTTTCCCAAAAAAATAACAAAACATCTAATTTGGAAACAAAACACTACATTTAATATGGTATAGAAAGAATAGTCACTAGCTGTGGTACAATAAGCAGTATACAGTATATGAGGAGGAACCAAATAAATTATTAATCAGAATTACTGTACCATTCTGGCATTAGTGTATGTGACAAAATGTAATGATATTAAGCATACAACAGAAATAATTACATAATGAAAGCTGATACAGTATATATGTGCATTTAACAGTAGATAGAACAGTGTTTGGGGAATCAAGCTCATGCTGCATTTCCTGGGTGGTGTTTGGAATCTAAGATTTTACATTTATGCTTCTTGACAAATCAGGAGAATTGTGAAAAGAGTATAGTATAGAATGCAATCACTCCTATCTGGAAGAAAATGTTTAATATGAGAAAAAAAACACTTGGTAATACTTTAGACTTTTGATCTCTGTAGTTTTGTTTCTCTTCATGAGAAGACTTTTACAGCTCATTAGATTTCAAATTAGTACTAAAAGAATATAATAGCTTAATTTACTTTCCTTGCTTCAAAAAACAATACAACCTCTCTGCTTGGTTTTGTGACCATATTTGCATATCTTTGGCCTTGGACCTTGTACTTGAATGAAGTAAGAAATCATTAATTCATTATGTTTCTCTTTTGAGCCTTTGTTTTTTAAATCCCACACAAAAAGACATCACTAAATAAGACCCTTTCTTTTCATCTGGAGGGTAAAAATATTACTTATGTTTGCATCAGGAATATCAATATCATAACATGTGTGAGAATATAACATAAAACAATTTATCTGAGTTATAGCTTTTTTGGAATGTACACATAAGTATGTGTGTTATAGGAGATAATCTTTTCATTAAAGAACTGATATTACAGCATATAAAAGAAAAATATTTCAGATGGGCATACAAAGGTTCTACTTACTATATACTACATACTATATGCAGTATATCTTGATGCAGTATTTCTTCCTATTTAATTTCTAATTCTGACGGCAAGGTATTGTGTTCCATTATTGTCTATTGCTAGGAAAACCCTGACGTCAGTTCAAATGATAAGCAGACTTGTATTTCTTCGAAAGACATGGGTTCACATTCTTAGCAACTGGTTATACAATGTGTACAAAACCAAATTTCAGAATATTTGTACCACTGGGCTAGTATATTGGATGCCTAGTATAACTTAAATTTTAATAAGTTTACATTTTTCTAGTAAAACTTTAAATTTTATGTTAAAAAATAAAAAACTCCCAATTCAAATGTTACATTTGTCAAATTTCAAAGAATTAAAAAAAACTTTTCTAAAAAGAAGAACTGAACAGCCCCCCCTCCTGAATACCAGCGTTACTTTAGCAATTGATACAGATCTTAATGTAATCAGTTGTAGCAGCATGCCCTTCATTATTTTTGCTATTTTTACTGCTGTTATCATCATTTTCTCTTCACTCAGCAATGTCTCTTCATCTGTCATCTGGGGAAGAACTTTTTCAAAGACAAACAATGCTAATAAGCACCAGGCTCATCTCAATCAATGTCCTTCTCATGCAATCTTTATGGGAATCACAGAGAGCTGGTAATTCCACATACAATTTTCCTTTCCTTTCCTTTTATAATAGACCTAAGAGTATCCAAACCAAACAGGTACGAGATAACTCTTTATCAGGAGACTACGGCGATGAAGTTGGGTAGTTGGCAACATGGATGACCTGGCACATTGTGATCATAGACTGAAGCTGACAAAGGTCCAAAAAAACAATTCACTCTTAAATGTCTTTACACCATGTGAATCAGAAGACTGGTAAATTACATGTGATAGATGCAAAAAAAATATTATATTACATCATATATATATAATTTTAAAATATACTGTATAGAACATTAAGTTCAGCAAGTTCAGCAGATAGAGATCAATCATCTAATATTATATGAAGTGTGTCAAAATGCTCTTTGGTCCTTCAAGCACATACAGTAGGTGAAAATGATAATTAAAGTATAAAGGGTTTAAAACCAAGTCACTGTCAAAGTTTAATTAACTTGTAATAGATAAGAAGGGGATTACAGAGGTAAATGCATTATGTTAAATGGATATGAATTATAATTATTGCACTAGCATTGTGATAGATTGTCAAAAAAGCAATGGTATAGAAAGACTACAGAAAAACCATAAACTTATATCTAACTTGTGTATATGTGTAATAATGTAATATCCCTTTTAAATAGGAGAACAGGAAGACCAATCCTACAATGCATTAAAATATTGAATAACACATTTGCTTATGTACAATACACTATTACTATTACTGTTGTTGTTAAGGATATATTTTACTATAACATTTATACATGACCACACCTTACCTGTTTTCATGCCATTTCATTTTTATCTAAGCCAAAAAATACATATGAAAAGGTTAATAAATATGAAGGTTTCCTGGTGCAAAATGGCTTAGCTAAGTGGGTTCCATAAGCATTAATTGCGTTGTCTGTGTGAAACACTTTTCCTTTCATACTGTAGGACTAAGAGTTACTTTTAAATGTTTTTAATGATTTGCAAAATCAAAATGTAATCTTCCTCTGCAAAACAAGAGATAAGCATTGTCATGGGTCTGGATAAGTAAAAGAGTAAAGGATTCCCAAGAAATAATGTGAAATGACTAGTTTTAGAATTTAGCAATCAGAATCAAGTGAAAATATGAACATACCGAATAAAATAAAAGTGGGACAAGGCATGGATGTTTGAATTTTGTCCCATTATTATAATGACATTTTTAAATGAAATTGAAGTACTGTACAGGTAGGCACCCAGAAATAGACACCAATTATTGCTGGACAGTACACCTCCATTTACTGTAAGGCAGCAACCTAATTTCTGTGCAAAATAACAATTGACTCTTTTAGAAATGATCTGGGCAAGACTCATTTTAACAAGAGTAAGATTCAGTTTCTGTTTTAGTGTAACAGAAAAAAATATATACTGTGTACATATACTGTACCATACACTACACAGCTTAGTAGCAGCTACTGTACATATTTTATGCATTCAGAACTGGAGGCTGTGAAAATTTAAGTTTCTCATTTAACTGGTCAGAGAGAAACACCACAGTGCTGTGTCTTCAGAGGCAAATTTATGTCACTGTGTTTATGATAGCTTGCAGTACGATCTTATCAAGAAAAATTAATGTTTGATGGCAAGGTGCTATGTGCCTCAGGGCTTTGGAATGTTAATTGCTGGCATGCTCAGAGCAACCATTCTAATGCTAGTATTTAGCACTTGTAATAAAAATGGAAGACTTTTGCCTAGCTACAGTACATGTAATTGAAATGTTATCATATTTTTCAGCTTTAAAAAAAACAATTCTCATATATTTATACATGACATATGAAAGTGAGGTCTTTTAGTCTTACTTTGACCAATCATATATCATACATAAAAGTGGTATTTGCTCTAGAGCTCTAATTATTTATATATTTGCAATTAAATAAATGTATTGATATATTTTACATATTAATGTACACCACACATAATTTTAAAGATATATAGGTTATCTTTCTGTGAAATAACGATTATTTTTTCGTTTTTACTTCTGTCTTTTGTTTTACTGCTTAATAATTGCTATACAGCATGTTTTATTTTTACTGATGGTGACCTGTAGGTTAATGCATGTTGAATGTTATCTCCATCCATCCATTTTCTAAGTGCTTTATTTAATACAGGGTAACAGGGGATCTGGAGCCTACCCTGGCAAGCAATGTGTGCAAGGCAGGATACACTCTGGACCAGACACCAGGAACTGTTTTCCCAGAAGACAGTCAACATACAGTACAGTACCAGTGTGTCTTTGCACTGTGTGTAAACTGAAATTACCCTGTGAAAAACACACACAGACAAGGGGAGAACATACTGTAAAACGCCACACACAGATAGCACCCCAGGAAGTTAAATGAGTTTTCCAGCACAGCAAGGCAGAAATGCTAACCACTGCACCACTGTGCCGCCATTGAATGGTATCTCATTTATGCAAAATGAAAAGATCTGAATTTCCCTACCCCTTTTCTTATATACTTAGTTAAGATGAAGAATGAATTGTAGATTGTGCGATTGTTTCCTCTTCTTAAACAAAAGGACTAAACCGTGAACTGTTTTTTTTTGTGTGTGTTTTCAAATCTTTTTATTTTCTGTCTTTATTCTGAACATAATTGAATTATAAAGGAACAATGCTTAGTGTATATGTAGTGTTAGAGCTGGTAAGTAAAGGGTATATAGATATATTGTATATTTTTTTGTGTGTTGTATCATCATGTTAGAGTGTCATGACAGATTTTTGTATAAACTATTACATCTCTCAAAAAATGACGTGTCAAATCAGAATTCATGCCTTGACTCAATAATTACCATGCCATATATGTCTTCCTTTGGTTTGCATTATTCCTGTAGCTATTACTATGCATTCATTATTTATGTGGGGAGCTATCAGCAAAAAAGGCGAGCAATTTACTTGTCAAAATACATTACAATGTGTGACTTGAAACCAGACTGTAAAGCCCAGTGTTATCTTAGGAGATTGAGTGCTGGGATGGTCATATAAATTATGGATGGGAAAACCTATAATTGTATATAGAAACATTATGAAAAACTTCACATTACTTTGTTTCTTTCACAACATTGAAACTGCAGTGTTTTGAATTTCACTGTCCTTATTTTTTTAAATGCCCCCATTAATTACAGTCAAAAGCATTTTAAGGTTAAGGCACTGAAATATTTTAATATGACCTTTGCTCAATGTTCAATGCCAACCAAATTCAACATAGCAGCTTTCAAACAAATTAGTGCCGTTTTTTTCCATCCAGATTATGTTTCCATGCAGTTTTCAGACGGACAGACTCTAAGTCTAATCATTGCAAGAAATGTCCTTAGAAGACGCTTGTGCTCAACTGAAACAATCTCTATCTGGCCTCCTCTTATTGTTCAAGGTCACCTACTGTAGCATGCCTCGCCTCATGGATAACCTTCCAACAGCTCCCCCTGTTGAATGGTCTGTTTGGAGGCTAGTACACAATGAAACCTAGGTACAACAGGATTAAAATGTACTTAAAGTGAGCCAATAAATAGTTGGAAATCCAGTGGTGCAGGTATCCAGTATGCATTGTGCATGTCCACACAAAAAAGCTAAAGTCATTGGAAACACAAATTATATAAAATGAATACAATACTTAGTAAGTATAGAGTGTCTTACAAAGGTATTCACCTCCTTCCTATTTTGTTGAATTACAAATGATGTGTGTATTCACAAAGTGAAAATGTTAATCACAACTTGAATGCTCAAAACTGATTAAGAGTGGAAAGAGATTAAGGTGGAATATATTGTATGTGTCATGGCCGTTACAAAATGGCCATCAACAGCACTCATGCCCACTACTCCACAATATGTGCCAGAGGAATAAATATATGACATATCCTTATGTCACAGGTATACTAGGGCAGTTCTGTGGTAAGTGAACATACTCCTCCAGAACAAAAAGATCTACTGTTGCCCTGTCATTATAGAATGCCAAGTAAATCTCCACTAAATGTCATAAGATGCTATTCAGTGCATGCACAGTATAGACCTTTGGGATAGCTTCAGGATTTCTGGAGCTTTAGTGTGTAGTCTAATAGTCATGGATTGAAGCAGATCTGCAGCCCTTTTGCCAAAGGACATTGAAGAATTGACAATGCTGTTGTGGTGCCTGTCATTAAGGCTATAACCTAGAAGAGGCTGCCTGCTTCTCCACAACTGCAGTAAGAGCTCCTCTGATCTGGCACAGGACCCCAAGCCATCAGGGCCATCACTTTCTGGGGCAACGCATCATCTCTACTAAAGCAAAAACTGACATCTGTCTGTCTTTAACTTGGCTCAGAGCCCACTAAGGTGATGCACAGTTTAAGGGGCATTCAGGAGAGTGATACAGCACTGACTGCGTGGACACATGAACCAGAGACCTTTGGTAACTTGAACACATCAGGACGGCAATGTCAAAGCCAAATTCCTTCAATCTTTTGCTTTTAGGAGAATTAAGACATAGTTCCCATTTCGGACAAAGCAGTGAATAGAGCCATATATGCAAAAAAAAAGTGATAACATTGAAATATCACTTTTCCTAAATTTCATTTTTGCCCTGAAACACAGCCATGCCATCAAATATCCTCTATGTTTTCTAAGAATCCTAACCCTAACCCTAGCTAAGGCTTTGGGTAGGTTAGGGTTAAGGGTTCAGATTTTCTTCAAAGAATTAATGTAACTTTCCACTAATTTGAGCCAAAACTATAACTCAGGGAATCAAATATTAGTTTGAAAAGACTAAGCAACATTGCAAAACGAATGAAAATGTATCAACTACGGTACGTTTTTTTTTTCACGTATTCTATTATTGGAAATTTTGAGTGTTGATATCAATAAGCACGGTTTCAGGGTTAAAAGGGTTAAGACCTAGGAATACACAGTAACTTTTGACTTTATCTGTTAAAATTCTAGTGTATTCAATGCCAAATGCAACAGTCTAAGAACCATAACCTCTTTCTTTCAAATTTTGCATTTAGGACAATTTAGACAACATTCCCATTTAAGGCAGTGTATAGAGCCAAACATGCAAGAAAAAAAGTGAAGATAACATTGAAACAGTACATTTCCTAAATTTCATTTCTGCCCCGTAACACAGCCATGCCATTAAACATCCTCTATGTTTTCTAAGAATCCTAACCCTAACCCTAGCTAAGGCTTTGGGTAGGTAAGGGTTAGGGTTCAGATTTTCTTTAAAGAATTAATATAACGTTCCACTCATTTGAGCCGAAACTATAACTCAGGACATGAAAATATTAGTTTGAAAAGATGAAGCAACCTTGCCAAACCAATGAAAATGTATCAACTATGGTACAATTTTGTTTTTTGATAAGTATTGTGTTATTGGAAATACTGTCTTGAATAGTGTACTGAATAAGCATGGTTTTAGGATTAAGTAGGTTAAGAGCCAGTAATACCCAATAAATTTGAGTTGTTTCTGTTAAAATTCTAATGTATTCAATGCCAAATGCAACAGTCTTAAAATGTTAACCCCTTTCTTTCAAACTTTTGCTTTTAGGACAATTTAGACAACATTCCCATTTTGGGTAAGCAGTGCATAGAGCCATACTGTATATAGACACACTTGAGATGAATTAATTACTTGTTAAGTAAATGGAGAAGAGGAGGAATGCCATTTTTGCACATACCAGTAGGTGTAGATTAGAGTGGTTTGGGATATAAAGGGCTTCCTTGATGTTATTTGCAGTAGATAAAGCCTTTAATGTGTAACTGAGAAATATTTTGCTGAATTAACACTGCATTCTCCAGCTGTTTTCAGTGCATCTTGAGTTGTAATTTGCGAAGTCCTCACTATCCACCTTACTTGGATGGAGGCCTGTCACACCCTGAAATTAACAAACAACGCTGCATGAAAATATTTTCTCATGAGGCTTGTCCTCCTTATTTGTCTTTACTTCATAGTTAGATAGTAGATAGTTTTGAATTGAAACATGATTTACAGTAAGCATCTTATAGTTTCCAAGGCATTGTTTTTAACAGGAGCACACACAAGTATGAAGTGATGTAAAAGTAATTTGAAATATAGTATAGTACAGCTATTATAATTCTATCATTCGTGATAACACATTACAGTAATTACTTATTTTGATGCAATCAAGGTATTTATTATTGAGCACAAAGCTGACTGCTGCGTATTGATTTTATTTATTTTAAGTGATTCTGATGTCTATTCCCCATCTAGGATTGTGTAATATGATTGGCCTTACAATTTCTCCTTTAGTCCCCATGATTTTTCCAGTATAGGATTGTGAAGATACAGTGATTTGATATTAGATTCAAATCTGGTAATAAGGCTTAATACATACAGGAATTATATACAAGAGTATAATGTGTTAGAAGATAGAACATAAAAGAATCACAAAAAATACAAATATTATCTTTATATAACACTGACCTTCACCAAAATATATTTATGTGACTTATGAAATATGTTATTTTGATTCTAAGGGGGTGATTACATGCAGGATAAACACAGACATAACTATTTTCATCTTGGGAGTTGTACTGCACAGTATATACTCCCACGTACTATATACAATGTATATGTGACATACAGTACAGTACTGTACCCCTGGGCATGTTGTAACAGGATCTTAGAAAATTGGTGGGTCTGGACCAACAAACACACAAAAACACAGCTGTAAGAGTTTAAAACATCCAAGTGCTGTTTATTTGCAGTGCAGGGAACACAAAACACAAAAGCCAATGCCCAAAACAAAAACCTAGCTCTTCTTTGAGCTCCTGCCTAAACCCCTTGCAGATCCCCATCCTAGTGGACAGGCAGCTACATTCCTTACCAGCCACCAAACAAACCACAGTCTTTTCCCAAAAACAATCTTTCAGACTCATCTCTGTTTTCAACATTAGAGTCTCTAGCTCCAAGACTTTTAACAGAAATTTTTACAACTTTTACTACTCACAAGTTCCTTGGCCTAGTCCTCACCTGACCAAAGGGTGGGGAGAGGGGCTTAACATTGTTATTAAAATTAATTTAAATACAAATGTTAAAGTTAATGAACTTCAGTACTTAAAGCATCATTCCTGTGCAAAAGACTTTCAAGTGTCCACAAACATAGCCAAGATATTCTCATGAACAGTAGAGGTCAGAATTAAATTAAATTATGGACACTATGCAGACTAAAAAAATAAAATAAAAAAAATACCACATATCTCATAATATCATAAGATTTGTAGATAGTTTGAAAATTGTTTCGTAATGCCCCAGGAGTCTGGCTTCTGGTGCATTGAAAACGAAATTTCCTTGGCTCTTTTAAATGCATTAAATAAAACGCATTCCATTCGGTAGATAAGACCCATCTGTTAAGACTACAAAAATCTGGATTTTAAATCACTACAATAGTCTCACATTTGTGAGAAAGTACCATTATTTCTTACAAAAAATATACAAAAATTAAACAGTATGAATCTTGATAGACACATACACTATGTATATTTTATTTTTTTCTTAAACAAGCCAGCATTCCAGCATTTTGATACTGTATGGTTTACATATCTTTCTTTAAGCAGCATGTTTATAAATCCAGAGGTATTCCATAAGGATTGTTTTCTCTTGACATGGCAATTGCATGGAAGCTGCTGCCTGATCGACAACAGCCAGGATTTGTTTCTGTACGATATGAAATCCTAATTTCAAGTTGCACATACAGTACAGATGCAATTTGATAGCACCTTTACTGACATAGATACAGTACATCTCTGTACAGTATATAGATCACAACAATCAAAAGTATACCGTATTTATTAAAATGCTATTTCATCTGTGATTTGAACACTTTAGCACATGTGTTCATCATTTTTTATGTTTTAAAGGTAAATGTAATCCACAAATATGTTAATTACAATTGTCTAGGATATTGTAAAGTACTTCAGTGAAAGAAAGATGAGTTAATATTTCACATTCCTATAACATCATGTGTGCTTCTAAGGACACATCTGAGACAAGTGTTTCACTGCTCAAAGTTATTTGCCATGATATTGAATCCCACTATAGACTTACATGCTGCCTGTTTCTGCTAACAGCAACTTTATTTACACAAAGCAGAATTAAAAGTATATTAAGAAGGGTATGCTATCTAATGAAATGAAATAGTCAGAGGTAATTAGTACTGACTTTCCCATAATTCATAAACTGCTTACTCTTAAAACACTCCTTATTCCTATATACTGTATATTCCTTCATATTGAGGTGCTTATAAAACATTCTATCCTAATATATTCTGCAAGAAAAAAGAGAAAGTGTACTAAATTTAACTCAACTATTTTCACTCTTTACAGCTTGCATCCTTTGACACTAATACAGGAAATATCAAGGGCAATATGTTCTTTCTCCTTTTGCAACTTTGAAATCTGTTCAGGAATATGGTTGGTTCAAGCTGCCAAAATAGCTGTGTCCTCATTTAAAACTAAGTAATTTCTGAACAATATTTCTTTAGGTCCTTGATTTAACCTAAAGACAGAAACATATTTTATTTCTCTATTATCCTTAAACCTATCAAACTTATAAAACTTGTAAAATCTTCAACAATTACTTCCTGTGGATAATCACTTGGAAATAATTAGTTACATATACTGTACCTTTATTTTCATCATCTGGTACACAGAATTGTTTTTCAATAAATGTCTTTAAAAACAGTTTTTCACCTACCTTAAAACTATGTTTTTATTCTATACATTTTCTTTCTTTTTTGAATGTTAACTCTATGGGTTAATTGCAACAAACTAACTGGAGTTCATCCCAGGGTTAGCACCTTAACACCATTTGTAAGGAACGTGGCCGCTGAAATTAGTCCAAAGCAACATACTAAACCTGTTCTCAATTGCAACAAACCCAAAGTAACAGCTGCTGCCCTCTAGAGGTTACCAAAGAAGGGTATTAAAGGGTAATATTCAACTAAAATTGCTTTACAGTCAAAGTATTTTAGTATTTAGTATTTTACAGTATTTATTAATTATTGTTAATTAAAGTGTAATTTATCAATAATGAAGTTTAATGTTAATAGTTACTATATTATAGATAATGCATGTACAGCCTTAATTATGCGATAATGCATTTTCAGATATCTTGGGGAGTGAAGCGAAAAGAAATTTAGCAAATACTGTATATATTTAAATGGGGTTTAAGTCTTAAATGTGCTCTGTCTTCTGTCATATTTGGGTGTCAATTGAATAGATTTGTTGTATTGCGTTGGGACTCAACACTCAACAGTTGTGGTTGTCAGAGGAGGATAGGGATATTTGGGATTTGAGGGCACTGAGAATAAGTTGTGCAGGCAAATGTGAGTCATTTGGAACACTGTCTCTTCTCTGTTATGTGGCCATAGTAAAACATTAGTGGTGTTGAAATAGCCAAAATGTACCAAATGTCTTGGAGATAGAACAGGTGGCTCATCCCAGTCGATAGTAAGGTTGTGTAGGACCACACATGGCATAGTGATGGTGCTGGCTCTTAATAGACCGGTACACAGACCAAGTCAAAGGCAAGACAAACGCAGTTTTAACATTTCAAACATGCATAAGGATAGAGGGACAGTGACAAACAGAAACGACGTGAAAAGATCTGTTACAAAATTCGCCTATTTTTTTTTAATTGGAAATGTAATCCTCTCACTGAGGTCTTGAACCCAGCACCTTATATTGATTCTATTTCTGTTTAAAAAAAAAAACGAAATTACTATGGGACATTAGCCGGTGCTTTTTCTGATGACAGAGTAACTCCGCTGTAAGGAACATATATTACCTGTCTTTGTCAATCCCTTTTTTGACATACCTGTAACTCACAACCTCAAAGAAGAAGAGGAGTCACAAATTAAAAGAAAAAAAACGTCAGATGACTTGCAACACATCTATCCCCTGAAAGTGCACAAGACGTCTACAGACACAAACAAATAAAAACCGAAATAGCACACTTATTCATCTGAAGGATCTCCGTATAAATATTTATGATCTATCAATGGAAAAAAAAGGCAGCTATAATACGATACATGTTCAAATTCAAAACTGCAGCTCCTGTACTTGTTTGTTCCATGTCCAATTGCAATTGAATATCCTATTTGTACTCACGTACCATTATCTCGCATATTTCTAACATTAAATTATCAGGTACATTCAGTTACTGTACTGTATATATAAGAAAAAGTAATTATTATATATCAATTTGACCTAATTTACTGAAGAGATCCATTTAATTGTTATGTTTCAGAGCCCCCTTCAGCTTGTGCTGAAGAACTGAGAACAACAATGCAGAGAACAACTTTTTTCATTGCAGTTGAGCTCAAGGCTGATCTGCAAATAGTACTGTATTAACTTATCCACAACTTAGTACGCAGCTGTGTGCTAAATCCAAAAGTTTATTGCAATTGACCCCTTTTAAAGGTTTAAAAGAATTAAACAAATGCATTACACTTGGAAACAAATCCTGCAACATCCCACTGAACGTGCTGCAACGGGATCTTTAAAATATAGAGTAGGCGGAGACACTGCCATAAGGCAAAAAAAGTGCTCTTTTATTTACAGTGCAGGGAACAAAAACCCCAGCTTAACAGAAACAAAACACCAAAAGAAATCCTATGCTCCTTTTTGAGCTTCCAACTGAACTTCTTCACTACTGTACAGTACTGTAAGTCTCTCTCTCATTAATTGGCAGCTAAGCTGCTCTGACTCTCTCAGACCCCTCAGAAACTCACAAATTCAATTTCACAAAACTCACAAATGTGACATTTTACTCATCCTTTCAGTCCTTGGCTTTCTTTCTTCACCCTCTTTGGTGCAGTTTGCATAGCTCCATAGTAACATCTATCGTCCCGTGGCAGATAATAACTATGAAAGCCTTAGCTTCCTGATTTTGAAGTTATCACCTGATTAATTGCGCTACGCACCCCGTTAGTCTAGGGGTATATGGAGTGTGACATTTAGGGAATTTCAGGCATGCAGGAAGAAATCTTTGGTGTGGACAAAAGACAGTTGTAACGAATTTTGATAGATAAACAGAAGTGAGAAATGTACAATTTGAATAGATGATTGGTAAAGGGGTAAAGAAATATGAGTGATGCCAAAGGAACGAAAATAACAAACAAAAATGGAGCTGGCTAATTAAGTGAGGGGAAACTGATCTAACTTCAAAACAAAACCTGAAACACTCAGTCTTCAGCATCTTCTAATGCCCTAGC
Source organism: Lepisosteus platostomus (assembly GCF_059453375.1). Taxonomy (NCBI): domain Eukaryota; kingdom Metazoa; phylum Chordata; class Actinopteri; order Semionotiformes; family Lepisosteidae; genus Lepisosteus; species Lepisosteus platostomus. The sequence continues at coordinate 49,212,497 of NC_142618.1, read as the reverse complement.
TAACCTTCACTGACTACCCAAAACCATACAAGACAAAAGGCACTCTGGCCATCCTAAACTATTGTTTGTAATACAAAGACCAAATACGTGTGCACAATGCTACCCGACAACCTTAACTAACCCTTTACACAAAAGTTCACACAGATACACAAATGAGCTACAAATACAAATAAGGGAAAATGAGAGTAGACACAAGGAATAGGGTACAAACAAATGAAAGTACAAGGAAGAGACGAACACCAACCAACAAAGCCGAAGCTACTTTATACGGAAACACACACGCAAAGCGAAACGAATAAAAATGAAGAGAAGCGGGGCCGAAGCAAAACAAAGCTAAACAAAGCCGAAGCTGAGCTGAGCAGAACTGAAGTTGAGCGAAAGGCCCCTTTATTCTGAAAACCTCCAAGTTAAATACTAAAGAAGTTGAGTTCTGATTGGTCGAGAAGCTGATTACAAATGATGTTACAGTATATGGCAAGGTCGATGAATTAATGAGCAATGGGGAGGGAAAACAACCAAAGTCAGTAAGTGTGGAACACAGAAACAAAAACACACACGGACCATGCTGGGACGTAACAAATTGTCTTGCTGTAACTGATCAGGTGACTGAGCAGCAGCTCATTTCCCCGCAGCTTCCTGGGAAATGCGTCCCAAACAAGGCTGCCATCTGGTCTGAACCTGCTGTGCTCTTACAATACTAAACAGCCATATAAAGTTAAACCTACAATTTTAATAATGGAAGCTTTCTCTTTCTTCTCATTCTCAGAATTTGTGATCTTAAATACAGTATCTGCTGTTTCATCATGATTAAATGATTGTAACTGTTTCTGACATTTCAAAGATTTAGTCACATTTCTTTTGGGAGAAAGCCATAGATACATTGTATTCTGAGTACTTCAGAGGGATTCAAAATCAGAACCTTAGCACATGCCAAAATGGTGTGAGCCAAATGAGTGAGGCCATTTGGCAGTGCTATATGCTTTAAGCCACATTCATTACAACATGAACACAGACTCCTGAACCTCAATTTGAACCAGTAAGGCCATGTAATCCAATAAAGCTCAATGCCAAAGTACTTGCCTGCAGACACTTGTCAGAAATATACAGTATACCTACTGTATACAGTATGTATCTGAAGAAAGAAAATTAAAATCACCAAATAACATAATTGTATGGCTTTTTAAGACTTCCTAAAATAAAAAAAAAACAAGAAACAAGAAGAAGACAGAAAGAAAGCAATGAAAAAAAAAAATCATTGAAAGAAAATAACATTATTTTTTGTGTTCTTCACATATTGTTCATACTGTATTAATCAATGCCTTATGTGGATCTGCATTGTCAGGTCAAGTCAATTCAAGGCACAGCAGCAGCAGCATGCAAGAGCAAGAAAGCTCTACCAGTTTCTCTGATGGGTCTTTTTATATAGCTTTTCTTAGGAGCATTTGTTCCAAAAAATGTAAATTGGAATCTACAGTACATCCTCCTGGTGGCTTAACTGACAAAATACCTCATTCTGTGGTTAGGAGCAAACCTTCTCCCACCTCTGTTACTCATAAGACTATTTATAACAATCTACAGTCTGTTCCTTTGTTTTTATCAAATGATATAGTACATAACTTGTTGACCAGGCATTTCGTCCCCGTCAGTGGTCTACGTTATATTTTTAACACGTCACAAAAAACATTTTTTTTTTATTGAAACTTGATAGATACAGTATAAGCATTTTTGTAGGCTACAGATTAACAGTGCTCTGGTTTTAGTTATGTTATACAAAACATAAAATCCATGCTTCAGTGGTGTTAATAAATTTGTCATATTTGTCAAGCATACTTTCTCTGCTGCGATAGAACCCTCACTTGAAGACTGTTAGTGCCTTTAATATCACAATATAAACATATCACACATATTTCATTTAAACAAACACATACTTCTATTTTTATAGAAGTATCAAATGAAAATAAATTCAATTACAAGTCGGTGCTGTCACGAACCGCATGCAGGCACGCCAAAACCGATGCATTCCCACAAGCACCCAATCGCTCACTAATTAACTTCTCTCACCTTCTCTATTTAAGCTCCCACTCTGCAACTTGTGCTCGCTCACTATTGAGGTTTCCTCAGTAGAGCTACGCATCCAATTCGCGACTTAGTCCGACCTCTCGTTTTTCTTGTGACCCTCTGGATTTCTGACCCTTTGGTCCTGATCTCCAGCCTCGCTCTAGCCTTACAATTTGGATTACATTTGCTTAAGGAATTCAGTTGTTTTCTCTCTCTCTCTCTGACTCCGTACAGGGTGTATTTCCTTACCTTTTTCCTAACAGGTGCTCCATGAGTATCAGTAGGATATGAACAAAGTAAATAAGTGTGTTAACTTAAACAGTAGAGACATCACTATCACAGTGAAGTATCCTCACCAATGGGTAGCTGGATTTTGTTAAATTATATCCTGCGTAATTTCACAAGGCTAAAATAAATTATCTCTAAAAAGGGTAAATGCTGTTTTCAGTGGAAATTATAATGATAAATAATCTATTCATTTCATTTTGTTCTTCACAGGATGTACAGTTTAAAAATCAACACCTTAAATTGATGCATTTTGATCTCAGGGTTTTTTTGTTTTAAAAGCAACATCATTTACTGTAGCATATAAATATTTTATCAGCATTGTTTTCCCCGGGAAGTATCACATGACTGTTATAAAACAGAAGGTCCAAGATCTGAAAATGTAACAATGAGTCAAACATTTGCTGGGAAGATTGCACAAAAAAGGTTTTTACTCAGTGGAATACACAAATGATAGCCAAATGGATCTCTATCTGTCACTTGCATAAAAGGTTCTTGAATGCCTGACTGCATGACTGATTAATTAATATCTGCATTGGGTGGAATGTGAACTGTTTGACTGGATGTTGTTCATGAATTGTTCACTGAACCTCTGCTGCGATCTTTTCTAAAATATCTTAAGACATTGCAGAGCTTTTCACGATTGGTTACCTAACTTGGTCCAGCTGTTTATGTAAAGGCAAATATTTATTTAAAGTTCGTTGATTTCAAACCATCTCTTCTCGTGAACTTTGTCTTTTCTTGGTTTCTCCAAAATATGCCACTGAATTGTCTATTTTAAGGATGTGAATAGCTTTGTTTGCTTTGGTAGCAGGTTAGATAATAGATTCTCACTGAAATAAGGTGCAAGTCCAAATGCTAAAATAAACATTACTCTGTAAAAGATTCACAAACAGAAATTGTAGTAACTATATCTATTGAATTATAATAATTTAAACATAAATATCAAACAGAGCCACATACAGTAAAATGTAAATAAAAATACTCATCAAAGAATAACAGGGTTTTCTGTATAAAACTATATACAATATAAATATATAATATATAAAATATTGAAAAAATATGACAAAAAGTACCATGTTTGACCTATCTACATAGACATTTGCAACCTTTCTACATGTATAGACTGCAGTGGGATGGTCCTGTGTTGAGAAAGCTATGTGGAGAAACAGAGAAGCTGACCAGTTGTTGTCATTGTTGAAAAGATGTCTTATTTGACTCTGCTAAGAAACTGACACTGTTTTCTTTCATTAATGCAATAGATATTTGAGCATTGTGTGTTCTTGCTTTGTCTGTCTTGAAAATCAACACTTCTGGATTGGCTTGCAGGAACAGAAGACCAGTTGGTTGATGCACTTTGTCAATGTATCACTTAGCAAAGTGGACGTCTACCTGTCACTTGCATAAACATTTCTTCAATGCCTGATTGCATGGCTTATTAATTAATCTCTACATTGCCTGGAATGTGAACTGTTTGACTGGAATATATTCACAGCTTGTTCACTGAAGTGCCTTAAATATACACCAAAAGTTTTTGTTAAATGCACTTATGATTTAAAAAGAGATTTTCTCCCAAATTATTTAATTTGTCTAAACAAAACATAAGTCAGCATAATGTTCACCGAGTCTCAGTATATTATCTTACTTCACATCTGTCAAATAAAAAACAATATTCATTAGTGAATATACTGTAGATTTCCAGCACACTTTCTGCAGTCATTTCACTTGTGCTCTGTCATTCCTTTTGTTGCAGCCACTTCATTCTGAAAACAGTATCAGTTCCGGGACAGGATGTGACTTGTCCCACACAGACAGTGTCCTGATTTCGCTAGCCTGCTGATTGCTGAAGCTGACAATTTCTCTCACAGGCAGGCTACCCTCAATCATGCTGGCAGCAACCAGGTGATCTTCATTACTCAAGTGGTGCTTGGTCAAATCTTTTGCTGTTCTTGCTTTGATTAATAAACCAATGTCTTCTTGAATGGTTATTTATCCAGATCTTAATCAGCTAATTCTAGCAATTTTAACTGAGCCCAAATATCAAATGATTGTTTAATAAGTGGTTGTCACCTCATCCTTGTGAAAAGAAAAAATAAAATGTAAAGGTACAAAAAGCAACAGCATTACCATTTTGTAGCCAAGGTATCACAAGGTAAGCAAGGCAGGACCTGGTCATTACTGTGACAAGTGACAGCAAATTTGACCAATGTGGTCACACCAATTCTCTGGGGTAAAATTTAAAAAAATCAATGCCCCAGTATGGTGACCAGGGTCACTGTGCAGTCTTGGATGCGATGCAAAACTAGAACTGATTGTGGGTTTGCACACTCTTGCCTATGTAAAGTCCCCCCTTAATTTAATTGCTGCTACAATTTCACCCAGCCCTACTGGGTGAGCTTGCTGGTGCACAGTGGCTGGTTCTTATTTCCCAGGTAGGTGCTGCACTGTTGTGGTGGATGAGGTGAGTCTGTAAAGTGCTTGATTCTTTGAGTTAGACAGGGATATATACGTATACTGTATATATAGTAAATTGTGCACAGGTTTTACCATTTGTGAAAAGCTGAAGGAAAATCCCATTAGTTTGCAAATACAAACAGTACAGTAGTTCAATCCACTTCTGTGGTACACACTTTTAGTAATGAAGGGAACTTTCGGTGAAGATACTGTAAAATGCATCCAGAGAATATTACATGTACAGAAAATGTTATAAAATGTACACATCTTTTTATAATTGATAAATTATTTAATGATACAAATATTTTACTTTAAATGATTGCTTCCTACACTGCTTAACGTTTTTCCTAAAATTGACATAGGAATGTTCGCACATTTGTAGGATGACTCTTTGTGAAATTTTAAATTAACAGAAGGGGTGTGAAAATAATGGGTAATTAAATTTATTATCTAGACTCATAAGATCTTTGAATAATCAAAGGAACAAATCGTGCATGACAAATCGTGGGAGTTATTAATTGAACATATCAGCAATTTACATTTACAAGGAGAGAAGACTTAAAATGTACTTTGGAAAATTGTGCAGATATCTTTTTGTTAAGTTTTTATTTAAAAAATGATCTAGATACAGAAAAGATCAATGACTTCAGCTGTCCTGGAAACAAAGATGATACAGTTATGGGCCACACTGATATGAATACTGAAGATGAAAAGCTGAAGAAATCAACATTTGTGTTAATCTCTGCTAACCAGGCAGTGAAAATAGAGGCCTCATGAAAGAGATCAAATACAGAGTGTATTTAGAGGAAACAGAAATTTACCCATTTGTCTCAAGAAAAGCCAGAAACATTTGATAAGATTCAGTAATAAACCCTTTATTAAGAAAGATCTGATATCCCTTCGGAATTGGGACAAAGTTCAAATGTAAATGGTCTGGACACAAGAAGAACAGACCATGAACAGAAAGAAACAGAAACAGGCCCTGGAGTGGAGTTAGGAGGATGAGAGCACTAGCTTTGGTGGAGTAACCTCAAGAATGTTCTATTCTTGTATATAGCTGTGTAAATGCCTTAATTGTATATGTCTAGTACATACTGTAAGAGGTTACAAGAATATAACCTATCTTGTAACCTCAAGAATAGAATCAGAAGGTTAGAACAAGCTGAGAAGTACTATATTTTTAAAGTAGTGGGTTGAGAAGACTGATGATGAAGATATTGCTGTTTGAGTGGTCTATTGCAACTGTACAATTGTCCTTACTACGTGATAGGGATACTCCTTGCAACAGGTACATGTTATATGTACAGAATTTGAACCACTTATCCATAAACATATTTTCATTGTCTTGAAGAACAAATGCAAAAATTGTAATAACAATAATATGTAATTAAAATGTCCATGAAAGCATAATAGCACAACTTATGGCACAATGTGTAGGAAATGTCCTGTTGCGAAGGGAGAGCTAGTCAGCAACATGTTTAAGAAATCCTTACAAATGCTTGCAATGGGCACTAAATCACCAGTATTAGTTAAGGTGTATGATATGTAGAAGAGTGCTAGGAACAGATGACATTTTCAGTTCCAACAGGAAACAATCTATAAATGAAATCAGATGAGAGTTGATCAAATGTGCTTGAGTGCCCAAGTAAAACACTGGACTTGGTCACTGTTTGGTATTTATTTGTTGGTGCGTAAAGGTTATATACTGTATTAATGGTTAATGGTGTGCTCGTAAAGAAACAGTATTGAATTTCACTCAGTACATCAGGATTATAAATTTTGAATGAGGGACTTGCTGATACATTTGTTAATGACCCTGAACATATAGTCAGATAGGATATAATTTAGAAAAATAAAACAGGAAATAAAAGAGAAAAGAAAAAGCAAAAATCACAATAATATTAGCAGACAATTATTCCAATGCTCAAAATTGCATACAATAAATTTTCCAAACAAAAGTAAATTTCAATATATGTTATCAGCCACCAAACAAAATACGAGTTTGATTTTATAACATTCTGTACTAAGTGGCAATATAACAACAACATCAAGTTCATCAAGTTATGAGGACACTCAACAATTTTTGTTGTAGAAGCTTCAATGGTGTTGTATAGGTGATATTTATTTATTGACATAACATAAGTAAATGTATTATACTTATTATATACAGTATATATATGTGATTAATAAAGAGCAGACCTTGTTTGATCTCAGCTCATCCTCCATCTTAGCTATGTGCTGCCCTAGTCTCCCTGGTTTTGGCCTAAAATGGACAGACTGTATTTGGCTGCAATGTCTTACCAGATTAGAAACCGATGGCTTTGAATATCCCTAAAAATGAGCAATGTTACGTTGACTTAGTCCAGCCTCCAAACATACTGATGACTCAAAGGTACAGTTCTCTTAAGTATTTTTCTTTCTTAACTGTCACCAGAATGAACATTCAACAGGTTAAATCACCTCAGCACTTGTGCCCAGTCAGCCCTCTCAGTAATGCAGTGATTTAGTACTTATGTGACAGTTGAAGTCGCCTGAGTGTATCATATATCATGTTGATGAATTAATCAAAATCATGCCAAAAAAGCATTTAATCAATATCCAAGGTCTGTATACTTTTCTAAATACACACATAAATAAAGTGAGTTTTTATATACTGTATAACTATGCATAAACTATATAGAAATATAAGTTTATGTAAGTCTACAAGCTTCCTTTGATGCTCACTCTTCATCTAGTACATAAAACAAATGTATCGCTTCCTGTTTTAATGTCACGTTAAGTTATTCCCTAATTATCTGTTATTCACCTAAATATACTGACGTTGTACCTACTGTAGGCTGCCAAAGAAAAGGAATGCTACTGTAAAGAATATGATTTGTTGTATCCATGAGCAAATATTTATGAGTATATAAATATACTCATAAATATAAATATATGAGTTGCTGAACATTAGAATTTTAGAAGACTATCAAAATATACTGTATTCTTATTCAAGCACTTAAAAAGTATAGTATATAACAAATAAATGTACAAGAAGTCCTAGACATATGAGGCATTTTTATGGTTTTGTATCAGTGAAAACTATTTCTGAATACATTTAGCAATAAAGAATTGCAACAAATAGTATTTCGTCCCTTTAAATATACTTATTCTGTGAAAAATAATATAAATGTAGAAAATTGTGCATCTATATTAATTTGTATTTCTGAGATGGAAACTCTGCAAGGTATCTGTCAATAAAAGGATTTTAATAATAAAGTCATGGTGTTACGAATTGTCTGTATCAGTAGCACCCATTTTTACCCCTGGCTCAATATTATTTTTTTCTAATTTTAAATACTGTTCAAAGGCAGGGTCATACTGTACGTCTGAAGAAGATTGAGAATTAATATACCTGTTTGAAGTTCAGAAATGAACCCATTTATTGAATTTGCTTATAATGATTATATCTGGCACCATCCAAATGAAGGCAGTCTTTAGTTTCACACTGAAATGTAATTTCTTTGCCAGTAAATTTGCTAAGGGTACACCTAACCGACAATGCTAGGACACTGGTGGATGATATGTTGTAGCATAGCTCACAGCCAATTTAGCACAGCTAAAGAACCTTTCAAAGTTAAACAAATCACCCTCAGGCTACATGTCTTTCTCATACAACAGTTTTTAGTGCTTCTCTCTCTGCTTTTTAAATTTTAATATCATTTTTGTCACTCAGATGGAATATCTTTCTATTCTTCCAGTGTCCATTTTTGTATCTTGTATATTTTCTCTTACAGTGGACCAAAGCATCATTTTCTCAGTCCCACTATTTATGACTATTTAATCTTGAATCATTATCCTAAGAAAGCAAATGCATAACTAGAATAAAGAACTGCACAGCACATAATCATGTTTAATTTGATCAGACCAGATACTCTTTCTAAATAGTATTCTAAAATAGCTTTTTGTGGCGATGCATTTAAAATATGTTGCACACAATACAACACTTCACTCTCTCTCTGGTTCCTTATTAACATGCAATTTAAACTTGGGGTGGAGTGGTGGCTCTGTAGCTAAGTATCTGTGCCTGTGGCTGGAAGGATGCCAGTTCAAATCCCACAGCTGGCAGAAGAGTCCTACCCCATTGGGCCCCTGAGCAAGGCCCTTAACCCCAACTGCTCCAGTGGTGCTGTACAATGGCTGACCCTGTGCTCTGACCCCAGGCTCTCTCCCTGTCTGTGTGTCTCATGGAGAGCAAGCTGGGGTATGGAAAAAGACAAATTCCTAATGCAAGAAATTGCATAGGGTTAATAAAGTGATGTTAAACTGTTTTTTTTTAAATGAAACAATAAACCAGTTTCTCCCGTTAAGAATGCGTTAATCTATAAAGTTTTCCCTCTATTTAATCCTCATATCCACCCTGACCTTTCATCCACCCTAATCAGGACAAGAGTCAATCACATGCTAAGCATCTTATGCTACAGTAAAATGTGTTTGGTAATGGTGGGAACAAATATATGGAAAACAAACATCAAATTGATACTTGTTCTTTTATCTGCTGTGTATTCATTTTTCCAATTTAATTACATCGTAGTACATTTCTGTATTGCAGTACTTTAATTGTACTTCTTTCAGTTTTAGGGCTTTCTCTTGGAGTAGTTTTTAATGTTTTACATGGATGGCTGTCTTTGTCATTGCACATTGTAGTACTGTCATTCTCTGTGGGAGGTTTATGCAGAAGAATATCCTCAAGCATTTAAGACAAGCCTCCATAAAAGCTCAATATAAGAATATTGAAAAAAAATATTTTTAAGTTACAGCTTTTGAAAAAAAGGCACAACAAACAACTGTGGACTGTTTTACAGATCCACACTCACTCTGATATCGCCACATGTGTGCCAGACTGTCACGAAGTGTCTTTCAGAACCCTATGCAGACAGCACAATCCAGAAGGGAGTGAACAGACACGGGGAAGAGACGACGAACTGGGGGCTGTGACGAAGGTGCTCAATGATCGGGGGGGCGTGGTCCAAGGCAAACAAGTCCAAAGGGTGTTCATAAGGAAATCCATGGGATGCAAATGTCCAGAACCAGATGGTCCATCCATGACGAAGACAAGAGAGTTAAAAGTCGGAGCGGGATTCGGCGAAGGACAGACTGGTCTTTTAATGAATCACTGCATTTCTACACATTCATGTATCCTATGTATATTCTATGTATCCATCCAATTTCTAACTGCTTCATACACTTCAGGGTCATTGGGGACCCGGAGCCTGTCCTGATGAGCCACAGGCATAAGGCAGGCCAGGGTACATCCTGGATGGGATCACAATCGCAGGCACACAAACACGGACACACACACTCACACCAGGACCAGTTTTCCAAAAAGACAATTAACCTACAGTATTTTTCTACAGTAGCATAGCTGGACCATGGGAGGAAATCAAAGCACCCAGAAAAAAACCCAAGCAAACATGGGGGAGAACATTCAAACTCCACACAGACAGCAATGGGAACAGAACTGAAAGAGACTGGTTGGGGGTTGTTATTGGTAACTTGAGTTATGCTGTTGAGTAGTAAAACAGAAGCAGTATCAGAAGGGCATATAAGGATTTTCTGTGGGATTGCAAACAACTGGGCTTTAAGCTTTTTCTAGGGTTGGCAGTTTAAAATAATACACTTGTTATTGTCCAATAAAAGAGCCTGCCTTGGTCTTGGAAGTGCTAGAACACATCACATATTGGTATGAACAAGTGAAATAAATACGGAAATGAGTTGTCTTGACAGAGATGAGTTGAATCCAAAGATCCTGCATATAATAAAAAAGATTAACCACTCCAAACATCTGTCTCTGTATCAGTGAGTGCAACTATAGCAAAATGAGCATCTTTCTGTATGGAGTGCAGGTGAGCTGATGTGACAGTTGGGAGAAAGTAATGCAATAATTGGGGGCAAAGGGATCTTAACTGTTTTTCTTTTCTAATGCATTACTTTGTCATACTGAAACACACAGCATGCTGACAGCAGAGGTGGATGTGCACAGAAATAGATTTAACTGAGGCATCACTTAATAAATGCACAATAAAATAAAGAAGCTATTACCACTGGGTTATGCATTAGCAATTTGGCAAAACTTCAGGGATGTGGGTGCCAAAACTTTAATAAAGCCTTAACCAAAATACAAAAATAGGAGATTAATACAGCACTAATAACATAAAAAACAGTGATACAATACCTACTAATGATGAATTACATGGTTATTGATTGATGTTTATAATTAATAATTACTTTACTGATGGCTACTTCTTTGCTAACAAGTGTTTTGCAAATACATACAGTAACAGAGAAAAATGTTGTGTATCTACTACTCTAAGTTGGTTGGTATTTTCATATTATGGACCTCAAACAAAATTACTGTAGATCTAGTAAAAGATTAGGATAATCAAATAAAATCTGTAATACAAAGATGTAAGATATATTTTGATTTAATTAAAATAATGATCCAATGGTAAATATCCTTGTGTGAATCTTCGTGGTACCTGCTTAAGCAATGACTTCAGCTACACTTTTACATTAACTACTGATCAATCTCTCGCCTCTGATTTTAGGTGTTTTGGCCCTTTATTCCTTACAGAACTACTTCTAGTCAATGACACTTGAGGCATACCTTATATAAACACTTCAATTCAGGTCCTGCCATAACATGTAATTGGGTTTTAGGTCCAGACTTTGGCTTGGACAAAATGCAAGATTTTCATCTTCAGCCATTCTGTTGTACATATAGATGTGCTTGTACTGCATGAATAGGATCATTGTCTTGTAGATCAGCTTTCTAATGACGATGACCTTTAGATTTTTCTGATATTCCATATTTCCATCAAGTTCTTCACATCTGAAGTAAGCAAAGCAGCCTCAAACCATGATACTCCCACCATTATGCATGACAGCTAGGATGAGGATCTCCTGATGGAAAGCACTGTTTGATTTTGCCAAACAAAACTTCTCGCACTATAGCTAAAAAGTTCAACTTTTGACTTGTCTGTCTGGAAATCAATCTTCCAGAGATTTTGTAATCATTAAGATGCTCTTTGAAGGTGAAATTGAGAAAGATTACTGTGTTCTTCGAGAAAACAATGGCTTCTTCCTGGATATCATCCCATGAAATTCATTCCTGTTCAGTCTTTTCTAGATAACTGAAACATTAAAACTTGTATTAGCTGCAACAGGAAAGGCCTGCAGATCATTAGATACTACTATGGGGTACATTGTGACTTTTTTTCTGGGTTGCTTTTGGTCATTGTGGTCTTGAATATTTTGCATTTGTAGACTTTCTGTCTGAAAGAGGGCGGATGGATGGATCCAAACATGTTTAGAAATGGTTTTGTAACCTCTGCTTTCTTTCTGAGGTCTTCTGAAATCCCATTTGATTGTGGTAACGTGTTTCTACTAACCTGTATGGTAAAGACGAAACTCACAAAGTTTTTTAACAATATATGGCTTGTTTTATATACTCAATTATTTAACCATCTGATTCTAATTATGCTCTTTATTGTGCTAAGTAAACTGGAGGTTCACTAACCATTTTAAATATGCTGATTCTTAATTATTTATAATTAAGAAAAATAATAATTGTTTTTTCTACTTCCTACACTATTGTATCTCCAAAATATTGATTGGAAATGTAGTAGTTATTATTAAAAGTCCATCACCATGTTATCGGTGTTGTATTAATAAATTACAAGGTATAAATAATATACAGTATACAGTACATTTAATTTAACCATACGAACTATTTACAGAAACAAAAATGTTCATATTATAAAACTTTATTCCAAAGGATTGCAACATATTCACGTCATCCTCCAATGACACCCAACACCCTCAAGGTTATATTTACATAGCACCCAATGTTCAATGCACAAAATCCATTAATTAATTCATTTTCTAACCAATTTATCCACCACAGGGGCACTGAGGGTATCCAACAGTGGAGCATAGGAGCCTTTGCTGGCAAGAGCTCAAGAGGTGTCTGTGTCTGTGTATGCCCTACAATGACCTGGCATCCAGTTCTAGGTGTATCCTGGCTTGTGCTTGTTGCTTGCTGAGATAATCTCCAGCTCCCCCACAATCATGTATTGTATTAAACAGTTAAAAATGGATGGATGGATAAAAGAAGAAATATTAAAAAAACTTACTGTAAGTTTCACTATCAAAACAATGCTTACCTTTTTGGAAGTAATTAAGACACAATCTGGATGAAATTTACTGTATCTTACAGTATAAACATTCATCAGTTGGAAGGTATTTCAAGACTTAATAAAGCTTTTCTTGTATCCTTTTAATGAGGACTGTGAGTTCAAAACAAAAAGTGCATGTGAAGTTATGATGGCATGATCACTTTAGCATGGATAATTTTAGAAAAATAGAAAACTCGCCAATAGGGAATTCTGATTTAAGATACAGGCTTCTTCAATAAGATGTCTGGATATTCCCAAACATGTAAAATTTGTAACCTGCTAGATGTTAATTATTTTTTTTAAGAAAGGGAAATAATGATAGTACTATTAAAAAATTCCAAAGTTATGGGAAACATAGTTTCATTAGAAGCAGCAGGAAGATATTCACCAGCAGAACTAACTATACTGTATGTAGGGTACAGACAGGATTGTGGTACAAAGGTACTCAGATGTACTGTACATTACAAAGGTCCAGAGTGGGAATTAATGTAGAGTTTTTGATCATTTAAACTAATTTGTTCACAGCAATTTAATCCCTGGAAGTTGGATGCTTTTATTGTTTTAATTTTTAAGGTATCTCCACATAATAACTTTAAAATTACCCGGTGAAGTGGTGGTAAAGTACTTTCTTTTCAAATCATTGAAGAAAGGGTGACACAAACAAAAAAACTGATCCAGTAGACCCATTATTGTTCTAAGGAAAGAAGTCTACAGAATGGGGGAAATAAGCTAGAGGTACACCACATACTGTAATTCAATGGCAGTACTGTGTGTGTAAAGTGATGCAGAATCTTTAAAATCTTAAATGTAGAGAACCAATGGAGATGAAAACAGGGTTGATACCATTTTGGATTGTAGTACATATCAGGATATCAGGTTGTCATATAACTGTGGCATTAGACCTCTGAGAGGAAAAAAACACATGGCACCTGGTTGTCTCACAAGTCTCATAAACAAGCATTTTACATTCTACTAACATGTCTATAGTACCTCAATAACTGCTCAGGCTTGTCACTCCCTATTGTATAGATAGTTGTTCTGACCTACCTGTAACTATTCTCCAGGTCAAGTCTAACCTCTGGTAAGTATTGATACACTTATGCTCTCCTAGAGCCCACAGAAGGACTTATTTGTATATTTCCTCCATGCAACAGACCTCATTTTTAGTCGCTTAGGAGATTTTGCAAAAACATTTTTTTTCATTCATGCTAACCCACCCTAAAACAATTCTTTTTTTAATGGTCAAAGTTTAGCTTATGAAACATTATTTCATCAAAGCCTGTAACTTGAAAGATCAAGATCCTTTAAGAAGAGCAATTAAATTCCGATATTGAAAATGACGTTTAACTGGAACTTGTTTTCTTTTGCTGGTGGTTGAAGGCAAAAGTCAATATGGACATGTACTATACCTGTACCTTTTTGGCTTTTCTATTTGTTTTCTTTCTTTGCGTTGTTACTTATGTCTTCTGCTTCTGCAAATATGATGCAATTTAAATGCCGCTAAGATTTTTGCAAATTAAACAGTTTGTTTTTTCCTGTTCTACTTACAGTAAATTTAACAAACTGGGATCATTTAAAAAATAGTGTTTAAATATTTTGGAGATATATTTTGCTATTTAATGTATATAGAATATTATATATTACACAACATATATTTTACACTATATAAACATTATTCCCAAACCATATTTTCTTTGCCTTCATTTGTAAAGTGCCCTAGACAATAATAAAACATAAAATAAAGCATTGGATCACAATTTATCGTGCAGATAATAGCATTGCTTCTCTATACCAGTGTACTACAAATGCTTAAAAGTTTTTATTGCTAATTTTCTAATATCTGCTAGAAAAAATGCATTTAAATTATTATTTTTAAGCTCTAACTGTTTCAATAAACTATTTCTTTCATGAAATAGGTCCTTCAGAATTGTTATCCGCTGTTGATCAATACTGCATTTTTCAGAAACAGATTGATTTTAAACTAATTTGTCATAATTTTACAGCCCTACAATATGATTGTGACAGCGATAACAATATTTTAGATACCCTCTATACAGTAGGTATAAGGTATTGTATTTTCAAATGGGAGCAAAACCAATTGCCTCAAACCATAGCACTGTGTTAAAGGGAACTGGTTATTATGTTGAATGGGAACATTAAAATTCACTGACTGTTATCGTAAAGTGCTGTGCTACAGATAATAGTTCTTACAGTTAGAGATTATTAGTGGTATTGTAACTCAATGCTTAGAGGTTATTATTGTAATGGGAGGTTATTAGCGGTATTATAGTTGAATACTTAGAGGTTATTATTGTAATAGGACTTTATTGTATGGTTTAGTTTAAAATGTGGGAGTTTGTGAGTGATAGCTATAGGTACAGTAGATAGGTGAGAGTGTCATAATGGTCTCTTAAAATTTGTGTGAATTATCTAAAAGTTATAGAAAGTTTGCAACTTCATTATATCCTTACTGTTTGATACTAGACATTGGGTACAGTCAAATATTCTCATAAAAAGGGGGTTAAAATCCTTTATACATTCAAGCTACTGTTAGTTACAATATGAATGAAATTTCTCTTCTGCATGAAATTAAACCACATTCAACTCTTAGGGGCCTGATTCTCTCTTTTAGTAAGCTATGGGCAATTATACATACAGTATAATTCTTTCACATTACAAGTTTTAAATACCTACTAATATACTGTTTGGTGCAGAAACACTACTGACTAAACAATGAAAATTATATAATTAATTGTTATTTTATTTGTTTGGAAATTATATATATTTTGAACTGTCATACAAACTGATTTTCTTACCTAATACCATATGTATTGTTGTACGCTAGGGAGGTTTAATAATACCATGCTATGCATTCATTAAATGACCCTTAGAAACTTTCCCCCATTTCTAATCTAAGTGTGTCTGAAATGACTAGATACATAAGGTTTTAGTAATTGCACATCACTAGTGGCATCTGCAGTATCAACATGTCAGTCCAATCTGAATGAAGGCAGGATTATTTATGAAGCTTAAGATTTCTAGATGACTAGAACTTTATGTGACCAGGTGGTACAGTATATAAAAGACCAAGAACAAGGAATAATAGAATAGTTTGTGAATAGTAGAGCAGGAGGTAAACGAATCAAAGAATAAGTTACCACTTACTGTACAACTTACCTTTGCCAAATGCTGACTTAAACTACATTAATGGAAAACAGTTGGATATTCATGTTAGCGGAACTAATTGATTTTTTTAAGTCTGCCAAGCAGTGTTTGTCACTCTTGTTTATTTGAATGCATTTAGTTTCAGAACGAAAGTTGCATAATTTTTAACAGTTTTTGCAGGAAGTTTGTACTTCTATAAAGATTGACTTTATATACTGATGGAAAAAAGAAATGACATTTTTTCTGTAATGAGAATACTATAGTTATAGCTTATGTACTTTCACAAAACATTGTCAATTTGCTTTAAGCCCTGTGACCAGGAATACAGCTTGTGTAGTAAGGCAGTACCTGTGTATGAGTATAATGACAATAAACATGAACTTGTGTATCTTTTTTTTTCTTTTAAAGCAGAACCTGTTTTTTTTTCTCCCCCTAATTGTATGATTTGATTTTGCTCAAGTTAGTGTCTAAATTAAAAGTGTGGCTTTATTTTTCCATATTTTACAATTGAATTTAATTATAACTTTATTACATTATACTGGCTAAGGTAAATTATAATATGCGCAAAACATCAAAGTACTATGTTTATTTTAGAAATTAATAAAGAAATTAAAAAACAAAAACATACATTTTATTGGTGTCTGTAAAAGCTATCAGGCCCAAGAAGGCAGGAAGTCTTCTCTAGTGAGGATGCTGTAAGTTTTCAAAAATAGTACAGTGATTGTTTTGTTTAATTTACAGTGCATCGAAAATACTTTATTTTAATGTATGGCTTTATATACTTTTTATATGTAATCTTATCTACTCTCTGTTTCTCTACAGCTTTGCTTAAAGTCCCCCTTGACAAGTGAAACTACACTCCTGGCTCTTTACTGCTCATAAACCTCCAAGAACAGCTAACCATTTTATAGACTTATCTGCAAATAAATCCTGGTAAATTGTTAAAAAATTTAAATAAGTCATGTTTTACATTGTATCGATAAGGAGAAATTCCTACCAAAACCTTGTACTATTATATATTGTATAAGCTACCTTCCCATTTTAGTAATATCTGCAGGCTTGACTTATTTACCCAATATACTGTACAGTAATCATTTATATAAATCAGTGGTCCTAAAATACTCCACTGTATATACAGTACCTGATGCATTATGCTGATCACATCATTTCAATTTTCACCGGGTCCCAAAAGCCATGAAACAACCTCAATTTGTTTATTCATTGAAGTTTAATATTTCCTTTGTGTATTTTCATTTTTCAATATGCAACTGGCTCTAATCATTTGTGAATGAGTAGAGCTGGATATAATTTGTCTATTAATTGCTAGTCTGCATCTCCAAGAAATGCAAAAACAAAAACTATTAAAAATACGATTTAGCCATTGAGAGAAAGTGGATTCAGGGACCTACAGTATGAGAAGGATTTTGTGCAAAGGTTAAAGAGTTCAATCTTCAAGAACCCTGCCTGCTTCATATGAGGAAAGCAAAAAGGTGAACAGATTAAGACAGCAGTCCTCATATTTTTACAATCTGATAGATGTACAAAAAATTGAAAGATATGGCAAGTTCAAATTGAATGAAGTATCTGTATGGAGTTTCCCATCTTATATGTACAGGTCATAGTTTTGCTACTTGCATATAATACTAGTCTTGTGTTGAATTGCATCTTTTGCAGCTTGTATAGTATAATGTATGAAACCTCTTATTTTGGTACCATCTGTAAGCATGAGTAGTTATTTAACTGTATAACAATTAAAGTGTATTTTTTAAACAACGTTATTTGCAAGTTTTGTAAATGCATTCTCTAAATAAATTATTTATTGCACAAGTTGAATTACAGTATAGATGATCAATAATGTTACTCTATATGTCTGGTGACTAGCATGTTTCTAAACTGAAAATTTGGAAGTTTAGAAAATGCAAACATCTTATCTGGAGAACTCAGGCCACAGGACTGAAAATTTAGTTTGTATCAGCAGAACAACATGGATTTTCTTAATAGGTGGAAAAAAGACCTGAATTTGGATTAATTCCTGAAGCAACTTTGGCTTTCTTTAATAGATGTGTTTCTTTAAAAAATCCCTAGCCTTTATATTTTAGCAACAGGTTCTTTGTTAAAAATATTTAAATTGCATTCATATCATGTTTAAAAATGTTCAATGATGATATGTCACTCACTGTGATCAAATAAACATTGTTTCTGTCTAAAATTAAAAGGAAATCTTTGCATGTGTGAAAACTACTTGTGCTTAATATTATATTAACCATGTTTAACAATGCATTTCCAGGCTATGATGGTGATAACACTACTGTACATTAAGGTATCGGTCTCTTAATGTACTGTATAAAGCTTTTGAATTCAGCTACATAGTGTATATCATTAATATAGAATGAAATATTCCTAGTTTTTATTTGACATTGTATATCATTTGTGCTAAATAAAGTCTGATGTTGTTAAAAAAGTTCAAATCCTGGGGTGAAAAGGTAATTGAAAGAACATACGAGAGTGATTTAAAAGTTTATATGGACTCATACTTGGGATTTATTGTTAGGGGTGCAGAATTTAAATCAATTATATACTAAATTGGTTATACCTTACATGGGATATTGTGTTCAGTTTTGGAAATTACATAACCAGAAAGATATTATTGCTCTAAAGGCAATAGGAGAGGGTACGTCTGCTCTTGAAAAAAGGTTAGTAACTACAGTATACTTGCAGTAGGACCACTGGTAAGATCTCTACTGAATTGTTGGTTGACTACATCTGAGGCACATTAGATCATTTTTCATACATCGTCCTCCACAATAAGATTCTGCTTTCAAAAGTACCAGTTTCATAACCCCAGTCCTTCCATACAGTACCGTATGTCCAGTACACAGATTGCTCGGATTTATGATTTCAACAAGATCCAGTCATAATGTGGACCACAGGATGTTGATGATGTTTCCAGATTGAAACCGAAAGCCTTGAGTCTACCTTGCAGGTTTCTGCTTATATTTTGAGTGGTCTTATAAGCTGTAGGTGTCTTAAAAATGACTTTTTTCCTCCTTGTTTGAGCTTATGTCGCATGCAAAGCTGTGACTTTCTTTCCACATTACAGTTTCTACTGCAGTATGAAAACTGGTCTCTGCAGGGGGTTTCTAATTTACCTTTCTAGTTCATCTTTAAGGTGTTCTTGAGACATTTCTTTCTGGCCATGATTTCATTTGCAAATTCTTTGAAGCAATCTTTCACACTTTCTCATTTGATCTGATATTTGTTTACATTTTGAATGGAGGGTCACCTCAGTGAATCACTGGTAATGTATGAGTAGGTCTGTGACACACTCTTCACAATGTTGCATTTACAGTTAATCGTTCATTTATTTTCATTAAGTAATATTCTTTCATATAGTGGTACAGTAACTTACTAACACCATTTTATGAACACCAGGCACAAACCAGTTTTTCTCTGTCTAGAGAAGAAAATAGAATTGTTACATCCAAAACTCATATAACACAGTTGCATTATAACTAATGTTTGTATTAAATCTGGTATTTGGTTTCTGAAATATTTCATTGAAATGTAGTAGAATTCTCCTTCACCTTCTAGCATTGTAAACTGCAGTAGATCAAATCTTTTATATTCGCTTGCCTGATAATTATGTTATTTCACTCCTTTTAAAAGCTGTATTTGCTAAGATACTCAAGATAAGAGCCACATGTACAGCAACAGATTATAATGGCTTAATTAAATTTCACTGAGCACACATCAGATTCTGCTATCACATGCGCTAATAAAAAGGTCTCCATTTGAGAAACACGCCGAATCAGATTTAAAATGACAAAGCTGTTCATTTAGTCTACCTCATCATATTCTATCCAGCAGCACTGTCATGGAGTGAGTGACAAGACAGCCTAATAACAAAGAACATTCAAACTTCACTTCATAAATCTCCACTCACAGCCCATATCATTAATATTGTTTCCTGGATTTCCTCACCTACTGCTAGCAGAATTGAATTGCATAACTTACTCAATTTTGCAAGGCAGTTTCAGTTATACATACTAACATAATGTCTATGCTACTGTGTACATATCTTTATTGCAGTAAGTACCCGAGAGAGGTCTGATGATAATGGTCTTGATGATGGTCTGTTTATACATTACCTTGGTATTTATACTGCAGATTAACTTTTTAACCAAAAGGTAAATACGATGAAGCTTATTCAGGACCAGGTTTGGAACTCTGCTCTATTGAGAAAAAATAATCCTGCGAGTTTTCAACAAGTTTGAATTTCTTTGCATGTACAGTACAGTACTGTACATATTGTTTTCTTTTTTCCCTTAAGAATATACAAATCAAGAGGAATGTTAGACACATAAAGCCTTAATGTTTGTTTGATTTGTTGTTGTTTTTTCCTGACTTTAGTCCAGAAAGGCATTAAATGAAGGATCTTCAGCATAAGAATGATGGATCTCTCCATTTAAGATAAGACCATCTTCTCCATCATCTTCAGTCTGCCACTACTGTCCCAGTTTCCCAGAGCTATCATGGCAGGGCTGTCTGAACAAGCTGTGATAACAAAGAACCTTAAACTCACAGGTAAATCAATCTCCGCCTCTTGCCTGGGGGTTCTTGCCATCATTAGCAATGCTCTCTGGTACTCTACTCCATTTTTCTTTCAAAAGTTCCTAATGAGGCCAGAGCACACTCAGCAGTATTTTTCTTGGTTTAGATGGCTGATTAAAAAGATGCAAGCCCCCTCTTTTACATCAGATGCGACAGTCGTATCCATACATCACCTTTACTCATGTTACCAGAGTGAGAATTCATTGACAGCGACCTTCGCTGGGGAAGGAAAATCAAGGTGACTGTCATCTACCTACTGAGGTGAAACTGCCATACGTTTTTTTTGTAGATAACAGTGCAGTCAGAATATTTCCTTTTATCAGATAATGTATCTACTTAAGCTGCCATCCCTAGAGCTATTTTTGGATGACTTTTTTTGCACTTTCTACCTTTGTACATCTTTCTGGTTTATCCCTTATTGATTTACAGATTCTGAAAAGGACAGTAATAGCTAAGATGGGTAGATAGGAAAGGTGTGTTTTCTGACATCTATGTATTTTACTTTTTTATTTTACATTCTACTGAACTTATCAGCAATAAAACAAAGTACAGAGGTATTTAGTACCACTCTATTACTCTTTCAATAAATATTGCAGTATGATGTAGCCTGTTGTCAGACCATATGTTAATTTGACAGTTTCACAGTAGAACACTTTATTGTCATTAGTGTCTTTAATGATGATTTTACTGTTATTCAGTGTTCCAGAAAATGTGTTAAAGCAGTATTTGTAATTTGCTTTTACATCAGAATGTGATTGTTTGCATTGCTTAAGAGTCCTGTTCAGAATATTTCCTGTTAAAGAAAAAAACATTTTCAGACTATACACAATTTCAAGTGTTGCAAAAACTTAGCAGGCTTCGCAATCAATTAGAACAAGAATGATTTATTTATGTGAAAAATGTTTCATTTGAAATGTTTCCAAATTATAGTTAAACATTTTTGATAATTTGAAAGCATACTAATCAAAAATGAAGTTTGTACAGTGATCTGAGCAAAATATTTTTTACACTACATTGAGAATCAAGAAAAGAACACAAATAAAAACCTGGGAAATATGCCTTTCTGGAAATATAATGGTCATACTAATACCATTACAGCTGAAAAATGAAGCAGGAAAAGTAGGGGGTTCTGTACAGGCAAATGTGACTGTAGGTAATTCTCGAAAATGACATTTATTCAGCAAATATTTCAAGTGTGAATGTCAAGCATTACTCAGTTCATTGCTCTTACAGCTACATGAAATGAGATGAATATATATAGTAAAAATTGTTCCCTTCAAACCCTTGTGCAATAAATCTTATTTTTAGAAAGTTGCTGCTTATATTTTGTCAACTCCTGTTTTTGCACATACAGTACAAGAAGACAAAAAATGAAAAAAAATCTAGTCAATTGAAACTCCTGATACTCACCCACCAGTGACAAGAAGCTGGTTTTACTAGTGCTATTTTTTACTTTTCCTCATGTCATTACAATGAAGTGCAGCTTTCATATTTTACCAGCCAAATTTGTTGACATGCTGAATCCATTTTTATACAACTTACAAGACATGGTGAGTTTAACGTTTGCTTTGGACCTTGATCATTTAAGAAGGATTTTATATACATTATTTTTTTCAGTCCTGCTTATTCATCAAGCACAACATTCCTTTAATTGCATTTTCACCTGAATCCATTCCTTGATTAAACTCAGCAAAAGTTCATAATCACAAAGCAAGGTCAATTTTTATTTATTTGCTCTTCTTGATTGGGCCTGTGATTCTGTTTTACCTTATGTCTGAAATAAGACACAAAGATTATAATTGCTCATTATCAATCCTGATTTAGGTTATTCTAGTTACCTAATCTAGCTTTCAATTGAGTAGTTTATTGTTGTGAATTTATTAATTTCCCAACTAATCTAACAAGATATCCTGACTAATTTTATTTTCAGGATAGAGTCGTCTATAAATTGCAGGTCTATCATTTAGGAATTTCATTGTTTGCAGGAAAACACATTAAATTTTATAGTTTTATCTTTTATTTTATGATTATATAAAAGAAGAGAGGAAGAAAGGTGTAGTGATTAGGAAACAACAGCAATCTTTACAGCAATTGCATGTGCATCCTTGAGCTAGGTATATTTGGGAATGGTTCACCCAAATATATCCAGTAACATATGCCATTGTATACTGTAAATGGACGTATGTTGTGTTGAATAATAAGTTCAGCTAAACGAATGAGTAATAATTGTCTTCAAAAATATATGTCTTGCATAAACAGGTCACCAGGAAAACATTTTAGCCTCTACTTTGATTTGATAGTTGATAGTTACGTTTTCATTGTGATTAAATTTCATTATGATTCAGTATATTTTAAGCCTTATACATGTTAACAGTGTATGTTTTTTCATAAAAAATACTGAAGACCTTAGGTCACATTTTTCCTGTGGGCAGACTGTAGGTAAATTGGCCATCTAATTCATTTACAATTGTGGGCAGTTAGCCCACAGAGAAAATATAGATCCTTAAATGCTCTCTATGCAATGAAAAGTGCAAGTAAATTTGATTCTACAGCATATGGCAAGGCTGAGGATGCATGGAAAGATTTATACATGCACAAATATCATACTTCCAAAATGAGTTTATAGCCAAACAACAAAGACCCTGGATGGACAATAAAATATATAAATATATATTTAATATTTTAATATATAAAATAAAAGTCACAAAAGGGTAACAAAGTTCTTCGTGTGGGAAGAGTGCGTGCAAGAAAACCCTTCATTTGAAAAGACATTATATAAAAAATAATTTTGTGTAAAGGATATACAGTAATATATAATGGATTCTTTGTTTCACTGATACAAAATTGCTTGGAATGATGAGTATACATATGAACAGTTTGGTACCAAATACCTTTGCTAAAAACCCATTGATAGATTGAAGGAAGTGTCTTGTGAAAAGAGTCAAGCATGGAGCAGGGTCTTTGGTGGTTGTGGTATAATATCTAGACATCTTCACAAAATTAAGGTGAATCAAGTATAAGTGGGAGACTATTCACTATTTAGGCATGCAATATTCAATATTTCAAGAAGATCGTGATGCCCAAATGCCAGGTTTTCAGCAAAAAGATAAATCTGACATCTTCACTAAATTGAATAATTTTCTAAAAGGCCAAACCTTAACCTGTACCAATATACTGCACATACTGTAAATACATTTTGCACTTATTTGTATGTGGTATATTTAAGCAATGCCTTCTAGTTCTAAATTTTAGTTTCTCTTAAGCATCCTAGTGTCTGCATTCTCTTGGTGGCTGTTCGATCATCTAACTCAGAGAAGTGATTCTAATAAATTTAGGATGTGACACTGAGATGCCTTTTTACAACACCATCCACACAGGCCATTTTTAGGATGGCTCTAGGACACTTACAGAAGTTCTAATGCAGGCATCTGCCTCTTAGCCATGTTATAACCTCCACCCTCTGCTGTAGCGGCTCAGAGAGGATTCCAAGTCATTCTAAGTTGCATGTAAAAGCAAACCAACCATATGACAGCAGAGGAAGTAGGGCTTTGTCAAGAGAAAATCCCCTCAAGGCATTGTCACATCCCTGACTGAGAACTGGGAACAGACTGCAATAAACATAGGGTTGGTCCATAAATACCTACAATAAGTGTCTATAAGTGCATTCTATGAGAATGGAGAATGATTCTGAAAGGTGGGCATGTCGGGAAGGTTTAGCTTATTACTTATTTTTATATTTATTTACCTCTTGGCTTAACACTAAAGATACCTGAATTTTATGATAAGCCAATTATCTATTTAATCTGCACAAACAGTTCTGTATCATTTTTGAGAAACTGCTTGCATTATTTTTAACCACTGCCTGGAAATGTCTTTCTCCTAAAAGAGTTCAATAAGAGCCAATTTCTGCCTTTGGGCACTACAGCATAGCACTCTGGTCCTTGAGCAGATGCCCATTACTCTTCCCAAACATGACTATTAAGTCACTTCTCTTTGATAATTTAGGGAGAAAAAGTATATTGTTCCTGGTGATGTTAATATGTACTGTAATTATACAACACAAGTTTAATTTAATAGTAACCTGTACATAAACAGCTTAAGGGCATCCCTCAGAATAAAGTAGACATGAACATTTGAATTTTTATTTGCATTAGGGAACTTTTATCAGTACTTTACAAATGTTTTTATTTGTAAAGTCCTGTGTGGGTCTGTTTTTACCAATTCTCTTAGGTTATATATGGAGTCTGCCTGAACCATGTCTACTTGATGAATCTATGGAAATATTTCTGCAAAACTCTGCGGCAAAGTTCCCGACAAAAAACTTGAAAAAAAATCTACGATAAACAATTTAAAAACAAAACCGCAAGCGTGGGAAAAAGTGCAGAGTCCATTTGAGGCATATAAAAGAACAACTTCACCTTAGCCCTCTGCCTCTGTCAATAATCCTGAGTAATATTCAGTCTCTCAGGAAAAAGGTTGATGAGCTACAAGCAAATGTCAACTATCTCCACGAGTACAGGTACGCTGGTGTGCTGGCCTTTACAGAAAGTTCACAGACTCGGACAGATTTGCTCTTGGACCAAACAAGTACATTGCTTCACAACATGGTAATGAGTTTTATAAATTGGGAAATGAGAACTGAAGTTACTGCAAAAAGTCAAAATTAAAGCAAAAGGAAAGAATTGAAGGTTGAGGACTACTGTACTGCACATGGATGTAAACTATGACACCATACATGAAAACTATGGTGGGGCTACAGAACAAAGGTTATTTCTCAAAAAACATGGTGAACATTGATTATTTTAAAACTAACATAGGGCTGGAAGATGAACTAAATAGTTTTTACCTTAGATTAGACAAGTGTGACTTCAGTGGAGAAATTAGGGCTTTTAAAAAAAGCTAATCACCTCCACCAAGGTTAAATTTGATACTTTTAATACTTTTCAAGAAAGCAGAAGTCAGGAAACATCAGAGGTCAACACTATATTTATCATTCTATTTTCAAACTCTCTTTAAATCTGCAGACAAATTGGAATCACTCAAACCAGCTGCATCAGCCCAAAATTTCAACACAGGTAACATCCATACCAGTTGAAAAATACAGTTTTCCCAAGACATTAAATTATTTCAGACCAGTGGCCTTTAATTCTTTAGCAATGAAGTCATTTGAAAAAATGGCATGCAGTTCTTCCAGATATATCGACTACTTGTTCCCATGCAATGTGCCTACAGGGCTTAAAGAGGGGCTGGGGATGCTGCCCTCACATTATTGAATTTCTTATACACATATCCAGAAGATCTCAAGACACATATCAGGCTTTTACTTATACATTTTTCATCAGATTTTAACACCATCCAACCAAGTGGATGGTGTTAGTGGAGAGATTAGAGTGAAATTTTAGTCTAGATTTTAATATTGTAGATTGTATTTTAGACTGTTTGACCAACAGATCACTAAGAGTGAAAGTAAATGGTCATATATCAAAGGAGCTTTGTTCTTCCACTAGGTCTCCCAGGGAATGTGTACTATCCCCCATCTTGTACATTCTTTATAAAGACAGTTGTAGAAACCCTTCTGAGGACAAACATAACATTAAGTTTGTTGAAAACTCTGTCATTGTCAGTCTCCTCCAAGATGTATACACTGATCATGGGCCTGGGGTATTTTGTTGAATGGTGTAATAACTTCTTCCTTCAACTTCATGTGTCAAAAGCCAAAGATATGGTCATTGATTATAGAAAGCAACCATCAACTGCAAAACCAACAGTCATTGAAGAGCAAGAAATTGAAATTGTTAACAGTTACAAATATCTTAGCACTATTGTTAATTAAAATTACTACCTTTGAGGAAAATATGAATGCCACATGCAAAAAATCCAACAGAAGGCCAATTATTTAATCTGTGCAGTACAAAAATGACGTCATTCTATAGAACTGTTTTTGAACGTGTCCTAACATTCACTGTGGTTACCGGAACGCACACAATAAAAACAGATTGAGCAGGACAGTGAAGGTAGGCAGCAAAGTTATACAGTAGGTGAACAACAGTTACAGCTGGCAGTCATCAATACCAGACAAATAGTGTGGAAACAAAAGATAACAGTTATATGGATAAGTTATAAGGAGAACAGGTATTTAGGATTGTTTTGGTTATTCTCAATAAGATGGGAGAAGTAGCTGGATCTAGCAGACTTTAACATTTATTTATAAAACAATGTGGAGATGTTATTGGAAGGGGCTACACAACCTGAAGTATTTAATATACAGTATTATGATCAGTATTTGGTCTTATAATAAGTATGTTCCATAATAACTAAAAAAAAATTATTTATGTAAGTCCCATTAAATGAGGTCATAAAAAAAGTCCCATGTGCTGCAGAGTTGATGATAGAAGGAGGCCAGTCACAAGGGCTTTATAACAGAATAAATGTTCCTGCATTAATGAAGTCATTTCATATTCCCCTGTTTGTAGGAGCCTTCCTAGCCACAGATGACTACCAGGCTTCTTTATTTTTCATTTTTTTTCCAAAGTCATTGATTGTATTTGTTCGTAAAGAGTACAGATTATGTTGTTTGTATTATATTCCCAGGAACAGAATCTCCAAAAGATCCAATTTCCCTTTTTACTAGTGTTATTGGTGGCAATAACACAAAACTCCTTGAAGTTGCTATGACTAGTGGCTGAGCTTCGAGAACTACAGTATAATTGTGGTGTGCTGGGAATTGCTGCTTCAGACTTCTGAGTCTTAAATATTTAATGGTCTTTGGAGGAGTTACATTAGGTACTGTATTGTCAGAATACAGTAGGCTACTGTATTTTACTTATTTTCACTAGATTGGACTAGTTACTCTCCATAAGCTTTTTATGGAGTTGAATTTGGGATAATGTGGACTTTATCAGTTAAACAAGCAGTGCAATAAGAATTTGAGTTATGCGCTTGAGGTATCACTTTGTGTTCTACTGAACTTCAAAATTCCTTGTATTGCTTCCATGATATTACCATATCAAACAGAAACTGTGAGGATGCTTTAACATTTTTAAAGCTTATTTATTTCTTCTTTTTAAATGACTACATAAACACTTATTGGATGTTCCTGTTGAAAAACTGCCAAGTACATAGCAAACATTCTTAAAATTCTTGACATTTTGAGACATTTAATATTTCATCCCCTGATGGAGTACATTTTATGGGAATTTTAATGGGTTTCACAGAAACCTTACCTGATGCAATGACCTACTTTTATAGTTTTATTATAAGGGAAAATTAGCTGTTGTACTAAATCAATATAAGCACAACAAACTTGAAATTTCACATTGATTTCTATAGCATTACGTTAATGTCATGCTACATTGGATATACAGTAAAGGTCTCAAAGGGATAAAAGTAGTTCTGTCTGTATGTCTGTGTCCTTCTTAGAGATTCAAGAATTGTAAATTAAAACTAATTAAAAGTAATGTTTAAACCATTCATGAAATCCTTTCATCTAAGGTTAGAAATCAGTTTATTTAATATCGTGTTTAAATAAACTAGTTATTTTATAAATCTGGGTTATTGTGAAAACCGGACCAACCATGGTGTATAAAATGTCCCACACTGTTTTGGTGTGTAACCTGCTTTTATGTCACTGGATTTCCCTGTAAACCTGCTAAATGATGGGAGAGCTGCACTCCGCTTCTCACTTTTAATCTCAACTATAAGAGAAAGCAAACCCTGCTCCCTTTTAACATATGGGAGAGGCAACCCTTCTCCCTGCAACTTCTCCCTGCAACCCTGTGAGAAAATTATAACCTTTACCCTGGTCTAACCATAGACCAGGGTCTATAGTTAGACCAGGACCATTTCATCTGTGTTCTGAAATTTTTTATAGAGAGTGATGATCGAGCACAGG
This sequence comes from Lepisosteus platostomus, assembly GCF_059453375.1. Lineage (NCBI taxonomy): Eukaryota > Metazoa > Chordata > Actinopteri > Semionotiformes > Lepisosteidae > Lepisosteus > Lepisosteus platostomus. Next base: position 49,183,817 of record NC_142618.1, on the reverse strand, counting down.
TGCAGCTGACTTTATTCTTGTTGTATTGTGCGAATGCCTGCACAATCTCTTACTGGTGTTCAAACCACACACCCACAGCACAAACCATTACAGACCACTGAGAGATACAGGTACCCTATTATAATGGGAATACTGTGTGGGGATTATACAGTACTGTAACGACATAGGAATACAGGTGGAATATTTTTTCAATTTGTATTATTACAATTTAATGAAAAGCATACAGTAAGTATAACTGATTGTATTGCTTAATCTGCAAATATATAATATCCCGCTGAATTAAAATGGCAAATAGTGTTAGGAGCTCTCACAAGATTTGATTTTGAAAGCTATCCTAAAAAAATATGGGTATTTTAAACTGTATGTATAATCCTATACTGAAAAAATAACCCTTTGAGTGATTTGAAGTGGTGACTATTGACTTTAACAAAAAGATGTTGTTAAGAACAGTGAACTGTGAGCATGGAGCATACAGTATGTTGCTTTGAGAATGTAACATTTTGAATTATCCTAAATGCATATTACCTTTTACAATGTAGTGAATTGTATTATTCTTTGTAAATATTTGGTTAAAACAACACACATTAAAGAATATTATTTTATATAGTTTCTCAGTACACCTATTTTGACTGAAACACAGTTCCTTTTCTGTTTTTTTTTTCTGTTTAACAAACTATGTACACAGTATGTACAAAGACAGATACATGATTAAATGCTTATTTCTAACTATAAAGGACAAAGAGGCTCGGCTGGGAATTAGAATTAGAGAGCTGTATGACCCCATCATGGACATCTGGGATAAAATATATGAAAGATGGTAAGCTGACACATCTGGATGTGAAAGCATGGACATAATTTTCAGAACCTAACTGTCAGTTCAAGAGAGTTTTAATTAAAACCATTTATTTTTTTCCTCTTCCAAGGTCACTTAAAATTATTAATACATGTACTGTACTTTGTATCTGTGCTGAAATCAATTTAGTTATTTGGAATTTGGCTTGAAAAAAAACAGTGTGAAAATGTAATTTTCAATTTTCTGACCAGTGTTTACTGTATATTTCCATAAAAACACTTTTTATATTTTATTTTGTATACAAATGTAGCTGGTAAACTGTTCAGTTGTTCTTGTATTATCTAAAATCCATTGAGTATGAGTCCTATAGCAATACCGCCAGATTGGTTCAGTTGGTTTAGTAGTAACAGGCAAGCTCCAATTTAAATGTGAGGTATGATGACAAAGATACTGTACATTTTATGTTTATGTTTCTCCCCATATTTACGCAAAAACAGCAAGAAGGTTAATATCAAATAAAATAAACCCAGTAGTATTAAACCTGATACAGTTGTAATAAAGGCAGAATGATTTTAGATACTGTATATTAGCATTTCATGTGTTTGGGTCATCTCTGAATCCCAAAAGTGTGAACCAATTGATCTCCACATATAGCGATGCAGAATATAAACAATTACTATATATATAGAAGAAATATCAAATTATAAACTTATAAATTAAAGTATGTAGAGGGAACTTGGAGAAAATGTATACTGTATCAGTTGCAGATAAACTCATGTAATTGCAACCAAGGCAGAATTTAGACAAATTGTCCCTGACCTATTTTGGCTTGAAGGATGATAGTATGCACAAGGCAGTAAGAGGCCCCTTAGTGTGACCGGAGCAAGCCTTTGCATGCACTACTTTAATACTAAGTGTGTGATGAGCACTTTTGTTAATGTCACATTGGATTTGAAATTGATGAGCAAAGTTTAACAAGTATTCCTTTTTGCAGCTAAACTGACTGCCTGCTAAGAGACTGGGATTAACCCTGTTTAAGATTTTAATAACAGGTCAATCTATAAAAAAAAAAGTAAAAAATGTTTTGCATCAGTGGGTTTTTCTGTTTTTGGACATTTTATTTTTGAAAATTTCCACAGCCCTTAACCATGGTACTTAGCTAATTTATTATTTTTATATGCATGCATTTTATCATGTGTTCTATTTATACTGTATATATACAGTATATTGCAGTCATGAGTTCTTTGTTAAAATGGTTATTTTCCTCTCCTTTTTAGGAGTGAGATGCCATTGAAGATTGTGATGCAGGTGTGGGTGGATGGATGTGTTTTGTTGTTATATAGAAATAAAAAATGCAAATATTTAACCAAATATGATCAATTAAAATGACCCTTGGTGACAAGGGAAAAAAGGGTGTAAAAACTGAGGTGTAAGGGACATATACAAAAGCAAAACAGGAGCATTTGAAATCGTATGGGACAGAAGACTTCAAAGTTAGAGAGACTGAGCCTTAATTCTACTGTTTATGTACCCAAATGAATCAATAAAACAATTAAAAAAGGGGCTAAAGTGATATCAAGGCAATGTAAAACTTTCAAGCTGAGATAAGTGGAAGATTAAGTAGAAAGTGCATAGTGGGCATTAAGCAAGGGAACTGCAAACTCTTTTCAGAGAGTATGAAGAATTTACTATTGAACAAGTGAGAAACCTCAAAAACCCAGTTAATGGTATAACTTGGAAAGTCCCTTTTCAGCCCCTTTAACGGTTAAAAATAACCGTTGCAAGATTCATTAAACTGAATCTGAGACCTGCTGGAGGCTGTGGGAATAAAGACAGTAACATGAGCTCCTTTAAGGATGTCTGTACCAATAACAAAGGATACGGCTGGACACCAGAACCAATACACAGAGGAGTTAGGAGGTAGTGCCATTCATACACCAAAAATAAGAAGCAAAAACGAAATAAGATTACAGAAAGAAATGATGGATATAAGGGTAATGGCTGCCTTTTACGTAATGTACCAAAATGTACAAAAAAAAATAGAACAGCAGTTGGGAATTGGGAGGTGTGATTTTATTATAATAAAATACAGTATAACAGTCTTAGCTATGTGTCACGACCTTATGCAGACGACACGATCCAGGGAAAAGTGAAGAAAACACGCGGAAAATGTCATGCAGGATACGAGAATGAAAACAGGGGGGCGTGTCCATGGAGTGCTGATGGTCAGAGGAGGTGTGGCCGAGGCAAACAATCCGGGGATGAGTCAAAAGCGGAATCCAAAGACAGGGCAAAAGTCTAAAGCCAGGCGATTCATCTGGGACTGATGATTAAAAACCAGAGCCGGGTTGGGACTGGCAGGGGAAACGGGAATGGGAACAGGAACTTAAAACCATGACGGAGCCAGGCGCATCCAGGTCCAGGGCTTGCATGATGCTGAAACCAATGCACAGCCGGGATTAGCGTCAGCATCTGGATTTTAAGGGGGAACTGAAAAGGGACTGGAACAGGGAACAGGTGCGGGCGATGAAGCAAACAAGGAAGGGCTGGAGCGCCTAAGACAATTATTCATCTTTTTTAGGTGACACCAAGGGGATTAATAAAATAAAGCTAGAAAAGAGACACTCAAGTGAACCAAGCTTGATTAACCTCCTTTCCTCAAAGAAATGAGTTGACAACATCCAGATCATTAAGTGCAGACTGAAGATTTTTGCATGCAAGGGCAGTAAAGGGCACAAGAGCTTAACCCGGTGAAGTCCAAAATAAAAGTCCAGCTAGTGAAATAAAAAGTGGAGGGACTGTGATGATATTGGCATTCTGGGACCATTTCAGGAATATTAATCATAGTCGACAGGTACTTTAAAAGTCACTTTGATTTACAAAGGACGTGGATTTGGCAAACAGAGGATAGGGAGGTAAGACAGAAAGAGTGCTTTTCAGCATGTCAGAACATTCTGAGTTAAATAGTTAAGGCTTTTGCACCCCTAATTACTCATGATTAATGCAAAAAGATGGTCATATTGTTCTAACAGGGGAAAAGTAAACTTGATAAGAAGGTGAAATGGGGGAGGCAAACTTAAATGCAGAGGAGGGTAGTGATACACATACTGTATCATAGCAAGAGTTGTAAAGAATGCATGAGGGTACTCTCAATCCCACAAAGAGGGGCAGTAAACTTCTGTATCTGAGGCGTCTTCTTAAATTCTCTGATTCCATTGCCGAAGACAAGCTACACCTTACATGAAATAAAACTTTATTTATTTAAATCCATAACATAAGAGTTTTTGGGCTACACAGGCGTACAGTATCTAGAATTGGAGATCTACAGTACAGTTATCCAATTCATACATAAGCCTGGGGTCAATGATGAACAAAAAAAACTCCTAAAAGAGCTGAAATCTAAGCATAACTCACAAATTGAATTCAAAAGCTTTCTGAAGGACATTAGACAGAAAAAAAGACTCACTGAAAAAGAGCAATGGTACAGTATATCATTGAAAGCATCATAGAATCAATGGAATGAGATAAAAAGTATGACTAATTTAATTTGATAAAGTTTGCTGACAGAAGGAATGGGGAACAGATGGATTGATTAGTGTGCTATGAGAAATGGGGCATGGGAATTATGAAAGTGTATAAAATACTTATGCAAATATAAAATAAGATAAAAAGTTATCTTGTCATGTCAATGATGCAGTTTTAACTAGTTCTAGTCCAAACACATGCATTTCCTCAAATGCGTACCCATTTGTAATTTGAGAATTATTCATTTTCAAAACCCTACTAAATACATTATATATCATAGGCTGTGTGAGTATCTATTACTCTTGCTGCTTGTTCAAAGAGGTTTAAGAAAGACCTCTATACCTTTTTTAAATCCATATTAACTATCCACTAGGAACAGTAGATGAGCTTCTAGTCTAGTTCTAATAATGACTTTTATAACCTCACATTTAATACAAGTCAGACCTATTGGTCTATAATTATTTGGTTCAGTTTTGTCACTCTTCATTTAAGCACTACATGAGCAAATATCTAGCTAATGGGTATTACCCCTGTCTTGACCTAATGTTTCTGAGGTTAATGAATAACATGTTTTGTTTCCTTAAGTATCTAAGGATACAAACATGTCCTGGAGATGTAATAATCTTTAGTGAATCTTGAAACACATCTTCCTCTTCCATGCTTACATAATTTAAGCATTAAACTGTGTACTTCTACTGCCTGAAGAGAACTGTGAATTTTGTGGACTTTCTTCTTTGTGAACACCTGAGTGAGATGTTCATTAAGGAAGTCAGCCATTTCTTTCTCACTGTCTAAAAAGGTTCCCTTGTCTGGGATACTTTTTATATTTTATGGTTAAAATGAGATGTTTAATGATCAAGACAATCACCAATCATCAGTTTAATTTGTCATATATTAATTTTGGTTTTTGTTTTCTCTGCTGCATTTTTTTTTGTTGTTTCCTAATTCCAGAAAAACATTTTTCAGGGCTCTTTATGCCCTGAAACTTTAATAGATCTGCTGGTTTTAATCACAGTAAAGCATAAATTATCCACAAAATCTAGATTAATCCAGGCCCAGGCAGAGTTTTTTAAGTATAAGATAAATCACTGCAATCAATATTTATAGATGTACTCTATGTAATTAAGAGGTATAAATAACTCTAATGAGTGATTTAAGCCAAATATATATTGTACTCCCCAGAACAAGCAATACACTTACAAGATTCAAGATTAAATATAGACTTTAATCACTTTTAAAGTGACCAGTTAAAAAAAAAACTGGTACTGTATGCGATTGGTAATGTTAACTGACAATCTAATATTTTGTGGAATTTCATAAAGTGTCATAGCATAGTTTTTAAAACTGAAATTTGCACAGTTTTAATTTTGTATTTTAACAGTTTCTTTAAGTGACATACTGTATAATGCTTGCTGTTTATTTATCTGAACGAATTTCAATCAGTTTATGCTTTTCGATATTTAAACTTCATGTTTTGCACACAAATGTGTAACTATTGTTTATACATTATACTGTATGTTTACCTGTTTGGATGGTTCCTAATAAATTACTAGGAAAGATGTTTTTTCCAAAAATTATGCATTATAATCAAGGCACTCTATGAGGATTTCCAATGCAGAGCTTTAATATAACAGCCACCTAACAGAAAGCTCTTTGTTGTCGTAGAAGATTGGCTGATGAAATAAGTGACAAGAAGTGGGAGCCATAACATACTGTCGGTGAGGATATCAGGGTTTGAAGTCTTGGATTATGCTCATGGTATTACACTTCTTTCCATATGACTCCTGGAGATCCAACAGAAAATAGAAATTCTGACAGAAAAAGCAAGCAGTATCAGTCTCAACATGAGTATACAGTAGGAGAGACAGGCTACATGCAGTTTAACTCCATGGTTAATCACCCAGTGCAAGAGATGGGTTGCTTCATTTGTGTTTGCGGTGAGATGTAAAAAGATGGTGTCTGTGGATGGGAAGTAAACATACTGTATGGATCAGCAAAGCAAACTTCAGTATACTTTGAACTATTTTGAGGTCAACAGACATAAATATGTTGAACTGTAGAGGTGGAAGCCATTTCATTGCAGATGAGATCAAGATGATGGTGTTGCCTGAGTTATGTGTTCAGAATACTACTTTCTGCAATACACAGCTTCTATGGACATCACAGGCTGGAAAAAATTGCCAGGTCAAGCAAACATGGCAATAAACAGAAACAAAGAAACATCTCAAAAGCTTTGTTGTGCCTTGCAAAATACAGTATCTATCAACACTGCCTCAAGCACCAGCCAGCATACTGAGGAATAAATGGCGCATCTAAGGAATTTGCAAAATATGTCAGTACTGTATGTGTTATACTGTATATAGGGCCTTGCATTGAACCTTTTAACTAGAATTTTGTCCCCAAGCCACAAGATGTTACTATAACCTTCACTGTTACTCATGTAATGTAATGAGCAATCATTAAACACTCATGCTATTAGAGTTTAGAAATGTTCTTGGAAAAGATACATAAAGCAAAGTGAAGCACTGGGAAAATGGAAAATGTCTCTTCAAAGTGAAAATATATTACATTCCTGAGGTGAACAGTATGTTAATTTTACAGTATGATGAGAGTTTCATGCTGAAGTAATGGCAGGTGTCCAGTATTTCGCTGCAGGAAAGTTCTGCTATGGCATTTTCTATATCTTATTCCCTTGGATTCACAAGGCTCTTTACAAGTCATACAAAAATATTTTCAGTTAAAATCTGAATGAGTGCACTCAAAAATATCTCACAACATTACCTTAGTTATCTTTTCCCTCAGGGACCACTCATAAAATGTTTATCAAAGAAAAATTAAACAAAACTGTAGGTATCAGCCGTCTGTGTGGTGAATGTATAGCCTCTAACATACTATCCTGTATAACATTCTTCCTTAGGAGTTCCTTAGGAGGCAGTCAACCTGATTAACTGGATGACAATTGGGAGATTTGTCTATTAATGTATATTCATGTAATCATTCCTTAATTTTTCAACAATGTTCTTCTTTCTGGCTGCTGTCTCTCTTGAGCTAAAATAGTTTACCTAAACCCTACCTAAAACAACTTATCTTAAGCCCTCCTTGACTCAAAAATATTGGCTTATTTCTGCACTTTTTTTTACTCTCTAAAATTTTTTAGCAAGAAGCTCTGCACTTTCTTCACTGGATATTCTCTGCTTGACCCTTTCCAGTATCCCACGCACCTGCTGCTTGTTATTTGATCCCACCATAATTAGATAATTTATGCCTCACTTGAAGTTGCTTCAATTGGATATTTGCATTTTGTTTCAAGTCAAAAGTTTGGGATTTTATTATCTTAAAATAAATTATAATCTTATTATTAAGTCAATGAAGGTTTTTAATTGTTTAACTGAGGGCGTGGCAGGAACAAAGTCCAACAGGTGTGTGGACCAGAATTGGGTCCCACTGATATATATTATAGTTATCAAAGGAATGTCATTTTCTTACAAGGTTAAAGAGCAAGTAAGTTTTAGTCTTGAACAGAGAAAATGATCAGGAAAATTGATTCATGGAATGGCGGCACAATGGTGTAGTGGTGTAATGGTGTAGGGCACTGAAGCCCTGGGTTAATTCTAGACCTTGGGTTCTATCTGCATGGAGTTTGTTTGTTCTCTTCACTTTCAGGTGGGTTTCTTCCAAGTGCTCTGTTTTCCTCTCACAGTCCAAACACATTCTAGTGTGTTAATTGCCTTCTGGGAAAATTAGTCTTAGGTGTGAATGTGTACTTATTTGTGTCTGTGGGTTTGCCCTGCGATGGACTGGAGTCCCATCCGGCGTATACCCTGCCTTGCACCGGTTGCATGCCAGAAAGCCTCCAGCTCCTCTGCGACCCTGAATGGGAAGAAGTGGTTATGGATGGATGGATTTAAATAATCTAAATCCTTAATGCCACTAGCCCAATAGACTCCTCTAGCATCAACAAGGAAACCTAAGATAGAGGACACAGGTGGAAACAATACTCAAGTTTAGTTTTACAAACAGGAATGAGAGGCACTTCTTTATGCAAAGAGTTGTGGGAGCCAATGCCCTGGCTTAATTTAAGAAACAGCTGTGTGAAATGTTTGGAGCAATTAGTTAATTTGAACAAAATGAGCAAAAATTGCTGGTTTTCTTGCAAAACATAATTTACAGTACTGTACTTTTACTACAAAGCAATCAAGCAGCTCTTTGTTTTCTGATTCATGTACTTAGGAACCTTACCTAGGTATTTATATTGACAAATCATTTACACCTTCTAGGTAATGTGAGGAAATAATTCACAAACAAACAGAATGTGAGAATATTTTAGATGTGTAACTATAAAACATGGCGTGTTATCTTAAAATTGAAGAATTGTGTTCAGTCTGGAGTACATTACAAAAAATACATTGCTGCTCAATTCAGAGCTTAAATTAACGTCCTTTACTGACAAACTCTATGACACGCTCTGTCTCAAATACTCAAAACTCTCAAATTACTTTTAACCCAATGGACTTTTTCCAGAATACAGAGTGAAACATGAATGTGAGATCCCAAATGGAAAACACAGGCATTTGAAACAGAGAACATGAAGTTCATGTTGAAGTTTAACCTGATTTTTTTAAACTAGATACTAGCAACCTAACAAGCTATAAGGACTCATTGTTCGAATTGGGACCTTTAAGAAAACGACTACATATTTGTAAAAATCTGAATGCGAAAGGGTTTATTTAGCACATGGGTGCTGTGCTGGAAATTGCAGGACAACCTGTGGTTGTTCAAAAGTTTTATGAATGACACCATGATGATTTCAGAAGAGCATGTTTATTCAAAGAGGTCCCCACAGATGGTGATGTAATCATTAGTGTGATTATTGCTAAGTGTCGAGCACTTGATTTAAATGCATCGTACATTTTTTTTAAAATACCTAGTTAATCATCTTTTAGTTCCTCAAATGTGTAGTCTGTCGCATTTTGTACTGGAAAAGCAGTGTAACCCTTTAGACATACATGGAATGGATGGATGGATGGCAACTGATGAATTAAGCCACCTGATGTCTGTACAGAGATTGCAGCTGGTAGCTTTTAAAGGCTTCCCAGAGAGATGAATCTCGCTGTAGACCCTATTCTTTTAGGTTTTTGCCTTTTATTTATGAAATCAGCTGTGAGGATTTTAAAAAAATCAGTCCTGTGGATAGGTCTTACCATAGACTTTAAAAGTTTGCCTGAGCAATTTTGTGTACTTTTCTGTTGGAAAGGTTGTAATTGAGGACTAGAGGAATGTCTTTGAATGTCTTGCTGTGTTTTAAGTCTTATCTCTTTTTCCTTTGGATTTTGTAGAATCTACACAGCTGTAAAAATGTTCAGTGGAAAACTGCTATTAAAAAAAAAACATTTCTCTGATTTTTTTTCAGAAAACAGCAACTTTGTTTAGAGAATCTTAAAAACACATAGATGAAGAATATTTGTCTGAAACATTCTGAAACAGGAAATGTAGTAATTTAAGTAATCGGTACAACACAATAAATCCTGTGGTTGTTTTATTATACACTTTAGTTTAGCCCACCCTAAGAAATATGTATGAATATGAATATTTCAGTTAGTGAAGAAATATATTATTCTACATTAAAGTCTTATCTGGATATTTGTCAAGGATCATTTTCTATTTTTAGATTTATTTACTTTATTCTTACATACTGTATGCAAGAATATTATAAAGGGCACAGTTCTTACAATTTACAACTGCTGTATTTAAGTTTTTTAAAGGAACATGGGCATGCTACTCGATGTACATCTATTGAATACTGTATGTACAGTACAATACCTTCATGCAACGCAACCTACAGTATGTTCAAAATTATTACTGAACTGTACACAACAAAAACCTAGCTGATTTGCATGGGTCTCTAATATGGGTTGGCCAATATGATAAAAATGTAACTATTTGGCTTTTTGTCTCTAAAAGTATGTATTTTATTTTAGCATCACATTTCTAGGTTTCAGTGGTTTGAGACCAACATGTGTATAGTAATTGTGCTAAGCATTACTCAGCTATATAATAATCTTATTCAGTATACATATTGTATTGAACTGGCTTATATCTGACAATTGCAGATATTTGTTTTTAAATACAGAAAGATACAGTCCTTACAAGAGCCACATAATTTCAAATTGCATGTAAATCTGTAACAAAACTGCAAGCTGCATTGGTTTCTTTTAGGCTTAATTCATACATATACTGTACTGTAGATGCTAATTTTTTTGCACACTTTCACACTTTCTAGACTTTTGAAATTACAATTTACTGTATTTGAAATTTAATTTTGAGTATCCTTCAGAAAAGTATGATGACTCTGTCTAATACCCAACTTCAAAACTTTGAAGTCTGAATTGACACTTTTGTTTTAATAATTGAGTATCCATATCTTTTTTAAATGTGTCCTTATGCATTAAAATGTGTATCACTTCTTTCCCCTCTAGGGAATCCTAGATACATAATTTTCATAAATATTGAATGAGAAGGTACAAACAATCACTGCAATGTTATCATTTATTTGTAAATATTTTTCACAAGCTGTGTAACAATTGTGCCAACAATATACAGAAAGGTTTGCAGGAGTAGCTTGTCATAATATTGAAATTGCATTCATGTACTATATATGGATGAATGTTGTAGGTCACCTTTCTAAGTCTTAATTTTATAATCTCTAGAGTTGAAGAAATAGGAAAGAAAATCAATACAATATAATATGGATAATACAGTATGTATGGATTTAAAGACTGAGTTTGAATCAATTAAAGAACTACTTATACATCGGTAAAATTAAACAATGGTAAGATAGGAAATAGTGCAATTTCTGAAAAATGTATTAACCCTTTTCAATTTTTATAATGCCTTTATTTGTAATCAAAGTACAACAGGGTGAGTAAGAGGTGATATAATTGTTTAAATAACAGACAAACGTTGTTTCAATTTTTCACATAACCAGTTTGAAATGAAGCTGTTTTTATAGTGTTTATAGCTGTACCTCTGTGTCTTCTAAGACAAACACCTAAATAGATTACTTCCTAAACTTGACAATCAACAGCTGACACCCACATTTGATTATACAGTAAACATAGTCCTTGCATTTAATTTCTGATGCCAATGTTCACCAAATAGGTCTCTAGTGAACTTCTACCATTTAGTTTGACTGGCACTCAGATTGAAGCCTAACTTGCCCGGTATTTCATTCTGCAGGTTTTATTAACAAAGCACTGAGGATTTTATTAACATTACACCAGAGTTCAAACTTCAAAATCCTGATATGATCCACCTAGACCCCATGTGAACAAAACATCCTGGATCTACAGGTAAGTCTAATGCAATTTCCCTCACGGGATCAATAAAGTATCTATCTATCTAATTTTAAGGAAAATTAAAAATTGCCCAGGCATCTCTTCAAATTCTCCCAAGCATCTTCTTTAAGGAAATTAAGAAAGCATATATATAAAAGCTTGATGTTGTTTTTGATCGCAGAGGGACTAAAATTCTCGAAGTGATGTTATTCGTAATGGTTTGTTGGACGATTAATATCAATAAATATAATACAATGTAAATGTAAATGTTTTTCTTAATTAAATAATGTCCAATAAAGAGGGGATCCAAAGTAATATTCAGTAATTAAAATAATTAAATATATTAATATTACTAAATATTTAATATCTATTACTTTTCAATATAATATTTGACATGTAAACTTTTACTTTTAACTTTTTCATGCAAGGACAGAATGTATAAAATATTTTGTTCAATATCTGAATTAAATGGTGTGTTACTTAAAATAATTAGTTTCTTTACATTACTGGAAATGGAAAACTGAAAATCAGGTTTGAAAGGGAACTCATTTAACATTTCCATTTATCAACATTGGCAAAGAATGTAATTGCTTTCAGACTATCCTTATAAGCTAGAGATCAGCACTTGCTTTACATGTGATTTAAGAAACAATATAATTTCTTTATTATTTAAATAATTTTATACACATACATTTTCCAAGCATTCTTTTAAATGCAATTAACGCTTGCATAAAAATGAACCTCTCGGCACATGTCCATCAGAATGGCAGTCTTGAGGAAAGATGGACTGAGAGCACTGAGGCAACTAATCAATTTCACAGCAGGTCTGGCGTCAGGCTGCAAGTCATTTCAGCTCTTTAAACTGAGCAACTTTTTTCTGCATCTAGTCATCCTAGGCCATTTCTGATATGTGCCAGCAACTGAATATTTCAGATAGCAAAAGCATGCCAGCACTGTAACTGCCTGAGATACACCGACAGTTTACTAGTCCTGTAATTAGTTACAAAAAATGTGCTGCGGGCAGCAAATGCATTTTTATCATTTTACAAAAAGGTATTTGTACAGAGCCTGAAAGGGTGATCTAAAATGTCTTGTTTTAAGAACTAAATAAACTGGAACCAATAAATTAATTTTAATCATAATCATGAAGTGAGCTTTACAGTAAAATATGTCCCTTATCTGTTAAAGCAGATTTGAACAACTGTTTCAATGAAAAAATGCACTAATTTAGATTAACTACATTCAAAGTAATCAGAGCAGGGAATAATTTCATTTTTTTAAGTTTGTAATAATTGCATTAGGTAAATACAAACATATATTAATATTATGTGGAGTTATGGGGGGGTATCAAAATGTTTAAATTTACCTCACAATTGCCTCATTCTATAAGGTAGAACAAAGGGCATTTTTTAGTAGAGTTTGATCAGATGTTTTTTTATCTTATCCTTGTGGACGTGGATATTTTCAGTGAATTGTATTAATTTTTAACTAGGTCAGTAACCTGCAGTATGTCACTGGTGCCATTATGGACACACAAAGGAATTTGTCACAGCACTTGCAATGAAATTGGCAATACAAGTAATAATAATAATAATAATAATAATAATAATAATAATAATAATAATAATAATAATAATAATAATCTAATGAGCCTCAGAAATTAAATTATTTTATTTAATAACAAAATACCTCAAACTACCATTTGAAGAGATGAATATGGACTTGTTCAACATAAAGAATGTGCTGTTTGTGCTCTATTGTTGTGATTAAGTGTCCAACGACATTTTCAGACAAAACACAACAAACACAAAACGATGCGGAAATGGCGAAATCTATTAAATGGGCCATAGATAAGTATGGAAACAAATTAGCTCCTTTACTAATTTCTGTGTAATCAAAACTCAAGTCACAGAAGCAAGTTACAAAATCTCACAATCTGCTGTGAAACACGTTGAGGCAGTTACACATGGGGAATATATTAAAAAAGCTTTATTCATTTTAGATATTATTATATTTTAATATTACATTTTTTTTGTTTTTACAAATTTACAACATATAAGTAGGGCTGTTATTGACATTGAAATGTATCAGTGGCACACATCTGTAAAAACAAATGCATGAGCTGTCTCTTGGTCTCTTCCTTTAACACTTTATAATGATTTACTTGCAGAAATAATTATATTTTGTCATCTTTATTTTTATCATCTTTACTTCTTCATTGTCTCTCGTTTTAACATCATAACAAAGTATTAAAACACAAGCATTGTAAGAAATGTGTGCTTTTGAATTTGTTCATGTGTAGGTTCTCTACACACGTATAAGACACAAGTTAATTGATTTAAATTATTCTGCAATTAATTCTCAGTAATAATATTGTAGCTGTTACACCATGTAACAGCTTTTACTGTACAGCTGTTTAAAAGTAAAAAGGGGAAATGTATTCCCTGACTACACCACTTAGAATTACGAAGATATATTATAAACTCAATTCTATAATCTGGGGGTCCCCAAAGTTATTTCTATTTAAGAGAGCAACCATGGAGTCAATGAAAGAAAGGACACAGCAACACAGCGATGAAATGCCATGTCCCGATTCTCGTACTGAGCTACTAAGTCCTTCCTCGAAGTCCGCATTTCAGTGATGTAGCATAAGTGTGGATTAGTTGTACTTGTACTCAAGTATTCAAGGGTGCATCATTACAAAAAGGGGAATGGAACATCACTCTTCGTGACATCTTGCGTGACATCACTCTTCGCTGGTTATGTGGCTTCTGGTCAAAATGCTGTCTGTTGTTGATGCTTCTTTTCCGGTGGCTAGGTGCAGGTAATTTATAAAATAATTTTACATAAATCAATTTATAATAATAATAATAAAAATATTTTTTCTCTGCTTGCAGTTTGATGAAATTGAATTTCATCTCATCTATCCTTGCACAAAAGTAGTGACACATTGTGTTCATTCATGTTGAGTGGGCTTGACTCAAAATGGGTGAAGTGAACTAATGAAAACTTGGCAATATCACTCTGTTTATTAAAAGCTTTATACTACGAAATGCATTTCATGTCAACTGTCCCAGTACAAAAATGACAGTATGAGGAACATAACGTATTCATTCACGTTCATTCAAAGTAAACGAAATAAGGTAAACGTGGTAATAACTCAAAGCTTTGTGCTATAAAATATGTGTTTTTAATGTTCTATGTACAAAATAATTTACAGGTAAACTAATATTCATCAGCCAAAATGAGGTGACGAAACAAAAGCTTTATTTCCAAACTTTGTATTAAGAATACGTTTGAGTGTAGAAGCAATGCTTATTAATAAGACCGAATTAAGTGTTGCTGTGCTTTTTCCAGTGAGGCCCATCTCTCTCATCTCTGTGGTCCAAGCCACAGAGGAGCTATTCATGATTGTGCACTGAATTAGGGATGTTTGTCTCCCTGATAAGGAACAGTTCCCAGGATCGGGATGCAACCATCTATCATGATAGATGCTCACTCTTGGCGCCTGGTTGTCTAGTGAGACCCTAAACACATCTGGATTGTGTTCCTAGAGTCAGAGGTCATGGTCAATCATTCCTAAAGTTGACCAACCAATCAGGAACCTGCAGGGTATGGGGACCCCAGCTGTCCAGCAACCTCTTGACCAATCACCAACTGTGCTTGAGCAAGCTGTCTGTCTGACAATCACATGACTGCCAGTGCTGCTGTCTGAGTGTTGGGACTTGTAACTTTTTCCCAGGTGTCGAGCCAGAGAGAGCCTGTACTTAAGAAAAATTCTGCCCAAAGTCAAGCCTGCAGCAAAACCTCGTGAACTACTAGCAACCACTGTTGTATCCGCCTGATCACTGGAGCAATATGGTTGGACTTTTGTCAACAACTGAATAGTTTTATTCAGAGGTAACATCTGCGCCGGGAGCAAACCAAAAGACCATGGATTGGATACTGCTTTGACAGAGCCTGTGAGCTGTTCCATCGCTGTCCATGCCGGAAGATAAGAATCCATATACCAGATAAGTATAAATTCAATATTCTACATTATGGACCTCGAGAATTCAATTGTTATCTTAACACAGGTTGATATCAGTTTCTTTCTATTAAGTAATGTATTCACCTATGGGTATCTAATGTAGAATCTGTATTAATGAGACTGATTAACGAGATAGTATCGGCGAATATAAACACATATTTCTTGTCTTGTATCTCTTCGTGATTGTGATATATTCTGTATCTTGGTAATCCTCACAAAAAGTTCTGCCGTATGTATCCAGGCAGACTGTCATATGTTTTTATATGCACAATTTTATGTATTAATAAATGTATTTCATGTATTTGAACCCGTTTGTGTATTGCTTATTATTCTGACAATTGAATCCTAATATCCACCACGTGAATTACTGTTACAATTAGTAAATTGTCCCTGTAAATTCACAAAACTCCTACACAAGTATTCATAGTATGAATCTAAAGTAGCCTAATGAAATGTTGTTTTTACAAAAAATATAGTTTTAAAACTACAAAAAAGTTACATTTTACCAATGCTTAAGTATTTTATTCTCCATGGAAACATCTCTCCTGTGATGATAGGCTAAAACATGAAATGCCACCATTCCGCACAGAACTGGCGTTAATTCCCTTCAGCAAAGTCTGCTCTGATACGGACTTCAGAGAAGGGCACATTAGGGGTGCATTGGGGGCACTCATGAGCACCCTTGTGACACAAATTTAGAAATGGGACACCCTAAGCCCATTCAGAGTTGAGCAAGAAAATGCATATGAAGGGCGCAAGACCGCAAGTCTGCATATTAAGACACGGTCAAACTCATGGGGTTTATTACTAATAGTTACATCAAATATCACTCGACTAATAACAATATACGTTACAGGATCCCTTAAGACTGTACATAGTTCATAACAAACAAATTCATATAAAAAACCACAAAGATGAAAACGACTTACATTATAGCAAGAGCATTTTGAAAAACAATCTTTAATTTAATTACAGGGTTTACTCCAATAAAACCAGAACCAATAAGCAAACGATCCTCTTGGATCCTAACACTACTCAGCTAAGGTCTGTAAACCAAGTTTGTTCATCCCAGGAAAAGAAAGAACCAAAAAGAAAGACTGTTTCCAGATCTGCACATAGTCAAAGAAAAGGGCTTTTACCCATTTTAATACATTATCAGAGCTGCTTTAAGGGATATTGCATATAGAAAAAATATCTAATCACCATAAGTATACATCCCTGCTGAGAGAAAAATACCATGAACAACCTAAACCTAATCAGATGCCTGCAATGACACAAAACGTTCTGTGCAGAAAGAAAAAGAAAAAGAAATCTTATAGCAATATTAAATGTAACAGTTCCATAACAGTTTCTATAGTATAGTAAACTTTTTTATTCCTTATAATGCTTCTTAATATAATATTACAAAGGTACTGTATATGCAATCCAATCTTTAGAATCTAAATTTTCCTGCTGACTACAAAATTAAAGCTGATAGCCTAAAAATACATACTGTACAGTACTTGTTTCAGGCAATATATCTTTTTTTAGACTTAATACATTATTTTATTTAGCCTTTTTTAATGACCATATAAAAACCTACTTGAATGTAATTTATACCACTAATGAACATACTGTAATTTCATTAATATGCTATAATCATTAGTCAACACAGCCAACATAAAATGGCTTATTCTCTATTGTTTTAACAATCATAAGGAAAATTAAAGCTAGGTGATTAATTAAACCACAGTTTTCATCCCAAAAGCTCAGCAAGAACAAGTCATTATATTTATTGCACATTACAGCAGTTACCATAACTCGCCTCAGAAAGACTAGAAAGAGTTCTTTAAGCACGTTTTGATTTCTTTTTTAATGAGATCAAATTATGAGTGCAGGGGTAAGTGCATGCTCCAGCAGATATATTTCATATGCTAAGGAAACTAATAAAATATCACACCTGCCAGCAAACATTATGGCATTATTAATTATTATTAACAGCAGCCATATCACCCTGCAACTCACAACTGGCAACCCACTGAAGCTAAGCAGGTGTGAGCCTGGTCAGTACCTGAATGGGAGACCTCCTGGGAAAAACTAAGGTTGCTGCTGGAAGAGGCGTTAGTGGGGCCAGCAGGGGGCGCTAACCCTGCGGCTCATGTGGGTCCTAATGCCCCAGTGTAGTGACGGGGACACTATACTGTAAACAGGCGCCGTCCTTCAGATGAGACGTAAAACCGAGGTCCTGACTCTCTGTGGTCATTTAAAAATCCCAGGGTGTTTCTCGAAAAGAGTAGGGGTGAAACCCCGGCGTCCTGGCCAAATTTCCCAACGTCCTTTATCAATCATGGCTTCCTAATAACCCCCCTCTATAAATTGGCTTAATTACTCTGCTCTCCTCCCCACTGATCGCTGATGTGGGGTGAGCGTTCTGGCGCACAATGGCTGCCGTCACATCATCCAGGTGGATGCTGCACATTGGTGGTGGTGGAGGGGATCCCCATTACCTGTAAAGCGCTTTGAGTGGAGTGTCCAGAAAAGCGCTATATAAGTGTAAGCAATTATTATTATTATTATTATTATTATTATTATTATTATAAGAAAAATCATGAAAATCAGAACAGAAAATTTGGTTCATATTTTCTACTATAATGCTACTAAAGCACTATAATTGAAAAGAGTCCATGTTGATATGGCACAATCAGCACAAAAGAGGTGAATGCAGTTAAATCACAGTAATACACTGTATGTTGTTACAGTACATATGTTGTTATAAACTTACAGTATACTGTATATTAACTGTATACAGTATTATATAATTATTTCCTTTTATTGGCAGATTTGTATTAGTCCTTCATTTGGGACTTAACAAAATTGTTATGTCCTACTTGATCGGGTATAATAGAATAAAATATGTCATTTATTTTAAGCATCTTTAACTGGACCATGGATTAATAATTTATTTGTGACATATTTTGGAATTAGCATGAGTAAAAACTAAAGTTTGTCATTAACAAATGAGAAATGCATGACTGTGAAATAATTTAGTAAGAGCAGAAGCAAATTTATTTTGTTGTTCTGGACACTGATTGTTTGAATTCTGTAAGAGACTACGACTTCTCCCTTTGACAAAATGTAATTTGTACAGCAATAAATGGCAAGTACTAAATAAAAAATAAAGGAAAAACAAAGCAATTTAGATTTTATTTTTCTGACGGCAAGGAAGATAAAATAAAATTCAAATTTAGTTTGTTTTTACAAGGTTTATTTTCACTTGGTTATAGGCTGCAATAGATTGTCAGAGGAGTGAGTAAGGGAGAAAATCATATAAATAACTATAAATACAACACATCAAAAAATAAATAGTACATGTCAGTACACTATGTTTAGAGTTTTTTATTATTTTCCTGTGGTTTTATTTGACATGAACCAGTTAAATAAAATGTTAGAAATTCAATCAGGCCACAAAAGACAACCTGGATTAGGCCTTCAATCAGGTTAAACATACAGGAGGTTGTAAAATGAAATTTTGCTGCAGGGCATATGGATTAGTCCTTAAATCTAAGGATGAAGTGTGCTTCTGCATGGTTCTGTTATTAAAAGCTACAGGGCATGAGTGCTTTTTGATTAAAGTAGACTAGGTCCCTTTAGAAAACTGTCTTAATTTAAGTGATGTTTGTTTATCTTTTAAACTGTTTTATTCTACATATACACCTTTTAAAATATGTGATATACTTCAAATTATTTCTAAAATTTTGTGAATGTGAAGATAAACAGTTCATTATCCTTTTATTATACACAATTACACAATTTCCAGTGCTAAACAATGCACATTCACACTACCATTAGGGTAAGTCCCATTGTCTCTTTACAATGTAAACCTTACAGTATATGTACAGTACACCTTCAAAGCTTTAGTCTCCTCCTTTTCAGGACTTCATTTTGGGCTTCATTTTGCAATAATTTAAAATTGAATACCATGTCTGAGGTGAGGAACTAATATGAATATAGAATAATTTTGTTTAGTTTCTACTTTAGTAATGAAGGAACTAAAAACAAAATATTATTCTGAGACTCATAATGTCTACACTATATACAGCAATTGTCAAGAGTAGCAAGGAAAGATAAATACAGTACTTACCAATAACTGTCACTGGACCTTGTTTAGAATTACCAATAATTTATAATATACAGTATTTAATATATAATTTGGTTGAAGGTTATTATTTTATAAACAAACATAAAAAATATCAACAAAAATTGCTGTATTCCGGCATTGCTATGACATTTTGAAGCTTCAAACTTTTAAATACGGATTAAAAAATCAATATTTGATTATAAAATGTGTAATTCTTATCTCCCAGTTCCTGCTATCAACAAAAAATCTTGTTATCTCAACATGGCCATCCTTCCCAAGGTGAGTGAGGATTTGGAGTTAGTCAGTGCTGGCTTTACTGTTTCTATAATTTCCTTCTGCAGTCCCTTCTGTATTGACTGCATCTCTGAAATCAGTTACAAGGGAACCAGAAAACAAAATGCAGAGAGCAAAAAGATGGGTGATGTTTTTATTTAAGGAGATACTGAGTATTGGAGTTTGATCTGAACATTAGATTAGTGACCGGGGTTGTTAATTTGGCTGAGCTAAAATAGAGTATTTGGTTGGCAAAAAATAAATTTGCATGTTCTACAGTACCTAAAAAATCTACAGCAAGCTATAAAACCACCACAAAACCTATAGCACATTGATAGTTTTTTGTAAAATACACTACAAATGTTTGAAATGATGATGAATTTCATTTGTAAACACAAAGGTGACTGTCGAAGCCAATGTGGAATCTGTATACACCCTTGAAAGTTGAGCAGGTGTTTCCCTGAGAGAATTCAGGATGCACACTGCACAGTCTTGAGTTCCATTCAATGCTCTCTGTTTACAGCGCCTGGATTCTAAAGTCTGGATGGTTTGACCAACCAAATTGAGCGGATGGTAGATGTATAAACACTGTGCTTTGTGGTAAATACCTAAACACAGCACATATCTAGGTATTTGTTTTTCCTGAGACTATCACCGTAAAGGTTGACCATCTGGCACATCTTTTCTAGAAAAGAAGGAACTTATTAATATACCTGGAAAGGTGACCCTACCCCATCATCTTTGTGAAGTGGATATAAAAAACAAACTAACCCATAAGTAAACAGGAAAAGCAAAAGATGACACAGCAAAATGGCAGAGTAAAATTCTCTTGTAAATCAATCTTTAAACATGAGATGTTCTTATCTGTGTAATCCAAGTTCTTCCAAATCATGAATACGACAACTTTTTTTCTGTTTCTGCCTATAAGATACTGTACAGCTTCAAATACTCACAATCCTCAAATGCATCAACCAAGTCAACATAGTGGATGTTTTCAGGATCAACATTAAAGTGTAGTGAAAACTGAGATCAAAACAATCATTTTTACTTAAAGAGCTGTGGGAATCTGAAGAAAGCTACTCAATGATGGTATCAATGCAGATACCATGATTTCTTCAAAAACAAATATGTAAATGAGATCCCCAAATCAATTAGCTACTGGAAAGCAAATAAATCCTTCTGCAACTTTTCTTTTGTTCTTTTTTTCAAGTTATTCCACCTCCACCAAAAAATCATATGGCTTTCTAGAATTTAAACTAGTGCAAAACTACCTGAATATGAAGGGCATTGCCATTTTACAAAAAGAGACAGAAGAAGCATTTTTATGATTAGACATAAAACAGCATTTTTATGATTAGCTTACGAAAGGTCAAAGTTAAAATGTGTAAAAGTCATCACTGAGTCACACAGTTTGAAATTTAAAGGGATGGATGAAAAAGCAAACTTGGAGGATTTTGTTGGGAATGAACGAAGTCAGCCTTTCTCATATTACAGACAGGGAATCTTGGAGAAGGATTTCAAACAACAGAAGACTTAGTTGCTTAAAGATGTCTGTTTGGTAGAGATAGGAGAAGGTTCATTACGAATAAGGCAGGGAAGCTATTTTAAGAGTTTTTTGTTGCCATGGACTTTAATTTACCTAAGTTTTCTTCATGCTATCTACAGCTGTTAGTGATGTCTAAAACATAAAAAATGGACTTTTAAATACTGGCAGTTCCATATCGGAATACTTTCTGTATAAAAATTTAATGGTCTTTTTAATGCAAGTCCTTCATGTTTTTTGGTGTCATTATGAAGAGAATCAGCATTAGATTTAGTTTCCAGAAAATAATGTAGAAATAATATTAGCTGAGATAGCGTTTATGTATTTTTCTTCATTAGTTTTAAAATACAGAAATGTAATTATGTTTTGAACATCTAACTAATGCATATTTTATTTCCAGACAAAAACAGAACACTTATCTGCATTTATAAATATAACATTCTATGTGTTTCTTTTTTTTAGCTGTTGGCCATAGTCCTATTTGCCATTTCAACAATTATGCAACTGAATTTGCACCCAGCACGATGCCTATGTGCTACAGCTGTGCTGGAAGATAATTATCATTGATCAAGTCACTTTATATCATCATGTGTAGAAAAACAGAGGAACTTCCTTTAATCCATTTTTCTCATTTTAACACTCTCAGATCAAAAAACAAACAGTAAATGTGCAAACTAAAATTACAGTAAAAACTCCAGACATTTGTTAAACAAACAAATCTATTGTGCCTGAATCTTAATACCAAAACTAACTTGAATGGCTTGTAAAAACTATCCTTGTTTTATAGAAACTTCCTACATAGAAATGGTAGTTAAGCCCCACTTTCTCAGACACTGATAGGTACAGTAGGTTTCACATACAATAAATGTCTTCCAAGTATTGTTTATTAACAGTTATGTAAACTGTAACTTGCATAGCTTATCTTCCTTTTTGACAATGAAAGTTCTTCTTCCATTTACAAAGGAAAGGGATTCTTTATGCACAAAGATGTTTCACAAGATTCAGGGGAGTTTATATTGTGGTACCCACCTATCGTTTTTCATTAAATGTGAACTCTTAATTATTAATTTAGTGTCTGGATGGACATAATGTTCTCAGACAGACATTTATACAATAAATACATACTTATCACACACAACATAATACTTTTCTAACATATGCATCAGCGCATTCTTATTGCAATAACCATTTTTCAACTTTGAGCAGCTGTTTTAATTGAGCATCAACATTTTATACAATCACATACAAAAAAATCATGTTTTTGCTGCTATTTTTTATAATGCATTCGAATAATTTTATGTAGCGCAATTAATGAGGATTGTATAATGTGCTATCCACAACAATTCTAAAAACACTGAAACAAAATAGAACTTAAATGAATGAAAAACATAATAATACTGTGTCAGAATATAGATAGTTCATTAGTTGTTTTTCTGCATTGCAACAGAATATCCAGTCAACAATAAAATGCAGTGTTAATTTGAAGATACAGAGAAATCCATAGACTCCACAGTATCCATAGAGTCCATAGACTATAAATTATATGATGGAGTAGAACTAATGAGAAAATGTATCATACAGGATGGAACTAGACAATTGTAGTCCTTATAAGTCTGTGAAAGAATTATACGATAAATGTTGTGACTGAAATTAAACCAAATTTTGGTACCCCAAATTGCATTCATGAGTGGCATAGTAGTGCAGTGGCTAGTGTTGATGTCTCACAGCTCTGGAGTAATGGTTCAGTTCCAGACCTGGGGCGATATACTGTATGTATGTACTCCTCGTGTTCACATGGGTTTCCTCTAGGTGCTCTGGTTTCCTCCCATAGTCCAAAGACATACTGGTAGGATAACTGGCTTCTGAAAAAAAAATGTGTCTGCCCTACAATGGACTGGCATTTAATCCATGGTGTATCCTGCCTTGTGTCCATTGCTTGCCAGGAAAGAAACTGGCTACCTCATGATCCTGAATTAGATTAAGCGGTTAGAAAATGGATGGATGGAATTGCAGTCATATGGACACAGCCTTTTGATTCAGTCCAGAGTTGGACATCTGATTTTTCTCTCAATAAGATTAAATATGCATGTTAGCATAAAGTTCATGCACATTACCCTTTAATTTATCAGATGTTAGACAGAATCACAGCTGCCATGTGTAGTTTATTTATCCTTTCGCATAGTAATTATATAGAAATATAATGTTTTTCAACCTTCAAATGATGGGTTAATAACTTGTCCACCCTGTATAATACTTTTTATTTTAACTTTGGATCTCATCAACATACATACTGTACTGTAAAATGGAAGCTGTACATTACTCCAGAATCTATGGAATTCAACACCTGGAAGATATGTACTGTTTTATTTAATGTTGCAGAAATGGATTTTAGCTGGGAATAGTCTGTTTGCTATTCCCTTCGTGATTTTCTTTTTTGATGGGTTGGAATCGTTGATATACAGTAGTTTACTGTATTAAAACAGTTGTCCTTAAGCCATGAAGCATGTAAACATGGAGGAAGACACTGATGATCTAAAGGAGTTCTAATAATTTTCTCAGGTTAATTAACTTCACTGTAAATTATTAAGTCAGCCATATTAAAGAGCCTTCATATTAATGGACCATGGCATACATACCTGTACAAGAACAGGCACAGAGAAATAAAGAGGAAGGAGAGAGAAAAGAAAGAAATGTCTTCTCACACTTCCTTTAATCTGATGTACAGTAAAATCAAATCTAGGTAGTATTACCAGATTTAAATGTTATATGTAGCATCTTTCTGTCGTATGGATTCTTTTAGGTGGTCATTTGAAAAAGCTTAAAGTAGAGAAAAACATCAAATAAAAGGATTTTAATAAATTAACTAATTTTAACAATAATATCATTATTTTATATTACTGTCTATCAACATGATTACATTGTTGTATATAAGAAAGTAAATAGAAGCAAATACTAGAAATCCCTTAGTGTAATATTACATTTTTAACCATGAAACATCTGCACATATTTAAATTAGACTGCACTGCATTGAAGGCTGCAAATTTGGAATGGAATATTGACTTGTTTGAAATGTAAATACCTCCCCTAACCTTTGCAATTTTTTATTATACCATTGTGAGTGCACTTAGAGAAAAACTTCAGCTAATTTGTTATCTTACCTGGACTTGCTTCTGAAACAGCCATTTACCCACATTGGCCCATTTGTTCAGCACTTAATAAATGGCAGAAGCTGAGTTCATAGAGGTGACATGATTGATTACTGGATACGCTCTTCTACAGCAGCAATATTTGTCTGAGGACACAGAAAGAATTAGCAATAAGTATATATTTGGGAATTCGACTTTCAGTTGTAACTAGGGCAACACCACCGTTTCTTATTGAGTGATGTAAGCTTGGCTATGAAGGGATCTGTGCATAGAAGCTAGATGAAAAAAACAGCCAAAAGAATGTTAATTGTTCTGTTTCACAAGTAATTAATTGTTTGACAGGTTAAAGTATACAGTATGTTACACCGATGAGCCCTGATAATGGGTGAAACAACTTTCTTTGGCTGCTACCTTTGAGTTTCTAGCGCCCTCCAGATTTATTCATACCCCTAATAATGTTCCTTATGAAATAGGAACAAACATTCCATAGCAGAATGAGTTAGTGGCTGAATGTGTCTCGTTTAAAATAAATTCCAGAAAACAAGAGATAGGCATTTATTCACATATTATGTGTTTATTTACTTCTATGTAATTCTGAAAGTGGATAATGTGCTTGCTGTATATTTACTTTCAAACTCTATCTAGATTACTAATTTAATATATTATCTGTCATGCTGCTATTTTTAATGATACATGAAATAAGTAAAGATCATATGAAGGCTATTCTATTGAAATTTAATACCTACAGCATGTCCTCATAGCATTGCCACAACATAAGGATTAAACACATGGCACAAGTTTTCTTTTTCATTTTTTTATCCTGTCAGTTATTCTTAGCCACAATCAACCACTGCTTCAGGCCATGCTGACCAAATATTTTTCGAACATCTGCCAACCTAACATCCTTATCCTGCAAAAAAAAAGGGTCAACTTCCGCAGCTGTCTGTCTGAAATTGGAAGTACAAAAGGTCAGGCAATTTCCATATTAAAGTAATCAGGAAAGCAGTGTTTGTGGAACAATCAGAGTATTTATGTAAAAGACTACCTGTTATTAAAATGATGATTTTACAGTGCCAGTTTTCTAACATTTTCCACAATAATTATACAAATTTAAAGAATGGAATTTAGGAGACATGTCCGTGTTATCACTGTTCTAAAAGATGAGGGGTTCAAAAATAGCCGACAATATTATTAAATACCAGCTTCCCACAAATACTAAAGGCACATTTTAGCAATCAAAATAAAGCTTCTGATAGGGAACAATACCATAGAAATCAATCGTGACTCTTTTTGTTTGATAAAGACAGATTAAAAAGATACCTGTATAGATCACCAAATAATCAGGAAAACAGATCATTCAAGTAGTGGATGTAGTAAGTACATCAAGCCAATTTAAAACTTGATGATCATGTCATACAGTTTAGATTACTACTGTACAGTACATGCATAATCATATTGTCAGGATAAGTATCTAGCAACCCCTTTGATATACAGTACAATAAACAACAAAATCCAATAAATACAGAGAAAGGGATATTCAAACATCAGGCTATATCAGGCCATATCAATATTAATTCAAAACAGGCTATGATTTGAATTAATCTTTTCCTCCATGCTCACACCTTTCCCCTTCTTTCAATGATAGACTCGTTTCCTTCTAATCCTCTCTACTCATTTGCAGGTTTTGACTTCACACCTCTCTTCACCTCTCTCGAGTTCTCCCGTGCTCCCACCTCTCCACTCCCAGCTTTTGTTCTCCCAAGCTTGATCAACTGCTGGTTTTCTTCTCTCTAACATCTGAAGAAGGCTCCACAGCTGAAAAGTTGTGTTTCTTTTTTCTCTTTTCAGTGTGGAATAAGCCCTTAATTGTTCCTTAACAGGAACATCACAGGGTGCACAGTCACAAACATGAGCATACAGAGTCATCTTAAAGACTCAAGCTAGGCAATCTTCATAAGGTGAGTTGAAACTGGAGCACACATCATTGTTTCATGGAGTTTTAACGTAAACTCCAGTCCAGAATCAAACCCAGGACAAAAGAACAGTGAGACAGTAGCACTAACTCCCACACCAGTATGTTGTTCTAGATAGCAAGAAATTTAAAACACATGATTAAATTTACAATCCCATATATATCTGTATGATTCATTAATAAATCATACAATGCCCATTAAAAAACCATTTTACAAAAGACTTTGAGTTCTAAATCATTATTCATGCCTTTGTGTACTGTATTAATTTAGCTTTTATAATTTAGAATTTAGCTTATATAAAAAATAGAAATGTTTTGAATGAGAAGAAATGCTCATCTGCATCGCATGGTTGCTAATAGTTAAGTGATCAAGGGATCTCATACTGCCACTGGGGCCAGGATCTCAGCTTCAACAACATGATTGAGTATCTTGTTCCAGACTCCCACAACGGTTTATGTAAAGAAGTGTCAGAGTTGACTTTTTCGTCTGAATTACCTGACATTGTCAATGGGGATTTTGATTACTTGAATCAGGTCCGCTTTATTGTCTTCTGTGTTCAAAACTAATATGATTCAGTTCACATTCTAATCTCTTCAGAGATGTAATGATCTTGTCAACTTCCATCAGTCTTTCTAAGTTGCACATAAAAACATTAGACAGGTTAAAAACGTGTGCAGTAAATGTCTAATACCAATCAGCTGTTCACTATAAAACCTAATGCGAAATGATGTTTTTAAACAAATCAGCAACAATATTCAGCTGTCATGCAGCATGGTCATTGGCATAAATAGTGTACTAATGATTGGTATTTGTACATTTACTGCACCCAGTCTTTTAAACAGTTTTTCTGTCCAAAGGCATAAGGCTGAACATCCTTTAATGTATGAGTAGTTTTAAAATGTTGTCCCAGTGAAGACCAAGTCATATAACTGTACCCTAACTACTGTAAGTACAGGAAGTCACGTTAACTGTAACTGATTTATTACTCAAAATATAATGTAACTGATTCCAAATCGATTAGTAAAAAATAGTTTTTCTTAAAATAAAGACTGTTCATTTGCTATTTTTGGCTTGATCTTATGAAGATTACAGAAACTATTTGCAATTATTACATGGTTATTATAAGTAATGTAGAAACTAATACACATAATTATAAAGTGATTTTGACAAAACCCGCATATTTTTTTCTTTTTCTCATGTGAATTACAATAGTAAAATAATAAAAAATAATAATTTAACAACTACAGTGTGCAGATATTAAATTGAAGTTATGTTTGTTTTAATAAGATTACAGAATGTTACTGGTTTCTTTGCTTGCTTGAGAAGATAGGGATACATTTCACCCAAAACAAATTCTGTTAAAAAATTGAAATTTGGTTCTTTGAAATAAAAGAATGCATTACTTTCAAGCTCCAGTAACACAGAAAGGGTTAAAGTCATGATTATTAAAATGCAGAAATATCCAATAATAATGAATATTAATATACTGTATATGCCTGTATGTATTAAACAATACAAGTCTAAAATGGTAATTTACTGAGATTTGTTTTATGATTTTGAATGTCTTGCACTATGGTACTTACACTATGGTGTAAATGGAATTGCTGCTTTTTAACCTGGAATCTACAAATGTGGGGACCCAGAAATGTCTTTAAAAACAAAGTGTGACGGCAATAAAACTCTTTATTTCCTTATACAGCTGGGAATCCATGGGGGGCAGACTTGTAAATATAGACTACTGATTAATCACATAAGAAATCTAGCATAATTAAAAAATATATTTATGAATCTGGAAAGTTTTAAGTAGGGCATGCTACCTAGCACTAAAGTTTGCAGATATACAATAGTGCTTGACTCAGTTGTTTGTATCTAATAAATATTGCCTTTTTGTTCTATATTTGAACAAATTTCAAATCTTTGCATTCTGCAGTGTGAGATTATCCACAGAAAACTAAAGGAGTACAGTGTATGATAATTTATTAAATACTGTATGTGTGTAAGAGAAAGAAGACCCAAATGCATGTCGCTTGGTGAAGCATTAGGCTTTAGGTCTCTTCTAATAGTGACTGCAGTAGTTCATCAGCAGTTTAGAAAACTATGATACAGGAATACATTACATTACATTATAAATGTACAACAATACATTTCAGCTTATTCTCCGCTTCACAATATGACATATGTCTGGAGTGGGTTTCCTTTCAAGAGACGTTTTTTGTGTGTTTGTTTGCTTTTAAACATGATATGTTTTTAAAACCACTATGTATAATATATTTTACAATAAAACCCTAAATTAAAAGTATGTTTTTAATTACTATTTATATATACTTACTAATAATTCTGCATTTAATTTTAAAGAAAAAATATGTAACTTTATAGTTTCACAAGGACGCTCATTGGAAAGGACTATTATAATACACATTTAATTGATATTATTAAAATAAGATTTACTTATTAGACACGTTAAGGACTCATTGTGCTACCTGTCAGTTTTGTGGAGTAATGCAGTCCTGCATCAGATTATTTGAAAAAAATAAAAAGGTATTGAGTGTTATCTTACAAGGTACTGTGGCACTTTCTTTGCGGCATGCAGCAAAACACTCCAAGAATAGAACTGTGGACAATTGATCTCTGAACAATGAACAACGAACAAACAAACATAAAATGGAGGTTGAGAAATACCAATAAAAAAAAGTGAATTAAGTGCATTAATTACATTAAAAAAATACAGGGAGTGTTTGAAGTGCATGTACAGTATGTAAGTGTATTTACTGTATTTAGTGTACTATAAATAAATGGATATGGTATTGGAGATGTTTATTTTTTACATTAGTTGCCTACAAGTCAAATAAATCTTACACTGCATTTCTAGGTAGATCAGCCCCTTTTCAGGCCATAAAGCCCCAAGGGGAAATGGGGTGGGGTAAGGGCTACCTCTTTTCTTGTCCATCCAACACTGGAGGTGGAGGTGATGTGGTCAGCATCACGCTCCGGCTGGCCTATTACCCCTGGAAGGATTAACCCCCAGTACTCATTTGGAAAGCAGGCTGAGTGGACCTGGGAGCTATCTGGAAGGAATTAGAGCAAGCTCCATCTCTTGCCCCTACCTGGGATTGATCCTGGGATCTTCCAGGTAGGAGCTAGATGCCCTTGCCGACTGAGATACCACGGCTCCACATTCCATTTCTAGTAGGGTAAAATGTTAATATTTTTAAACCCCATAAAGGTCAAATTTCTAAGGACTTTGTACTTAATTTGTATATATTTCATAAGTGGTTTGAAATTGTAACTTTCCGTGAAGCCATTTCCAGCTATATCACAGATGATAATAATGATAATTATTGATAATAATAATGATGATAATAATAATAATAAACACTTTTTCTATCAGGTATGGATTGCAACAAAAATACATTTTGGGGGGCACCAACCAAGAAAAGCCCATGGAGCTTCTCTTGTAGACAATGGTTGAGCTCTGGTTAGATGTTTGTTGGTGTCTATTATAGTTAACACATTGTCTGTTTCTGATCAGTAAAAGGTTAGTCTGAATCTGAAACATTTGTTCAGCATTGTGATCGTTATTAAATATTCTGCTTTTAGATCAGTTTTTAAGTAAAATAGCAAGTACATTGTTATAAACTACTTTTTTACCCTTTTTTCTTAGGTTATGCAGTATTTATTTGCGTAAACGGTGAGCTTATCACTTGACTTCAACAGACCCATGCATTTAAAAACATTTTTTAAATGTGGTTTATTATGCAATGCATAATACATACATAAATATGATATGATATTGTAATATCTTTCATATTTCTAGTTCAAGCTGAGTCCCCAGCAGTGGAAAGATACGGCTTATTTTTAGAAATGGCTGGATGAGACCCTAGGATCAGTTAGCCATTGAACACCTCGGAACCATTGTAACTACTAGATGAGCTGAATAGACTCCTATTCTTATGTTCTTATCTATGAAACAACCCCAGACCAGTACCCACTGAAGTTCCAGTGATCTTGCCATCCAAGACACCAAAGAACCATCAGCTGCAACTGAATGCAACAGAACATGAACTTCACTGACAGAAATAGCCAAACTCAATGTTCCAAATCTGTATACAGTACTTCAAGAAACCTCATTATTATTTGTGTCAACCAGTACAAGAAAGCATGCTCACTATATGTCTGCTCTTATATTTATAACTGGGCTGTTAATTGCTATGTAAGTCTTGGAACAGAACACTGCCTCAACACAAACGTATGTACATAGGGATATACAGTATCACTCCTTACCTTTTTGCACTGGAATAAAAAGTCCAGTACAATTAAATAGGACTTCCATTCATCCATCTGTTTTCTTACCTCCAATGCGGGGTTGTTGGGGAGTGGAACCCATCCTGGCAAGCAATGACTGCAAGACAGTACACACCCTAGAAGGAGCAACAGACCATTGCAGGGCACACAGACACAAACACACTCACTAGGGCCAAATTTTCTCAGAACCCAGTTAACATATTAGTATGCTTTTGGACTGCGGAGCAGTGGCTCTGTGGCTAAGGATCCGCGCCTGTGGTTGGAAAGTTGCCGGTTCACATCCCGCCACTGGCAGAGGAATCCTACTCCGTTGGGCCCCTGAGCAAGGCCCTTAACCCCAGCTGTTCCAGGGGTGCTGTACAAATGGCTGACCCTGTCATGGAGAGCAAGTTTGGGTATGTGAAAAGACAAATTCTTAATGCAAGAAATTGTATATGGCTAATAAAGTGATCTGAACTGTGGAGGAAACCCATGCAAACATGGGGAGAACATACAGTACAAACTCCATGCAGATAGACCCCCCAGGTCTGGAATTAAACCCAAAGCCCCAGTGCTGTGAGGCAGCAGTGCTAATCACTGCTCCAGTGTGCTGCCCCTTGTGTAATTAGAGAAGCACAATTTTTTTTTCATAACTAACAATATATCAACACCTGCCTGTTGTGCACTTTATCTGAAAAACAACTTTTGAATGCAATTAAAATGGCAAAAAACTTCTATACTGCAGTTTTTATTGAATTGTGCCACATGAAAATAATATAAAATAAAGCTGCATTTAACACTAATTGTCTGGGTTTTCAAATTTACATAAACTCTTTAGCACTACAGCAGGGAATCAATGGGATTTAGAGACATGCTGACTAAAACATGGATGTTGAATATTTTTTATATCTGTTTAGTCAATTGCATTGCATATTTTCAGACAATGTTTAAATCAGTATAAAAAGCATTTTATTTATATAAAGAATTAATCTGCATATTATATTCTTTTAAAATGCAATCACAATCCTGTTGTGCTCATCCACAATTTCCAGGAAACACAATTATTTCTGTATATTAGTTGATAGTGTTGCCTGAAAAAGTTTAATACAATGTGACACTTAACCGTAGGACATAATTTAATTTCTCACATTCATTTTAGACACATTTTGTATCAATATGTATTTCATAGAAATAAACTGTTATCCTAATGTGACACTGTTTGCATAATTAGGATCATTCTCAATATTCTTGAAAGATTTCATAACAGCAAAAGTAGTGCATGTAATGACACTACAAAATTAACCATACTGTACATACAGTAATACTACATAACTAAAAGTCCTCAGCTCTTCATTAAGCATTACAAATATGAATGGTATATTTTTCTGCTCAAGAAAAGAAGTAATAAACTAGTGTTTTTTTATATAAATACATTAAATATGACAGCATAATCTGTCAGCATAAACAAAAATATGGATTTTTTTTGTAAATTGTAACTATACTTGTTAAATTGCTAATTACTGTATGATTGAGATCTTCCATTTTCTAGTTACCTGAAATCTGCATAACAGAACATCCTTTATTAATTTTAACTTGTGTACTATAAAGAAAGGTTTTTATAGCTCACAATATTTCTAACAAAAATGAAATGTCTTATAATCAATGTTTTGTTATGTACTGTATATAAGAATGTCCCTGAGGGAGTTCTGTTTACTGAATTGTCTATTCTGCTTTAAGGTGTTACAAGCATATTGCCCTAATTCTTCTCTTAGCTCTGTTTCTTAATTATTGGCTGTTATTTGGCTGAGCGAAATATTGATGACATTGGTCAAGGAGATTGACAGCTGCATGAATCGTTATTAACCAGGCTGTTGGCCATAGCTTTAAGTTCAATAGATCCTCTGATATGGCACTAGCCCTGAAGGGTTTTATTTCCTTTCAGACAAGAGAGAATTAACCATCTGAGTTGTGTTTTGCTGAAAGGAAGATGTGTTTTTAAAAAAAGAAACAGGCAGACAACTGGTCACACAGTTTCCTTATTTTGTACATACACTACTATGAAATAGTAACAGTATCATCTCTGATTTATCAGTAAGGAAATGTTACTGTGTCACCATGTTTTGCATAAATGTTTCATATGTGTGAGTTCATAAGTGTATTCACACAGGTAAAACACAATGAAGCATATGAAATTGCACAGAAAATTGTGAAAGCCCCAGTTAATCAAATTAATGCAACTGGAAAACTAAAAAAATCAATGTATAGTAATACAGTATACTCACAGCAAAAGCATTATGTATAACTGTCATTTACCTACAGTAGAGATCAGCTATTCCTAAAGATATTCTGGGAGCAGTGTACATACATTGCAATATATTCATTTTTTTAGTTTGGGATTGTTTTATCTTTATTCTGAATAATTTTCATTTTTCTTGTTAAAATGTTCCATTATGATATATATATATAAATTAAGATAACTGTACAAGAAAAGTCAGTTAATCTTATACTGCATAATACTTAAAGAATGAAAAAGAAGAAAGACTTTAATAAATCCAGATTTTTGAAGGTAAAATGAATCAGTTTTAAATCAAAAGCCAGGATAAAAGTATCACAAGTGCAGTGCAGAACATCTGTTAAAGATTTAGAAGTAATAATCTTTTACAATAATGGGATCTGATGTCAAGTATATTGAATTTGCAAATATTTTAGAAAGATTGTATTGCATTACATATATAATATTTTTATGTTAAGCATCTACTGAAGCAATATCTGAAGCAATCGATATTATTCAGACTTTCCTTTTTATTGAACAATAACATTTCTTTGACTAATACTGAGTCTAAATTTCAAGCCTTCAGCATTTCGCCTGACTGACTGGTTGTTACATTTGGAGACATTTATACTACCAAATTAGTTAATTAGCAAATCACTTTGTGTTAATTAGCCTTGTGAGTATTTGGGGAACTTGTAAATTTAAATTCAATTTCCTCACAAATTCACACAGCTGCCAGGCCCTGAGAATTCAAACATTAATAGGGAAGCCAACCTGTCACACTTTTACATGAATTTCTTGCATATTGTTAAGGTTTACTAAACATTTTTACTATTTTTTTTGCGCTGCATTTTCCTGTTTTACAGTACTAAATTCCTAATGTGCTGTGTAGACTGTATAATATAAACTGCACTGCCAAATATGTTCAGACAACAAATCTTCAAGACTGATATCTCATAGTTAGTAACTTGATTGATTGTTTTCCTGAGAGCAAGGTAGTTCGACATTATCCCCTCTAACACTGGAAAAATTCTTTGAGTTCTGCTTCATCAGCATTGGAATCACCTGAAGTCCCTGAGTGTTAAAGCTTTTCATGCCTTGTTTATTTGAGAAATGAATGCAGAATACAATCAGCTGGCCAAAGGTTACAATCTTTTTAAGTCCAACTCCTTAGACATGTACAAAGAAACTACTTAAAAACAGACACCATTTTGAAGCAGGAAATAAGCAAATAAATCAGAATTTAATTTTGAGTACATGGAGTTTATGTTGCTGAATCATACAGCACAAACTTCATCCTTCTCATTTGGAAAGCATTTCTAAATCATTGAGTTATAGTCTTTATACTCTATAGACTTATATAGTCTTTAAAAGATCAGTTCTACAGGGTATTTTACTATGGAAACAAATTGTAATAGTAATGGTAATGGTAACTTCAATATCAATCAATGTTTAAGAACCATATTTCATGTTCAAAAACTGCACTAACATCAAAGTGACTGGAACAATCTGTTCACTGTGATAAATTATGTGAATACACATGATACAAAGGTGCTTTCAATATTTAGAAACCATGTACCACTTAATTTATGTATTTAGAAAGAATTAGAGGGCATGTAGGTTGTTTTTCTTGTAGACTAGCTACAGTAACACTGAATCTCTATGTGTGAATCAGCTCTGCATAAGGATTTGATCATACACATGTAAAAGAAAAGACTAATACCAAGCTTTACTGCTGTACATCTGTTCTCATTGGGAGCTGTGTTGTGCTTCCATTTACAATAAAAGAATGTTGCCTTTTTTGTGTAGATATTTTGTGTTGCTCAGAGCTGGGGGATGCCTGAGGGATATTGACCAAATCCCCCAAAATGTTCCGTAAGGGAGATTGGGAAAGACAAGCATGTGTTCAAAGATTTCATATACTGTACCAGAGTTATTTAAAATGGCTGTGACCCAAACAATCAAGGCTCTGCAAGTACATTTGGTTGGGAGTGATTTTCCAATGGCATAATAGGAGAGCCGCATGATGGGATTGGAGTGCTCAATGGCAATGGCATGCCTCTAAGCTAGCTGATGCTGTATTCTGTCTGGTGTCTCCTCTATGGACAGTAGAAGGCTGTACGCTATATCGGGGGACAAGGGATGTTTCACATGGTCCCATTGGTCTAGATTGGACCCAAATGGTCTAGATTAATGTTTTTGAGGCCAAGGACATCCTAAGAGAGTTCCACCAGGCCAGGTGCATGCACAGTGCCCCCAGGATTCGCGAGGAACCTATTGTAGTCTTCACAGCTCCCTAAGCAGAGGTGGGGGCTTTCTTGTTCTGGCAGAAGGCGCCAGCTGTGTATTTGGTTGGACATGGGTAAACGGGTTTTGTTTTAGTCAACATGATTGATGCAGGTCACTGCACATACAGTAGCTGATACTGAACCATTGCAATTGTGCTAAGCATAAAGAGACGCTATGTAGCCTAACATCAGATGAAGGGGTAGGATTCAGGGATGACATGGCTGAGTAGCTTCAGACTGACTTGGTATAATCTAAATATTACTGTACATCAGTATCAAGTCACTTCTCCATTGATAAAGACTGCTGCCAATACTAAAGGAGTTCAAACTCCTTTCTGTCTGAAATCACACAGATTCTAATCTAAACTCCTGTGTTACTTTGCAACTTTGTTAAAAAAACACAGAACTTTGCAAGACAGAAATTTCACAAATCATGTCATTAATATACCGTGTGTAAACACAACAGTTGATTAAGTTTAATATAATTTGACTTTGAAAATAATATGAAAAAGTATAAGATGCCTCCGAAACAAATGGTAATGGTGTTGGGCATAGCTGAGAAAGACATACTGTAGATAGTTCAATTCAGTTAATTGCAATTAAATAGTCTTAAGTACAGTACAGTACAAATTGCACCCTTTAGCCTAAGAGTGCTCATACTCTCTTAATATCTAGTCAGAAGCATTGCAAAATAATTTGAATATTACATTTTTATTATTTAAATGTGCGACTATTGTACAAATCATACACAAATGCAAACAAGAAACCTAGATTTGATGAGCAATGAGGAATACATTTTTATTCATTTATGTTAAAGACATCATTTGCAGGTAGAATGTGAGAAAAGCTTCCACATCTGCAATCTAAGAAATGTAAATCTGAGGACTTGAAAATGGAATATGTAATTCAATAATGTAATCTAATAAAGTAAAAATAACATGCTTTTAATTATCTATAGTAACAATCTGCAATTATTTAAAGTAAAAAAAAGTTTTAAATGGTAGCTACAACCATGTCTTTGTTCTCTGTGTCTGGTATAATTGAACCTGCTGCTTTTAATTGCTGACGCTTAATCAATAGATGCAAATGACATTGGAGACCTATTATTCTTGTATTCATCAATCTTGTCAGACAGAATGCAAGCTTGTAAGATAATTGTGTACCAAAAGGTCCCTAGTTAAGGTCAAAAAGTAGTTTGTACATGGAATCAGCATTTAGATTTGTTGCTTTTACAGAGCAGACAGCCACAGTATATCTTCCTGCTCTTAAGTAAGCTTCTAAGTGAATTAAGTTATAGAATAATTTAGCTACTTGGAGTGTTGTAAAATTGTAAGCTACCATAATATGCATTTATGATTTCTCAACAAAAAATGTGCTAAGCTGTCATCATTATCTAATTCAATAGGAGATGCATGTCCGTCTTACAATGATTTATGTTTTCTTAATTAACTGCTAAAATTGAATATGGTATGTTTTCTCATATGTTCCTTTGAAACCATGTAATATCTATATCACAAATAAATTCTATATAGGACTTTAACTAACTTAAAACACTATCTCTAACATGCATAAGATAAGTACATACAGTATATCCATGACTTTGTTCCGCAATGTGTAATCAGCACGAAGACTGGCCCCAGACTTAATTAAAACAGCAACCCACCTACTGTTCACAAAACAGAAACCCATTGCTTGATGACAGATTTCAATTTGTTAGAGGCAAGGAGCCCTTGGCAAATAAAAAAAAAATGATGCCTGTTTTTGTGGTAGAAGTTTTGATTTAACTTGAGCCTGGGGGTCTTAGCAGCATATGTTTAGCTTGAGATTTCAAATAAGTGGAATATCTGGCTGTTTAAATACATAATTGCATAATAGTAGGCACCAACTGACATGGACAATCCAAGAATTCTAAAGATTTAACCAAACTGAACACAAATAATAAAAATATTTCAGAAGTAAAACAAATAATTTTCTGAGACAGGCAGAAGTGCCTGACTGGGAGGTACTGATTAACTGATTGATTGGCATACTTATTCCCATTGGCTGATCAATATGTCTGTTTTTCATCCCAGCAGACAAGCTCTCCAACTTTAAATCTGAATTGATGCAGTTCCTCATTGCTTCATGGCCAAGGCAAGTGTCAGCGATGAAGCAAATCCCTGACGTACAGTATATTGTTGCCCCTTAGCTGGGCTCATCACTATGCCAGTATGTATTCCTTAGATACAAAAAAGCCACGTTTTCTGTTCTTTACCCTGTGTTCAAATTCCAAACTAAAGGCAATCTTTCAGTGATTTATAAGAAAAACTGAAATGGGTTTACCATCGTGCTTTTTATGTAATCTGGCCGAGGCCTACCAGTTAAATATGTACCAGGGATGTAGTTCAGTAGGGATATGATGGAGGGCTAATGCCAAAACTAGACCTTGAATGTGTAAAGGATGTAATCCTACAGCTGCAGATGATGTAGAAGGTTGTTTTTACTGTGAGCTGTAATTTAAACATGCACTGTTACCAGAAACTGTTACACATTAATGTTCCTTGCAATATTTTGAATAATGCGTTTTCAAACATAATGGGGAACATAGAAGTAAATGCTATCTAGAAATAATCTCTTTTTCTTATTATGCTGTTTTCGTAGTTTGTTTCTTGTGTCCTTCACTAATTTGACTTCAATTTAAACTTGCTAAGCTGTCTTTTTTTTAGTTGTTTAGCAAAGAGTCACACATACAATTGTCTGATTCTAAGAACTTAAACAGTTATTAGGAAAAAAGTAGTTGGAATTCCCTGCTAACTTTCTGTAAATTGTTTAGCATTATGCATGTTGGATGTGGTATGATGTAACAGGTACATAAAATTCTATTGACATATTACCATCTGTCATTTGATTTGTTTGTCAGGGTTGTCTTGAATGTTATCTAAATATTTAATACGAATAAATATTTAATACATTATTTCTATTTGATTTCATTTTGATTAAGATTTCAATCTTAAAATGAAATGTATGATAGGTCAGGTCCTTTGTATTTCATGCTCAGTATGTAAAAAGTGCTAATGCTGTTATTTGGTATACTGGCAAAGCTTATGTTCTGCTTATTTCACCATTTTATTGGTTAAGACCTGCAATCACTATGAGATGGATAAAAACAATACTGAATTTATTAATGTTAATGTTCTTTCAACTACCTTTCCTGATCAATACATTACAATCATGTGCTGACCTAAAATATACTGTAGGTTGTGGATGCTACTGTATACTACCACCTCAACCACAAGTCTACCACACATCTCATAAACTACCCATTACAACAATAGGTATTTTATTGCTAATTTAACAAGCACAACCCTCACTTTTGCAGTATTAAGACAAAGTCTATAAAACAAAAAAGGAGACACCATGTAGTGAGAGGAAGAAACAAAATAATTGTTCTTTCTATTGTAACAAAATTCAATGTAATACAAAGTCTGAAGTAGGCAGAAAAAGCAGAAAAACTAGCAAGGAAATATATAAGAAATGGGAATCAACACTGTATACAGTATACAGTATATTGCAGTTATAACATCACTGAATCAAAGGAAAACTGCATGTTAGTTTCCAAAAGATTCAAAGATGGTTACAGCAGGAGACAAGTCAACATCACGATCATTGAAAATTCCAAGTTTTTGTTTTTATTTAATGATGCCATACATTGCTTGTTTCTCAAACAGCAGAAGTACAGTATCTCAAACAACTTTACATCTTGAAAGCACTCACTTCATTGAACACTAACCCACAGCACCCACCTCACTAATCTGCACTAGTCACTCACTACACAGCTGACCAGAAGGTGAGGTTAGAAATTGGCAGTTTAGATCTTCTACTTATATGAAAGGTGCTATGGAACAATACTAAAAAATAGTCACAGCTTCTATTTAATGTCTTATCCAGAAGATGGCACCTCCTACAGCACAGCATTCTCTTTCACTGTTCTGGGTCACCTGTTAAGAAATTATGATATACAGTAGAGGGAAGAGTGCCACCTTTTGGTCTACTAACACCATCTTTGCACCATTGTATCAAGGTCATTACAAATGGAGACAATCTGAAATCTGAAACTGCATATTGTAATTTGCAAAATGCAAAGGCCCTTTTGGCGGACTAGTCCCAGTATTATCACAGCAGCAACATTTAAGTGGTTTAAATGTAGTGTGCAGTAACACGTAAAACGAAATGGTGCAAAATCACACTGGTCACATTTTTCTGGAGGTTCTGATTATTCTGATAATGACAACAGGCGGAATTAATCCCTTAACGTTTAGTGCACTGTCATTTGTAATACTCCTGATCAATAATTCTCTTAAAAGTTTTGCAGATTTCAGTTAACTTTATACATTATTTTTAATCTTAATATAAATCAAATTTTATGCCAAAACCGGAAATGACTTTGTTGCCTCAGCTGTGTTTTTTTAACTGAACAATTAACAACAATAATCCCAAAATGAATGAACTGGAAGGCCAAATATAAGAGTATCCAGAAGTGTTAATTTTTGGTCCTGAATATCCGGTCCTGAATATTCTCTTTACCCTGGATATCTTTCTCCCTGGCCCTGGGGGAATGGTAAATACCTTACAGTACATAATCCTCACTGTATGCCTGGCACAATTTCAGGAATGATAATGTTTCTTAATTTTGTGAGGTTGATGGTAAAGCTTTTACAGGAAAATGTGAACTCTAGGCCAAGCACATGTTCCAGGAAAATAACCTTCACTATACATTGTTAACGAGTAAGTAATAATGCTTAATTTAAATAATCCCACATAAATGATATATATTTGGCAGTGTATTAGCGCTGCATAAACAAATATATATAATTGCAAAACAGATAAGAAGTTAAATGTTCATAAGAAGAAGATTAAGAAACATCACCATAAAGGCTGGAAAGAACAAATTCTACTTCGTTTTCAATAGGTCAATAGAACTTGATGGATGTTTTTTTATGACAGACTTACCACCTAGATACCAAATGTAATTATGAAAACGATAAATAACATATTTCTAGAACTGTACAGATCATTTCTTACCCAGAATCCAAGCCTGATAAATTATTTTCCTTTGTGACAATCAAATGTATGAGCTGTAGTGACAGATGACTTTAGCAGGCTTTTAGTGATGAAATATTTATCCTCAAAGTTATCCTTGTAAAAATGTTTCATTATTTATAGTGACACTTTGATATTGAAAACTATGGCTTTGATAACAGCAACACAAATTTCAAAATTTTGAGAATCATTACTATACAGTATATTTTTGAAACATATATAATTATATATAATTAAGTTTGTATGTTTGTAACAGCACAGTAGGTTACAGTGTTTTGTTTTAATATTTGTTGAGCTGAAGTCATATAATATGAATATTACAGTAAGTAAAGGTACAAGTGGTATTAATGTAGAATCAGTGAGTTTTCAGTTTAAAACTTTCAGTTTTACTAGTCATGTAAATTGCATGCAAAGAATAGCTGTTGAAAGTGTACAAAAATTAGTTACTAAGGTAACTTGTGCTGCTCTACAATTTTTTTTTATCAACAGCACATTTACAAATTAATTGCAATGAAGAACATAAACAATGATTTCAAGTTTAAGAGGTTGTAAACTCATTTCCTTGCAAAGTCACTTTTTGTTTTACTCAGCATAACACACTGTATCGACGTTTATTTGTCTTACTTTTTCCTCCTAATCAAAATCATTTATAACTGCAGTGTATTCCCGGTATGTTTGATACATATTAGAGGCATACTTTTGTAGTTTTAGTATAGTGAAACAGCGAAACTAAAAAAATAGGTGAGGAAACAGCTTTAGCCTCAAGCATTAAGTCCATTTATCACCTACTACCACAGATATAATAAAAGGTTCCTTGAAAGTAATCTATTATCTGTTGGTTGGGGGAGATTGCTAAGTCCATGCCACTGTATTTTCTTTAACCAGTCAATAAACTGAGCAAGGCCACTGCAGGAGAGTAAATTCTATTATGTAGCTTAACTCATTTGTAACGTATTTTTCAGCATGGTATTGTTCAAATTTAACAATAATTTATTATTAAAAGTCATAACATTAGCCACAACATGGCTATTTTACTGTAAATCATGGATTAAGACAGCAAATACTGCTATCAGTTAAACCTTATAACAACTTTACTAGTGCACCTTTTCTATAGTGAAATCTTTTATTTTCACATTAGAAGTAATAATTATTTGAAGTTTGGTTTAAAAGAAAACAGAATCGGAATTGGAAAGAGCTGAGATGAAATGCTGAACAGCAGCTAACTGGTTGTTCTTTACAGAACTGCTTTATGTTGGTAAAATTTGATGTTTTCCTTGATCGAACAGCTTTCTCAGGTCCTATCATAATATTTCAGAGAGATTTTAGGGC
Organism: Lepisosteus platostomus; assembly: GCF_059453375.1. NCBI lineage: Eukaryota > Metazoa > Chordata > Actinopteri > Semionotiformes > Lepisosteidae > Lepisosteus > Lepisosteus platostomus. Next base: position 49,141,834 of record NC_142618.1, on the reverse strand, counting down.
TAGACTTTGACTTGGCGATCACAAAATACATTTTTTTTCTTTAGCCATTCTGTGGTAGATATGCTCGTACTGTATGTTTAGGATAATTGTTTTGCTGCATGTCCGACTCTTGGCTCTTTATATCAGTGTACTGTACTGTATACTGTATATAGAGCTCCAATGTTCAGAAAATGTTTTTTATTCTTCTTCAGAGGGGTGATCATCAACTACTCTTATGCTGAGGTCCATTGAAATTTCTTTTGATCTTGGTATGACGTGTTTTCTATTGCCTGTATAGTATGGATAAAACTCACAGTTTCTTACCATTTATATTGGACAGGGCTACCCAAATGTCATCCTTTTTTGCTTGTTTCCCAATTATTTCTCTTACTTCTGAGTCTAATTACCCTCTTAATTGTGCCAAGTAAACTAGGGGTTCTCCTATTATTTCAGCTACACCGATATGTATTCTATGATATATACCCTATTGCATCTCACAAACATTACAGTGGTAAACCTTTTTGTTTATTTAAGAAAACAGCTTTTCAACAAGGTAAGAAAATGAATTCCCCATAATTATACTGGGAGTTAGTATTTTAGTTCAGATACAATATGGATCAATTTTGAAATAAGGCAATTCAATAATGTAGTCCTTTATTTTTACAGTACATATACTGTACAGTAAGTAGCACAGGATAAGTGACTGTCATAATAACACAAGAAATGTTCCAATGAGTGGAGGCCATTTGGCCCATGTAGCACATTTGGTAGTTAGTAGTTAATTGATTCAAGCTGTTACTTTAAAGAAGGTGGGTAGCTGCGTCAGCATGCGTAGGCTGCAAAAGAAACAAGTAATAGGTTTATTCCATGCTGGAAAAAAAGAAGAAAGAGAACACAACGTTTCGGCCGTGGAGCCTTCTTCAGGTGTATCAGGTCCCCTATAGTCTTTTCTGTGCAAGACATAAAATGCTCACACCTGAAGAAGGCTCCACGGCCGAAACGTTGTGTTCTCTTTCTTCTTTTTTTCAGCATGGAATAAACCTATTACTTGTTCCTGTTTCTTTAAAGAAGACAGGTATCGGCTTTAATAATATGGCTATGGATTGTTCCATACTCATGAAAGCCTTGTGCACAAATGTGCCTACTGTTTTAGGTATTTAATGAACTTTCGTATAGTTTCCACTAGCCCAATCTGATGGGCTGACATTGTATTTTGAGGATTCTGAATACTTGTATCAGGTCCCCTGTAGTCTTTTCTGTGCAAGACATAAAATGGTTCTTTTGACAGTGTAGTAGCAATAGATTTTCTACAATGTGATGTTAAAAATTATTCACAATATTCTAAACATTGTCTTATTAGTACATTTCAAATTTACTTGATGTAAAGTCTATGTTTTTAACTAGATTGTATTTTAACCATTTTACATTTAAAAATCATCTGCCTTTAATTTGCCCAATATTGAAGTTACAAAAGTCTTATTGAATTTGCTGCATCTACAGTCAATGAAATTTTGGAGTGTTTATAGAGTGTTTGCTATTCCTACTAATTTGGTTTAATCTGATATCTTGACTAGTTTGCTAATGATTCAAGTAAGTAATTTAGATCACTAATATAAATTAGCAGAGCAGTGGTCCAAGTGCAGATTCTTCCAATATCCCACTATTTACACCCCACTTTGATAATTCACCTTACCCGTACCCTCTGTTTTCAACTTTCTATCAATTCTCTATCCAAACACTTGTTTCCACAAATGTCTACCCAATGCAATTTGAGAATTGTTTATAAGGAGCTTTATCAAAAGCCTTCTGAAAATCAAATACATAACTTGCCCTAAATGTGTATCCTTTACTGATTTTGCTTGATCCAAGAACTCAAACAAGTTGCTTATTCAAGACTTTTTCTAAATCCATATTGACTACAGTATTTCCTAGGATTTTATTTCCATATAGGTGATCCTCTAGTTTATTTCTCATAATCATCAAGTCAGACTTATCCTCAGAACTGTTAGCATGTTAAACTTGGATCTTGTAATTGACATGCTCAAAGAACCGGAGGAATGAGGAGCTGGAGAAAACAGCACTATATCATTGTTTTTTAATCCTTTCAATTTTTATAGTTGAATGAATACAGTTGGGCCTATAATGCACCTTTATGGTTTGTCAAAAAATAAATATACAGTACAATGCCTTTGAAAACACCAGAGAAATGTATACAGTATTTATGATTTTACATAAAAATAAATATTATATTTATATAATAGTTGAATGATAATTGATGCCTGTGTTGTTTCATTGCTTTGGCTGTACACAGTCAATTTTTGTAGCACACTGCAAACATGCATTTAGTACCTGTTCATGTTCATGACGTTTTGTAGATCCCTGATGGAAGTGTCTGTGTGCAGCATTCAGATATTTTTCTCCAAACATTTAGGTTTTCTTTGGTGTTTTCAGGTGCATTATAGGCCTAACTGTATTCATTCCACTATAAAAATTGAAAGGATGAAAAAAGAGAGCATAGCATTTTTCTCCATCTTGCTCTCTTGTTTATTTCAGCAGCTAATTGACCTAAGGATCTCATGCAGGTGTTTTTTAAAGGAAACCAGTGTGTCGCAATGGGTGACACCATAACTTGGGAGTGTGTTCAAATATCTCACAAACCTTTAGTTTATGAGACAGTGCCTCCTTGTCTCAGTTATCAATGAACTTCCCTGTCGTTTCCATTTAATTCTTTTGAGCAAAGATCGACAAACCAGAAAGAATCAGCATCAGTGAGTGCATTTCAAACCACAATAAAAGTAAAATGAGCATGGTGAGGTGTAAACCTCCAATTTACCCTACAAAATAGACAGAATTTCCAGGTATTTGCTGCGCCATATTGTTGTCACTGTCTGCGATTCAGAACGAGGCAACAAAACATCTGGTGAGGTGAAGCGGCCCAATTACATTGCAAACAAGCAGGCTCCTGAATACATCTCTTTTAATCCAATAGAATTATTGCTCTCAACTTTGAGAGTTTTGCTGACAAACACTACATGCTTGTTAACTCTGCATGCGGATCATATTAGAACATTTCTGCAGCAAAATGTCTGCTGCACATTTACTGTTTTTGCTCGTACCTCGCATTACTAGTGAATATTAAAGGCCGCTTAGGTTAGCAACAAAAATGGAGACCATGCTGTACTTTACCAAGCTCAAAATCTTGTGCTTAATTCGAAACTTGTACAATTTTTCTATATCGCCAATGAATTTTATTTTGTTACTGAGATTTAATAATAGGTCTGAGAAATTGGGACTACAGTTCCCCTTTAAATGTCTCTTCAAAGCTCCACCATAAGGCAGGTGAGAACTTTTAGGAAACTCTTAACATTCCAGAAGACACAGCAAAACATCTTTGCTTAACCCTTGAGGTCACAATAAAGATAGATATTTAAAATAAAATTAAAATAAAAAATTTTGAACATTTAAACAAATGCTCAGGATAAAGTTTTGACCCTTACCTAAAATTGTCAAATGTCTAAAATTGTCAGTCTATCATTTAAAAAAAAAATGTGCCATTACTGAAAATGTATGTATTTACTGTATAGTGGACTTCCCTCTGGAAAGCAAGACTAACTGGTATAAAAACTGTAGCTGCTTATAAAATATTATACATTTTAAGAAACATTTATATAGTGTCTTCTAATAATATGTGTTACAACTATGTTTATAAAGCATTAACATTACATTAACAGTAAGGTTTCCAAACCGTATACTTCCTCATTAAACCAAATCATCCATGCTTTTTGCCTGTATGTGCTAAATTATGTATTTTAGGAGAGAAGTAAAACAATAAAAATAATAATGACTTTTCTGATGCCTGATTAAGTACTAAGTGAGACATTTTCTTTTTCCCACAAACTTGAATTTTCTAGTACTGACAGAAAAAAATATACTTTGCCGAGTTCATTTCTTTTCCTTTGTATGGAATTGAATTTCATTAATCCGGCTGTCCTGATTTGATCACAAAGGGCTCCATTACAAGTCCCGTAAGTCATTTCTCCAACACATTTGCAGGTGTGGAAAGTCTATACCTCACACATTCTCCATCCGCAGAGTGTTTTGTGCTGCTTTCTCCCAGTTCTGACTTTATATCACTACGATATAATTGTGCCATAGGTGACACATGCATTATTCCTCCTTGTTACATTGAACTTCCTGTCTTAATTACCAAACTAATTTTTCCCCACACATGCAGCTTCTTCATTATTCATTCTCAATTATATGATACAGCCATTCCCTAGACTTTAATTACTTCTTCCTCTAAGAAGATAAATTAATTTCCTTATTAACCCTCTGACTTCTGAACAAACTATGTAACATATACACTTGTTAAACAGAACAACATATTTTGTTTAGTAGTTATTATTCCTCACATTTTCTGTTTTTGCAGATCATTATAACATATATGATAATTCAGCAAAATGCCCAAATCCCCAAAGCTCTAAATGAAAAATTTATTGTCCCAACCTCATAGGAATAAATCTACTTTTTGCACTGCAATAGAGTTAACTCCTTCATCAGAATAATTGTAATAATTCATTAAGACAATATTTTTCTGGATGCTTTACTGTGCCTCACCTCACCAGTCACATTAACAACGTCATGTCTTTCACTACATTTAACACATTCTCATTTTATTGCACTTGCCAGTTTGACACAGAGTCAAGTCCTCACATGGGATAACAATTTTTCACTGTACTTGATACAGCTGCAGAAGCAAAGAAAAGTATATCTTCTCAATCTCCTTTTGTGCATACACAGACTAAAATTTAACTATTCTATATCCTACATTAATATATTCAGAAAGTGAAAGGAAAATCTGTAGTCTCAAAGGTATATGGTAGTTTTAAAAAAGAAGAATGTAAGCATGTTTAACATATGGAGACTGTATACTGCAATTAATGCTCCACAACAGTTAAGAAACTTCAGGATTTAAATTAAAAGCTCATGAAAACCATAGGTTGTTACATTACCTTTCTTAAATATACTTAAAAATTGCAGAGAATAACATTCTGGGAAAAAATGGTTTTTCAATTTTTTCAGAAGGAGAGATAAATGTCTCATTTGCCCAGGGCTGTGCTTTGAGGCTACAGCACCTGCAGATAAGTGTCCTATTTTAGGCTGGTCTCCGCTTCTTTGTTAACTGCCCCCCTGGTACTTTGAACTTGTACTCGGCTGTGCAAATATTTTAGCAACTCTTGATTTTAGCACCCCTATAAAGAATCTTAGGGGACTGTCTTTTGACCATGTTCTTTTAAGTATGTGGAATCATTGACTATCATATATAATTCATTAAGTTTTAGCTGAAAAGGAAAACAGAGGAAAGTCTTAGCAAAACAGTTCCAAATAACATAAGCATTACAGTGAGATTCTGCAGAATTTCTTATTTACATAAGTTCCTGTTCCGCAGAGTACTTCATCTCTGATTTCAGAGAGCAATAAAGTCTTCTGCATATAATTTCAGTGAAGTGCACTATTACACACACACATTTTTCAAAGAGAAATGTAATGTAAAAAAATATCTATTTCCATTACTACCAGATTCACAAATCCCTTTAGGAAAACTAAAAACTTCTTCAGGTATTGATTTGTGGCTGTGCTATTTAAAGTACAAAACATCTTTGTGTGTTTTACCTTATTTATATAATGCATTTTTGCATTTAGATACTGGATTGCATTTTCTTTTTTCTTGGTTAAAGAAATGTATATGGTATTAAGACTATCCATGCTTGTGTTTTGTCCTTTTGCTATAAATTACAGATCTTTAGCACTGTAGACATCCTGTAACGTTGGCTAGGTAAGGTCCAAGCCCAGTAAAGCTTGGAGAATTATACTGTATTTTGGTACTTGTGTGTCTTTGAGATTTGGAGAGAGGGCAAAATAGATTTGGAATGCAGAAAGAAATGTCTAGCCTCTTAAAGTAATTTATTAGTTTTCACATGTGGCAAGAAAAAGTAAGATTGTCTGCCTTATGCTGATAACCACATGGTAAACTCAGAGATAAACTTCAAATCAAATACTGCCTCAGCTGTGTTTGTCTTTTTGTGCCTAGCAAGAGCTTCTTGTCAATTATAAGTTAAGGAACTGTTCCCGAGGAATGAAATTGTGAAAATGACCCTAATACACTAATACACTCTGAATTCCCATATGAAAGTGGAAAGTTTTGAACTAGAAAAACAAGTTTCTTGTTTTATACTGTATGTTTACTCAAGATTTGGATAATTGAATCATTCTAAAGTGGACCATAATCTATACCTTTTGTTTTGAAACACATTTGTTCAGTTTCTTTGGAAATGTTTCAGTCTATTGATGTTATTTTTAAAATGCACTAAGGCTAAGAATAATTCTATCCATTCATTTTCTAACTGCTTCATCCAATTCAGGGTCACAGCTTGTTTTGGCAAACAATGGGCGCAAGGGGAGGGGTACACCCTGGGTGTGACGCCAGTCCATCGCAGGGCACACACAGACACGGACGCTCACACCAGGACCAAGTTTCACAGAAGCCAGTTAACCTTCCAGTATATTTTTGGACTGTGAGAGGAAACTGGAGCACCTGGAGGAAACCCACATGAAAACAGGGAGAAAAAACGCCATGCAGATAGAGCCCCAGGCCCTGAGCTGAACCATCATGAAGTCATCATACCGTCAAATGCAGACATTTTTTCTTTGCGTTCCAAATCTATTTTGCCCTCTCTCCAATTCTCAAAGACACATAAGTACTGGTAAAAACTTCTAATTAATATAGCAAGCTCTTGGGTTTAGACAATAGTCACAGACTATGTTGCTGAGAATTTATAACATTAGTGCTTTCGAAGAATACATCTGAGGGGACCACAGGTTATGTATGTTGATTGTAAAATTTTTATTTATTTTATTTATTCTCCCAGAGTGGCTCTTTCTTTCTTTAATTATAGCAATGTCCAGATTATCAAGAGTTCTTCACAGATATTAATGTTTTTATTAATATATACTCCTTTAAAGATGGCTCAACCTTACAGTAGCTGTTGTTTCATACTTGTGATTTTTGTATGGAGGATTCTACCAGTACAAATGAATTTTAAAGCATAACGAATCTGCCAGGCATATTTGTTGCCTTTTCCAAAACAAGACATTCTATAATGAACACCAGGTAATTTTTAATTAGCCCATGGTGTTTGTGGGGGGGGGGGGGAGAGAGTTGGGAGAAGGGGAAGGGGGGTTATATTCTGCTGTTTATCATCTTTCTCCTACCAATGTGACATCTCTGCTGATTACTTGCATTATGGCTAATTTGCAGCTGATCATCAGTCTCAGTTTCATAATAAATTTCTCATTAAGCCACTGGAGTTGTCACTTCGCTTCAGAGTTAGCATTACCAAGCTTAATCTGTAAGTTGTGTATGAGAGAAGGAGCTGCCACACGTCACACATGTCATGTTTAGTCTGGCCCGAAAGCCTCAGAAAGCATTTGTTCAATAATTGTCCTTCATATTTCATCAATGTTGATTTGATAAGCATAATTAAGCTCTGTGGACATCATACCATGGTATTAACCTTGGCATAGGTTATAAATTAATGATAAATAGGTGGCATAGGTGCTAAATATTTGACAAATAGCACCAAACAATGCAAACAATATTCAAAGAGTTATAAACTCATACAAGACATATTGTACAGAATAGCCAGGGAGGCAATAACATACAATACATGTTGTTGGGAAGGAAAACCTTTCTTGAAACTTTATTACAGGAATATACAGTATGTTGTACTCTGGGGCTATTTATAAGCTTCCAAATCATTCTTCTCACCTGAATGCTAACATTTCCTAATTGGTTTCAATAATTTGATTAACTTTTTTTATCAACTTGAGATATTTAAATTCTTGCAGGTTAATATTAATGATAATGGTATAAATCATCAATTTTTATTATGTTCATCTCCCAGTTACTAAAATAATTTTGCCCGAGGCAAGACTTAAAGTCCAGATGGCCTCTTAACAAACATAAGCATGAGATATTGTTTTTGTGATGAGGACATTTGGTGAGCAAAGTTAATGGAAAAGCTTAAACATAGGAATATTAAGTAAGTAATTAAGACCAAAGATGCAAAAACCTGAGCACCTTCCAAACCTAGGGTTGCATAATAAGTCTTATCTTCATGTTACTTTACTATTGACTTTCATGACCTACAGGTATCTGTACAACTACTTTAAAAACACACATTTTAACTAAAAACAAATAATGTTTAATTATTTTTTTGTTGCATGGTGGCACAGTGGTTACCATTGCTGCCTCATACCACTGAGGCCCTGGGTTTAATTCCTGGGATGCTGTATGCGTGAAATTTTTATGTTCTCCCTGTATTCATGCGAGTTTCCTCTGGGTGCACCAGTATTCTCCCACAGTCCACAGATATACTGGTAGGTTAATTGGCTTCTGGGAAAATTGGCCCTGGTGTGAGTGTGTGTGTTAGTGTCTGTGTGTCTGCCCTGCTATGGAGTAGCATCCAGTCTAGAGTGTGACCTGCCTTTCACCCATTGCTTGCCAGGACAGGCTCCAGCTCCCCCACAACCCTGGATCTAGCTGTCTTGATAAAGCTGTTAGAAAATGTATGGATGGGTATACATTTGGTTTATCAGTTGGAGTTAAAAGTAAGCATCTGCATGTAAAACAAGAACCCCACTGTAACAAACAGTTCTTTCCGGACCCTATGCGGACGACACAATCCGAAGAAGTGGGGAAACACTAGGAAAAAGTCATGCAGGAATATGGGGCTGAAAACGGCGTGTCCAAAGTGCGCTGGTGCACGGGGGAGGTGTGTCCGAGGCAAACAATCCAAAAGTAATCCATAGAGGGAATCCAAAAACGCAAGAAAGTCCATAACCAGGTGATCCATCCAAACAAGGAATTCAAAACACGAACCGGGTCGGAACCGGCGGACAAGGAACAGGAACAGGAACAGAGGTTAAAACCTTAACGGGACCAGGCGCTTCCAGGTCTCGCACAGTGCGGAAACCAGATGCAGAGCCAGGCTGAACGTCAGCGCCTGGCTTTTAAGGTGGGCTGGGAAAAGGGGTCAGGTGCACAGAATTAAGTCTGAAGTGAAAGGGCTCGAGCACCCTTAAGGATGAGGGACTATAATCGTGACACCCACAGGATTTTTTTTCATTTGAAAGTATTCTCTTCAACTTTTATTCCTAGTTAGCTGTTGAGAAGCAGTTTTTACAAATGCAATCTGTGCATGGGACTTTCATAACATACTTTCATACAGTATATTTCTGTAGGAGTTTGTAAAGTTTTTAAATGTTTACAGAATCATAGGGAACTCATGATTGTTGCCTGTGATTCAAGGGCCATCTTGTTTCATAAGTAATTATTGAAATAAATAGCTATATGTATGGGGATAAATTAGAATTAACAATGAAGATATACCTGAATCACATACTTTTCACAATTTCCCCTGTTTGTCTACAGGCTAAGATTTTAGTTTTCTTTGATGTTTCCTTTAAATCATCAATTTTTATAACATCTTTGCTTTAATGACTCATGTTGGTTTACAGAAAATTAGCCAATCATGTGACAATTTTTCCTTATTAATAGTATTCAAATTTCAAACACTTCAAGTATTTCAATTATTTCAAATTTACTTCAGAAAATGTCATTTTGTGGCAGAAAAAAATATATTTAGATGAGCAGTTTCTCTTGAATGATCCTTTTAATTCAAGAGATCCATATCATTTTCAGGACATTTTTAAACAATCATCAAAGAACCATTCTACTCTCTGGATATAAAATACACAGTATGTCTTAGTCTTGAAACTGAATAATACAAACTGACATATATATATATACTGTACGGTATTTTTGTAATATACCATAATTTACGTGATAGAACACCAAGCGGAAATTGGACCAGACCCTGTTTTTATGTCAGTAAGACCCAGAAGCCACATAACCACATACTTGTATGCAATATATGTATAAAAGTATTTGTAAAATTCAAGGCTCAGAATATTTTACCTTCGTTTTTGAAAAAATTTAGCAATATCTGGTTGCTTCAATTGTACTGAATAAGAAGAAACATCTGTCTAGCCCTGCTGAAATTAAAAAAGGGTAGCTGCAGGACAGTTGAAGGTATGTGGAACCATTAATTTTGAATGACATTTCCTTTGATAAAATTAATTTTTTATGAACAGCAAATCTCAAATGAGGATCCCAGCGTTATTAAATGTCTGCTTTTAATTAAAGGTTATCTCCTTTTGGTTCTCATGCACTTTATCCTGTCTGAAGGTGTAGTTAATTATTTTGGGAAAAAATGATGAGTCTTCAGCAAAGATATCCTAGTATATATATATACACGTTTAGTTATCTGGCCTCATCTTAAACCGTAACTGAAGTTTTTTTTAAAGCAAATCATAACTAGACTGTTGTTATGAAATATGCTGTAAATGCAGAGAAATGGAAAAGTGCACACCAAGACCATCTGAAAACTGTCACTATTTATCTGTTTCACACTGTTTCTTTGTTGCTAGTTTAGCAAAGGGGCCACCACTATCTACATACAGTAACAAACAACAAAAAATTACTTGAACAGCTATATCAATATTCAAAATTGTCATAAAAATACAATGAGGGTAGCAATTAAGTCACAGCATTTTTTATGAATTAAAACAGTCTGTAGTACAGAATTTGCATCATCTACTAGACATTGTGTGCTTGAAGTAAAGTATGTGGTTAATTTTCACTTTCCCAGATTTAGCTACAGTGTTGCAATAAACACTCATTAGATCTGTAGTAGAATATAGTGCAATGCATGAAACACAATATCTTTACTTATTTTTAATAATAAACTTAACAGCTCATGGTGATATTCTTGAAATCCACATTTCAGTCAACACAGACATACATCTGTGGAGCACAGTGATTATGCATCGGAACAAGAAATTGATGAATTTCTTAAGAGGCAAGTAATCAGACCCATGTTATTATTAATTACTATAATAACTGCACCTGGATTCTGTGTTCATTTTCTGCCAAACTCCAAATATATCAGTGAACATTTGAGTGTCAAAGAAACCATGTGCTTATTGTTTTAGAAAGACTGTGTATGTTTTCTTATTATGACATGTCCATGTTTTGCTTTGGATTCCACTAAATAATGTTTTTGATATCCAGGAACCATAGTCTAAAAACATGGTTTTTGTCAGCTTTGATGGAAGATCAGATTTGTTTTAATGGCATTGAATTGATTAGCAATACTTGCAATTTACACAAAACACTATTCTTTTTAGAACCCAGAATATTTTAATGTTTCTTTCTTAAAAACCTGAATATTTTAGATGTGAGAAGTATATGGTCTATTTAAGTAAATTTTCTAGAAACAGGCAAAGTTTAAATCACTACTTCTAGAAAACTATCACAGGAAAAAAGCACCAAGCATTGTTCCTGATCTGACAGTTAATTTAGAGAGGACTGAATTTCTAAAGTGTTTCAGAGTATACTACAGTGTAGTGTACTCTCACGAGGCACCAGTTCTGTAGGGGTTCGAGCATTTACTGGGACAATTATTAATTGTAGCAGTAAGTCACAAAATGATTCTTTTAATGGCCTTAGAATCCAACCATGCGATTTAACTCAAACAACGCACACACACAGGTACTTATACACGAGGATACATTTATTAATACATAGAATATGCATGTAAACCTTACAGATTTTATCGTGAGGGTCATCAGAATACAAAGATATATATTCATTCAGTTATGAAGAGTTACACATATCAAGAAGACATACGTTCGATATATCATTCATTTAGACCGTTTCGTAATTGAACTTGGTTACAACTTCTACATTAGATACTCAAAACAAATACATAACTCTAAGGAATTAAATTGATATCAACTGAGTGGGATAACAATTGAATTCTCGAGCTATAATGAAGTGAAGTTGAATACTCATCCAATCTCTGGGGATTCAGATCTCCCGCGGACAAAGAAACAGTTGCAGGTTTGTTGCTGTCCAATCCGCGCTCTCTGGCTCCATGGCAGGCTGTGCTTTGTGCGGCTTGGTGGAGACTCCTGCGGCGCTGCTCTCTGAAGACCGGCTAGTTAGTGTTGGCTTTAACTAGCAAAGTTGTGCTCAGGAGAAAAGTGACTGTGGGTCCCAGCAGTTCAGGAAGAGGACCGGTTCGTTCCTGATGAAGCGCTAGTTCTGAATACTGATTCAGCTGTCCATAGTTCTGACCTGTTCACAAGGCTTGCTGCTGGTGCTAACCTCGGGTGGATCCTTTGGTTACTCGTGGCAACCTCTGCTCTCGACTCTTAGAACAAAGGAAAGTTCTGGCACTCAGACACACTGGCCGTTACGTGGTTGTCCGGGCTGAGTCTCAGGATGGTCAGGAGGCGTGCTGCGAGAATGTCCTGCCCCTGGGAGCCCTTCTGCTCCTGGGCCATCCTGCCCTGGAATTGTCTCGCACCCCTGGAATTCTTCTTAGAAATTCTCTGGGAGCTCTGTGTTGCCTGTTTTTACATGGAGGAACTTCAGCTCGTTCATTGGCTGAAAGTTTCATGGGCATCAGAGACCCACGTGGGTTACCCGGCTCTACCAGTCCCTGATTGGTTGATCAAGGTGAGATATGAGTCACTTACTCCTGACACTTAGCAATGCAGTCCAGATGTCCATCTGGCACTACCTAGACAGATAGGTGCCAATGGATGACCATTGATCATGATAGCCAGGCTTAGCTAAGTGCATCCCCATTTGGGAGCTGTCCCTTATCAAAAGAAAACATCTTTAAATCAGCCTGCATGAATAGCTTCTCTGTGGCTGCACTACAGAGATGAAGAGAGAGATGGGGCCTCATTTGGGAAAGCACAGCAACACTTAATTCTGTCTTATTAACAAGCATTGCTGCTACAACAGTATATAGCCAAAAGTAATGGAATAACAAACAAAATCACACGATGCAGAAGATGTATTGAATGAGGTCTAAGTGTAAATGGATGGTTCAATGTATTATGGTGGTTTGTTATACCGTGCTACGCTGTATACTTTATCTATAATGTGACTTTTAAACTTATTTTTTAGCAGCCTCCTTTAAGTGACAGCTGAATAAATCAGTAATAATAACTAGAAGGGACAAGAAATGAATAAATCAGTAATTCACCTGCTTTTTCATAGATGACTAGAGGATTCTGAACTATTCTCCCTTCAGGGTATCTTGTACTGCAACATCATAGTCTGGTCTCTTGTGATCTTTCCTTGATTTGATATCACAGTGTATCCCTGAAGTGTTCTATGGAATATAGACAGACTGTGAAATGTTTGAATTCTCTTGTCATTGCATCATCAGCTTTCTACATGCTGTGTTACCATTTTGGTAGAACTATGGCATCTCACCATAACATTAACAATGCTGATGTTATCTAGAATGTCACAGCCCATGCTGAGGGTCATGATATTTTAGTCCTACAATGAGAATGAGGATATGAACCAAAACATGACTACATATGACTACATAGAGCTGGAATACTTGATCAACTACTGTATATGATGTTCTTGGATCACTATCTAAAAGCTCAAACATTTTAGTGGCCATAAAGGCCTTCCCTCATTTGTAATTTTACTGGCGCTGTATTGTTTTTAATGAACAGCTGGATATAACAGATTGGTGTCATTGTAGATCAAATTAATCCCTAAACAATTACAGAAATTCAATTTGTTCTCACTGTCAACCTTAGTTCTTTTGGGAAAATTAACTTGATAGCTATGTACACCAACAGCTGTTTGATATCAAAGCTCATGCAGCTTTCTGAGTATTTCAAAAAGGTGTGTTGTGTGAAAAGGCAGTGTTCAGATTATTTTAAAGGGGTAGTGGTGGTATCCTGAAAACAGAGGAGCATACACCATTGCATTTGGGTGTTAAAATTCTCAGTTCGCAAACTTGTAACTGCTGTACATGAACTTTTAGACTTTGCCTCTGCTTGACTAAGAGGTATGTCCAACTTCACCCACTAAGATAGTTACTGGTCTTAGTAACTGGTGGGTTTCTCTAGTATTGCAAGGCTGTAAGGGAAGTTTATAATGGAGCTGGTATTCATTAAGCTTCTTTTAATAAATAGACAGAAAACACAGGAATTTGGTGGAATTTTCTTGACACAAAACAGTGTAGCAAGATCTCACTTCATGGTGAGACCAGTCTTTTGCTTAGGTTATAATCAGAGTTGACACTGAAGGTGGTCATAGATAAAGGGTTTGACTTATTGTATCTAAAAATGTTTAGCTACCAATTAGCTTACTCTTGGATCAACCAGTGCTCAATTAGAAAAATAGGTGGAAGTTCTCTGTTGGATTGAACAATGGTGTGGAATCACACCTTTGTCACAGAGTTTTGGTAAGTTTTCTACAAAAGTTTTGGCATGATGTTTATGTTGGTATGAGCAACAAACTCTGAGTGAAGTTGTCAGTTGCATACACACTAAATAACCTCATTAGTGAAATAGTTGATTGGGCACAGTTGATGTGGTAATATAATTTGTTGAATGTCAATCCTGGTTAAGGCATGCAAAAAAGGAAGAAATATGTCAAGATTATTAAGAGAACAATGCATCTGTGCCTCAGTATGTTGGACTCAATCACCTTAGCTGGATTTCCCAGCAGTAGGTTCTCTTTAGGAATGAATGGAGATTTTGTATCAAATGCTCTGATAAATGTCTGTCATACTAGTGATTGACGGCAACCCAAATACAGTGTGCTACATTGATCAAGTCCTTGAACCTTTCCTCCCTTCCAGCAGACTTATCTTGCTGTGGAAACAGTCCAGTATGACAATCCCCCTGCTGCTTGTGTAACAACTGTTCTCTTGTGAAATGACAATGTGACATAGTCACATAGTCATAGTGATAGTAGGAAGCTGGACCTTTTGCTCAAATATAGGCCATGTTGAGACCTTGAGATGATTACTGAATGTAAAGAAATTGGAAGGAGTGGAATTATACATTCCTGAGCTTTATGCAGGGTGCTTAGAAGGTGGGTGAGTGGAATTTCATGTGCAAAAAAGTGCTTTTGGCATAAGCTACTGTCAAATCAGTATTGACTGTATCGATTAAGAGGCTTATAAAATGGTAGCCTACAGAAAAAGAGTCAGTCTGCTTAAGGACTCCAAAGGGGCTGCAAGAGTCTATCAAACTGACTGCTGTAGTTTCAGGGGCACCAGTGGTTGGTATCTGGAAACAATCCTCACTACATAGGACCAGTGTGAGAATAATGTCTAATGTTAACAACAGGGACTCGGCCTTTGGAGAGGAGCTAGGAGATGAAAGTAACAAGTATGATGTTGTCCATGTGTGTGGTATTAAAGAAAGACAATGACATATATTCAAGTTGGAAGCTGCATCAGCATGCGTAGGCTGCAAAGGAACAAGTAAAGATTTATTCCATGCTGAAAAGAAAAAAGACACAGCATTTTGGCTGTGGAGCCTTCTTCAGGTGCAACATTAAAATGGCCTGTTAGACCTTTTCTTATGAAAGAAAAGGACGATCAATATTTTTTTAATGCATATTGTTTCAGACAGCTGGTGAATATGATTGGTTCATGTATTAGCAGCAATTGAATAAACAAGTTTGGTTTTTGTACAGTATATGCTGTAAGGAGAAGTAAATTACATGGAAGCTGTTTAGCTCAGGAATATAATTGGCAATTTCTTTAAGATGTACTTCAACTACACAAAATAGGAAACAATCACACTTATCTTGCCTGGAATAAACAATAACATGTCTTTGTTAAGGAAAGTCTATAATCAACTGTAAAATGGTACCGAAGCAGAGAAGGAGTTATATTGCATTTTGCTCCTAGAAGAAAGCAATTTAGTATTTCGTATTTAGAGAAAAAAAAGTACAGTAGAGGGAAATTTAAAGATGAAAATTTGATTGGGGCTTTAGAACACTCACAATAGTACAGTGATCCAATGGCCGAACATCTACAAAATCTTAAAGTTAGGAATGGTATGACATATTTAAGTTCGTGTGAACACTTTCCTTAAGTCAATTTCAGATTGCACAATATTGTTCACAAAACTTAGAACTGGGGAAAAGCAAATATTATGCAGTGGTAATACAGCTTCTTACAAAATGACAGCAAGCATCAGTAATAATAATATACATAAATATTGGTGACAACAAAGAGGAAACTGTGTCAGATATTGTTTGCTATTATTACATTATGATGCTGCTTCCCTGAATCAAATGTGCATGAATTTCTCTGTCCAGTACAAAGGCTACAGGTACATACACATTTTAAAATAATTTAACTTTACATGAAAACCATTGAATACCACAAGATGGGAAGCTAAACTCAATTCCATTATAACGCATATCTGTGATATAACTCGTTGTCATTGTTAAGGCCTGAGAAAAATATGAGCTCAAAACAAAAGCAAAAATTCACTGAGGGTGATCCAGTGCCATATTTCGATGGAAATCAGGGGAATTGGCATTGCAGTACAATCAGAGATCATGCTAGACATCATTGCTCTGCTGATTGACAACTTGAAAGCATTCTTAAAAATTAGAAAGGACATATATTTGAAAAAGCTGTATGTTAATAGAATAATAAAATGAAAGCTGAAAGCAGTAAACTTGGGTACCATTTCATAAAACTTTCATGCTTAAAATGTTTAGGGAGAAATGGAAGACTGGTGTGTATTTTTTCTTTAAACTACCAAGACCACCCATACACAGTACAGTTTACGTACATACAGTAATGTTTATGTTCCTAAATTAATATCGTTTATGACCTTCAGATGCGCTATGCTCCTCTTCTTTTTATGCTCAGCTACTAAAATTTCCCTTTAGTGGTAAAATTCCATATAAATATTCAAAACTAAGCGGATTAAAATGTGCACAGTAAAGACATTAAATGATTAAATCTTTTCACTACCAACCAATGCACCACGAGTGCCCCTGTCGGTCATTTTGGCCAGCCAATCACTTACTGCGGTGCCCCGCGGTGGCTTGTGGGTAGTTTACCGCACCGCGGGTTTGTACCGCGCATTTTGAATGGCTGCATCTGTATGTTGTATACGTAAATTCTTTCATTGTTAAAGCTGTACAGTATGTATGAACATTTGCTTAACAATTACAAAACTTGGTACTTCCACTGATTTTCCTGAGAAAATGCAAAGAGAAAGCCCAAACTACTTCATGATAAACTGGATACAGACAGTACTAACCACATGCCAACATATTAACTCAGCTCAATACTGTAAGTCATGGTTGATAGTGTACATGGTTGAAAAGTTTGAGGACAGATGTCATGGCCCAAGACAGAGCAATAATGTTTTTAAAAAAGAAATGGATAGTATTTCAAAAGGGATTTGGAAGACTAATATCAATTACATATTTAAATGGCATGTGGAGATTTATTGGTTTATTCATTAAAAGTTAATCACATGATGTTTTAAAAATCTTCAGTGAAAGTTTTCAGAAATACAAATGCTCATTTAAAGGAGAAAACTATATTGGCTGTACATTGTTCTACTTTGTTCAGTATAATAAAGGAGAGGAATATACAGTATTTAACTAATCAAAATTGTCTATTTCTATTTAAGTGTACATTAGAAACACCTAGAAACAACAGAAAACATTATCAGGGGTCAGCAGAGAAAAAAATAGAACAGAACAAAAATAGAAAGAGGTTTCTTATGTTAATTTTTAAAAGGTAGATAAAAGCTTTAAATCTAGTTAGAGTAATATATTATTATTTAAACACATCTGTTAATTCTCTTGTTAACTGAATGGCAGCTGTAAGGGATTTGTGGTGTAGCAGATAAAAGTAACAGAAGTACAGTATATGTGCCAGACCTCCTGGGTTAGAATCTCACCAACTTTTGTATTTTTAAAAAACACGTTTTTATTAATACCTATTAATATTAAATATCACTTGGAATAAGAAATGAATGCTATTTCTACAGTGTCCCTTACTGTAAAGCATTTTTAATTTTTTTTGTCTTCTTAAATTGAGTTAAGTTCATACTTTACATTTTAAAGACATTCTTGTGTTCAGATAATAACAATTGCAGTTTCTTGCCACATCTCAGAAACTAACCAAGACTGACAAGTTCTGGTCAGTACTGGGCTGGGAGACCTCTGAACACACTTGTGTATTGTATCTACTGTATACTTAATGTAATGTATATGTATATATATACTTACTGTTTAGATCTCAAGTGGTTATTTACTGTATTCCCTTCTAAATCTGAAGCATTTGTTCCAATCCACTTTGAACATATCTTACTTGCCCCAACAGAATGTTCTTTCTGCATTGTGTGGGGTATATGTACAGTAATGACCATGAAGAAAGTACAGTGGGTATAGAAAGTGACCACCCCCTTTCAAAATGTTTTTTGTTCTATGACATTGAAAATGAAACCAAATTAAATTAGGCTTGTTCCATTTTTATTTACACATAATAATCCACAAAACTGAAAATAAAATTCATCTCAGTAAAGCAGCTTCAGCAGCCTATGATCATCACCACAGTTATTTATTTATTTTAGATGAGCTGCTAGACAGCCCAGTATCTTTCATGTTTTTTTAGCAATATGCAAATACTTATGGTATGATAAGCAGGCAAGCATGAAACATTCCACTGTAATTTATATATTCCTTTTGAAAAAAAGGAAGTGGAAAGGCTGGCACATAATGTGCATTCATTCTGTTATCACAAAGTGCATTCTAAAGATATTATACAGACAAAGCCCACTAATTGTCTTTAGATGCATCAAAAATATTTAAATAAAACAAATACTGTTTATTTCTAATAACACTGAGATATATCTATCAGGTGTGTATTTAAATAGAAAAATATTTTTATTTTTACTATGGAGAACACATTTAAATTAAACAAATGAATAGAAACATTAAATATTAAAATATTAACATACTCATAAAACTTATGATTTACAGAAATACTAACCTCACAAAATATCTGGATCAAACCACTTCTACAAAAGCGGTCAGAAAAGGCATTTGATAGACCAAATCTTTGGTCTCCAAGATTTCTAAAAACTGGCATAGTATCCCTTTTCTCTGGGCTATCATCCATCCATGCTCTAAGGAATAAAAACATCTGACAAGTGGTAAAAATAGGAGCTACTGTCTTGGAAGAAAGCATTATAATTTTATCAGTAGTTGAAAATCAAATTGTTTGAAGAAAATAAACTAAAGAAACTAGGTCTTCCAAATTACTTTTTACTTCATCTTAAATTGAACAGTTATGGGTTCATAAATTAAAGTGTATTCAATATAGGTTGTTTATATTTTAATATATAACATATATCTGACACTCTTTCTAAAAATAGTGAAACTGGTGATAAGGAAAAACAGGACAGATCAATATTAGTGACTTTACTTATCCCATTTCTGTTTCTGTTGCATACGTTTATTTTTCTCAAGAAAAAAAATTTATAGAATCTAAGGGAATTTACCACCTTCAATATAAACAAACAAAACTTGTAAGTGCATTTTCTTAGAGATCAGAGATTCTTAGAATGTAATACGCAGCATGATGTATTCACCCTGATGTTGCTGTTAATTTAGAACCACATTTTTAGAGTTTAAAAGAAAATCCTTTGGTTTATCTACCTGAATTTAAAATGTTACTGTACATTGAAGCAGAGGTGCCCAATGAGGGTCATGGACAGCCACAGTTCCACTGGGTCACCATACATCCTTTGTTTCTACACTCTCTGGAACAATTTCATTTTGACAACTGAAGCAGGTAATTTGTTCAGTTAGCTAATTAAGAAATCATTTGAAATGCAAATACCAAAACCGTGTAGCTATCAAGAAGACCGGGGCTGGGCAGTCCCCTTGACTTCAAATTGATTATATAGACAATTATGCTAAGCAAAACTGTGATGGCATGCAACGTCTATTAGGTTCAAAATGAAAGTTCTGGAAAATGCATTAAAAACAGAGCTTTGCGTTCCTTCAGCAAGGTATTATGGAAGCATCCTTGTTTTCAAATACTAGGCCATTACATTAAAGATATCAACAATTACATATAACACAAAACGTATTCCTAGTTGTACTGTACATAAGAAGGCAGCGAAAAATACACAGGCTAGAATATTCCTGAAATTCCTCTGCCTTTCCATACTGTCATGCACTACCACTCAAAAGAGACTTATTTTCAATTTGGCAAATGACCTCCTGCTCTTCAATATAGTCTGAACTGTGAGATCGGGATCAACAGCTAAAGAATGCATGAGAAATTCAAATTAACATTTGATTCACGGTGACACAGTGTCATATTTATCCAATTACATAAAAATAAAGTACTCAAAACCTTTTAAACCACTCTATATTCCATTTCCAAAAGCATCTCATTAGGTGTTTTTTTATCAAGCTAATAAACTCTCACTAAAAATAAAAATATCAAATCTATCATAGCAATTAAACAATATTTTTCATGACGTTATTATAAAAGTCACTTTACTAGTCATATGAAAGACTTAACTTCAAGAATATTTTACTCATCTTGGATGTATTACCATACTTATCCTCTGCTCTGAATATATTAATAAGATCACTATTATAAAAGTCTTATTTGTTTCAAGAAGAACAGAAGTCTGAATGAGCACTGTATCCATAATCAAGCAAAGAGATTCAAATTATCCTCAACTGAATGATAAAACCTCACCATTGAAAGGCAGTTTACTTCACCCCATTACACATATTGGTAATTTTCATGAAAAATTCACTTTACTTACATGGGGATTGAAGAAATTATTACAATCTTATTTCTTCTATGATAAGTGCTTTTACAGAAGCTGTTAAAAAAACACAAGTTAGAGTTTAAAAGATAATAAATACAGTTAGTAAAAAATCACTCTTATTTAGGCCCGATGCAACTCCAGTTTTTAATTAAAGGACATTTTTTCTACTGTCAAGGCCTTTTGAATGTCCAGCTTCTTAAAAACAAGGAAAAGCGTTAATTAAGCAAATAATGAGTTCAATTTGGTAACTAGACCAGTTTACTAGCCTAGCTCCTCTGTACATCTGTTATGAAGACCTAAAAATCTGCAGACACACTAGTCTTCCAGGACAGGAGTTTGATCAACCTGATATAGATGTAAGAAGACTATAGCCTGAAGTGGGCTCCCTTTAAATTATTGTTTGGTGAGAGAGCAAGCGATGAAAAAGGGAAAACAATTGTAAGGCAATTTACACAATGAGAGATGAAACTTGGGACTCAAGAGAAAGACAGTTAAGGATACCTGCTTTTTTCACTTAAAGGAAATAAATAATTCCTAAAATATGTTTATGGATAGGTTTCAGATTGACAGTGTTTACAACAATGTGACAGAAACTGACATCAGATAAAACCGTCTGCTCCTGTTCCACTTTAAGCAGTGTTTTTATGACCTTGCAACATACTAAAATTCAGTTGTCCTGTCTTTTTTCATTGGTTTACTTTTTTACCCTTTCTACTGCAGTTGTTTTATTTGACATTTCCTTAAGGTAAGACTGCAAAAAAATCTCTGTCCTCTATACTGTTTGAGTTACTTGAGGCGCTTAGGTATCACTAGACTCTACCAGTCTAGAAAAAAAAGAGGAAAAAATCGTGAAACATCACTTTACATTATATCACTAATGGCTTGCAGCATTTAGAATGTCACTGACCAAATCATTTCATATGTTAGTGGAGACATACATGACAATCTCTGTTAGTCACAGTCCCTTCAGGATGACAGAATAGATTCATTCTTACACTATTTTTCTTGCATGGAAGGAGCACAACAATGGCAAGCTTTGAAAATGAGTGGATGCCGTTGTAAAAAGGTGGATGTTTATCTAGACATGTATTCTGGACATTATCAACACACAGCTCATGAATTAAGGGATAAGTGATATCTGCAAGGTTTTCACAGCAAGCACTGAGAAGTGTAACAGGCTGAGCAGACTGAGAAAAATTAGCATAATGTTTTTTTTCAAATACAGTATGTAAGGAACATTCAGATATTTTGTGATAAACTCGTAACTAGTTTATAATGCTGAACAGGATTTTTATTATAATCATAATCAAATATCCTTAATTTCTGTAAATCATTGGCTCACTAAAGTATACAGTAAATATCAGTCTTTAGAACATTATGCCCCAATGTTAACAATGTTAATGCTATTCTAATATCCATGGTAACATTTTAAAGCCTATTAAAGCCATATCATATAGTATATCAAAGTAAAGACATATCCTTAAATGCTTTAATTATTGAAATGGTGTAATTGGGAATTTCTCTGAATTATTATTAACAATTGTACTGTATGAGTGGAAAATGTTTAATAATGTAGAGCAGCAGTGTTTTATGCGAATGGATGAAACATTTATCTTATTTTATTTGTGTAAAGTACATGGGTAAAGTGTTTTTAAATTTTAAAAACTTAAGTTTAAAAATGTTTAAAAACTTTTTAGTACATCTTTTTTGAAAAATTGAAATCTGATAAAACTTTAATGTGTACTGTCCTCAGCTTTTTGTAGTAATGTAATGGATTATTAATAAGGTTGACAATAGTAGAGCATTTTACTTGCAATCATCAATTCAAAATAAATGGAGGAAATATGAAGACATTCACAGATTAAATTTAAAGAGCTTGAAGAAATGTCACACTAGATGTATTTAGTTGAATTTAGCTTAATCTCTTCTACTCAAACATTTTCTCATTTAAACCAAGCTACAGCATATACAGCATATACTGTACATAAAATAAACTGAAGAGATTTAAAAACCATTTCACAGTTTAGTACTCAATGCTAACTACTGTAACTATTTTAGTGTTATACTATTTTACAAGAACGTGCAAAGTACATACAGTACATGAAGTTTTATAATTTGTGACACATTTGTATCTTGTTTTAGAAAGTATTATTGATACTGATCTTTTTTAGTCTAAAGTTCAGTTCAGTTTATTATCATTGGCACAAGTGCAATGAAAAGCTTATTTGCATGTGTGCTCCAATACAAAGACATTAAAGGAATCACCAAAAATATAAACACAGAGCAGCAGCAACAACAACAAGTAAAATAACATACAACTTAAAGAAAGGGTCACTAAAATAGCATCAGCTGCTATATTCATTTGATTTAATTTGAATCAGAAGTGTTTCATTATGAAAGTCATAAAGGACTCTGACATAGTTTCATGTTAAGTGTTGAGCTGGTTAAGCTATTTACAATTTTTCATATTCTATATTGATATGAAATTCCCCTTTTAGTGTGGAGTTTTAATGTTTTTTTTTTTAAATCCACCTACAGTAAATAATGTTAGGTCTACTGGGAAGAGTATCTTTCCACTAAAAATCTTGCAAATGAAAGAAAACACAGTATCTGAATATGTAAATTTGGTTATTCTTATAGTGACCCATCCACCTGTAGCGTTGCCATAGCCGGCCCAGGGACGCCAAATTAAATGTAGTGTGCTCTCTGAAGGCACCAGTTCTGTAGGGTTTGGGCATTTACTGGGACAATTATTAATTGTAGCAGTAAATCACAAAATTGATTCTTTTGATGGCTTTAGAATCCAACCATGCGATATAACTCAAACAACGCACACACACAGGTACTAATACACGAGGATACATTTATTAATACATAGAATATGCATATAAACTAACAGATCTTATCGAGAGGGTTATCAGAATACAAAAGGTATATATTCAGTCAGTTACAAAGTGTTACATATATCAAGAGGACATACGTTCAGTATATCATTCATTTAGACCGTTTCGTAAATGAACTTTGTTATAACTTCTACATTAGATACTCAAAACAAGTACATAACTCTTAGGAATTAAATTGATATCAACTGGTTGGGATAACAATTGAATTCTCGAGCTGTAATGCATTGAAGTTGAATACTCATCCAATCTCTGGGGACTCAGATCTCCTGCGGGCACAAAGAAACAGTTGCAGGCTTGTTGCTGTCCAATCCGCGCTCTCTGGCTAGGTGCCAGGCTGTGCTGTGCGGCTTGCGACGGTGCGCTGCTGATGCTCACTGACCGGCTAGTTAGTGTTGGCTTTAACTAGCACAGTTTGTGCACAGGAGAAAAGATGACTGTGGGTCCCAGCAAGTCAGGAAGAGGACCGGTTCGTTCCTGATGAAGAGCTAGTTCTGAATAGTGATTCAGCTGTCCACAGTTCCGACCTGTTCACGAGGCCTGCTGCTGGTGCTAACCTCGGGTGGATCCTCTGGTTACTCTCTGGCAACCTCCGCTCTAGACTCTTAGAACAAAGGAAAGTTCTGGCACTCGGACACACTGGCCGTTCCATGGTTGTCCGGGCTGAGTCTCAGGATGGTCAGGAGGCGCGCTGCGAGAATGTCCTGCCCTTGGGAGCCTTCTGCTCCTGGGCCGTCCTGCCCTGGAATTCTCCTTTGAATTCCCTTTAGAAAAGTCCAAGAATTCTCCACTGAATCTTACTGAATCTCTGTGTTGCCTGTTTTTACCTGGAGGAACTTCAGCTCGTTGATTGGCTAAAAGTTCCATGGGCATCAGAGTCCCACGTGGGTTACTCGGCCCTACCAGTCTCTGATTGGTTGATCAAGGTGAGATATGAGTCACTTACTCCTGACACTTAGGAATGCAGTCCAGATGTCCATCTGGTACTCCCTAGACAGATAGGCGCCAATGGATGACCATTGATCATGATAGCCAGGCTTAGCTAAGTGCATCCCCCTTTGGGAGCTGTCCTAGGAAACCTTATCAAAGGAAACCTTAAATCAGCCTGCATGAATAGTTTCTCTGTGGCTGCACCACAGAGATGAACAGAGATGGGACCATTTGGGAAAGCTAGAACACTTAATTCTTTCTTATTAATAAGCCTCGCCGCTACACACCTATTATGGATAATCAGATAGAGATACCAATCAACCTAACCACAAGATGGAAAGTAGAAACTGGAGCACCTGGAGAAAACCTGTATGATAACAGACAGAACTGAAACCGGGACTCAAGAGCTGTGAGGCAGAAATGCTAACTTCCCCACCTAATGGATAGATAATGTATGCAGAGTAGTGTTGGTGTTGCTGGAAAGTGGCAAAAATGTAATTAACAAAGAAGAGAATCACACTTACTGTATAGATGCATGCTTTGCCATGCGGTGTGTTGTTTGAGATAGTTACACCCAAGCGGGTCCAAGCTGTCAGCCCTCAGTCTCGGAGACTGGTCACATTGGCACAATGAGCTGAACAACGCCTGTGCCACACACATCATATTCAGAAGGCTGTCCCAACCGCCTGCCATACAATATGTTAACCCTGATTGAGGTGAGATTTAAGTCCCATAGCACCACTACTTGGGGCTCAGTTATTGAGCTGCTCTCCATCACACTCTGTACTGTTTCCAGGCTTGTCCTGTTTACTGATGGTTTTGTTCAGTTCAGCTCCTGTTTCCAGACTCATCCTGTTAGCTGGTGGTCTTGCTCAGTCTTACTTCAGTTTCTGGTCAGCTATCAGCATAGCTAAAGCTCCTCCATCTGCTCTTCCCGAGCAGCTTCAGAGCCTTCCGCTTCTCCTCGCCTGGGAGGCTCTGAGCGTTTCAATCAGATCTCACCTTTTCTTGTATTCGGTGTACTACCTGTACCTTTACAATAAACAAGCCTGTTCACGGAAAGGGAATCCACATTGAAGCACAGTGTTAGGTTGTTAATACAAATCTGTGATTGGTAAAGCTGTCGTGCAAGCTTATTTTAAAAATGGATTTGCTGTACCTACCCAAATTATCTCTTAAATGTCATTGGTAGAGTAGTATACTGTATATCATTAGACATGAATACTATCTACGCTAATGAATTCCGTGACCTTTTGAAAGAGTAGTGTTATTGTTCCCAGAGTCCTGGTTAAATTAAAGGGTTGCATCATCTGCCCCATTTGAAGTTTCCCATTAAATCAATTGGTGAAACAATATTTCAATTCTCCACCGTGACCTAACCACAAGTTTTGAGAAAACCTGTGCAAACACAAGTAGAAAATGCAAACTTCTTACATAATGTCTAGAATACACCACCTACTGTATC
Source organism: Lepisosteus platostomus (assembly GCF_059453375.1). NCBI lineage: Eukaryota > Metazoa > Chordata > Actinopteri > Semionotiformes > Lepisosteidae > Lepisosteus > Lepisosteus platostomus. Next base: position 49,115,764 of record NC_142618.1, on the reverse strand, counting down.
ATACACCACCAAACCAGAATTTAAGAGCCATGAGGCAGCAATGCTTCCAAACCTCCACAACTAATGTGTAGACTTTTTGTATAGTTTTTGGACCTGATCTGCTGTGTAGTGGAGCTGCTTGTTCGTAATGTCTGCAATGTATTGCTCATTTGGTTGCTGGACATCAAATGTGGATGATTGTCGAGTTTGTAGTTTGCAAGGGAACAGAGGGTCAAAGATTTGATTTAAGCATTTTTTTATTGAATGTAATTGCCCTTGAATGGTCATGATTAAGAAAAACAAAATCCATTTTTTTATATTATCATTCTTTATGACACAGCTGTCGTCCTTTGCTTATTCTCTTTAAGGCAGAGAGTCAGGAAGTCCCTCTGACATCCATCCATTTTCAAGCCACCTTATCCAGTATAGGGTCATGGAGGGACCTGCAGCCTATTCCCGCTAACAGGCACAAGGCAGGATACACCTTGGGTGGGCTGCCAGTACAGAACATTCCAGGGCACACACAGACACAAACATGCTCACACACTCAGGGCCAGATTATTCCAGAAGTGAATTCATCTACCAGTATGTCTTTGGACTGTGGAAGAAACCAGAGCACCCAGATGAAACCCACGTGAATATGAGGACAACATACAGTATAAACTCATTAAATAAATAGCAGCCCAGGACCCACATTGAACCCAGCACTGCAAGCCAACAATGCATTCCACAGCTTTATCCTGCCACCTGTGCTAGATCAATAAATATATTTAACAATATTTATGTGTCTTTTTGATCTTGTGGTGGCACAGTTCATTTATTAAAAAATACAGATGGCAAGTGTCATTCTAGACGTAGCATGTTCTTCTGCATATGTGTTTTGTGCAATTTTAATCCTTTCGTATGTAAATTGACAAAAAAAACAACAACATGCTATAAACAGTTCTTTTAAAATAACATAACCCCAATTAATTGATAGACTCAGAGATCAAACCATTCAAAGAAATTCCTTTTCATGGTAAAGATTTATTGCACGGCTTGTGCCCAGTACCCATGTCTTTTTGTACACATTTAATATTTATTTATTTTGAAATCTTCATTCATCATAGTCTTAAAATTATTATTATTTCATCTCTTGATGACTCATTTCTGCGTGTTATTTTTGAAAACTGTGCATCATATTTTATAGTGCAACTTTTCAAAGTAATTAAGTGATTCTTTTATAGCTGACAACTTTTTATTTATCACAATTCAATATAGAGTATGACTTCATCCTTCAACAAAAGGCCTTAATCATACTTTAAATCAGAATGCCTCTACAAAAAGTGTTAAAAATAATCCAGTCTTCGATGCTACTAAAATTTGGCATAAACATTGAATATACAATGTTGTTTGAAACTGTCGGATATCTTAGACGCAATCTGTAGTTACAATAATGTAGAAACAGTTTACTAAAAAGTTTTGGCTAGTGTTTTCTACTATTATAACACATGTTTTATTAATACAATTTAGTTTCAGTGAGGAGAAACCAAGTTTATCAGTTATCTTTAACGTAGATTGATCAGAATCTTCAAAAATATAATCACAATGGTTCAAGAAAAACTGTGCACCCAAAATAAGTGTTCCACTAGCTAATCACATCATATTTACCAATCAAACCCAAATGTGTACAGGTTTTCTTTGTTTTAACACCAACTCTTCCTCTCCACATGTCTATAAAATTAAAATGCTACTGTATGTCTATTTACAATATCTAGGTTTATAAGTATTAGTTTAAAAAAATAATAGCAAAAATTGCAGTCGAGTATAAGCATGGAATTATTTTCTGCATAAGACATTTGCACAGCCGTGTAATATACAGCTGGGACTTGACCAGTCTTGGCTGATTTGGTTGGGTGAGAATGTCTGATGTTGAAAGACCCAAAACGCTGAGTGACCCCAGATAACATACTGTAACTGATAATGCGTCTAGGTGCATCAGAGGATGTATTTTTTAAACATTGACTGACGAGTTGGTACTCAGCTGTGGCATAGTCGTCTGCTTATGTAATCAAGATTAGTCCAACTTTCGAAAAAACTGGCCCTTCTGTGAGTGTGTGCATGTTTGTGTCTTGGGATGGACTGGTATATCTTCCAGGGTGTGTCCTGTCTTGTGCCCATTGTTTAGTGGCTCCATCTCCCCCCCCCCAACATTATATTGGATGAAGCGATTAGAAATGGATAGATGGATTTTTGGAAGCCCAATCTACAGTGTCCAGGACCAATACAATGTTTTGTTTTTAAGAGCATGTGTTATATGATCACTGATTTTCAACAATCCTGCTCTATGATTTATTATATAATGAATTCCTCTTACAATTTTGCTAGAACATCAATTACTTTGTTGAAAACAAAAACGTTTTATCTTATGAAAATGTAATATCAAAATGAGATCTAAAAAAAAAATTGGGAATCGTTTTGATTATCAAAAGCATCAATGAGGCACGTAATTTAAGTTGTGGTGTACTTAATCTGTCAGTTGTTTGTAAGAGACAGGATTTGCTAAAGGCACCTTCTTAATCTTCTAAAGCAAACTTTTGGTATGAAAAGGAGAAAAAACCTTTGTTTTGCATTAGATTTCCAAAAGGCATACAAACAAATAAAGTGAATGCTTTAGAGAAGTTATTTAATCACAATCCTGACCTTGAATCACACCAATACAAAGATTATTAATTAAATCAACCATGCAATTATGCAGATTTGGAGTTAAACATTAATCAATGTTTTCACGTATGCATATTCCAAATAAAACAATCCATTTTGGGTCTAAAAACAGAATTATTAATACTAAGAATCAACGATTTTCTAAACCCACCTAAAGAGGATGAGAGAAAAGGTTTTTTCTTTTTTTAACATTTACATTTTTGATAAGACCATAAAAACAGTTTCAAATGAGAGGATTGCCTCTGGCACCTGACTAAAGTCATAGCTTCGAAGAAGCCAGGGTATCAGCTTTAACAACATACAGTAGCTGGGCATCTTGTTCCATACTTCAACAAGCACCTCCTCTATGACAAAAGTAGATCAGAGATCAGTGAAAAGAGATACAAGAGCTGACAGAAAAAATAGAGATTTAATAAATTTCATTAAAGAGGTGGCAAAGGGATCAGAACAGAGGTGCAGCATTTAGCATTGCTGCTTTACAGCACTGGGGGCTCTGGATTCAATTCCAGGCCTGGGGTACTATCTGCATGGAGTTTGTATGGTCTCCCCATGTTTGTTTGGGTTTTCTCCTGGTGCTCTGGTTTCCTCCTACAGTCCATAAACATACTGTTAAGTTAATTGGCTTAATTGACTGGTGTCTCTTCCAGAGTGTACCCCACCTTTTGTGCATTGTTGCTGGGATAGGGCCCAGCTCAGCCATGACCCTGCATTGGATAAAGGAGTTAGAAAATGGATGGATTTTAGAGGGACTTCCTGAATCTCTGCCTTAGAAAGAAAAAGCAAAGGATGACAACTGTGTAGCAAGGAATTATAATATATCACGTTTTTTTTTAAAGGGTAGCATGAATCGCTAACGTCTGCTTTTTCTACCACTGAAAGATTGAGATCAGTTATTGATGTAAATGTAACTGTAAAAACCTAGTAACTATGACAGTGTTTTTGGCTTATTTTAAATTTTATTTCTGGTTATAATAAAAACAAGTTCATAACAAACCTCTTAAATATGCTAGAGAAGCAGTACTTTATATTAAAACAAATTTGACCTTTCCAATGTAAAGCATATTTCTAAAAGGCCTTTGGTATAAAAAAAGTCCTAACAGAAATCCCAAAGGTGACAACATTGTAAATTATGAATACATACTGTATGTGGAAGAAATAAATGGTTTTCAAATACAGCCAACATACAGTACCCCACTTAGGGATTTGTAAACTATAGGGTAAATAAAGCATAATATTTTTCCTTTCTTGAAATGATTGGTAAGTTGTTTTAGAAAGCTAATCATTTATCCTAAAAGTAAATAATAATGTAATTAATAAATGTAAAATTCTCCTTATTTAACAAGCTTGATATAACTCACTACAGCAGATTCCAAATTCAGAATGCAATCTTGTCAAGGAGGAATAAATCCTAGCCAGTTGGATTGCATTTCAGGAAGAAAAAAAAATAACATTGGAAGCCTCCATGTACTGTATGTGCACAGAGAATATTAAAAGTGACATAAAACAAACCTTTTTTTGTAAAGGAATCACAGTATGCACTGATTTCTAGCCCACTTTCTGGGATATACAGTATGTTTAAATCAGATTCTGGCCTACTTACATGAAATGTAAGTACGTCAGTGTATTCAATGCCAAATTCAAGAGTTTTGAAAAGTAATAATTTTCTTTCTATGTTATGCTTTTAGGGCAATTTAGACAACTTTCCCATTTATCCCCCAGCTTCAGGCCTCTTATTAAATAAAATAGGTACCCTTCACATGAAAATCATTTGAAAGGATCAAATGAGACTTGTTTATATTTTAGAACTAACCAGTCCTTATACAGTATTTTGCAATTGTAAACTAATTGGTCCTAAATTAATAAGTAGTATATATTCCCGAGGTGCATAACAACCAAAAACATCCAAATTAAAAGTACATAAATTGAGAACTACAGAACATGTACTGTAACTGCCTTTTATGTTTATATTATCACTATTTTTTTCAGTTCCAGATATTGCAGAAATTATGGATCCAGGAATATAAAGCGTCAACTACAAAATATATGAGAATGCACCACTGTAAAATAAAACTGTTACCAGTTATATACAGTACAGTAACTCTTAAGTGCAGAGCTTTGTATGCACTATGTGCACTATTGTACTGCAAACTTCCCTCCTTTAGTTATTACATAAAGGATTATACATATCAGGTCCCAGTACCTACAGTATATGTTGCTAAGAGACAGGTGAACATGTTGCTAGTGGATACATAATTCAGAACCTAAACAGTGAATGCTGTTCTGTTGAAGTTAATTCAAAAACTGCTAAATACTGTATGTCAGCAGATTAGAAAAGCACAAGGCAGTGTCTCAAAGAAATACTGTCACAAGAAACTGGTTTGTACTGTATGTCCGGCAATGTCACATTGCAGTCAGCAGAGACAACAAAGTTATCATGATCTCATCAAATTCTGCAGTGAAGGAGGGAGAAAACAACTTGTTTTACTGTACAATGTAATGGGGTTAAGTAATCAGTTTTAATTTGTATTGCATTATTTTATACTTTTTAGACTTTTTCATGTTATGCATGCAATTACTGTATCTTCATCAGCAAAAATGTGTGACAAATATGCATGACAAAATGAAATTGAAAAGTTTCTAATTGTTTTTTTTTCTTGTTTTAAACTTTAGAAAACCAGCATCACTAGATTTTGCAGAACAACACTATTTAAATATCTGTTTTTAATTTCCCCCGGTTTTTATGTATTGTGTGCAAGTTAACTACAGTATATTTATTGAAGATTAGGTTGCATTTTACATAGATGCATAACAGTACAATTCTTCTGAAATAAAAGATTGATCTAGCCACTCTTCTTTGAGCTTCTTCCAGAATAGAAATATTCTCTATGGTATATTTCTATGTATTTATGGTAATGATCAAACCTAAGCACAGTAGTCTAAATGTGTATTGTATTTTTCTAGTAGACTTTCTATAAAATGCCTCTGTCTTTACTATTTTTTTCTAAAATATGTAGATAAAGTTGTTAACTCTTTAATAAAGTATACACAGTTTTGACCTGTTACTCTATCATCAATTTTTATCTGTGTTCTGGTGACCCTAATTCTCCTGTGAAATTAAAGGTGTTTCTTAGAATGGAAACAAACAAATTAGCAATAATCAATTAGGAGTTTTGTCTAATCTCTAATTTTGTTGCCACATGGAGAGCTCCTGCCTTTTATCTGGGTTTATTAAAGTGAATTATATAAACCATGCTAAATGAAATGAACTGTCCCCACTCATTAGCAATACCCCGGCATCCTGGCCAAATTTCCAATTGGCCCTTACCAATCATGGCCTCCTAATAATCCCCTCTATGAATTGGCTACATTACTCTGCTCTCCTCCCCACTGATAGCTGATGTGTGGTGAGCGTTCTGGCGCACTATGGCTGCCGTCGCATCATCCAGGTGGATGCTGCACATTGGTGGTGGTGGAGGGGAGTCCCCATTACCTGTAAAGCGCTTTGAGTGGAGTGTCCAGAAAAGCGCTATATAAGTGTAAGCAATTATTATTATTATTATTATTATTATTATTATTATAATTAATACAAGACATGTCAAGACATGTGGGATTATTGATCTGTGTGCCCAAATAGCATTAGGCTTTTAGGTTTTAAATGTGCAATGCAATTTGTAATAGAATATTGAACATGGTAATAAAAGGGTTATGGAAATGTTTATACACCTTGCAACCTTTCTGTGGCAGTCCTTAGCTACCAATGTGTGGGTGAAAACCACAACTTCCAGGAAGCTACGGTTTTGTTTCTGTTAATTTTAAATTTTATTGAAATACTGTACGTTATGGGCTATTTTGTGCTTTTATTTTTTGTAAAAGCCTTTAGGTTGCTTGTTTTTAATGGCATAATTTAAAGTAAAATGCTCCATACACGGTGGGTCATCAGTCCACGTCTCCTCCTGGTTTAAGTAGCATTAAGTGGACTAGAGAGCACAAGACTTGTCCTCTGGATGGGACACTGGTCCATCGCTGGCATTACTCCCAGAAATGCTGGCTCCCATGTATACAGCTTGGAGAACTGGCTCAATCGGGGTAACGTATCTAACAGAAGTGTCTGCCGCGATACTTGAATATTAAAGAGATTTGCCTTGAAAAACATCGGTGAGTCTGAGGTTTCAAACAAACTTTGCTAGGTGATAAGATACTGTATGTGGCTGTTCTTCTCATATATTTTTCTAACTGGTTGTTCCCAATTTATCCCTGTTGTTAGATTGGTAAACAAAGAACATTTTCATCATGTTCTCAGCATTATATTACATATATTACTTTGTTGCATTGGAAAGGTCAGTTTAAATAAACTTCAGTATTTAGTGGGAACTAAGCTCAACTAGAAGCATTTGTCAGAGTGAAAAGAAATGCCATGGATAGCATTTGTTGTTGTCGTTGCTGTCTGTATGTGTGATATAAAACAAACAAATGTTTTAGCCTTGAATATGGGTTTCTTCTAAGGGAATAAAATAGAAGAAAATAAAGAACAATAAGCATTCATCGGCATGCATTCCAGCAGTACAACATATGAACTAAGAAAATCTTTGAGGTGAAAAAGCCCAGAAAGTGTGTCAAAATCCTGTACCACATATACAGTAGCTGTAATATATAGTGCAGAGAGAGGGTCTTGACATTGTATAAACTGTAATAAGGAGCTTGAACATAATAATACAACAATCTTTTGTAAAATATACAATAGAGTGTTTGAAACTTAAAAGTATGCTTTAATTATGACTGAATAGCCCCATAAACATAAAATGTATGTGTGACTGGATATCAGCCAATGTCTGTTTAGGAAGCCACAGCTGGAGGAAATGGTTATCTTTGATATCTTGATGATATCAATCCCCTACAGCTGGTGTGGTTTGTTTAGCATCTCTTGATAGACTGCATGGATTTTCTCAGACCACAGAGAGAGCCTGCACTGGCCCTCTTAGAAGGAGAGAGAAGAAACATCATTCTCCTTAAAACATCAGGTTTGGTTTAGAGCTATCCTGAAACCAACGTTTGTTAGCGTTTTTTTTAGACAGTGTTCTAGTTAGTACCTCATGGTTTTTAAATATGCATCCCCTTGCATGAGCATCAGAAACTATTATCAAAGTTACTGGTTTTCAGAACCCTGGTCTTTTCCTCCAGAATGCCTTCCCTACATTTATCCACCCTATTGGAATTGTATCCTACTGTAGTGGCTGCCCCTTTTTAGGGCAACAATTGGAAACAAGAATCCGTTCTCGATCATTCAGATAACCTTGCAGACATCCAAATCATTAATAAAAGGGAAGTCTTCCTTCATGTGCATTATGACATTCCTATATTGTCTCAAATGGCTGTCTCATACTAATCAAATTCTAATCATTGCAGCTTACATGCTAGGCCTGTATCACTCACTGTCTTTCTTGTTTCCAATTTAATAAATTCATGAACTTGACTCCAGTTGCTAGTTCAGATCCATGCCAAATTCCTCCTTATCCAATCAATTTTCTGGCCACTTTTTTTAGGTAAAGCTTCCTCGGTAACCTGACAAGGCTTTTCTGACTAGTGTACCTAACTAAACAACTTGGATGCTGGTCTAAATAAGCATTCCATCAGGTTTCTATATGCCCAAAATAATCCAAGAATTAAAGCTACTCAATTAAGTGTATTATTCTACCAGTGCCTTCAAATTCCTTAATGTATCTATCCTTTTTTATATTGGAGGTCCTAACCTCCTTGTCCTATGAATAAATCTCACCATACCTTAAGCACTGAACAAATATTCTCAAATGCATAAAATCCTTGATTGTTGTTATTCTTATGAACTGCCAGTTACACTTCAGCTGGAGAATCATGAACCCTTATTTCCAGCTGTTCACTTCTACTTAGGAAGTAATACATTTCAAACCTTCATTTATAGGTAGAAGTATTCAGTCCAAGCAGTATTTAATCTGATTAAGACATCTGTGTAAAACGTATTCCATAAAAAGAGGTTATAATTGCTGTTGCCCAAATATTTAATATTTTTTGCCAGTTCACGCTGTGGGCCTACAGACAAGACTTTTAAATTCATTGTATTGTACATTGTTTCATTGACATAATCTTTCATGTCTTTTCGACTAAGCTATTCAGAAACACAATTGGCATAAGGCCCTCTGAGACCATAAAACTAAATTACATGAACAATCTTAAAATAGAGAATAACGTTGAAAATGACTGTTTTTAATGCTTTTCTCCAGCGGTTAGTCAATCAGTAGTGCCTTGCTGAATTTAACAAATCTAAAGAGGGGTACAAATTATATTACCCAACCATACATAAATATGCATTTATAAGTACTATGGGCTCATATTTATTCATAAAAACAGTGGTTTCCAGAAATACTTCAAAATCACAACTAATTTGAAAATGAGTTAAAAACATTCTCTTGTGAATTCACAAAACTATTCAACTGGATGTATTTTAAAACAATTTTAAAATGACAGTAGCGACAGTCACTTCAGATATCATCAAAAGAAAATGTATTTATTCCGTCCTTTTAAATTAATGAAAATGTTGCAAAGAAAATACTTATTTGTAAAAGTACATCTTCAGGCAACTTACATTTTTCCTTCTGTATTTTAGAATAAAAACAAATGATGTTGGACATGCTCCATTAATCTTACAGATACCTAAATCAATGTATACATTTCAGTTCCTGGTTTTTAGGGCTGTTCCTAAACTATAATTTTCATAAATCTTCCTCAAATTCTATTATATACAGTATTCCATGTTGCATTCTCTTAGTAAATATTCTATAGCATAAGAAATCCAATACATTTTGTGGTTCTCTTCGTAATGGACTGAATTCCTCTCCATCAATATGATATTTGGACTCATCTGAAAATCATGGCTTCTACAGGCATTTGGTAAAGTCTGATTTTCATCTTGTTGACTGCATGGGTTTCTGTATAATATATATGCAGTACATATGAAGACATGTAATGGTCCTTACAAGTGTTTCCTTTGTTTTACCTAGAGTAAGCTCCCATAGCGTGGGTTCTTATATTGTAGATCACTTTACCAGTTAATACAGTACTGTATACAGTATAAGATCACTTTATTGGCCATATACAATGTCTCGTATTAGGAATTTGTCTTTTTGCATATCCCAACTTGCTCTCCATGAGACACAGACAGGGAGAGAAGCTTGGAGTCAGAGCGCAGGGTCAGCCATTTGTACAGCACCCGTGGAGCAGGTGGGGTTAAGGGCTTTGCTCAGGGGCCCAATGTTGTAGGATTCCTCTGCCAGCCACAGGATACGAACCGGCAACCTTCCAGCCACAGGGCCACCGCACCACCCATATAGTCTTAATCTGCTGTTGCATTTCATAAATGCTTTTAATTACTGTTTATTATGAGAAATGAGAAATTCAGTGACAGTATAGAGCAAAGAATCCCTGTTTCACATAAACTAGAACTCCTAAAATGTTGAATTCTTAATAGTGATTGTGACATGGAATATGACTAAAAGGATATAGAAGCAGAAACAAATTCAAACTGTCTTCAAGGAACCTGAGAAAGTATTTGGAGTATGTGGCTCTATGCTTGAAAGTCAACAAGAGAGGAAGATCTTAAATTCCTTTTAACTTTGCAGTTTCTTTTCTGATAAAAACAAATGAAGGAAATAATCTTCTTCATTCACACCTTTTATATTATGGCTTTTAAATTTAGATTATGCTCAATGATTTATATAAATGTAGTTTTAAAAAATAGGATGATTATTGGTGGTTATAACACAAATGTAGAGAAAATACCTAAATATATTTCTAAAATATTTCTAAAATAATTCTTGGATTCATAAATCTTTATGTCCAATGTCCTTTACCATTGTTTAATTACCTTAGTTCTAAACTGCAGCCAATTCAAAACAAGACTGCTTTAAAAAAGGAACTTATTAGCGAGCTGCAAGATAAATCACATTAGCTTAATTAAACTATATTAACATTTTTGTAGAGTATGAATATAAAAATCAGACTCAATGAAAACAGGTTTTCTTTGAAAAGACAATTTATGGAGATTTATGAACATTTTATGAACATTTGCAGAATTTCATTACTTAACATCTTTATTAGGATCTTTACAAGCATACATAATGAAAGACCTAATAAAAGATTTAATAAATGGACTTCTGTTGAAAGTCAAATGGATTTGGCAGTCAGAGAGGGTGAAAAAAGACTTGGACGTAAAAAAAGGACTTAGAAGTCTATTATAGAATAAGAATGCTGAGCACTGTCAGAAATGGATTAAGTATGTAAGAATACATTTAGTTTCAATTAAAAGAATAAAGCATTTTATGTCATTTAGCTTAAATACTCAACTATGAGATTGAGGTGCAAAAATTATGAACTTCTCTCTCAATTTTGAATATTAAATTGTTTCTACTAACTTCTATCCTTGCATTTGTTAAATGTTGTGTGTACTTCTTACACATTAATACAGTTCCTTACCATGTGACCTTTAGTGGTGGTGATTTCACTTTATGAAACACTTCGACTTTGTTAAAATAAAGTTAAAATACATAGAGGATGTTAACTATATTTGACTATTTTCCTGTTGCTTATTTCATTGAAACTATTGTAAGATTGTAAGAAATAAGAGTATGACATTTTATTTTTTATATCATACCAGCTACTGTAAAAACACCATTTTGATAACTCCGCTATATTCAGCAACTTATTTCTCACCCTGAAAATGTTTTCTTAGAAACAATATTTTCTGCCACAGGGTCAACAGTGTCACCATGGTAACCATGATGGGACCAGGTTAGGCTTTAGATCTGAGTAGAACAACGCTTCTTCTCCTTTACTGGCGTCATCCCTGAGCTCTATAAGCAATACATCGATGACTCTACTAGTGCCACCACCTGCTCTAGCAATCAGCTATAGCAATTTCTACATCACTTCACCAACAGCCATCCATCTCAAATTCACTGATAATAAATTTACCACCACAGGCAGACAGACTGATTGCTTTTAAGTAGCTACTGCAAAACTAAACATTTAGACCAAAATGCTGAGTGGAAGAAGCCACATAAAAGGTATTAGAAACATTTGGGATAAAAAATGTTCTACTAGTTTAATTGTTTACATACTGTATAACAAAGCAATTGGTGTAGCGACTGATTCAGAGGCTAAGTGACACAAGCAGAGCTCACAGGTGCCAATTACAGGAAAACAGGCTGGTTGCATTTAAGCAGCTGTAGAGAAACAAAAAAAGGTTGATTTCTTTGAATTAGTGTGGGGAAACTGCTTTCCACTTGTTCTCCCCTTTCACCCTAACACCTTGTCTATTCTCAAGGTCATTACCCAATCATACATGAAATTTGCATTTATAAGTAACAGTGTTTTTAGGAATACAATTGAATTATCAATTATTACCCTCCAAAGGTGAGATGTCTTATACAATTCAGTTTATAGTTTTTAAATTCATGACTAATCTTAAAACTGAGTTAATTTTTTAATCAAAATATGTTTTGCTTTTTCATTTGGAACCTTTTTTGCAGACCCACTAACCTACTCATACTGTACTGATAAATCACCAGATATACATAATCTTCAACTGTTCCCTTTACTGTAGTAATGTAGAGAAGTGGTTAGGACTCAGCTTGGAACGGAAACGTTGTGGCTTTAAAACCTTGTAGCACACTGATGTTAGAGTCTCGAGCAAGGTACTGATCAGATTTCAATAGAATGCACAGTAGTAAAAATGTCCCTTTTGATAAAACAATACATGGTGGCTGCAGGTATCTGTTGCTTGATATGTCTAGTATAAAAACTATAAAAATGTTAAATTAAACATTTCAAAACGAAGATGTACTGTATACTGTATATCACAAATACTTAACCGAAGTGCAAAAAACCAAGTTGGCCACATTTATTCACATTTATTTTCGGGAATGCTCTTCTCATATGCATTACACTAACAAAAAAGAATAGTAGAGAGTGTTCTATGAGGTTCTGGAATTTCTGGGGGCTGATTGTTCATTCCTCCTGGTAGAATTTCTTTAGATTCTTAAGACCCCTTGGTTTCAGTTTGTAAATTACCTTCTTTAGTTCAAACCAAAAATGTTTTTTTTAATGGGAATGAGGGCCGGAGATTGAGATGGCTAATCATGATTATTTATTTTGTGTCAGGACAATTTCCCCATAATTGTCCATCCATTTGTTTTCTAACCACTTTTTCCAAACCAGAGTCATGGGATCAGCCAGAGGCTATCCAGGCTAGCAACATGAGCAAGAAAGGGTACACCTGGACAGGAGGCAAATCCATCTCAGGGCAGACACACAGACACAGACAGGCACACAGGGCCAGTTTTCCCAGCAGCCAATTACCCTACCAGTATGTTTTTAGATTTTGGGAAAAACTGGAGAATCTGGAAGAAACCCAAGGCGAACACAGGGAGAACATACAGACTCCATGCACATTGCACCCCAGTTACGGAATTTAATCCAGAGCACTGCAAGGCAGCAATGCTATCCACTGCGACACCATTTATTATTTATTATTTATTATTTATTATTTATTATTTATTATTTATTATTTATTATTTATTATTTATTATTTATTATTTATTATGTATTATGTATTATGTATTATTTGGCCAAAGGTTTTTTTGGGCAGAGGGGACCAGATGTTTGTCCAAAATGTCCTGGCATGTGTAACAGGGTCTCCAGGCCTGAGAGATTTAAAAACACAAATAGATCCCAAACCTCACATTTCACAGCAGGTATAAATATTTGTTAAACTTTTTTGTCAAACTTAACAATATATGAAAAAACCGTATGTGCCCATTTGTTATAAAGATGTCATTTTGCAAATTGATGTTACAAAACAGCCTTCTCCAGGCAATGCCTTTGTGACAGAACATTAACCCTTCACTTAGAAGAGGCTTTTCTCTTGAAATCTGGCTATGGTAGCCAAATTCTTGCTGGCAACCTGTTATGGTAATTGTTTAACTTTGATTCACTTTGCATCACGAGATACCATTTTTCTTATGGAGACCTCCAACTATTGCCTTTGGATTTAAGCCTCCAAAGCCACTTGCCTCACATCACATCATAAGAAGATACACAAGTATCCTTTTCTTTACTACCCAAGGAAAATGGGACAGTTTTGTAGTCCTTTACTGTATATAATTCTGGAAGCTTTCATTGCACTGTTGTAGATCTGTTTTATAAGCATTATATTTAAATCAACACTGTACTTCACTTAATTTTTCATGGCAAGTATATCTTTGCTCTGTGCAATGCTATTACATGTATGATTACAATATGTTACAAAAATTATATTCATATAATATAATAAGTAAGGTACATTATCCAACTCATAAGGCATTTATGTTTTTACCTATTTCTTGGGTGTATGAATAAATCTGGAGGGCACTGGTTGCAAAAAGACACATACTGTATATATGGTCCTTCTGACTATTTCAACTATCCAATGTGCATCATACTCACCCAACAATTTGTATTTTGCATAAAGTGTCCTGTCATATACATTTGTGAAAAAAGAAGACCGACCCACAGTTTCAAGGCACATGTCAGAGCAATGAGGACCAATGATCTCTCCAAGAGGCTATTTCCCCACGTTACCTTTACAGACTATAATTACACTGACCTTTCTGTCTGTGTCCTTTCACAGGGATGCAAAAATGTCTATACCAGAAAGGCATCATAAGACGAAATTATCCTATTAAACCTGGCTCTTACATCCTCCAAGCACTCAAAAAATGACTAATCCCTTTCTAGTCTTTCCATTCATTCACAGATTGCTGTCTTCCACATTTCCACATCAGAAAGTCTTTTTTCTTTGTCACCCCACAACTCTGTCTCTTATTTCTGTTTTTTCACTCTATTCCACATGCCGGAAGAAGGCTCTCTAAGCTTAAACATTGTTTTTCTGTTATTTACTTTTTCATTTTTAATTTCCAATGTGAAATTGCCCTCTTTATATTCTCTAAATTAAAATAATGGTGGGTACAAAAAAACTATTAACAAAAATAACTAAGACACAGTGTTGTATTTAAACCATAACATGGCTGTAGTGTACAGCATGTACATTATTTACTTCATAACTCCTTTGTAACAGGGGATTTTAGCCAATATTGCAAAAATAAAACTACAATTTATTTAGAAGTACTATGTTAAATAGTTACATTTGTTTCCTAGAAGGAGCCTCAAATGAAAAAAAATAATAGTGAAATGAAAAATGTTCTAATTCATAAAACTGGATATTAATATTTTATCTACAGTAAATACCATTCAATTGAATCATCATCAGTTGTTACCCTCCAAAGGTGAGATGTCATATAATTCAGTTTATAGAATTGTTATTGGAATGTTTAATGTGTGTTTATTCTGCTATGATTACAAGTACCATTAGTTAATAAAAATCTAATCCTTAACTCTTTACTAAGAAGCCATTATATTTGATGGTAAATATCTGAGAATAAAAATTGAAATTATATACTTGTCAAACATGATTTGTGCAAAATTGCAAACACTCCTTTTGTTGTCTTTTCTCTAATGTCTCTTGATATACTGTTTTTAATGAATACTTTAAGTTCAATACATTTTTTTGTCAGTGACATTTCAGTTCTGTAAATTCCACAGTGTACCATACTGTAGATAAGCAAAGAAAGTTAATTTAAAAAGTGAAAAAAATCTGTTTGCCCAGATGTTACAGCTACCTTTTCGTGGAAAAGTGGTTGCCTTTCATTGCCCCCTGAATAAAAGCAGCTGTTACCTTCATCTGGACCTTTTTGTCGCAGGACTGAGTGATCCATGATTTGTCCTTCAAAATGGGCCAGTGGAAGCTTGTTGCAGTGCTGTGAAGGTTCGCAGTTGTGGTGCAGATAACAAGGGAAGTCTCCTGATAAATGTAGCTGAGCCATGTTAGACGATGGATAAACATTTTACAAATATAGTGTCAGAATCTATAGCCTAGAACTGAACCTTCACACCGAGAACTCTTTAAGTTGTAAAAATGGGATAGTGATTGTAAAGATCAGGTTAATCATTAATTTTATAATTAACAACTAATTAGTAATAATTTATTGAAGTTATATAGTGTTAATCCTAAAAAGATCCCACAGGATTTTACATATAGGAAGGGAATAATTTAAATTCACCAACAAAATCCAGAACCCATGTGAGTGATGTGAATTATGAGCCATCATGTGCCAGCAGTCCAAATTTTCAAATTATCAAAGACCAGGTGAATAATTGGAAAAATTACTTCACCGGGATGAGGGGGAAATAATCAGAAGCAAGACTGTGTTCAAAGCGGACACTGAGTTTAGCACTCCTGCTGTTTCAAACTGTACAATGGGATCTTTAAAGACCAATTAACTTTTTCTGCTAAATACCCTTACCCTATCTTTATACTATGCTATGAGAGATTTATGCTATGAATTATACAAATGGTTGCACAAAGTGAACAAAGTTAATCCATCCTCAAGTAATCTGAAAACTCACCCTAATCACTTTCTTGATTTCTTCACTAGGAATAGACTGAATTTTTTCCCATTACAAATTAAACATTCCATGTTCTGATCAAACATAATGAAGCATAATCTGCATACATCTGCATTCTGTTTCTCTGTGCATACTGGTATTTTTACACTGAATGTGGTTTTATTTTGAAGTCCCTACTTGTGCAAATATTAGAATGCACTGTGTAATCTTAGACCTTGAAGATGAGACATGCAAATGTATGAGAAACTTGTGAGCTGTATTGTTCCAATCTTCAGGAACTCCTTACAATACTAATACTTCTTTCAAAAGCCTGATGGAAACCATGTTTCCATTGGTTATTCTACTAAGGCACATTTTCCCTGGGGTGGCTAATTTAGAATGTAATAATCTGTTTAAACACAACTTATCATTATTGATCCAATGTTAAAAGCTATTTACAATTAAACCCCTGGGCCTTAAGAGTGATGTGCTCCTTGTGCTCTCCAATTTATTTCAAATTCAGTTTCTCTGCCTGAGGGCCTGCCTTCTTGTGAGATAACAAATAATATATGTGTTTATAGTAAAGAATATTGCGATGAACGACACTTAAGCAGATACAACATCTCACTCTGCATGCAGTAAGATGTTCTTTTTCCCCATTAATCTGCACCCAGTTACTTTTTCCAGGTAATTAAAGCTCAAATCGGGATATGTCAACTCCCATCATTATGCTTCGTATCTTCCCAAAACGTCTGCCTTATCAGTTTCTTATTGATCTGTACAGGAACCGAGTTAAGGAAATTGTTTTCATCTCTGCGGTAGGACATCGCTGTCAAAGGACAGCAATGCTGTTCCATCTCAAGTGGAGTTTTTTGACAGAATTACAAAACAGTGACTTTCTGCGTTTTCTTGGCTGTCAAAAAGCATTAGCTTTCAGTATTGATCACAGTAAGGACAACTATGGTTTCACTTTTTTTAGTTAAATTTCAACATAAAACTGACTTTGTTTTTTTTTTTTAAACGTGAATAATTATTCATGCCACGTTGAAGCTAATGTAGTTGGGCGAGTGTCATTTGCATATGCAGTTATATTCTGCTTGTGAAATAAGTCGTGACCTTCAATTATACTCTAAGAACAGGAAAGGATATTTCATTTTTCCAGTTGTTTGTAGCAAAGGGCTTTTAGTATCCAAGAAAGTGTATACATTCCCACTATATTTCCATATAGATTTCATTTAAGAATGGAAAAGGTATGTTTTGAATATACTCTTATTCGTGTTGAATAGATATTTAAAGCTGATTTACCGTTAAAATTGAATTGTATAGTATTTCGTAAAGTGTTCAACATCTCAAAGTGTGTTATGAATCCTAAAACATATAGATGTTAAATACACCCAAAATGATCACTACAGTTTAAAACTAACATAAATGAGTCTTAAACACAGGAGATACAATTTTGGATTTTTTCATATCCAAGAAAAAACACTGTTCCAGAATAGGAACAGGCTGGTGATGGTTAAAATGTATAAAAACAAACCAAATGAAAAGTCAAACATCAATAACAAAAGAATTGTTTTCTATAAAGAAAATGTAGCAAAAGAACAATAGATACTATTCAGCAGTGTTACAATATATACAGTAATGCTGTTATCATGTTGATTTATGGAAGAAGTTTGCTTTTCAATATGATGTCATATGGAAATAAATTAATATTTCAATTAATTTAAACAAGTCTCCAAGACTAAATTAATTTCAATATTACAAATATAATTATAATATATATATATTAGTATAAAATCTGTTGCTCTGTTCTCTCCAGTTCTCTGGTGTCAATCCCACTAGAATATTGTATCATGAACATAAATATGTTCTAGGAAGCTATTCTGGTTTATTTGACATCTACTCATGATGATAGACAACTACTGTATACATACTGTACAGTACAGTATATTAAAGAATGCCTAGAATGTATGCAGTTGAACAAAGATGATAATGAACAAAGATGGATACTTTTGAGAGAATTACTGAAAACGTTATATTTGCAGTAAGTGATTTTTATATACTGTGTTAAGATTTAATTTACTTTTTTTTTCAGGTTACTCCATTTTAATCACATCATTAGGGGCCCATATATACTGTATATATTGCATATACTGACTGCATGCATATACTATACATATCCACAGCTTTTGGATAAACATGTTTGAATAATTTTCATTCCAGAGTAGTTTATTTTGCAGCTCCTTAGGAACAAAACAGTAGGAAAATGAAAAACCAACAAAACATCAGACTAAGCAGTGATCACAGTTTTGATGGGAACTGACAGACTATGTTTTACATGCACAAAACATTTCATAAAACACAATTAATCAAAACCCCCATACATTCCACTCTTGTTGATTTTGTCAGATGAACAAAAGTTCTTTTTATCAACCAGTTAACTTCTAGAATAGAATCAGCACTGAGCTTCAGTGAAAAGGAAATTTAACTCTTTGGAAAACAAGCAAACAAGCTATACAAGTAAAATGTAATCACACAAGCAAAATGCTCTTCAAAAGTTAGGAAATATTTTTACAGACATCTAGGGTTATCAGACGGCATGGTGACGCAGAGGTTATCATTGCTACCTCACAGTACTGGGGCCCTGGATTTTATTCCAGACCTGGGTTTACATGTTCTCCTTGTGTTTGTGTGGGTTTCCACCAGGTGCTTCTGTGTCCTCTCACAGTCCTAGGTACATCAATCAACTTTTGGGAAAATTAACCCTGGTATGAGTACAGTATGTGCATGTCTGCGTGTGCCCGGCAAAGGACTGGTGCCCCATCCAGGATGTACCCTACCTTGTGCCCGTTGCTTGCAGGGATATATTCCCAGTGATCAAAGGTGAAACGCATAGCAAATGTATTATACAAAATATTTCACTCACTACTGTCATTTTTTAGCCTTGATACTGAAATGAAAAATTGATCAATGATTTATAATCACTGTGTGTAGATGTTCATGTATGTGGATTGTTTCTTTGATTAAAATTATCATAGCATTTAAATCTATCAGTTTACCTTTTCAGGTACTGGTTCCTGCAGCACTCCGAAAGGGACCATGTTGTTTTCTCTTTAAACCTGTCAGAGCCTCACCTGATTAATTTTTCTTGTACATTTATTGAATGCAGGTAGCTGAATCCAATTAGTGTCATTCTGTCTTTCATGGCAGGCTACTCTAAATCTACCTCAAAAACTAGAATCCTATTAGCACAAAGTAACCGCCTCTGTATTTTATACCATGGCTTTTATGGGCCTTCCAATGTCACTGCATCAAAGAAATCTTGTCTGTACATGAATCTCTGCGAGCCAGAACCTTCAACCCCATTATCCGGGTGAAGTGCCCTTCCTCAGCTATTTGTATCTGGCAGTGTCTCGCTCCATTACCCTGTGCTTTGTAATAGTTCTTTATCTTCAGTCTTGCCTTGAAATTTTGTCTTGCTACATCTGTAAACTAGTAACTCAATGCATTCTGAATGAAGGAACATTAAACTCTGTCCAAGAGTATTGTTCTGAAAAAAAATCCATGTTAGGTAATGGAAATATACATGAAGGGTTGTAAAAATGTATTAACTTTTATCCATCAAAGAAAAAACAACTCATTTTGTTAGAACATTATGCGGCATTTAATAACGATAGAGCAATGCCAGATAGAAAAGACAGAAAATTCAGTTAATTACACTTTTTTTAAATGTTTCAAGTATCTTTTTTCAGAGATTTAACTTTCCTTAACAGTGGCACAGTACAATGTGCAGCTTCGACTGCATGCTTGCTTATTTATATGAAGGAACACAGATCTCTTATTAAATGTATAGTACTGTATGTGTTAAAGGCTAAAGTTGGTGGCCCGGAGAATCTACTTTCACCTAGGCCAATCTACTTTTCCCAAGAGCTTTCCTGTGAATCCCATTAGCTGCATACCTATTGGTTGTACTGTAGGTAGTGAAAAAACCTGTGTCTTTCAGATTCTCCAAAACGCGCTGGGCAATACTAGATTGACAAGATTGTCTTAGGTGAAACTAGATTCACCATAACGCTGGCTTCCACCCTTAATACAGTTGCGTTAATAAATGTCTATGCAGTATCTACAGTATACCCTCATGCAGTCTACTGAAGAATCAGGAAAATACCTATCATGGTAACAATAACTCAATACCTAACAAAAGCTTACACTTCTGTATTTTTACTTTACACATCTATTTAAAACAGCCTTTTCTGAACATACTGTTGGTCTGCATTTCTCAAACTTATGGTCCTGAAACAAAAGGGTGCTGCAAACATATTACAGATTTTAAATAACTAATCCTCAAAAGTAATTGATGGAATATAAAGATCACCTTGTGTTGCACTTTTAATCACCAGTACAGAAAAGACACAACTCACTCTATCCTTGATTCTTTCCTGTTGTTAAACCAACATGATATTATTGATAAAGATGCTGTCACTCAGCTGGGCCTTATTACTATTACCATTATCAGATAATACATTACAACATTGGATTGATGATTATGTCCAATGACAAATGAGAATGTTATAGGAATGATTATAGAGAACAAGATGTTTTCCACTGATGTTTCAGGGGCAGTGCAGTAACTGGTTTATATTCAGCATATTTCTGAAACCACAGCAAAAAAAAAGATTTTGAAGGAACGAGTAAAGGTTTATTCCATGCTGACAAGAAAAGAGATGAAATATTTCAGCTGTGGAGCCTTCTTCAGGTGTGAAAATGGAACATTTGTTCCTTTGCAGCCTGTGAATGCTGATTCTACTACAGCACCTAAGTACAGTAACTTGAAAGTATTGTCCTGCATGACACTGCATTTACTACAGAATCATTTGTTAAGCACATTGATGCCTTTATAATGGGGGAGCACATTAACTGTAACAAGTGTGTGAATACTACATCTGGTACCAAGAATAAGCTTTTCAACAGGCTCAAAGAAGTTGCCCCAAAAGTCCAGTGGACAGACTTCATGATTTATGTGGCTATTTCTGATAGGAACATGAACCTCAAATCAGGATTCAAACATATGAGCAATGCTTTTCTGTCATCAGTATGTTGGAGGTTGGACAAAGTCACTGGGAGGTGTCTTTCATGTTTCAGCCCTGTTCATTAAAGCATGAATGATGACAGTGTGGTAGACCATCAGTCTGGTTGCAATGCTGATGCCATGATCTCCAAACCACCCATCTACATGTAGGTGTTAAATCTAGTCTGTCATATCAGTCTTCAGTGTTGACCATGTTGTAATCTAGAATGAAAACATTATGAATGTGAACTAAAAACATAAAACACCTAAGCCTTTCAAAGTGGAGATATTAAAAATGGATGCTGAGTTAGAAAAAAAACATGTTAAAGCTTGACTTACCATTTTAAAAGTGTAATTGGCAAGTTTACTGCAATTTTGTCCTGGAAACTGACATCCATTTTTGACTCAGGAATTTGATAATTTACTAATTGCTATTTATAGTTTGGCATTGTTAGTGTGTAGATCTATTCCGATGATCTTTGAACTGTGTGTTATGTATTTGAGCATTTTTTGTACCTTGTTTTTAAGCCTGTATTATAAGAGTGTCTTTTAAAAAGAGACTGGAGGCTGTGTTGGGGTCACAGACTCAGTCTGTCAGATTTCTTCTATTTTGGTGGTATTTCAGTTAAAGGACAATGTAAAATCCTGCTTTGGCTCATAGTGTCTCTGGTTTATGGGGCCAGTGGCTGCATTAATACATTAACAGATGAATTAATTAATCATATAGTATGTAGATAACATGATATGACAGAATTGTGTCTTACAGTATCTGTTTCAAAGAATATTGAGAATCTGTTCTGGAACAATTATGAGGACATATTGTATTCAATTGTCAAATTATTATTAAAAATATTATTATAGTTTAATCTCATTAGATTTTAATGATTTATTGAAAGACCCCCAGTAGCTTTAGTCACTCAACTGTTTTCAGTCTGCTTGTCCTGGTGGGGGTTGCAGCTGTTAATGTTATAATAGATGCAAATACTGTATAAATGATTCTATACACACACCTTAATGATAAATACTGCATCACCTAGATGTAAGGAAGAATGCATTCCCTGAAAAAAAGAAATCAAGAAATCTGTTAACTATTTAAAAATAAACATGAAAAGAATTATTACTGAACTTACAATTCTAATACTTTAAATGTTTTCAAGCACATTATTTTCTGTATTTTCACATTTCATTCAGTAAATCTGTCTGCATTAATGTTGAAAGAAGACCTGTCAAAATGATACATTATGGAGATTTTATAATATCTCTAGTAGTTTTTATGGCCTGAAGTTAAATCATTTTATTAAGGATATACAGTTACACAATTTTAATTGTTTTGTTTGTGCTGATCCTGAGCAGAACATTTTTTGTGCCTTTTGCATTTTTCTGTGATGAAAAGCTGCAAATGCTTGCATTGATCTAATATATTACAGGGCTATGCAACCAGAAATGAGAGAAATACTTTAAAAAATAATCATATACTGTACCAGTACTAAATAATCAAAAAAGATAAAGGCACAGCAAAAACCAGCTTGATGTTTAGAATTCAGATGAACACATACTGTACAGTAACAAAAAAAGGAGTGGGAAAGTATGAAGGAGGTACCTGTAGCATATACTGTGTAAGGCTGATGTACTGTAATATTTGATTCAAAAGAGTGAATTATTGCAAATAATGTCCTCTTGGGAAAAAGAGTGCTATAAACTAATTCAAATTTGCCAGGTCTCTTGGACAATACATGCTTACTGTATATAAATATGAACATTCGTATTGTGAAATGTAATTTTCAGATGTATTCTGATAATGATTAATCACAGCTTCAAATTTACAACAGAATAATATACTCATCTCAACACCTTCACAGAGGAATGACAATTTTCATGTTTTCATGCATTGTTTTAAGTTCACATGCCCAAGCCTTGATGTCAACAGAAAGTGGTGCTATAAATGCAGGTGGTGAATCATATATGGCAATTTTATGCTTCTTTACCCTAGTGATGCTGAAATTGGATTAATATTGGGTTTGTTATAAAAGCAGAATCTGATTTCAATGATATGATCTCCGTCACAAACATTAAAATGATCATTCATCATAACTGAATGACTTTAGTTGAGATTTCCAATAGATTCAATACAGTTTCTTATTAAACAATTTAAATGAATAAATAAAACATTGCTTCCCTAGTTTAGCAGGCTCAGTAAATCATAGTCAAATACATGTAGCAAGAGAGTAAACCCTCCTAAGTACAGCAGGTTCGGTAAATCATGATCAGTCAAACATTTACATAGCAAATATAATTCTCCTACTAACATAAATAGAGAAAGCACTTATTATATTGCTTAACCTGTGGCATCAATCCCTGGTATCAGCTACTGTACTATAGCCTGCACATATGAATACTGTACATCAAGTTTTTTATATCATTATTATGAAAACCTTTGATGAGTATCCCTTATCCTTTCATGCAATGCTGTGTCATAACCATAGCCTATCCATTACACAAAGCGGAGGTTTTTTTATGAAGGCATATAAAATATTAGGAAACTAATCTTGAACCAAATGCTAACATTTGTTAGCATATAAAATGGTAATTTTACCAGTTTTCAATTGAGTTAGAAATAAAACAGTGAACAAATAAAATAATGAGACCTTGTTTTATTTTTCTAGTTTTGTTGTGCCTTAAAAATATTGACAAATGGACAAGTACTATCTTCATGTGGTATGGGCAATAAGTTATTGTACACAATGCACACACCCACCATGCACAGCACTACTGTCAGAGGAGCCTGTCACGAGGAACGGGTAGCACAGGAAATGCACTATTCATACACCTTCTATTGAGTGGTTGCTAGACACTGTAGGTTCCTGAGGGTGCACACACTCAGGGCTTGACTAGTAACTATTATTACTTAATTTCACATACATAAAACATATACTATACTTACATATGGATATGAGTATTGTAGCATAAATGGAGAGTACTCTCAAAATGAATGATACTCACTGTGTGTTTGGTGTTGGTACTTCCAGGTTGGATCAGCCTATGGTGGCCTCAGACAGCCAAACCTAACCCCACTTTTAAAGGTGTATTTATAGAGATGGGTAAAACCACATGCATGTGAAGAAAGGGAAGTTTTATTGTTTAAGTTGATGTTTATTGAACCAGGATAAAGGGGAAGTACAAAGTGTGTGTTGTTAAGATACTGTATATTTGATTATGTTCTTTTGTAAGAAATCAAATGAATGTATTCATATATTGTGAAATTATGATTGTGAAAAGGAGAAATGGTTTGTTCCAAAGGGGGGAGGGGCTTGCATACGATATAAGCTGCCAAGGAAGAGGTAAGGGGTTTATTCCAAGCTGAAAACAAAAGAAATAAAACAACATTTTGGTTCTGAAGCCACAGGTGTGATAAAGAGGATAGACAGCAAAGATTAAATACCACAGAAGAACAAAAGCTGGGGGGGAGACAGAGAGGCCACTCAGGAAGTGCAAAGTAGAGAGGGGTGAAGAAAGGTGTGAGGTCAAAACCGGCATGAGAATAGAGAAGATTACATGAAAATAAATCTGTTATTGAGAGAAGGGGGAAGGTGTGACCCTAGTTTCAGGATGAGTTTAGTTTCTGTTGTCTTTATGCTATGGAAGTTGAGAAACCCTTCTTTGAGAACAGAGACAGAGAGATCAGTGTGATCATGGCTGTTTGAGGTGAAATGAGAAACTATGGGCTTGAAGAAATCTTTCATCTTCACAGCCCTAACATGTTCTCTGAAGCAGTCTCCTTCTGGTTTCCCCAACATAGATAGCTAGGCATTTTTTGCAAGAGATATGGTAAATGAGGTTGCTAGAGATGCAGAGATGACCTGAGGGGCCCTGAATGCGTGTTGTTAGGTGAAGCAGTGAGTTCTGTTGCTGGGGGTGTCTGGTGGGATGATTGTTGACTGCGAGGGAGCTGTCAACAAGAAGTTTATGTAGATTGGGAGGTCAGTGATAAGAGATGATTGGGTGGTCAGAAAAAAGGGTACCAATAGAGGGGTCGTCCTGTAAAATGGAGTAGTTGGTAAAAATGGTCCTGGGGATAGAAAGTGTGTTAGGATGATAGTGAAGCACCAAGGGAATGTGGTTGTGAGACCAGGAGTTCCTGATCAAGTTGATAATCCGAGGGCTGTTTTTGGCCTGGGTGAGGGCCCGATTGATAACATGGGTGGGGTATCCTCAGTTTATGAAAAAATAATGCATTTTGAGTGCTTGGTTCTGGAAATCCATGTTGTCACTGCAGAGTCGACATAGCCTGAGGAACTGTGAAAAAGGGAGAGAGTTTTTGGAGTTAGTGTGGTGAAAAGAGCAGATGAGATAGCCGTCTGAATCTGTGGGTTTGTAATAGACAGAGTCGTGGATGGTTAGTAGATAAATTTATGTCTAGAAATGGAAGAGTGGTTGAAGATATGTTAACTGTATATTTGAGGGATGGGTGAGTTAGTGAATTGATGCAGAAAGTGTTCTAGCTGCTCATTAGAGCATGTACAGTAGCAGTACCGACACAGTCATCGATTTATAGCTTGATGAGGTGAAGGACAAAGCCAGTATAGAAAGTATAGAAGCATTCTTCTGCCTAGCCGACAAAAATATTGGCATAGCTAGGTCCCATCCTGGTGCCCATGGCGACTCCACTAACCTGCTGATAAAAAAGGTTATTAAATTAAAATGCATTGGGTGTGAGAAGCAATTACGCAAGATGCACTAGAATGTGGGTGGGTGGATCAAGCACTGTGCGTTTGTCTAGCATGTGTTTGAGGGCTGTAAGACCTTCATTGTGGGGAATAACCATGTAGAGGGACATATCCATGGTAAAAATATAGCAATGGGGTGTCCATGGGGTGTTGGGTTTGTGGATTTTGGGAAGGAGATAGAATTGGAATACCTGGGGATGTTCGGTGATGAGACGGTTCACCTCCTGGGGGAGCTCCTGGTTGCTGATAAGAAGAGAGATAGTAGATAACACTTCCTTCTGGTAGTCAGTGGTAGGATCCTGTTGGAGAGGATGGTAGGCAGGAGTATTGGTTAATTGTCTGGAGGCTTCCTTAATGTACAGGTCTTTTCTGCCACACCGCAACAGCTTCTCCTTTGTCCGCTGGTTTGATGACTACATCATCCCTATTGCAGAGAGATTGGAGCGCCTGAATTTCTCCTTGAGTGAGATTGGACCTGTGGTTCCTGTGTGTGGAAAGGGTCTTGGGAACTTGGATGTTGTAATCAACTGGTGGAAAATGGCCGAAAGGGGGAGTCCAAGAGCTCTGTTTAGGATCGATATTGTTAATGGCATCAGTGACCGGGTTGTTGTCCACTACCGATGAGGAGTCTTCATCAGAAAAATGAGATTTAAGCCGAATCCTGCGGTGATTTTTATTTTTATTACTTAGATGAAGATCTGATCACATTTTAGGTCACATTTGTGCAGAAATTCAGAAAATTCTAAAGGGTTCAGAAACTTTCTAGCACCACTGTAAGCTGGGTCCTCCAACTCAGTTGGTGAGTCAGGTAGTTGTGACTAAAATCAGGGAGAAGGCAATAAGAGGAATTGCAGGATTTGGCTTTATTTGAAGGAATATTTTTTGTTCCTTTTTTTTTTTGGGGGGGGGGGGTTCTTGTGTGGGGAATGGGGAGCACTGTAAATAGATTGCACTTAGTTCACTTGAGTGCTTTTTGAGGCGGAACCATTCTTTTATAAGATGTACATACTTTGGCCTTCCTCTGGCCATTGTCAGAAAACTACATGTTGCTCACTTAAACATAGTACTCTTTAGAGATGTGACCACTTTAAAACGTATGCATTTGTCATATACTGTACATTCCTTCAACTATGTACAGATGCAGCCATTCAAAATGCGCGGTAAAAACCCGCGGTACGGTAACCTACCCACAAGCCACCGCGGGGCACCGGAGCATACCGCAGGGCAAGTGATTGGCTGGCCAAAATGACCGACAGGGGCACTCGTGGTGCATTGGTTGGTAGTGCAAAGATTGAATCATTTAATGTCTTTACTGTGCACATTTTAATCCGCTTAGTTTTGAATATTTATATGGATTTTACCACTAAAGGGAAATTTTAGTAGCTGAGCATAAAAAGAAGAGGAGCATAACGCATCTGAAGGTCATAAACGATATTAATTTAAAACATTACTGTATGTATGTAAACTGTACTGTGTATGGCTGGTCTTGGTAGTTTAAAGAAAAAATACACACCAGTCTTCCATTTCTCCCTAAACATTTTAAGCATGAAAGTTTTATGAAACGGTACCCAAATATGCGATTGCTGTACAGAATGAATTTTAATTAAAAAAAAATATTTAACACGAACATTAAGCTGTTTACATCTTCCGCCTGAGAACAGTCACCCGTTGCTACCCAACGCAGAATGGTGATTGGCTGACACCATCTGACACCCCTCTGATTGGAGAAAAAAGACGTGCTGGTTTGCTATACCAGGAAGAGGATTTCTTTCAATTCTAAACCTGTATTTTAAAAGTTTAAGAAATAAAAACCTTACAGCGTACACAGATTTCTAAACTGATCAGGATCGTTATCTTTGTCTTATGCATAATAATGTTCACCGCTCTGTCCAGCAAATTAATAATAAACTTTATTTTATATAGCTTTTTAAACGAATAAGTAATTAGATTGCTCATAAACCTAATCACTTGCTTTTTCTTTTTATTTAGGCTCAGATTTCAACTATAGATCGTATTATTAATAACCATAATAACAACCAACCAACAAAAACAACCATATAAACATAATACCAACCAAAAACATAGATAACAACCACAATACAAAATCAAATAATCAAACCATTTTACACTCGCAAGTCCTCCAATTATCATAATCCCGCCCCTTATGCAAAACCAAACCTTCCTCCCATCCCAGTTTATCCTGTTTATCATAAACAAAATCCACCTCAATTTTCAACATAAAGCATTACACAAAATCAATACCTCAACACTCCATACTCAACAACGATAATTCACAAACAGCCAGAACATGTAACTACACATTCCCAAACATACCTACTTTCCATAGCCCCGCCCCTTATGCAAAACCAACATCCCTCCCCTGTTCTCTCTCTCCCCTGGCGGTTGTAATTGTTTTTATTTTCAAATAAATTTTAGCAAAGTCATGTATTTTAAAAATCTTAAGATTTTTCTATATATGTCTTTATTTAGTGGTTTCATTAGTGACAAAGGCTAAACTTTCTTGGAAAAATGTCTTTTATGTAAACTATGTTTGCTATTAATTCATTCAGGGCTAAAATATGTTCATTGTCTTCTAATGAAAGAAGGGTTCCTTTCGCCGTAGTCGGGAGCCTAGCCTTTAACTAGTAAGTACTGTATTTACTGGGTTTTTGAGGGGGGGGTGTCTTTCGCTGGAAATCTCGCCTCCTACTTTGAAAATACCCGTGAAACCGGTTCAATTCGTCACAGCCAGCACTCCTGCAGAGAGTTGGGTTGTACTTGCAGTGCATACAGTACACGCGTTATGCTCTTCGTTAATGTCTGTGAAGTTTTATTTAATCTCTGAGCCATACTGATTCTTCTGGAAGCCAGTTTCCGCCAGGGAGTAAAAAAAAAAACACACTATGGTATTCTCTCCAATGCAGTGCAGTTAAAAACATACCTCTGATGCTGCTCCTAAATGAATATCGTTTATGACCATCAGAAGCTTTATGCTCCTTTTCTTTTTCCAGTGGATTGAACAGGGAGAGGCATTTCATGATGTACTTTTCACTGATGAAACAACAGTGGCTCTGGAACAGTTTTCAACCAAGTCGTTTTATAAAAAGGGGAGATATGTACACGTTACTGAAGCTAAAAGTTTAGCCTTTGTCGCTAATGTAAACACTAAATAAAGACATATAGAAATCCCTACGTTACAGACTGTATATGGCTGGTATTGGTAGTTTAAAGAAAAAATACACACCAGTATTCCACTTTCTCCCTAAACATTTTTAGGATCAGAGTCTTACATGTGGTTATTTCGAAAACGTTTGTACGTGCTCCTTCTTACCATGTTACTGTTTACCGTTACTGACCATATTAAGTTTAAGTACGCTGGGCAAACGTTCCGAGGTCAAATTCTTCCAGCACGGGGGTACCTTTAAAGCGGAGACGACGGCACCGAAATTTTTTGGCGCGCCTTCTCTTTAAAGCCCTGGCCAAATATGAAGACAGTACGTACAGTTATAATTCAAACTGAATTAAAAACTACACATCCCAGTTACCATGGTGGTGCTTGTGATCATTGCGTTTAACCAACGAAACAGGGCGAAAAATCAGTCACATGACTTTGGGGCAGAGTTTCGAAAGCTTAACCTATCAGCAACAAAGCGAAATTTACACGATAGGCTACCTCAAACTGTCAGTTACACGACTGTGTATGTCGCTTAAGCCACTCCTATTTGGCATTTTAGTTATGGAGGCGAGAAGACGCCCCCCCCCCCCCCTCTGGGTGCCTGATTTGCCGCCATCTTTAACCGCTTCGTGTCCAAATCGCAGTAGCTACGCGTACGAAATAAAGTTCATCCCAGCTACAAAACATATATATTTTTGTGGTAAGAGGGAGCAAAACATCAGTATTTACTGCTATTAATTAGTGTATGATTTATAGTTGAAATCTGAGCCTAAAAATAAAGTTAAAATCTCGACAAAGCAATGTAGGAAATACAGAGAAAATAAATCCTTTCTGACATCTAAAATCAGTTTCGATCAAGGTCTCTAAAACGAACAAGAAAAAGAGGATTTTCGGAGGGCAATTACGCTGTATTTATATAGAATAAGTGATTTATGAGCAATCTAATTTCTTGTTCGTTTAAAACAGTGAAATGTCAGCTGCAAAAGATCGCACCAGAAACAGCACTCTCTCTGCCTGTCATAGACGTTCAGGAAAGGCTGAATGAAGTCATGGTGATCAATAATAACAGTTGTAGGACAAGAAACAAAAGATAGTGAAAACTTAAGATTTTTAAGGCTAAAACTCAAATTCATTCTACAAATTAAGGCAAATGAAAATTCAGGACGTTAAAGTGCTAGAGGTGTAAAAAAATACAAAAATGCACATGAGCAAAACGTTTTAGAAATGGAGCAAACAGAATAAAAGCCATGCCTATAGTGCAGAAGAGGGATGCAGGAACACTTGCTTAGATATACAAAAAAATCACAAAAAGGTCTATGTTACAAAAGAACATGTAAACATGTACATCAATTTCCCTTCGCGATCAATAGTCTTATCTATAAACATGAAACAGAGTGAGGAATCAGAAATTAGCATGCATAAAAAACAGCAATTCTGTCAGTGAGCCCTAAATGAATTAATAGCAACTATGGTTTCATGGAGGGCTTCTCAGATAGTTGGGCATTTAGGTAAACTGCCAGGTGAAAGGACTTGTAAACATATTTTGTTAAAGCAAGTCAGTTTTTTCCGCAACACATAAAAGACATTTTTCCAAGAAAGTTTAGCCTTTGTCACTAATGAAACCACTAAATAAAGACATAAATATAGAAATCTTAAGATTTGTTTTATTTAATGTTGGTAGCAGGATGAACTGTCAGGTTGAGCTACTGTAAGTGTATATTTTGTCGCAAGGTTGCTGCAAGATGTTAACAGTGAAAAGGGTATTTAGAAATGAGTTATTTCAAGATGAAAATTTTCAGAATAATTGCAAATCTAGCAGGATAGAGAAAGCACAGAAAACTGGCAGTTAGATTGATCAGATTAGTATGAAAAGTCATTTAGCAAAGGGAATGAGAAGAGTGACAAACTAGTATACTTTAGATCTTTTTTTCTGAACCAGGGAAAATCTGATCATGTTTCCCTATAACAATAATAAAAAACTTTATTTTATATATTACCATTAAAGGTGGCATCTCAAAGCAATATGGTAGATGTAAAAACAGATAAAAGGACCACAGATTACAAAGTAAATACATATAAGAAAGACAAGCAGTTAGAGGTGCGACCAAAATTAGAAAATGAAGCAGATACAGACACTAAGTCTTCTGAAAAGAAAGGTTCTGAGGTTAGATTTAAATGCACTCAGGGTACGTGACTGATATCACTGGGAATACAAATTGAGAGCTCTGGGGTGCAGCTGGAGAAGACCCTGTCACCCACAGAATGTAGATGTTCTTGAGGACAGCTAGAAGACCAGAGTCAGACAGACAAAGGTGGGGGAGTAGACAGATAATAAGCCATATACTGTAGGTACAGAATGAGGATGAGGAATTTGAAGTTGACTCGAAACCTGATAGGTAACCAGTGCAAGGACTTGAAAACAGGTGTAATGCATCCCTGATAGGATTCTCGCTGTCATATTCTGAACATATTGAAGATTGCTCAGTGTGGATTTAATTTCCCCAGTGAACAGGATGTGCATTTATTAATTCTAGGAAAAAAAAGCCTTTCTTAATTTCTCTAGTTCTTAGTTTCTCTAGTTCCCTTTAAAATAAACTATTATCCCACAATGCAGAGTATTAAATGGCCAGTATTTACACATGGTATTTGTGATTTAAAGAAATTAACACAAGCAGCTTTTGGGGATTTAAGTGTTGGCTGAGTTATTGCAGGATAAAAGACTAGAGATGTTGGTAAGAAGAAGATAATTTTGGGAAAGCTAAGGAATACACTGATAACAAGAACACTTCCTAATGGGGTTAGGCATACTTTTGATGAAGATGATGAAGTTAACAGACTATATGTTTACATAGATACTGAAATGAGGATTGTATTTTAGATTTTGTGCAGTTACTAGTATTGAACTTTGTGTTGGATGCACATGAATTGAAGGAATGGGCAAACATAGCTGATGCGGATCCACAGAGCCAGCATATTAAGATGTTTATAATTAGAGGTAATTTGTTTATATAACTAGGTATGGATACTGATGTGCAAGAGAGGTGGAAAGGCCAGCACTATAAAATATTCTCAGTGAGATGCTGCCATTTCATAGTGGGTTTCTAACACTGTGTATAGTCCATCTATTTCTAATCTCTTTATCCAGTACTGAGGATTTGGAGCCTATCCCAGTAAGCAACGGACACAAGGCAGAATACACCCTGGACATAGCGCCAGTCCATCACAGGACAGACAGACACAAACACACACACACCAGGGCCAGTTTTCCCATAAACCAATTAACTTACCAGTATGTTTCGGAGTGCGAGAGGGAGTCATATCACACATACGGAGAAAAACCATGTAACCCAGAGAGAACATGCAAACCCCACACACACAGGATGGCAGGAATTGAATCTAGGACCCCAGTGCTCCAAGATAGCAATGCTAACCACTTTGCCACCATTATAAATGGATGGATATCTTAGTTATCTTTCTAGTTCACAGGTTTGCATGCATAATTTAATTTTGAAAGGCGCTGAGACATCAGGTACTACTGTTGTATTTATGAAAAAGAAACAAAACAAAAAACATGCTAACAACTGTGCCATCCTACTCCTTAGTTAATACATTTTATTATTCATAAACAGTTAACATTGTTAGCAAAATATTTTGAATTATATTTAACCCTATTTTTTCTTTAGTTTTGTATTTAACTTATTATATGATAGTCAGACTTAATGTATATTTGAACAATGAAAATATATTTTTACAAGATTTTACATTAAGCACTTAAAATTAATATGGTTAATAATAGTAAACTGTAACATGCTGTAACAAGATCGGTTAAACTGCTAAGAAAATCCTTTCAGAGAAAATGTTTCAGGTGTGAAGAACAAACCTGTTCCCACACACCCTGCCCCCACTACCATTAGAATATACACAAACATTTTAGCGTTTCATTCTGAGCAGAAGACCCTCACACCTGAAGAGTGCTGGCTGTGACGAATTAAACCGGTTTTACAGGTTTCAATCACAGATTGGGAATCAGTAAAGTAACACACAGCGCCACTGGATTTGATAATACTGTACCTAACCAAAATCCGCAATATGGAAACAGAACCTGTGTAATTGTTGATAGATGATGTACTCGTAACATTTTTTCAAGACGAACTACAACATTTAAAAAATGACTTGTATGTACTTGATATCTCTAATCAATCCACGGGTTCCAGCACAAAACGAAACTAAAACGCATACCGTTTCGCGCTTCTTATTAGTTGCTCAAAAGTAATTTGACCGTATGAAATGCATAATATAAACCTAGAAACATATACGTGAGCAGTACTTAAGCACTGTAGTATCGGTGTTAAGACATACCTCTCAAATACTGTAAATCAAGTTAAAAATATCTCAAGACCGATTCTGGTCGTAATGAAACCATGTTTCGTGTATGTTTTCTTTTTCATCTTGAAATAACTCATTTCTAAATACCTTTTTCACTGTTAACATCTTGTAGCAACTTTGCGACAAAATATACACTCTGACAGTTCATCCTGCTACCAACATTAAATAAAACAAATCTTAAGATTTCTATATTTATGTCTTTATTTAGTGGTTTCATTCGAAGCTTACAATGTTTAGGGAGAAATGGAATACTGGTGTGTATTTTTTTCTTTAAAGTACCGAGACCAGCCATATACTGTATGTTTATGTTAAGATTTCCCTTCAGTGGTAAAATTAGATATGAATATTCAATACTTAAACGGGCACAGTTAAGACATTAAATATACATATACATATTGTATACAGTACAGTTTGCATACGGTAATATGTTTATGTTACGCGATTAAAAAATAAATAAATAAAACTGAAAGGTCCAGCACCAGACCTTTATATTTATATACTAGAATTTATATTCCCTTTAAATCAAATTCTAAAAGTATGCTTGTTGACTCCGGTATCACGTTAGTTAAAGACTTCGAAGCTTACAATGTTTAGGGAGAAATGGAATACTGGTGTGTATTTTTTTCTTTTCATGATAGGTGTCGCATTTTAAATCATTTTCGTAGTTAGAAATTATGAAACGCCCTGTTAAAAGCAAGGAAGTTTTTATGCCCGTTGAAGTAAAACGAAATGCCTGACAAAGTATGGCTTGGACAGATTCCAAGTGCTTGTACAAATGTGCTAAAGAAATTATACTTTGAGTATACAGCTTGTCCAAAGTCATCCATTATTAATACAATTAGTAATATCTTCAGTAAAGGCTTTGATGCATAAATATTTCTGATAAAGTTAGGTTGTGTACTTTTGTCCAACTGAGCAATCTTGCTTTCATAAAATATACCAACATTTTAATGACTGATGATTAACATGCTGTAATACACAGTTCAAAATTAAAGATCCAAATGCTGTACATGAGAGGTTAAGCTCCCCCTGGCGGTTTTACAAGGCGACGCCGGATAGTTAGTCACGTGACACACGTGAACCGCGTGATACCCCGGTGGGCGTGTCGCGGTATGCCGCGAAATACCTCACCCATTTTGAATGGCTGCATCTGTATAGTACATAGTTAATACAGTACTTGATTCAAGAAATCACATGTGAAAAGAGAGTTCCTATTGTGTTATACAGCCGACATTTTGTCAGGTCAGTCAAAGTTCTGACTTAGACCAGAAGAGGAAAATGGTGAATTTTGTCTATTTAACAACGATCTAGTTAATTAATGAAAATAAAAATTCAAATAATGGCAAATATAGTGGGGGAAGAACTGTTGGATTTTCTCAAAAAGATTTATTCAGCTACTGCTCAAATCAACACTTCGACAATTGTTTGAGTATCTCATACTGCATATATAATCCTAGTAGAACATGTAGACTTTTCACTTATACAGTACATTTTCTCACATTACAGGCAGTCTGGGATATTGTCACTGGTGTTACCATTAAACCTCACAAAACTGGAAAGGCTTGACTTCCCCTGAGGCACTGCTACAGTATGTAGAAGCAAATTAAGATTAAAACTGTTTTTCTGCCTGTTTCTATAAAGGCATTCCTTCTAAAAATAAGAGTATTCTAAAAACTGTAAAACAAATTGAAACACACCTTTTATACTGCACATTTGATTCTAATTAGACATTCTTGCACTAGCTCTTATCACTTTCATTTTTCTTAGTTTAATACTATACATTATATATGTGGTTTTGTTTTCAATTCTAGATTTGTAAACACCAGTCAAATATACATCATATACATACTGTACATGCATGCATACACAGACCAGCACTTAATAATAAACCCCGTTATTTATATTTACAAACATACTGTACATTGATTTTAAACCATCATGTTTCGTTAGATCCATCCAATCTTTTCATACTTTTCATACTATCAGAATTCTTTGATGTGATAACACAGAGGAATAGTGTAACATCACAACATCCTTTTGGAGCACTAACAAATTGTAAACCAGTATATATTATGAATTCTCACAATTTTATTTAATGCATTATCTCAAAGCTCAATGAACATTCATAATTCATGTAATTACACTTTGTGTATTTTTTATATAAAAGTAAACTGAGAATTTTTGTGAGCATAATGATAAAAAGGAGAACCCAATGTAATTGTTTCTATTAATTCACCTATTCTTATAAAAAAGTAAACTCTGACTCAAGTTTATCTACATAAGAATATCTGAATAAAGATTCCTAATACTAACCCTTTTGTCTTCTCAGCCAGGTGGCTGAGAAATGTTCACCATAGGGTCTCTTTATCTTGTATAGAAAAATGTTAATTCCCTATTAGCTCAGTGAAGTGTCAGCTGAAGAAGTTAGTAGTTATTTATTCTGTCAAAATTACATTTAAAGGAATGAAATTTAAACATATTTTTTCATCAGAATCTGATGTTTTTTTATAATTTTTCAGAAAACAATTCTATAAATGTGCATCACAGGAAATGTGTCAGTCAAAAAGTTGTAAATGGCTTTTCTTCCTTCCAATTTATTAATTTTGACCTCAATGTGAGCATTCACCTCTTATCTTTACCTTCTGTCTCCTGTCTATTAACCAATTCTTCATCCAAGTACACATTAGCTTGAATGCCTACTGCTTACAATTTGAGATTTTCTATGTGAAAATATATCAGAAGCCTTCTGAAACACAAAATACTCCATGTGGTATTCTCTATATTCATTACTGCTGCTGTAGAGAAAGGTAAGTTAAACAAGATCTAGCAAGATTTCTAAGTCATGTTGATAATTCCTTAGAATTATTTTTTTTCAATACAGATGCAGTATCCTCTGTTCTACTTATAATTATTGTTTCCATAAACTTGCATATAACAGATGTAAGACTTACTGGTCTATAATTACTTGGTTTAGTTTTGTCGCTCTCTCATGGAGGAATGTTACATTAGCAATTTTCCGGTCAGTGGGTATTACCCCTTTCAAGAGGTTTGTTAATGGCCTATGAATAACATCTTTTGTTTCCATAAGTACAATTGTTAGAATAGCATCAAGCCTGGAGAGCTTGTTTAATTTAAGAGCTTCTAGTACATGTAACTCTTTTGACTCTTCAATGCTAAAACACTTTAATACAGAACTGTGTGCTTTGTCAGTTCTAGGCATACTGTATATTCAGTCATTTCCTTGATTAATAAAATTAAAATATATATGAAACTACAATACAATTTTTAGTCATTTTCTTTAAATCCTGTTACTTTTTTAACACTTTTAGAAAACACTTCACACAGCACATTGCCTCTCTTTTGCCTGGGATGATGTGTTTAATTTGGTTGACAGTTCACTCACTGGTCACTGGTCACTGGTCTTATATTCTATTGAACATCATATTGTTCAAGGTATTGTCATGCAACGATATTGTCTTTTGTATTGTCTTACCAAGGAATAGTTTTATTTTGGCGGCACTCTGCCTTATGGTTTGCATTGTCTATAATGTGTAATATGCAGTTTCGTGAATAACAGCAGGTGCAGGTGAATACAAGCAGAAGCCTGAAGATACCTTAGATATTGACTGCCATGACTTCCACTTTTTTATGGAATCCACCTGATTTTAAAGCAAAACCTATTCTCACTTGAATTAAGTTATGAAGGTTCTAAGCAAGTCAATATCAACTACAACTTAATTCAGACTATGTGAATAAAACTGTGCGCAAACATCATTTGTTTTGTTTTTTTCTAAAAAGGATTTTGCAGTTCAGGTACATTTTCTGCTTATCTTCTTAGGTTGTTGAAATACACAATAATTTTAGAAGAATGAACAAAACATTGTCATGTTTTCTTGACTATCAAGCCATGAGGCTTCTCTTTCATTTCCAAAATCAGTTTGTAGAAATTTCGAGCGCAGGCTGATGCTAGATAATGTGCAAAAGTTCTGTTCATGTCAGAGACAGGCAGACCATCACAAAAATGAGGGACTTACTTTCCATAGTGGTGCCATCAGAAGCCGATTGCTGGTGAAGTCACCATACTTTATCTGTTCCTGCTCATTCTTCTGGTCTCGTGCAACTAACAGTTCTGCAGAACAGCCTGAAAGGTGTTTTGTTATCCAGTGCATTTTTAAGAATTGTAATGTAAATATTTTTTCCAATGTCTGTGACATTGAGCACCTGCTTCTGCTATTCAGCTTTAACTTAAAGCTATTGTACTGCAAGTCAACAAGAATGAGCGTTTTTTAGTGACATTATTATTGTGTGCCTGCAATATCATGTAACCATTTAACAGTAAAAGTTCAACTGTTGCCCATTGACTCAAAACAACTCTTGCCCATTCACTATCTTGTTATACAAAAAAATTGTACATTGGTGAGTGACAGTATAAAAAATTCCAGAGAAATGCGTAGAGTAGAAATTAGTATCTGATAGCAATTATTTGAATTGTTGGTTTCTTGTATTTTCTCTTCCATATGCCCCTGTACACAGAACAGAAAAACAGCAGATTTAGACAACTTAAGTCAAGCGGTCACTCTGCCCACTGATACCAAATGGTATCAGTCAGTTTTTGCAGGAGGACTCCCACATTCTACTGGGGTTGTAACAGTAAGGCTAGCAGGTAAACAACTGGCAATTGTAAGATGGGATGACCATCTATCCATTATCACAAACCCCTTTTTTTCCAAAAAGGGTCATGGTAGCTCAGAGCCTTTCCCAGCAGTCTGTCGTTGGACACCAACATGAGGAAAATTATAAATTGCATTCAGAACTAAGAGCAGGAGGCAGGTGTATAAAACCTTACAAAGAACCATGTTGTTGCAGCCAGTACCTTGTTTGCCTTCAAAAAACAGGATTGGAACCTTATTAATATATTGATCTATGAATTATTAACCGCTACTATCGTCTAGATTGACTGAATGGTCTCCTTTCATAAACATTCTTATATAAATTTGTAAAATTTAAACACCCAATTAACCTAGACAGCCCAGTAACCCAGTGAAAACAGACATGAACATAAGGAGAAAGTGCAAACTCCACACTGAAGGTTCACTAGGATTAAACAAAACAGAAAATAAACATTGATTTCAAATTGAAATAAAGGTTTAATTAGTGAATGTTAGCACCTCTGGAATGGAACTGGTCCAGTACCTTGTCAGCAGGAAAACAAGAATAAAATAGTCATGTTTTTGGGCTGCCAATGTAAAAGCCGAATGGACCTTTGCTTCATTTTCAGTTTTTGTTGTTGTACAACAAACCATTTTAATGAAATGACCAGTACCATTTAGTCAGATTGAATATTTTAATTATTTTAATTCACAAAACACATTAATAGGTTTTCAGTTACACTATGCTGTTTTTTCATATCTGATGTCCTATTTCATATTTAGCAGGTACACAACTGTACTCATAAGATAACATAATGCATTTTCATGACAATTTTCACAATCTTATGTTAATTATGTGGATACTTCTGTAACCTGCGGTATCACGAGCAGTCAGCTTTGCAACCTTTAGCCTCATATACGGGTAAGTTAATCCTTCAACTGAAGCTGTATTGCATCTATGAAAACATTTATATACAAGTTTAATTGGATGCAGTGCTTTTTGTTTCATCAAAATGACCCTATTATCATCACTAGGAAGACGGAATGTGGATGTAGCGATTTGTGTATTTTAAATTAGCAGTCATTAAAACTCCATAAGACCAGAATTGGATTCATTGAAATAGGCCTTCCTCTGATAATGTGGATTTTAGTATGAACATTGTACATAAAATATTCCACAAACCTATAACTACATTGCAAACTGACTACAATACATTATAAAATATACAGGATTTATATTTTGTTGCTCACATTTGTAATTTTGTCACGTGCTAATGATCAGTCAATTATTTGAAAGATATACTGTAGCACCCACAATGTCTGATTAAAAGTAATAATTGAATACTTTCAAAATTGCTATGAATTACGTATTACTTTGATATAACTGGTTTAAATTACAATTACAACATAGCTCAAACATGAAACAACAGTCTCATAAGTACTACTGACTTGTCTTGTAACAAAAGGTCTTTCAAAGGTTAGTGCATGACAAATTCTCTGAATGTCTCATGTTGACAGGATTCAGTTCAGAGCCCGATTTGCAGTGTCACATTCACAGGGACTGTCTAAACAGTGTTGCTTACTCTGTTGTAGTATAATGATGTGCCTTGCTTCTCGGTAATTGCTGACATGTTCACTAAAGTGTGCAACACTCATGGGCCTGCCAGGGAGAGACAAAACCAGGCGCAGGGTTGCTAAGTGTCATGGCTGATTTACTTCAGATCTATCCAGCCTACAGACTTGGGAGTTTTCAGGAGTGAAAAGGCTAACATGACTAAGGTTTTATGGGCCTATATTAACAAATATCCCTGGAGGACAACTGATAAATGCATGTATGCTTCTTTGGATGTCATTCAACAGACTAAAACATTTTATACTGTATGCTTTTCAGTGATGGAGCCTGGAATAAAAAACAGAAAATAATTTCAAAATAAATGTTAAATGAAGATGTCTCATAAATGATGTGTAAAAAACTGATATACTGTCTTGGAAACAATATTTTTTATATTGTTTTATTTATATTAAGACAATTATATGTACCAGCTATCTTTGTTTGATGACAGCAAGGTACATCATGTTATTGTATGATCTCCTCATCCGGATTACCTACAGTAAAAAGCTGAGCTGAATGTGGATTTTACCTCAGAAACAATCATACAGTATATCTTTATTGAGCTTTTTAACAATCATTAAATGGATGGATGTGTGAACCAGAGACTTTTTTCTTTTGAGTTCCAATATACTTGTTCAGTTCAGTTGTTCAGTTGTCAGTGCATAGGGGGCATAACATAACAGCTGCAAAGTATAGATAGTTAGCTGACGGTATTATGTCGTCTTTTTTTTCCTTTAAGACTGTACTGTTTTTTATTATTAATTAGTATCTTTGACATACAATTAAAATTAAATCCATTACTTGGTTCTAATAAAATCATGAAGATAATAGAAAATTGATTTTTATCATCATTTTATCTGTTTAAATAGGACAAATATTCTTGTTCTACCACCCATGCCAAATTAATGAGAATTTACGG
The DNA here is from genome assembly GCF_059453375.1 of Lepisosteus platostomus. NCBI lineage: Eukaryota > Metazoa > Chordata > Actinopteri > Semionotiformes > Lepisosteidae > Lepisosteus > Lepisosteus platostomus. The sequence continues at coordinate 49,075,040 of NC_142618.1, read as the reverse complement.
ACATGAACAATCAATAATCTAACAGATAAGTATTGATAATATGTTGCACAAGGGCCCATTGATAAAAAGGGAAATATTACCAGCAGCTGATAACGACAGACCATTAAACAATGAAGCATGAAGCCTCCAATCAGCTGGAAAACCTAATAAATCATGACGTCCCATGTTTTAAGGACACTGAAAATGTAACAAAAGCTTTAGAAAGTCAGACCTTTTTACTTATTTCCTAATCTTGTGTTCTATGTGATAAAAACCTAAAGATATTAATGGAACCTTTTAAGAACAAATTTTCAGCTTTGAAAGCTTTCTTTACAATGAACCGCTGCTTTCCACAGAATTAATGCTAGATACACAACAGTTCTGCATAATTGTGATATATTTTAAGAGCCACATGCTAAATGGCCTGTAGATATTAAGGTTTAGTTCTGATTATCTAAAGTAATAATAATTGAAAAAAGCAATTCAACAACAGCTTCAGCCATTGCATTATTGCTTTAACTTCTGTTAACTTTTTGTGGAATTGTAAAAAGTGTAACATTACTGTATGTAAAAAACTTATTAAACATTGTCAGCGCAATTTAAATTCTGTAACAATCATTCTTAAAAGCTTTGTTGTGGTTCACAAGCAAATAAAGTAAGTGGGGCTTATTTTTCAATGTAATATACAGTGCCTTGTAAAAGTATTTAGATTTTCTTGTTTTAAAGCTTGCAGAACAATTCTTTGAAGCAGGAATTAATTATTTATACAACTGACTCTACACAACTGAAGCAAAAAAAAAACAAGAAAAAAGTAAATAGATAATGAATAGGGGTGAAAAACAGAAAAAGTGTGCTATAAAAATTAAAAGAAGCTACACAATTTATTGAGTGGCCCCTGACATGCTATATTAGTAGTTCTCACGATTTCAGAATAAAAACTCCTTTTTGAGAAGTACCTTGGTCAGGTAATACATTTCAAGCAAAAACTCAATCATAAAAAAAACGATGAACTTTTAAAGAAAGTCAGAGATAACATCATTGAAAAGCACAGATCGGTGTACAAAAATATTGAATTCTCTGCATATACAGTACTGTACCTGTGAGCACAATCTGATCAATAAAGAAATGGATGGTGCAACGTACTACTATGGCATGGCCAAACTTTTATTGGTGGGAATAACTACAATGTAAGAAATATCTTTTTTGCTGATGTCTTATAAACCTATAAAATGGCCCTCATGGTCATTGCCATGCACGTAGCCCATTCTTTTTTGTGCTATTGTAAATCAGTAGGCTTTGGACTTTTTGACTCCCCAGATATCAGCATTTACATTTCATGTGGTGTGAGAGAGAGTGCATGGTGTCTGAAGGATTTCCAAAAACGTAAAATCCTGCCTGCTTACAATTGTACAAGTACTTATAGTATGTCAGTTTATACTTTTTCAAATTCCAGAGACTTAAATGGGGTAACATATGCTTTTGATACTTCATTCCGTTTTTAAATTGCCAGGATCTGCAGGCTGCTACGCACAACTTTCATAACACCAAGCAACACAGTTTACTCCCCTATTCTGCAGTTCAGGCCAAGGAATGGCAATAGTAATGACAAGAATTACACTCAGGAGAGAACATCTAGTGTATTTGCATGATGATGATTAATTTATTGATGTGGCTTTTCTACTGCAGGCACATTGGGTAATCACAGTGACGTTTTGCCCTTTTGATTTGTGAATGCATAGTATATTTTGCATTTGTTTCTCATAATAAATTATAGATAGATAAGACTTTATTGATCCTGAAGGGAAATTGAGGGAAATATGATATTTTAAATGTTTGATACAATATTTGCACCCCTTTAAACCTCTTAAACATTATTCAATTACACATTTTGATATTGTTTGAAGTACCAGTATGTGTGATGTGCTGCTAAATAACATTCTTACTAATGGTAAATGCATTTAGAGTTTCTGAACTGCATATTGTACATGCAAGAATTTTCAGGATCATTTTAGGCAGTGCTGGTAAAAGAAAACATAAAAATTCCTAGAATAATTGGTCATGTCATGTCATGGTCATGTAAATTTTGTGATTTAATAAATCAGGTCACCATTTCAAAGAAATACAGTATGATCAACTAGAAACCTAATGTAAAATACAGTTCCATACTTATAATCAATATGTTTTCATTTAATGTTACCTTTGCAAACATTTGGATTCTTTATTTGAAACATTTCTGACACCTGCCTCTCCCCCTAAAATAAAAGCTAAATCTCTGCAATGCACTGCTTAACTTTATGAACATCTTTTTCATTAACTGTAAGCAAACATTGTGGCAGGTTAATTGACTTCTGGGAAAATCAACCCTGGTGTGAATGTGTGTGTGTCTGTGCGCATGTGTGCTCTGAGATGGACTGGTGTCCCAACTACTTGGTGTATCCTGCCTTGTTTTTTACTGGGATTATCTCCCGAACCCCCCGTGACCCTGTATTGGATAAAGTGGCTAGAAAATGGATGAATATTCACACATACTTTTTTTTTATAAACCATAGTTTTGATATTTATATGGAGTTAGATGTATATAAACAGTATGCATATGATGTGTGTACTGTATTTAGGCACTCGCAATTCCTAAGGCACTGTATAATGATCTGACGATTTGATTCCATTCTATTATAGAAGTATTGTTTTAGCTTTACCTGATGAATTGTCTCATCGCATTGTTTTGTATAAAAATAATAGATTCTAAACCTCACTTTAAATATCACAGCTGTTGCTAAGTAACTGGAGCTCCACCAGCAGGTATTTATATAAACCCTGTCTTATTTGCATGATTTATAACGTTTATTGGCTAGAATGAACTTACTAAAAAATACTTGCACTTGTTTTCTTTCAACAAGTAGGGCAGTTGTATATTGTTTTATTTTTATTTTTTTAGTCTGTCGATCCATTTTCAGAAATCCACTTATTGCCGGTAAGCGTCGTAACAACCTAGAGTCTATATTGGAAGCATAAGGTGAAAGTCAGGACTGCAGCCTGAATGGGATGATAGATTTAGCCTTACAGGGAACACACATAAGAAAACAGGGACAATTTAGAGACACCAATCAAACATAGCCAATATGTACTTAATGGGTAGGAGGAAATCAGAGGTCCATGAGATATGGACTGTTTCTGATATGAGACAGAAACAGTCTAAGAACATTCAAACTCTGCAGTGAATGTGCCCTAGTCTGGAATCAAAGAGCCCAGGTACAGAGAGGAAGTGGTGCTAAATGTCACATCACCGCGCAAAATATGTATGAGGCTCAAAGAACATTTCAGTAATGTTTTAAGATTATGGAATTTAATTGGCCATATTTATCCAGAAATACATTATTGTGTTAATAGAGGTTGCATCTAATATGCTTAATTAGCCAAATGCATCAGTTCTCTGGTGAAGTATTACTGCTCTCAGGTTTATTCCATCTGGAACATTAATGGGAAAGGTTTCTGATTCTTAGCTGGGTGAAGATGCAATACAAATATGCATTCATTCATTAAAATGCAGCCTCGGGGACTTTAGCTACTCCATAGCTGGTTAGAGTTTCTTACATTTCTGAATGGAAACTACTGTATATACTATAGAATTGAATCCATTAATTAATATTATTCTTTTACTGAACATTTACTGCTTGTTTTTTCTTGCTGCTAATTTTAATTTTCTTCACCATGTGGTCAACACCTTAAGTAATTACAAACAAATGTGCTGACAAAACTGAATGCATGTCATCTGAAGCTTGGGACTTTCTGAAACAGATGGACTTCTTTTAGAAATAAACACAAACATGGAAGCAGCTGCCAGTATTGTAGCATGCTGTTGATTGAGGTGTATAGATAAATACAGATGTTCTTTCTTTTTGCAGAATTAAGATATGTTTTAAAATTATCTTGAACATATTTCTTTGTTCAGCTTTGGATAAAAAAAATGCAAAAAAATTGTATGTTAAATTATTAAAAAAATCACTGATTGGGGACTATTGAATTTGAAATCTGCCCCTATTTAACCTAATTAATTCACATCAGAAATAAAACAAATGGTTACAGCTGGTCGGGGTGGACAACAAATTTAACGTAACCTATAAACAGGGATCTTCAAACTATAAGTTTTAGATGACAAGTTTCATAAATGGGTTATCTAAAATCCAATATATATTGGAAGAAAGATTGCAGCAGAACACTATGTTTGACTGTATTGCCCTGATCCATAACTTTCACATAAACCAGAAACCATTTATTGTCGATTCTGTCCAGAGGATGGTGTGTCAGTTCAGTAGGAGTTGCACTGCTGTTTATTTTCAAATCAATACTCAATTACTATAAGGAAGATTCACTCCCTTGCCCATTTTCAAGATGAAATTATGGACTAGAGCAATAACACTTAGTCAAGGCAAGCCACTGTCCATTAACTCATAATACTACTGGATAACTACCCAGATACTGTAGTAAGGATAGCTTTTTTCTTTTGGCTTTTAATTAATCACTTTGAAAAAGGCCTTTCACAATGTGACTGATGACCAGAGAAAACAATTTTCCCCTAACAGCCTTTTAATTTTAACTCTGGGAGAGCTCATTGACTGAAACTCACAACAACCCATCAATGCTAGTTTTTAATGTGCTTTCTCTTTTGTTATTGAGAAGAATGGAGTGGCAATGAGGCTTTCTGCTCCTCTTCATAACTCAAGTAATTGATTCAGTAAATGCCACACATTTGCCAGGGGATAAAAGTGCTGTCAATAGAGATAGCAGGGTGTGTGTAAATTACTCCATTAAGAGGCATTGAGGTTATTTATGATTGTACAAAGTAGGGGTGAACAATCAGAATTTGCTTTAAAAAGTATACAGTAATATGTGCCCTTGTTTAGTCCTGTGGATGAAAAAGATAGTCATGTCACATTTGTTGTTAAAAATGCTTTACCGAACCTTGGCATCTTCAGTTGGCATAGAAGAGATGGCACATCAGTCAGCATAACATGGAATGACAGAAAAATCTCTCTTGTGGAAAAGCAGGGTAGACAAGACCATGGGCAAAACTCTGACTTCAAGAAATAATGGCAGTGTTTGTATTCAGACAAAGCTGGTTACACTGACACAAGTGCCCTGTGACATTACAGGAGCTGGACACCTTTGAGTGTCTGTGTTATTTCAATAAAGCCAACAGAATGCTGAGACAATTCTTTAGGGAATTGGAGCAACTGGCTTTCTGGAGGGCCTCTGTTTGGTTTGCAAAATATGCTTGTTTGTTCTTCTAACCTGTTGGAAGGGTACAGACAAAAGATGTGTTGTAAAAGGGCAATTAGTATAACACATCCTTGAACTCGAAGCTTCAAAAGGAAATTAACCTTAAATACAGAAAGAGTAGAACACCCAAACATAATATATTCACTATTCTCTCTATATACAGTACAGTACAGTATATACATATATTATCTAGTATAATACCCAGTTTCCACAAGTTACAGTATGAATCAGTGCAGGTGCATTTCATGATCATTTAATTGAGTAAAGAGTAAAATGATTAAAGTGCTCAGTAACTGGAATGTTTCTAACAAGTTTGACAGATCTTCAAAGAAATTAAATAAACCAAAGTAGAATGAACATAAGCAAGAAAGGCTGTTAGAATTTTTGGCAATACAGAAGTGGATAAAGAAACTGCTTTAAAATGTGCTGGGTTAGGGAATGTATAGAATCCTTATATTTTAAACGTTCAGTTGTTTATATTATCTGACTTTTACATTTTTTTCTTAACACACTAACAATAGCTAACTGATTGCAAGTGAGATTCATAATTATTTTATAAATTAAATATATTTCTGAATATATCTGAATACACCCTGATTATAGCACACAAGTACTGTATGGAGTATGTCATATTTTAAACTAGTGTTTAAACTATAATTAATAACATATCAGTAGACTTAGTATGCTTTCAGAGCCAAATGGATGCTCACAGATTAGGTTTTTCCATTCTTGGTTACAGTATGTATTGCAGTATTTTTTGTATTTCATAACATTTTCTTAAGCTGCAGTATGTTCATAATCAGATCTAAACTACAATTGAAATTCCTTAGCATATTTAGCTTGATTTAGCATACCTGCACTGGTTCCCAGTGGATTCAAGAACAAATTTTAAAATACTGCAGGTCACCTTAAAGTGGTTTGGCTACTTACTTCCTCAGTTAACTGTTAACTCCCTATACACCTACTGTACACACCTACATGCAATTAGTCCTCTTTCAGTTCCCAGAATGAGACTCCAAACACAGAAACAGTTTTCTGATCTTTTGTTTCAAGGTTCTGTGGTAATCTTCCAGTTAACATCAGATATTTAAGACTTTAAAATCGGGTCTGAAAACTCAGTTTAATGCTCTAAATTGTAATTCTTAAATTTACTGAATTAATTGTACTGTATATATAATACTTGTTTTATTGTAACATGCCTTGGGGAGATGCTATAAAAATCAAATTAGTAGTATTACCTTGAGTTTCACTTAATGTTTATGTAGACTTGTTATTTTACATTTATCATTCTTAGCAAAGTAATAGTATGTATGTCAATCAATCTTACTAAAATGTAATTACAAGGCTTATATATATACAGTTTCACTATCATGAAAGGGTCAGTCTGGAAAATGTAATTGTGTATACTGAGAGTTTTGTGGTTTGCATAATTTTGTTTCAGCTTATATTTGTATTTGTGGGGCGAATTTTACTATTAAAGCAAAATATATGTCTAACCCCAGCAATTTAAAAGCAGTCATTGTTTAACGAAAAATAAAAATAACTTTTTTCAGTGATTTAACTGTAATTATCCTATTGTTAGTGATTGCTTGGGGAACCATAATAATAGTACCCTAGTGGGATGCCCCAGGTTAAAAATTGCAATGTCTTAAGTCATGAGGGTCCACCTTTTTTGTAAATCAAATATTATGAATTTTGAACCTTTCAAAAACAAATTAGAATAAACACTTAAGAGCAAAACAAATCATGGAGCCCAACCATCACTAGATTTTGCTGACTAAGCCACTTGGGAGCACCTATAGTCCTATAGAGACAAGAAAAAGATTTTCAGTTGTCAATATAAAACATACTGTAAATGCATAGATCAGCATTGATGGTGGTTCATAACTCTATATTTTGTTGTAAAAGGTTAGTTAAAGTAGTTGTGTAGACTACTCCTTAAGTTTTATTATAAAATAAAACTAGGATGTTGTACTAAACAGATTCTGAAATATACAGTAGGTAATCATTCAAGGTCATTAGTAAAAATTAGGGCTCTTTAACCCTAATATTGCCATGTAAAGTCTGGGCTGTGTCATTAGCTGACTGTGACTGGGATTGCCCAGAGGGTAGCACACAACTGGTTACACAGTTTGGTCGCAAAAATCCACAAATTAGGATTGTCTTGAGTCTGTTAGGCTACGTCATGCTACACAAACTTTCTGCACCTGTAAGCTTTCACTGTTGTCTTGAAGGGTCACATCAATCTTTTATCAGACTATTTTATTAGCAACAAAGACAAATGCTTATTATCTCTTGTAGAATTGAATTGGATATGGTATTCATGAGTGTTGCCACTCATTAATGTATTATGATTCATAGTTTTTACAATAGAATTCTGATATTTAAATTTTTGTGTGGATCACTTAACAGAAAAAAGTTACCCTTGTGATGCTTTTAAAAAATCCCATGAGGTTCAATGCTAACCAATTATAATTTAAAGGGGAGAACAAGACCAATTTGCTTTTACACTGCATCTCACTGATAATTGAAATTAAGTGATTTATTAAAAGCTTCCACCACATCATCCCATAATTGAGTCCCATGACTATAGCCTCACTGTGCATCCATTACCATGACATATGTCACTGTGGCAGAAAGTCAGCTTGATTGCTGTACCCTGCAGGTAGGGGCCAGAGAATGACACATAAAAACACATAATTAAGGGCTTTATTGATAAATCCAATTCATTGAAGTGGCCACTAACCATACCGGAATGCTTAGTGTGCCATTAATTAAATGAGACAGTTAATGCAGGATGGAGGTAGTAGTTCCTGGCAGAAGGCAACAGAATAAATTTTAACAGAAAGAAAAAATAATGTGAGGCAATAACTTACATTTATAAAAGTAGAAACTACAGTAGGTTGTTGTCAAGGGTTCAGTTGTCTACATTACAAAAATTGCTTTTTGAATTATTCTTCATCTTTTAATAGATTGGTTATATTAAAACTTCCTTTCCAACTCTTTCGTCTTGCATTTCTAAATTTCAAAAAGGTTGAAAGATTACTGAGGGTCTTAACATTTCTTCTAAATTACAGCCTGTTCCCTATTATGACTGTTACCATAGTGATTTACTCTTTCTGCTGAGGTGATGACACAGAATGGCATGGTGACTTAACTGTTCTGTACCAGTCTGAATGAGAGTTTCCTTAATATTCTTTCCCTCATTTATAGTCTTTGTGCGGCAGTGTTAAAAAGATGTATATAAATAACATACAAAGACAAGGAAAACTGGTCTAGTCATGGTGAACATGATATTGGGTTTAAAGAGAAAGAGTTAGCAATTCCAAAAGTGAAACAGGAAACATGTCTCCTTTAAAGAGTAGAAAATAAAAGTGAAAATAGAGGCTGTACTGATACTGTACAGTATATGCAACATTGTGATATCTGAAACTGAGAAGGTCCATTTAGTTTTAAAAACAGGGATGTGTTTATTAAAAGTACAAGCTCTGTGATTTTTAAAATGTATTTAAATAATATAAAAAACAGATCAAATCTCATTACTGAACAAAAAAAAACATTAATGGTAATTTAGAAAAATACAGGTAAGAAAATTGTTCTGATGTGAAGATGCTGTATAATTTTATTTAGAATTTTTGGGTTGGAAAGTAACACTTCTAAGCTCCGAGAAGTATAGAGTAGCTCTTAACTTACAGTACTTTTAATCTGAAAAGGGTTAACTACATTTTGTTTTATTGTTATTGTAATTAGTTATTTCTAAGTTAGGTAACTGCAATTAAAATCACTTTGTTGTGAATAGTAACAAACATGCATAGATCGGTATTTAGTCTATACGTTATTTGTTTTTAATGAAATAAAATAAATTGTCATTACCTACAATGAAAAGCTCCTGCTGTGAAAGTCTCCACTGAAGACTAACCCCAGAATTGCACAGAAATGTATTTTAAATCATTAGAATGATGAGAACAGTTTTTGATTTAAATGAAAGATCCGACAGCTGTTGTCCAGATGGTTTTCCTTGTAGTGCATTTCTATGACAAATTTATCATTTAGTGAATTTAAAATTAAATGAAAAGTTGTTTTTTTTTCATCTTGCTCATTCGGCTTCATCAGGGATTGAGACATTCACTACACCACTGTGTTTCAAGATAAGTTTGTATCATTTTTGTGTGGCACAGAAACATATACAGTATGAACTGAAGAACTGTGTAGACAATACAATACATCTCACTGAAAGAGTGTTGAATTAGCCACTCCTCTGGGTAAATTAAAAAGCTTATAAGACTAGTTGCAAACAAAGGATTACCAACAATGAATTGTTAAGCCTACTAGCTTGTTGGACTATGCAGACAGGAATGAAGAGCAACAAACATTAGGAACTAAAAACATAACAGGACCAGGTACTCTGCATTTCCTCAGGTGGTCAGGACTCCGGGTAAAAGGCCTGCCTTCGGAGAACCCGGAAAATAGGCAAGCCTTGTGGCGTCCATCTTCCACTACTGAGCCCAGAACTCCAGAGACGCTAGGCTTTTAGCCAAAAAGCAAATAAGACGAACCAGGAAATAATAGAAATTAATCATAACCGAAAGGGGTAGGAGCGCCCTATAGAGGAGGGATGTGGAATGTAACATTGACACTTCTTGGTCTAAAATAGCATTTTTAGTAGCTAATTGGTGAAAGATGACTGTCTCTCTCCTGTAAAACATCACAAAACAAGTACTAATAAATATTTATGTTGACTTTTACATATAAATACACTAAAATAATTCATTAGTAATACCTGTGGATATCGAGGGCAGCCATTCATTTGGCCTCCTTTCTCCACATTATCTTCTTTATAAAACCAGCATGCTTTTGCACCGATATTTTAATTCCTACAGTATATATTGAAATACAGGTGATGGGTGCATGCAGTAGCATGTCAAAACTATACTACAATATTACTGTATCTCTATTATCATCTCGGATTGCACTATGATTTTCCACCATGCTTACCTTTAGTCCTTTAGTTGCCATTGCAATATGTGCTTTACAACAATGAGATTTACCAACGTGAATAATGTAAATTGATTTGCCTGTTACAATGCCATCTATCAAAGGATATTGCAAATTCCTGAGTGGCTAAAGATATGTATCATGCTCCCTATCATGTATTATTATTTAAATATTTCTTTTATGTTCTTTATTTACATGTCAAATGTGTCTGAAAAGCTAAATTGCACTGTGAAAACGTGATACATACTGTAACTAAACTTAGCTAACATGAATCAAGTATCAAATGCATTTTTTTACATACTGCAAATACGTCCTTTTAGAAGAATGGCATGTTGCATTTTTAGGCAATCAAAAACAATAGTTTTATAGAACCAGCACTTGTATCAAGCAAGTTAATAATTCTTATTTTATTCAAGTACTGGGTGTTTGTTGTCCTTGATGGACTGTGATTACAAACACATTCTTTTCATGTTACATTTTAATCTATCACAATTTTCTCTGTGCCAGCATTGCACAATTGTTAAATTGCAAAAAAAATGTTTTAAAACACATTTCAAACACATTTCAAAAGAGGCATTAGATGTGCTTACTGAAATTGGAGTTACAAGAAAAGTGGCAACAAATAACCCATTATTTAAATATTTAACTACAATCAAATTATTAATGCTTTAAGATATCATGTAAATCATTTTAAGATGAATGTCCAACAGCTTTAAACAAAGCATCAAAATAGTTCTGAGTTTGCGTATTAACTACTAAGATATTGGTCTTTTTTGTATTATCAGGCCTATGTGACAATACTGCCTAAAGTTTTAGATATTGCTAAAGCCATGGAAATGCTTTTAAGCTGTCATACATTACAGAAATAATGTAAAATGTTTATTTTTCCACATTTGTGTACATACAAGCAACATACAAATTGTTCTCTGTTTTTTTTATTTTTGTTTAAAAAATAAAATAAAAATAAAATAAAATAAAAAGAAAAACATCTTCAATGTGTCAATGAACTTAATTATCATACAAAGACAGCTTCATTTCCTTAGAAAACAAGAAACATAATGCTGTGGTATGTGTACTGTATGTTTATGCCTGTGATTTGTTCAGTAGCAAGGAAGGTCTATGAAAATAAAGAGAAAGGTATAACTACATTAATATTTGTGAGTTATTTCCTTTCAGAATAACCAAGTTGGCCATGTGTTGTTTTTTGTTGCCGAACAAGAATGCGTTTAAGATATGTTTTAATGAATATAAGTAATTGTGAAAAAACCTGTTTAACTTAGCTCGAACTATGCATATTATTCCTATGAATAAAATGTTTCAAAATCCAACCTTGACAGATTATTTGCTACCCTCATTCGATGGGTAATAACATGGCAATCAGGCTCCTTTGTTTTGGGTTTCTCATTAATCACAGCAGCAAGGATATGTAATTTGTATAAAGCTATTTGAAATTGTAATTACGATTAGCCTGTCAGCGTCTTTGGTTACCCTATCCAACCATTCTTTTATCAACTTTTAATAGATTTAAATAGTGTATTTTGAGGAATGACATCCTAACTTTGGCAAAAATAAAACTATTTGTAGAATTATATGTAAATGCATCTCAATGACAAGAGTTTCAATCAAATTATTGTTTCAGGTTATAGATTTGGCCTTATGCCTCCCTCACAAAAATCATCCCCACAAATAATTTTAATCTTCTGTGGTTCCATGTTGTTTTTCACTTGGTGCAGAAGAAACAAGGACAAAACCCATAGAGAAAACCAAGAAAAATCAAATACATTTTCTACTGTCAAGTATCACACGATTCAATAATCATATAAAGACATTTTTCAGATTTTAGAGCGCTCACATCATATTGCATGTCAAGGTATTAAATTCACTGCAGGAGCTTTTTAAAAAGTTTTAAAAAGCAATATTTTTAAACAATACACATACTATAAATACAAAAGGCTGAAGCAATTACAAATATCTGATCATAGTGAACTCAATACACAAATACTCCTATGCAGTTACTACAATATGAATCATAAAGAAAAAAAAGGCTAAGCTGTCCTTTGTCCGTGACACCATATGGGGCAGTCTTAACCAAACCCCTCGAAATCTAGAATCCTCATCGACAAACACATCTCAAAAGTAAATCTCAAGCAATTTACCATCAGAAACATACAGTACAGTATACTGTATATCCCAAAGAAACAACAAAGGAAGCAAGAAAGACTGACAAAATTTTCAAACTGTGGTTACCACTCCTTCACCAATTCAAGATGTTATATTCTATTAAGAAAGAAAACCATGGAATGAGATGCACAAACTCAAATACAAATGCTGTACATGCTGTACTAAGTTCTTAGAAGTGTTTCTTTTTCTTAGCACTAGAGGCCGCCACTGATTGAAATAAATTAACCTTAAAGGACTTATTAACTTAATATTAACACCTTTACTTGTTAAGTAAAGTTTTGATTTTCAAATTTTACAAAATAAATCATTCTGTAGGATAATTACAAATTATTTACAAATATAACCATGCAGCTGTCATTTTGAAGGCAAAACACACAAGGCACATATCCCTGTTTCCTGGTCTCTGAACTGTGGATATGACCGTCTGATTACTATTTGATCTAATACTAGGGAAAGAACCATCTGATTACTATTTGATCTAATACTAGGGAAAGAATGCAAAAAAGTTATTACAGTCCATTAAGTTATGTGTGATGAACTTTACTATATACTGTAATTAACAGTTATTTTCTTTATTGAGCATGTATATTTAAGCAGTTGGATCAGCGTGTTTGTTTCTATTTGAGGTCACAACATCATAACCTAAGACAGATTGTCTTTTTTGGAAGACCAATTGTGTTTCACTTTCTAAATGACAGGCTCATGTCCACATTTCTAAAAAAGTACCCTGTAGAACATATACGTTTGGGAAACAAAACAAATTAAATCATTTGGTGATCCTGTCAGCTTTACAAAGTATTGTAATATGAACGAGTAAAGGTTAATTCCATGCTGAAAAGAGAAAAAAAGAAACACAAAGTTTCGGCTGCGGAGTCTTCTTCGGGTGTGCTGACGGAGCTCCCTACTTGAATTACTTCATAGTATAGACCTGTGTCATACTGTATCTTGAGATCCAAAAGAAATGTATTTAGAAATATTTATTACTGCATGAAATTTACAAATGTATTATCAGAAAAACAGCAAAAAAAAGTTTTTATGGCTTGTACAGTACTGTATGTAGACATTTTATTGAACACACATGACAGAGGTTATTTATACTGATTGAACATCTGTCATCAAGAAGATGATCAATAGGGTGTCTGCTGTGAAATTCACAGGACAGTAGCCTGGGTCTACAATTGGAAACAATGTACAGTATGATTTGCACCAGGTTGCATATACTTTCTTGTTCAATTCTATTCTATTTTTGTCATAGGCATGACGTGTCCCACATGTTCAGTTGGACTCAGATCTTGTGAGTCCAGAATTCACAGCATAACTGTGTACCGTATTATTCTTCTCTTACAGGCACTCCTGTCCAACACAGTATTTAGACCTTCTTGGTGATTAGTCCCTTGTACACAACAATTAGTTTATCAATCTGCACACCGGCACCACACTTGCCAATATACAGTATAGGTGGGACTATTCTCTTGATATGAGGAGAATTACCAGATTTGGCATTAAGTTGCATCTCCTCATCATCATCTGTGCTCACTTAATTAGGTGATGTAGTGTTCATGGAAAAACTAAAGTTACTTGAGTGTATCAAGATCAGTAATTATTAGGGAATGATCAAAATGGTGCTATTGTTGCCATTTTTCTAACTCATTTCAAAGAGGCATTATAGCATCTTGTTTTAGAAAAAATAAGTTTACAAGGATTTCTCACTTGGTGATGGTGTGTTTCTATCCATCTATTTTCTAACCATTTTTTCCAATACTGGATTGCGGGGCCAGTGAAGCCTATCCCAGCAAGCAATGGGCGTAAGACAAGATACAACCTGGACATGTCAGTCAATCTCATGGCACAAAGACACAAACATGTACTGTACACTCACACCAGGGCAAAGTTTACCAGAAGCCAATTAACCTACCAGTATGCCTTTGTACTGTGGCAGGAAACTGGTACAGGAAGGAAACCCACAGAAATACAAGCAGAACTACAGTACAAATGCCAATAGCACCACAGGAATTAAACTCAGGGTCCCAGCTCTGTGCGTCAGCTATGCTAACCACTGTGCAAGTGTGCTACCCTGATTTGATGCAATGACACAAAAATAAGTTTAGTTGATAAAGTATTGTGAAAAAACTGGTCAATGTACTAAAGATAAAGACACATTAAAAGTAAAGATTTCAGAAACAGATGCAAGACATTACACTTGGCTTACCTCTCCTCTAGAAAAGAGTCTACTTGCTAATGAGCCAAGTTTACCCCCATTGTTTCTGGTAACTTGATAACCATTTCTGCTATATTCACCCTTAAGTTGGTGTATTTTGTAGTTTGGCCATTTTGTTACATCCACATTGTTTTTGTTCTAAATTAGAAAAAATATATATTAATAAGTAATGCATTTATCAATTAAGAACACTAAATTAGGTAATGTTTGCCACAAATAAAATGTGCTGTCATTATTTACTTTTAATTTTACAGTCATTATCTAAAATGTCACAGATATTATTAAATTGAAGCCCAGATATAAATTCAAAATACCATGTAATTGAAATCAATATTCTATTATTTTTTTCCACCCCATAAAATACCCAAGATAACAAGTTTGATATGATAAACAAAAATACTTTATACGTAATGATATAAAATTTGAGTTATTTGTTTTTATTGTTGTGTGACAGTCATTAATTTGAAAATGCCACTAATAAATAAATTAGTCAATTTAATAATTGACATTTTAACCCATTTTAATTGTACAAACACTACTAGTTCTTTAAATCTACCATATGAGAAAATTAATGTTGCCAGAAGAAAGATTTGCCGTGTTCACTAAATTATCATTTTGTTAAAAGAATGTGAACACACAACACACGTACAGTAAAGTTGCACGTACAGTAACAATGAAGCTTTTATTTTTTTATCCCAGGCTTAAAAGAGTAATTATATTTTCTTAAGTTATTGATTTACATTTTCTTAAAATATTCCTAGACAATTCTTAAAGGGAAAAGTATTAATTGATTTAGTTTAACATATTGCACTGATGATATGAAATATTAAAAAATATTGTATAGCCTTTGTGGGTGATGAGGAGACCACCTCAGAGCTGTGCACATTGTAATGCGGGAGAAGTGTAGTAAGAGTGGCCTCTGGAAGGATGGATAAGACGTGGGCTAAAATTATGTAACAGGAGAAAATCACTAAGCTTTTCTTGGCAAGCAGGTTTGATGCTCTAATGATTAGGTAATGTGCTTTCTTGCATTGCATAAGACCCCATGTTTAAGTGTCACTGTCACTGAATCCTCCTTATCTAGAAAATGTATTTCAAACACTGTATCTTTAAATAATATCCTCTGCTGCAGTGCAGTATCTTCTCAAAGCATTAAAGTTCTGATATTTGGTTAACCTCTTCTACAGCTTAAACCCCACAGCCCTCCAGAGGCTATTTCCTTCTGGATGGATGTACCCTTGAACATCTTGCATTATCTTGGAAAGTATAGACAGGACAGGCCTGTTAAAGGGCTTGAATTCAAGGTAACCCCTTGGGCATCCAGTCTGATCTATCGTATTTTTTTCTATGCCTCACTAAGTACACACATTAGAAATAAACATCCTGAACAAAAACAGAAACAAACAACAAATGCGTTTTATTTTTGTTGTAGCATTTGAGGGATGCCATTTTTCCAGAGTTTGTCCAATATGTCTCATACATTAGATGCAAAATGTAGACTCATAGAATAAAGAGAAAGAAAATATGCATGAGGTTTTATAAATCCAGGCCCTGATATGATTTTATTAGCCAAAATAAAACATAAAATAAAAGACTGTTTAAGCTGTAAAAATAACCTTTCTAGTCTCTGGGAGCAGATAAGAATTTGTCTGATCTTCATGTGATCGACAGGAAGACAAACAAAACAGATAAAAACTCTGGCTTTGCTCTGAACACCTACTGAATAAATCTCCCCTGAATCTCTAAATGGTCTGATTTCACTGAGTGTCAGCTATTTACACCTATCGGAGAAACATAATAAATTTGAAAGGAATGCTTATTTCTTTAAAAGATCCTTCAATGCAGTTATTTTTTGCTGTTAGCACTTGGAATTATGTTGCCAATACCACTGTTATAAATAAAGAACATTAGATTGTTGATATTTTGCTATTTTCTCTTTTGCGTTTTAATAAAAGTTTTGCTTTTGTCATGTTTTGCTGTAAAACTGCCAAATAAGCAGTTGATTTAAAAAGAGTACACTTTTCATGTACTGTACATCATCTGAAAAACGGTCTTATAAAAAACATGTGCTTTGTTGGATTTGAGTTTAAAATACACTGATTTGAAGGAGAGTTTGTTTTGTTTTGTATAGGATCTCTGTTTTGATTTTGCTGTTCACAACTGATTATGGAATATACTGTATATACTATATATACTGTATATACTGATTATGGAATATAGGGCTCTGCTTTTTTACTGTATTCGGCACTCAGTCAAATTTATTTTTAACAGTTTAACTGTTGCAAAACTAAAACTAATGGTTGTATTTATAGGATTTAAAAATTATGTTGTATATTTAAAAAATAAGTTGTAAAGTGTGCTTGTCACACCTGCATCAAAGATGGCTGGATTTCTGCACTGAGTGATCTCATTTTGGGTGGCAGATGAAATACAATTCTCTTATACTGTAGGTCACACATGCAACAAATGCTTAGGTGTGAAATTTTTACTCTTCCTTGCAATTTGTTAGGAATATTTACAATCTCTATTTAAATAAAATCATATTAGGACTTAAGATCATCTTCTCTTGAATATATTGTATACATACATATATTTAAAGAAGAAGTGCTAAGAAGTGTTGAATCACATAGAGTACATTGTTTGACTAATATAACGTTGATATAATATTCAAAGAAGAATTTCAAGATTAATGCCAAAATGTAAAAATCCAAAGATTATGTGCTGTTGTACAGTACAGTATATGCACACAGATCCAATCCAGAGCAATGTTTTCATTTGAGTTTTACAAAGGTTTCCATGTTCTAAATCTCTAATCTCATAGAAATATTATAGAAATGTATTATAGCAATAATATAAAAAGCACCTGTTTAATGATTTTAGGTCTACACAAATCTATTTTTTTTTACATTTAAAAGATAAAAGTTCACGTGTTTGGCAGTTCCTTTAATAAACATTTTAACTTCTAAGATTTTTCCATATTATATTATAAAGAATATTATTTTTCCATCCATCACTTATTATAAAGAATATTATTTTTCCATCCATCACTTTTTAATAAAACCTGGGTCACTTTAAGCCGGAGTCTAACCCAGCAGTCAATGAGTGCAAGACCAGGATAAACCCTGGACAGGACCAGTGATCTATTGCAGGACACATACTGTACATTTACCAGATGCGTACACGGGGGAGGAATATAATTTAGAAACACTGATTAATTTTTCTTGTGTTGGAATGTGGGAGGGAGCTGAAGCACCTGTACAAAACCCAAGCAGCCTCAGCAGAACATGCAACCTTCACACAGAAGGGACCGCAGGGTGTCAAAGTGCTGTAAGGTAGTATTGTTAACTGCACACCACTGTGCTACCCTAATTTTACTTTTATTATTAGAAATGGAAAAAGTGGACGAAGAAGTAAATTAAATAAGGAAATGTGTTTTTACTGTTTTTTGGTTGTATTTTTGAAGATTCTTCTCTTGTAAATTTGACCTTTGAAAGCCAAGCAGGGAGTTGCAGCAGTTCTTTCAATCTGAGACGTTTGCAGAAATATAAACTGCTAAAGTAAGCAAGGAAAAAAAATCTCTGTACAACAAAACCAAAACTAACATTTGTATTCTTCATTTGCTACTGGGGTGCAAAATATTTTTTTTTTTCACACCAAGAAAACACTACAATTTCAAAATATGGAATGCAATTGCAAAACATTTCAAAGATTAAACCAATTACAGATATAAACACATATGGATCAAACTGAAAGTTGAATTGAATACATTATAAAAATATAATTATTATAATAATATAATAATAATTTGTGTAAATTAATGTAATAAAATGTCTACTGTAGTGCATATACTGTACTGTACAGTATACTATTTAACAGTTGTGTTATATAGTTATGTTAATCCATAACTGTTGAATTCATGTATTCTTGCAGCAGACACTTGAGAACAGAATGCACTTGCACCTGCAGTATCTCACAGCAAGATATTTGTAATGTATACAGTGTGCGCTATTTTTTAATATATATTCAAAATTATAACCAGTTTATTACATGCAAACATAATATCAATGTCTAAGTTACAATGCATCCCTATTCTATCCAAAATTCATACTTTGAGAACATAATTTTGTACATCTAGGTGAAAATTTAAATATATTGTATACAGGATATCAAACAATTTTTATACATTTGACCGGTTGTAGTAACCTTTACGTACTGCAATATTATTTTACCATTTTCAGTATTGACCTTTTGGAGACAACTGTTTTAAGCAATAATTTAATGACTATATGTTTATATATAGAGAGTTCTTTTTGTAGAATAAAAAATTATATAGCACAGAAAATGGATGTCTGGTTTTGAAAAATGACGCTGAAAATAATCAGGTGCAAAATGTCATAAGCTATCATATTTTCTCTGACTTGGAATAATTGCCAGAAATTAAGCTTGATGACTTATGATGTGCTGGAAGATATAGTTTAACAGAAGCGCTACAGCAGAAACAACATCTCTGAAATTTGTTTTTTTTCTTCTCCTCTATGACACCTTGATAAGGCAATTATAGTGTAATTACCTTAACAAGTGGCATTACAGGGAATTATTGTCATTCTCCTGCTAAAATAACACGTAATCATCGTGAGAGAAATTTAAGAATCTCCAATCAGCATCTCATTAACTGCAACAGTCTCAGGAAGTAGACTGCAATCTGTGGCCAATAACTGACAAACAAAATTGCTACTCAAAAAAGACAATACTGAATAACGCAACAGGAATGTAACCTGGATACCCCTCTGTGTTTAGATTTCTATTCAATGTACAAAAGTTAATTGTATTTAGTGAGCTTTGGTAAATTGTCAAACTTCACCTGATATTATATCTTTGGCCCTCTAAAAAAATAACTTCTATGTCATATTTCATGCTTAAAGCATTAAAAGAGGGGATTTTGACACTACTCTAACAGAAGGGATTCAGGAGTTTATAGGATGTTGATTTATCACTGTGCTTCTTTTGACAATGTGAGAAAATCATAAGAGAGGTTAAAGGGGACAACATTCCAATTTCTCAGATGGGTTATTAAATCTCAATAAGAAAGTACTGTAATTTGCCATGTGTTGCAACCCACTGGTCTCTCAACGAACGAGGGCAAGAGTTTGTGATAATTGCAACTTGATGCGGCCCTTCCTGCAGAGCTCCCACATGGAGTCCGAGCAAATCACAGAACTGCAAACAAGGAAGCTGGAAATGGCGGAAAATGACACAGGTGAAAAAGAGGAGGAAAAGGAGGGGGATGAAGTGGTTTGGAGGAGATGCCAATTAGTGATTTGGCGGAGGTAGCCCAAAGCAAGTATTGGGACACTAGGTGAACAGAAGTGCCAAGATAGGAGGCTTAACAGCAGCACCTGGGCTCAGGAGTCAAAAGAGATTGCACAGAGTGAAGAATGAATCAATGGCTTAACAGAAACAGTCTGAGATGAGTGATGGGATGCCAGGCAGGATGGGACAGCTCAGAGTGAAGGTGGACACAGCAACTGGAAGGAGGCAGTCTAATGTGAACACTTGATGCCCAATGGAGTGAGACTGTATGGGTAAAAGATGGAGGCAGTCGGAGGCAATGTTCCCTCTAAGCTGTGTGTGTTTGTTCGTGCACACAGGTTATGAGATCAGCACAGATAGGAAATTGAACTGCACACAAGAAATGTAACTCCAAAAAAATATGATAATAATAAAACAAACACGGTCGCCAATTGAAAAATGCTACATTTCTCGCAGCCACACGAGACTGGGTGCGAGAGGCCCAACTTGGCTGTGTGCATTATTATTACTCGATATCTATGCTCTCAGTCTCGTACCTCACTGCACATGCTTACTCTACACTCAATCTCTATTACAGGGCTCGCTGTCCCGGTCTTTTGGATCTCTGTGTTTCTATGAGAATGACGATATTAACAAAAACTAATTTCAGGTTTACAATTTTACATACACTCAATTTAGTGCGCACAAGAATTTGTCACTGGGGAAAAAATGTGCACAACTCGAAATTTTGGCGCACACATGCCATTAGAAATTAGAGGAAACATTGGTCGGAGGTGAGCACCGAATGCCTAGCAGAATCAAGCCTGTAGGCAGTCAGCAGTGAGCACTAGATGCCTGGCGGAGTGAGACTGAATGGAGTGAAGACTGACTCATAGACCGGATGGAGGCAGTCCGAGGTGAGCACTGATGATCCAGGCAGAATGGCACTGCAAAAAGAATGAACCAGGACTCCAGTTGGATGGGACTGCATGGAGTGAAGGCTGCTTCATTGGCTGGATGTAGGCAGTCTGCCATTAGCGTGAGTATTCTAGACAAATAAAACTGGAGCACGCAGGAGAGTGGTTTGAGGTTTCAGGCAGGATGGAGTAAAGGCTCCTGAAGAATCAGTTTGAGGAAACTAGCTGGTGAATAGTTAAAGATAAAGTGCCGCAACAAAAGCCCTTCTGAATTAAATAGGGAAAAGGGAACATTGAATAATTGAGGGCCCGATTAGTGGTGGAGGAGGGAAGGCCCGAAAGTAGATCTGGTTGCAGTGGAGAGCCACAGAAAATCGCAAATACTGCCATGGACTGGTTGAAGCCATTGGACAGCTGTGTAGCAATTATACGAACAAAAAGTATACAGTAGTTGAAGAATGTTCCCACACCCCCTCCCAAGTCACCATTGATGGTAATCTCTTGAACAGTGGTTCTCAAACTTTTTGGACCAAGTACCACCCCTGATAAAACCAAAGCATCCAAGTACCACCTACAAGTCATCTCATAGGAACCCCAGAAAATATCAATGACCAACATGAGTGTGCGTGTACGCACACACATATAATAAATATAATAATAAACTTTATTTGATATAGCGCATTTAAAGCTGACTTCTCAAAGTACTTTAAAGAATGACAACAGGAACAACAATTAAAAATAAACAATAAAAAAGCACCATTTCAGTGAGAGGGGTGAGCCTGTTTAGTCAAGCAAAACAGATGTGAATTCATTGGTCAAGCCTTGATACATTTCACAACAGAGTCTAACAGATTTTAAATCATCAGGCATTTTCTTGACGGCAAAGGCCACTTCATATCTGGAGAAACCTCTCTAATTCATGCAACTACACCGCTGTTGAGTCCAGTCGACTCCATTCTCTTTGAAAAATTCTTTCAGAAGCTGAAATACTGTATGTGCTCTCCCGTAGTTCCTGTTGGTAGCGGCTTACAGAACAAAAAGTCCTCATGGCCTGTACCCTAAAACTCGTATCTAATGTAAATGAGCAAACTGCCCAAATCAACGACATCTACAGAGTCATCTGCAGTAATTGCAGTGAAAAGCATCTGCTCATCTTAACACGCTTTATCAGTGTACTTTTGATATCATCCGCCATATCAATAATTCTATGAGTGACTGTCTCTTTCGGAGGGGGCAGCTGGTCAAGCTGTTTAGCAGCTTTTAATCCACACATAATACATGTCAGCTCTTTTGCCAACGGTAAACAAAGTTCTATAAAAATAGTATGGGGCTTACCTACTTTAGCAATCCACAAGCTTGCATTTTTCCCAGTTTCCGTTTCAGGAGTTCATCTCAGAAGTTAAAAGAAGTTTTTATTTCATGCGCATGGGAGTGAAACAGAGACACTCTGTGTATTTTCCTCAAATTAACCCAGAACAGTTCTTCAATATTTTTTTATCTATCATGCTTTCCTGTGCTCACAAGATTGCCAGCATTCGTAGTACGCATTTCTATGCTTTTCTTTGCTTACAAAATTATGCACATTCTCCTACTTCCCTATTTGCTGGAGATAACTTTTTTAAAATACAATTGGTCACTTACGTTCCATTAGAATTATATAGAATTACATAGTAGCTCTTGTGTCTACTCAAGTATTAGCGCACACTGTATGATAGTACGTAGGCTACCATAGTTTGAGAACCACTGCTCTAGAAGGTTCCAAACAAAGGTCCCATAAGCAGGAATCACGCAGTTTATGGGAGAAGGATTTTACAGTAAGGATTTGACACACCATTATATTGGTCTGCATCATGGATCTGATCAGCAGATATTGCATGATGATAAGCCATGATGCCAAGGGTAGCTTTTATGTGATATGCCAGCCATAATAATAATAATAATAAGAAGTATTTTTTTTAAATTCTATTCACATATAAACATGAGTAAAATTTTTCTCACAATACGTCTGGAGAGAAAATACACAAGGAACTAGCTTTAGATTGCGGTGATTCAGCCCCAAAACCTGGTTCAGTGGTGGGAGGGCAGCATAGATGCGACAGGAAGTAGATATGCAGCTTCAAAAGGCAGGGGATTTATTGGCCTTTAATTAACAGGAGTGTGCTGTTCACCTGGGAAAGATAAGGAGAGAGAGACTAAGGATAGGGAGAGAATGGGGGAGCACAGTCTCCTGTAGCTTGCATAAGTAGAAAGAGAGAAGAAACTTATGTAGCGTGCATTAGGAGGTGGACAAGTTGCCAGGGTTAAAGGGCAGGAAGTAACGTCACAGTCCAACACTGGTGGGGGGGTGGAGCAGAATGCTACAATATTATGGATTCCACCAGGCATTTATTACCTCTGTAAAGAAAATATAAACGAATCTTTGTTGCAATCCGAGGTGAGCTGTCAGGTCAGAACACAAGTACTGGGCTTCAGGAGATTTCATGTTTTTTTGGGAAAGCCAAGTCCAGTGAGCTTCATCATGCAGGGCTGACGGTCAGTTCAACGGTGTTGAAAGCAGGCTGATACTCGAGGGAAAAGGCAGATGGAAGGAAAGTGAAACTGCTGGGTAAGATAAGCAATGGTGCCACTGAGGAAGAGCCGCTCGTTTGCAGGCAGCAGGGTCAATGATATAAGAATGGAAAAAAAATATTAGGGAGCAGTGCAATAAAAATGTGCTGCCCAGGAAAGCTGACAGCAGGGAAGCTGCGTAGAGGCTTCCTGGAGAGAAATGAAGTCTCCACTTGATTGACGCTATTATTAAATACTGTTTGCAGTCTGAAGATGAACTGAGGGCTGTTGGTTCGATGGCCCTAAAGAGCTCAACGTCAGAGCATCAGTCTAGCGGAGAATTATACCTTAAATAGGCAGATCAATCATGCGCTTGATTATTAGATTGGGTGCCTGATTGATAGATTGGGGGAGGAACAGAAAGTTGGCCTGAGCTCATTCTCATGGGGCTTGTGGACGGGCAAGTGCTTATGGGAATGTCCTGGGTTCCCTTAGCAACATCAGGCTGCAAGCTTCCCCCACCCCGGGTGTAACAATCATATGATGATTAGAATCTCTGAGTGCATAAGTCAACCTTGATTGCAAGGGGACACCACAGGCCCGTACTGCAGCGTGGAAACATAGTAAAAATAGGATTAAGAACCAGGGAGCTCATAGGTCCTAGAACCTATGAAGATCATTTAAATTATCTGCTGGAATATACTGTATAGTGAATCCCCTTATCACTCCAATGAGTAACATTTTATTTTCTAATACCATGGTGTTAAAACACAAGCAAGAGGGATTGTGGACATTTAGCATCTAGTACAAATCAGCTGACATTAGCATATTGATCTGGTGGCAAAATGGGTTTTACTTCAGCACTGTGTACTGCAGAAAAAAACTTGGTAAGTACAATTATGCTTGATACTGGTGTACTATTAATGTGTAGCTGAGGGAAAAAAAATTCTGTAGTTGAGGAGTTAAGCACATGCCATACCCAAATCAGGTGTAAAATTTCTCAATGCAGTTGATGCTAGAGATGTCAATGCTAACGTGCCATATGATTCATAACTCATACTGTATCTGCACCCAGAATAAAATAAAGCTCAGCAAGCTATTGTTACTTCATTTCATGTTGTAATTTGAAAAGCAATAACAGCACTCCTATGCCAATTTACCTAGTTTAACACCTCCTCACTTTAATATTGAATTTCAGAAAATCCTTTGCAATACAATTAATTGGAATATTTCTTAAATTGTTATCCTTTCATTGTTTCAGTATTTATTTATAGAAAAGCATGTCACTTTTGAAGTTTTTCATGGAAAAGTAAAATTAAATTTGCAGTCCACTGTACTTTTTTTATCCAATTAAAATAGCAGACAGCACACCACAGATTAACGCATTTGTGTTTCAGTCCAGTTGCATTGGGTAAGGGGCAACAAAAAATAATCATATAAATAATAGTACAGAAATAATACACCACAGCATAATTAACTACATAGTTGCTGCATACAAAGTTTGATATGGTAAAAAAATGATATATTTTCTTCTTTCTTCTTTGACATTTTATAAAAATTCTCATTATATGTCTTTAATATCTACCTTCTACAGTACTTTTATCAACATAAGCAGGCTATCTCTTACAGTTGTGAAATCAATTATGCAGTTATAGTAAATCATATTGCCTACGCATGAATTGACAAAAATAAATCAATATGATGTCAGTAGAAAACAGGTATTTTTAATAGAGTAATTATCTGTTAGTTTAATTACTGCTTTAACATTAAAAGTCAATAAATTATCCTCTTAATATTATAATTATTGTAATATATGTAAAGAGACTTTAAATGTCTTTACTCATATTTGATATTTTTATTTTACCTAGGCAAGACTAGTGCTAAAGAATTTTATGTTTTGTATACACTCAATTACTTGATTTACCCTGTTTTTAAGTTGGGATGGTTGTTGTTTTTTACTTTGACCCTATAGCAAAATAACCTATAGATAACATACATGTTTTTATAGAAATGTCCCAAATCTCAAGTTCATCTGCATAAAAAATGCAGCTTTCAACATTTACAATTACAGTACATTTGGAATTGCTCAAGTTGATCAGGTCTTCTCTGGCTGTCTCACTGTCCACTGTCTGATTGCATTTCTTCGGTCTTGTGCTTAACCTTTCAAAGTCTGACAATTTCTTTTTCTTTTCTTTTTGCTCTCCTGTCATTCCACGGTTCTTCCTTTCCGACATCCATGACACCTATTGGCTCATGAATCCAATTCAAAATTCTAGTCCTCAGGAATTTCTCACTCATTCTGCCACTACGTCACCCATTTCTACCGCCTTCCTCTCCCACTTTCTCTGCTCCTCCTTTACTGAATTTTGTTCCCACACTCTTACTTCAACAGCCAATTATTTTCCACCCACACTCTTCAGTGGTGGATCGAACAGTATCAGAATTGCTCAGTAACAGACCACCTCTTAGCACCTGCTGAAAGCTGTAATCTGTTATCTATTACTGTATCTTTCACTATTATATTTCTTAAGCAGTTAAATGGGCATTGTGATTTATTTATCGATTTATTCACTGTAAATATGAAATACATATCAAGATGCTTTCCTTACTTCTTGGTAGTATATTTTTCTAAATCCTAGTGTATTGCATTGCACTTGCAGCTTATGATAGTGTTATTTTCATTAACTTTCTTTGTATTCAAATTTATTGCCTTAATGCAGACCTCATATATACTGTATATATAAGTTGCACTGTGTGTCTGCTACGTAAACAAAGATAAAAGTTCACGTTTGCCACACTACTGAAACACATACCAAAAAGATAAAGCTAAACACAGATGTGTTTTAAAAGACAGCAGTAGTGCCAGGCATGATCATCATTATATTTAAATGGATACTATCTAACTTTGAATAATATATGAAATATATACAATACATGTGTGTGGCTGAGTAGAAGAGTGCTAGGATTTTCAATATTCATCAACTCCATCTTATGAGTAGAAACTTTGTTGTCTTGCAAAACAGGCTAATCATGACATCCAGATGTTGTCAACAGTTACACATTGTGAGTAGGAAAGTATATACAGTATGAACTGACCAGTTATTTTCTCAAAAATACACAGCTGTATTCTGAAAGAGTACACAGTTCTGCCTTTTAGGAAAACAACCTGGGTTTGGTTTGTAGGTAGTATTAAGACTTACTCAGACCACTCTTTAACAGACATACAGTACAATAGAAATGTTGAGGCCTTAAAATTCAACTTACAGTAACAAAACCAAAAACATAAAAAGTCAATGAGAGGAGAAGCTTGCAAAACCAGCTAAAAAAAGTAGTGTTCTTAATTATTCTTCATAATTGCAGCCAGTAATCATGGTGAACAGTGTTAAACAAGCACCTACAGTACCTTATCTTTTGTGTGCTTTTGGTTTAACTTCTAGAGGTCATGACTGGCAAATTTCCCATTGTATATGAATCTCTCCCGGGGATTATTTGATCCTTTAGTGCCTTTCCACCAGCCTAATAGTGTCCCTTCAATGGAAGAGCAATGAGAACTCCCCACCCAGTTAATTCAGTTTAGCCAATTGCTCTTCTCACCCATCTTCTTTCTTGCCGGCAAGCTGACACAGAAGGGACTGAGGCTGGTACTAAATAAGAAAACTCTTAAGTGGGTTTCACTGCACAATAAAATATTAGAACCTTTTCTATGAAGATTCCCCCCCAAGGCTCTCACTCTGAGATCTTTCAAGCTCACTGTCCTGAATGGCTGTGAGGGTCTTGTCAGGCAAACGCTGCCTCTACAGTGAGTTTTTATAGGGAGCTGGTGTCTCCAGGTGTACTCAATTCCCTAATGTCCTTGTGAGAATGTAGGAAATGTATCCCTGGGCCTGGTGCAACGCCACTCTCTTGCGGCTCAGTCTTGTTTCCACAGTACAGATTCGTCTGCTCTGCTATAGACACATACATATAACTTGTTTTCATGACAAAATATATAACACAGTTTTAGTGATCTATTGCTAATCTTATCTCTTGCAGTCCTGACAACTGCACACATTCTTGCTTTCACAAATGTGACTTTCTCCCATTTATAGTGAGTGTTTTTGAAGTTACTTATGTGACTGAGTTGGTAGCTCCAAAAGAGACCTGCTACCTGTGGTTTGGACCCTATTCTTATACTCCTTTTCAATCTAGCTTTTCTGCTCTTTGCTCATTTACTAATCTTATCAACAGAACCCAGAAATGTAGTTGTGTACCTCTAGGGTTAAACCCTACTGCTATCAAATCTGTGTTACAAAACCTTTCCCTGACCCCCATCTTAAAAAAACTACAGTAATATCCTATTTTCAATTTGCATTTCTAACGAAAATTCTGAGAATAACTCAAGCAAGAACAGTGGTAGCAATTACAATCTCATCTTGCATCTAATGAGTTCTTTGAACCATATCAGTCCACCTTCCTCCTACACAGAGACACGATACAGTATTTCAACTGTTTCCTACCTTTATCTACCCTTGTAAAGTAAATCATGTTTTGCTGATATCTTTAGACTGTGATACTTAATATGCAGTATATGAAAATAAGTGAAACTTCTGTTCAGAAACAAAAATACAATTCTGCCAGAAACTTTTGATAGTTTACCTTCTATTTGGCTACCAGGATACAATTAGCATATTTTGACTGCTTTAAATCTGTGGTCCCAGCTCTTTGGGGTGTTCCACATGGTTCTGCTCTGGGACCATTTCTATTTAGAGTAGTATTTACATGTGGTCTCTTAATTATTTCTACAGGCTTAAAATCTGCTGCTCTCACCTGTGCTAAGAAAGAAAAACTGTACTCTAAAGTACTTACCGTATGAAAATACAGTATGACAATATTAATATTCAGTTTTTCCAACTTGTTCTTCGAGCCACATCTTTGCAATATCCAGTGAAAGACCCCTAGTGGATGAGGCCTGTGGCCAATAGAGACATAAGTTTAACTTACATGTTTCTTCATAACGAACCAATGCAATGAGTCTTTATGGTAAAACAAATCTAACTTCATTAATAACCTCATGAAAATGTGACACTACAAAGTGCATATCGCCAACATGTTAAGTCCCAATTTAAATAATAGTTTCTGAAATTAATTTTCATGGATACCATACATACCACAAATAACTAAGTTGATCCATAGTATGTGACTTTTTCCCCCTACAATAAAAGCTGTATTCAATTTCATAGTGCCCTACTTACAAAGAAGACATAGTGTATTTTGCATTACTTTAGTGCTAACATTTTTGTGGACAACAGTTTTTATTTTCCTTCTTGGTAAACCACTCTCCGCATAGCAATTGAATTAGATAGGCAATCTGCTCACAGTTTGTGTGCATGGGAAATGGGCTTTGTAAATGTGGCTTTGTATTTACAGTAAGTGCATACTGCATACCATTGACCTGTCTTACTTTCATAATTCTCCATTACAGAGTGTTTATTAGTTATTTTGTGGAAGCAAACCTTTTAATTTTGGTTTAAACCCTCCTAATTAGTTGTTGACGTAAATTGTTGTCCATTTTAAAAATAGATTGCCTTTTAATTGTTAACCATGAAAACAGGAGGGAAAACACACAGGGGTTAAATACTGCACAAAATAATATTGACAGTCCATGAGACAGTGAGCGGGGGAGACAAAGAATGGCATCCAAATCTGAACAGGTCCAAGGGCAGGTCAGGGCACAGTCCACGAGTCCATCAACAATTAATCCATCCTGGGACACGACAAGGTTAAAATCCCTGGGAAGGGGGGAAAACACGAATTCATGCAAAACATGGAGGTCCTAGGATGACGGGGCGAGTTCCTCCAGACCCCCGGCTCTGGAAACGGGAGGTGTTGGGATGAGGCCTATGCCCTCAGGAGACGGATAGGGTATCCTGGCGCTAGGCGGGCCTCGTGTCATCCGTAACCTAATGTTGAGCCCCGAGGACTGGAGGAGCTAGACTTTAAATAGCAGTACACATAACAGGGTACACCTGGGGAACATAGCAACAATCACAGGACTAATAACGGGAGTAGTGGAGCGCCCTCTAGGGGAGGGATGTCGGGTGTGACATTAATCTTTCCTCTTTCACTTCACAATTTCCTGTACATCATCTGATTAAATCTGATTAAATAATCATTAATGATAACCAAGGTTTCAGAGAAGCATTTCACAGTTGGAATACCAGTAAAGCAGCATTTCAACTGTGAAATTATTCATGCAGATGTTATCTTTTTATAACATGTATATCCCACAGTTCCATTTGCATTGTAACAAATATCGCATTTTTTGTAGCATTTATTTCCATGATCTTACTCAGATGGTAAGCACTGACACTCTGTACTCAATCAGTACTAGGATGGAAAACTAGACTACAAGTTCTGTTGGTGGACCAGTATGTTTCTAAATTAATCTCAATATTGCAACAAGTGAAACTGTTGGAGACCTTTGCCATGTACTGTATATTAAAACAAATCTCTGATTACTTTGTCCATGGCAGAGTTCATAAGAGTAGAAGCATTAATCACAGTGTCCTGGTGAAATTTAATTCTGCACAATCAGAACAAAATAAACGTCATCCTTAATTCAATTTGCGAGGTATCTCGTTACTATTTTGTCTGATCTTCTGTTTAATGACAATGTTGGAGCATAAGGGTTGCCATACATGGCTGCTGCATTTCTGTGGTGGACGAAGCGTATCATAGATAATGAACGAGGGCAAGAGTTCATGATATTTGCAACTTGATGTAGCCCTTCCTGCTGACTGGTTTAGGAAGAAAAACAATATATACTGTATCACTTAGAAGGGAAACTGCAGTGTCAATTATGGTATTAATAAATTAATTGACTGCATCACAAAATTTCACAAAATCGCAAAGTTTGTGATAGTACTGTATAGTCACCATGCTGTCACAAATTGCTTGTCTCATGACAGTGAGAGATTGCAAGTATAGTGACATGAAATAGCCCTTCATGCTCACTAGTCACTGTAATAACTAATGTAATGCAATTTAAAGTACGAGCAAATAAATACAGTTTTGCAGCAGATTTTTTTAAAATTTGATACAGCAGCGAATAATTTTTTAATGACTTAATCTCATTTCACTCTCATTTTTATAACCTCATGTCTGTAAACTCTACATTTGAAATGAATTAAAATATTTAAACTTATAGTTCTATACAATTAGTTGACATTAGAGCCTTCTCCTTACTGCAGCATGGTATCCCACCACTAGATGATTTGGCTTTAACATAGGATAATAGTATGTAATTATTAATTGTAAAAAAATAAACTTATTAAGGAACGTGCAGAGTACTGTACATGTTTTCAGTTTACTTAAATCCTATTACCAACAACAGAAAAGGTAAAGTTGAAGTTAAAAGCTGAATAAAAATAATGAATGAAAATAATTAAGTAATTAGAAAAAATATTAAAGCACAAACATTGTGGTAAAACAATTGTATATGTTTAAAATAGACATGGATATTTTACAGAACGTTCAGTGAATGCTTCTTGCTGTAGCCCTTTTTGCACATTGCAGGAGCAATTCAACTAAACTCATCAGCTTTCTCTTTTGTTTTCTTAAATAAGAAGCCTGACAGTAAATCAGTTCAAACCATCTAGTGAGGCAGACAGGAATAAATACTGAAAACATAAAAAGGATTTCCAAGTTACTGAATTTTCCTAGCTGAATCTTTGTAAAACTTAATTGAAATGGCATAAATGATATAATCTGTCCAGATATGAAGGAACATGAACTTCCTCTTTTCAAAAATAAGATGTAATGCCACATTTTACCAGTCTTCACTTATGATGATTAGATGTGCCTCTGTATACCGTATTATCATAACTATATAGTTTCTCCTAAGCCTGGAAAACTTATAATTGTTTATCCTGTCATATTCATCTTTAGAGAGAAATTCATATAGTAAAATGATTTTCAAAATGTAATAAATACAGAGACAGTTTTAAAAAATAAAAATTTAGCTTTTTTTGCATTATGAAACAGAACAAGAGGTAAAGAATTATGCATCTACTGTATAAGTGAAACCGCTTTAAAGTATTATTTGGTACTGGAAGTCTGCCAAGTAAAATGTAAATGTATTTCCTATATACAGCCCAAATCCCTAATACGCTCTGCATGCACTCGCAGAACTATTAAATTTGCAGTACATCCCGCTATGATAATTATTACACTTAATCACTTCAAAAAGAGTACCTGTGATATTAAGATTTCCAGCAGGTTTCTTTTTACTTCTTGATTATACAAATTTCCAAACTTCTATGAAAGCCTATAACTTTTACTAACCATTAACACCCGCTGAAACCTTCTAAAATAAATCCTATTATGATATTTAACTCATCTATGACTTGTTAAAAAGTGGAGAACTAAAAGTCAGAAGAATTAAATCACATATTCCCTTAGGCACTACTGTATATAAAGTGCATTATTACAGTATATTAATGTTTCAGAGTTTTTAAGGACTGGAAATGATTTCAATTGAACAAACAAAACACAAAAAAAAATTGTGAGCTCAACAGCTCATTAACCAGAACACAAGCTAAGACTTAAATCATTTATTTTCTATGTATCCATCCATTTTCTAACCACTTTATCCAAAACAGGGATGCAGAAGAGCATGAGCCTATCCCTGCAAGTAACCCTGGACAGGACGCTTTCTGTGTACATTTTAAAATATTTTAATTAACACAGAAAGTAACAAACACTTTGTAGGAAAAGGTTTTTTTGTGACTATACAAAGGAATCAGTATTTCCAACTTTTATACAAAGTATTGCTGCATTTTCATTGTGTATTCAAGATTTAGCAGGGGATGACATGAAGGGTGTACTGTAGTGTTGGCAGGGGGATGATTGTAAGCATTAAATCTGCTTCTCTGGTTCCTACTACTCTCGGGCTCTCACAAGATTTACTAATTTGGAACTCAATAACATTTTAGTAATATAGAAATAAAATAAAATTAACTAATGTTTAGCATACTACTAGAATTTTGTCCTAAAATATGGTACTATTCAACTGGTACACTCTTTATATTGAGCTCTTTAACAGACATACTTGCCCAGTAAAAATAAAAGGTCAACCGACGTCAACCAACGCCGACGTTTCTTTCAATAACTACAATTTTTAAGCTACTAATGATCTTATTCTTATTGGGAAGAAAATAACTTAAAACTTAATGGTTATTTTTATAGTTATAACACTTCAAAGTTTAATGCTTTTATCATTATTTTATAGTAAGTTCCTCATAGATATTATAAACAAGAAACATCTGTCTTTTTCCTGGTCCCTATGTGCATCCACAATTATTCATACCCTGGCCACTATTCCTTTTCTTGAGCATTCTTTTTCTAATTCTTCTAAGCCACAAACTGTATGTTAAAATAATTTACATTACATAACTATATTGTTTATATTGGATTGTTTTTATTTCATGTATTGTCTTTATTTTTTGTGGATATGAAAAAAATACTACATATAAATTTCAGATTCATTTTACAAGTAAGAAAAAGGGTTCCACCATTGGTAAAATTTCAATTTTAGCTAAACATCTTTAGAAATCTAGATGGGAACAATACTTGTGGTAATTATGTAAGGTATTACAGTAGCTACTTGCAACGTTTCCATCGCTTATTGCTCTTTGATGTGTTGGATTTTTCTGTCTGAAAAAGGTAATTGAACCAACTATTCACTTAAATTAACATATTTAATTTTTCCAGGTCTAAAGCAGATCATTATTTAAAATAGCCTCTAAAATATCCTAAATTGTTAGGCATCAAAACTAGAAATGTGAATCTCTTAATTTAAAACTACAGCATGTATTTAAAGTTAAGGAATGCTTTGATAAAGTAAACGTTTTTTTTCTGAAGATTCATCTTTTTCTACTGCAAAAATAATGAATATTCAAGCCTAAAATATTTCAAGTTGATTAATAAAGTAAACAAAAATCTGAATAACTGATAAATAACACATGCATAATTTGACTTCTGGAGAAAAAAAATGTACTAAGAGTATTATTCAGTACTACTGCTGGAGGTCATGTAATTAATAAATGGTACACAAGCCACAGCACAATAGATGAAGTTTTATCCATTGTGCTATAAATTACTGTGATAATATATAATGTGTAACAATGCAGGAAATCCCAGCCTTCATAAATTATTGGGGAACAACACTTTCTAGTTCCGACCTTTTTCATGAAAATCCGTAATAAAACAATTGAAGTGAGATTAATTTAAACCACTAATTACATCAGCTATTTCAAACATCTCTACAATGGATATATTTGTTGTTGATGTTTGTGTGCAGTATTTCAGTTGTGAGAATAAACTATATACGAGAAGAAATGTTTGCTGAAATGCTGATGTAAAATAAAGCATGGTGTGAAAAAAGTGAGCACTTGACTTTGCTTGACTGTTGTACAATTTGGCGATGGAGGCACAATATCATTCCATTCTTCCAAAATAGGTTTGTGTATTGGCTAAGGAAACTTGTCCATCACTGTGAGTTATGTGCTATTTTATCATGCCAACGGTTACAGGAAAACCCTACTTAAATGGATTTAAAATTAAAACACTAGTCTCACTATTCTCCTAAATATAATCCCACCAAACTGTAGTACAAGTTGACTAGGTGATCAGGGAAAATAATAACCACTGAGGTGCATCTAATGATTTGTGACAGAATGTCTACAGTATGTGCAATCATGATTGCTATCAAAGGGGGAATATTAAAAGGAAATATTATAATTTAATTGCACACCTATTGGCATTGTCTTTTCTGGGAAGGTTAATCCATTTTTATGTAAATTAGTAATTCATACTGTATCATATTTTCATTGTTGTGTTTTAGTGAGATCTTTTAAATAAGCCTTAGATACTCTATACTGGTGCAGAAAAGAAAGCAACACTTGCATACTGTCAAAAGCAGTACAATTTAAGAATCATCTATGATCTGATTAAGCATTAATAACATCGCAACAGTGTTCATACTTTTATCTGATTATCTTCTGGATAATTACTATAGATTGTTCCACCACTCATGTCGTGTATCTGCAGCTGCAGCTAGCTGCCAGAGGTTTATCAGTTGTGTGTTTCTCCTGTTTTTGGCATTGAAGAGTTGGTACTACAGATGACATGTCTTGCCACAGCAAGACTGCAGCTAGACATTGTTTTCATGAAGTTATTTCATTTTAGTTTTAACACTTATTGATCTTGCATTTTTCAGTACGTACTGTAACACTTTTGGATTTTCTTTCAAGAACAGATAAGCTGCCTGGCTCAAGGACATTAATACTTGTATCGCTAAGCAGTGATATTGCCTTGGACCAAAAGTATACTTCACCAAATGCATTCTTGAGTTAAAGGAGACTCCTTCCCACATCATCATGCTCCCAACACCCCACCAGATGATTTGAACAATGTGACAGTCAGCATAACCCTCATAACATCCCCATATGCATTGTCTTGTTACTGTAGGTCTGTCAAAGGCAGAACCATATTCATCAGTGAATAAAACACTCTGCCATTCTCTCAGATTCTCTTGCCCACAGAAGACAATGATGATGTCTCTCAGTTGTCAACACTACAAATGAATAGCATTTGAGCACTCTGATCATGCTGTCACGCTTTCATGCTGACAATAAGCAACAGTCATTCTGAAGTTGTGTGGGAATATTTCTTCCTGTTTCTTTTACATTGTAACTTTGGCAGCCAAAAAGTATTGATGTAAATAGATGTCGTGGATGTGATGGTCCTGGGTCAGTGTGGTGACTTTCTGTCTTTCAGGATATAGATGATGGCTGAAGTGGTTTCTCTAGAGTAATATGATAATTAGAATATAATAGAACACATCATTCTCAGTGTAACGTCTCCAATGTTAACTCAACACAAATACTGAGCATCTGCTAGTTTTATGAAATTATATGCATGCTCAGTATTTTGTTATCCCTTGGAACAGTACTACACAAATAATCCAAAAATATATTGATTCACTACATAAAAAGCAAATAATATTGTGTATGTGCTCAATACATAACTTATCTTTGTAAAACATAATGTGTCATTGTACATCAGTTATATTGTATATAGTATATACAGTATAGGTTTAATGCAGTAAAGTGCTATTACTGTGCCTACTAACATCCTGTTTTTTGCTGGTACTGTCTATGACTATATTTAATTGCAGTGCTATTAGAAATGCATGTTGTACTAACACAAGAGTAAGTTCTAAAGACTTTCAGAAGTTATTTCTGTGGTAGTCAGAATTCTGATGAATCTGCAACTAGTATTTCAAACCTGTCACACTTAAACATGTTCTGCAGACTGTGTTCTAAGATCTTGTCTAGAAATTCAATGTACTGTATGTACGAGTAGTTCACTTGTGGATTGTGACAAGAACTCATAATTACATTCCTGCTTTTTAAGAATACTGTAATTAAGATTTTAGACTGGTATAAAAATCAAGAATTGCTTAAGGTTTAACATAAGCCTTATGAATGCATAAACCATTTTTAAGGATATATGGGCCAGAAAAAGCCAGTGTTTTGAGTTATTTGAAGAATGTTCGATTAGATCTTTAAACATTTTTTCCCTTGTACAACAATATCATATTTACTCAACTCATCACACCATTCTAATGCAAATAATACTGAACCAAATATCACAATTTATACAGTAAATGCTGTAAAATACAGAATCTAATATACAGTAAGTGATAGTAATTCAAATCTTCTGTGTGGCAATAGATCTTACTGGTATAAAGTGATACAATCAGGACTTAATTACCACTGAATTCTTGCTGTGACATTTCAATTTAATGTGAGAAAAAGGTGGATGAGATTAACAAACATTATATTTGATTGAACTTCAGTATTATTGGGACAGATTAATATTATAGGACATGAGGTGTGCCACCTCTGCTATTACCAGAAATACCATGGCAAAAAGAAAGCAAGCATCTAACTGTTCAAGGCAGCTGCACTCCTGGATGACAGGATCCCATATCTACAGTATACAGATGTACAGTATGTATCACCTTGCCAGGTCAGTGATTCTGAAGGAGAGGCTTCCTAATAGCAGGAGAGATAAATATACCTTCTGACACCAATGTCATTAAAACATGTTACCACAATTAAGGTTCGACTGATTTATCACAGAAATCAGATAAAAAAGTTAGGAATACCAAAATTATAAGTAGCAGTAAGCAACAGTACATGCTCACAACCCCTGAACTTACCCCAGGCTACCTCTGTGTCTACCATGAGCAGCAACTGTCCTTGTTTATCCAACCTCCCGGGGCAGAAATAATCCAATAGTCCAATAAAGGGAAGATTATATTTTACACCATTTGGAAAGAATTAATCATTGATTGCATAAAAATAATAATAACTAAAAATCATGTAAAGAATATTACTTCTAAATGATAATCAACAAGCCAATTTAAATGTCTAAACTGGCATAAAATGCCTATCAAATAAATGCTCTTTCAACAAATCAGTAGGAAGAGTTTTGAAGTCATGCACATTAACATATAATTTATAAGGCAATCTGGAAGTAAAATAGCATTTTAATAGTTTATTTGAAGTTTGTGACTTGCAAAAGAAATGCAAAGTCCCTTTGAAGGAAAAATGGAATGTGGCAATCAAACAGATTGCTTTACTGTAGGTTAATAAATGTCACTCCCCTCAGCAGATTAAATATAAAATTAAAAGTTTAATAGTCACATAAATTAGAAACTAAGATCAAACTATTCTAAGAACGGGGACCAGCAATAATACTTGTAATATCTCACTTGTGCAGTTGTGTAGCAGTAGAGAAAACAGTTCCAAAACATGATCTTCCAAAATTATAATTTTAAAGGCCAGTTGTTGGTATTAAGTTAGTTGTATTTTGCTGTAACGTTTAAGACTGAATTAATCAGAAGATGTTTTTAATATATCAGTTTTTACTTATTTGGCTTTACAAGATCAAAGTATTACCAGAGACCAGACTAAAATTACTAGTATTGATAACAAAGGGGGCTTGAGCTGAGAAACAAGGTTCAAAATTATAAGAACAATCTATTTTTAACTGTACAAACATGACATTTTATGTCAAAATAAATGTAAAGTTTTGTGCTCTCTGAAAATAAATGGTGAAAGCCCTTTTACTGCATAATTTAATGCTTTTGGACATTTATTAAACATTACATAATGATATAAAAATAACATACTATACAGAGATGTCTTGAGTGGCTCAACTGGTAAAAACACTTGCTTTGACATGAACAACTCTATAACCCAGGCTTTTAAGATAAAATCACAAACACCGTGAGATGTGTTGATTCATTACATCCCACATAACTTAATTTAATGTCACTTCTAAATAAACTTTTCATCTGGGTCTTTTCTACCCCTTTGAAGTAGCATCCAGGAAGAATGTCTCCATCAGCACTAAAGGTACACAGATCCACATCTCACTCTGTTATTCCTTTATTGTGAACATTGCTTTTACTTTCAAAAACGTAAAATATGACACAAATATAAAAAAATACCTTACCAACAAAACACCTTTGCCCCTTACCTTCGGTCATACCTTCTTCCAAGTTTCTTCTTAAAGGACCTAGACAATATAGTCAAACAGCTACAATGGATGTCCAATTAAATAAGGTTTTGAGAGTGAAAAAAATATTTATATAATTTAATATTTATATATAAAACCCTTTCTATTAGTACCGGGATAGTCCAGGATGTAATGATGCCAATGTGGTGACTACTGTACAAGCAAAGTGGCAGCAACATGTTAACTGAATCAGACAAGCTAACAATATCCGTTTCTGCTACTCTGAGTGACGATATACAGTATTTCTCATTCCAGCAACACTAGTCATATAGGCTATAACATAGCATAAAATTATCTACAAAGAACCTATGGTAAAAGTCTTGAGTATTTCTTGTTAAATAACGAACAATTGTGCTTTAGAAGTTTCTTCTAATGTACCAAAGGTTCTTCCAGGATTTAAAAAAGAATTGTACTTAATGCCCAAATTATAGAATTTGATTTAGTTTTTATAATAGCACATTACAGCAGAAATATAAAATGTTTTTATATTTGCTTGCAAAAGATTTGTTCTTTTCTTTGAAAAAGTAGAGGTTGACTATGTAATTAAATCGAGATGTTATGCACTTTTTGTGTTGATAAATAGTAACATTTGTACTGCACATAAAAGCTACATTACCTCCTCGATTCAAAATTGAGGAATTGAGGAATGAATTCTTCATTCATTCACTATTGACGAATATTCTATGAATGACTTGTGTTTGCGAACTCTCTGGAGATCTGAGCCTAAAAAAGGCAAAAGGAAACACCTGGGAACATGCTGGAAACATCCCCAAATTTGTCAGCAAAGAGAAATAAAACCCCTGTCAAAGACAGTGAACTTCCATGAGTCAGTAAATTGTGATACAACATGATGTGAATGAGATACTGTAGATATCTCTCCTTAATCCTTGACAACCAGCTATTATTAAAAAAAAGTTCTAAACAATCAATGTGCTTTGCTTTAGAATTTGTACTAGTTTTTATTTTGCTGTTTTGTGTCAACTTGACAATTAAACTGGTACTGTACAACTGATACAACTTGTATCTCAGTGGAAAATATCCAAGATATTTTTACAGCACTTTGGTTGACTTTTCCACTGTATTGTAAATTCTCACACAATGACAAGCAGATGCAAATGCAGTGTGTACATCCACTGACAACCTGCTAGCCCAAATTCACTTTTTTTTCCCATGGTTAGAAATAAAGTTAAAAATATATCACTTGCTTTTCTCCATTTATAGAAATTCAATTTAATCTTACAACTAAACTGTTTCAAAAAATCAAATTAAAAAATAAATGAGTTTTAGATTTTTTATTGCTTCGAACATCTGCGTGCTATCATTAGACATAGTAAAGATTAAAATCAATAATGTCATGTTCATTTCTGAAATACAGTTAGGCATTTAGTCAGATAATTAAAAGGCCACGTCATTTATTTGTTTAAGATATAAAACAATTAAGATCTAATTTGCTTTTAAAGGTACTTTTGAGCCATTAATTAGTTGTTCATTATATTGTATCTTTTTTTTCTAATGGCTCATCAATTCTGCAACCTTCATTGTAATCATTTATATAATCTGACGTAGTCATTTTCTATACTTCATTACTTTTTTCCAAAATGATCATTGGTAGCCTAATTAGCTGATGCATAAAAAGCTACAGACATTTTGACCTTGAAAAAAAGTTTTGAAACTGAATTATTAATAATTACAGTAGCCTGTTTATGCACTGCAGGTATTGCTGGGCCATGAGCAATTGCCTTCCATAATCAAAGAGCAATTGTTGGTTGACGTCTGATACAATGCTGAAGCACTGAGAAATCACAAAAACTAATAATTTTCAAACACAGCAGGACTGTGTTCTCTCTGGGTTCTCATCATCTCTACATTTCATAGGTCATTACAGTTCTTTCATTCTTTACCAACCAACTAATCACAGACTTTTGATTGAGCCTAATTTAGTACTTTGAAAAGCTATAGGAGCACATTGGTAATTTTTAAAAAGATATATTCTAAAATATGCACATTCTTTTTGTTACAAAGTGCAGCTTACTGAAGCTAGATAAAAATCTCTACTTTTCGCTGTTGCTTGTGGGTTTTTTTTTTGGTTCAATGGGTAAGGTTAGAGATTAAATCAATGGAAGCTGAGCAAAGCACCTCATACAAATTACTGATTAAAGTCACTTCTTCAAGTTTACTTTTTAATCCCCTTATGCTTTTTAAAAAACTAGCATTCAAAAGTTTGGAATCCCACACTTAGACTTGATAACATGCAGCCTTTAAGATTCATTTTAATAATACAAGAAGCAGAGGAAACAACCACAGTCCACACAGGAGTGTGTTGGCTGTTGTAGCGGCAATGCTTGTTAATAAGACAGAATTAAGTGTTGCTGTGCTTTCCCAAATGAGGCCCCATCTCTCTCTTCATCTCTGTAGTGCAGCCACAGAGAAGCTATTCATGCAGGCTGATTTAAAGATGTTTTCTTTTGATAAGGGACAGCTCCCAAATGGGGATGCACTTAGCTAAGCCTGGCTATCATGATCAATGGTCATCCATTGGCGCCTATCTGTCTAGGGAGTGCCAGATGGAGATCTGGACTGCATTCCTAAGTGTCAGGAGTAAGTGACTCATATCTCACCTTGATCAACCAATCAACCACCTTGATCGACTGGTAGGGCCGAGTAACGCACGAGGGTCTCTGATGCCCACGAAACTTTCAGCCAATGAACAAGCTGAAGTTCCTCCAGGTAAAAACAGGCAACACAAAACTATTCTGGAGAATTCCAGGGGTGCGAGACTATTCTAAAGAATTCCAGGGCAGGACAGCCCAGGAGCAGAAGGGCTCCCAAGGGCAGGACATTCTCGCAGCGCGCCTCCTGACCATCCTGAGACTCAGCCCAGACAACCACGTAACGGTCAGTGTGTCCAAGTGGCAGAACTTTGCTTTGTTCTAAGAGTCAAGAGCGGAGGTTGCCACGAGTAACCAAAGGATCCACCCGAGGTTAGCATCAGCAGCAAGCCTCGTGAACAGGTCGGAACTGTGGACAGCTGAATCAGTATTCAGAACTAGCGCTTCATCAGGAACGAACCGGTTTTCTTCCTGACCCGCTGGAACCCACAGTAACTTTTCTCCTGTGCACAAACTTCGCTCGTTAAAGCCAACACTAACTTGCCGGTCTTCAGAGAGCATCAGCAGCGCACCGTCTCAAGCCGCACAGCAAAGCCTGGCACGGAGCCAGAGAGCGCAGATTGGACAGCAACAAGCCTGCAACTGTTTCTTTGTGCCCACAGGAGATCTGAATCCCCAGAGATTGGATGAGCATTCAACTTCATTGCATTACTGCTCGAGAATTCAATTGTTATCCCAACCAGTTGATATCAGTTTAGTTCCTAAGAGTTATGTACTTGTTTTGAATATCTAATGTAGAAGTTGTAATAAAGTTCAATTACGAAACGGTCTAAATGAATGATATACCGAACGTATGTCCTCTTGATATGTGTTACTCTTTGTGACTGACTGAATATATACCTCTTGTATTCTGATAACCCTCACGATAAGATCTGTTAGGTTTATATGCATATTTTATGTATTAATAAATGTATCCTCGTGTATTAGTACCTGTGTGTGTGCGTTGTTTGAGTTAAATCGCATGGTTGGATTCTAAGGCCATTAAAAGAATCATTTTGTGACTTACTGCTACAATTAATAATTGTCCCAGTAAATGCCCAAACCCCTACAGAACTGGTGCCTCGTGAGAGCACACTACACTGTGATGTAACACTTTTCATCACAGGGACCACTTTTGACTATTAATATGTAACCTCCTTTGTATTCTGATGTCTAAAGCCTTTGGGGCACTGACCAGCAAAGATGTCTCATAAATGTTTATAGGAAGGTTGTCTGATGAGGTTGCAAAGACTGGTTGAGGATGTTGCTGTTGAACACAATGAAGCAATGCATCTCTGAAGCATTTGTTTGGATTAATGCTGGACAATCATTATGTAAAATCAAGCACTTGAATACTGTGTACAAAACAAAATGCCTGTGCAGTACTGTCTATGTGGGGGGCTAACATTGCTGTGGTGGAAACTGAGCTTTCCATGTGTGCCAAGGAGGATAAAAGATGTCATCTGCTTAGTATCATGCAAATATTACACTGCACAGTAATACGGTTCGATTAGAAATGAGCATTAATTGTAGCCCATCACTACACCTCCACCAAATTAATCTCATTCAAGCAAGCAGCTCTGGAGATCATGTGACAGGGATCCTGCTTGTGATATGAATGATATTTCATTAAATCTATGCAATGTTGTGGTTGCTGCACACTTGTCACCAATTCAGATTTAATGCATTGCAACACTCCTTTTAATTTAATATTTAATATTTCTTTTAATTTAAATGGTAATGGAAATAATCTGATAAATAATCAGATTTTCTGATTGAATAACCCCTTAAGAGGATGTCATTGAACTTTTGTTTCCTTTCAACATACCCTTCTTTGGTTGGTCCCCAAAAATAAATATCATTGGAGGACCTACAGTATGCACATTAGGGTACTGAGTTACTGTAAACACTGGGGCTGAAGCTGAACCAACCCTAGTGTAAATAACCATACCAACCTGACTTTATTCTTTACCTGATTTTTTAATGATGGGAGAGCTGAACTGTATTTCTCATTTCTAATCCTTAGACAGAAGGAAAAGTACACCATGCTTTTTCCTTCTAACTTTTCGACAAAAAGAAAGCAAGCCCTCATTTCTCTTTGTAACCTACAGAAGAGCAGCCTGTTTCTCCATTTAAACCTGTGGGTAATATAATGTTTTTCTAACTGTAACCCTGAGATTATTCTTAGTCCATGACTGGCTGTTTAGATTATTTCTCCTGTTGCAATCAACTGTGTCACTCTCACTCTTGCTGGCTGTAGAACATAAAGAACCCTTAAATATGCCACTTACTGGAATCAAGGAAATTAGGTCTAAAGTCAAGGTACTAGGCTGAACTCTTGCCAGAACCAAACTAATTCCAGATCCATCCCTAATTGCTACTCACAATTTTCAACATTTGGTTCTCACTACGGACACAGAACTAGATTAGATGAAAAAACAGAGCTAAAAGGCAAAAACGTTAATAGATAAGTCCCTAACCTTTTTCTGGTCTACAGACCAGTGAGAAATGGAAACCAAAAGACTGTTGCCTTCTCCAGACAAAATCCACTCTGACTACCCTGCTTCTGAAATGGATGCTGGAAAGAGAGCTTGACAGGAAAGAGACAAGAGAATCTTCCACAGAGAGTGAAGCATTATCTCTTTAGAATATTAACTTCCTCATTCACCAGTGTATGAGGCAGAACTCTACTCACACAGACACTTATCTGGCCAAGGCCACAGGTGTACCTATTAATCTCCCACTGCAGCCTCTGATACACTGGCAGGCATACTGGTGGCACACATACAGCTTTTTGTTGCTCACTATTTAAAGTAAATCAACAGTTAAAAACAAACTGAAAAGATCATCCAATAACAAAAGTCCCAAAGCTGAAAAAACTGATTTTTAATAATCCAAAAACACTTTGCAGACTAGTAGTTTTCTTCTATCTTGAGTTAAAAAGAAACAAAAGTGCTCCTTTAGCTGGAACCCATCTTTAAATGGGAAGTTAACGTAAAAACAGGTGAAACAAAACAGTTGATTCTACAAAAGTAAGAAAAAGCAGTAAGCGATCAACATAAAGCAATAACATTACAAATAAGAATATGCAGCGATGCAAGTCATTAAATGACACTAGTGAGACAACTGCTGTATGCTTTGGATATACTGTAAGAAGAACTCCAACTGAGAGAGAGTCATTCAATCCGTTTAGTTTCATTTTGGTTGCTAGTAGCTAAGAAGCCAGTGCTGCCCTAGCAGTGGAGGGATTACTTTGATTCAAGAGAGTGATTTTGAAAAAAAAAGTGTCCAACACAAAGAACATACAGTACAGTATAATGATTGAGGATTATACTAAATCAATCGTTGCAGGAAGTGTCAAGTTGCCAGTTGTCATCCATTAACATACAGTACCGATTCACTACTCTGATTAGAAATTAAGCAATTACAATGTGAACTGGAAAAATAAAAAAGCTAATGTCTACATTGGAACAAGTAAAGGTTTATTCCATGCTGAAAAGAGAAGAAAGGAAACACAATGTTTCAGCTGTGGAGCCTTCTTTGGGTCCGAGCCTAAACATTGTGCTTCCTTTCTTCTCTTTTCGG
Organism: Lepisosteus platostomus; assembly: GCF_059453375.1. Lineage (NCBI taxonomy): Eukaryota > Metazoa > Chordata > Actinopteri > Semionotiformes > Lepisosteidae > Lepisosteus > Lepisosteus platostomus. The sequence continues at coordinate 49,030,773 of NC_142618.1, read as the reverse complement.
CATGGAATAAACCTTTACTTGTTCCTTTGCAGCCAATGCATGCTTTTTTTTATCCAGTATGTACCAGTATTCTGAAGGAGTTCTTCCAGTACATTGTGCACTAAATTTGTATTAGTTTTATAAACAATAAAAAAAGTTAACAAAAATCAGAACAAAAACAGCCCCTCCCTCTACATTACCCCCTCTGCCTCACCCACAACAGGAACCCATAAGATTCCTTAATTTTAATGCACCTTATACTGCATATGCTAATATTATGCTTACTCTTGCTGCAGCTCTGCATCACAGTATGTTCCAGTCTTCAGTGTTTTCCTTCTTCTGATAATTTAGCATGTGCCATGTTTCAGATCTTTATAAATAAATGCACTGTATATTCTAGACTGCAGAGTTTCAAGAGCTAGAGTAGGCTCCTCACAAAAAAAACCTCAACAAATAGCAAGTTGCAAATACATTTACACATATAGTACCATTGCATGCTTATCAGAAAGATTAAATGATTAAAGTTACACTCTCTGCACTTGTCCATTAGAGTTTCAGACTGTGAAATAGATATATTGCTCACATTTGTGTTTGTTAACCTTCTGCAATGACGTGTGTGTAGGAGCTGGTAAAAATATAAAAATAGGTACTGTAGGTGTTGCTTCTGTAAGGTTGGTCGATGTGGGAATTGGCAGATTTAAGCTATGTACAGTACTTTATATTGAAAACAAAATGGCTTTTTTTTTCTTCTTTATTCTGATGCTATGAGCTCCAGTGTGAGGTCTGTTTGAGTCAGGATGATAAATCCAAGGATGATATCATTGGACACTGGGTTGCATATGGTGTTTTTTTACATGGGGATATGCAGTGGTAGTTGTGCAAAAGTCTTAGCAACTTAAAACACTAAAGGGCATTCACATTCATCTAGACCTAGTCCTGACTAATATGTTCTGCTTTTTCATATACAGTACCCTTTTGCCCCCCAGTGGCAATTCGTTTTTCACCTCTCAACCAGCAAAAATGTTTTAGTTTTTGGTTGCCTTGAAATATGAAGCAACATCAAACATCACGGCTCTCCAAATAATAACTTGTACACACACCAAACTTCTGCATTTGACAGTGCATTTACACATACAGTCTTGTCATGGAGGTATCTATCACTTACCAAGCAACAATGTGTGGTTGTTTGTACATAAATATACTGTAAAAAAACATGCAACATTCATTTAACATTTCTATACTTCTACAATGTTGGATTTCCTGCTAAACATTCTGATATGGATGTAGTATTTCATATACAGTATACAGTATATACAGTACTGTAATATACTGTACAAGTTATATACGGTACTGTGTACAGTATACTGTATGTACAGTAGTATGTAATATCAAACTTTTTTGTGTCAAAACTACTTTGAGGGACAGGATTTATTATTTTAGCAATGAGTTGTACATGTAAGCTAGACTAGTCTAAAAAGAAAAGGCAACGTCTAGTATGTACAGGTATTCAGCACTGTACTGTCTGTCTAAGTTGCAGAAATTTGATAAAATTAAAAAAACTTGTTGTGATATTTTTATATCTCTAAAAAAATCGATGGTCTACAATTAGATAATGAACTACTACTACTTCCACTTCATTCTAGGGAGCATTTCTACTGTTTATGCCTCATAGTCCAAGCAGTCTCAGCAAATGTAGCTGAAACATAAAATGGCTTTTCATTTATAGCTATGGAAATCCCTTTGCCAGCCCTGCATAAAAAGAAGATGAATCCCAAAGTTCCCTAGTGTAAGACAATGAACATGAACTAGAGGGATTACACAATAGTACCTTACTGCCAGCACTGTAAAAGTGGTTTATTTATATAAAGCTATTAAAGTAGAAACTGTTCAATTTTACGAATTAGCCAGGCTGGAATGAAGCACTGTGTGAATTTATCACCGAGTCCCACTTTATTGCTCCAAACCAGTGCTCATTCCCTCCATTTAATCTAGCTGTTACACGCACTCTAAAAATGCACCTGCAGCTGCTTATCAATGCTATATATTGTGTACCATGACTGCAAGCCATTTATCCCGATCTTTATAATTAAGCTTGTGATTACATTTAATTTCAAAATCTTTATAACACTGAAACACTTTCTTTTTTTTTTAGTCCTTAAGGCTTATGCTTCCATTCTGACGTCTGGATATTAAAAGAGAAAATGTTCCATTTTCTGAAACATCAATTTTTGCATGCAACAACTCTGTGACTTAGCTGAGATTACTTGTTTGTTAATATCCTGTATTCTTTAACTCAGAGATCCCTAGTCTATATTTGCTATGCAAAACTTTGCTCATTATACTGTACAAGTTGGATGTCCGGTGTGTTGCTTTGATGTTTTACACATTGGAACTAGAGACTTGTTATTGCACCTTATTTTCATTTTTATATTGCATACTGGGTGCATTTCACACTTCAGACTCCAGACAAATTATAAGAAGCTGCTTTTTTGTTCTCATGTGTGAGCTGGGTAAAAGAAAGTAAATAGATAATATGAAAGAAAATTGGAAAAGTTAGTGATTGCATAAGTACTCCATCCCTTTGCTGTGGCAAACCTCAATTAATTTATGTGCACCAAATTTCTTTACTTTAATGAGCCACTCAATTAGTCTCTTCTCTCTCTGTGCAATAATAATGGTTCACAAATTTTCATAATATACAGTATATGTTACAACCAGCACCACCATCCAAGGCACAGAGTCAGACACTGTAGGTGTTACAGACCCAAAGGCTGAGGTGTCACAGTCCAGGGGCAGAGTCCAGTGGACCCAGAACACAGATGGAAAGACTACCTACAATAGATCAGGCTGTCCTTCCGAACTGCACAGGAAGGAGGACACTGGTTATAGATTACACTATTTACAGAGTCACACAGCTGAGATAGGAGAAAATGGCCCTGGGTCAACAATGTCCCAGTCACTTCACAAACGGGGCTTACAGTATATGGAATTGAAAATCTCCTGCATGGAATTTGCAACAAAATACCTTAACAATTCTTTAAACATGTGGTCAGACAAGGCAAAACTGGGACTTTTTGGTCTAAATGCAAAGTGTTACTGTACACCTGATATACACCCAACATCGTACATCACTTGATCAACACAATCCCTACTGTCAAGCATGATGGCAGTAACTTTATGGTATAGTTCTGCTTCCTAGCAGGAGCCAGGACGTTTATCAAGATTGATAGGAGCATAGCTTGAGCAAAGTCTTGGCAAATTGTAGAGGAAACTTACTTCAGTAAGTCCCTAAAACTGGGACAAAAATGTGCTTTTCAGCAGGACAATGAACCAAAGCAGAAGGTCAAAGCTTTACTGGAGTGGCTTAAAATTAAGAAATTGAAAGACTTGAAAAATGCCATCTACAGTATATCCATATGCTATTCCAGAGATGAGAGAGCTTGAATAGATCTGTCAAGAAGAATGGGCAAGATTTGCACCTGTAACGGACGCATTCTTTCAGGACTCTATGCAGATGACACAATCCGTGGTAGAGTGAGGAAAACATGGGGGGAAAAAGCATGCAGGAGTCGGGAATGAAAACAGGAGGCGTGTCCAAGGTGCAGAGGTGTTCTGGGGGGTGAATCCAAGGCAAACTGTCCAAAAGGGAGTCCAAAGGGAAATCCAAAATGAGGCAAATGTCTAGAGCTGGGTGGTCCATCAGAGATGAAGGCAAACAGGATTAAAAACCGGAGCGGGATCCGGTGGAGGGTCGTTGGAAACGGGACCAGACACTACGGGTCCTGGACTCGCCTGGTACAGGAACCAATGCAGAGCCTGGAACAGAGTGAGCGTCTGACTTTTTATAGGAGGCTGGAACAGGAAGCAGGTGCACAAAATCAACTCAGAAGTGAAAGACCCGGAGCGCCCTTAGGGGTTAGGGACTACAATCGTGACAGCACCAACCCTTTGTGCAAATGTGGTAGAGACTTCCCCAAAAAGCCTTGCAGGTTTAGCTTTTGCTAAAAGTGTTTCCACTAAGTATTGACTTCACATGTCTAAATACTTAATACAATCAGCGTTTCAGTCTTTCCTTTTAAAATGTTACTGATATTATCTGTAATTTATTATATCCTTTGGAGTTTTCAGTTTAGGCATTCCGATTTTGAATAACATTAAGTTTTAAAAATACGTTTCATTGTGAACAACATGTGATCACATTGTGATCATTGTGAGCCTGGTCAGTACCTGGATGGGAGACCTCCTGGGAAAACTAAGGTTGCTGCTGGAAGAGGTGTTAGTGGGGCCATCAGGGGGCGCTCACCCTGCGGTCCATGTGGGTCGTAATGCCCCAGTATAGTGACGTAAAACCGAGATCCTGACTCTCTATGGTCATTAAAAATCCCAGGGCGTTTCTCGAAAAGAGTACACCCCGTGTTCTGGCCATATTTCCCATTGGCCCTTACCAATCATGGCCTCCTAATAATCCCCCTCTATGAATTGGCTACATCACTCTGCTCTCCTCCCCACTGATATCTGATGTGTGGTGAGCGTTCTGGCGCACTATGGCTGCCGTCGCATCATCCAGGTGGATGCTGCACATTGGTGGTGGTGGAGGGGAGTCCCCATTACCTGTAAAGCACTTTGAGTGGAGTGTCCAGAAAAACGCTATATAAGTGTAAGCAATTATTATTATTATTATTAATTATGGTGTAAGTATTCATGGTAGACATATTGGAGGGCTCTAAATATTGTTAATAAAAATCAAATTACTAGTAATCTTTCATTTGACATGCTTCTGTCCAGGAAATTAACAGATTCAGCCTAATATTGTAGCTTCCAATCTAAAAATATTAGGTTTTATTTCAATTTCAAAACATACTAACAAACTGTATTCTTTTTCTAATGGTACTAACTTCGTACTGGCAATAACGTAACATTAATATTAGTACACACTGGTCAAACTTGCTTTGACCATGGATATTTTCTTGCAAAGCTTATGTTATGTTAAGTTTTGTGTTCTACATTTTTAAAAATTTACTATTTCAAAGAGAACTCTTTAAACAATTTACTTTAGTATTAATTGAGGGTCCTTAAGGAGGGTGATTTCTTGAAAAAATAAGGAAAGAAACTTTTTGCTGGTGAGGAAAGATCGGAAACTGTGGTTGCAAGCCTTATTTCTTTGCTGGGTTATAAATCATTTTATTTTCCTCACTGTTTATATTGCCTGTACAGAAGATTTTCCAGACCAGGAAAAGTACAAGGAGTATATGTTACACCTACACACCGTTTGTGTGCATGAATGTTCACATGTGCAGTAAAAAATATAATGGATGCAGAGACATACTGTATACTATGGCTCTGAGTGCTTTATGGACCTGGTAGGTGTAAAGTTAGCAACTCTGCAACTGAACTGAAATCCCAGGGGAAGGGATTTGTCTCAACATGTGAGACATTCTATTTCATAGCTTTCACTCATGCGAAGAGAACTGGCGACAGCTTGTACTGTACTCAGATTCTACAGGTAGCATTGACAGATGGGATTTCCCTCTGCAGCAGATCAGCAGAAGAAACAACTGGCTCATGGGAGAGTGAACAATGAGGTCACTTACAGCTTTCTTCTTGAAATCGACTACAAGATTCCATTTCACTGGTGACTGTTTTTTTTGCTTTGCTATGTTTTTCAGAGGAACCTTAGCAACAAAGCATATCAAAATGTTCATGCTCCAAGGGACATTGCAACCAGGCTCCTTTTCTTCATAACTTATGATTGCAAAATACAAAATAAAAACTAACACAAACATTATATTGCATAGCCTCATAATTAAACAGCAATATAAACTTCTCTTCATAATTACAACCTCTTTATCATTACCCTCTCTGGGGTACTAAAATGCAAATACACCAAATCTGTCCTCATTCTACAGCAAAACAAACATGAGAATGATACTTTTCATGCTTTAATGACAGCGTTAAGCTTCCACATATTTTCTGCAATATACAGAGCCAACTAATCTTAAAGGACTGCTACAAACATACAGTAGTAGGACTGTTTATTTTGCACATAACACTTTCAAACCCATAGCATATTAAAGTTCTGCAGGGGCACGTATGTCAGGACCTGGATATTACACAAGGTCAAGCTACCAGGCTTTGACTTGGCTTCTACCATGTTTTGAGTTTGGAAATGTGCTTCATGTAATGCATACAGAACAACAGTGGTTTATGAGAGAAATCACTGTGCTTTGTCACTAGATATTCACTACATGCAAGATGGTCAAACTGTTATCAGGGCTTTAAAGTAGCATTCCTCCCTTCTCCTTCTTTTCTGATTAAACTGTTTGAATTCCTCTGCATTAAAAGGTTTAAAATATCATTTTTTCATTTTCTTTATGATTTCCCATGGTATGTCTTGCATTATATATACAGTATAAAACAGTAGAAGTGATAGATAGTTAAAGAAAACCAGATATCACGACATGATAGTTCTAGAGTGTCATTTACGGTTTCTTGGCATCACTACTCAAAAGTGTACACAGCCTTGTTAATACACTACTGTTTGCAGTTTGTTATCCTGGCTTCTTTTTTAAACTAAAACAAATACTCAAACTTGCAGCTCAACTCAGCATAAATGTATTGAACTTAATACAATTTAGATGGCTTGTATTAAAGGATCAAGATGACTGAAGGTTAATAAGTATAGTAGACCCTGGCTGACACTGCAATAATAACCATGTTTTTACCCTACACAAGCAATTAAAATCTTAATAGTAATGCTCCTTGTAAATATTGTAAACACATAACATCTGAATACTGTAGTGTTATGAGGCTTAATGCAATATCTAGGTATTTCCATATTTGAAATTGCAGGCATTCTTCTCAAGATTTACAGTGTGTATGTAAACAAGTTTTGGCCAAATGGTGTTTGAGGCATAAACTTAAATGTGGCCATTTGGGGAACACTGGATATATGGGGACAACCAATATGTTTTGGGGGATTATAGTTTTCCAATTGGACACATTTGTACCATCTAAAAATTGACCGACATGTTCTTCTGTACGAACCTTTAGTAAATATGTTTTAATGATTCCCTCCCCTTATTCTAGGTTAAACTCCTTCTAAATTTCATACATTTCTGAATGTGGTTTTCTAAGGAATTAATACTGTTGTCTTTAGGTGATTCAAGAGAAGGTCTTTCAACTTTTTCAGATGAAATGAATCACTTCAGATCAAAATGCAGAAGAATACAATGGCTATTAAATATAGTATTTAAATAGATTAAATGTAATTAATTACGAAATATGGTAATTATGTGTTAAAAACTGAATAGATCTATTTCTATTAGTTATTATTATTAGTATTTCAATTTGAGCATCAATTCAAAGATTTAAAATGTGAACTGAACATGTAGAAAAAGAAAAAAAACAGGACTTTTCTTCAACTTCAAATTTTACCATTACATTTTCTCAGTTCGTGTATCAGCCGCATTTGCACTCATCTCCATCTGCCTTCTTTCTGCTGTCATTGGTGACTGTAGGATGGCAAAAGGAGCTGATAAGGTGTCAGTTATAGGCAAAAAGGCAGATTACGTTTTAAAAAGTTATAAAAAAGTGTCAGAGAAAAAGGTGTGTGCAACCTGTGGAACATTGTAGAAGAAAACCGACATCCAGGCTACACTGTGGGAACAATCACAAAATTCAGTTTCTTCTTCATAAATTGGCCTGCAGACCTTCAGTGAGCATCATCAGAACAGTAACAAATAACTGGAATAGTCCTGTATTCATGAAGACATGCACCACAAATCATTAGAGCAACAACACTGTGTTGGTTCCAGTTTGACAAAAGCAAATTAAATATAACAGTCTGTCTAACAATCCCACTGACCATTGAATCATCAAACTAGTTTGTTACATGCCAGGATCTGGAAACAAATACCCCAGAGTATTAGTTCATTTGTATTAATATCAAAGTCTTAGGTCCCAGGAATCCACCATCTTATATACTGGAGTAAGCTGAAAACACAAGGGGAAAGTAAAATGGGACCAGGTATTAAATACTTATACATAAAAGCCCAGACTATTAGGAAAGAAATCCCCAAAATAAATGATGCTGGATTAGCAGGTGATCACGCAGAGTATGAAAATACAGAAAGAGTTTGAGAAATCAAGTGGGATAGGATTAATTCTGTAGAAATATCCTAATACTGCCGGATGCCAACAAGGTAAAATAGTCTGATTCAAGCACAGAACAGGTTCATACACAAATTTAGTACATCTAAAGGCGAGAAAACAATAAGTCAAATGGTTTTAAAAAATCATCTAAGAAAAATATATGGAGAAAGAGAACACTTTCTAAAATTAGTTGGAGGGTAATAATGGTATCTGCTTTCCTGCAGCTGGTCAGGTGACTGAGGACAGCAGATAATTCTTGTTTTCAGGTAATTTTGTAGATAAATAATAGCCTTATGATACTAAGGAGAAGTCATGTTAATGAAAATATGCCTTAAATGTGCCTTATAAACTTTGACTTGCTGATGCCTGTGACACATTTGATTTGGTAAGGGGGCCCAAAACACTCTATCTCTGCTGACTTATAGACCAGCTCATTTTTGCAAGGCAAGCAGGATCACAATGGTATAGATTGTGATGATTCATACTTTCAGTCAAAGCAGATGCTGTTTACATTACAGCACATACCTTTGAAATATTTTGAATATTAAGAACATGTGATTGTTTCTTTTTTATTGTGCCTCAGTGTGTGCTCTACATCTCCATTATGTTACCCCAAGAAGAATGATCTCAGAGATATTTGCTTCCTACTGGATTTTTTTTTTAAATGGGAATCAGCAAGGAAATAAAGTGAAAAATAAAAAAGCAAAAATAAAGAAATATATACAGTAGTCTCCGTATTTCTAAGAGTTCTGTGCAGAGAACTGTTGTGAATAGCCAAAGTCGCATATAACTATAATAGTCCATCCCTATACAGTCCCATAATGTATTATAGTACATAGAACTGTACAGTATACAAGCATTAATGCACTGACTTTAAGCTACTTTAAAAAAACATTGATCAACTAAAAGAAACCATGATAAGCTAACTTATAGGCGCACCCCTCTGTAATGAAACAGTCAATAAAACTACAGACTCTCTGACAAAGAAATCAGGAATTAAAAATATTATTTTAATGTTAATTATTTAAATGCAATGATACCCTAAATCTGCATTTTAAATTAAGTGATAGATAGATTGTTGATCCAGGTGGATTTCTTCAACCTGTGTGCATTTTTAATTACTTTCACATCTTGAAGAGGTTATATCCCTTCAGGATTAAGACTAAGTATCTGAAAATGATACTAAAAGTAAATATAATAAATAAGCATATCCATTTCACAAATCTTGCAATGAAGTAATTGGTAGTTTCTTCAAAAAACAAGTACTTGGAACACATTAAGTTATTTGATATTCTTGTTTTCTAGCATAAAGCTTCCTATTAACAAATCCAAAATTAATGGCATCCATGGATATTACACTATGCAAAATAACCTAATCATTACAATTTTATACTGTACCTCCACTCTGCAGATAAGACAGCATAGTAAGTTCACTCTTGAGTAATTAAACCTTTCAGATGTTCCTTTTTGAACATTGCACAGTATAACTATAGGTTGTCTGAAACCTGATGAGTTTCTCAAATGAAAAATTATCATGTTAATTATTAGGTAGAAGAATATATGTGAAACCTTTTCATTGTGGGTAATGAAGGAAAATGAAAATGTGTCATGAAATGCACAAGCTCAATGCTTAATATTCCGTTACCAAGAAATTATCTGAGTGGTGCAGAGACAAGTTTACAATATTGTGGAAAGTACAATGTATCATTTTCTTTCTAAGCAAGGGAGAGACTGGTAAATTCTGGAGTAGTGGGTGCTGTTTTCAAGCATAATATATTTTTTATTTAGGACTTCTTATTATTTCTTGGTAGTCCTTTGGTATGTCAAGAACATGACACAAGTACAGTAGCACTTTATAAAATAGATAATAAATACAAAACTCTAAATCATTATACTGTACATTATGTTAAAAATGGGTATACATTTATTTTAAACAGATTCATCAGTGCTTAATAAACATTATTGTTAGATGAACAGCACATCATCAACAAGTTATAATATAGACATAATTAATACACCTGAACACCTGAAGAAGACTCCACGGCCGAAACGTTGTGTTTTCTTTCTTCTTTTTTTTAGCACGGAATAAACCTATTACTTGTTCATAATTAATACATTATATAAATATATTAAAACAGATATCAAACAAGTTACAAAATGTTTTTTTAGCTGTATTAATAATCAAATGGCAAAAAGACACTAATTCCTGTTTAGGGTTATCCCAGAGTCTATCCCAGAAGCAAAGGGTTCCAGGCAGTACGTTACCCTGTATGGGTCACCATCAGTTCACATACACAAGGAAGTGAACAGGGACAATTTCGAGAAATCAAAATAAAACTTAGCCTGCGTGTCTATGGAAGGTGTCAGGATGCCAGAGCACATATGGAACACTCCACACAGGAGGCATCCCAGTTCAGAACTAAACCTAAGATCCCAACTGTGTGAGGAGACAGCCATCCTCTATTTAAGAATATTTACAAAAATCGAACACAGTAGCACACCTGGTTTTATTTGATCTTTCAGTTGGTGATTCTTCAGAGAGTGTTGAAAAAAATATTTTTTAAGGGCTTATTATTTAAAAAGTCATAGCATGGCCTTGAATACTCAGATGACATTCAATGACAGTATGAATTGTACGGTGAAATACAGTATGTGAATTTATCATTCACATATTGTATATCATTGACATCAAATAATAAACAATCTATACTGTATATGTTATTAAATATTGGATCCAATATTGATAATAATATACAGTAGTTTGATCTTATACAGAAATAAAATTGGGTACATTTTATGGACTTTCTAATTGCTAGATTTGTCTATGAATTTTGCCATTATTAAAAATAATTATTTGGGTGTGTACGTGTGGTGACAATTAGAAATAACTAATCAAAAACTATTTCTTCGGCTTTGTAATGCAAAAAAAAAAAACTTTCAGACATTGGAATGTTTTCAATCTTGTGAATATTCAGATTATTTACCGAATTAAACATGGAATAGAGTCAAACAGATTTAAAGAGATCAGCTAATGGGAGATAAAAAGAAAAGCAATTACCTGTTGCTTTTTTTCATGTGAAGCCTGTTGAGAAATAATTTATATACAGTAGCCCTTTGAGCAATACCATGTATCATCAGCAATAGCCATTGCTACATTTTGTCTTTAGATAGGCCTTAATGAATATTTTCTTTTTCAAAATACTTGTCTAGAAAGATCTAGAAATCAAGAATTGATGAGGTGTAAATGTCATTTTATAAATGAATAACAGACACAGTTGTTAACACTGAAATAGCGGTAAAATGTTTATAAATGACAAATACAGGATACACTCCACAATTATACTGTACTGTATATACTCCAGCCTGTATATACCATACTGAGAATACAATACACATCACTATATTTATGCATGTATCCTTTAGAAAAAACTAAAGTATACGGGTATTTGGATTAAGCGTTTAGTGTCATTTTCACCAAATAATAATGACTGACTGTAATGCTGTGTGCTTGAATGACTTTGACTGTTGCATAAGCACTAAATCACCTGATTGGTGAGACTTGATTGGGCACCTGTGATGAAGTGATTTAATCTGTTGACTGTAAAGCTTGATGTTAAATCATGAAAGAAAAAGACAGAAAGCGATCAATATACTAAGTTTATTAAGGAAACAATACTTTTGTGCCAAAGGTATATTGTAGTCTGGACTGAAACATTGTACTTGTCATGGATGTTGGAAGGGCATGACCTGGAATGACAAGGAGAGCAGTAGAGACCCTATGTGTAGCGGCAAATGGGGCAACACGGAGGTTAGCCCAGGCCCAGGGGGTCGGACGATGTCGGTATAGAAACCTATGGCCACAGGCCACGGACGTGGGGCGGCCTGGTGCTAGGCGAGTCTCACGACATCCATACTCCCAGTGCTGAGCCAGGAGCAGAGCAGACACAGGAAGTAAATAGCCAACACAACAAGACACACCAGAAAGACATGAATAATCACAGGGAACTAGGAACAGGACAGAAGAGCAGCACCCTCTAGGTGTAGGGGGCGCAACAGTACTCATTATCTGGGGTGTTCACAGCCAGCTATTTGTAACCTGGAAAGATGTAAGAATCAAACACAATCATATACAGCCAAAGTCTTGTAGACCATGAGGCACAATACCTTTCCAAGATCCAAGATACATGAATGCTGGTCAGGCCAGGAGTGTCTATGCACTAGATTCCTCCAGTTGTAGTGTTGGCTCTGACTGCACAGCACTACATTAACCTTGCCTACTTTATTTGCTTCCTGCAGGCCAATTTGTAATTTGACTTCCATGCACGATAGAAATGTGATATTCACATAGTGGATACCCTACATTCCAGACATGAGCTCCCTTGAACATTTCTGGGATGAGCTGTTACTGTGATATATGTGGTATCTAGGACTCAGAGACAAATGAAGAGGCATATGTTTTCTTATGGAACAAATCTCATAACACAGTGTCGGTAACCTGGTACAAAGCATGTGTTTTTTCACTGGTACAGTCCTACTGCAGATACCACATATTTTTGATGATGTTAATCAGCATACCAAATTCACCTGACATGTTTGATCAATAAAACGTACAGTAGGTGTACCTGCTACAACATAGAACATAATTTCTCTGAAAATACCTTTGTGAATCTTTTGTAGTTACTGTATAAGTGACAATTTCCTTTTTAGTCTTTTGAGTCTCAGAATAGAAACTACATATTCTATCTATACAGTTTTTAATATGTTTTCCAAGAATTTGGATTAATGTGGTGCCTTTTTATAAATTGTTTCTGGTTTGAAAAGCAATTCTTCAAGGATAGCTCTACATTAACAATTAATTGTGATGCTATAATTTATTAATGACCAATAAATCTAATCTGGTTTAGGTCTTGTTTAATTAATGATTGTTGATTGTTGAAAGTGTATTCCTCTGAACAATGCTGATATTCAACTTTGACTAAAACATGTTTATTTTGTGTAAAGGTTTGTAATATCTTTTAGTTGTTAATGTTTTTTGATTCATAATATAAAATTAAAGAAGAAATACAAATTTAAATATGGATTAATCTTCTTAATCTTAACATTGATAAATCTAGAGATGATGCACCTATTGAATCTGCTGTGTAAAGATTCTGGGAACTTATGAATGAGCATGATGGTAATGGTAGGACTTATGAGTACACAACTGGTCACCAAGGGCTTCACACGGGTTTCCAGGTGCTCCAGTTTTCTCCCACAGTCCAAAGACACATTGGTATGTTAATTGTCTTCTTGGAAATTTTACCCTGGTCAGTATTTTCGTGTGTGTCCTGGATGGACTGCCATTCTGTCTAGGGTGTATCCTTCCTTGTATCTGTTGCTTGTCAGGATAGAGTCTGCAACTCTGTACTGGATAAAGTTATAAAATGGATGGATGGACGAGTTTATATGTAAAAAGGCAATTATTATTGATTCATCTTTTTACATCTGGGCAAATGTTAGTTTGACTTCTTTCATTGTAAATGTAGACATTGTAACTCAAGTGTCTGAGACTTCTACAGTACCAACAGTGGATTGGCAGATTTTGATACCTGCAGCCCTGCTCCCTGGAGTGTATTTGGTTGGTTTGTTTCAGATGTTTGCTTTTTTCTTTATCAGAAAAGCTAATTGGTTATCATTTTGGCTTTCGACAATAGACTCAGAAAACTGAAGTTTATGTGAGACTGGTTGATCAGATTTTCACAGCTCTTTGTTTAGTGTAATTACCCTACAAAAAACACCTGACCAACAGGATCTTTCCACGTTTGCTCCATCAAAATAAGGAGGCCCAACACTCTTAATTTGCTTAATCCAATGGTGCTAAAATTAATTGATTATTAAAAAATAAAGCACTTCAGAATTGTATGTGTCACTTTTTGTATTATTATTACTATTATTGAAAAAAAATCTTAATCTCTCTTTATGCACCTTCAAATACCTGTAAATCCCTTTGACTTTTGGTGTTGCGGCAGCCAATGGAACAGAACCCATTGTTTGCTTATGTTTAGGTATAGGGTTACATTATTCATCTGTATTAATTCATTATGTATATGATTTAGGGGGATTTAAATTACAGTATGCACTGTAGGTTATCATGTGGTGGTCTATAGTCCTACATTTGTTAGAGCAAGTTGATTTGTTCACTTTGATAGAAAATATCAAGTGCATTATTTCTGTATTGCTTGTTTCACTATCACTAGTGCCAGGTTGTAAATATAGATTTGACAATTTTACAGTTGAGCCTACAGTTCAAGCAATGTTGTCATTAGGAAGAACATTATTGAAAATGATTGAAGGACCCAAGACCAAGAAGAAAGGCCTGAAATTGATTTGATGGTTGCAAAAAAAGTTAATCATAAAAAATTAAATGCAGCTTTGTCATAAGCTTTGAAAAGAAAAACTAAAAGTCACTTTTCAATAGGCAATGCAAGAAGTATTTTCTTTGTATAATAAAGCAAATGTACACATAAATCTGGCTTTCAGATTATATACAGTAATAGTAATGTTTTAAAGTATTTAGTATTAGTTTTATTTAAACATTACTGTGTGAATAGAATTGACAAAATGATTTTGCCTCCAGTTAGTGGTAAGAATTACAGTAAGTTCTTCATTTGAAATACATAATTTGTCAGAAAAGGTTTTCATTTGATTTAATCCTTTTTTGAAAATCTGATGTCCTGTATTTTCAACTAACATTTTAGAGCATTTTATACAAAAAACATAAATGCACTCATTTTGTATTAATAAAGTCAAGAAAATAGTTTGTTTTTACTCAAGAAAAACATAAGTAAAGCTGTTTTTCTTCTGAAAGGATACAGATATTTTTAGACATAAAGGATGGAATGACACTATGAGCCTAGTAGTTCATAAACAAATAAAGGTTTGCCACCAATGGAGAAGAAAAAAAAGTTACTTAGCACCCTGATTTTGCCTGATCAAAATATGTCCTCTGAGCAACTTTTTCCCTTAAGAATCATAAGTGATTATTAGCAAGCTTACAGAGATGTTCTCCATGAACTTCACTGTAAAAACATCTAACAAGGAGCCACAGAGGATGATTTGTGGATACATCAAATACATCTTACATACAACATGAAAATAGCATGAAGGGCTTATAAGTATCTGATGTGGAATATGAAACAAGTATAAAAGAAACAGTAATGAAAAGTTGTTGAGTGAACTTCTAGATTTAATTAAATTAACACAGTGGTTAGCATTACTGCTTCACAGCACTGGAACCCTGGGTTCAGTTCCAAACCTTGGGTACAATCTGTGTGGGGTTTGTATGCTCTCCCATGATCATGTACTGTAAGTTTCCTCCAGGCGCTCTGGTTTCCACCTGGTTTCCAAGGTCAATTGCCTAGACAGCATGTCTTGGAATGTGGAAGGATGGAATGTGGCAAAAGACAAATAACACTGAGCATCTATAACATAAAATGTAAACTAAACATCTATATGCACTCTAAGATCAGCACTTACAAAATATTTTAATATAAAATATTTAATTTCCATTATGATGCATCCCTGCCACTGCAGTAAATTACATTATCCATAAAGATGGAGATGATATACAATTAATATTCCCTGAAATGAACATTATTGATTTGCTTATTAAATATTATCTCCCTACTGTGATTTTTTTTCATTCTCTGTATGATGGATTCTTGAGAAAAGTCACAGTTGTTTGCTGTCTTCCAGATAAAATACTGGATTTATTACCAAGGGTGATAAGGCAGCTGTTAGAAATCAGAAGGGATTTGCCACATTCTATATATACATACTCTGAGCAATTATATTGCAAACAAATTCAAAATATTTTTGCAGCATCTGCGCTAGTATTTTTGAACGTGTGACAAAAGCAAACATATTATGCTAATTCACATTTGTCGACAACAGGGGTGAACAACACAAGTCTACTGTGAAACAACAGGTCAGTGGCCTATGTGGCTACCATCAGAAGCAATATAAGCTGTCCGTCAGTGACATCTTCATGCCATTTACCAGGTTACAGACACCTGTGGGATTTGTCCAATTTGTTCTCTGTTCTCAGTGGTCTCTGAACCCAGGATTACACACATCATTGCAGATCATCCCTCAAATGGGATTCAAGTTTTTTGAGTTAGTCATCTCCAGCATACAGGTAACTGTCACATTCTTATTGTTCTCATCACATATTAAGAATGCTGTAGAGGATCACAACAAGCACATCAACCACATTGTCCTGCTGCAAAGATGTCTCATTAGGATGAGACCACAGGAAGCTGTGCTCAATCAGTGAAATTGAACTTTTACTTAGAGCCTACTTTTATTTTTTTTAATAAAAGTAGAGTTTGTGGAAAATGTTCCCAGATGTCCAGTCAATCTACAGTACATCCCCGTCCTTACCTACAGTCACAGGTTTTGGGTAGTGACCGAAAGAATGAGATCACAATAATAAGAGGTCGGAAATTAGGTTTCTTTGGCGGGCTCCTGGGCTTACTCTCTGTGACAGGGTGAGGATCTTGGCAATCTGGGAGGACCTTGTAGTAGAGTTGCTGCTCCTCTGGAATGTTAGGAACCAGTTGAGGAGGTTGCACATCTGATGAGGATACCTTCTGGGAACCTCTGCTGGAGATGTATTGGGCACAGCCCAAAGGAAGAGACCCCAGGGCAGACCCAGGATAGGCTGAAGGGATTGTATCTCTCAGATGGTCTGGAATCCCTGGGGATCCCACTGGATGAGCTGGAGATTGTTCAGCATGTTACCATCAGTAGTAGGTAGATAGCCAAACATTCATAAAGTGTTTTGGAATTAATCATTTTAATATTTGCCATCTTCAACAATATTATGGCAATGTTTTTGTTCTATTCATGAAATGTCTATAGGATTTGATCTTACTGTACTTTGCATGGTTACTGTTTATTTTGAGGCTTGTTCTTTTTTTATTTTGGCTGTTTCATGAAAGTATCTAATTGAAGTTTAAAGCTTGCATGACATTTTAAAATCTAATTCTACAAAAATATTATGAAATCCTAATATGTAAATATGAATCATAATCAAATAAATAATGCATTTTAATTGTAACTGTTATAAATAACATTTAAATATTTACAAGTACCTAAAAAATATTATCTCCTGTTATTTAAATACAAATAACTGCTAAATATTTTTTTCCATTTGTATGAATTTCAGAAATGTTAAATAATGTTTAGAGATGAATGGATAATTTTTCACTTTGACACATTGATGTTATAAGGAAATACTTGACACAGATCATAATGTAACTTGCCAATTCTTATTGTGCAGCACAGAAAATTGTAAGGCCATTATCTATCCATTGGCTAGGAGGAACTGTCTTGCATGATCAGAGGGAAAAAAAACATTGCTTTCAACACTGATAATGGTTCTGTCCTGATTAACTATCCTTCAAGATACAGTCTCTGAAAATATTTAAAAACATGATAGATCTTCAACTGAATATGTACAATCCAGTCTGACATCTGCAAGAAAATCACAAGCAAACATATTACATTCAGAAATGAGGATCTGATTTTCCAATCTATTCTGATTATGGCTTTGACCCTCCTGTTTGCCAATTCATTGTTGTTCAAGAAAATGAGGCCACTTCATTACAAATGACAGTGACAGATTGCAAGATCTCTAGGCAGAAAACATTCAAGATTGGAAGGCTATCACCAGCACTAGATACTGCTTACTTTAGCAGAAAAGTGTAATTCAGTCAGACTGTCTTTCTTTTTTTTTCAAACTCTTTTTTTAATTGTATGCATTTTTTGCAGAAATGATGTTTAGTTACCAAACAACACAAGACCAATATATGTATATATATTTTATTAACCTTTTATAGGTCTATAATAGCATACTAAGGATTCCTTCATTGTACAGACAGACCCATAGTAATTTTAATTTCCTGATTGGCTTGTTGTAAATAATGCTTTACTGTACAGTTTAAATCATATTCTATTTTTTGTGTTATATTATTTATTGCAGTGATAAAAAACAGCATTACGGCCAGCGCTATAGGCCCATCTACTGTATACTTGCACTGTATGAAATTATTTATAAAAGAGAATTTGCAGATCATTAATTAAACTATAATTTCTACAAAAGAATGGGATTGTAAAATAGAATATACTGTATAGTTTTGCACAGTTCTGGACCTGGTCAAAATGTTTAAAAGTATTTTTCCTTAAACTATTTCAAACATACTTCTGTGTATTGAGTGCCATAACTCAATTCTGAAGTATAAAGGGTGTAAGCTAAAACACATAAAAATGTTTTTTTACAAAATGAAATAACTATTCTTAACAGCATCCTGCTGTTCTTCATCAAATATAAATTATGGTAATTTTGGAAAAAGAAGTGTATGAACCACTCATAAAAGATCACCAGCCACGATGAGTTACTATACAAGTGCAGAAGTAAGTCATAAAGGCTCGTAAGCATTATGTAGCTGGTATAGCTTGTTTTATTTTCAGTAGAAATGTATAGATTTTAGTTTCTACATCTACTCTGTCTTATACTGGGTGTTGTCACTTAATGACTGGTGTGCATCATATACAGTGCCTTGCGAAAGTATTCGGCCCCCTTGAACTTTTCAACCTTTTGCCACATTTCAGGCTTCAAACATAAAGATATAATTTTTTTATTTTATGTGAAGAATCACCAACAAGTGGGACACAATTGTGAAGTGGAACGAAATCTATTGGATTTTTGAAACTTTTTTAACTAATAAAAAAATGAAAAGTGGGGCGTGCAAAATTATTCGGCCCCTTTACTTTCAGTGCAGCAAACTCACTCCAGAAGTTCAGCGAGGATCTCTGAATGATCCAATGTTGTCCTAAATGACTGATGGTGATAAATAGAATCCACCTGTGTGTAATCAAGTCTCTGTATAAATGCACCTGCTCTGTGATAGTCTCAAGGTTCTGTTGAAAGCGCAGAGAGCATCATGAAGACCAAGGAACACACCAGGCAGGTCCGTAATACTGTTGTGGAGAAGTTTAAAGCCGGATTTGGATACAAAAAGATTTCCCAAGCTTCAAACATCCCAAGGAGCACTGTGCAAGCGATCATCTTGAAATGGAAGGAGTATCAGACCACTGCAAATCTACCAAGACCTGGCCGTCCCTCTAAACTTTCAGCTCAGACAAGGAGAAGACTGATCAGAGATGCAGCCAAGAGGCCCATGATCACTCTGGATGAACTGCAGAGAACTACAGCTGAGGTGGGAGAGTATGTCCATAGGACAACAATCAGTCTTACACTGCACAAATCTGGCCTTTATGGAAGAGTGGCAAGAAGAAAGCCATTTCTCAAAGATATCTATAAAAAGTCTTGTCTAAAGTTTGCCACAAGCCACCTGGGAGACACCCCAAACATGTGGAAGAAGGTGCTCTGGTCAGATGAAACCAAAATCGAACTTTTTGGCCACAATGCAAAACGATATGTTTGGCGTAAAAGCAACACAGCTCATCACCCTCAACACACCATCCCCACTGTCAAACATGGTGGTGGCAGCATCATGGTTTGGGCCTGCTTTTCTTCAGCAGGGACAGGGAAGATGGTTAAAATTGAGGGGAAGATGGATGCAGCCAAATACAGGACCATTCTGGATGAAAACCTGTTGGAGTCTGCAAAAGACCTGAAACTGGGACGGAGATTTATCTTCCAACAAGACAATGATCCCAAACATACAGCAAAATCTACAAAGGAATGGTTCACAAATAAACGTATCCAGGTGTTTGAATGGCCAAGTCAAAGTCCAGACCTGAATCCAATCGAGAATCTGTGGAAAGAGCTGAAAACTGCTGTTCACAAACGCTCTCCATCCAACCTCACTGAGCTCGAGCTGTTTTGCAAGGAAGAATGGGCAAGAATTTCAGTCTCTCGATGTGCAAAACTGATAGAGACATACCCCAAGCGACGTGCAGCTGTAATCGCAGCAAAAGGTGGCTCTACAAAGTATTAACGCAAGGGGGCCGAATAATTTTGCACGCCCCACTTTTCATTTTTTTATTAGTTAAAAAAGTTTCAAAAATCCAATAGATTTCGTTCCACTTCACAATTGTGTCCCACTTGTTGGTGATTCTTCACATAAAATAAAAAATTTATATCTTTATGTTTGAAGCCTGAAATGTGGCAAAAGGTTGAAAAGTTCAAGGGGGCCGAATACTTTCGCAAGGCACTGTAGGTGGATATAGATGGATACCACACTTCCGTCATAGTTCCTTTCTCTATGTAAAGTTCTTTGAGATTCATTAGGGTGAAATTTTGAAGTGTACAGTATGTTCTTGCTCCCTGCATGTAATACCTTTTGTTATATCATGTTATTATTTTTCTTGCTATGCATTTTTCAATTGAAAATGTCAACAGTAAGATATTTTCAATTTCTTAATGTTAAGGAAATCCATCAGGGACATATGGTGGCAGAATGTATTTTGGTGTTAATGTACATGCTATAAAACACAGAAAACGCTGCTTGTACCAGTATATTCCATATTTGTAAAAGACCGGAAAAGCAAAATTAGCTGTCAAATGCCAATAAAGCACTTGGGAATGTTGGCATAGGGCTGAACACAAATATATTGATTCATAATATTATAAGGAATATTAAAATATTAACAGTGACCTATACTCATGATATTTTACAACCATGGCAAATTTCTACCTATTCATATTCATATATGTATGAATAAAATACAGACATTTTAAATGAAAAATCGCTACATTACATAGGGATAAACTGTATAATGCGCCATTTTTAAATACTTCTAATTAATTCATTAATGGACTACCTTTAAGGAATATTTTAATGTTGTGCTCTATGAGTTTAATGAGTGTGCTCTATCATGAAATAATTTAAGGATGGTGTACAGATTAACATTTATGCTGAAAGTCTGTATTTAAATTCCAGTCATAAAACAAGGCAAAGATAATATTTTCCATTGGTCTTTGTCTTAAAAGAAGAATTTAATGTTTAATGTACAAAAGTTGTAGATTGTGTGAGGAACAACATACAGTAGAAATTCACAAAATGTCATTGAACCAATACCCTGAACTGTACTGTATGTCTGTTTTCATGTTAGCAATCCATCTAAGAGATGTACTGTAGTCGATTACTAAGGCTTTAAACCCTTTCCAAGTAATGTTAGAAATTGTTGTAAATAAATATTTCAGGTTTTAAGTGGTGAGAACATTCTAAAATGTTTTCTTTAGAAGCAGGAGAAAAGACAATCATCATTGATCTAAAGTGTAGAATCTGTAAACAGAAATTGAGGTGTTCTGTCATTTTACTCATTTATTTTCACAAAACCAATTCTAATCGCCAGTAGTACAGTATGGGCTTACTAATATAGATTTTAGGTAAAAAGGAAAACCTAACTGGTAAAGCGCTGAAGCTTTGGACAACCTGAATTCTCAAATAGTTTCTGGGCCACTGGAGCATGGCATTTATACTGAAAAGGAGTTTCCACTGATTATAGGCACTGACCTAACTCTTCCCAGCACTAAAATATTGATTTCACATTAGATAAACATGAATCTTCTAAACGAGGTGAATGTGCTAGAATTGACCTCCCCCTTTTGTGCTCTGCTGTTAAAAAGGTAGCAGGACACAGTCTATGAAGTTTAATTTTAAGTCTAATTATCTTTCCCAGTGAAGTGTATTGGAGTAACAAATGGGACAGACAGTTGAAATGCCTTTCTAAGCATAGACCACAAAGGTCAAATGCTCACTAGAAACCTAAGAAAAATGTGAATCATTAATATGAACTAATAGAATTCAGAGAAATATTAAAATCCAAAGGCTGGGGTGGCACTCTGTGATTAATGCAGTTAATATGGTATGCAGGAGAGTTTTTTGTCCACAGAAAAAAGGAAAGCAAAAGCAAATTGTGGAAAGAAAATAATACTTGCATTTAAAGCGTCTTTACTTATATTGATGTTGTTTGTTCAAAAGTAAATTGTTTTAATCTGGCATACAATCCATCTGTTCGACTCCCTTTATTTGATAATGGCATATACAGTAGTATATTACTTTCAAAAAATGTAATCTTGTCTTCTAGGAGACACTGGCAATTTTCACACCTATCATTGAGACTAACCTTTCTTCCCACGTATGTAAATACACAGTTTATAAAAGAGCTTGTTGACTTTACCAATGTGTATCTGGCTTACAGAAATGTTCGCAGCTTGTGAGAGTCAAAGTGCTCTTCTGACATACAAGTAATATAGAAATACAAGTAAAGCATAAACTAAATTATTACACTTGATTATTGGTATCTTAGTGGAGGGATGAAAAAGGGAGGAAAGATCCCAATAATAGATGTGTACCACGAGGTCAAGAAAAGTTAGATAAGTTCAGGAGAAAGAGACAGCTTGGATATTTTCTTTCAGTTCACTAGAAAGGTAATCAGGACCAATGATGTTCAGTTCTCTGTAGGTAAGGAATTACCCTGAATGTGATCTGAAACTTGATGTCTTGACTGTTTCAATGTGCTGGGTGTGGACTTATGGTTTCTTGGAGCTCCATATCAATTAAAATTATTTCTGTGTTCAATATCAGCCACAGCTGTGATATGATATGAAGATTTATGATATCCTGTTGGAATCCCGTACGTGGAGCCTGTGTAGTAGTCCAAACAGAAAGAAGATGAAAGCACATCATAATCTTGGCATTTAAGTGTACTGTACAATATGTAATATGGGCAGGGATATTTCTGGAATGCTTCACAAGTGGTAGCAATAATGTTTACAAGTGATACACATGCTTTATGTGAGAGCACTTTAATGTTCACAACTCTTATAATCCAATATCTTTTACTGCGCCCATACTAGGACATTCTTTTCCCTCCTTCAACTTCCAAATTCATCCTGTTCCCTGCTCCCAAACAACTTAATCTCTCCTCAAAAACACCATGGTCTGAAACTCCCTGCACTCTCCTCCCTTAACACACATTGATCATGGGTTGAAAAGGGAATGTTATGATTTTGAAGAATATTGAGGGGTGTTAATATTTTATGACATTTAATACTAGTGAATTTAAATCTATAAAATCCGAATGACAATATGATAACACAGTTATTCTTCATACTGTAGATATTGAAATGACATAGAGGTCATGGACACCACTTTGGGCATGGAATGAGCATGTCCGCAGAACCTGGCATGCCCTCATAGTTTGTTGTGAAACATTTTTACTTGGATTTTTAATTAGTTTTTCCACAGACACTCTCCTATGAGAGTTGTGCTATTAGTCTGCTCCCTCGTCGGAGCAACTAGGACACGAGGTGTAAACCCACTTGTTTCTTATGCTCAGTCTCTGATCCCTTGACTTGCAGACTCACAGGCTCAGAACCTGATACAGTACATCTCCCTCAGTGTCATAATATCTCTTGCACTGATTCTAATAAAACATTCATACAGTATGTTATCTCTTGCATTTGCCTCAGTCCTTTCTACGACCCTGTCCTAGTCACCTTCCTTAAGATTAATTTGTATCTTTAATTTGTATTCAAGTCTTTATCTTGTGGTCTCTCAGATTCAGTGAATCTCACACCTGGTTCTCAAAATTGCTAGATCGTCCCCTTGGGAAAGTCATAGTGAACGATCCCTGCCTCAGTTGTTCCTGTTTGGCCAGTCCTGCTTTACCTCCTTCTTTACCTTACCAGCTGGTCAACACAGCATCAACCCAGGCTGCTGCTCATTTTGAGTCTTCCTTGCACCTCAATACCTCAATAGCTCATCCCTTATCTAGAACCTCTCTGATCCTAGATTCCTCACATACAGTCCAATCCTGATCTCTCATGGACTTGCTACTTGTCACATGTCACTTTGAGCCACCCCTGATCCTCATGATCTCTCAGAACCTCTTCTGTTCCTTGCTCACACACCTGAGTTCGCATACTCTCTTTTATACTCCTACCCCTGGAGCTCTCTACTCCCTGATGACTCTCACACAGCTGCTGGCCTGCTCAATCTTGATTAATCTGACCTCACCAGTCTGCCTCCAGCCACTGATGCCTCCATCTACACCACCAAGCTGGGTCTCACACTCATAACACTCATTAACTCAACACCTCACCCTTGCACCCAGACTCACAACACTCACAAAAAAACTCCCAATCTCCTGATTCCTCAACCTCGTGTCCTAGGCTATGCCCTTGCAGCTGCCAGTGCACCTCTGTCTTGATCCCAGCCACCACTGCACGACTTGTTTCAATTTGTACATCTTCCTGGGCATCTCTCTCTCAAGGACGTCACTGTTTCACTCAACTTACAACTCACACAGTTTCCAGCACATACAGTAGCTAAGAAAATTATATTTGTGGTTCTTAAAGTCTCAATTACCCCTCAATGAGTTAAAGCTGAAATAAATGCTTGGGCATCCTTAAGCATAGTTCCAAGAATAGAATCCTAAAGAACATCACATACAATGTAATTTTAGGTGAAGGACTAACCGAAGAGAAGAAACATAATATGGAACCAGGCGAAACAGAACGTTTTTAATTGAAGATTAGCCTATTAAGAATAAGAATGCATAATATTGCAAATCATTAGCAACTTTCACATTGGGAATTACAGAAACTGATTTTATTCTTGATCACCTATTTCAACTACTTTATAAAGAAAAGTTTCTGACTGGGTTAAAGGTTAAATAGATTAATTGTTGAAAAGCTATGACTAATTGTAGAACTATAAACAGAGTTTGATAATAAGTGAGCCATGCCTCGTCATTTCTTAATAAAGTTCAACACTACTATGCAAAATTGAAGTAACAGACCCATGATAAAGAGATGTAGGTTGAAGTTCTCTATTTGTTCAGCAGAGTGAGCATATTATTGAATTCTACAACTGAAAGATGGGAAAAATTGTGAAATTGTTTCTAGATCATAGGTAGAGGTGTCACTGAACCATGCAGAAGAATGTGAGTTATCTGTAGTTCTTTTTTAGATTTTGTAAGAAAGAGGAAGAAGTTATGAAGGGACAGAAAGGTGGGACAAACTGTCAAAAATGGCAATGTTAATATGCTAGCCTGCAATGTGATTAGTTGTAATTTACAGTATTTGCAACTATTGTGTTATTATATGGGGTATTTTAAAAATTCTGAGAGTTGTACAGTATATCTCCCTTGAGTCCCCAATGCATCTAAGATGCATGAAATTATATTATCGTCTTTTGGCCACATGACACTCCAGTGCACAAATTCATTTTAAGATTTTGTCTTATTAAATTAGGACAAAAGAACACAGAAAGCCAAAGATACATTGATATATAAGTGCAACACTTCTTATAAAAAGGAGATGCAATTAATAAAAAGATGGAAACATTGATTTGTAGTTGTTTATACTTAGTAGTTTGTATGGAAAGTGCAAAAATCTCATTGCATTAACTTTAAATGCATGATAATCATCATATTCAAATTAAAAGCAAATGATTTCTCCATATAGCTTTGGCTAAATACAGTACCTCATCCAGAGAAACACATTGTAGACACATGGCTGTAAGTTGTTGAATAATGTGACATTTTTAAACAGAACGTTGAACAGTAGACCAAAAATCAAAAATGATTTAATTTAGTGAAAGTTTATTGTAGTGTTCTAACAAAATCGAAGGCCTGGATTACAATTGTAGGATACAGGTATTAAATTAGGGTTAAATCAAAACCTTTATTTTTCTTGTTCTGTCTTATTTTTCTTGTACAAATGTGTAACTAAAACAACTTAAAATAAGTATATACTAAAAAATATATAGTTTGAGGACCAATAGGCAATATAAAGCATGGCTAATTCAGCACCACAAGCAGCAGTATACTGTAGGAAGCTTTGCCAGAATATTTTCAATAGAATTTTCTACAATAAATGCCCGACTCTAAGATATCTCTAAATCCATTCTCCATTAAATCTATTGTTGTAGCCACCAGGACCAGGACCAGTTTTACTTTAATTACAGGTCCAGCCATTCAAAATTATGCTGCGATTAAACACGCGGTGGGTGAGGCGCATCATACAGCATCATACCGCATGTTAATTGAAATATGATAGTATCTGGAAGCACCTTGTAAAACCGCCAGGTGGAGCTAATAAGGCTTAACGTCTCATGTACAGCATTTGAGCTGTCACCAGAAAATTCCCAGTTTTGAATCCCTGTCACTGCTGAAGGACAATATTTTTCCAATTAAGAATTTAGGTTGTATACACTTTAGATTTAAAAAAAATTTAAACTGTGTATCACAGCATGTTAATCATTACACATTGAAAAGTCAGTACTTTTTATAAAAGCAAGAATGCTCAGTTGGACAAAAGTACATTTTATGCATCAAAGTCTTTAACTTGGTAAATTACATGGGTTCTGGTTTTAACATGCTTGTTCTAACATTATTAAGCTTATATTGTGTACTTCGTATAAAGCTATAACATTTTATCCTTTTCTAAGAATACGTACTGTAGTGAGAACACCACTTTCTGTTACTGTAAAAAAAATAAAGTTGTACTGATTTAATACCACTTGATATAAATATTAATATGGAGTCGTGGAACTACATAAGCAGCTGAAATATTTTGGAAACATATTTTGGACATTTTGGAAAGATTTTGACATTTGTTTTTTTTAAAGCTTCTATTGTTCTTATAGTGGTAATGGAGAACATGTATGGTACGTCGAAACCTTACCATGACAGTGAAGACGTACAGTATAAGTAAGCCAGTGACTGTTGTTTACTACTGTATATTGAGACGAGGTTGTGTAACTCTGCGGAAATTATTCTGTACACTGAAGAGTTATAGAGCAGACACATTGTGTATCGCCTCATACACTTGTTAAAACTTGTTTGAATTTTGATGCGATATGGAAGATATTATTAATAGCATTAATAATGAATGAACTTGGACAGGCTGTAAGCTCAACGTATTACTGTGGTCCACTTTCTTTGTAAACATCTGCATCAGTTTAACTGTTAAACAGTTAAACACAGCTGAGACGAACAGCTTAAAAATGGTTCTAAAGTAATCATCCATGAATGAGTCAAATTAAAAATAAAACGTGTTTACAAAAAAAAGTGGATTACAGTAATACTACCAGCTATATAAATACACATATTTAGATCCTTAAATTAATATCATTATTAATTTCTTTAGATAAGCAATTCCATATATTCCCTATTTAGCGGATTCTAAAAAGTATGAGGTTTTTTACTACAATAACGAGTGCAAGTATTCCTAGAAAAGCTTAATCACTTAACTCACTTAACTTTGAATGTGGTGTGATATTTGAAATACCAACAAAGTCAATATAGTGTCGATAGTATTTACTATTTTAATTTTTCAAAGAAATGTTTATTTGTTAAAAGAAAACTCATGGTGAGACCTAGGTTCGAACCCCCAACCTCCAGCATGGAAGGCACACGCCTAACTCATTACACCAATGCACCACTTCACAACTTAAGCTGTAACTGATGCAGATGTTTACAAAGAAAGTTTACTACTGTGATCATTTGAGCTATATGATTATAATTATATCGTTATTAATTTCTTTAGATACACAATTCCATATTATATTCCCTATTAATCACATTCTAAAAAGTATGCGTTTCTTTTACTGTGATAACGATCGCAAGTATTCATAGAAAAGGTTAAAACGTTTTAAGTTTTTATGAAGTATATAAACTTAATATAGTCAAAAGGAGCACATAAAAACTTTTCCAAAATAACCACAGTATGTACTGTAACTGAATGATGAAAGACTTTGATGCTTAAAATGTTTAGGGATAAAGCAGAATACTGGTGTGTATTTTTTAGTTAAACATATATAGTTTACATTATATGTTTATGTTCCTAAATTAATTTCATTTATGACCATCAGATGCGTTATGCTCCTCTTCTTTTAATGCTCAGCTACTAAAATTTCCCTTTAGTTGTAAAATATAAAGCGGATTAAAACATGCACGGTAAAGAGATTAAATGAAGCAATCGTTTCACTAACAACCAACGCACCTCGAGTGCTGCCTGTCGGTCATTTTGGCCAGCCAATGACGTACTGCGGTACAACGCGGTGAACTGTAGATAATTACACGCGGTACCGTGCATTTTGAATGGCTGGATCTGCATCACTGGTGTAATTATCAGACTACCATTACTAAGTATGACTTACAAAATGCCCCTTTTAGCTAAACAGTTGCTCAATTAACAATTTATTATGGTCAAAACATTACAAATAGCACTTACTAATAATAATACTGTATTAACATTGCTACTACTATACACAATTACTAATTTCTACAATTAATGCCATGAACCCTACTTGACTGAGATACTCAGTTTGCCATCACATAGCTAAATATATATTCATATTTTACTTTAAGCCAGTGAACCTTAGTATGAGCTGTCTAGTACACACAAAGTACACAAAAACAGGTAGAAAAGAATAGACTAATCCAGCTAAACATGTCAGAAATACCTACACAGCAGAACCGTGATAGTGGATAATATATCTGGTAAATAGACTCCTGTAACCTTCTATTAATCAATAAATGCATTGGAACGTATCAAGCCATTACAATTTGTGCTTCGTTTTAATGTTACCAATTCATTTTCTCGATATATGGAATACCCATTAAGATCAAGGCTTCTCAAACTGATTCTTGGTCTCGAATGAAGGTTGAGAAGAATTATAAACATTAGATCCTGTCAGTGTAAGATGCCTGGGGTATTTTAACACATATTTCCACCAAAGGCAGCACTTCAAAGGAAGTCTTTCTGTCCCCTTTTTACCAAATAGACTTACAATATAATATGTATTCTTAATCTGCTTATAATAAAATGCATTCCTTATGTATGCCACAAACTACATAAAGTAGCTTGAGATTCAGGACATTATCCCCAGGCAACTTGGAAGAGCTGAAGCAAATCTGCCAATAAGAATGGGCAAAAATTCCACCAAGTAAAGTTGGTAGACTTACTCATAAGAATTGAAATTCTACAATTAAAGCTGAAATTGCTGCCAAAGGTACTTAGCCCAAATATTGAGTTCTCTTTTCTGATTACTTCTAAAGTACAATCATCATATTTCTTTTCTTTGATATTTCTCAATTTTTGTTGACATTTGGATATCTGTTTTAGCATTCATGTTTTGAAGAAAATATTAGGTTTCAAAATGTTTATGCAAGATTTTGTCATTTCAAATATTTGCATTCCCTTGCTCTATAATACAGCAGTGATTCATTCACTGACAGCATGTACAGTTCCTGTATAAGAATGCCTGTAGAATGGGCCGAAACACCTTGAAATACATTCCTCATCTTATGATGATTTGCTAACAGAATGCAATATTAACTGTAGTTCTAAGGTACTAATAACATATTTTAACAATTTTATATTGTATTTATAATATCAAAAATGAATAATAAAAGGTTCACAAAATACTTTATATATGAAATGCAAATGTGGGACATTATGCACATTTAACTGTCAGTTATTTGTTTTAATTATTTGAAATAATACAAATTATTTTGCAGATAGATAGATACAGTATATAGCTGAATAAGTACATTGATGTGATGTGTGTGGCATTTCAATATACTTCTGAATTAATGTTTCTTTTTTTTCTTATTTAAGTGAAATAATCAATTTGTTGCCACACCGAATTACTATAACTAAAGGAAACCTCAGAGAAACTGCAATGGAATCAGATTGCCAAATGTGACCAAAATATGGGCTACATCAAAAAGAGCTACTGTAGGTCAGATATCAAGGGAAAATGCTCTGGTTATTTTTATTCTGAAAAGCCTTGTGGTCAGTAGGCCCTTTTATCATATCTTTCAAACTCTCATGGACAAAAACTTTTTGGAGAAAATATATTATCTCTTTACTGCACATTTTTGGACACCAAATTGGTTTGCCTACAATCTATAATCATAAGAGCTCGCCAGTAGTTATGACACTAAAGGAGCTTGCCTTGGCAAAGATATAGGCTTCCAGCTAATAACACAGCAAGGCATGCTGGCATCATAACACACTGTCTAGAAAAGGATGGCTGTGTCATTCTGAAGTTTTTCTTCTATTCAGCCTCAGACCTATTTGTCATTACCACAGTTTCCCTTCTGTTGTGCTGTTGAATGGTTTCATACTTCAGATCACATTTTAACAGAAATGGAGTATGCTCCATCTCATTTCTAAGCTAAATCTCCATCACTGCTGTAAAGACAGTATCAAGACTTACAGCAGGAACCACAAAATAAAGTAGTCAATTATTTAAATATTTAGCTGTTTAAATAATTAAAAAATAATACTATGCACAATACTACAAACTGTACAACACAAGCCACCAGCAAGCAACTACAGAAACACTTTACCCTCAACAACACTATACAGTATACTGTACAAGTGTCTCGGGAAAGGTAAGTATTTGGATAGTGTTAGCATTTCACTGAAAATACATGCTGAAGTTAATAGTATTACAGAAATACTCCATTTGTCGTAGAATAACAGGTCACAAATAATGGAGGTTTACTCAAATCTCTGCTGAATCTTGAGAAATATTTACTTTATTTTCTAGTTGTATTGAATATTAATTATTTAAAATATATGACTTATGTAAAGTAGCCAACCTTCAAAATATCAGTTCTTGATTTTCTGCAGTTTTTGTATGTTCTTAATTATGTTAAACATATAATGTAGAGTTGAAAAATATATATATTTATATTATTAACTGGACAATTTGTAAATTACCATTAGCTGACAAAGTCTGTGTAGGTTTCTGTTATTTTTAGGTTAAAAAGCATGTCTCACAGTGAAATACAAATTGTAACATATTTAACATATACTGCACACAATTCCCCATGTTATTACCATAACTGCACTGTAGCATTTTAGAATTGTTATTTAATTGTTAAATTGTTAATTTAATTGTTAAATTGTTAATTTAATTGTTAAAATTTCAGCATTTATAAGGGTATTTAAATGGTTCACATTTCTAACACTTTAATCGATGCACGATTATTAATATCATTTTTACACCCACAATGTTAAACATTTCACAAAAAGTATATTAAAATATACCAAATGAAGAAAAATAGGTTATTTACTATGAAATTAATGTAAAAACAAGTGCATACAACACTGATACAGAATAATTAATATTAATATTTCTTAATTTAAATAAATTAAGATGCACTGGATTTTATCATATTTTTATATTTTTATTTATTTATATCAAAATCAATTTGTTGTCAGAAATATGTACATTAACATTTATTATGTTATGTTATATGTACATTAACATTAACAGTTATTGCTTTCAATATCTAGTAAGATTGACAAGACTCATCAGTTCTTATGGATTAAATGCTATACAGCTGTTATTGTATTGTGAGACACCGAGGATGGCCTTTTGTGAGTATGCATTTTTCTATTTTTATCCTCAAAACAGTAATAAAGACAGGAAAAAACATCTCTCATTCTTTTATGAAGAGTACAAACAACAGAGATAATGATGATATGTTATTGCTGTCAAGCAGACACACCAGTTTTCTTATGTTCGTGGAAGAACCAGACTTACATGATGTCAAAACAAGAACTTTAGATTTAGATTAGTGCAATGAAATGTGTACATTAAAATGTTTAGACGGTTTTGTAGAACTGACCTTCTAGTCCTATGTTATCCTGTGAATAGTATTTTTAGAAATGTGACCAGTGTGTGTTATTTGGCTTTAACTTTACTATAGTAGGATGAGGCCGCTATAAATAGTAGACCAGGATATTACATTGTTTTTTAACAAACAGCGGAAAATGTGCTTTGAAGAAAATTATACTATATATATGGAAACATAGTGCAAGCAGAAAAAGTCTAGACAAAATGTTTAATCTCAGCTTCTGCTTTCACAGATAAAAATCCATTATTTCTCTTGAACCTGTTGGCTGAAGCATGTTGAAACAGGATGTGATTGGAACTGAAAGCCATCCAGTTTTATTTATCCCTGCTTCCCTGATTTAAAATGAAGCCTGGCTGTGTGCAGATGATAACTGTGAGCAAAGGTTGACATCAATAGGAGCCGTGGGACGAGCTGTCTGTGTGTGAGGGAAAATCTCACTTTTTAAAAAAAAAGATACTGAGTGACAATGACAAAACAGACAAGGCAGACTAGATCAGTGACATAAAACATAGCTGTCACTCGATGATTAGTGAACTAATGCACTAATAATCTCCTTTAATAGTTTCCTCAGAGGATAAACTATTTGATTATTGGAATTCATTGTGGCTGTTAATTATGAGTGCACTGCATTTCCAGACTAATTTGTATTTTTTTATGCCATTTGACATTTGAAAGCTTGAAGTAATTTTCAACACCTTATTAGGTATTTGAAATTCTGAACACAATCATTTAGGCTCTGACTTCATCAATCACCAACTATTTAATTGAAGAAGCAAATTAGGGAAATATATAAAGGTATGCTTTGCATCATACATATAGACAGGATTAAGAAATTGCCTTTTTTGTTGCTTTGAGTAAGTTGCTATTCTGGGAGCATGGCAAGTAATGCCATCTTCATAGTATTTAAGACATTCCAAATGAATTGATGTCTTGAATTAAATTAAATTGATATCTTGATGAATGATATTAGGGTACATCTCAGCTTTGGTTGGTGAGTGTTTTGCCATTACTTTTATGAGGTTTTCCTACAGCATCAGGCCTTAATTCACATTTACTAAAGGAGCAGGAAAGAATTAGAATGTCTTCAAAATTCAGCTCTTGTTTTTACTCTGTACTTTGAGTTGCTGTCATGTAGTCATGTGATATCCCAACAGACCAGCATGTGAGCAGATTGAATCTTTGATTTTGTTTAAATGTACAGTATGTGTGAATTTAAGAGTTCTTCAGGTAACTATACATTTCAAATCCTAAAGCTTTCTAAATTCTAATTCTCACTTTCTTCTTTGATAGGAGCAAAGGACATAACTTCTTGAAAGGTAGTAAACATTTTCCTTAAAACATCTTATGGGGCTGTGCTGGGGAAAAAAGATGAAAAAATGTTGTCAAGGAAGAATATATGCTTGTGCAGGTCTAGACGTCAGACAGACAAATAGAACAGTCCCTGAAAATAGAGATCCTAACTCTTATCAAATAAAAGGTCATAGTCAGGACATACTCAATAAAACATATGCTAAACAAATGGGATCCTTTTATGCTATTCCAAATACTAAACAAGCACAAGACTGCTTTTAGCCTGCTGGATGCCACATATAGGAAATTCATATTTCCACAAAAATAATAATTGAACAATTCCTTTCATAAAAATTCTATATTTAGGTTGATTTCATAATTTATCTGCAACGGGTTTAGTCTCAGTTAAAAATGTGTATAATTTTTTGGTCATGTTCGACCATTTCAAGGACAGTTGTACAAACATTCCCACAAATTTATTTTGTTTGATATTGAAAAATTGCATACCCCCAACATATAATGAGATATAAGAAGATAGTGTTATTGTAATTAATGTACATTAAATTTACAAATTAAATGAATGGGACTGGAGTTAACATAAAGATAAAGCTCCTGAAACCTAGGTCAGTTCTTCGGCTTTGCTAAGTTTGAAAATTTGTTCTGAATGTTTTTGCAGTAATGACAGGTTGTTATATAAAATAATAAATTACTAGTAGTAAAAGAAAGAAATATAAAACAATGGAGATGGTGAACCAGGCAACAAAAATCAAGGTGGAGCAAGGTGTAATCAACTAAGACCGGATATGTCTAAGACTAGTATACTCTTTTATAGTACTGCAATAAGGGGAAAATACCTTCTTTTTTCATTTTCATGTAAAGGTAAAGGCAAAACATATTAGTTTTTAGTATTTATTCATATAAATTAATTTTGAAGAAGTACATATTTAATGATTTGTACTTTGCATATGTTTGGAGATCATCAAAAGGATGGATTAAACTCAAAAACAACCCCTGGCAGTTTCAGTACGGAAGATTGTTCATTCAGAGAAGATTGAAAATTATACCTTGAACTTTCACTTAATGTATTAATGTATGTTAAAGCTAATGTAGAGCATTTGTCACTGGTACCAAGACCAAATTTCCTTAAACTTTCTTAAACTAGTTTTCTGATATTCTCCTTGTTGCTTGTTTTCTTTGTTTTTCTTTTTGTGTTTCATTTTTGAATCACCTGCATTTTTCATGTTGTTTCTTGTGGTGCTGAAAGCTTTTTACACTTAAAGTACTATCTACTAGTCTCTTTTCACCACGAACTTAACTTGACATCTATAGCATTGTCTTGTCAGTGTCAGTCTGTATTTACACCGTAGACCTGGAGAATGATATCTCACTCCTCTGTATACTTGTACCTGTATATGGCTGGACTGACAAATAAACTTGAACGTAAACCCTTGAGCCAGTAGTTTACAAAAATGGACTTCTTAGGACTTCCGTAATGGTTGGAAGAGCCATCGGCTTGCTACTTTGTCCATTTTTAATACCTCAGACTTTTAAATAACTCCTGGTATCTAAAGGCATTTTAAAACGTTCCACTTAATGTAGTTGTATACATGTATGAATATATATATATTCAGGAGAAAGGGAAGAATGAGGAAGCTTATACTGTATTTTAAACACACGCTTGTCAGACACAGTAGTTAAATTACTACTGAATCCATTTGAAAGCACTGGAGAGTTAGTATCAATTGTAAAAGTGAATTCTTAGTGACAGCACTGAAAATTCACAATGGTCTGGTAAGCCATAGCCAGCTTATACACATCTAATCCCTGCCTCACTGTTACTAACTGTTAAGATTCCCAGACAGGAGTTAGGAGTGCTTAAGTTGACTATGGTTTGCCAGACAAGTTGGCTATGGCACCAGACAGTGAGTATTATAACATAACACAGGTCAATAATGATAAGACTACATTTTTAACCTGCACTCCAGATGAGCCACCATCACATCTCCACTTCTGAGACCTTAAGGAAGAGAGATATATTATCAATGTCTTTAACATAAGTGGTAATTACATACACATCACAACAGACTTAACTATTGAGACCTTTTCGATTTTTGTTGTATTTACTGTATGTAACTGAAAATTTTAAATTACTTATTTAATTGAAATTATTTTAATTGAGTAATAACAACCTGAATAAAAAATAATTACAGAATCCAGCAGGTGTATAAGTTCTTCAAAACCTTGTCTACTAAAACTATGGAACCTGCTGTAAATATACTCATATTATGTCTAGATAAGCAATATTTCTTGCGGTACAATGTTTTATTTGGTTGTATTCAAGGCATATGAAGCAAAACTAATACTGCTGAAACCATCTGTTTTCCTCTGTTGAATCCATGGTAACCATATACTGCACTGTAGTCCCAACAGACGGTAAATATTCATAGAAGGGGTTAGATGTCTAGTCTTCTTTTGAGTAAAATGCAGTTTCCAAACAAGCTATTTTGAAGAAATAAAATACTTAAAACAGTTATGTAAAGTTCTGGTCCCTGGTTTCAGGTCCATATCAATGGAAGATGGAGAAAAATCCAAACAGCAATTAGTTAAACTCAAAAAGGACAACAGTGTCTTTTCTGAATTTAATTCTTGCCTAGCACATATTCATTTAATTGGACTAATTACTGGATTAAGTGGAAAAAAGTCTACACAGGTTTTCCGTTACTGAATGAAGTCAATGTTTTAGAACATCAAGAATGTACAGTAAGTCCTAGAAGAAGTGCTATATGTTTCCAGCTGAGCCTATAGTTGTGGTAATTAATTTAACTGAGAGCTTAAATTGGAACACAATCCAGAAAACCCTTTGGCCCTTCAGGATCAAAGGAAGAACATTTTTAAACTGTACAAATACAGAAAAGTAAGTATTTGGGAAAGTAAATTAAGGATAACTAAATCCTTAGTTATACATTTATTATTAACAACAGATAATGTAGAACGTAACAGAATAATCATGAGAATATTAAATATTTCATGTGGGTAGCTGCGTCAGCTTGCGTAGGCTGCAAAGGAACAAGTAATAGGTTTATTACATGCTGAAAAAAGAAGAAAGAAAACACATTTCGGCTGTGGAGCCTTCTCACATACTTGTTCCTTAAATAGTTCATGTCTATTAGATCATAAGTTTGAAAATAGCCTTCTGAGAAAACACACAATTTTGTTTCATTTGCTGAAGTATTGAAATAAATCTGTACAGATAGATCTCCAAACAAATAAGATGCAGACAAATTAGAATATTTTTGAAAACAGAAAGACTAAAATACACAAATATGACTGGTAAAAACTAGTTTCATAATACAATTTTCTATGTAAGTTATTTTTTTCTTTTTATATGTATTATATTTAGAACACTCACAAGCTATTCAAATGTTACATAATATTCCAATGATTAAATTATAATGCTATAGTATAGATAGAACAGGCTTTGGTTAATACCAATATAATTTAAGCAAAAGCTTTTTAAAAAATGCCATTTGATGAGTGCTCAATAAAAACAGCTTCTTCAGCGTTGTAGTGCACCATTATTAATATCCACCTATATTTTTTCCCCACACTGCAGAACAAACATAGAAATGGAAGTTAAAGTGTATTTAGGATAGATCTAAAGCACTTCTTTACTCAGAGCAGTGAGTACTTTACAACAAATAATCTCTAGCATGTTGTATAGGCTAATTACAGGGATTTTACAAGAAGCGGCTTGATATGTTTATAAATGATTGGATCAATAGGGTACTAGCATTTAGATTACTTCATCTCATTTGTAAACTTTCTTAAGATCTTACTTTCTTCAAAAATAAAAAATCTAACATAAACAAAGGAAAAGGTTATGTTTTTTTTATTCACAGTTCAAAGAAGAGGATTTTAAATGCAGCAACATGAAGTTTTTTTGGAACCCAAAAATTCATCAGTCAGAAACATCCATGATTTAAAAACACACCAGTGGTAACAATAAATGTAAAGGTGACTGGAAAGAAACATATCCTCAAGATACATGAATTTCTGCATTGAAATTTTGAGGGGACAATGAGAGGTATTGATTCACTTTCCCTATTCTGAAAAATGTCATCATAAAACCTTCTCACTTTGCATTCCTAGAAAACACTGATTCATTTTCACAAACTGAATTTTATCAACAGCTTAATTAATAAAAGCTTACTTTGATTGTCTATAACGGGGAAATAGTCATGTATCCCATTCAATTTACAGCTAAATTATTTTATAAAATTATAACATATAAAGAATATTTAATAGAATATGAAATTGTCTACATTTAAAATTGTTTGCCTTTAAACAATTAAATTTTGCTTGATTTTTTTTTGGTGCAAATGAGCAAAAAGCATTAAGTTAACACGAGTTCCTGAAGTAGCCGTATCATTCCTTTTTGTTGTGTCTCAGGATCTGAGATCAGCCCTGGGTAATAAATGCTGACACGCTAAAGCCAACATTGCACACAGCGCCTTTAATAGTTTTCATTTTTCTTCTTTACAGGATGGCCTTTTTTGTGCCATTATGAATGATCAGCACATGCCCACCACTCTGGATCTTTTGTAGAAGCTTCTCCCTCTCTGACCTCTATCCCAGAAGATGCTACTGTGACCATTATTTTCCTCTGTGTCTCCCTCACCTCCCATTTACACCATTTCCTACACAGACAATTTATATAAAAGACTTTCCTCAGCTTTCATCAAATCTAGGTAGCAGGCCCATTTCGTAACATTAATTCTCTCTCTTGCCAACCGCCACATCAATTCAGTACTTTATAAACTATTTCAGGGATCCGATTTATCAGGCCTGACAGAACTTCACACAGAAATAAACAGCACTGCCTCGGCCTAGCTCACTCAGCAGCTTCTATTTATCATTATTTAATTCAGAGGCCTAAAATTCTCTGACATTATTAATAGTAAGATGAATCGCTGGAAAACTCCAGAATCTGTGACCAACGAGGCTGAAATAATCCATTTCGGTGAAAATGTCTGTGCGGAATTGCATTCCCTGATGGGTAGGCTCTCTGTCATTAGTGCCTCCATATGCATGGGTGGTAAAGTACTGAAGCATGAAGTCCCCAAAGAGTTAGATACTTCCCCAGCAATTCCTTTCCACAAGCCAGAACCACAGTAAACGGACTGCAGCACAGTTTAACACTTCTGTCAGTTGAATTTAAATGCACTAATTTAAGCCTGTTGTACTTGATTAACTTTAACTTGGCTCATGCTGAACTTGTGTCTGAGGCAGACCTGGGAATGTATTAGTTCATTATTAGGGTTGTATTACTTAGTCGCCTTGATAAAAGATAATCAGCTGCCTGGCTAACCTTGAATACTTAATAGTTGTATGCATAGTTATGTTCTTTATTGTTTGCTTCTTTATTAGAAATAATGGATAAATAGAAACAACGGAGATCTCACAGAGTAAACTAGTGAAAAATCCCACATTATGCAGATCATTTTATTATAGTATAGGTAATAGCATAAGCACTATACATATTTATATATATATATTTGCTTTTAAAATATATTATAATACAACTAGTAGTTGCAGTAAGGACATTACATTTTAGGAGAACTAAGGTCACCAATGTTTCTTAGCTCTAGATACAGTGTGTAAATCAGAGAGAGGTTAAAGAATTTATGTCTCAGCAGGTGCTTATCAAACAGCGACAAACGTCACCCTAGCAAAGCTTTGCTACTGCAAAAAAAGTGTTCACACAGGGCTGTCCCTTCATATAAACCTCCTTGTAGAAGGTGGTTAAAGACAAGGCATGGGTGCATGCCTGCTAAATTAAATGTAGTTAAAGTACCAACTTTTCTGTTTTAGGAGTAAAATGATAATTTTGCTTCCATATTTATATCTCCTATGCTATTCTCCCTTTGTTCTGTTGCATTTGTCCCAAGCCTTCCAGTGGGTTTCCCCTCCCAGGAATCCCCAGAATTCAGCCAGGATCTCTTGAACATTTTCTTTATTCTGGGTTAAGAGGTTAAGCTCTTAGGGACAGTTACTGCTGCAAGAAGAGAAGTTGAGTTACAGTACTCAGTGAGGATTAAAAGCATAATGAAAAAAAAACTGAATTCACATACAGTATCTAACAGGAAAAATGAAA
This sequence comes from Lepisosteus platostomus, assembly GCF_059453375.1. NCBI lineage: Eukaryota > Metazoa > Chordata > Actinopteri > Semionotiformes > Lepisosteidae > Lepisosteus > Lepisosteus platostomus. Next base: position 48,991,517 of record NC_142618.1, on the reverse strand, counting down.
CATTGTTATTTTAAAGCTGTATTATAATGCTTTTGGAATAATGAATTAAAATCATTCAAACAATTTTGATTGGCTTTTGATTGGCTTTGTACAGTATTATTTGACTTTTAACTGTTAATGCCATAACATCATTTCAAATTAAAATTGTGCTTTGACCTTGTTAGAATCTGATAATCACAATAATCTTTACTTATTGTGGGTTTTTTTCTTATTCCAATGTCTTGTTTGCTGTTTTGTGTGAGGAAAATGTAACATTCCTGCAACTTTAAGAATATGACACAACATCTCTGAACTAACAAGTTCTCATCCCAAATTTTACTGTACGTTTTCAAAGTAACAAATCGTAATGCAGACCTTTAGGAAACAAGGCACAGCATGTTACAGATTAAATTCTCACAGCACCATCCCTTTGCTCACTATTAGTTTCTCTTCAGCCTTATAAATGTCCTCTGCCAAATTACACTACTATTTTGTCCAAAACATTGCCAAGAAGTCCCCATTCATGGCACAATTCTACAAAGCCTGGACATCCTGATCATACAGTACACCCCACATGAAGGACTCGCAGAAAGCAGATTTATACTGCACAGTAGGTACTGTACAGTAGGTAGGGGTTGGGAGGTTACGTCCCAAGAGACTTCTTTGAAGGAGAGGGGTTCAGATAGTGAAGTCATCATGCATAGCATTACTTTACAAAAAGCCCAGGGGATGGCATAGTATTTTAAGGCCCTCTTATCTATGAAATACTGTTTTTATTAATAACTAGAGGATCCCACGGCAGCTTGGAGGAGTCAGGGATAGTGGGCATGTCTTTCCCAAATGGCATCCCAGTACCCCCTTAACCTGTCACAGCAACAGCAACAATCATGAGCAATTACTCTCTATTCATTCCCTTAACACATAACAAAAATATGTATAGAGCATATAAAAACAAACTTGAAAATTTAGTTAATTGAGCATCATCTTATTATGGTTATACAGAATCAATAAGCACAAGTCTTGAATTTTGGGGTAGACAGGCTGATCCAATAGCTGTGTGATATATAATCACAGTACTAAAGAGAGTAATAAAACAAGGAAAAGAAAGCAAATGCATCAATAAGTGCGAGCAGGTACTGGTCTTCAGTTGTGATGGACAGAGGGGAGCTAGGTTCTCTATCCCCTCCCTACTAAGAGAGGGGAATTTAATTCCCCTCTCCCTCACACATAAAGAAGGCTGCATGGCCAAAATGTTATGTTACTTTTCTTTCCCTTTTAGAATAGAATAAACCTTTACCTGCTCAAATGTATCAATATCTCATTAAAGTACCTCCAGCAACTTACTGTGTTTTATAAGAGTTTTTTTGTATGTTCTTGCTAATCCATTAGAACTACTGTAATTTAATCAAATGCTTTTATTGAATCCATGGCTCCTGGCCCTGCATTAGTGCAATGAGCCCCATCTTACCATTCTCCCATGAAGGAATACAATTCAGTTTTCCCTTAGTGCTTCCAGGACCTCTGCATCAGTTCTCGCAAACCTTCAAGATATGAATGTGCTTGTGTCTGTTCTGTTTTGTTCTTGATGAATGACCTGCATGTTAAGGCCTGTTCCTAAACTTCAGAATATAGGTTAGATCTGAACCCTAGCAAGCATTTCCTAACTAGTGTAGCAAGAATGTACTGATAATCTGTTCAATACAAAACCAATTAAAAGGGCTACATCAAGCCCAGTAATGAAACAAGAATCTGAGGACACAAGTTAAACTTAAGTGCTAGACATATCAGGGCATAAAACAGAACCTAAGACATTTCTTGTTGGGGGCTAATATGCAAATTTAAATCCCCCATCTAAAGAAAAACACCATCACATGCATTGAAAGTAATTTTATAATTAATGAATATTTAAGACAATTTAATTAGTAGTCATCACAAGCCACAACAAAAAATAATCTCTGTTTTATTTCAATTGTACTTCATTGTTCCAAAGTGGTGTGCTCTATATATGACTCTGCTGTTGGCAATGTTGGTTTGTATACTGAATCATAATTCTTCAATTAATTTTGGAAAAGGTAAAAAACAAATCGAATTGAATTTTAAGGGGAATTGATAATTTAAGGAATTTTCATAATTTATTTAATAATATTTTTTATTGAAATTTTGTATATAAAAATTGATTTGTATATACTATACCACATATATTTGTATATACTGTAATATAAATCTTTATATATAGATATCAAATATTGATCATTTTGCCCATCAAAATGATTTCCTTCTCACTGTATATCTACAGATGGTTTCCAATGTCTTGTTTTATGTGTAATAAATTTTGCTGGAATACTGATCTCATTGAAACTAATTGGTACCCCAGAAATTGTGAGTATGGTTCATTCAAAAGACCTATAATGTGGTTAGTAGTCATAGATCATTTAAGACAGAGCTATTGTACTTTAAAGGAACATAAGAAAGATTACAGATGAGTGGAGGCCACTTGGCTCATCTAATCAATTTGGTAGTTAGTAGTTACTTCATCCAAGGATCTCATCCAGCCATTTCTTGAAATAAACCACTATATTGTCTTCTTAACATGGCTGGGTTGCTTGTTTCAAACTCCCAAAACCCTTTGGGTAAAGAAGTGCCTCCCGTTCTCAGTTTAAGAAACAGTTCCATGTACAGTAATTTCCACTTGTACCTTCTGGGTGTTGTTTCATGGTTCATTCTGAAGAAAACCACTGGGCTGCCCTTGTCTACACTGCCTTGGAGGATTTTGAAAACTTACCAAGCAACAGTAACTAAACTAAACAGTTTCGGTTCCTTCAATATGTCAGTGTAGAACCTACCCTGAAGCCCAAGAATGGATCTGCTCTTATCTGGATAGATTACAGAGCAGAAATATTTTGCCTCTACAGGTACTGTACATGGTGATCAAAACTATGGACAGTATTCAAAATGAGTCCTTACTGAAACTTTACATAAATTTAAACATAATATTCCTCAATATCAATTCTACACATTAAAATATATATCTGTTATGACCCCAAGTGTCTAGGGGTAAAGGGGTGTAACATTTAGGATAATTCTTTTGGAAGCAGGTGGGTTTTGGTGAGGGACTAGGAAGCGTGATAACAAGGGTAAGGAACTAGAGCGGTGCCAAAGAAAAGAAAATAAACAAAATGGAGCTGGCTAGGACAGTGAGGGAAAGCTAATCTGACTACAAAAGAAAACCCGAAACACACGGTCTTCGGCGTCTTCAACACCCTAGCTAACCTGCACTGACTACCCAAAACCATACAAGACAAATGGCACTCACCCGTACTCTTCTAGTGTACTAATACAAAATCAACTAAGTGTGTAAAGTGTACCCAACAATCTAAACTAACCTTATATACAAAAGTTCACACAAAAACACAAGTGAACCAGGAATACAAATAAGGGAAAACAAGAGTAATCAACAGGAGCAGGGTACAAAAGAACACAAAAGTTGAACATGCAACACTGGGGCAAGGTAATGGGAAAACAAGGATGAACACACAAACAAACAACAGTACAAAGAAACTAACAGAAAACCAACAAAGCAACAAAGCCGAAGCTATACAAAAATACACACACACAAAGCAAAACAAACCAACAAACGAAGCCGAAGCAATAACCAGAAGCGAAGCAAAGCGATAACCAAAACCAAACGGGACCAAAGTCAAACAAAAGGCCTCTCCTTGCTGAAAACCTCCATGTTATATGCTGAATAAGATGTGTTCTGATTGGCTGAGAGCTAACTGATGATGACGTCATACTGAAAGTGTGGTGTAATGGTGGGCCAATGGGGAAGGGAGAACAATCAAGGGTCAGCAGTGTGGACATAACAGAAAAAAACACACACAGAACACACACTGGGAAGTAACAATATCGTAGTATTTTGATTTGCTTCCCTAAATTTAATTAAAGACGAAAATGAAACAAAACCTAGGTTGTTTTCATAAGTAGCCATTAAATTCTCAAAATCACTGTTTCACAATCTCGTTCCTAATTGAACCGATCACAATCTCACATGCACCAGATTCTCACTGCTGGACTTTATCCAACCACATCCCTATCCCTTCAGTATTTAAAGATCCCTCACGCACCAACCCATACTCACTATTGAGAAGCCTCCTTTTGAGGTATCTTTTCCCTTTTCGATCTCATCTCTCTGATTTTGCCTTTCAGATTGTCTTCTCGGTTTGTCTCAGATCTTTCTGGTTATCTAATCTATAGCTCCTATCGACCTTGCTTCTGGATTACGATTTTGGATTGTTTGCAATCCTCAGAATTCACAGCTACACACAGGATTCTCGGAAAACTACCTGGCGGCTCCCTGACTTAGCCTCTTCTAAGTCATTTTTCATTTTGTAGTTAATATTTAATAATACCATGCATCAAAACTTTTTAGGCATTGACTAATCCACATTGCTATTAATGGGATGGTACTGTGATTGCCTACTGATACTTTTATTTTACAGTACTGATACTGGACACATTGCAACAATCAGAATATGGATTTTAAAAGAAAGGAATTTCAGTTATTTAACCATTAGCAAATGTATCCATTTATATACAGTATGTATGCACAGTGTCTTGTGAATGCTGTCACCGCTTCAAAGGATTTCTCATTTTTAATTACAAATGATACAGCATACAATATACATAGTTAAAGTGAATAAGCAAAATGTGAATACTTCACAGAGGGTGAAAGAAGTAAAATGTCATCAAAAACTAAAAGCACTCCACAACTAAATGAAACAGAAACAATTAATCATTTGAATTTAACTAGATTTAATAAGGTTAAAGTGAAAAAAAACGATCTTCTCACAAAAAACATTTACATTTACTGCTTATAAACAGTAGCAGAATCCAAGTGTATGTGTACACCCATTTCATTTAAGGTGCTGAATTCCTGTTAAATGTGAAGTCAAGTAGAATGTAATTAAACACATAGGGAGAAGAGAAATAATGAATTATATATTATATATGAGTTTTTAAAGTAATAATTTAGAGAAATTGGAGTTTTATGAAAATAATTCTCAAAAGACTGGCTAACTGTTGTGGGAAACATCCATCATCTTCAGGATTTTAGGTATCTCTGAAGATAAAACAACCTCAAACATAATTTAAAAGACTGCAAACATATTAAAAATCTAACTACATACAAGTTACTTAAAAAGTGTCCAATCCTTTGGGGATACAATTAAACAGTAAGCATTTTTTCTTAGATACCATTACTTTCTCCCTAGATGGTAGTTTGTTCCACCAATTGCATGCAACTCACTCAATTGCACAGGTACTGTATTTCTGCGTTTGAATGTGAAAATTCTGTTTGCCCTTACTTAACTAAATGAGACAAGCGATGATGCAAGAGAATTATTTTCTGATGAGGGGTCAAGTCATTCCTCTCCTACCGCAGCCCATCTACTGGAATAGTGGGGCGTTTCATTTGAGAAATTTCAAAAAGATTGATGGGCGCACTTATAATTTTCTAATTTCCAATTCACTCAGGGATTTAACTGGAACTAGCAATTTTTCTGAGTGCCAACCAGATTTCTTTTATTTCTGTGCAGGGTAAATGGGAAGAATCTTACAGTCCATTAAGCAGACAGTCCGAGTCATAAAAAAGTGCAGAGCTGGAGTGCTTTCAGTCATGAACAGCAGGCTGTTTGATCTGCCAGTGATGTACTTATAAAAATCATAGATTTGTCAGAGATAATAAGTATGATTCTTTGTACATTTGCATTTCAGAAATACAGCAAAGCTAACTTCTTTTATAAAAGTATGCCTCTATGGTTATTTTGTACTTAAAGGATTTTTAAATCAACATTAGTTGACTATTCCAATGGTAATAAACATAAATATTTCAAAAGATTTAATCAATAAATGAGCTAGAAAAATGCATATCCATATTTATTGAAGACAACATTTAGAAAGAAATCCACAGTTGTCTCATTACTCCGATGTGTACTGCAAGAAATATAATAACTTCCTACTTAAGGGCTGTTTAAATGCTTTTATTCTTTTTATTTTAAACAGATATGTACCAAAATTGTAAAACAAAAATTATAGTGGGAGAGACTATTCTTCAGGAAAGCTCACAGGTCTAATTATTGTCTGAAGTAAGACAAATTGTCTTATTTATTGACCTGAGACTCTAAGGAATGTGGTTTCTCTGAAGAAAGTTCTGAATTAAAGAACTGATGAAAACCTGTACGTGTATCTACAGTATAGTGACTTAAATAGTGCCAAAACTATTCAGACCCTTTCTAGGGTGTCCCATTTTGTGAATTTATAAAATGATGTATCATTTTGTTTAAGCCTAATTATTTATTTAAAAACCTGAATGCTCAAACTACAGTAAGGATAAGATGAGTAAGTCTCTAAAAACTAAAGGGAAAATTGCATAAGGCCTGCTAGATTTGCTTGCTTTGTGTTCAGGATATTGCTGACTGGTTTATTTCTTTCCCATCATAGCCATTGAACTCTGTAGCTCCTTCAAATTTCTCATTGGCATACCTCACCAGTTTTATTCTTGCCCAGTTGCTCAGTCTGGGGGAATCTTGAAAGTATGCAGGTGATACAAGGCATTTTCTATGTCTTGCAGATTGAGCTGACTGTGCTCACAGGGATATTCAGAGACTTTGATATTTTTGTACTCTTCTTCTTATGCTTTCAGTGATTTTATCCATAACTCCTTAGTCGTGCTTGAAATTCACTACCTGAGAAAGGAACCTCACAGAGATAGGTGTTAGTATTCTGAAACAATGGAAACTGATATCATTGCAAATAAACTAAGGCTTTAATGGGGCTCAACAAGGTAATTTTGTGTACCTAAATAATTTTTGTTTACCACTGTAAAAGGATACTAATCATTCATAACTTTAATTTTTCAGAATATTATTTCTTCTTTCAATTTGTTTTATTTGCATGGATTGTGTAGCGTGGGTTGTGTCTATAATACATATTAATTGCTTCACCAAAGTGATGTGACTGCAAGCTTTCAAAATGTGAAACAAAATGTGAGAACTCTACAAGGATCTGAGTACTTCTGTAATGCAATGTATAAATTTATTTATTTTTCTCTCTGTTTCTTAGTGACAGAATTTGATAGTATTTTTTTAATTAGATTTTTTTTCACTGTTATATGCACCTGGTTTGCGCTTTGCTCTACATAATTTCTTGGGTCATAGGAGTACTGCCCATGGCAGTATTTACAATAGAGGAGTAGAGGTATTAACCCCAGTATCCTGATTAATTCCACTCTGGGCATAAATAATCTCATCTACAGCATTACTCATTGCGATACCAAGTACACTGTATTTAGGGTGTGGAAGTAAAGTGCTTTGGAATACTTCGATATTAAGGGACCTATGTGATTTCATATTATTATTATTATTATTATTATTATTATTATTATTATTATTATTATTATTATTATTATACATTGATGTATCAAAAAATGGGTAGAATGTTGTCAACAAAGGTAGAATGTAGTCAACAAAGTTGATTGAAATTTTCCCCAGTGCAACCCCAATAAAAACAACAACAAAAACACCATCTATTTATATTCACTCTCATACAGTATATTGCTTGTAACATCAACGATCTACATATTGAGGTGCCTAATGGCCTCAAGATAGCTGCTATTTCTGAACTGAAAAGTACTACGTGATACTTTGAAACATCCTCCCTGAAGGGAGATGCAAACCATTTGCTCAAAAACTTTAATGATTACTGGCCATGGGTCTATAATCTTTCAGGCAGTGTCACAGGAGCTGGTTCTGACTCCCATGCGTAGTTAAAGACCCTATGCGAGACGGTATAATCCGAAAGGGTCTGGAGAAGGACATCAGGGGAAGATACAACAGAAGGGTCAGGATCAGTTGACAGACAGGGGGAAGGCAACCAAGTCCAAAGGGGTCCAAAAAGGGGTTATCAGGGCGCAGTACATTGTCCAAGGGCTGGGAGATCCATCCGGGACGAAGACAGTTAAAATTCCTGGGAAGGGGAACCCAGACCGGGAACACAGAACTAAAACCTTAACAGGACCAGGTGCTCCGAGCCCTGGACTCAGAAGTTCTGGAAGCCAGGGTGAAGCCTTTGCCGTCGGGTAACTCCTGGACCCACTGGTAGGCAGGCTTCCAGGTGTCCATCTTCCAATGCTGAGCCAGGAACTGCGGAGACGCTAGGCTTTTAACCAAAAAGACAAACAAGACACTCCAGGATATAATAGAACCTAATCATAAAAGAAAAGGGCAGGAACACCAACTAGAGCAGGGATGTGGAAAGTAACAGGCAGATGACATTGGCTTTACACTGCTTAAGAGACCTATTAAAATATCAGTAAAACCAGTGGCAAGCTGGTAGGCACAGCACTTTAGAGTTGCCGTGGATACAAGATCAGGATCCACCTTCCAATTTACTTGTATTGTTGTGTAGCAGGTTCTTCACTTCATGCTACTGAATTACAAAACTACTCTAGGCAGGCTTTGTTTCTCAAATCTACAATAAAATTCATTAAGATGATCAGAAAGCTTGGGATCATTATTATAGACTGTGTGTTCGACCTCATAGCCTGTCATCAGCTGGAGACCCAGCCACACCTCTTGACTTTCCTTAGTATAGTGCCTGTTCTCAAGTTTATTCTTGTACTGTAATTAGTCTTATTCCTCCTCACAACACACTCGTAATCATATTTAGCCATTTTGTACCACTCTCTCCACATTTATAAGCTTCATTATTCTTCCTGCATAAGCTCATAACCTCGCTGATAAACCATGGCTTGTTGTTACTATTGTTACTAAAGACAGTCACTGTCATAGATGAAATGTATACAATTTCAGAAAAATTAAAATAGGAGGTAATCATGTCAGTATATTCATCTACAGTAAGTCACTACACGCCTCCCTAAAAACAGTCCAGTTAATATTATCCAAACAATCAAATGAGGTGAATTCCTGCAGCAGGTAAAAAGGTGAACAGGAGAGAGTTTTAGTAGCAGTACACAACCTCTGGTTCACGTAAAAACAGACACTCCCACTCTCGATTTGAACAACTCTTCAATCAGGGAGATCACCCCCTGGTGAAGCGCCAGAACCAGTACCACCAATGTCAACCCATGTCTCAATGAAACACATCAATGAGCAATTGTCAACATCTCTCTGGAACAAATGAGAGTTATGAGTATCCAGCTCATCCCTCTTGTTAGGCAAGGAGCAACCATAGGAAAGGATTTAACTAGGCAATGATGAGCGATGTTTTCAGCGCCGAAGACATACCAGAACACCAGCCCTGCTCCCCCCGTTCCTGCGCTGGTGTTTAAATTGTTTGTGGTAGTAGCTCAAGCACCTGTAGCCACATCCCTTAAAGAGAATTTCAACTTCAGCAGAAATTAAAAACTGTCCCAAATACGTAGCAAATAAAGCCTTTTGTATTTAAGTAGTCAAACAGTACAATCAACTCACAAGAACATACTGTAAGAACAAATAAAACAAACAAAAAATCAGAGCAAACAAAATGAACACAGACAGACATGAACACAGGCTATGTCACCCTAGTACAGTATGTCACCATCAATTAGAGGCTCACACGATCACTCATAATCTGTTTGAACCATTCCAGTCTGGTTTTCACACTAATCATAGCACTGAGACTGCTCTTGTCAGGGCTATGAATGATTTGTGTCTGACTTGGGGATATACAGTATACAGTATATTATGGAGATATATATTAGAATACTATAAGTATTCTAATGCTCCTTAATCCTAGTGGAGCTCTTGATACAGTAAATCATTCATTGTTGTTCAAATGCTTGCAGACATTTTTGTCTATCACTGGCACTGTTTTTAACAGGCTCTGCTCATATCTGACTGGTGGCAGCATTTCGTTTCCCTTATTTCTTATTAATCCCCCAATGCTCCAGTCTATCACGGTGTGCCCACAGGGTTTAGTCTTGAGCCCATTCTTCTTATTTATATGTTTATCTTGGTCAGATTATAAACAAGCATGGTGTTCAGTTTCAAAATTATACAGACGATACATAGACTTACATTAAAATCTTTTCCCATTCTGATCTTCGGCCTCTGTCTTGTCTGCGACATCAAGCTCTGGATAACACTAAATTGCTTGAAGCTAAATAGTGACAAAACATAAATTTTACTGTAAATATGTTTGTGTATACATTTCTTCCCATAGGCTCTGTTCAGCTGAGGGTGGTCCGTTGCTCACTGTGCCTAGGACTAAATGCCAGACTTTTGAGATCAATTGCAACAATTTTTTCGGATTTAGCACGTAGCAGCATACTACTGTAAGTCATGGACTAGTTAATAAGATACTTTCTGGTATTTTCTGGTAATCATCCAGCTCTAAGCTTAATTGCAAGAAAACAAAACATGTGCGGAACAAAGTTGCAGACCAGCTGAACCTGTGATCAGTACAGTTCTAGGAGCTCAGCATTGTTGTTGTTCTAACTAGCATGAACTACAGGGTTGCTCAGAATCAGAACATTAATCAATTAATCTGATCAGTAAATTAACATGTAGGCCACATTGATATAGAATTATTATTTTGTCTTTTGTTTTTTGTTATACATACTCTAACTGAATATACAGTACCTGATAATTTTATGTTAGTATTTAATTTATGAATTGCATTTATTATAAAATATACATAACTACTAAGGCGATACTCAATTACAATTAGTCACAAAACAAAGAGTACAGCAGCTGCAGCTTTGAGATTGAACACGTATCGTATTATAGTGGCTTTTATTTGCATTAATAAATGATAGAAATACTATAATTGTATATCTACTCTATACAATATTATTATAGTTCTGATGCTATTTACACTGTGAAATATGGTAACACTAATAACAAAAGCAGATACAGCCACGGTGTAAAAGCTGACAGTCAGAATCTTGAAGAAATGACTCAAGACAATTCTTAGATCATTAAGCATCCAAACAAGCAAGGTGGGCCAAATGGCTTCCTGTCATTTGTGACCTTTCTGATGTTATTATGTTCTTAAAATATTTTCTGGGTTTTGTTGTTTGCAAAATTTAATTTTGAATATTTTGAGACTTTATGATCACTCACTCACTCACAATATCATATTTTATTAAAACTATCCACCCAGTAAGTTTGATTATGCTTAACTTTAATGTATTACTCTTCAGAATGTTTTTTGGGTGTCCCTATTATTCTTCTGACTATTAATATAAATGAGAAGAATGAGGTAAAGTTACACTGTAAAAGGTATTCTTAATATTACTTTAACAATGTTAAAAATATAGATAATACTTTAAAGGTAACGTTGAATATTTTTATCTCCCTCTTGGAAAATCAATAATTTTACCAATCTGGGGTGGAGAGTATTCCCCTTGAAAGATTCATCCTTTGGGGGAAAGATTTCTTTATACTCCTCTCAACAAGGTGAAACCTATTTTTTTTATGAAGGGGAACACAAATGACCTCCTCTCATTTGTAACCTTTCTTATCTGACTTGCTAGTCATCTCTTAAAAACTACATAGTGGATGCTGTCCAGAACATTTTATCTAACTTGTTATTTTCTCATGCCTTAAAGGTTAGCAATGAGATTCCAATTCCATGCTGAGATGCTGATGGCTTACAGAGGAAAAATACAAGTATGCTCCAATTTGTTTCTCCTCAAGTATCTGTAACGAGCAACAAGGGTATTAGTTAGTCATTAGCACATTGCGGATTAGTCTTTAGTGCCTAAGATCATGCTTCAGCGTGTGACTCTTTCCTGCTTTGCAGTTTTTTCATCCTCTTCCCTCCACTTGAACTTTTAAGTCCGTCCTAAATCTGTAAAAGAGGCACACTGACTATTATTTCTGAAAAAGGATTGTGCTATAGAACTCTATTTATAAATAATTTTATACATACAGTACAATAGGATTTTTTCTGACCGCTGTAAATCATGCACCTGGACTCATCTAGTTTCCCTGCAATGTATTTTGTAGAAGCTATATTAGAAGCTATTTTTTATATGTAGGGTGTTTGTAATACAGTACAGTATACTGTATGTAATAATACAAGTATTTGAAATTACATACAGTATAATGTCTGTAATACTAACATACAAATTTGAACTTAAAATGTCTTGGTAATGCAATAGCTGTTGCGGTTCTGACTTTCGACAAGTGTATGCTGAAGGTATAGGCCTCAAAACTCCAGAATGAGGAACAGCTTTTTTTATTGCTTAGAATTAAATCTTCTAATATTCTAGTGTTATTAAAATCTCATCAAATGTAATACAAAGCATAAGAAAATGAAATGTTCATGAAGGTCCTGAGTCAACAATAGGAAGACATTCTGTCTGTCCATCTGTCCATCTTTCTTGTTTCTAAGTAGTTCTTAGTATCTCATGCAGTCATTTCTTGAAAGAAGCCAGCGTATCAACATTGACAGCATGGTAGTTTGTATCAGATGGTCATAATCCTTTATTTAAGGAGTGGGGCTGCTTACACTCAGAACCCAGAAGAAACTAGGATCGAATCCTGACAGGAGTAGAGGAGAACCAAACTTGTCATACCCTTAACCTGTAATTTAAGAATTAATCTTTTGTGAAGAATTTTATCTTTGAAAGTTCCATAATTTAGATTTTAGTTCTACTTATTGTTTTAAAAAACCTACGTGTAATAGCAGTCAAACTTATTAATCGATAATTACCTGGGTCAGTTTTGTTGCACTACATGGGCACTGTAACTGGATAGGCACTGCAATTTTCTCCTCTTTGGATACTACCCCTGTCTTGCGCAACTGTTGGAAAAGTTTTGTCAGTGGGTTTTCAAGAACACCTCTTGTTTCCTTGGTTACAATTGAGAAAAGGTATTGAGAAAATACCATCAGATCCTGGGGATTTATTAATCTTACATGTAGTGCACAAGACATATCTGCCTCTTATATGTTAATATTATTTAATAAAATAAACTTTGCTCTTACACAGCCTCAATGTAGTGTATTGACTAGGTTAGTGAACACCTGAGCGAAATACTCATTTAACATTTCATTTCCTTTCATTCCCATTTCCCTTTAATTCTCTAGAAGTTTCCTATTGTTGTCCCAGATACATTTTATTTTATCCTTAATAGTCGGTGTTGTACTGCAACAGCTTATTTTTTATTCCTGTCTCCATTGCAATATTACTTTCAATCTCTCTCTTGGTATTTTTAATATGATTTTAACCTCTGCTTGCAATTCATCATGCTTCTTTTCTTGAATCATGTTTCAATCATTTTATAAAGCTCTTTTTTCCCCTTATATTTTTCCTAGTTGAGTTGTAGAACCATTTGGGACACTTTTTTTTGTTTTTGCTTTATTCACATTTGGAATACATTTTGTTCTTCAACCAGAATCTCTTTAAACTACATCCATTTTGTATTGATTTTGTATCTATCCTCTTCCTTTCGACTTCTCCTAAGCTTGGTCTCATTTCTTCCAAGTCTGCTTTCCAGAATTTGTAAACTTTTCATTTGGATATGTTCTGTACAAAAGACACCTAAAAGCACAATATATTATGATCATAGCTCCCTGATGCTTTCCATGCCTCTTAAAGAACTGTTAACGAGTATAAAATATCTAGTTATATATGATCATCACAGAGGGAGTGACATAGGAAGATAAGGAGATTAAATAATAATTTGCTAACAAAACTAATGAAAATGGTATAATGGTATCTGGTTTTGTGACAAAAAGAACAATAAACCTTTATAAGCAGGCATACCATGTTTGTTGCAATAAATGTGAAGCGTATATAAAAAATGATCATCAAAAATGTTAATGTTATCTCCCTCTAATATACTGTACTGTAGTACTGTACTGTGTCTTTCTTCAGATTTAAGGAATTAATTACCAAATTTACCAAGAATTTTCAAATGAAAAAGCTCTCCTTTTGGAATCTTAGTCCCAGAAAGTCTCCCAACAGTAGAAGTTTCTGAAGCACTCATCCAGTTGTACAAAAAAGTGATTAAAAGACTACATGACCAGCTTTTGAAAATGGCCCTTGTTTGACCTCAACCCAACAGATTGTGATGTTGTATGAACTAAAGACGTTTGTGTAATGGACCCTTGAACGAACCCAAAGGGCACAATGGTCCATGCTGGAAGAAGGATCTCAATGCAGGAGAGCAAGAGAAGGAGGGTGCAGAGTTCAGGGAAGGATATGAAAGACAGCAGTGCTGTAGAAGTAAGAAAGTAGGTCAAGCAGTTGAAGACGTTAACAAAGCAAGAGGCCATGGAAGCTAGTGCTAAGACTGAGCACTGTATTGTTGGTTGTGGAATAATTACCCAGCTGGTCAAAAGGTAAGAGACAGAATTATTGTATAGATAACCTGCTTGACTGTGTTGCCACAGGAATGGGCACATTGGGTGATTGATAAGGTGATTGACCACTGGCCATAGTATTAAAGGAGCTGGAAAGAGCACTTATCCAAGCATGAGCATTACAGTTCTTGCAGATGTGAACCATCAAACTTTCAGCAACTCCAGGAAGTTCCACGTTAACAACTTCACAGGAAGTGGTTAAATAAACTAGTGATTCGAGGATTGTAAACATACAGGATTTTTTCCCAAGATGTTAGATATCTTGAATCGTATTTTCTTGTATTAAGTAGGACCCAACTATACTGTATCTTTATCCAGTACAGGTCACAGGGGTGCCTATCCCTGCTAGCAACAACCACAAGGTGGGATACACCCTGGACAGAACGCCAGTCCATCTATATACCGTACAATACCAAAAGTGTATAAATTAAAATATATTGGTGCTGTTTTTTTAAAAATTAACATTTACTTAGTAATAAAAGATTTAATATAGTCAGGTTATGTGTTTTAACTTTTCAAACTACTACCTCCAGAGCAATTTAACATTGAAATACATTAATGACAGAAAACATTTGCTAAAGATGATTATTAAATTATATTTAAAAAGGGTTTAGGGTGTTCATCTGGAGTTTCACCTTCAAAGAACAAGATGATTTTTGATGTTATGGCATTTATAGAACTTTTAAAAAAGAATTCACAAGTAAGTCAATACAATTATTTCTAAAAGTTCCATCAAGTTATGAAAACTTTTAAGTTCATACTTCATTTATCCCAACACTAAAAATAATATATTTCAAAATGTTTTTAAATGCCATAGCATGGTTATAGTGTCCCCTTCTGGTTAAAGTATTTCAGTACCCTTAAAAATTGAAGCATTGTAGACATTGAATAATCTTCAAGAAATGCTGTACTAAAATCAAACATTGTAATTTGTTAGTTAATTGTGTATAAAATTAAATGAATAAATTATGAAGATATTATTTTTTAACAATATATACTTTAATTAAAATTAGTAGATGTTTTTGAATTCCAGCATTAAGATGTTCACTTTAACTTCTTTCCGTAAAACAAGGATTCTTAAACACAAATCGTGTATTAGGACAAAGTGCATCATGTGAAAATTTACAGAAAAAACAGTGATCCATCTTAGTAAGTTTTAAAAAATACACTGATGAGAAAATTACATTACTGATTATAGCCATACCAACTTTTCCACTCAAACATTACATTGAAATATTTTAGTTTAGATGGAATTTTATATGCAAAACCATTTTCTCTTCCTTTTTGAGAAACAACCATTTAGTAACAAATGCAGATTGGATAAAGGTTCTTAAACAATACTGTGTTTAAGACTAGAAATTATTTTTTAAGTGGTTGATGTCTTTCTGCTTTAATACTAAATTGACTAACTTGTTCATAACTTTCATAGCAACCTGTCCTCTCAGCAGGGAAGTCTCACTAACCACTTTTACAGAGGATTTTCTCACAGCTGCTGTTGAATTTAAGACACAAACCACCCTCACAGTCTTGCTATAGCCATTGAACCTGGCTTGTGGAACAAAGAGAAGTTAATTTACTGCATTGAGATTAAGAGATTGCTTTTAGAATTTCTTTTGAAATGGTACATTATATGTTATTTAGAACAAAAATACAATTTTCAGTTAAAATTTGAGTTGAATCTCAAAGGCAGTGGATATTCAGTATAGTATACAGTAATTACAGGTTCCCCTCTCAAATCCTGCATCATTACTTCACAACTGAAATGCTTCACCGTTTTCTGTCACACTTCCACTCTGAGGCTACTATGTGGCTTAAGGACAATATGTACTGAAGTACTAAAATGACTATAAAGCTGAAAAAGTATAATGTTTGTACATTTTAAAGTTTCAATGCAAAAATACCAAAAAAGAAGAAAACAGCAATAATGTTCTTTTAGTAAAAGATGAAATGCATTTATTAGACTTCACTCACTTTAGAGTAAAGTTATAGCCTGCTGTGACCATACAACATTGTATTACCCGAACGAGATTTGGCCAGATCTGGGAGATTGCCACTATAGGGAAAAATATTATTATTATTATTATTATTATTATTATTATTATTATTATTATTATAATAAAGTGTAATCTTTGTGTTGCCTTGACCAAGCAGCCTGGTGTTTTTCTGTGTAAGGTGACAGGAATATGGATATGAGGTCCCTCTGATAAAATATATCATAAAGCTGTATCAAAGCTGAACACTGTAATGATATACTGTATAGCACAGATGGGCTTCATCAAGTAGTTTTATTTTTTAAACCATGGGTCCAAGGTCACTATCCATCACCCAAATGAAGATTCACCAATTAGGATCTGCAAGATCCTACTAGAACCAATCCTATACTAGGCTTTTAGAACCAATTTTTCACTGCTTAAGTCATTGGCTCCTCTGGCTAACTAACCTTTCCAGCCACATAACTACAAATAAGCCAATTAGGACTTTTTTCTCCAAATTGTTTCTCCAAGATGCCAGGCAAAAACTGTGACTCAGTGTTACGACCCCAAGAGTCTAGGGGTAAACATTTGGATTAATTTTTGGATGCAGGTGGGTTCTGGTGAGGGAAATGGGAAGCGTGATAACAAGGGTTGGTGCACAAATTGATCATTTTAAGTTGAATAAGTGACTGGTATGAAATAAGACACAATAACACACAGGGTAAGGGAACTAGAGTGGTGCCAAAGAAAAGAAAAACAACAAACAAAATGGAGCTGGCTAAGAAAGTTAGGGAAAGCTGACCTAACTATAAAAAAAACCCGAAACATACGGTCTTCGGCGTCTTCACCCTAGCTAACCTTCACTGACTACCCAAAACCATACAAGACAAACGGCACTCACTAGTGTGACTAATACAAAAGTCGAGAGTTGATTGACGATGATGTCACAATGGCAAAGATGGATGAATGATGGGCCAATGGGGGAAGGAGAACAATCAAGGTCAGGAAGTGGAACATACCAACAAAACACACATGGACCACACACTGGGACATAACACTCAGTAAAGTACAAACTTATTTCCAAGATATTCTTTCTGAAACAAATTAAATCTCATGTTCGTAAACCCACTGTAAATTCCGTCTGATCAACACAATTAAACATTTGGACTCTTTCAAGTTCAAGAATGAAATTTGTCATTCCAGCCATATATAAGTATACAGTGGATCAAAATATCGTTCCTCCTGGTCCATGGTGCAAATACAGGCAGGACAGACAGGACACTGACATAGACATTGTAGACAGGATACACATAGTGCAAACTACAAGGCAATACATAATACAATATACACAAAACACTGGGGGGATTTAAACCCTGTTTCTGGAATTAGAGTGGGTGCAAGTAGATTCCAGGGTGCTGAGGAGCCTGACAGCCAGCCTTTCTTGTTGTTGATTTCCAGAATATGCTCTGAACATAGCTTTGACCCCTAACCCACAGAGTCCCTGTTCAAGTTCCTCTGCTTTCTTTGTGTTGAGGGTATCCATGAGGTGAATGAAAATATTTGTGTTTTTATTTTATACACCACAAAGAGTTGAAATTACTTATATTCTCTATTCCATTTTTGTTTAATATGACGTATTTGTATTAATTTGTACCATTTTGTCTTTGAAGAGCTTATTTCAGTTGTCTATAAAATATATCACATCAATCTTTTTTAAAGTTACAATGTTCAGATCTATTCAGAAGCCTAATAGAGGTACAACAACATTTGAATAAGTGGTAGTGTAGGCAATGTGGGGTTTTAATTTACTGTAACATTAAAAAAATGTTAAGGTAAATTGTGAGAGTACTTGATGATGTTCAGGAATCAATCAAACATAATAAATTACAGCCTCACATGCAGATCCTAAATATACAATATACAATTTCTTGATATTATCAAAACACTTGCTGTAATAGAAAATCATTCACTCAGGGATTACAAAGATCAGAGTTAATAACTTCAGAGTTAACATTGACTATTATTACGGTCTACCTTGTAGTCCCATATAATTGAATCATATTCAGATATATGTAAATACTGTATTTACTTTCTTTTGTTAATTAAACATTGTACAAATGTTGGAATACAGTTAAACTCTCGAGAGTTATAACTTGAATAAAGACGTTTATACTCAAGTTCTTTGACGAGATGTCTTTGATGACTTTAACTTCCCACTGATAAAATGGTGTTGGGCGGATTGGTCCGTGGTCTATTGGTGGCAGCTGTTCTATGCTGGGTAGTCCTGGTTACAGAGAACCAAGGGAGAAAGAGCTACATACTGTAGCTGGGTGTCTTGCATTGACCCTCAGACAACTCGGCCAAAGTAAACGATTTGCTAAACGTCATCTTTAAATAATAGTCTGAGCACAGTTTGTCTTCTTGTGGTCCAGCTACAAGTTAGACAAATGATGAGAACTTGGTTTGTTTTGAATTGGAATCTGTGGGTACTGTATCCTTTCTACTCTCTTGTTTAAGCTATGTTACATCACTGGAACAATTTCAAAAACTGACTTTGGATTTTGGATTTGGACTTTGGGCTGATTATTACTTTTATCAAAAATGCATGAAGTATGCATCCTTACAGATGAACATTTTCTATTGCAATTCCTAACTACAGTAAATTACAATTTCCAGACAGTTCTGAGGTTTACTCTGTCTTTTATTGTTTGGCATAGTCTGATTCCCCCTTGATCTCATTTCACAGCAGTTTGATTGGTGAGACTCCAAACTCCAAACCATCTGCATAGTTTATTCTACAGGAATTTTGATTATTGATTTGCTGTTTTTTTCCATTTCTTTCACCATGGGTGGACTTTACTCTATACACATCATCAAACAAACATCCACCTTTAGATCATACTACATAAACCATTATCAGATGGACAATTTTTTTATGTTATTTTAAGTGCATAATATCAGTACAGCACATGCACTTTCACTTTAAATATATTATGGCACACTAAGCCAAAACACTGTGCAGAAATTGCTGCTATTATAAGACATATTTCTCCTTGTGCTGTGTGAAGATCTCTTTGAAGCCTTAAAAAAGCTTCAAGAGAAGGTCTGCAAATTATACATTATAAACAGCCAATGAGTCTCACATAAATCTTTAACTGTTCTGCTCTTGTTTAATTTTTCTTATCCTTTTAAACCATCATTGTTATATTATCAAATGCTACTTCTGTTAGAGTTGAAATTGGAGAAGTATGTTTTGTAGGTCACCATAAAAGCTTTTCACAACCCTTGAATCTACTGTGAGATGCAGTGAACTGATCACCACTGTTATCTTTTCTAAACCTTGGTCTCATTATTAACCTTAATCTGTGAAGGGCACATCAATAAATTAGTAAATAAATTCAAAGATTTACAGCTGCAGTAAAACCCATCAGATCTTAAATTTAACTGCATCATTCAGTATTTTAAATACTATAATTACATCTAACATCCCTTACTGACTTCCAATTTGGTCATATAGTTCACAAGAAACATTAGCACCAGTCATAAAATTTTACAACCATTCTAACAACATTCAATTGTAAAGTATCTCCCCGGATCACCGTGGCAGTTTCAAGACTACCAAAACACCGTCCTTGGACAGATTCAGAATACATTTCAGCCTTAGATTACATCATGAGCTTCAACATAATCTACTGCCTTCTTTTGCATGTAACCTTCTTCCCAGTGAATCACAAGTGCAAGCAACATCATTCTTGAATCATCTAAACATTGTGCTAGAATTTTACCCATTATAATTATAATAATACCAAACACATACTGTATATTGTAAAATCCTTGATCTTAAAGAATAATACCTTACAGATTAAACTCAATTTATGAATTGTTCATATTACAAACATTTTGAATATAAATTTATTTTTTTAATCTTTACTTTTAATTTACTATGTTTCGCATTTTAATGTTTAGTATTATTTCTGTGTTGTTGTTATCACTTGACAGTCTAAATTCAATTTTTAAGTTTGTGGTTTACATAACAGGTCTCCACTGTTAGACTAGTAGATATTATTATAGTTTACATTCCTACAATGTATTAATCTACTCTCCATTTATAAAAAGAAAAAATAAACTTAAAAAAAATGTTTTATGAAGTCTATTGGCTGGAATTTCAGTTCTGTTCAATGCTATCCTCCCACAGATCAATAAATGGATACATCACTGGCATCTGAAAAAAATTAACAGCATGATGAGATTTATGAAGGACAATTGGAAAAATGTCAAAGAAGAACTTGTGATGAACAGTGGAAAAAAGTACCTCAATGATCAAATGCATAAATAAATTGATGGTAAGATTAAGGGAAGGTCTGTCAAATAAATTAAAGAATAAATGAATCAGACGACTCAGTATTCATCTAGCTTACTGTATAAGGTATTGCAGCAAGAGGTCTTTAAATCTGCACTTGGCAGCAGCTTCCTTTGATCTACTAACAGTTGTGAAGCTAATTAAAGCATGGGAAAAGAGTGATCTATAATCTTATGTCTGCCATTACACTTATTTAAAATGGCAAAAAGCAAAAAAGCATTTACTTGTTCATATACAGTATTAACATTTTACCTTTTGTACATGTTTGCACAGACAAAATGTACTTTTAGAAGAAAACTTTCATTCTTGGTCCTTTATTGAATGGGGGTACAAAGTGCGTTTACAGAATATTTTTTGTAGGAAGCTACTAATATGTGTCTTTTGAAGAAAGAACCATGAAACCCTGGTGTATAAGATATATAGTATATTCATAGAAATCAGCAATAACAGGGTGATGTATTCGTAGAGTAATTTTTGGATCATTTGAAACTCTTTATAAGGGTCTATATCCATCCATCCATTTTCCTACTACTTTATCCAATATAGGGTTGCAGGGGAAACTGGAGTCAATCCTGGCAAGCAATGGGCACAAGGCAGGATATACAGTACCCAGGATACAATACCAGTCCATTGCAGGTCACAACCAGGAATACATATACATTTATGCCAGGGCCATGTTTTACAGAAGACAGTTAAACTACCAATATCTCTTTGGATTGTGGGAGTAAACTGGAACACCCAGAGGAAACCTGTACAGAGGAAGAGCATACAGTACAAACTCCATGCAGCTATAATCTCAGGAATTGAACCCATGGCCCAGACACTGAGAGGCAATTCCTAACCACCATGTTCTTGTTCCTGCTCTATATGTATATACTGTATAGATATATATATATGTTCTTGCTCTATATGTATGCAATTTACCATAGCTAATACTAAACAGGGGAATAAAATCCAACACTGTTTAGGATTTAGGTCAGTTTAATGCCTAAATCTTAATGCTATTTGAAACCAGTAACACAAGGACTGATTGCACAGGTCCAGAAATTTTTCGTATGGAATGAAACCACTACCACTTTCTCACAGTCATTGACACCAACTCTTATCACAAAGCAACTCGTATTTATTTCTGCCTAGGGTGCTCCACCTTGGCCTGGCATTGTCAGAATACCTGAGACTGTTATCATAAGATGCCAAAGAAACAGGAATATAGTACAAAATTTACTGCATGTATATACAGTGTATATTTACGTCTCTTCTTAAAACAGTTTTAATTTCTTTATTGTTTTTTTATGACTATGTGTTTTCTGCAAAAGAAGACACTATGGCGACTCTTCCGGTCTTCCAGTTTTTCTTAACCCTTTAATGGGTATTGTATCAGTTTATTGATGTCCTTCCATATATTTCCTTAATATGATACATAAAATAACACCACCCTTTGCATCATTTCCTTCACAAACCAATCATGCTATCTAGTGAGGTCTGTTGCTCAGTGATGGGTAGAAGTGATATTCAAAAGTGTGACATTCAGACAGGAGTAGCGAAACAAGTAGGTTTCAGCAATTAACATATTCAGTGTAAAAATCAAATAAAAATAGTGATTGTTTATGGGATAATTGGGTAAAACTGAACTGCATATTTGTCATAACATGTTTATCAACATACTGTATGTTTCATGTTATGAAAGCCAGGTTAGCCTCAACTACAGCTATAACCTAAGTGTGTCTTTTCCCACCTGTCTTCAGTCTTTTATAGTTTTTTTTTGCTAAATGCTTTTTTTGAATACACTTGGAAAGAAAACCTGATGCAGACACACTTTCAACAGTGGATTCCTGAATTGGTAGTTTACCTCCTCTTCTGGTGTGTTTCTATAGTAACACTGTAATAACTCTAGTAGCTTTGACTTATGTGACAGCTACTCTAAGAAAGGCCTCAAAAGGTGAAGGGTTGCATGTTTCTGTATGACTTACAGTATAAATTACTTTCTGTGACTCATGTAATTACATTTTTCCTTGTTGATTTTTGTGCCTATCAATTAGAATGCACCAATAAAAAATAAGACATAATCTGTAACAGATACAGTATGTGACATTTGCTTTTTTGCACTTCAATAACTGATATTCTTAATAAAACATGACTCACAATTGATCTCTGCTTGTTTAAAAATATTCAAAAATATTAAAACCAAATTAATTTTAAAAAGTTGGTGGGGCAGTCCCAGGTAAGACATATTGCAACTTCTTACATCAACAGTTTAAGAAACAAAGGCAATGATAAAGGCTATAATAATTAATTGTAACATGTTTACATGCCTATATGGGTACATGATAGACTGTTATTGCAATACTTCAATCATTTAAAGGCTAATAAGTTAATAAAATGTTTGTGTTATACTGGTCTACTGAAAGCTGGCACTACACAGTAACAGTTTGTTATCACCAAAGAAATGTAACTGTCTCACACCATTGTCAGATTTACAGCAAATTGAATTATATTCTAGTTTTCTGGAGGATGTTTTGAGGGACAGTACAGTACATATTTAAAAATATGTTGTTCATTCTGTTATGTATGAATATTCCAATTTCTTGTCATATTAACACTGAAATTTTAAATTTTAAATAACTTTATAGTAAATAACTTTATAGTTATCAGGCTTTAACCTTACAACTGGCTTCTCTCGATCTGGAGGAGCAGCGACTCTACTCTGAGGCTCTCCCAGATTGCCGAGCTCCTCGCCCTGTCACGGAGAGTCAACCCAGCAGCTCTGCAGAGAAACCTCGTTTCTGCCCCTTGTATCCGCGATCACGTTCTTTCGGTCATTACCCACAGCTCATGACCAAAGGTGAGGACAGGCACGTAGATCGACCGGTAAACCGAGAGCTTTGTCTTCAAACTCAACACCTGCTTCACCACCATGAACCTGTACAGTGCCTGCAAAACAGCTGACGTTGTCCCGATCCGCTTGTCTATCTCACGCTCCCCTCTTCCATCACTCGTGAAGAAGATTCCTCATTTATCACAATTATTTTAACTCATGTAACAAATCCTTCATAAAGTTTTCAAGAGTTTAAGAATATGATAATGAAATTTGATCATTGTAAAAATTAAGTGTTATCAGATCAGGTCACTTATATAGGCCATATACAATTTCTTGTATTAGGAATTTGTCTTTTCGCAGACCACAACTTGTTATCCATGAGACACACAGACAGGGAGAGAAGCTTGGGGTCAGAGCGCAGGGTCAGCCATTTATACGGCACCCCTGGAGCAGTTGGGGTTAACGGCCTTGCTCAGAGGCCCAATGGAGTAGGATACCTCTGCCGGCCGCGGGTTACAAACCAACAACCTTCCAGCCACAGGCGCAGATCCTTGGCCATTTTGGAAAAGCCATTAGTGGGCACCTGTGGAACTTTGCAGGAATGGTATTTTTCTTGTTTATATAATGTTTCCCAATGGTACACAGTGGATTGTAATGTTCTATTTATGGTTGAATTGTCAAGAAGTATTTTATTCTGTATCTGCACTCAAAAGGTGATACTCTGGTTATGTATACAGATAGCCAAAAGCATTTTTTTTCTATTTTTTATTTCCAGTCTCTCTTTGAAATTGATGGTTCAATGCAATATTTTTATTCAAAATAAAACCCTTTCTAATTACAAAAAAAGAAAAGATAGAGCCTTTTGAGTACTGACAAAAAAGTTCTAGGTCATAGGGCATCTATCCAGGAAAGGATACTGGATTAATCAAATGAAGATGAATGAATCTAAAAAGGCTAGTACAACATACTTTTTAAGTGAACATATTTTTTAATTAAAACATAATCAACGGGGTCTCTTTATGAATGTGTTTTTTTAAATTATTTTTACATCTTGCTCATTATTCTATAAATGTTTTTTTTAAAAAAAAAACATTAATCGTATTATAGTAACCTAGCAAATGCCCTGATTGAATTTTTGTGATTTCATAAACTATTCTATGGGATTAGTGGCAGAATGGGAAAGGTGTTAATAATATTAGAATGACAAAAAAATCTGTAGCATTTGTACAGTACCTGCTGAAACTCAGCTATCAAGGAAATGTATTTTTGTTAATGATTTTAGTAACAATGAAAAAATATATTTTTTTCTGACAATTATATGGGTTGATGATAGGGTATATTGACATCTTGAAGATTGGGAAAAATGCACACCTCAATGATATTGTATGTACAAGCCACTTTTCCATTTTTCTGGTGAGATGTTTGCAAGTTGCAACACATAATCAGCTCAGGGAATATTTACTGGAGAGGAAAACTGAAAAGACAATCATTACTCTTGGTAAAGGTGACACTGACGGTGACATTGACTCTGATTCCATGGTTTTGCACAACAATGAGAGAGGTCAGAGAAGTAACAGAACAAGGCTTTTCAAGGTCTGTCTTCTAATATTGATCAAAGTAAGTTTTTTTTTGTATGTTATTTATCAGATGTTTGACCATTTGTCAGCAGACATACAGAAAGTGGATATTTCAGCCTATGGATGCAATATTGAAAATAGTTTTGGTTTGCCTTAGGATTTACTCTCTAAAACAGCCCTCTATATTCTGACAGACATCTTCTAAAATAACAACAATGCCAAACAGTTTAAGCAGTTTGCTTGAAGAAAACCATTCCCGTCGCACTGTTAGTAGAGAAGAATCCATAGTATTGTAAAGATGCAAAAAGTCATAAGAAATTTGGGAATTTAATAAAAGGATGGGCCTTTCCAGAGAGTATGTAAATACAAAAATTTTCACAGGCATCTTATGTAATAAAGTACATAAATATAGCCCCGTTCATCCTCTTGTGCAACCATAATTGTCAAGACAAGCACAGAACATATATTTAACCACAGAATGTAAAATTGCAATAATTCATTATATAAGTTTATTGTACAACAATCACATATTCATATCATATTCTATCAATATGTGATTGTCGCATAGTGATTAGAAATTCTAATGTCCAGATATTCAAGAATATCCCAAATTAATTCTGTCAGCTAATCTAGTCACAGCCAGAGTCAAACAACAGGTTTGCTATCTGCTTTTATCTGCCTGATTTTTTTACGTAAAGGATTTATACTCCACGGTATTTCAGTCTACTGTTGCATCTGGAGGATAATGTGACTTTTACAAAGTGTAGATGCAGTCTCCACATTTCTAAAGTTGAAAAAGCCTACCATTTAAATTTGTGTTTACTGCAGCAGCTTGCCATTTAGATCCCTTGTGTGGAACAGAAATAAAGTCCATACTACTGTAGGTGGGAGTTGGCAAGTCATGGATCTCCATGTCTTACTGTACAATGACATGGGACCTCCTTGTCTCTAGTTGACAATATGTACTTCACCACACCCCCAGCACCATTCTTGTTGTTTTTTGACTCAAGTATTGATTGTAACCCCCTTACCTTACCCATTGAAACATAAGCAAAATTAATAAGAATGTAGATGGTCTGAGCAGATAATGTAACATGGGATTGATTTAAAGAAAACAGAGGCACAAGAACAGATCAACGATGACATTTCTTTAATTTTCATACTCAGAGAAGACACACAAACCTCAATTTCTTCTAGGAACCCATTATACCACTTTTAAACCCCAGAAACTGAAATGTAAAACTTGAATTATGCCTAGGGTTGCATCAATAGTTTACGTTTTATATTTCCACAAAACATATGACTGCATCACTTTTCAAGGTTCTGATAGGGTTTGGCTTTGGTTCAACTGTCTTTTTTGAAAGGGATACAAATTTGTGCATTCCACAATTTGTGACGGGCTTGCATTCTTAACAGCTGTGGGGTAGGAAATATTGTGCAAGTCAGGAAGAGTGCTGACATGAGCTTGTATGTCAAACACAACTTCAAAATGCTGTTACACTAAAAAGACTTATAAAATTAAATTTTAAATACTATTTTTGTTGTAAGATGGATTGCAGAATATTGCATGCACATTCTTATATTCTGTACACTACCCTTGTACACTTTCTTTATTATTATTATTATTATTATTATTATTACAATTGCAATCTGCTAATGTTTAACACATTTGCAAACAAATGCCTACACACTTTAATCCTAGCTATTTTTACAGTTTTAATAATATCTATTAAAAACTAAATACTGTGAGCCAGAGAGACCATTAAAATAGAGTAAAAAATAATTAAAATGTTAATCAAGCTGCTTGATGAAAACAGTTTAACTCCCACCTCCATCTCTATGGTGAATTTCTCCAGAGGTGAAAATACAGCTCTGCTTCTGGTGCCAGCTGCCTTTATCACATAAATCTGATCTTCCTCAACAACACAAACTAATATGTTGGCAAAGAAGCCTGTAAGTTCCTGAGAAACAGCAAGTCAATCCAGACAGACACATTAACACAAACAGCATTAAATTAAACTCCATCATAAAGCCTGCCTGAATTGTTAGATTCTTAATATGTTGGCTTGAGCTGATCGCTTTTTTCAAAACAACAATCTGTCAAGCAATTTTTGACACCCCCCCACCACTTCCACACACCTCCCTCACTGGTCATTTGGGTTAGCTGTGCAAAATAAATTAAATATGAACCGTTGAGCATGCTAAATGGCTTGCAACACATAATCATTTAAATAATAATGAGGCAATCATTTAAGTGACCTAGATGGATCATGTATGCATTTTCTACAGACAAGGTAATGGTGCAAATTTTTATATGGGAAAGGGAAAATGCAGTTTTTTCTTCCTTCTTTTACATTATCCTTTCTGTTCTTCTGAGACCTACAGAGAGAGTTGTAAGGACAATGAAGTGATTAACCTAATCAAAGCCATAGTGAGATGGAAGGACTGATGCTGTGAACCTTG
This sequence comes from Lepisosteus platostomus, assembly GCF_059453375.1. Lineage (NCBI taxonomy): Eukaryota > Metazoa > Chordata > Actinopteri > Semionotiformes > Lepisosteidae > Lepisosteus > Lepisosteus platostomus. The sequence continues at coordinate 48,963,977 of NC_142618.1, read as the reverse complement.
CTTTTATCCTTCACATGGCATTAATAATCACCTTGAGCATAAGAATCACGTGCTATTTGGTATACCCATTTACTTTAATGAACATTATTCAAAGTGCTGCAAGTTACAATGTGTAACCCTCGAGTGTACTGTATGTTTTGGGCATTAAATAAAATATTGCTGTATTATGTCTAAGCTTCTTACCAGCCAGTATTTATCATTCTTCTTAATACATATTTCAAGACACGTTTCATTCCCGCATGAACATTCACTACTTTTCCTCTGAATATTTTATTCTTGCTATGTTAAGACAAGTGTTAAGCTGTACATTATAGTTCATTGATTTTAAAGAAGAAGAAAAAAATAACAATAACTCAAATGGGTATTCTTTGGAACTTCTGTGTGTCTATACATGCATGTAATAAGTTTGAAACATATTTGGCATCACATTTCAACTCTTATTCTTTTAAGGTGCACAAGGGATCCTCCCTACACAAGTGGAATACTTCCTGTTAGTAGTTCCGTTAGGAGATATAACTTATCACAATCCAAAGAAAATACAAAGGGCAAGCCTGAGTACAGCATAAAAAATTCACTTATAAAAGAATAAGCATTGGAAAATGTATTGTATATTCAAGCCTTGGTAAGCTTTCACAAGGATGATGATACATTCTACATTTAAGCATACTGTACCTGAAATTCATATAGTAGAAGAAATGACTTCGTGGCTGACACAGACCACAAACTGGGCACCCACATGATGATTCAAATATTTCTCATTCATATCCTAATATTCTGTTTACAAAAAAGACTTTGTACACTTTTGCTGTTAAGTGAAATGTAGAATATACAGTACAGTCACTGTATTTGTTAATAGGCATTCATGTCATAGGCCTCTCTGACCAGCAGGGGGTCTCAAAATACTGTATCATTGTACAGAGGTTATAATAGATTAGGTGTTGTGCAATTACACAATTATATATGAACCCATTTTGCACTGAATCTGTATAAATTAATAGGAGTGTGTACTAATAGTATATTACACTTTAAATGTGTTTCAATTCAATGTGTTCACATTTAGAAAAGTTTTGAAAAATGTATGTTAATGGTTAATCATTTAAATATAAATAATGTGACGCATTGTTTTAAACATAAAATAAATTATGTGTAAAATAACAACTATGCTACCCCACATCTAATCTCTGCTATCTTTCATACAATAAAACTGCAACAGAACAGTTTTCAGTGATGAGTCTGCAAAAAGATCCCTTTGCAGGTATAGGAGAGATTGCAATTTTCTTACATACATGATTTTACACATTTAACAGACAGACACAAATCACAGATAATAGTATTGGTGGCATAAAAATACTGAAGACAAAAGTGAGGCTTATGTTAAAAATGGACAGCATGCCCTCTAGTGGAAATGATTAAAATTGTATTTGCAAGAAAGAAAGGAAAAACACTCACATGGCCTTCTCTAGAAATCATCTCGCTTTCCAATCTAAATAAAAGGCACTCACTGAAATTGGGGGGGGTGACATAAACCAAATTCAATGCGCACATCAAGCCATCATGAAATTCCTTAAGTAGCCTCCACAAGTTTTCAAAAAGTATTTGTAAAAGCACCAGTTGCATACATTCACAGAATATAACTATTTTGTTTCGTTGATCTGACAGGTTTATATTTTGGTTACAGGTAAAATGGCTTTAGCCTACATGTAATACACACCTTTGCCCAACTTTAACAGGAGAAAGCTAGGAAATGTGGGTTGCAAAGATGCAGATACCAGCATGTTTGCATGTTTGCCCCTAACAACAGTATCAGGGATACCATTGTTCAGGATGAATCCAGAGGATTGATGGGGGTCAAAAACACATAACTTCACACCTTGACACATTTTAAATGGGACAAAATAAAAAGGCAAAATCAGTGACAGCTTTAGTATTATTTGATAGATACTGGATTATTAACCATTTATCAAAGACATGTAGAAATCACACAATGATCAGGTTCTTGAAGTGAGCAGGAAAGCAGAGCTTTATTGTGTGCTTACAGGAGGCACAGTTCTGCCTGTAGCTCAAACAGCAATGTTTCCCTTTTAATACAGTGAGAGTCACACTAATTTAGCCATACAAGAGGACACCAAAACAAAAGCAGATATTCCGGCAGAAAAACATCTACAAGATATTTTCCTAGGCAGTTTCAGGTGTTTGCGTACTAAGAGAACATTTAGTTTCACAATGGAATGTCTATTACCTGATAAAAGAGAGTCATGAGTGATTGCAGCTATCAGCCAGCTACTTGCCAAGGCTATGGATAGTTATGAGACAGAGCCCATTGTTCTTTGCTCAGAGCACAAAATTATTAACCCTTTAGATTTCCTCAGAAGGAAAGGGGATCACACATTCCACTCTAAGAGCTAGATAGATAGATACTTTATTGATCCCGTGAGGGAAATTGCAGTGCAACAGCAGCTTAACACACACAACACAGCCACAGTGTAACGAATTATATACTAATAGTACAATACATACAATACAATACAAGAGTTACTCACAGTCCGGACACACAAGAGGAAACTAGAACAGAACAGTACACAGAAAATCGTATCACACGTATGAATATAAATATAGATGTAACCATAGATATAAATATAAATATAAATGTATTGCACAGGTCCCTGGCATATATTGCACAAAAGTGGTTGTAAACGGGAAAAAGAAAAAGAAAAAGAAAGAGAACAGATGTAGCAGTATATGTGTATATGCGTTTAGTCCAGAAACAGGTCACTGTCGCTGTTGCCTCTGCCAAGACGCAAGGTGGATGCGTTGTACAGTCTTATGGCAGACGGCAAGAATGACCTCCTGTAGCGCTCCCTGTCGCACCGTGGATGAATCAGTCTATTGCTGAACGTGCTCTTCATTCCTGCAAGCCTGTCATAGAGGGGATGGGAGAAGTTGTCCATGATGGCCTCCAGTTTGGACATCATTCTCCTCTCAGCCACTACCTCCAAGGGGTCCAGGTCAGACCCAATGACAGAGCTCGCTCTCCTGATGAGCTTGTTCAGCCTTTTGGAATCTACTGCTCTAATCCCAGAGCCCCAGCACACCACTGCGTAGAAAATGGCACTCGCTACCACCGACTGATAAAACATGTGTAGCATCTTACTACACACATTGAAGGACCTGAGCCTCCTCAAGAAGTAAAGTCGGCTCTGTCCGTTCTTATAGATGGATAGATGGATGCATAGCTGTATGCATAATTAGGGGCATCACAAGGGAGAGGGGGAGTTCAATAACAAAATTAAATAAAATATAAATTAAATAAAATATGTTTCATACTTATATCAAATTGTGTGATGAAATATCCTCTATTATTTGCATTGATGTAACATGTAAAATGATCAAGATTAAGTAATGCGATGATTCTATAATGTATATCTAGCACCATCTATGGGCCATTCAGAGAGTTTTTTTCTGTGTTTCCATAAATTATCATTTAAAAAACATGTATTCACACTACGATATTTCAACTTTGAAATCCATTAATCTTTAAGTGATGCTATTAATATTATTGTTATTTTCAAATCTCAAATAAAACCAATAAAAAACTGGTTTGCACAGTTTTTTAAAATATTGCATGTACAGTAGAGCAGTACAAAATTTATATAATGGGGCTTATATATAATGGGGACTATATTTTATTAATACTTTATGTATGTTTCACAGATGATTAATGAAGAAGTTATACAATATACAGAATATAAAGTAGATGGTTAAAGTAATTAACATGGTAAGAATTTTCTGACAATTTCTCCACACCAGTAAGTACAATATTTTTATAAGCAGTCCTTTTCATTACAACATAGAATTTATATAACATAGATTTGTCTAAATCTTTTACTGTGCAAAAACAATGCTATCAAATGGGATAGAAAGAAAAGGTGTTGATGTGAATTTGTGAAATGAAGTGCAAATAACTACGTTGCAGTTGTTTATTTTAAATGTATAAAGCTACATTTAGTCATTTGCTTTACATTTACAGTAATTAATTTACAGCTTTCTAAAATTATATTCTCATGTGGTATACACTACCATCACTGCCATCTACTGCTTCTTTCAAGAAGTGCTTAAAGTGCTGGAAATAGTTATGTTCCAGTACAATGGTCATTCTTCAAAATCTTGAATAGCTTCTGATTAACAATATGCATCAACATTTAATCTTTTCTGAAATAGACATGACAAATGCATTGCTGCTTTTTAATATCACAAAATCTGTATAGGTAAACAATAGTAGTGCAACAAAAAATTAAAGATGTGCCTCTACATATGCAATTTGCTCTGGAAGTTCTCAAATTCATTCTTTAATGAGTGTAATGACAATAAACTTGAACTTGAACTTGAACTTTGAAGGATTTCATCATTATCAAACATTAGGTCAGGGCTAACATTGGTAACATTGGTTTTGTTTTGGCTGCAACAGTGATTGACTGTGTATCTTTGGCTTCACTTTTTCTTCAGAGAATTTAAAACCTTACTAGATCTGCCATGTGATATTCTGTAGAGAGTTGACCGTTTTGCTGTGTTGCTAGGCTTTTCAATCTACTTTTTCTCTCCTACTGTCCTTCTTAACTTTATACCAAAGCCGACCTTCAGAAGCCCAGTAGAGCTCCACTTGCTTCTGCAGTGGAGAATGTAGTGTGTTTTGCTCATGAGGTTTCACTAAGATCTAGTTTCTTTATTGACCCCATCCTGAGGTTTCAGAATGTCTTCACGCTCCCAAAAAAATTATACTTTTTGTGTTGAGGCAGAGATTATTGTTTTGAAGACATGGCAAAGTCTCAGTCTTCACTACAAGCTTCTACTTCAAGGAACCTGAAGCTTTGACACTCCCTAACCTTGCAAAAAGTCCTAGTCCTTGACGACTGGTTTCACGTTTTTTCAGTGCACCAAAGACTACTCCTGAGCAGAGTTTTGCGCCACAGTTTAGTAAAGTCCCCATTTCATATGACGTCTTTGAGGTCTTGCCAGGCTATGATTTTCTCCCAGAATTAACAACATTGCGGTTATCTGCTATATTAATTCCTAGGGTGCACTGTACTGGTTAACTCTCTTTGTGCATCACGGAGTGTGTGGCTCAGCCCCTCCTTTGTGAATTTACACTACTCCCTTATGGGAGATGCCTCTGTGTCCCCAGGTGTAATGGTAACAGACTCAGGAAATATTTAATGCCCTCAATAATCCCACTCTCAAACAGTGTAAAATAACTCTCCTGTCTCTCCCAACACTAATTTACTGACTTATGTTTGCCTGGCTGTGTCTTATTGTTGCATTGGACTATGCCGTAAGACAAATTTCCACCCAGAGATAATAAAGCTTGAACTGAATTGAATTATAGTCAACCTCAAGATCTTCATGTGGACATAAAGGTCTTTTGACTTGTGGGCATACTTAACCCTGCAGCAGATCTTGTGTTTCACCACAAACTTTGGTTTCAGGGGATTGAATTGGCCTGTCACTTAAACATTTTTTCTTTATAAGATTTCATCCAAATACATGATACAGTACATTTTTTCCCCAAGAATTAATAACATAAAACCTCAATGGTTCTTTGCTCTGGCACTGAGCTATGTTATATATATTGCCAGTAGCCGTATCTCCCTGCAACTCACAACTGGCAGCCCACTGAAGCTAAGCAGGTGTGAGCCTGGTCAGTACCTGGATGGGAGACCTCCTGGGAAAAACTAAGGTTGCTGCTGGAAGAGGTGTTAGTGAGGCCAGCAGGGGGCTCTCACCCTGCGGTCTATGTGGGTCCTAATGCCCCAGTATAGTGACGGGGACACTGTACTGTAAACAGGTGCTGTCCTTCGGATGAGACGTAAAACCGAGGTCCTGACTCTCTGTGGTCATTAAAAATCCCAGGGCGTTATGCATAAACTGATGCATACAATGCTTCTTTTGATGCCCAGTACAGTATGTTTTTACTGGCAAACTGAAAAGCAAGAGCAAACCCCAAAATGCTCTTCTTCAGAATATGGGCAGCTTTTAGGCACTTGATTAATAAAAATCTTATTTGGCTCATACATCTTTATTCAACAACATCATCAATTCTGTTGCCATGTTTCAATATAAACATTTTCACATTTCAAGTTTTCTAAACTATGTCTACAGATTCATATTTTTTTATCCCATTTCACCTGGCATTTATTTATACTGTAGGACTAACTGATTACTAATAGTAGCCTCTTTGTAGGTTTCACATTCCTTCTATGGTGTCAGTTTACCCAAAGTCACCCAGCAGCCTTTTCTGTTACTCTGTGGGAATCCACAGAAGGAAGTATTTTCTTTTACGGTATTGTCAAAGAATGTACTTCCCACCTACACATACAAAACCATCAAAGATAGGAAAGGAAACCTGGTGAGCTTATTGTGAAAACAGCTTTTCAGTTTCAATACTGTATGTACTTTTTTTGTGGGGTTTTATCCTCTCTGTGGGGTAAAAGTATAAATGTTTCATGTAAAATTGCTTCAAAACTCTAGTTGATAAAGAAAAAGTATGTTAAGGTTTACTAATGCAGACATTAAAAAATGCCAGTACTGACAGGCACCTTCGATCATTTGAGATTTTAAATTTGTGTACAATTTAAAATAGTGTAGAAAGTGAGTGTGCTGCTTCATTACTATGAAAAAGCGCAATGCTACAATTGTTCTCTCAGGATAAGCGTTTAACATCTGTTGCAAAATAAACTGCTTTGGTCATTGGGCCCAGCATTCAATTACACATACTGTACATCTTGATTGTGGTTTTTAATTAGCCTGAGAGTTTTCTTGTACACATTCATTGTAGACTACCTCTACACAGCTTTAAGTATGCAATTAATTTTTAAAAAGTAGGTGAAGATTTTGGTTAATTCTAGGCTCCTATCCCTTCTCAAATACTCACTCCAGGATCTATGATCTGTAAGCAGTGCAAAATGCATGATTTAGAGAGCTTCTGTACTCTCATGCAAATAATAACAATAAAACATTAAATCATTCAAAATTGTAATTTTAATAATTAAAGGAAAATAAGAGAAAAATGCTTAAGAAATACCCTCATCAAACACAAGAGAACAGAATTAAAAACTTGGGATACATACAACATTTTAAGAAATAAAAATGACTGATCCTAATTAATGTGAACACAATAATGACTAAAAACACAAAATGAGGTATACAATGCACCATGTTAACCATCTTTGAACAAATCTCACTTCAGCATGAAGCCATAGCATCCAGACTGCATTTGTGGTCCTCATTAGGAAGGCACTGTAAAAAAAATGCATTGAGTGCCTTATCCAATGGTATTGCTGATGAGGGTGACTTATTTGTAATGGTGGCAATCGTACACCTTCCTCTTCCAGGCTAAAAAGAAGTCCTCTGTAGTATTGAGAAATGGGGACTGCGCTTTCAGGAATATCGTGATGTACTCTGGATGTGCTGCAAACTACTCTCATACTACTGATGCATGATGGATGTTTACACTACATAGATCATGATAAATGTACAGTAATTGCAGCCATTAGATGTACAAGGTGCACATCCAGAAAATACAGCTTTAGCACAGAGCTTCATGCCACAGCTCTTCTGATATGGCAGCACACATTATTCCCTCACATTATAGTCTCTCCACTCAGTCCCTGCATAGTGACTATTGCTTGGTCATCAGTAATGTTTTGATCATGGTTCCCATTTGGTTTGGTCCATCTGAGGTGATGGAAGCCCATATTATCAACACATAGGAACTTATAGCAATTGGTACTCACATTAGATTCTATCCTTCACTGAAAAAAAAGATTTATTCATATAGTATGTGTTGCTTGGTTTTACATTTGAAATAATAATGTTCACACCCCTCCTTTCGTACTATTGAACATAGCTCACACACCACAAGTACAGTATACCTGTATGCACACAGTTTACAAAGCACCCTACTGTCATACCAGTACTGTAGTACCTACTGTACCTAAACTATAAACAATACCTTCACTAATTTCTTTGTACATGCACCCAATATAATAAATTCATAAGTGTCTGGTACCTTTTCCAGATTTTCCCATTTGTGCTTATGCAGATGGCATCTCTTGAAATGTTGTTGTGTGTGTAATGATGCTGTACTAGATGTCTTTTAAGCTAACACAATTCAGTTTCAGCAGCATTTTTACTATGGCCCTCTTCTGCTCTGCAATTAGAATATTTCCACTGATGTCTTTTGTTTCAATGCTGATAAACACTGCAATGCAAATACAGAAATTTCACATGAACACTACAATGTAATGTGAACCTTCTTTCAGCAATTTCTGTTATACATGTACTGTACGTTATGTGCATTTTCAGAACCAATATTTGACTTACCACCAATTCTCAGTCTGAAATATTTTGGTAATTGAGGTTAAAGCTGATAAATCAACAAATCTAGCTGCCCACATGAGACTTCTATGATATGGTCAACAGTTGCTGTATTTTCATTTGAGATAACAACTTGTTGATCTCCATCACAACCATGTCCACATCCAGCACCCTCGTCTCCTCACTCTTGTGTAGTAATGTAGTGATTATCAATTCTGATACCTTGCATTCTCAAATGCCATAATTGTTACAAAAAGATAATTAGTTTTAGGTATAAATAGTAACTAACATTTCAAACAGCTACAATACTTACGTGAGACAATATTATTCAAAGAACTGAGCAAGTGATGAAGAGGTTCACATTTTCTATGGAAACTTGACATATTGTGTAAGATTGATAAACCATTTTACAGCGTATTGTGAAAAATGTGTTGAGTCAGTTGTTAAAATTTACATTTGCAGTTTTCCTTAAGCTAAGGCAAAAGTGGACCATGCAGCAAAATGATGATTCTGAATGTATACTGTAAGTAGATCTACAACAAAATGGCTGAAGAAAAATAAATTGAGCATTTTGGCTTTAGCCAAGTTAAAAAGCAGACCTAAATACTACTGAAATGTGAAGGCAGGGTCTGACATTTTTATGTTTGAGGTCTAATTTAGAGTACATGAGAATACAGATCAACCTAGGGAGTCCACAAACCTTTTTCTGCACTTTGTTTTATTTTACTGATAATTTCTATTGTATTGTATATTGTACACCTTTAATATAAGGTGAAGATATTTTTAGCATTATGAATATGAAACAATCCCGGGTCAGCCTATTTCATAAAAATGTAGTAAATAACTGCCACAAAAAATATCAAAACCCTTTCCTTAAGTATTATTTTTTGTCCTTTCTTCACTATTTCTTAGTTGCTAAGGAACTGCAATGTTTAAGTATCAACTAAGATTTGATTGATGTAAGACCTAAAGGAGAGGCTGCTTTTAATCTTCTATGCCTCACTATTTTCTCAGCCTAAGGCTGTGCCTCATTTATTGAAAGCATTATTACTCATCCTAAGACTACACGTCCTACACTTCATACAAGCATAAGTGCTCCTTTTATTTAACGTTTATGCAACTATCATCATGCACACGGTAGTGCTTATACTGTCTCTTAAGTGTGCTAGATTTTATGGGATGCTGTTTTTCTGTATTGATTCAACTACAGTACATAAAGCTGTGTTGAAGTTTCAGACCCTCCTGTGGTGAATTACAATGATGGTGAAAAATATATATTTTTATCTTAAACACCATGTCCCACTTAAATGTACAGTATATACTGTATAACATTTTGGAAGCTGTGATCAGTTGGCATCACTTTACACAGAGGCTTGTGGGAGTTTTGTTGAATCACATACTTTGGCTTTCTTCAAGAAATCTAAAGAGAATCTCAGACCAATGAACAATAAGTAATCCAAATAACTAGGTAGATGCTATGATTTCCCCTTGTTTGTAACCTGTCATAATGTATATTCGGAGTCACAAAAGACTGCTATTACCATGTGTTGAAGATTTTTCCAAACTAAGTGTACAGTATAGTCTGTAAAGTGTCTAGTTAATGTGTGGTGAACGTTCTGGCACACTATGGCTGCCATCGCATCATCCAGGTAGATGCTGCACATTGGTGGTGGTGGAGGAGAGTCCCCATTACCTGTTAAGCGCTTTGAGAGGAGTGTCCAGAAAAGCGCTTTATAAGTGTAAGCAATTATTAATTGTTATTATTATTATTAGTAGTAGTAGTAGTAGTAGTAGTAGTAGTAGTAGTAGTATTATATTCTAGAAGATTATCATGTCAGGGTTTCTTGCTCACCTTTAGAACGTCGTTTTTTTCTGACCAAAAATAAAACTCAGTGGTCAACATTTGTGCATAGTTCACATGCATTTCTTTCCATTATAGTCTTCTGATAACACTTTTTTTTCCATTTGAGGCTTGTCACTTAATTTCTCCTTAATGCCTTTGTTATTAATTAGCTTAATTTATTTTTAAAGTCACACAAAATATATTTTATTTAACATACTTACTGACCTGGCAAGTACAAGAAATATGCCAGGAATTCCCATAAGAAAACAAAGCTCCTACATGTCCTGATACGATTTTTTGCACCCTGATAACTTCTTTGTCTAAATAATACACTTGTTTCCCATCTAGAGATTTTTCTAAAGCACACCCTGAAAGAGTTTCCACAAGGACTTTCAGTGACACCTACTTATTAGTACAAATTCATTCCAATCCTATTCCTGTAAGAGACAGCCATTCACTGTACTTCCTTTCACATACCAGACTTTAGCATGGAAGAAGCATATTTCCTAAGTTTCATTTATAAAGTGTAGCATAAAAACGAAGATTTGAAAGATGACACATTACTGGATTGAGTCCAATACACACCTTTTCTTTTTATGCTGATCCTAACTCATAAAAAGACCTATCAAATAGTAAGGTTAAATGTAATTGAAATTGAATTATTTCTGGTTATAAACCTACTAAATTGAAAACATTTTGGATTCATAAAACTATTCCTTCTATCTTATGCATTTGATACATTATAGGGAAATGTGCAGTAATAATACAAATCCTGGTTAAGGCTCCTTAAAAGCTCTTAGATCAGCCGGGACTGTTTCTTGGGAAAACTGAGACTATATTTATAAAGCTTTTTTCTGAATGTATATAATAGAAACTATAGCTGTACATAACATTAACCAATGACCAAACAACATATTGTTTTCAATTTTATACCAAGCTGCTTTATCAATTAGAATATTTGAAAACTAAGGCTTGTTCCACTTTAACAAGAACAATATTAGGACTCTCTAATAAGGTATGAGACAGTTTTGTATTAAAAGTTTGGGTGATGTCAGAGATGAAAAGCAAGTAGATTCCTTGCTGGAGCATATAGATATACAGTAGCCCTACTGTATGTGTTTTGTTTAGTAACTTTGCATCTCACATCCATGGATAAATGCATCTTCAAAGGAATTGTAAGAGTTGTGAATTATAATAATTCCTTACACTTATATAGTACTCTTCTGGACACTCCACTCAAAGTGCTTAACAGGTAATGGGGACTGCCCTCCACCACCACCAATGTGCAGAATCCATCTGGATGGTCTGGATGGTACACACCAGCTATCGGTGGGGAGGAGATCAGATTTATGAAGCCAATTCATAGATGGGGATAGGAGGCCATGAATAGTGAAGGCCAATGGGGAATCTGGTCAGGATGCCGGGGTAACTGAGAGTCTCATCCAAAGGATGGCGCCTTTTTACAGTATAGTGTTCCCATCACTATACTGGGACATTAGGACCCACCCAGACTGCAGGGTGAGCACCCCCTACCGGCATCACTAATACCTCTTCCAGCAGCAACCTCAGCTTTCCTAGGAGGTCTCCCATCCAGGTATATATCACTACCAATATGTGTTACATAATAAGCATGACCTTATCTACACTTGGCAAGGAGTTGTAAGCACATTTTGCATTGGACTAGAAGGAGAGATCAAAGGTAATGCATGGTTACCATATCAATCCATTGAATCCATTGTGGCCTACGCTTCTATACAGTATGTTTCTATTCTTGTGTGATAAATCGTGAGATAATTCATTTCACAACATTTGTATATACATACAAAACACATCTGAACTATGACTTTCAGCAGCAATGTTTTATTATATAGCAACATGTATGGAACAGTTTTGAGAGGACTGTTCAGAGAAATTTCTGTAGATGCTTTTAAAAAAGACCAATCCAATTGCAACAAAGTGCCCAATCAACATGTCCTGAACAGGTTCACATCTTGGACATGGGATTTAATTGGAAAATGTTTAATATCTGAAGTTGATTTAGTTCCAAAACATTTTCAACCAAACCATGTATCCTCTGTATGCCTCTATAATCACCTGATTTTTGTTTTTCAACCAAAGGTACAGATTTTATAGTCTTTGAAAATTTGACATTTATGTTTTTTATAACAGCAAAAATCAGAAAAATAAAGACAGGAAATAACGATAAAAAGTTAATAAGTCGCAAAGCATGTTGACGTATTTGAAAATGTACTGTAATATTCTTTATTATATGCATGGCACTTAAAGACTTTTACAATCTTTAGAAATGTGAAGGTTTGAGGGAAAAGCTTTGTGGACATAATATATATATATATTATACAGTATGTACAATATATATGTCTAACATACCACAATATCTAATCCATAACAAATATAATACTCCACTTAGCCACAAGAAAGGAATTTTTGAACATAAGTAAAATGAAAGAGCTAATAGTGGACTTTCGGAGACACAGGCCACACACTCACAGCCCACTCAGTACTGATGGAACGGAAGTGGAAACAGTCACCAGCTTTAGGTTTTTGGGAATTCACATTTCTAATGATCTAACCTGGACTGTGAACATGGACTCTTTCTTGAAGAAGACTCAGTGCCTTTATTTCTTGAGGTGCCTCAAACGATGGGGGATGCCAGTACCTATGTTGGTGAACTTCTACCGCTGCACCATTGAGAGCATCCTCACCAATGGGATCACCGTGTGGTACGGCAACACCTCTTCTTGGTCTCACAGAGATTAAACAGCTCTATGAGGACCGCTGCCGTAGTAGAATTCTGGCCATCACAGAGGACAGTCACCACCCCGGGCATGAGCTCTTCACCTGACTGCCCTCAGGAAAGAGATACAAGAGCATAGGGACACTTACCACTAGATTCTTCAATAGCTTCTATCCACAAGCAGTGCGATTAGCGAACACATTTAGCCATGCCCCTTGGACCACACCTACACCATCTACCTCATTATGATTTCTTATTTATTGCACATCTCCAGTCATTGTTTACATGTCTGCATTGTTTACATTCAGACTGTTTACTTATTTGTTTGTACATTGTCTACTGTTTGTATATTGTTTGTATATTGTCTTGATGCACTGTCTGCACTTTGTGTTGCACTTTGTGTTGACAAACACTTATCCACATTGTATTTATTCTAAAATCATAAGAACTACTATTATTGCACAGAAAGACGCCCCTCAACTACTGGTGTGGCCCGTTATTTATAGGTAATTTTGTGTACCTACTGTAAATTAATTTGTGTTTGAAACACCAAAGTGTTGGAATACTTATGCAACCATGATTTTCCATTTTCTTTCATTTTAATCATCCATGTCTTTAATTTGTTTTTTGCTTTGAAAGTGCAGATTATGTTTTGTAAATAACAACTATTGCTACTTTAAAGTCTCATGACTGCAAGCTTTTAAGGCATCAACATGTGAAAACTGTCCGAGGGTATAAATATTTTTGCAATGCACTGTCCATATAATCAAATAAAATTAACTATTTAATGTGATTATTCAAGTATATTCAAACTTCCAACATTTTTATCTCCAGAAAGACTCCTGTTAAAAATTACACTGCAGATTTGAATTAAACAAAAATATGTTTAGGATTTGTTTTTTAAGTCTTCACAATATGTGTTGGGAGACAAGAAAAAGAAATAAAAAGCTTTGACAATCAGTTTGTATATGTTTTTGTGCCTGACCTATCACTGCTCCTGCCAGGGTTATTCTTTTAAATGAATTACATCTGCTAGAGATATTTTTTAGAACGGAAGTAAGTGATGGAGTAATGTTCTGTCCAAGTACACGTCAGTGTGATGAGTTCAGGGAAGTCTCTTTTGGCATGGCTATATCTAAGTCACACTCTACTTACTTTTAATTACATGCAAAGGCTAACAGAAAATTACGCTTATGCCCACACCCACATAGCAGGTACAGAACAAATTGAAACTTTATTCACGTATCTACTTGTTTCCCGTATGTTCTGTTCAAGTTTGCACAATTCGGTCAAATAAATTATAATCTTAGAAAATGTACTTAAAGTACAAATTCCAAAGATGAGATATAAAGTTACAAAGCAATAAAAATAATGCTCCAGAACTATGTCTGACCATAATTGGAATACTTCCAACCAGTCTCCAAGCTGTCTTACATGTAACTGTACTTCTAGTTACTGTAAGTGAATGCTTTTTAAACTGAAAGGCCATTACCTCTTTATTTACTATCTATAAGAAATGTAGCATTTCTCACATTGGAACACAAACCAGAAGGAGCTACACCCTTCAGCAGTAGTTTTTGAGACTCCTGGTGTAGTATCAGTCTGAGGTTATATAATACATATATTAGGCTACACTTAAAATATTGCATATGATTCTGATTGCCACATTAAAAAGAGGGCATTAGTGACTGTAAAGTGTTAAAAAAAAGAGTAACCAGAATAATTCCAGGTCTAGAAGGATTGTCAAATACAGACAAATTAGTTGAGCACCTCCAAAATACTAAAGAGGCAAAAAATGTCCCCTGCTTGCCAGAATTTTCTCTCTAATTTTATGTATAAAATACATTCTTTTTTACTCCTGCTTACCTTTTCTCAATTTTAACAACAGAAGCTGATCTTTGTCGTCATTACTGTTTGTCACATTGATAGATGGACATTTGTTAAAAGAGGTGATTACCATTGAATACATATCAGTATATTGGTGTTCTAGCTTTTTCTGCCTTAAATGCATCAAAACCAATTTATAGTTAGGCCTATCAATACAGTTTTCTTTGAAAAGTGTGACACTGAAAGTCCTAAATACTTTGCATTTTTTTAATTTACTTTACAATGACATGTCTAACTGTAAAATATAATTGGTGTTCATTTTTCCTTCACATGATCCGAATATATCAAAACTTATGTATTGCCTCCTGAATATACATAGGATAAATTACCATGTTTAACTAGAACTATTTACAATACCATGGTTGCAGTTATTATGCAGTTATTATGCAATTTCCCTCACGGGATCAATAAAGTATCAATCTATTATATACTGGATATATTGTACATAATAATACATACATATGCACATACCGTATTGTACAGTACATCAGTAAATTGAAGAACTGAAAACAGAGTTAAACGGGCTTTATGATTAGTGATCAGCAGCATCTTCGTGAAGAACTAATAAGGACAAAACAATCACAAGCTCTTTCACTTGTTGCAATGTTCAGTGAAAACCATCTTACTTTCTTTCATAATAAGATACGATCACTTTATTGGCCATATACAGTTTCTTGTATTACGAATTTGTCTTTTCACATACCACAACCACAACACACAGACAGGGAGAGAAGCTTGGGGTCAGAACACAGGGTCAGCTATTTATACAGCACCCCTGGAGCAGTTGGGGTTAAGGGCCTTGCTCAGGGCCCAACAGAGTAAGATTACTCTGCCGGCCACGGGGTACGAACCAGCAACCTTCCAGCCACAGGTGCAGATCCTTAGCGACAGAGCCACTAAATTAGCAAATTTAGTGTTTTTAATATGGAAAACAACATCAATCAGTGTCAAGATTAAAGAGACATTAGAGTGTATTATGAAATGTAAACACTGAAAATGTTTTTGAAAATACTATTACCTACCTGTGTATTAGTACGCATGTATTAAATATTTATTATTGAAAGAAACAAGCAAAAATTACTGGTAAAAATATCTGGTGGAATTTACAAGACATGTAGTAGGAATTTATATATCTGATTAAACATATGTACTGTACCAAGAAACCTTGATTCATTTTCTATCCATTTGGTGCCAGCATGCCAGCCATAGAAAATATATGTGAATGTAATAGGTTTCTGCTTCATTAAATGTTTTCCAAAAACCGATCTGACAAGTGGTTTATATATTTAAATGATTCGATCACCTTTATGATAAAAAACAGTTTTTCTGTACGCCGTTACTACTGTGAGACCCACTCTCTACCTCACTATGAGCAATCAATGTACTGTAATGTCTTTATTCTAAAAATCACTGATGGAATTTTGATGGGTTAAGGATAAATAATTTCCCTTCATATTGTGGTATTTTAGAATCTAACATTTTTGACATTGTTAGAATAGGTGTTATACTGGAATTAACATAAAATTATAATTTCCTTTAATTTCTTTGTGGAAATATACATTAATGCATTTAATGTGGAAACTCCATAAGAATGGCATCACCATCAGAGAGAAAATATAATTATTGGTCATTTTAAAGGCAATAGACTTTTGATTACATCTCTTACATATAGACATGCAGCAAACATAAATAAAGCCTAAGGCCGGAAAAGGAGTGGGTGATGTAATACACTCTTTTTCTTGCTTTTACTGTACATAATCTCATTTTCTAAAGTACAGGAATTCACAGGATTTACTTTCACTTTTCTTCTAAGACACCTGCTCAACCTGCTCCACTTCCTTGTTCCCAACACTTGACATAGGTTTCATTATTCTTTGTGACAAGACAGTACAGCAGGTCACACTAATTTAATAGAAATGTAATAGAGCTGTTTTAAGTAAAAGCTAAAATATCATTCTGATTTTCAAAATAGCATTTGCATATTAGGACCCAATATGGTGAGACACATAAAACGCAACTAGTTGTACTCCAACCTAGATCTTTCTGACATTACTTATAAAATTGAGCTTGTCTCCTTTCATGTATTGTCAGAACGTTTTGCCTTTGGAACAAATATTCTGCACATTTTGTGAAAGTTATTGCAAGTGATTTAAAGTGATTATACCAGTACATGTTCACCGAGAGATAACACTAATATATGAAAAATATGAATATTTGCTCCATGAAAAAAAAAAACTTTAACTTTGCTGGATTAAAAGGGGTTTAAAAATGACAAAAAAGAACATTTAAAGGGAGAAAACAGGAAAAACAACGCTAAAAAATGAACCATAGCCTATGTACATGTCCATTTACTTTTGAGTCACTGAGAAGTTGCATGCAATGTTCCAGAAATAATTAATTGTGTCAAAATATACTTTTGAATTATTGAAGTTTTTTTAGAGTTAACTTTTTCATAAGCTTTTCTACAGGTAATGTAGAAGAAGAAGCTTTTCTTCTGCTTGTTTTATTACTAATATTATAATAATTGTTAATTATTGTACAACTACAGCATGCAAATAATTATGTTAATATTTTCTTAATTAATTATGAATATTAGTGGCAGTTGTAGAAATTGTTATTGTAAATGTATTGGCAATATTAGTGTAAAAATAGCTGAGGATTTTTTTTCTTTTTGACAACTTAGCTTTATTGCTACAACTTCTGTAGATCTGAAAATGTATTTAAGCTACAATTGCACACAGATGACTTGCCAACCAAAGTCTTTACCTGACTTGACCTAGTACTAATATTGTAATAGAGTCTTATGCTATAAAACTGTGGAAAACAAAATGTGAAAGCCTCCCACCTACACAGAGTTTTCCACTGTGTGGGCATTTTACCTGGAAATAACTGTTCCTGCCTAGTGCAAAGTGACACAAATATGTTTCATTTTGTGTAAACCTAACAGGTGCGGTGTCCCCTTAGGGTTGACAACATGGTATATAAGAACTACAACAGTGCACAGAATGGCAACAAAGATCAAGGAACGACATCCAAAACCTGCTCAAGAACTGAAGCCCAAAGATCTTCACCTGTAAGGTAACCTTACTCTCTAACCTATGATGTGTTTCTTCTTACAGTTCTTACAGTATTGTTGCATATTTTATGGAGGGTGACTGAATTCTCTATTCTCTATAGGAGTCTGTGTTATTTTAATTTAGGACAATTTTATCAATCATAAACTGACTTTCCTGTTGTTGAATATTCCAAATTATTTCCACATAATCAATATATAATTTGCATATTAATGATCTCTGATTGTTTTACAAAGCTAGAAAAATTCAACATCAAAGCAAACAGCCATGGACAGCTGTTTCATCTTTATTAAGGATCATGATAGAGCTATGGTATACTTTGACAAGAAAAAAAGAGGCTTTTGAAAAATGTTATTGTAAATAAAAGCAATTTACACCCAAGAACATTCTAAATATGACTGAGTGATGAGTTAAGTAAGGGTATAAATGTTTCAAGCTTGGGTAATAATCCAGGCAATAGAGCTAAAAATGTTCTGAGGACCTGTTGTTATTCAAATATAGGCTTTGTGAGTGTTTTACTAGATGTCAAACGTTTTACTAAAAGTAGTGTATTGTGTCTATTACAAGTTTAATATGTATTAAAGATTATTTCTGCCATCTCCCATTGCAATACAGTTACGTTATAAAGATTGGTTTGTTTATGTAGATTTATGTTTTATCAATAGATTTTTGTGTTGTTGTTTGATTTTCAGGAAATATGTGTTGGATCAGAATTGTGTTTCTTGCTGCCCTCATCTGCTTTCTCCTCCCGATTCTTCAAGCACACAAGCATTGTTTTGAACATATTAAATGGAGGGACCTATTGTGGGATCTGGACAATCTGGTAAATAGTTCTTTTTTAATTCATACAGTATAACCGATGTCATGCTGATAGAATAAACAATTATAAATCAACTTGTTCTAGTTACAAATGATTTTTAAAAATAAATTTAATTAGCTTTTATATATTTAAGCAGCACACCAATAAATATTGTATGCATTCCATATGAAATAAAAAATATATATTGTTCTTCTTGGGTTTTTCTTACTAGAATACAAACATCTCCCCAGAATGTGAACATTACTTTGATGATGCAAATCTCTGTGATGTCACTGCAGTGACAAATGTGGTAAGTTAAAAGCAGTTAAACAGAATTTAAATTGTTTAGTTGCAATATTGTTAACTTTACTCTGTTTCAATGTAAAATGTATCAATTGATTATTGATACAAATTAACAAAAAAATATTGGAGTTCATATAGGATTTTTTTTTCAGGTGAAACATAACAAAATGCTGCTCACCAACATCATCGATAAGACTGCAGTGATTTACCGCAAAGAAAATCCCTTCAAGAACTCAAAGAAATTTGTTGATGGGGTGGTTCATACTCACTCTGTGCTTAGTCCATGTGTGAGTACTTACTTCACATTCCTGTAATATGCATCTATACATACTGTATATATATACACTGTACTATATGTAAGAAACAGTACCTTAGCTCTGCTGTTTGTACACTGGGCTTCCAGTGCACAAAATATATATGGCTTTAATGGGTAACATCTTATTAAAATAATGACATTATTTTAATTCTCAGATGCACTCTCCTCACTCAACACACCATGAAGCAGTAACCACATGCTTTGACAAACTTGAGACCTTTCTAACCAACAAGGTAGGTCTGATGTTTTGTTAGTTAATCCTATATTCTCACTTATATTGAATCACTCATATTAGTACTTCTTGCTTCTCCCAAGCTTTTATTTGATTTGTTTATTTAAAATTATGATAGTATTATTTATTTAGGGTGTTCTACAGTGTTAAATCACAATTATATACCTCTCATTATAATAAGCAGTCTTCATATACTGTAAAAATATTTTATTTAGCTTAAGTATTTTAGCTTAAGTATTTAAAATATCATAGTTTTGATTATTATATGCTACGTAAATATATCTGTTCCCTTGAAAATTATATTCTTAAGTCATATTGATCAACAACTGCCAAAAATGAATGGACAACTCTTTGTAGCCAATTACCTTTTGCTTTCACTCAATGATTTGACCATGCTCCTTATTTTTAACATCATGTCAGAAAACTGATATTGATAAGACTAACACAGAGCATTTTTGCTAAGTGAAAAGCAATTTGCCCTTTCTCATTAATAGCAGCGTTTTGGTGTTTTTAACTGGGAAACAAATGGCCAGATTAAAGGGAAATGTTGAGACAAAAAGTAAACCCCAAAAATGCAGAACACTATTTATTTGCTAAGCATCAGCTATATAAAAACAGCATTAAATTCACTTCTACAACTTTTGCTACATATTTCTCCACTTCTTTTTCTTCTGTAACATGACTACAAGGACCTTATCACTATTTTCAAAAATGTTCTTTTGAGATTTAAAAAAAATTGTATAGATTCTCTGACATCAAAGGGGGTTCAGTTATTGAGCTTTTCTCCAAAATTAGGAGGTGGATTTGACTGAAGTGAGAGCACATGTTGATTTTATTCCCACCAAAGTATGCCCCTGTCAAACTTTTTAAATCGATTTGATACAGTATGATGATAACATCAAGCAGGGGCACTCTGATTGGATTAAGGTAGAGAACCAAATGGTTTACATTATGTGGGATTCCTAACCAATGGCTCTGATCTCACAACTGTCACACAGGCTGGACAAATGATCTTGGCAGGCCATACACAGCACATAGGCCTTATGCTTGACACCTCTGAATTAGAATCTATATTAATGCATTTCTTTATTTCCCTTTCATGGTTTGAATAACCATGGCAGTTTGTATTTAGTGCAAGCATCTGCACTTCCTGAAAGAGCTAGAGGTAATATCTTAAGGATAAATCAACAGAAAATCAGATGAAATAAGAGAATCAGGTGAAATAAAAATCCTGCTAAAAGTTACACTAAAGTTGAAATAAATTATTTTAATACATTTTAGGAGAACACTATCAGGACTTTTAACACATTTTTACCTTAGATGGGGAATCAGCTTTAGTTCAATATCTTTGAATACCACTGAATAAAATAAGATAACTTGTTTTTCTAAACAAAAATGTAGAATTTTACTTGCTTTAATTTTTCTGAAGAAATAACTAGTTTTTGTTTTTGTTTTTTACTTTTTTAGGCCAACAGCAAGTGTGCTTGGGAAATTGTGCATGTCAAAACAAGAGAGATGCTTCAGAGGCTTGCACATTTCACTTCAAGACGAAGACGGTGAAACTTGATTACAACCACTGGCTCCATTTATTTTATTGTCAAATTCTGTCCTGTTGTGTACCTACTGTATCTAAAAACAGTTGTTGATCTAACAGATCAGTTGTTGAAAGCAATAGAAATTGAAACAATAACACTACCGTACTTTATAAATATATTTATATTATCAAAACGTATATTTTAAATGTTTTTTTTCTATTTACTATTTTTATATATTATCTGAAATAAATATTATTAAAATATTTATAACTTGTCTAATCATTTTTTAATCTAATTCAGTTTTCATACATGGCTTTCAAGACCGTTTTCTTAATACATTTCTTAAACCAATGCATGATCTGTTAGCTTGAGCACAATACAAGTGGTGCAGGGTCCTGCCATGTCATACAGAGTACAGCATCATTGAAGACCAAATTTAACACTCATTTAAGAATGATCAGTTCTCAAAATTGAAAACCCATTGTATACAACCTATGCTATGATATTGCACGGATGTTATAGACAATGCAAAGCAGCTTCTTTGCAACACATATTTTTTTTTTATTGGTGTATTGTACACATTGCACTTGTCTCAGCTATGCTTCCCAAATCATGTCACCAAGGCCAAGCACAGTGAGCAGTCTCACCAAAGGTCGCACACTTCAATATTTTTAATAAAACCTGCTTTATATATCAAATGTCTTCCACATTGATCCTGAATAACAATCATTCTGAGCTGTAACACATCCCAGTGCATTACTATATCATTTTAAATAACTGGCTGCCTGTAAAAAATACTCTCTAGCTTTCTATATTAGGTTACATTTCAGCCTTGATGATAGGACCTCTGTCAAGGTTGAACAAAAAGGAGGTTTTGTAATTACTTGAAATCCAGCAGTGGCATCTCGGACAACTGTCTACAGTATGTTCTTCCTTCTCTCCATGGGGGGTTTTTCTGGATTCTCTGGTTCCCTCTCACTTCCCATGCAAGTTTTGATTAGTTATGTATCCAGGGATTATATGCCATAGTATGTTGAGTACTATGCTTTCCATGACCTTTACCAGAATAAGTACCTTTCTGATAATGAATGCTTGGAGAGTCTAATTAAATATTGGCTTTAAGAAAATTCCTTTAAAAATTTTCTTAAAAAAAAGTTAACTATAAGATTAACTAATCATTATGATTATAGCCCCCACAGTTATCAATAAGCACTTTGGATTCCGATTCTGTACCTCAATTGCTGCAATGATGCATATATGTTCCACAACCTAGATAAAGTATGTGATTTGAAAAACAGGTATCACTTTAACCACACTGCTTTGAAAACAATGATGGATTGTTATTGAAACACATTTTGTAATCATTAAACCATTGTGGATCTGCTTACCTGGTCATCATTGAGTGTTGCTATTTTGAATGAAAAAATCTGAAAATATTATATTATGAACTTTTAATCCATGAAATGTTAAATGAAGGAGTAAACAGATCTCATCCAGCTTTTGACTTTGCATTGTATTGCAAAGAAAATAACCAGGACATATTTCCATTGCATTCCTGCCTTAAATAATTTATCAGTTGGCAATGGGGTTAAAGTTGATGTTACAAGCCTTATTCATTTTGAATGTCTATATTTTAGCGCACAAAATAAGGTATTACATAGAAAATATGTTTGATATAGATAATGCATTAGCATTATTGCATCTTTGATTACACAACATTTTTGTTTTGTGTATTCCACTTTCTTGTGAAAATTTATTCATTTTTGAGTTGTTAAAGATGATATATTTCATAATAGGTTAAATTGCTTAAAGATTTCAGAGCCTAAAAGGTAGCACAATCACAACTCATTAAGATTGCTGCAAACTTCGTTAAACAAATGAATTATTTAAAGTTATACACATCTGTAGTAGTTATATTTCTTACTGATGTCACCAGCACGGACTGAAATAGTTTACTAGAATAGTGCACAAAATAATGGTGACAGTCCGTGAGACAGTGTATGGGGAAGACAAAACGGCATCCAAATCCAAACGGGTCCAAGGGCAGGTCAAAACACAGTCCAAGAGTCCATCAACAAGGAATCCATCCTGGGACGCAACAAAGTTAAAATCCCCGGGAGGGGGGAGCACACGGACAAACGAAACATGGAGGTCCAAGGGTGACGGGGCGAGATCCTCCAGACCCCGGGCTCAGGAAATGGGAGGTGTCGGGGATGAGGCCTATGCCCTCAGGAGACGGACGTAGGGTTTCCTGGTGCTAGGCGGGCCTCGCGACATCTTACCCTAATGATGAGCCCCGAGGACTGGAGGAGCTGGTCTTTAAATAATAACGCTAAAAGGGTACACCTGGAGAGCTTAATCACACGAACAATAATGGGAGCAGTGGAGCGCCCTCTAGGGAGGGATGTCAGGCGTGACAACTGACACATTTAACCATTAAGGCTAATTTCCTTCAATAATGATGGTGATTATCTACAGTACCTCATTATAAAGAGCATACCTTTCAAATACTCTGTCCAGCCAAAATATTTGAATGTTACTGTTAATATACCAACCTTTTGATGAAAGATGAAAAACATCAAAGGGAGATTGCAGAACTGAATGAAGCACTCACAAGCTTTCAAGACCAAGAAAACAAACATTAGTTTTTAGGAAGATGGCTGTTCCAGACACGGTAATTTCTTGTTGCTGGAACTCCCTTGAGACATACTGGCAGTGACTAGAGTAATTTAGATTTTCCAGCCCCTCAGTTACTCAGTTTCTGTAGTAGAAGCGAGAACAGTCTTTGGTTTCACATGGAATTGGAGAAGGAATCTAATATGGCGGTTCAGTATAAAAAAAGGGAAAATGCCCCTAACAATTTGTGACTGTAGCACTGCAAATCCCATTGAAAAACCTAGACAAATGACAGTATGAAACAACTACGTAGCAATTCAAAAAACCAGGAAACAGTCTCTTGCAATGACAACGAAATATAACACACTGCACATCTGCCCAAGATTCACATTCTTGATTCTTGATCTTAACAGACAGACCTTAATTCATAAGAAGTGGAAGAACATTTTTTCTAGTAAGAACAAACAGCCTTGGAAAGACCAAAGTTATGTCTTGAAAATGGTATGTCTTTCATGTCATACACATTATGTGAAATGAATAGTGCCACTAGGTTTTGGAACAAGACCACAAATACTAGCATACTGTATGTAGTGACATTAAGGAAAACAATGTTCTGCTAACACTGGTGGATTTTAATAGTAAAGGCACAAACATCTGCTCCCATAATAACCTACCAAGCTGCAAAGGCGGGGGTGTAAAATGTAATCACTTGAATAGTGGTACAAGTACGACACTAATAAGATGGCATTCGCAGAGAACTAACCTCAGTTCTACATAATGATGCAAACTGCAGAGAACAATTAATCTGGCTGCAATAGATAGTGCATACGTATTAATGAGCAAATGAACAAGTAAAGATTTATTCCATGCAGAAAAGAAAACAGATAACACTTCTTCCGAAGAAGGCTCCACAGCCGAAATGTTGTACTCTTAACAGTGCTACATGAAAACTAAAGCTGGTTTCCATTGTTCACATGGTAATTCATAGCATTTTTGTTTTGTATATCCCACATTCTTACCATGTATATCATATCTGTGATGTGAAATATTATTCATTTTTTAGTTGTAAAAGATTATATATATTTTATAATGTAACGCAAATGTGATTTTCCACAGAAGTGTACAGTATATGGTTAAATATTTATACAATACAAAACTAACACAACTACATTAAACATTTATAACAGAAAGAAATTAAAAATGTCATATTTGTTTATCATAGGTATTACTGATTAAACAGAAATGTATGTTTGTCTGTCCTGTAATAAAGTAAAACAAAGATTTAAAATAAAGACAATGAAAAGAAAATGTGTATTTGTTCATCTGCAACCCTTATCTTTTGTTTTCTCAAAAGAAATGACTTATTCCTGCTTAGTTAACCATGATGCATTGTTCACAGCCATTTCACTTCCTTAGTTTCCCCACTGATATGTAGAATTTGTACCAGATCGAGATTTTTAATGATTTTTTAAAGTTGCTTCTTGTATTTGCTGCAGTACTTTCTATAGTTTCAATACCTTTTAATAGGGAGGGCCATTTAGTGCAAGAAATGTAATTGGGGCAAGGCAAACACCAGGAAACTGCAGGGTTTTGACTACAAATGCCAAAATATATTAAACCAACTTTATGACCTAATGTCTGACACAACACAAACAAATCTGACATGAACAGGACAAATTCGCCAAGCGTGACTGACATGGGTGAAGTGAAGGATGTAGTCACACTGATGCACTGAATTTTGCTTTGAAAACAGAGACCCGTATTTGCAAAGTAGCATCAGTAAGAAGGTATTCCAGCCAAACTGGCTTTTCCTTTTAGTACCAAATACCACCAATTCATTTTCTAAATTCTTGACCAAATACAGGGTTGCAGGGGAGTCACAGCCTTGACAGTAACGTATACAAGACACCCAAGAGACACACCAGTCCATTTCAGGGCACACACAAACACACCAGGGCCAGTTTTTTAGAGCCAGTTTACCTACCCGTATAATGTCTGCGCCAGCAGCCATATCACCCTGCAGCTCACAACTGGCAGCCCACTGCAGCTAAGCAGGTGTGAGCCTGGTCAGTACCTGGATGGGAGACCTCCTGGGGAAAACTAAGGTTGTTGCTGGAAGAGGTGTTAGTGGGGCCAGCAGGGGGTGCTTACCCTGCGGTCTGTGTGGGTCCTAAAGCCCCAGTATAGTAATGGGACACTATACTGCAATGCTCTGTGGAAAGCAAAGTGCATGACAAGGCACAGAAAGGCATCATGCCCCAGTGCAACTGCTTTCCCACTTCCAAATGCTCTCCTGCACAGGTTTCTTCATGCAACTCATCTTCTAAACAGATGTGCTGCACAAAGTACAACTGTTATTCACACTGTCTGAAGGAAGACACCGTGAGCAAGCCCACACAAACACAGGGAGAACATATAAATTCTGCATAGATGGCACCAAATCCAGGGCCTCAGTGCTGCAGCTGCAAAGCAGCAATGTGAACCACTGCACCACCATGCAGCCCGTACCCAATACAAATTAAAATAATTCATGTCTTGATAAAATTGTTAATTCTCATTTTCAATAATGACCAGGACCAGATTCACTTTTTTCCAGTAAAGCACATACTGTATAAAGCAATCTGTGTGAAGTAACTTCCTCCAAAGTACAAAAGTAGCATCACACACAAGATATGACCAATTATTTTTTAATTCAGCTTGATCAGTACATTTTTCAAATGAAAAGTGGCATAGAGCTTTGTGATGGTATTGCCTCAAAACTGTTGAACCCTGTTTTGATTCCAGGCTTTTTCCCTCTCCCACAGATTTTTTTTTTAAATCATTCACTTTCCTTTCACCTTCCAAAAAGATGTTAACTAGGTTAATCTCTAAATCGTGCCAATGTTTGTATACTGTACCTTGCAATGGACTAACATCCCAGGAGGTCTCTTATCAGAAATAATCATCTTTTTAATAATATATTCACTTCACAATATAAACAACATACAGTACATTCATTTTTTACATGCATCAACATATACAGTATTTGGAAATAGATTCAATAAATGGACAATAATCATAAAACCAATGGTTTGCATAAACAAAATCAAGATCTCAATCTAAACAATGAACAAGATCTCACTTTGAACAAACTAACTAATTAATGAAAAAAATCACAATATTCAGCTTTTGGAATTTAACTCAATCAGACATTCTGGTAGGAAGCGAGTTTTAAGAATCTTATCAACCACCTTTCTTTATGTTTATGAATTCAACAGGAATTTTAACTTTTTTGTGAGCACGTGTAGCAGAATGCTTTCCATCAATCTATAGATGCCCCCCGCAATGGTACAGTATATATCTCTAAGTTTTTGCCAAAGAATCCCTCCAATTTACTCAGTGAGATCCAATAGAAATATCACGAATAACCTATGACAGAAGTAACAAGCACTAAGTATTTGATCATATCATCTACCAAGGTTAACTACAACCAGTAGGCCCTGCTGTAATAGGAGACCATGATTTATCAAAAGTACGTGGTGAGAACAAGGAATATCTTCATTTTGAACAATGGACAAAGAAGAAGAAATATATTTAGAAAAGATATTAACATCTGACATGCACAAAAAACCCTGAAGATAGTAATTTTACAAGGAACATCGGTCATGAACAAAACTAAATTATTTGATGATTAGGACTTTTGGAAGCCAAATTTGAATATACAAAGAACCTAAGATGGTTACAAAAGAGATTTTTTTTTCTTTTGCCAGGAGTGTCAAAACCAGGATTAGTAAATACCAGCAGTGTCCTCTGAGGTCTAGTCAAGTATTTGAAAGCATCATGTTAACTTTTCACATGATCATGATACATACATTTATATCAAACATCTCTGGGAATTTTGGTGAAGTTACCACTACATTGGTTTTGAATGCATTAATTAAAAAATTGGATACCCCCAAAATTTTGGAACCTAAATTCTTATTAGATAGAAGTCTTTATTGAAGATTCACATCAACAATTTAAATGGTCAAAAACAGATTTAGGTTACTAAGGTCTCATTTGAAATCCCCAAGTGAAAAATGTTATTAGTTTTGACTTTAACTTTCTTTAGAATTGCACAAGAAAATTACAAAAGTAGGCTTACAAACCCTGTCTCCCTTTCATCCAGAATGGATTACCGTTACACTTTTTGCTGAAATTACAAAACAAACCCTATCATGTATGCTTGCACAACATTCAATCTCAAGCGTCCGTTCTGTGGCAAGAAAGAGAGCAATTAAAGTAATTCTAAAAGGAAAAAGAAAACCCTGGAACAATGGAAATATGTGATAAACTGAATTTGTATTGATAACGCTTAAAATGAAACAAAATGCTTCAGAGGTTGCATGTTTATGCACAATATACAGTATTAGCACCGCCCATCTGCGCAGTACAGCGGCAACGCATTTTCACCGGAAGTGTCGACACTGTAGTCTTTAGGTATTGCTGCAAGCAGAGAAGCAGAGAGAAGCAGGGAAACCTTTATGAAAAAGGCCTTCGTCAAAGAAATATATAGAAATAAAAAGGTATAGTCGTATTTTTATATTAAATCTTTTTTTCAATTAAAGTTGACCTTATAAATATTTACAGTATATGTAAGCCAGTGCCCATTAAGCATTCATCTCGGTAAATTTACCAGTATTCTGTGATTTTATAAATCTAGGTAAATTGAAATCCCTTAGCAATCAGTTAGTCCCCGATGGACAATTCGGAAGACAGCATATTAATCTTTCTGTATACGATCTGTAGATCTAGTTTAGATATTTATTTAGGTTTATTAACAGGTTAATAACAAGATATTAGAAGGAAATATATTCAAAAACCGTCAATCTGGAAGTTAACACAATTTTGATAGCTGTAATATTAATCTACCAATTAATATTGTATAGGGAATACTGTATAGCGCCCCGCTAATAGTTATTTTTTGTGTGGTGTTTTTATTTTCCTTGTTTAACTCGAAGGAAGCCTTTTCCTACTGGAAACTTCGATTTCCCGAAAGTAGCCTAAACAAAGTTATATTCTACAGTAACAAAATAACAAAATAATGGATTTGCTAGTTTTATTCTTTCACGTTGCTAATGAGCGTTGCCACCCATCTAAATGAGGAAAATAGTCATTTAAAGCGCAAAACTAAAACCATGACCAACTCAAAAGTTAAGGATAGATGTACTGAACTTCCTCTACTTATTTTTTTTTTAGGATTTAGATTACAACGAAAAATGGTTGATTCTTGGCAAGAATGCATGGATTATTGCATTTCTGTGACTAGAGAAGCTGGGAAGGTAAGTGCCCCTGCCTTTAGTTTTTCATTTGTGTAGAGTGAGAGGGCGAATTAAAAACGAATTGATCAGGGGTTATCTTTAACGCTTTCTGTATATATTATATCCCATAACATTTAAGCGAGTCTTACAAAAGTGATCAGAAGAGTCTTACAAAAAAGATTACAAGTATACTCAATTATATTGTGGAAATGCAGAAGTACGTGAACAATTACAACATGCAATCTAAAGCACCAATCTTCACGTAATTTATATCCAAAATAGTAAAAAGTATATAAAGTTTTACTAGAGTTTTGCTTCAGTTATAAAGCAATAGTAGTTTGCTGTTAGTTTTTGGAATGCACACTTTACAGCAAATTTGTCACAATGCTTAGTACATATATTAGATATTACATCTAACACTAGTTTAGATATTATTAAAAGTATTCAGTTTTAGTACAAAATACAGTCAAATGCATTTAATGAAATATATAAAACTGAAATGCATGTTGTATTCTATTTATCATTCAGATTAACATAATCAAAAATACAAAGTGTTTGACTGTAAAGTGAAAATAACTGTTTTGCTTTTGTGTCCCCGTATTTTGAAGGGTACTGTAGTTATGAGTAATAAAATTATTTCAATGAATGTTCATTGTATAAATAATGTAGTTTCATTTAAGTCTGATTATCCAATTTGAAAAAAAAAAACATAATGGGGTACAGGCTCAGCAACAACAATAATTAGCTGAACCATTTTAAATAAAACACATTCTCATAAAAGCTGAAAGTAATTCAGCTTGCGACTAATACCAACTTGTTAAATTATCAGTCTCAATAATACAGTTCTTATTTGTTCACTTTAACTGCTTTCAGGTTGGACAAGAACCAAAGTAATGCCCTATAAAAGTACTTTAAATTAAATTCCTCATTTATGCCTCATTTCATTGATCTTTTTTTGGCTAAGTACCTCATTAATTCTGATGAGTGCAGCAGATTTGTGTGATTCTTCCCAGTCATTTAAGTAAGGAATTAAATAGCTTGTGATGTATCTGATTTCTTTGGATACAATTGGGTATATTATGGATTTCCGACTATGAAGACTATGTGTACACTAAGATTTTTCACTTATCCAATTAGCTATATTAAAATATGCATGCATATGTTTTGATCTTTTGCCTCTTTTTATACTTTTGGAATTGTAAGAAGAAAAATGGATTCTCCTTGCAGGTGATTCACGAAGCGCTAAAACATGATGTTTCAATAATGTTGAAGAGTTCTCCTGTAGATCTTGTGACTGAAACTGATCAGAAAGTGGAAGCTCTTATTATATCATCAATCAAGCAAAAGTTTCCATCTCACAGGTAATAGCTTTTTTTACATTTAGTTTTTTTTTTTAAAGCTGCTTTATATAACCACGATTTCCCCAAATGGTGTCTCACAGTTGAAAACAAATGAAAAACATGTTGCTTCTTCAGTCGGTGATACCTCCCCTGTCAAGAGATGTGTTTGCAGGAGAGCATGTCCATGTGCTTCTTCCTGTCCCAAGCAGTAAGAGTGCCATTGCCAAGTCTTAAAAACAATTGGTAATACCACATTGGGTGGTTATCTAATAAAAAAATTATAAAAATGAAACTGTATATAACGGACACATTTAGTGAGCATGGATAGAACTGAAACACACAGGGAACAAGTACAATGGTGAGAGTGTAAAATCCTGGTTTGTAAAAGTAACAAGCAATAAAAACATCTTCAAATGAAAATGTGATGGGTAAGAAAATGAATGTTGGTCAATTAAAAGTACATAAGGTTTGGTTGTGGTTATGGTGCTTTCACAAAGTGCTTATCTGGGAACACATTTTTATGACAATCTTGCTAGTGCAGTGTGTAACATGTATTGTATAATAACTTTAATTGTTGTTTCATTTCAGTTTTATTGGTGAAGAGTCTGTTGCTGCTGGAGCACCCAGCATTCTGACAGACAACCCCACATGGATAATAGATCCAATTGATGGGACTACAAACTTTGTACACAGGTATGTCACTGTGATTTGTACTTTACATTACTCTTGTGGCCTCGCCTACAGTACGTAGTTAGCATTCTTCGCAATTGTTAACTATAAAATGTTATTACCAATGGAAATTAAATTTTAATAATTCACATTGAGTAGCTCACCCAGTGAAAGTATTTTTGTCTACAGAGCACAATGAGATCCATATGTTTCTGGTTTTCCCTTGGTGATAGTCACTGGGATTTCTTGGGCACTGCCAAGGTGAACTGGAATAGATTCAGCAACAGCAACACTTTCATCAGTGACAGATGCATGGGACCTCCAGTAGGTACTGACACTCCACTAGGTCAGAGTGGTGACAATGGTGGAGCATGTGCACAGTATGGATGGGAGTGGGCTTAAACGTACAGAATTAGCAGCAATTTATTCTCTGTGATTGCAATACTAGGATATATTGGTAGACGAAAAAGAGCTGAAAAATATTTTTATTAAAAAATGTAATCCTGCATTTTATTAAAAAGATCACTTAAACATTAGCTACTGTACAACATCCCCTGCATTATTTTTAATTGAAATGATTGATCCATGAAAAATCAGAGACTGTGCACTTTCATTCCAGAAAACACATAAGAATGCCTCCTTCTGTGGTTTGTGCTTTTAGAAACATGCTGATTTTAGAATCAGACTGTTAGCAGTAAGATCAGATGAACAAAGGAAGTCAACCCCATGTTTTTTTTATTGCTTATATGGTCTGCTTGCCAAATAACAGGTGGTTAATTTAAAACTAATTGTCAAACTTGTTTTTTGATGGGTAATGTTTCTTCTTTCGGAGGACCACTACATAGTCCTCTTAATGCTCTCTTTTTCTGTAACGACTTCATCTTGCTCTTTGTTGTATACAGTGCACGTACATGATGCGCAAGGAGAATAAATGTGCCTGCCTCTCCATTATTCATTATTAAGCCAAACAAATGCTACAAAAATGAAACAGTGTGATTCTGTATTAAAATACTGTAACAAACAAAAGCAGTGCAAAGCAAGGCACAGAAATTGGGAAGTTCCAAATTGTAGTAACAGTGGAATTTCCACTTAAAAATATTGTGCCAGTTTTTAACTTTACAGTTTAATGTTGAGAATTCTACTTTCACATCCTAAACAAATACCAGGATTTTTTAAGATTTGCTGTATAACATTTCTTTTTCAGATTCCCATTTGTGGCTGTATCTATTGGTTTTGCTGTGAACAAAGAGGTATACTTTATACTTTTAAGTATCTCTGAATGAGTTAATAGTGCAAGTCATACCCACCTACTCAACAGATTTAAACATTCACCTGCATTTTAATGTAACTGCTCTAAGCAAAAATGTGATTTTTGTTGATGCTACAGTACTCTTGCCTAATACAGAAGTTATAGACGGTTATCCTTACTTTACACTGGCCCTTAGTGAAAGAAGTGTCATTTGTAAACAACCTTGCAGACTGGTGTCTCTGAGGCCCAAATAGAAGGAAAATGATAATAGGGTCCATCACTTTTCCTTAAAATGGTTTTGCTTTAAAAACAGATGGAAGTTACCACTTCTAGCCAATTGTTGTTAGTTTTATTAGTGGACCAGTAGATGTCATGCTTCCCTCATGACCAGCATTTCCAAAAACAATGCTGCAGTATGGTGATCTGGGGCTGTGATATAGAAAGTGCATTTCTATGGATAAGGTGTTTAACGGAGTGTGGCCTGGACTGCTTGGTCATTAATGAGACTGTGGCAAAGCTCTTAAAATAAGAGGTGTTTACCCTTCTTAACTCCACTGTATCCTTGAACAATCTGGCCTACTTAACACTCCTGCCTTAATCAAATTTGTGAAGAAGTTTTGTACTCGTCTACCTGATCTGGTGTGTAGTAGGGATTTTGGCACATAATGACTGCTTTTCAGGCCCTGGAGCTGCTTTATGTGAAGTGCTTTGAGATCTTGTGGAATAAAAGTGTAAGGGAAATCATTTTATACTTTATGTGCATTTTTTATATATGATGATGAAATTTGTTTCTGCATGGGTTGCACATTATACACTAAGAAGTCATTTTATAATACATAAGTATTAAGAAATGTTCTCTTATGTTTAGTTTCAATAGTAATACAGTACTGTATATGAACTTCAGTTTCAATATGTGTGTTAGGATATATTCGTATAGGATATTATTTTTGAGATGATGGTGACATTTGAATTTGAGTTTGCCTGGCCTAGGGCCAAAGCTGAAATGAGAGAGTGAGTCCCACTTGCATTAATGTAAAATACAAACTCTTAAGGATTCAATTTATCACGGTAACCTACAAGATGACGTATTCAGTGTCTGAAAAATAATAAATAGAGGAGGCAAGATTTATGTTAAGTAAAATAAACAAAGCTGTATAATAAATCTTCAACACTGTGACTGAGGTAAATTGATTTTATGTATATTAGCAGCTCAGGTCCTTTGGCTTTTTTGACCTCCTGAGTGAAGCTGGCAAGAGGTGGGGGTTGCATTCTGTAGCCCCACTGCTGAGTGAATTAGTGGTTGTGAATTGAGTGTAGGAGGGTAATCGTGTAATGAATTGTGGGATAGATTAGATTAGAGACCCAGATTACCAAGGATTGACAGGATTGTGAATCTACCTACTGAATTTTCATTATAAACTCCAAATAAATAAAACATTCACAACATTAGGGTTTGCTGACAATTATGGAAGGGCATACTTTTATCCCTTGCTTATTAAGATACTTGCTTCCTACATATTCATTATGTGTTATTTGAGATACTAAAGTAGTATTTGTGGTAATATATCTATGTAAATTAAATAAAAAAAATAACATACAGTTTATAATATATTATTGTATTTGGTATTACTCAGCATTTACTCAGTGTTAAAATAAATACTGAGTAAATATTGAGTAGATCTGGGAGTCTGTGACCTTTGCCATGGTAATACAGGAATTAGGAAACCTATTATGACATCATTATGACATGTCAGTGTTGATCGACTGCAGTAACACTACACATTACTACTGTAGCAGACAGAATTTTGTGTTATGTAATCATAAATGTGTTAATAAAAGGCAGGACCTCCAGAATTAAGACAGAAGAGGTCTTTAGAGAGATAGAGAAAAGTCTGTCTCTTGCCTGTCCTTCTCATTTTTGAGACAGAGATGGTGAGGATAAGAAGAGCTCTTGACCTGAACCGATGCACTGCTAAACAGCTCGCTCATTTGTCCGGCATTTCTGTACACAGTGCCAGAAAACTGATCAAATTTAGAAAGAGACAGAAAAAAAATGCCAAAAAGTTGGAAGCAGCGGAACAATCCCTGCTGAAGAGAAAACACAAACCAAAACCGGGAGAGACAAGCAAGCATCGAGCTGCAGTTGTGTCTTCACCAGAGGAGGCAGGTCACGATCAGGCTTCTACCATTCAAGATTTGGATTCAGATTCCAGGCTTTCAAAGCCAAATAAGTTAAAAACAATTAAAAACCCAAGTGGGACTATAGAGAATGAAATTGCACAATTGGGTGAGATTGAAGGACACAAGGAAACCAGGTCAGTTGGAAGGGGCAGTGGTACCATTCTCCTTGAAGAAATCCCTGTCAAAGAATGGCCTGCAGATGTTGCTGAAACAAGAAGAACAAAGGATTTTCAGACCAATTTTTCTGGCTGTAAGTCTCAAATG
This sequence comes from Lepisosteus platostomus, assembly GCF_059453375.1. NCBI lineage: Eukaryota > Metazoa > Chordata > Actinopteri > Semionotiformes > Lepisosteidae > Lepisosteus > Lepisosteus platostomus. Next base: position 48,929,265 of record NC_142618.1, on the reverse strand, counting down.
GAACCCATTTGTGGTCCTTACAGATGTTTTAAAGCTTATATTCAGTATTTAGTCCAGGAGCACTCGCCAGATCATTTCAGAAGTCCTCTGACAGCACTTCCTGAGACAAAGAGTAACAATTCAGAACTGTTGGAACCAAAATCAACTTTGCCAAATGCACCTGCAATTTTACCTCAAACTACTGCTGAAGATTCAGTGGCCCAGGAACCTGAACATTTCTTTCAACCTTCCTCACCAGAAAGCAAGGACAAGCAAGGTTCTGTGACAAGTTTAGGGTATGAGCTATCTTCTGACTGTTTCCCTGAAATGTCTCAGCATCTTAAACAGGATAAACAACTGGATGATAAAGGGAGACAAAAATGCAACAGGAGGCAGTGCAAGAACTGTGGAGCTCGTAAAAAGTATTCGGTGAAAAAAGAAAAAGCACAGGGGACATATCATGCCTCCCATCCAAGCTCATCAGAAAGAGCGAAGCTTCAAATGTTTCAGAAGAACCACAATCTTCTCAGGAGAATGGCGAAGCACAAGAGAGAAATGAAGAGAAGGGGGTCCCCAGAAATAGATGTGGAGAGAAAACATACTGTAAAAGAGGTGGAGGCGGATTCAGGACACTGTGTAATTCTCTAATCTTCTCCACCTTCAACACAGTCAATCAAAAAAGCCAACCCAATTGATCTGAAGACTGATGATGGCTAAAATCTAATTCAAAGGACCAAAGGCTTTTCAATAAAGTGGGACCTTCCCATTCTTGAACAGAAATTTCACAACATGTAGTTGTGTGCTTTATGTTTACGCTAATTTTAGGAATGGGTTTACATCAAAGTAAATCTTCCAAAGGAATTCCGGAAATAAATTTTATATGAGTCACAGAAAGGAAATGGGGTGCACAAGTAGAAGTTAATGTGTATCTTGGCCTGGTGCAACTATAATAATTCAAACTGTGATTTGCATACTGAAGGTGGGCAAATGCTTATTCAGATTCAAATGTTGATAGAGCTTTTTGTAGAGACTTTTCTACATTCTGATTTTGATAGAAGGAACTTAAAATGCTAATTTTCAGAATCTTTAAAGTGACTTGCTGCTATGTTTTTGAATGTAAACTATATAAGACAAAACATGAATAAATGTGTGGGACAATTATCCAAGGTATTCAAAGTTAGTGACAGCTTTTGTGTGCAGATAATTAATCTTTTTGGGCCTCCTTGGCATCTTAAAACTGAAAATGATAGAGATTAGTGTAAAATTGGTGGATAACACCGTTCCAGAGATATAAGAAAGACAGAAGATGGGTAGATGTAGCATTATATACCAAAAGAGTATTAAGGCTCAGGAACTAAAGCTAAAGGAATCATGAGTCCCTGAATCTATATGAGTCATACAGTACTTGTCATTAAATAATCTATAGTGTTAGCAGTATGCTATAGACTGGCAAATGCAGATGTTGCTTTTAATTCAACCATGTATAATAAAATTAATATTATACGTACAAAGCCATATCAGTGAAATAACTGAATACATGTATAAATAGATATGTTAGGTATGGAATCAGTTGAGAGCTGATGGGAACAAAGCACAAAACAATTTTTTTCCAAGAGTGGGTTAGTCAGAATCTAAATAACAGTGCCCCAAATTGTTCAACAAATCAGTTATACAAGGGAAAATTAGTCATTTAAGAAAATGGTTTAAAACAATAGGATCCAGTTAAAGAAAACAAAAAATGAACTGCTAGCACTTGCAGACCAGTAAGTCTGACTTCAGCTGCATTTAAGGTTATGGAACCAATAATATAACTAAATGAGAGTATGACTTATATGGAAATGTCCCTAGGATTTTAAGTTAAGATTAATTTATAAAATGCAGGTCTTGCATAACCAACTTTGAAGAAGCAGAAACCATAATGTATACACACAGAGCTTATGATATTGTGTATTTAGATTTTCAAATAAGAGGCAGTAGACATTTGGTGAAATGTTTGTAACTGGATTGACAACTTAGGTCTAACAAATGGTCTTCCATTGTCCTCACAAGTCTCTTTTGAAAGTTTTACACTTTGCTGTAATTAGCTAACTCCAGGGGCAATATGTTCAGGTTTTGTCTAATTTATGAACCCTGTAATACACCTGGGGTTTGATTAAAAAAAAGTGTGCAAGAACACAAAACAAAACTCTAAACTCCTCTTTGAACATTTCTTTCTACCTTCTTTATATAGTCCAACCAGGCAACTAAGTTTCTTACAACTCCCAAAAAAATCTAAAAGTTGTAAAACATGTGATGTGGCCAGGAATAAAGTTGGACAAGATAGTTTTTTTTTCTTTTAAATCAAATTATCAGTACATGAAAATGAAATTATATCATCTGAAATCTGCCATTGTCCTTGTTGTGTGTTCCAGATTGAATTTGGAATGGTTTACAGCTGTATAGAAGATAAAATGTATACTGCCAGAAAAGGAAAAGGAGCATTTTGCAATGGGATTAGGATACATGTATCAGGACAAGAAGGTGGGTTTCCCATTTTTATAATCACATTTCTTGATTAAAATAGTATCTGATATTTCTCTGTGGTAAACCCCTTTGTATTTAAAATTATTTTTAATATAGAAGCATAGGACACCAAATCTCAAACGTGATAATGCTGCTGGGGTCTCATCTTAATAGACTTGCATGATTGGAAAAAAAAAACTGGTGAGGTTAACTAGGTTCACTGCATCATAATTATCTATTTTAAATCTTGCGATGATTGGAGGTACAGTATATGGAGATCGGTAATTCTAGCTTTGTCTAATTCCATGTTCGCTATATTTTAGTGTATTATTTAACACTAATCTTGTTTTCAGAAGCAAAAAGTTCTGGAATCAGACTAAATTTCTGCTGCCCAATGATCCCTGTCTGAACAGTCTTCTCTGAAAGTATTGTAATGTAATGTAAAGGAGGACTCAAAATCCATTCATCCAGTCATGGACTGGTGCTTGACGAACTCTAGTTGTAGATAGCTTGCCCACACTCAAAGCAGAAACGTAAGAATTGGTTCCCGTACAGGTTGGTCCACCAAGAGCCGCATCACACTCACTTTTGTGCACAGTGTGCAAATCGGTCTGTTTGTTCCCTCGATTTCATCTTGCGGTTAGTACACATGACCTCATGAAGTTGGACCATGTGAGCTCAAAGGCTTGTCTGAAGCAGTCAGTAAAAGCAACTCAATAATGTCAATTCATCTGGATTCAGTCTCCCATTATCCACGATAACACTGCATATTTATATTAGTTTATTAATGATGTGTTAGACATATTATCAATCAAGAAGGAGAAAATGCAAATAAATCACAGTGATCTGTGCAGATAGTAATAAAAGTGTATTTTTTAGATATATCAAACTCACTTGTATTAACTGAAATTGGATACAAAAAGGATCCAGAGCATTTTAAAACAATGATGACCAACATGCAAAGGATTGTGAGCATCCCAACCCATGGGTAAGCACGTTTTCTTTCATGCCTGTTTAATTTCATTTTCAGTAAAGCCGATAGTTCATAAACTAATAAGTACGTGGTCCAACAAAAATCATTCCTACTACTAATGCTTCTTCTAAAAATTGCTGATTGTTAATGTATAATTGTGTGTATTATAAATTGTACTGCATTATGGATTTGTTACTTTTTTAGACTGCATCACATAATTCTGCATTCATTTTTTGCAGTTTAGATGTTGATTTTTTTAAACCACCTTTTCTTAATTTTATTTTGTTTTTCCAAAACAAGAACAAAGCAATAAAAATATGATATCCCTCCCTCTGTCGGTGGTACACCCCTTTGAGGCTGTTCCAAATAAATTAAGTTAGTCAGCTTGGATAGAAGCATGGTACAATAAGGATTAAGAATTCAAAAGCCTGTGACAGTCCAAGGCTGGGTCATGACACTATGTGGCTATGGTGATGATTTCCCAATTGCAGGGTCTAAGGGCTTTCTCATCTACCAGCGAAATATCAATGATTTCAGTGGGGGATGCAGTGAACCTCAAATACATAACTATGGAGTTTGTAGCATGTCAAAAGATGAGCGCCTCACCATGCAAGTGCTCAGTGGAGCCTGTCTGCACATCCTCATTCTCCCTCTTTGGGTCCAGAGGTTGTCACTGTGAGCTGAGATATAAAAACAGTGTGGAATGGTGGCTAGGGCTCGAGACTCATCCAGATACATATCAGTAAGATTAAAAAGACGCAACTGACAATTTTTAGTTGGGTATGTAGTAAAGCATAATCGGCATTTCTTGAATTCAAAGTATTTTTGCAGTATAGCTATATGGAAAAATTTTTTGACACCAATTAACTATAAGAGTTCACAGCTTTTCAAAACTTTTTTAAGTCATTTTGTCCTCTTGGTAATTCATACACTTTAAAATTGTTGAAGCCCAAAAGCCCCCTCACACCATTCTCTCCCTGTCCCACTGTATGTCATTCCACCCACATGTTTCCTGGCCTTGCCATAATTAGCTATGGTAGTATTATCCTATAGGAAACATTGCAGCTTCATAGGAAATAAGATCATGTTTCTGTTTTAACCTTATTACCTCTGCAAGAGGTGGATCCATTGAAACTAGCAGATTAAGATAATTTTAATGTTTTGTATGTGCAGGAGTACAAAAACTACCAATTTTGACAATTTTAATGGAGATTAAAAACAGGAAAACTACAGTATGATGTAGAGCCTACAGTGTATACTGAGAGAGTCCTGCCATGAATGAGGTCTCCCTCCCCCACAAAACTGTAGAAGTATTTTTTAGTTTGTCTTTTCCAGGGGACTTACATGCTCACTGTATAAAGTTCAGGCTTCTGTCTTAATGTCTACATCAGGGCCTACATGTTTTAAACTGACAGTACAACTACTTGACAAGGGGGTGTTTGTGGCATCTCCATTTTGTGCTTTTTTGTTTGTTTGGTCAGATGATATATAGTCTTTGTCTAAAAGGTTGATTTTTTAATGGGTCATATGTTTGTACATTCTATGTTTTCCATAAGCAAGCATGAGATTTTTACTTATTTTTTATTTCCTCCTATGATTCACCTCAGAATCCGGTCTCCTGGAAGTGCAGCTGTCAACATGTGCCTTGTGGCTGCTGGAGCAGCTGATGCCTATTATCACATAGGAATCCACTGCTGGGACATGGCAGGAGGGGCTATCATAGTAACTGAAGCTGGTGGAGTGATTATAGATATCAGTGGTAAGGAACTCTTTGCATGGTGGGTGTGTCACATTAGTGTTACCAGTTGTAATTCAAAGTGTAAATTCAAAGTGATGAATATGATGATGATGATGACTATTATCATTTTTACTAGTAGTAGCTGTAGTATTAGTATGTCAGAGACGAACTATGTTGAAAGAAAGTACAGTGACAAGGAAAACAGAACCAGTTCAGAACCACAAGCACAAAATGGAACAAACTCCAGCACATTCAAATTTGGAAGCTAGGCTGGTAAAAATGCTGCCCTCAATGCTACTTTTCAATCAAAAGGCTGATACAACTTATAAAAGTACATAAATATATGAAAATCTGAAAATTGCACTACTTTGATAATTCTACTATTACAGTATTTTACAATGAGGTTACTGTCACGTTTCAGGGTATAGTTTTATTATATTATAGGACCATTCAGATAACCTTTGCTTGTTTTTTAGGAGGTCCTTTCGATCTGATGTCTCGGAGGCTGATCACAGCGAGCAGCAGAGCTCTTGCAGAGCGGATTGCTAAGGAGATTCAGCCTTTTCCCTGTGGAAGAGACGATGAAGAAGACTAGGATACTTTTTACTTAGGATACTTATACTGTAGTGCCTACTGTATATTTGGTTATTTGATGCCTGAAGTTGGTTTTCGTCAAAGTTATAAATTAATGTCAACGTTTGCAAAATGACTTGGGACCCACAGGTTTAAATTAAAAAAAAAACTTTGGCTGTTGAGTCATCTTCAGGTTTTTTTCCGCTTGTCAGTGTGGAATTAGCCTCTGCTTGTTGCAGCCTGCATGCCTACCAGAGGGAAAGTATACTGGTTAAATGTCTCCTACCTTTTAAAAAGGTATAAATAACTACAGATTTGTCTAAAGTTAGAAAGCTCCAGAAATTGATACATTTACTGATTATAAGAGAGTCTTTGAAAATATTTGAGAGATCACATTCCATATGCAGTACAACAGTGCTGTTTCTAGGTAGTACCTCGTAATTTCTTCTGCTGTGCAGGATGGGGTTTTGTGAAGGCACGCAATCAACATCAGGTTTGGCTAAAAGAAAATCACCAAAAAAGGACAGAAAAGATCACAGAACCCTTTGCATTTTGCATGCATCACAATATACTTCTTATTTCTCTCTCTTGGTCAATATTTGCATTAGTTTATTTGACTTAATCTTAAGAAGATACATCAGTTGAGATTGATTTTTTTAATGCATAAATGTTATCATTCCAAATGATAGAACATACAGATATTTCAGAATAAATTCAAATATTTTAAATACCGTACTTTGGTTATATGTGGATAAAGAATAGACAACTGATTCACTGTGATATGTAAATGCCACTGGCTTTGTCTCTACTGACAACGAGCTTATTTGTTATGGCAGGTGTTATCAGTTTCTATTATATCTTCTGTCACAGTTGTTCACTTGTGGATTCATGAAGGTAACAGTTTGGAATTTGTGATCTGAGAAAATCACAATCTCGTGCTGGAAGCTTCAAATGTTTATACTTTAGAAATGTCAGATTTACTGCCAAGTATTGATGTACAGTAGTCTTCATCCTTGGATGGCAGCTATATTTAAGATTATGGATTATAAAATACAAATGTTTACCTGCTGCCTTTAAATTCAATATATGTCTGGGTTATTGTGTAGTGAAAGAACTAACGTGATCTTGATTAACGTAACTTTACAGTTGAATTTCTCAAGGGTATCGTGTATTAAAGTGTAAACATTCTGTATGATCTACTGTAGTATGGTACAATATTTAAAGATTATATCATATTTAATAAAAAATGTATTTCTCTGCAGTGTGTTCATTTTATAGCAAATGTATACAAGACGTTTTATACAAAGCCTTACACTAGAAAACATAAAGCCTTAAAAACATAAAACGATGCTTTATTTCTAATTATCTTCAACACTTTATTTGTATTTTACTAGTTAGTCTTATAGTGCACCCAAGATGTTATTATTGTATTATTCTGAAATGTTTACAATGAAGGCCAAAATTCTACTAAATACAATGTATTGTTATTGTGTCTGCATTTCTTAAAATAATTTCTTAACCTTATTTTGAAACTTTAATTTTGTGATTTTTAAGCCCCCAAAAATAGTAAATGGTATTACTACTTAGTACAATATTGATTAAATTTTGTGACCTGTTGCTGTGTCATGTCTGCTCTTCCAAAATGAGACTATTAGAATGACAGATCAGGCACTGCGATGCTCAAAGTTTTCCTGGAACAGGACAAATTTAAAAACAAAAACTGGCCTGTCCATAGCCACAATTTCATGGACGTCCGTGGTGTATGGAAGAGTTTGTCAATTCTGGTCCTGGATTCACAGTATGACAACACACAGTACAGAAATTAAAGTCAGCTACACATTATTTTTGCACTAATTAACTGATATAACAATATGATCCCAATTTGGTATTCCCAATACTGCATATGGTGTGTTTGTTACAAAACTTGAAAAGGTTTATAGGTGCTCAGAGGTTCAGTGTGACTACAGAGAGAAAATGATAGATTCTGAAGTAAAAAGTGATTTTAAATATATTTTATATTAAGAACCCTAAACTGCAAATAGCAGAATGTTCATCTTTACCTAAGAAGCAAAAAAAAAAGAAGGAATGAGGTGAGCTGTTACCCACACAGGAAAATGTGGGCTATCTTTATTTTTAGCCAAAACACTCATTATCTCCAGTCTTAATACATAATCTTGTAGAAAACAAGAAAATTCTCTTATTTCTCTGTCTTACAAATGTCCAGGTATTATTCCACTTATAGTGGTGTAGTTTGGACAAATTTTATTTTTTGCATTTAACAAAAAGGTTTGTATCAAAATCTTTCATATAACCACCTCAAGTGAATAGAGGCATGATATTGAAAATTAAAATAATTTGCTCACGTTCCGAATGCAGAACATCAAATACATCTGCAGTCTTATGAAATTTCAAACGCTGCGGATATTTGAACTTTATATTGATCTTGCTATTTATCAAATAATTCAGGAGCTGCTTTAGCAAAATTCAGTTATGTACTGGATTGGAGTGGGCAGAAGCAGCCCTGACCTTATACATGATACTCTTGAGGGCAGTTTCTCATTTTAACCTATTCATTCCTTTTACACACGCTTTCAAATGACTAATACTGTAGATTTTGCAATTCTGAATGTTTGACAAGACAGTGCTGCTGTAGTGACTTTGCCTTGCATGACACTAACAAACACAATTATGGACATTACTGAAGCTACCATCATTGCTTCTACTCTGCACAGACTACTGTTTACAGTATATGGTTTAGTAATTGATTAAAAACAAGAGGCAAATCCTACACCAAATCAAATAAAACCACAATGACTTGCTGAAATGCATAATGCACCATATTATACACTACGAAATAAAGTATTTTCTTTGAGGGGCTATACAGGCATAACATTATGCTTGAATTTAGAGACAGGACACTCCTCGAAGCTGAGTTGTAATTCAGAGGTCTCCCATTTTATAAACAGCTTTTATTACCAGTTCACATAGAATCATTTATATCTATATGCTTCCCTTTAAGGTATTCTATTTTTTCTTACTACATGCAAATAAACTATTTTACTGTCTGTTGCATATAATTTGTTATTTGCAGTGTTTGCTGCTGTTTATACCACACTTTAGTATTTGACCATTTCAGTAATCTCGTTCCCTCTTGAATTATAAGCGTATAGTTTCCGAAGCTGCAAAACATTAAAACAAAATGACATACAATTACATCTGCTGCTGAAAAACTAAAGCATTGACATTTTACCTCAGTTCGATTATTGTCACTTGCGGAAGCGCATCAATCATCTTTTGAAAAGCAGAGCACATTAGTTAGGTTTTGGAGTCCATTTGTTCAGTTGTCTGAAGCTGCAAAGCAGTACATGCGTGTGTACACTTAACACGTGTTGTGCCTTTTGTTTAGCGTCCTGTGATGTACACCCTGTGACATTTTTTAAAATAATCTAACTAGTCCGCACCTCAGACATTCTATGTTATAATACCTAATAAAATCTATCAAACTGATGTGATTGTACGGAGTGTACTACATAGTACTTGACGACGTACTTACATGTACTGTAGGTTATCTACTCATTAATGTTATTGCAAGCACACATACAGTATAAGTTAGCCTTTTAGAGTGGCGTTACATTAGTGTATTTTGATCTGTCAGCTGAGTACACGTTAAACTTAAAATTTAAGTAAACTTAAATCTTTTTCAGCAGTACGTACAGTAGTACTGTACAGTATATTTTTACATTTTACATTTTACATTCGGTGGAAACCCGCGTCTTACGTTAAACGCTGTTCCGCTTTAAAAAGGAGTAATCAAAGTAACACATTGTCTAGACTGTACGTTTCAATCTTATGTTTTTTAAGAGATGTGACTCCTTATCAATATTTTGAATTACAAAGACCTCTACCAACTGTCACTGTTTCCGAGTTTATATTTTCAAAGCCAAACGATACTTAATTTAATGTTCGTCCTTTAGATTAACGTTAAATACGTTAAACACATTATCGTTATTGACACCCACCTAAATAATACACTGATTGCAGTTTGGAATCTCTTATTGCTATCTTATTTGCATAGTTTTTTGTCCTTTTAAGACAGTTTTAATTGCACAGGCTATGTGAGCCATCAGGCACATTCGGAGTACATTTCCAAAAGCGATAACACAATTAGTACAATAATTACCATCGAGTCAAAAATGTTCCTCGTGGGCATCCAAACTAATCATTAACATGTTGTATTCGTCTACGAGCTCTCTATATATTAGTTTCCTTGTCTTCCAAGCATTGTTTTAGTTCTTCGTTTTTTTTTTTAAGCAGATTAATAATAAGTTAAAAGGGGTACGTTTTGTAAAGGCTGTTTCATTATTTTTGTGTCTTTTCCCTAAGTTGGAGTTCTCGGCTGTCGTATTGCATATTAAAATGATAGATTGCTATAGTCGTAAACTTTGTGGTACTTTCGCCTACTACACATTTTTCTCCTCCCCTTTAATATGAGAATAAAATGGCCATAAGAGATCTGCAGTTGTAGTTCATTCTTCTGTTGAAAGGCATACTACTGTAGCTATCTGACAAGATGAGCTTCTCATCAGGCATTTTTTTCCCCACAGCACCAAAAATGGCAGATGTCTGGCAAGACTGCATGAACTTTGGGATCTCCATTGCATCAAGTGCAAGAGAGGTAGGCTTTTTCTAAATAAACAATTTATTGGAAATGATTTGAGTTATAGAAAACCTTTATACTAAGCTTGTTTGTCCACAGACTATTCTTGAGGCTTCTAAAAGCAAGAAGACTGTGATGTTGAAAAGTTCTCCAGTGGATCTGGTGACTGAAACTGATCACAAAATTGAGGAGATGATTATATCCTCAATCAAAGAGAAGTACCCAACTCATAGGTGAGATGGCATCTCTTCTCTATAATGACTTATGATCCATAAATGGTTTTATAGTGAAGACTTAACAGTTTGCTTTTCTAGTCAGTCCTAAATGTGTACTAATGAGGCAAAATGTAAACTGGGGTCTGGGTTTGCTTGCCATGCTTAGTGAAATTTCCTTCTGGCTTTGAGGGTTAATTTACAGTAAACCATTGTGGACCCCAGCTTTAGTTTTCATTGTATGTTTTTTTGTTTCCCCCCAGTTTTATTGGTGAGGAATCTGTTGCTTCTGGAGAAACATGCACCCTGACTGATAACCCCACCTGGATTATTGACCCAATTGATGGAACTACAAACTTTGTGCACAGGTTGAATTTCTTATCTTGAATTGAGTAGTGGGTGAATGTACATTTTAGTAGAGTGGGTGTTGAAATGTTTGTCCTTTCCAGGTTTCCATTTGTTGCCATTTCAATTGCCTTTGCTGTTAACAAGCAGGTAAGCTGAAGCTTTGAAAGCCATTAAGCTTTCAATTTAGAAGTCCTTGCACACTCTGTGGTGACAGATAATTCTCTCTTCAAGACGGAGTTCGGGATAGTTTACAGCTGTGTGGAAGATAAACTCTACACTGCCCGAAAAGGAAAAGGCTCTTTCTGCAATGGAGTGCAATTGCGGGTCTCTGGACAGGAGGGTATGTAGCACAAGACTGGTTTCTTCACTTTACTAAAGTGTATAGGCTTGTACCTAAATGCACCTTTTGAGTGATAAAGCCTTTCCTGTAAGTAAAGTATACAATATGACTACGGTATTGCTCATTGTCTAGATCTACAGTGAACTTTGTTCTGTTAAACAATGCCTCCATACCCTTTTCTATTTCAAGATATAACACAATCACTTGTTGTGACTGAAATTGGAACTCAACGAAAGGAGGATGTTCTGAAAACACTAACCTCAAACATCTTCAAGCTGCTGAAGATCCCAGTTCATGGGTAAGAAGCCATTCCGTTCTACTGCTCATCACAGTTGGTATTAAAGTCCTGTGGGAAGCATGGTTAGCTACATACTGGGTCCCTTATCTCCAGTTTGACTTTGTGTGATTCAGTATCCGTGCTGTTGGTACTGCTGCGGTGGACATGTGCCTGGTAGCCACAGGAGGAGCTGATGCTTACTACCATATTGGGATGCATTGCTGGGACATTGCTGCTTCTGCTATTATTGTAATGGAGGCCGGTGGTGTGGTGCTTGATACTGATGGTAAGTTGGGTTTTAAATTCAGATCTTCAATTGTGCAGGATCTCCTGTTTTGTTCCATTTAAGGCTCATATTGATTTAACAAACCAAATTGTTACCCTCCAAGGCTTTTGCCATGAGATAATTGTCAATATAAAAGAAAACGAGGGCAACAACTAGACTGAGTTCTTGTAATCCACAGGTGGCGAGTTTGATCTGATGTCCAGAAAGGTTATTGCAGCGAGTAGCAGAGCTGTTGGAGAGAGGATTGCCCGAGAGATTGAAGCCTTTCCCTGTGAGAGGGATGATGGGAAGCCCCAGGGTGTGAGTGGGAATGTAAATGGTCATCCCAGTGGGGAAAAATGATGTACCCTTGCTTTATAAATGTGAAACTTTGACAAGAACTTTCAGGTTTTCACTAAATAAAGATCTATATTGGAAGGAATTTTGTGCCTTTATTTGGATGCTAATCTCGATTTACCTCTCCTTTTTAGTTTTTTTTTTTTTGGGGGGGGCAGCAGCACTTGCATTAAGTTAATGTTTTCAATACTCATTCATATTCTATTACTATAGTATTTGATTTTCTCCTCCAAAGACCTGTACTTGTAGTTCCCATCTTCTGGTGCTAGTTTTTTTTTTTTTTTAAGCCTGACATCTAATCCGTTAAAGTAGATAGTGGTGTCAGCATGCATAGGCTGTTAAGGTTTATTCCATGCTGAAAAGTATGTTTTGTTATGGAGCCTTCTTTGGGTGCAAGTCAGTTTAATGCCCTTGCACTCGGAAGGTGTTGGGGCTAGTGTGAGAATTTCAAAACGCCTTTTCTTTCAGTGTTCAAAATATAATGTATAGTGTGGGGACTCATTCCTACTGGTTTGTATGATTTCTTAAAACATAAATGCATTTAGTTCAGTCATGAATTAATCCAAATAACAGTTATGACTGCATGGTGTCTGGCGAAAGGCAGTTATCCATTTTGTCATTTAAATGGATGCAATTTTTCAAAGAACAGCTGTAGCCATGTTGGTAGGACTACAGTCCTCCTGCAATACAGTAGTGGTAGTGAGGGTTCCCAATTCTGTTCCTTGAGAGAAACTATCATGTGCATGGCCCCAGGTTCCCTGTGCTCCTCCCCATTTAGAGGTTGGAGATCTAAATGTTGAAAGCATGAAGTAAAAGTTCAGATTTAAACCCATTGTGGTCTATGAAGGGCTCAATTATTCACATGATCAAAAGGAAACAAAACCCAGCAGGTATGTGGGTCCCTAGGATAAAGATTAGGAATCCCTGTGCTAGTCAGTTTAGTGTTTGTAGATGCGATAACATTTTGAGCTCATTGGCAAGTTCCCATTTACCTGAGTGAGTAGTTGAGTCAAAAATACCCCACACTTCCAGTCACTATTTTTGTTTGATATTTAAATGTTTGATAAACATTTGTACAGGAAGAGCTTTTATTTGAGTTTTATTTTTGTATAGGTCCTGCCCTCTACTGATCCTTTTGCACTGTTTTTCCAATTCAAAGTGAAAAAGCAAGTCAATACAGAAATGTCTGAAGCATGGTTTACAATAGGACCCCCCCCCCCCCCCTTATTAAATTAATTTCTATATTCAAGCTACCAATAATAGTTGAATAATTTGGGAAATCCTTTGAACTATACGATGAATTTGGTCAGCAACTGTCTTTGTATTTATTTAAATGCTCAATGCTGTTGCCTGCATCTCCACATTTTTCCAAAATATCCTGTTTGAACTGATCAGTGCAACAGCTCTGTGTTTCTATATTGCACAAAGTATAGGTATCTGTCAGCGGCACCTTGTGGTAAGGAAAGCTACTCTTAATTATTTTAATTTATTAAGTGAGATGAAACTTAATGCTTGAAATGACAATATAACCTATTGTTGTGGGAAATAAGTTTAAAAGATGAATGCTGTTAATTTTATTTAGGTATCTGCCACACTGACAAAGAGCCTATGACTGTTTAAGTTTAATCTATTGATCAAAAGCTTCAGCTGTGTTTATGAATAATAATTTTGTTTTCAAACACTTTTCAAGAAACTGAAAGAAATATTTTCTGTATTATGAGAAGTTAATATAAGCTTTAGAATATACTTCAAGGTTAGGAGGAAAGCATTTTAGCCAGACCTTTTTTGAAAAAGGTGATTCTGAATGTTTTTTTTCTTTTTACATTGATAAAGAATTTATAAATCCTGTAAATTTTGTGGTGACCCAGAGCAAAGAAAGTAATAATGAAAGTCACTTCAACTCAATGGGTAATTTTGTGCACACATTCAGATCATAAATACTTGTACTGAAGTAAAATATGTTATTAAGTGAAGGTAGATTTTGTCAGCCCTGAAGCTGCATGTTTCTGGGGAATAACAGTGTTAACCTTCACGAATCCTGTTTCCAATGTGGGAAATATTTTATTCCTTGTTTTCTCCTGGTGAAAAATGAACTTGGTTCCAGAGATCCAAAGCAGCAAGTAAATGTGAAAGGCCTCCAGTAGGAGAGTCAGACTGTGTGCAATGTCTCCCCAGGCTGGAGAAAAAATAGCACCTGTACAAATTGTGGACAAATTGTCTAAACAAAGACAAGCAAGACAATGTGAACCAGAATGGGCCTGTGGGTATCCCTCAATTTATTTTTAAGGGTGCGTCTGGTGCAGTGGGTTCCAGCCAGGTCAAACTCAAACAGGAAAGTCCGTGTACTGGGTTTCCCCAAGACTATTTTTTTTCAAACTAGTGTGCCTTTAAGGACAATGTATCTTCCATGATGAAAAAGAGAATCGTGGAGTTCCCACTGTACAGTCGGTATAATCCCGCAGCCAGCAGAGGATTCCTACTCTGTTGGGCTCCTGAGCAAGGCCCTTAACCCCAACTGCTCCAGGGGCGCTGTACAATGGCTGACCCTGCCCTGCACTCTGACCCCAAGCTTCTCTCCCTGTCTGTGTCTCATGGAGAGCAAGCTGGGGTATGTGAAAAGATAATTCCTAATGCAAGAAATTGTAAAGGGTTAATAAAGTAAAAGTAATGAACAGTAAATTAATAATTCAATTTCACTTAAAGAGGGTACATTTTTAAAATGGAGATTTTGCAGAATTCAAAGGAATTCACTATCCACCCTAATGAAGGCACTTACTATTGTGTCTAATTACTAGGAAAAAAACACTAAATGTTTTTAATCTCGTTGAGTGTGGATTGTAAAGCAGGGGAGTTTCATCCAGACTCCCCTTTTCTGGAAAAAATGCGGATTATGGCTTTTCTCTTTAGTAAGAACGTCCAGGTTGTTTGTTCGCATGTGTATTTTGTCTAAATGCATTTTCCCTTTTGTCACTCGTTGCAAAATTGTATGCAGATCTCAGATCTATAAATGTATTATATTAGTCGTAGCAGAATGAGGAAACTAGGATTTTGCAAGTGTTTCCTTTAAGACAGCAATTTAGCTGCATCAGACGAACTCGTGACGTGCTAAACAGGAAGGAGAGACGGAGGTAGGAAGTTCAAAGCTCGTTGTGTTGTGATTCTAGCTTTGCTCGTTAACTCGACATCATATCTCATCTGTGGTTGTCTTTTTTACCCCCAAAGGCGGTAATGTAAATGATACTGATGAATATGAATCTATTATTGTTATAGTGATTTCCCAGTTGTCTGGCCTTCGATTAGTTTCACTGCGTAGGCATAACTAGAGCACTGAGACGTACAGTAAACCTGACCTGTGGACCAAGGAGGACAAAACTGCACTGAAAGGTACAGTACAGTATACAGTATGTCTGTAGCCTGGTACCACCAGCTGAAACTCGCGCACAGCAAAGCTGAATTAGGTAGTTTTGTGCATCTTTCAGTGATGCTTTGATAATGTAGTCTATATACTTGAAGAACTGCATTACTCTTTGCAACATGAAGTTGATTTCAATTACCTACAAATACGGGGTAACTAGTTCTTAGTCTGGGTTTAAGTAGGTATAGTATATGTCGCGTTTATGTCGGGTGTGAGCTACGGTGTCTTAGATCCTTAAATTTGGAATATTGTGGATACACGTTGTGGGTAATAGCTATATCCTAATGCTCTTATATTTGCTCAGTTAGTCTGTTTTATTAGGAAGCAGTGTCTTACGAACTCGGAAGTCTGTGTGCGTGTGAAAAGTCAACTAAATAATCTTATTTGGCCTACAAAACTAACTGAAATTGTGAAATAGGAATATATGTGTAAGTTGAGACATAAGGAAAGCTGCTATTATTAATAGTGCATAAGATGCACTCACACCTGATTTTACATTTTGCTGTATCTTTTTTAAGTTTAAGTTTTTCTGCTTATTATTTTAAAAACGGTCTAAAATGAGCACATTATTATTTATTATGTTATTACTTTATATTTACAATAAACAATATTGATTTTGCTTCTTTTGCTCTTGAATTGTATATTAATCACATTAAAGCATACCAATGAGAAACTAAAAGGATTTGTTTTTATTTATATTTAGCTAAATTTAAATTTCAGAGACCACTTAGAATTTCAGATACAGTAGGAAGCAGGCTAGATACATACTGTAAGTCAGCAGTCAATGACAGTATCTAATGATATTGTGTAATTTAAATTATCCTACATTTAATCTTTATGAGTTTAATATTTATTTATTTTCAATTTTGTATTTTATAAATGTTGATTTTAGATAGATAATATTACTTTATTGGCCATATACAATTTCTTGTATTAGGAATTTGTCTTTTGGCATACCCCAACTTGCTCTCCAAGAGACACACAGACAGGGAGAGAAGCTCATGGTCAGAGCGCAGGGTCAGCCATTTATACAGCACCCCTGGAGCAGTTGGGGTTAAGGGCCTTGCTCAGGGGCCCAACAGAGTAGGATTCCTCTGCCAGCCACGAGATACAACTGGAAACCTTCCAGCCACAGACACAGATCCTTAGCCACAGAGCCACCACTCCGCCCTTTAGCAGTTATTCCTGAGATTTATTTTCCTTTACAGATAACAGAATAAGAGTCATTTTGTAGATTTGCCATTGTCAAAGGATGCAGTTCAGTTTTTTTGTTGGGATTCATTTTAATGTTTTAATAAGAAGTCATTTATTCATATATTCATTTGACATTTAGAAACTTTGGACAAAATGGCTGACCCTTGGAAAGAGGCAATGGACCATGCAGTGGCTGCTGCAAGGGATGCTGGAGCAGTGAGTTGTCGGCTTGTACTTATTTCACACATAACTGTCCGAGCAAGTATAACCTGTCCCTCCCAGATGTATGATATTTCAGTCTACTAGATTTTCCTGCTAACACAAAATTAGAACACTTTCGTTTCTTAGTAAGAAATTCTTAAAAATTTATTATGTGTTTTTTTTTCTAAAATGTGCCTTCTTGATGTTTATTTTGAATTAAAAAAGCAACCTTTTTTGTTCACTCCAGGTTATTAGAGAAGCTTTACAAAAGGAAATGAAAATAATGCATAAAAGTTCTTCAGTGGACTTAGTAACAAAGACGGACCAAAAAGTGGAACAGCTGATTATAACAGCTATCAGAGAGAAGTATCCATCCCACAGGTGCGTATTCACTAAATGAATTTAATTGGTAGTTAGAACAGCACAGAATAATAATGAAAAATAGAAAATATACTTAGAAAAAAGTTTCTTATCAGAGGTATATTTTGCTGATTAATATAATTATTTTTTTAAATTGACAATATTTTACCATGTGGCTGACCATTATTGTGTTGATAGCTTGTGCTTGAATTCTATACTATGTTACATTATTTCTTATGCAGTTCCCACTACCTTTTGAAGTCTTATTCTTCTTTCTCATCTCACTGTGAAAGATAGTTTCTCCTCCACAATAATGTCATCATTTTTCCTTTTCTGTTCATTTCAGTTTTATTGGTGAAGAGTCTGTTGCTGCTGGACAGCCCTGCATACTGACAGACAATCCCACTTGGATCATCGATCCAGTCGATGGCACAACAAACTTTGTGCACGGGTTGGCATTTAATCTATAGTTCTATTGTTCTAACTCTTAATTTATTCAGTGTCTACCTGAGGCCTTTTACTGAGTGAATGTTTTGCCCTTACCTTAACTCCATCTTTTACCAAAAATCAATATGTCTCAGTTTCCTTCCTCATCTTTTCATATCCCATGTTATCTTTTCAAAATGGGGTTATGTGGTATGCTTTGGTTTTTAAATAGTTGATGTCAGTAGTGCATAATGTTACATTGTTTCTACATTGCCTTGGCTTCTAATAATGCTATTGGTGTAAGGCAAGTAGCTGAAAAGGAAAAATAAAAAAACATTGTGTTTTAATTGGTGAGTCTTCTTCAGATGTCAGAAGAAATATATACGAGAATATGAAAAAAAAGTATTTCCTCATACTCTTCCTACTTTTGAGTGTGGAATGAGTATCTACTTCTTCCTTTGAAGTCTACAGCTCCCTACCTCTTCAGTGTATCTGAAATACTAGTATTGAGTTAGGTCTCTGTGTAGGGCTAAGGCTTGTTTATATTGTACAGGAAGTTGCCAGCTTACAAATGTGTTTTGTTCCTTAAGTTCCAAAGTTGTAAGTTAGTTGTTTGGAACCCATAGAAACAATGTTATAAGTGCTGGGTATGTTCCTAGGCTAGCCCACAAAAGCCTGTTTAATCTTTTGTGGACTAAAACATATTGCGAGTGATGGTTACTTTAGCTGTGCAAAGTGAAATATTACTAAACAGTACGGTTTAAATACAAGTAATTAAATAGTAGGACAATAAAATTTAATAGTTTTATTTACCTTGATTGTTGGTGCCACCTTAAACTTTGGGAGTGGTACAGTATTTCTTGTGGAAAAGCAAGTTTCATAATGAAAGGATGAGAAGGACTTCTGTGGAGGTTGTGAAGGGGAACTCGGGGTGCTTTCAAGGACTGGTTCATTTCTGGTTCACTCTGGTTCATTTGTTGGGGGGAGGCATTTAAAAATCTGGGGAAATCTGGACAGTAGCCTTCTTTTTCTGAAATTCCTTGCAGCATCTGAGGGCATTTGAGACGTCATCCGTTCTCTGAACACTTTATGATGTTTAATTTCACATCAGAGCTTACAGTTTTCCATTTTTCTTATAAAACTGTATCACTAGCATTCTTCGTTTCATCATCCATGATTAGTGTCATTTTCTGGAGACCACACAAATGGAAGGAAAACACAGTGTTTTGACTCTAAACTTACATACACTACATACAGTATGTGGCAACATAGTGAACTAAGTGCAATTAGTAGTTCCTGAAAGTGACTGGTTCACATGTGTGGGCTGGTACTGCTATATCCAAACAACTCAAGTAAAATCATCTTATGAAGCTTTGTTTATAAGTAAATTGTAATTCTAGGAGTGTCTGCAAGGTATCCACTTGCAGCATTTACAAGTAGAACATCAAAGTTAATAGAAAATAGCAGGTTTTCAAATTCAGGGGCCATTTAGACGTTCTAATTTGTCTGTATTTTCTGTATTTTTTATTAGGTTTCCCTTTGTTGCAGTGTCCATTGGGTTTGCTGTCAATAAGGAGGTAACAATTCTTTTCAATTTCAAAGCAAAGCAAAGATGTCCTGGACGTGAAGCTGAATAAGCTGCATCTGAAGCCTATTGAATAATTCACATTTAATAATTTAATTCTCTGTTGCGTTTTTATCATTTATAATTTTGCTCAAATATGAAAATATGAAAATGCATAAGTAAGTGCAACACAGAATACAGATTTAATCTAAAAGATCATCTAAGACAGTATTTACCTTTCCCTCAAATAGAATTTGAATCTATATACATGAATGTTATGTCATTTAATAGCTGGGAAGTTTAAGATATTTTAAGATATAAAAAATATCTTGAAATGTGTTTTGCAGCTGGAATTTGGAGTCGTTTACAGCTGTGTGGAAGATAAAATGTACACTGGCCGGAAAGGGAAAGGGGCATTTTGTAATGGTGTCAAGCTGTCAGTATCAAATCAGGATGGTAAGTGGGAAATATTTTAAGCATGTAGGAGACATGAACAAGGAGGAATTCATGACAGAACTCAACAGCTTTACGGTTCCTTTAATACTGGCAATACAGGCTCCCATAATATGTTCTCAAGGATTGATTTAGCATGGGGTCACTGGGGAGGTCTAATATGTGACTAATAACTACAAAATTAAGTTTGAAGTATTGTAATTTATTTGAGGACATGAGTCCTGTTTCAGGCATATGGGCAGCAAATCACCTAAAAGGCTGTGCTCCATGAAGTAGCTTTTATAGTAGATAAACAGGATAATAGATTAATAGATTTTCTATTTTTCTTTCCTAGACGTTAAGCAGTCCATTATCATCACTGAGCTGGGATCTAACAGAGACCCAGAAGTAGTCAGCAAGATCTTCTCCACCATGCAGAAAATCTTGTCCATTCCAGTACATGGGTATGTTTTAGTGTAGTTTTATGATTCTTCACGTTTTTGATTGATCATAATGCCAGAACTGTGTAGGGGAGAGTTGACAAAACATGTATTTTTGCACACAACAGGCTTTTGTTGGGGGCTGGTCCCTCTATTACAGGGTAGTTCAAGTACTGGGTACTGGTTTCCTCTTCCGCTTGACCTTATTTCCATTCCAGATGAGTAGTCCCGAAAGAAGTCTGTTGTCCATCCTCTTTTTCTTTATTGCGCATACACATTTGGGAGGTAATGAAACAATATAAGTTTACTTCTGCAGTGTGACTGTCTTACTATATGTGTACCACCTTCTTCTCACAGTTCTACTTTATTAACACATTCTGTTGTTTCTCCCCAGTCTGATGTGCATAACATATACATGCTTTATTAGAAGTACTTTCTTTCTATTTTTGTTACATTAACCTCAAGTTGATGAAAAGATTGTAGGATATAGTAGTTTATTTTTATGTGGATGTGCCTTTTGATTTTGAGTTAATGTGTGAAAGTCATTTCCTTGATAGTATTGAATGCTGCTTGATTTCTCAGGCTTCGAGGGGTGGGTACTGCAGCAACAAACATGTGCTTAGTGGCTTCGGGGGCAGCTGAGGCCTACTTTGAAATTGGAATCCACTGCTGGGATGTAGCAGCTGGTGCCGTCATTGTGAAAGAGGCTGGTGGTATCTTACTAGATGTGGATGGTATGCAAAAATTATTTTCCCTTACCTGCAAATAGAAATGAAATATAACATTTCAGTGAGAGAACTATTATAGATTAGACATGTTAATCAATTTCCTTATTACAAATATTGTCACCATTTTTAATGGTATATGGCTGGTTTTAGATGATGCAGCAGATTGCTGTCTTCCTAAGTTTATAAGGTTTATAATTTAGATACAAAAAAAGAATAACTGTCAAACGTAATGCTTAATTTCTTTTATATATAAGGAACTGTTTAACTCTTTGAAATTCTATGCAGAATTATCTATTTCTTACTTGAATTTACAAATACAGGAACAAAGCATACTGTAAGTACCCATCTAGATATAATTATAATTTTGAGTACTGAACACCTTGTAGTTTCAGAAAGTAATTATGTGTTAGCTTCAAGAATGTTGTTGTCAACATCATCTTGAAGACAGCAAAGGTAGAAAAGGTTCTGATGCCTTCAATCTGTTTTATTTTTCAGGCGGGCCTTTTGATCTTATGTCCCGAAGAACATTGGCAGCCAACAATAAAATAATTGCAGAGAGAATTATAAAAGAAATTGAAACGTTTCAAGTTGAAAGAGATGATGTATGAAAGTTAACTTATTTTATAGTTTCTCTTTGAAAGACTTGATGAATATTTTGTGTTTTAGCTTGAAAATACTTTTTATTTCTTAAAGTGGCATAGTGGTTAGGACAGTGGACCCTTGATTAGGGGACTTTAAAGCGTACTTCAGTCAGATTGTTCCAGTAAATGCCATAATATGAAGCATAAATAATATTAAAGATATAAATTATTATCTTGGATGTCACCAAAGATGTGTAATACGTTACCTGTTTAGATAGCACTTATGTTCTTTGGATTTTATATATGTTAAATTAAGCCCTGTCACAACATTTTTTTACTGTGAAGAACACATCTGTCATTTGTGCAGATTCATGCTTAATTAAACATACTGCATTTTTTAAAATTTGGTATACAGTTCATTTACTCTATATTTCTGTCAGTATAGTTTCTGGAGTATTTCTGAGTGCTGATCACTCAATACCATGTTCTGTTATCAAGTTAGAAAACAGTGATGACTTGTTTAATCACAAACATATGCTATATGCTCATCTACCCTGATTTGGATGCAACAGTGCAAAGGTGTTTTTGAAACAACACAGTTTCTTGATGCTTTTATCTTAAATTCAGAAATAAGGTTAATAGAATTCACTGTTCTGGTTCAGGAATTAAAAATAATAAATTATGTAAAATTATTTTATTTCTTTTTGAATGTACATGAATTATTTGGTATTTAAAAGGATCAAAGAACACAGTTAAGGTAAACGTCATGCAAAATGCAGTTTACATTATCTTAAAAGAAGGAAAACATTGGTATCTTTGTACCCAATTAGAAATCTACACTATTTTTTCCTATTATAATGTTACATCTAGAAATCCCATATATTACTTACCAGTATGCGTTTTTATGTGTTTTTTGAATTCTTGATATATATATATTAAATAGGCATTCATTTATTTTTACTTTTGCTCTTTTACTCCACCTCATGGAATTGATCTCTACTTGTTCCTTTGCAATATGCATGTTTATGCACCTCTGTGCTCCAAACTCTTGATACTAATTTGATAATTTCACGGGTGTTAGTTTTGGTGCGTTGTGTTCAATGATGTAGTGTAGCACTTATACTGTATCGGAGTTATACTTAAAAATTTTTAGTGCAAAATGTATTTTATTTTGTAGAATAATGAAAAAGTTTTTACATCACATAATGTCTCCAACATCTGAGTTTGAAGCCACAAAATGCATTGATGTTAAAGGACTATAAGTTTTCTTTTTTCCTATTAAACTTGTAGACCACATGCAAAACTCATTATCATGCAGTCTGTTTTCACATTCAAATTGTTTTATTGACTATGCTGCATGAAATAATCTGCATGAAAAAAACCAGACACACACATTGACTATTTTACAAAATATCAGGTAATTCAACAAAAAGTCAACATCTCGTATATGTACTTTTCCCATTTGGACTGAATCTATTGTATATAATATTTAGTGAAAGTATTTACAAGTGTCTCTGTGACCTTGAAGTGGTTAGAAGATTGATAGATTTTGAAATGTTAAAGCAAGCTTACTTGTCTTAAAAATGTATAAAATTATAACTGCACAATTATAATGCCAGGATTCTCTGAAAACTTACCAAAGCAGAACAAGTACTATTTTATTCATATGATGATCAAAATAGTTGTAGATGGTACCAAATTTACACCATGCAATGAATCCATAATTTGGTGCCTCATTAATGAAAGCTGAGTAGCTAAAACAGGAATAACACATAAAAAAATGATCACAGGTTTCTTGCCATCTAAAAATGTTATGACTGTAGATTTACTACTTGTATGTTATTTTAAGACATGTAAAGAAACTGTATTTTTTAAATTGTTTTTTAAAAAATATATATTTTAAATAGAAAATTACCAGCATTAACTTAAAATATGCATGACACAAAAAAGTATTTAACAGTTTCCTAGTGGAAGAACTAATTGAATAACATTTATTCATTGAGCACCAGCAATTGCAAGTCTGTAAGGAGATCATGCTGCCTCCTCTCTGTTGAAGCAGCATGTGCAGACTCAGGGAACCTTGTAGATGAAAGTCCTGATAAGGTCTTCTTCAGATTTCTCTTGTCTGGCATTAACTTCACTTCCTGAATTAGCTTCTGTTGGATTAAAAAAAATGCACAAATTACTAAAGTCTTCATGTTTTCTGCAAATACCCGCACAATCCCTCGGATTCAAGGTGTATTCATAAATTACAAAACTCATTAGTGAACGCAAAGCTTTTCTGAGTATAATGGTAGACTATAGAGTCATGGAACTCGATTACAAACTTTGAAACAGATAAAAGTTAAGTTATGGTTTCGAGGGTAGAATTTATAAAACCTTTCTAGCTTCAAATAGACTGTTGAGGTTTACCAAAATGGCAATTGATACCTTGTCCGCAGGGGGGTTAGGGTTAGACAGAGCCTAAGCCTGAAGGCATAGAGTGCAAGGCAGGATCGTACCACAGACTGGATGCTGGTCCACAAACACATGAATTCAACTCATGATTGAACTTCATCGACACAGTGCTTAACTGTAAAAGTGCTTAAGTGACTAAATATTCACAATTGAAGAATTATGGTAAGAATGTGTTAAAAATGCAGATATCTTTATAACTTTTATTCCACAGTGTTGTAGAGTCCTGGGCAAAGATTCGTTGGACAAGGGGGAAGTGGTGTTCTATTCTTGAATACCTATAAAATGCTACTTGTTACTGATCTGATGAGCTTCTGTGTTACTAAGCTGTTGAACTGTTATTTATGTTGTAAAGTAAAGGATCATTAGTCTGCTGTACACTTTGTAGAGTGTGGAAAAGAATAATTATGCCATTGAAAGAAATGATTTATGACTTTGTTTACCATACATTTTGCAAGGTCCTTAAACTTAATGGTTTGAGACTGTGTTAGTCATAAGAATAACAGAAGTAGAAGGACAGAATCTAACATTAGTAGCAGTTTTGAAGATAAAGGGAATTTTCTATACTGTTTCCGCAGATAAACCAAGTACTACACTTAGCAAAGGTTTTCCTCTATTTTTCATTTGCTTTACAATAGGTTAAAAACACCTGTCACCCAGTCACGGAGGCCCAGGAAGCCTAATTATTATGTATACCTTTTTTTGTTCATCTAATTGGCTAAGACCTTTCTCCAGGGAAAATTTACTGCCACATTATAAACATTCCTTGCTCTGTATGTATCTAAAGTAAACTTTTATTATGGGACCCATGAGAGTTTTTTATGTGAAGTTAGTTTACTTACGTAACCCTGGAAGTGGTTATAATGATAAACTCTTATATATACTGTAGCCTACTACAGTAAGCGATGAATTTATCAGTGTATTGCAGTGCCCCAAAAATAGTCTAATTCCAACAGGTTGAAGTACTGACTGAAGAAAAACTACAGTATATAAAAAGATCTACAGTTAGTGCTTCATAATTACAATATTATTAAACATAATATAAGGAAGCTGTTAAATTGTTGAATCTGCTTCAATGGGATGAATAGCAACATTTTGCAACTATTCTGCATTAGGCCAAGCAACCAGTGATATGGTTCTATTTTATCACAGTAGTATAATTACTTCAACATTGATCATTTTTATAAGGCGATATGTTAATTATTGCACTCCACTCTCTTAATGACAATTTTTTTATAAGTTCTCTATTTATTGTAGGTTTCATTTAACACCTCTCTTCACCTATCCTGACTTCACACTACCTGATTGGCCACTCTGTCTGTCCCCTGCTCCCGCCTCTCGTTCCTCCTCTCTCCCAGCTTTTGTTCTCCTGCTACATTACCTTTGCTAACTGCCCTGTCTTTCGCACACCTGGAGAAGGCTCCATGGCCGAAATGTTGTGTTTTCTTTCTTCTCTTTTAAGCGTGGAATAAACCTATTACTTGATATGTTAATTATTTTATTATGCTGCTCTGTTTGTGGACTACAGCTTCATTCAATCTGGTGACATTAATACTGGTTGTAATTAAATTCTCAAAAAGTTGCCTCGGTAAACATTAGAAATATCCTACTCGTCTTAGTCGATGTTGATAATGTGCCGCAAGTTCTCCTCCCATTTTCTCAGGGACAGAAAGTTTCCAGCGCTGTAATTCAGTAGCAATTTCATCAATAGTGAACATCACTGCAGGATCCAGGGAATGGTTATTTATGAGCTCCACCAAATATTCTTTATAATGCAGTCTGAAAAATGTTTAAATCAGGAAATGAATTAGAATAAAAAATGACATATTAAAATATACCACAGATATGGCATATTTATATTTTATACAAGCATTCTTTTAATAGAAATGGAGCTTTACTTATCATCTGAAGGTCCTTCTACATAAACAAAGATTTTATCGGAAAAGTTACAACGGTGTTATGTAAGAGCTGTGGGCATCACTTTTTATCCAATCCTATATTTGGGGGTAGGCAACTCCATTGATAAATCACTGTTGGTACTATATGTGATCTATATAGCATTTAGTATATTTGTTTTATATAGCAGGGCTCTGGATAAGTAAATTAATAGATGCACATAAAGCAACAAACTGTTTTACGGTACAAAAAAATGGAAATTTAGAAATTTTAATGAAATTCAAATACATCAGTGATGCTGAAACTTACTTGCAGTATCCTGAATAAAGCACTGGAGCTCGTCTCCCACACTGCTCCTCTACCACCCCATCACTTGTTTCTTTATGTTCCAAAACAGTGCACATTCCTTAAACACACACCAAAACACTGAATGCAGTCTTACTTCTAAACATTTATAGAACATATTTTCCACAGATGATCTGTAAAATTATATTAGTGTTTGTATGTGGCCATACAAATCAATCGCTAAGCACTACTGTACTGCAATCTACATCCACTGATAAAAAACATCCACTTTGGGCATGACGTATCAAAATAAGTAAATTACTTCAATTCACACAAATGTGAATAATCTATTTAAAGTCTGGTGCAAAACAATACAGTGCGATACCTGCACTTGGTCTTAGGAAAAAGAACAGGGGTCTTAGACTTGCCTAAACATTCTGCAGTTCCTTTAGAAAACAAAAGCTTCTCCTTTTATCATTTTGATCACTGATTTAGAATAACTTTAGCCAACACTGTTGTCTAAACCGTATGTCCACACTTTACAAATACACAGCACTCATAAGCCTCGTAATAAAACTTCTATTAACGGTGAACACTACCTGTAGAGCTTCTTTTATCCTCAGCTCGGTTTTCAAGAGAGTAAGGTATGTTGTAATTCTGTAAGAAAAAAAATGTTACAGAATATTCCTTTTCTGTCTCAAGAACCAGCAAGAAATAACTGTAACAGCACGTACCCTAAGAAGCTGCTGCAATCGTTTCACAGGCCAGTCTCGTAGATGGTAGAGGCAGTTTCTGGGGTGATGCGCATGAAGACCCTTCAAATGGCATTCTTTTGAGAAGCTGCAAGCCTGACGAATGAGGACAATCACACACTGAAAATAATGTTTCTTTCACTAATGATGCGCAATTTAAATGTTCTCTATTGTCCACATTAGGAAAATAATTGTTCAATTAAATTCTGCTTTATTGGCACATATGTTTTCATTAAAAATAAACAATAAGGGCCCTTCGTATTTCCCTGTACTGAGGTGGCTGTTCAATATCTTCAGATAGTAGCAGAGTACTGATTATGTAACGGATCAGACAAAAGGCTGAGAAACTTTAAAAATAGCTTTTGTAACGAGAAAAAAGCAAATTTCTTAATACTTTTATAGACAATGCCACGGATATATAGTTTTAATTGAAAACAATTTGCAACAGTCCTATATACTGAGCATTCAAATACACATTCACTCATTTTCTAACCGCTTCATCCAATTCAGGGTCGTGAGCAAGCTAGAGCATATCCCAGCAAGCAAGGTGGGGTATCCCAGAGGGGGGCACCAGTCCATCACAGGGCATACACACTCACACCACAGGCAGTTTTCCCGGAACCCAATTAACCAACCAGTAAGTCTTCGGACTGTGGAAGGAAACCGGAGCACCCTGAGCCAACTCATGCGAACAGAGGGAGATCATACAAACACTGCTCAGACAGCATCTGGAATTGAACCCAGGACCCCAGCTCTGCAAGGCAGCAATGCTAATCACTGTGCCTCCGTGCCACAACAAAATAAACAGATCACTTATAATTGCAACAAATCCAAAACATTATAATTAACATAGGAAAATAATATTTTTATACCACGTAAACTGACACTTTGTCTAACATACTGTAAATGGCATACAGTCGGTAAATAATTATGTTGAAAAACATTCGGCATTAACAGGAGAGCTGCTACTAGTCTCTGACTTTCATAGTAGAAGTGACCACTGCTGGAAGCAATACAAGCTGTACATCTGTAATGCAGCCAGAAGCCAATGGTCACATGTGTGAATATGCATTGACAACTATACTCATCCCAAAAGCATTGAAAGTAAAATAAACCTTTAGACAGATGAATCCTGGTGCATACTGTTCACTCTGAATGAAAAATAAATTAGCAGCAGCCCCAGAAAATGCTTCAAACAGCAGTGCCCTGTCCCCGTTGTTCAGTGTAGAGGTGGCAGTGTTGTACTGTTAGTTTCTTTCTCTTAGTTTGGACAAAGGCTGAGGTTTTGTACTTCACGAAATTCAAGAATTCAATAATTTCACAGTTCCCTTGAGTCAGAGTTAAGGACAACTGAAATGGTGAAATTAAACTGAGATGAAATGGAACTGGGAATTGCAGATTACCAATAAATGAGTTTCTCATGCAGTAATGAAAACTTGCACTGCTGCACAATGACACAGTACTTCTCTAGCCATCTATCACCTACTATCTATTGACAATCTGTCTACAAATATTTTGCAAACAGAAGTCTTTTATGTTGTCTACAGATTCAGATCTTTCAAGAACATGTAAAAATGCTATCAAGTACTAATAGGTGGCAGATAGCAATCCATTCGAACTGGAGGGAGGCTTTGAATTCTAACAGTATATACATGTGCACACTGATTGTTTCAAGGCTATTTTATATTGAAAGTAAAATCAAGATTTAATATTTTGCAGAATTTTCATACATCTGTAGTACTTCTACAACCCTTTTCTGTGAGGGACGAAAAGGTAAGTTAAAATCAACACTGAAAAGAATATAAACAAATCAATCACATGCATTTCTACAATTCTATTGCTTGTGCCCAAAATGGTGGATAAGACACATAAGAAATCAGCACCAATCTGAAGAACACCAACACCTACAGATCCCACTCTGAACGGCTTGTTGCATCCTCCACAAAACTCATGTTGGCATTGGGTGCACTTGAAGTGTAGACAGCCTCCTTTTGACAGATAGAATCGAAATGTACAATTTGGACAATCTAAAAAAAGAATAAATCCTAGTTAATATTTAACCTTAAGCTATTTAGAAAAAAAACACTTCAAACAGAGCTAAAAATGTTCACCTTGCTAATATAAAAATTGGGGAAACATATTCCCCAATAAATTATTTGTTATTTAGATCTAAAGAAATCAGGCTTTCTGGTAACTCACAAATCTGTGAATATCTATATGTAGAAAGAAACTGAATTAATTTAATGTGAAATGAACATTTGTTTTATTAGCTTAGCTGCATGGTTATTACTTTAATGCCAAGCTATTTAAGTAAAAATTAAAATATATAGTCTAATGCTCAGTATTCCCTGCCTATAGGGAATGTAATTATTTTTACCTTTTATAATTTGCTTTCCATAGCAAGCTGGGTTCAGGACCCGGTTTTTAGATTAATTGATATTTCATATTTTGCAATTCTTACACTGCATAACATTACACTATAACAAAAAAGTAGCTTTCTTGTCAGAACTCTATATTATCCTGCAAGTGCGATGTGCCACAGTCAATTTCCCCTTAAGCTGTGCACCTTCCATTGCTCTTGAAAACAAAAGACTCCTAAATTGAGCCAGCATTTACTCTTCTTATGAGATACAACAGACTACATATTTGATTGCTTTCAACCACCAGCTTAACTTCAGATTGCTTACCTATTTCATTTCTGCTAAGGAAATGCTCAAGACGATCTGCTTGATATTCAGGATTGTTGCAGAGCTGCCATTCTCTGAATTTCTCACAAGTTATTCCTTCATGCTGTGGAGCCCACTAAGAAAAAGACAAAATAAATTAAAATACATTCTGTTACACTAACCATGAACAGAGAATGGGATTATAACTATAGAATTAGAGTCTATGACCATGACACACGTATAAACCTTTTGTTTTTTCAGGTTTTGCATGGCTGTGTGAGGCTGGGTTTAGGGTAATTACAGCATAACTCCAGTTGTTCAATATATCATGAGCATCTTAAAAAAAACGTATCACTCAATTAATCAATTATTCGTTATCATCAATCATTAATTAGCATAATGAATGTATCTGTACCATTTCTGATCAATACAATTCAGTGTATCTACTACAAAAGATAGTAATGTTCTTGATAACTTAGTGAATTTGTTGCAGTTTTAAGTGTTAAGTTTCCTTTGATGCTCATTATATTTATTTCAACAAATTTAATAAATCCAAGTTGAACAGTTGAGGAACGAGATACAGTATCTGGTTACGGATGCCACCATGAGGCCAACAACAATTTTGAAATAGCTTTAGAGTTTCAAGGTTGAAATTGGAGAAAATGCCTATGAGTTGGTGACATTCTGGTCACTCCATAAAGCCAGTTTATATGCCAGAGTGACAAGAAGGAAGCCATTACTGCAAAAAAACACATCACAAATCCCACATGGAGTTTGCAACAAAGCATTCACAAGACTGCATAACTGTGGGAAGAGGTTTTGTCAGATGAAAGAAAAACTGAATTTTTCTGGTCTCATTTCAAAGTGTTACATTTGGTGCAAACCCAACACAGTCCATCACTCATTCAAGACCATTCAACAATCATACGGATTACTGTCAAGCATGATGATGGCAGCACTGTGTTACAGGGCTGCTTCTCATCAACAGGGAGTGGGAGAATGAGAAGAGTGTGAAGACTGAGACAGAAACGGAGGGAGTAAATTACAGCAAACCTTAAAGCAAAACTTGTTTCAGAATGCTAACGACATAAAACTGAATTAACAAAAATTCACCCTTTGGGAAGATAATGACACAAAGCACAAGGCCAAAGCAATACTGCTGTGGCTTAACAAAACAGAAGTGAAAGCCCTCGAGTGGCAAAGCCAAATGTCTCAATTGAACAGAACATCTCAAGCAAGACTTGAAAATTTATTTTCATCAAAGATCTCCATCAAACATGACAGATCCTGAGCAAAAGACTCACAGCTGTAATTCATGCTTCCATCAGGTTTTAACTTAGGGGGTGAATGCTTCCACAATCAACATACAGTATTTCAGTTTTTGATTAAAAATATTAAACAATACAATTTCTATATTTAGTAAACTGGGTAAATATTGGGTAATTATTCAGAAAACTGATATAAGGACGCCATCAAGAACTGTTATAGAAGAACAGAATAATGCCTAATTAGACCATACAGTATCTGCAAAACTGTATATGGTTTTCTACACTATAAAACAGATCACGAATATCTAGAGAATAACAAGTCTCATTCTAGGACTTAAGAAGATGAGCTATGAAGACGCACTAAATGAACTGAATCTTTCAGAATCTGTAAAAGATACCTAAAGGGCAATCTCATTAAGGTCTTCAAAACGTTAAATGGAAACAATAAGGCTGATCCTTGCTGTAAGTATGAACAGAACCTTGGGACACATTCTAATTTTGCACAGAGAGTCACTGAAACATAAAACACATTACCGGAACAAATAGTGGAGGTGGAGATGCTGGGAATTTTCAAGTCAAGACTTGATGTTGTGATACTGTGTTAAAAATACACATTGATGGGTAGAACATCCTGTTCTCCTAATCAAACTTTTACATCCTCTGAAGCTCACCTGCAGTTATATTCAATCCAAAATGTTGGTATTCACATTAAAAAATTATTATTTTGAAATTTAAGCAAAAAACAAAATGCAATGTAAGAAATTACAGTTCATTGTTTTCAACTAAGGTTGCTTTGGATTGAAGCACTGCATGTATCTCCTGTAAAAAAATCATCTTCAACTGGAGATCACAAACTGACAGCAATGTTCAAAACATAGAAATCAAACCACATACTGTACCTGATTGAAACCTTTGTTTCAGTCACATATTGTCAAACATTCTTTTAAACTTGAAATTTATAGGAAGAGGAGGGGTGGGAATTATGCTTGTGGGAACAATGGTGTCAGAATTTTGTGAAACCATAAAAATGACATCATCACAACCAGATTTTCTGCTTCCAGTTTAGCTGCACAAACCTTTTAATGTCCTGGACAAACAGGTTTGTCTTCACAGTGGAATGTATTCCAATTTAAAAATCAATTCCTTTAATTCACACTAAAAATAATACAGTTATTTATACAGTTACAGTTAATCCTAATAACTTTTTTGACACTGCCCTGCCAATTACTATATCCCTATTTATGTGAGCATATAAACAAAGAGATGTTCATTTCCTTAAAAATCTATGGTCAAAATTTAAGAAATAAATTGATTGTTAAATGAGATGCCAGAATACAGACTGGAGTTCAAGAATTTCTGTTTTATTCAGACTTACAGGAGACTTGCATTGATAGCAGGTGCTTTTCCCACAAGAAGGACAGTCCATCCGTAGTCTGTCAGCTTCGTGCAGAAGTCCAAATGAACACTGGAAGGAAACACAGCACTTTGTAACTTTAGTTGTATTCCGTGTTTTGCAGAGAGGGAAGAGTAAAGGGGGAGGTTTCCACAACATTTCAACTTGATCAGATTGCAAAGAAACTATCACCAGGCTTAAAGCACACCTTGAAACAGTAAAAAATAAAATTAATTACAAATCCAGTTATATTTCAGATCACTTCTGTTTAATTATAAAATCTAACATGAGAAAATGAGTTCATTTAGTCACATACTTTGGATTGAACAAGTAATGAAAAAGGCCTTCTTTTCATTACATTATATAACTTACCTGTGCATCTCTACTAAAGGACCAAATAACTATTACAATACAAGATGAGATGGCCAGTTGTAGCCTCAAATATCCTAAAATAATAAAAACATGCTGAACTGTATAGAAAAAGCTAAGCTATAGAATTTTTATTTAAATAATACAAAAATATTGACACACGACTATTTTTTATACTTAAGTTCCCTGTAACATACTTGATATGTTGTGGATTTTTTCTTTGATTTTGATTCAATTCTTCATTTATTTTTTATATAGTTCCAGTCTATCATTTGATGCTAATAATATTAATGTTATTAAATAAAACAAATAAAGATAGTCCTCTGTTGGTCTAAACATTAAATAAATTCTACAGTCCAGACATCACTGGCTTTAATCTAACCTTTCACATTATTTGACTGTAGTCTTAACCCTACAAGAGTGCACACCAAACGCTGTCTATTTTGTCCAATTTCTAGTAATACGATTGAAAATGTTGACACACTCTTCTAATCAGGAGTCTTATATGGAAAAATTAAAATGTGACTTTTTAAACAAAAATAACTTATTGTTTTAAAGTCAGTCTGGATGAAGGAATAAGTAAGCATGATCTTCGGTGAAAATAAAGCCTACATATAATAAGAAGCAGTTGTATACAGTATATACACATTGAATATGTTTAAAGAATTTCCTACTTTACAATTTTTTACATTTGTGATGAAAAAGCAAAACATATAAATCTTACAATTGAACTAAATATTCAAAATACCATGCTGAAACAAGGAACTGTTAAAAAATTATGCAACAGTGTTTAGTAAAGAAGACAGAGTGGCGAAAATTTTCAAACGTTTTGAAAGAAAGGAGTTAAAACAGAAGGCACTTACATGTGCACACCAGCGGAAGTTGGGCATCTCTTGCAGTGTTCGGTCTCTCAGTTTTCTTTGAAATAACTCATGAATTTCTGGTTCCAAGTAATGCCTGATCTGTTAAAGAAACATTTTGCTGTACTGAAATGTTACCAGATTTTCTACAAGTTGCACAAGAACAAAGAAGTACCAGAGACTCTTAAATACTGAAACATCCTTAATTATTACAGGTTTGTTTATAAGAAAAAAATCAATAAATTACACATTTATTTAGATCATTTGTACTTCATTTCTAATATATCTTAATATTCCAAAAATTCTGATGTTCGCAGATCGACTCTATTAACATTTCCTCAGAGTTCTTCCTCCAGCAATTTCACTGCAATGTTTACAGCAATGTGCACCACAATGTCAGAGTCTGCTTTATCAATCAGAAAGAAGATGCTTTAGTAGTAATTGCTTAAGCAGAAACAAATTATTGATTAGTTCACAGTTGATCAAAAATTCTTATCACAATATTCATATTAATTATATTGGTATATTCATGTTATTGTTATGATTTAATATATTGACTAAGGTTACAAAACGTTACACTTCTGAAGTTACAAAGCAGGTCATTTTCTATTTTTTCATAACCTTTATTAAAAAAGCATTTAATATAGATTTTATTAAATATAACTGCATATTATCAAGACTTCTGTCCTTGTCTATAATAGTGAAATTGTTGAATTCCATAGATATGGATTTAGACAATTAGCACACAAGGATTTTCATTTGATGCAGTAGATACCCTTTGTAATATCTATCAGGAAATGTGCCCCAGCTTCAGGAACATCCCTTATAAGCAACTCTGACCTGTATGTCCAAAAGATTGAAGTAATCCATCATATCTTCTGTGCATCCGCTTCCATTTACATGAGGCATGTTGCAAATGGGGCAGACCACATTCACAATACTCTTTTCCTTAATGACCGAAGAGAAGTAAGCCTTGAAACAGCCTTCGCAGATAGCACAGGAACAGTAGGTCATGGTGACGATCTTTTGAGAAAAATATGGGGAAGAATTTCTTACAATGAGGCACAAATGGGTAACAATGTTGCCTTGGATAAAGCAGAAACCTTCCATCCATATGTTAACTGGATATGTCAAGATATTTCAGAAATCAACTTCCTAAGGGGCATGGAGATTTAATTAACCTTTTAGTGCACATAAGATAGCCCTTTAGTAAATGAATCTGAGATATGGAATCAACATCATGGAAAACCATTCAAAATCCTCAAGGGAACCGACAAAGTCAACACAAAAAACGTCTTCAGAATGAACAGTGAAACACAAACCAAAGCACACAAGTGGAAACTGCAGTATGTGGAGGTGCAGTTAAAACTGGAGCAGGAGTCATTTCTTCATCCAAAGAGTTGGGAATGGGAGTACTGAACAAGCTACCCAGTCAAGTTGTTGAACCTCATACCCAGATGTCTTCCAAGAAACAGATCATTGGATAAATAAGATACCAAACAGGCTAGATGTGACAAATGGCCTCCTCTCATTATATCCTTAAGAAAAGCACAAAGGTTTTCACTGCATACAAGACTACTTTTATCAACTACTTAACAACGAAAAAAATTGAATATCTTTTTAAAGGGCATAACCCCCAGCTGGACAGATGTCAGCCACGGTACACCACAGGCGGCATTTTTAGGTGTACTGCACTTCTTCCTGATCAATCCCAATGATATTGATTCTGGTATGGTTAGAAAACTTGTTAATTATGTCTTGGACATAAATATGGACTGGGCTGACACCTGAGAAATGAAATGTAAAATGATCAAATGCAAAATGACCCACACAGGAACTAGGAGTACACACTATACATCTTGCATGTATGATTCTAAGAAGTAGGAAGGTATCCATAAAAGGGATCTGATTTCTGCTCCATGGTGTTCAGCCAAATGTCAACAGAGATATGATTGAAAATGGCACAAAGTGCACTAAAAAGCATCCTTCATTTTGAAATTTAGACTTGCACTTTTAAGTGACTCCAAATTCCCAGAGTCTCTCTAATTGTGATTAAAGTGCACCAGCAATGTAAAAGAAAACCCAAATTCTATAACTATTTGAACATCTTAATGTAAATACTGAGGAAAAGCTGGGACGCCACACACATTGGAGTCAAGAGTCTCCATAGAAAGTAAAGGCTAA
Source organism: Lepisosteus platostomus (assembly GCF_059453375.1). Classification (NCBI taxonomy): domain Eukaryota; kingdom Metazoa; phylum Chordata; class Actinopteri; order Semionotiformes; family Lepisosteidae; genus Lepisosteus; species Lepisosteus platostomus. The sequence continues at coordinate 48,893,576 of NC_142618.1, read as the reverse complement.
CTGTACTATCTGTAATCAGTCACAACAGTGGCAATTTATAAGAGTTGTCTGTTGCATTTACCTGCTGTTTGTGCATCCACATCTGAACAACATTCTGATTTTCAATCAGTCCTTCACATTATGGGAAATGACTGTTACCTTCAGACAGTTTAAACTAACATGATAACATTAGGAGTTCCACCTTCAGGCCATACCTTATTGAATGACACCTGGTCACTGCAGATGGGACATTCATGTGAGAGGTACCTAAGAGCAGAGTCATAGTCTCTACTGGATTGTACAGCCTCCATGACATCTTCTACAGAGAAGCTTCTGCCATCCAGAGTCAATAGGCTTTGGAAGATGTGAGACTTCTCTTTTGAAACACCTTCTGGAATTGGAATATTCACCTGCAAGGCAAGCAATTTCATAAATGAGTAATTTGGGATGCATAAACATACAGTACTGTAAGAAGGACTGGTGTATTGTGATACTTATTTCCAAGCACTGAAGTGCCTAGAATTATTCAAGCAGTACTAGGTTATTTTGGAAGTGATTTGATGGGGAATATCACAAAGAAAAAAAGCAATGTTGTTTGCACTATGTCCAAGCAACTTTCTAAACATGACATTCATGGCAGATATGCTTAAACAAATAGTCTTTTCTTTGCAAAATTCTTGTGTTTTTCATAACATTTTTATCTTTGCGATGATTCAGATTTTTGTAATTCCAAGAGAGAAGACAAGTGGAAAAAAAAACAACAGTTTTTTAACTTCAATAGACATGAATCTCTGAAACAAATGCAATCTTGGTTTGCTTTCTGGGCCTTCCGTGGATCTTACAGTAATCAGACAATTGTGAATGAAATGACTAAATTACTGACATCACATCTCTATGATGATTTGGAATTAAAAAAACACTTCTTCAGGCAAAAAAAGTGCTTGATGAATGTTGATTATTAACAATTAACCTCTGTGAGTCTTACATTATGACAGGTTATGATGTGCTTTCCCTTCCTGTGCTCAAAATATGGAATTAGAAAGCAACCACACACAAGTATGAAGTGTATGTCTACAGTTAGTAGTAAGATTGGGTGTATAAATCTTGATCATTTGAATGCATAAAAAGAAAACCTGTAAACCTGAGGTGTTGTAAGCTTACATCTGACAGGGCATTTGTCTTTAAAATCACTCTTAAATATATAACATTTCAGTGATGTCACTGGTAGCACTCTAAGAATTTTTGTTTCAAAATATTTCTTTTCAAAGTAATTATATTTGTTAGAACAACGCACTTTGTAAAAAGAACAGGTAATTGCAACACCTTTAGGTTGATCTGGATAAAAGTATTAGATAAATAAATAGTAATAATACATAATAATATCCCTCCGTATTCAATGAAGGATGCCATTTAAAACCTCAAGTCCATTTAGTATATTAACAATTATGTTAGCAGTTAATGAATAAGTAAATACTTTGAGAGCTGTAGTGGTAGAGTTTTTGAAGATTAGCACATACAAAACTTCTATCCTCTATTTATTAATATTATTTTATGAATATCATTACCCTTAATAATAAGTTATCGCATCAGCTATTAATTTAGAGTTTCTGTGTTCAAAGACAATTTTGCACGGTAGGTTTACCCTTACATATGGTAGAACAGCAATAAGTGTTCTTAATTATTAGAGGATAAATGTGTTATCAAATAATATTTGCACGTGCCTCAGACAGCTTCCCCATGAGAACGAAAAGTAGTAGCTTAATAATTATAGCTAAGTGTATCAACTGAAAATACTAAACATTATCATGTTGTTGTTTGCCTCAGCTAACTACAGTATTAGGATTATTTAGAAGATACGTTTAGATACATATAAATCTGCAAAATAGAAAAGTAAACAAAACCAACAAAATATTGAACATGTAACAATAATTGAAATCAGCACAAGGTACAGATGTCATTGAAAAGCTGATGCGTATCTGAAAGGCAATCATAAACCCCACAGCTGTGTAAATGCCTTACCTCTGGTCTTTCATATTTCTTTACTTGAACAGGAAATTTCTGGTTGTACAAAGTAAGGACATGCTCCTCCTTTCTAGCCACACGCTCTGCATCTGAGAAGGTAAAAATCACACATTGTGTACAAGACATAGCTAAGGTAAGGTACTTGTAACCTTAATGTTCAATAAAAAATTCTAACCGAAAGGATGCAAAAAAAAAAGTGCATTTGGAAATTATTTATTTCCCTTGTTTCATTGCACTATTGCCAACGGCTGTTTTAAAAAGAAACAAATCTGCAATGCATCCAATAAATATGAATGTTTGTTGTACAAAAGACATTGAGAATCCAAACCTATTGTTTCTTTTGCAAATACCAGCTCCACTGTAAGCCATCGGTGAAAAGTTTGATATATGAAACTATGAAGATAACTTTTAAAAACAAAACTATGGATTAAAAATATAATGAAAAGTAATTCCACTGTAACAAACTGCAGTAGAATTCACCTCACGTGTTAATCAGATCTGCCAAATTTGATCACCATATACAGTATTTATGTGACAATAAATACAATCACCAGCAGACATCTGATACATAGAAACAAATAAAGTAAAAAGATTAAATTCACACATTGATGTGTGAATTTCAAGGAGGAATTAACTTCTACTTGTTCTGTTGCAGTTTGCATGCAGATGCAGCTCCCCACTTCAATCACTGATACTCTGTTCTTTCATGCAGATGATAAGAATGCCCAAACTTTTATTTCAAACTTACATTGCTCATGTAAATTGAGATGAATTCTACAGTACTATAGATTTTTAAATATAGCAGAAATATTCAAATAGTAAACCATTTTGAGTGTCAAAATATAATTAGAACATGCAATTGAACTACCAAGGCCTAACTGGAGCCATGCAGAGCATTTTATTTCAGTTTTTTTTATCTGCCTATTCTTCAGTACCTTGAGGGTTACAAAATGTCACATAAGCCTGGTTGGGTTGGTCAGTTGGATACTGGACATCCAGAACTTCTCCACCTCCATTAGGTCTTCTTTGAAAGTAAATGGTGAGCTTGTTTTTCAGCTTGTTTTCTGGGAAGCCCCCTGGCAGTCTGCTCACTTCGATCTTATGTCTATTATCCACCAGTCCCAGGTCTTGGGCAAAGGGGCCATTAAGCTGCCTTTTGCCAATGCAGGTGGTGACGTCTTTAAAAAAATAGGGTTGAATTCACTATCATTATCTCAGTATATGTTACTTGTGCTAATTTTCCTTGATGAAACTAAAATAATGATAATCAATTCAAAAGTACAATTAAGTCTTTTGAAAGCAGCTAATGCAGTAATTAACAGAATATAATTTGTGGCTATTCTGGATTTGCAACATCCTTTAAAATGACATTGTCAAATTCCTTCATTTCATGAGTTCCTTCATTAATTCCAATTTTCTGCAATTATATTGTTTAGAAAACTAAAACAGAAAATTGTTTTTAGTTTGGTGGTGAAGAAAATAATTTGTGAAATTCTTAATGAAACAGAATATTTACTTCATGTTTTCTACTTCTAAATTAAATTTCAAAAACATGATGAAGAGATAACAAATGAGCAGTTAAAACACTTCATATTTTATACTTTCAGAGAACTGTAAGCAAATGTCACCACTGAAACAAAACTGAAAATCACTTTGAAATAAAGATATATTTGCTTTTCCTAAAGCTGTTTCTAGAACAACGATAAAAAGAATACAAATGCTTTGGTTTATTATTACTGCCGACACACATAAATGAGTTAATAATGGTTCTAACTATCTACCCATCCATTTCACCCATTTGGGGTTGTGAGGGTGTTGGAGCCCATCCTGGCAGGATATACTTTGAGCTGGATGCCAGCCCATCACAAGGCACACACAGACACGAACGCACACACACACAGGGTCAATTTTCCCAAACACCAAATGACCTACCAGTACTTCGGACTATGGGAGGAAACCATAGCATTATACATTCTGATTAGATTCTAACTGTGAACAGAAAGGTCAAAACTCTTTTTTACATTTTTATCATAAATGCACACCACAGAAGCAGCACACTATTTTTATAGGAAATATTACATGATACCTTGAAAACAGATGGAACTGAGATTCAATCATTAACTGTGAAAAAAAGTTGCCAGGTTGTCAACTTTAACTTAAGAAACACTTGGATTTTGACTATTTAAAAAAGAGAAAATCACAGGATTTTAAGCACAGGAATTTAAAAATGTATTTTTTTTCTAAAAGTTGCAAAAAGAAAAAAAGGTTAAAACATACCATTCTCTTTTGTGCCTAACTTGTAAATATTTATAATGTTTTCAAGCTCTAAACTCTTGAAAACATCATCAACATCTGCTGCACATGTGGGACTTTTTGCTGGAACTTTAGCTGTGAATAGATAAAAAAAAGTTTATCAATACTATATATATATTAGAAATTTTATACTGCACACATACAGAACTGCCTTGAATGTGGTCTATTTTGTGACAATCTGCAATGGTCTGGTTTTAAACTACAGCCCTTACTTTATGAGCCATGTGTAAGCATCCCTCTAAATCGTTTTTTTTTTTAACGAGTGAAACAGGTCAGATATATTTGTAAATTTGTCTGTGCAGTCATGAGAAACCTGTAGTAACATCAGGAAACAGTAATTGCAAACAACTAATTAAAGTTGTACAAAAATGTTAATACAAGTATTAATAAAAATAAACTCGGAAAGATAGATTTACTTTTCTTAAAGCTTCTAGAACAACAATACAAAGAAAACAAGTGCTTTGGTTTATTATACTGCCCACAAACATACTGTAAATTAGTTAATTTATTATATATTCAAGATAATATAGATATACATTTAAGCATTTGTTAAAGATTTGGACACCATATATTTAAAATATTGTTATTGATATTAATAGTAATTAAATAATAATTATCTAAATCATGTCATTGAAACAGGAAAGGAGTAATCAATGATACTATAACGCTTTTAAGAGCTAGGACAAACCCTTTTTCTCAGAAACGTAACAGTGTAAATTTCTATCTTTTGGATGCTGCCAGTTCTTCTAGATTTATGGTTGAAGCCAGGCTAAGATTAATTTGAATATCATCAGAAAGAAGGAAAAGTGTAGGACTCAGACGTCCCTGAGCACCCCACAGTTGTGAAAGCTATTAGATACATAAATCCAACTAATGATTAATAATAGAATTACAACAATCTATGTAATCTGAAAGTAAATCATATATAAAATTATTAAATACTGCACTGCAGTACTGCACACTAAAACTGAGTTTTTATTTTAAATAAAATAGAATTCAACGATTGAAAATATTTTCAGTAATTGCTCCACTGTTACCCAGTGTCTTAATACTACAATTTCAAATAAAAGGAATTAATTCAGGAACCAGGAAGCATTAAAAAGGGTCTGGGCACAATGACAAGAAATAAACAAACATAACTGGTACAAACAAAAACTATAATTGATTTAAAATTACTGTTACATGTATTACATGTATTTTAAAATATTCAGCTTGTTTGCTTTTAAATTTGTGGACAAAATGACTATTTCCACATCTTTTCAAATACCAAATATCAAACTCAGATGCCACTGCCTCCAGTGCTGACATTCAGAACCTCTCTGTGACTTACGTGCCCTCCTATGGAAAAGACTGGCAGTTTTACCTTTATTTTAAAGGCCAATTGTCATTAAATTTGTCTACAACATACCTTTATTCTGCTCAGAGGGGATAGAAGAAGAACAGACTTTGTTTTTGGCAGGCTGAAATGCGATTCCCAGATCCATAAGCTCGGTAGCATAGGACTTCTTTTCCTCATGCTGTGAACTTTGCTCTGGTTTTCTCACATGCTTTCCTGGTAACAAAAAGTAGAGTGTATTTTAACACAGTAATAGAAAGTGAAACCTCTAAAGCACTGGTCAAGTAAACAGGCAATGGTGTTGCCAAAGAAAAACTGAGGACTTTCTGTTCTGCAAGCCGGTACCAACAAGAACTACAGGAGAGCACATATTTCAGCTTCTGAATGAATTTATTGAAGAGAATGGCATTGACTGGAAAAAATGCGTCGGAGTTTGTACAGATGGTGCTAGAGCGATGACAGGCAGACACAGCGGTGTAGTTGCACGAATTAGAGAGGTTGCTCCAGATATGAAGTGGACGCACTGCAGCATCCACCGCAAGGCCTTGGCAGCCAAGAAAATGCCTGAGGATTTGAAATCCATGTTAGACTCTGCTGTCAAAGTTGTGAATTTTATCAAGGCTCGACCAATGAATTCACGTCTGTTCAGTGTGCTTTGTAACGAAATGGGCAGCGAACATGTGCAGGTTTTGCTACATACCTGAAGTGAGATGGGGCAAGAGTGAGGGGCAGAGGGCTCACGAGGTTCTTTGAGCTGCACTCTGAGGTACAGATGTTTTTGCATGACCAGCAATCTCCCTTGGCAAGTCTATTTGATGATCCAGTGTGGCTGGTAAAATTGGCCCACCTGGCTGATATATTCTCACGTTTGAATTAGCTGAATATGGGGCTCTCTTTAACAATTTTTGATGTGTCTGAAAAGATCACTGCTATGAAGAAAAAGCTGCAACTTTTTGTTAATAAAATCAATGCAGGTGATGTGTCTGCTTTCCCAACTCTGGAGAACCATCTGCACACATATGGTGTGGAACTTGATGCTGCTGTTCGAGATGTGATTGCAGTGCACCTCTTGTCATTGAAAGAACAGTTCTCAGAGTATTTTCCAGTTGAGGCCACACCAGAGTGGATCAGGAACCCCTTTACTGTTGATGCCGAAGGAATACCCAAGAATCTCTCCTGTGCTGAGCAAGAGAAGTTGCTCGAGTTATCATCTGATGCAACTCTGATGTCAGAATTGAAACGACAGTCACTGTTGCATTTCTGGATCCAAAGACAGAGTGAATACCCAGCCCTCTCATTAAAGGCTGTGCAATTTTTGATACCTTTTGCTACTACCTACCTTTGTGAGGAAGGCTTCTCTGCTCTCACTGTAATCAAGACAAAGTACCGCAGCAAAATGGATGCTGAGCCAGATCTGCGTTTGAAGCTCACTGCCCTCATCACTGACATTACAAGGCTTTGCTCATCTAAACAAGCTCACCCCTCTCACTGAAATGGTAAGTTCTCAGTGTTATTTTTATAAGTGTTTCTATTTTTATTATATGTTTATGTGAGAGTGTGTGCGCGCACTCATGTTGGTCATTGAGATTTTCTGTGGTTCCTATGGGAAGATGACTTGTAGGTGGTACTTGGATGCTTTGGTTTTATCAGTGGTGGTGCTTGGTCAAAAAAGTTTGAGAACCACTGTTCTAAACCATACTAAACCTGACACGGACGTGGCTTCTTCTGCACTCTCTAATTGCATCTCTGACATAAGATGACTCAAAACTCCCTTCACTTAAACTACAACAAGGCTGAAGACATGCTTCTCAGCACATCTGATCAATTATGTAAAGCCAACACAGTAACCCTATCTGTAGACGGCATTATACTTGAGTTTCAATCTAAATTAAAGAACTTGAAAGTGATAATTGATCCAGGCTTGACGTTAGATTCACACGTTCACAATATTGTATAAACATGATTTTTCAATTTAAGAAATAGAAATGCCAGACTACGTCCTATTATGCCTCTGACTGAAAAGCTGGTCAACACGTTTGTCCTTTCCAGTATTGGTTATCGTAAGGCCCTACTCACACAGGTTTCTAAATCATTAGTATGTCTAACATTTGGCAGCCAGAATCCTGACTAGGTCACTTGCAAATGATCACATTACTCCTGTCCTGGAGTCCTTGCACTGGCTTCCTATCAGTTTTCATGTGAACCAGTTCTGTGTCTGCCCCTTGCATCTTTATCTGCTTTCTTAACCCTTGTTTTGAATTGTAATTTTGTTACCTCTTCTCCTTTTTTATTTTTTTTACTGTAAAGCGCCTTGAGAAGTTACTTTTAAAGGCGCTACATAAAATAAAGTTTATTTTTTAACAAAAGAAAGTCTGTAACCCTTCTACCGGAGTAAACAGATGTACTTACGTGTATCAGTTGAACACTGAACTGGTGAAACATCGTACATGCTTTGACTCAGTGTGGTATTCGGATCAAAGATGACGGTCCCAGAGTAGGTCAATGTGCTATAAAAAACACAATGGAATATGTATAATTGAGTGGCTGAACAGGCATTTTGTTCTCAACCAGGATTATAATGACAAAATATTTCATTTTGCTGTCAGAACCAGAATTAAACATACCATGTTCCATCTTAAGCATCATATACTGTAGGTACATTCCATTCTACATTGAGAAGCTTTGTACGTCACTGCATTAAAAAGCAAAATAGATCAATAACAAACAGCAATATCTGTAGGGCAGGGATGGGTTAGAGGATGTTTTCTGGAAGTTTGCCTTTTTTGTTCACAAACACAATCTTTTTTAGCCAAATGTATGAAAGTATATAAAACTAGGTAAATGTTTCTAACAGGACAGAAAATTACAATAAAAGTACTATATTTCTAAGGAAATATGCAATTGTAATACCTCCTACACGTATCTGTCATATCTCTCAAAAAATCAATATACAGATGATGTACTGTTATGTACCTATTTATTCTTTTTGCTTTATTGTTCAGTACTTCATGCCAATCGATTGGACAGTTTAGTTAACACAAAAGCATAAGCACTTACCTGGTGTCAGGAATATACTTCCTGGAAGGTTCATAATATCCTATAGGTTTAGTATTACCTGTACAAATAAGTAAAACAGAAAAATGCCATCACTGATAAAGCAACACTAGTCTTCCTAAATATGATAATCTAGCTATTTTAATCAACTACCAGTAACAACTCCTAACCAAAAAAAAAGTTTGTGAAAAATTCCAGATGTCAGCTCTAGATTAAGCAGCACTGTACAATAACCTGAAATCCACTATTCAGTCATTGAACATTAAATCCTGCTTAACATTGACATATTTCTCTGTATTTCTTTACATGCAGCCTGAATTACATTTTTTCCACTAACAGAATTTCAGAATTTTCAGGTATAACAAAAAATTTAAAAAGACATTTTAAAAAATAAAAAATGCAAAGGAAAGGGGGAAGATGGCTTTAACTGCCTGATTAAATGTGAACCTTTTAGACCCATAATGAGAGTCTGCTCATTAAGAGAACAGCCTGCTAAATTCATAGCTTTGTCTTTGTATAAAATAACATAAAGTGCAACTTTCTAGACAAGTCTTAAACACACTACAAATCCACAAAGAAAGTTACTTAAATGATTCTTAATAAAAAGTTAGCTTTATATCACTCTTTTGGGGACTTTTGGTATAATGTAATATAATTAAGTAAACATGATGTGGGGTTAAATATAGAGAAAAAGGATCAAAAGGAGCTGCAGGCAGGACAAAGCTAATAAAATAATAAATGAAGCTTTTGACTGACTTTCTTCTACAATTCTATTACCTTTTTGATTTCTATCATGTAGCACAAATGATAATAAAAATGATTAATAAATACACAGCAGAAATAAGGTATATGTAATTAATATTAATGTTGACGTTCTACAGTCACCTGGCTGGAGTAGAGATGGCACTAGCCCTTGTGAAGGTAATGCAGAAAATAATGGTGTCTCACTCTGGAAAGCTGTCCTCATCTCCTCTACAACTCCTAATAAATTAGATGTTCCCTGTGGTCATAAACACATATACAGGCAAAACCATAGTCAGTGTACTGAAAGACATGTTGCCAGACAGAGGAGGATTGATTTGATTACTATAGTGTAACGGTCAAGACTGCATTTTCTCATGACATCAGTATTGTCTCATCAACATCAATATGTTTGTCATATGAACCACACTTTCAATATGAAGATGAGTCAGAACTTGCGAATTCGAAGAGCCTTATAATGAATTTAACTGATACAGTGACATAAAAGGAATTATGATCTGAAATAGATCTCACTGTAATTCGTTCTATTTCAATAGCTTTACAAAGGACTTTGTTTGATGTGATTACAACAGTATTTCCAAAGGCACACTATATTCAATAACAGTGAAACCTAATTGGCCATGTGGTGTCAGGATTATACCTAAGCACCCGAATTATGACAACTCTTGATAAAAGCATGTAAAAAGGTGCTCCAATCCAATGTATTTAAAATTAAAACATGTCAAAAGCCAGAAATTATTTCACATGTATTTAAAGCCAGAATGTGCAGTCTTTATTAAGACCCAGTAAAAGTCTTGTACCACCTGAAACTATAACCATACCAAAAGTGATATGGATATTCTAATTAATTTTTTTAATAAACAATCAAATACTAAATGTCAGTTATAATATAAATATACCCCTACTAACCTTTAAAAATTAAAGATTCCAATTTCTTACATTAAACATTTGCAGCCTTTATATTAAAAGAGATTGATTTTATACATTTAATAAAATATTTTATTTATTTATACAACATATTTGTTAAACATCCTGTGTCAAAACTGACACAACTATGGCAAAAAATGTCAGTACTGCAATCTAATATACATTAGAACCATTATATTATTTTGGACATTATTTTCTATTGTCAAAACAGAGTGATCCTAGAAAAGAAAATATCTATAGAATCATGTTTGGTACTGTACCATGCCAGGTACTGCAAGCAATTTAAAAAAATGTAAAACTAACATCATGCAATCTGTAACTTAACATTCACCAGTGTCAAGCAGACAAAGTGCAGAGCAAAACTAGTATTATGCAATACTGTATAAAAAGATTTTACTTACATGCTTCCAGTTACAGAGGTAATGGAGACGAACATGCCCATTCTTATCTACATAACTGCTGTTTGCATTTATAACCATACATGCTGAGGGTTTCACAAAGCATTTAGGAGGATTCTGAGGGTGTGTGTTGTGCAACCATATGCAGACAGGTATATTGTATGATTTACCTAAACCCCAAAAAAAAAGAAACTCAAATAAATGTGGATCAATTCACATATAAAGAAGTGTATGTACAATGCCTTGCAAAATTATTTGGACATTTTCTGTAGCAAAATTACAAAATTATGTATATACGTTCTTTAAACTTAAATTGTTATTAAAAACTTGAATGCTAGCAAGTAAATGTTAGAGTAATTGCAGTAGTAAATGTAGTGAATGTAGTGAATGTTAGCAAAAGCTAATAGTTAATACTTGTGAAGTTTGGTGGAAGCATCTTTGGAAGCCATTGTAGCCACATCTATTTGGTGTCTACCAACATGGCACACCAGCTCAGTGTGATTTTTGTCCATTTTTCTTGGCATATTGGCTGAAACTCTCTCAAGATGCTTGGGGAATTGATTATAGACAGCAGTTTTTCAGTTTTCCATAGATTTACAGTAAGTCATTTGACGGAGCTACAAGGACATTCACTTTCTTATTAAGCCACTCAATTGTAGCCTTGGCCTTGTGCTTTTGTTCACTGTCCTTCTGACAGGTGAATGTTTGAACCAGTTTTAGAGTCTGAAGCAGGTCTTGCTCCCTCTATGTTCACATGAGTCTTGACAACCTTCAACAGTATCTGCAGGTGCAGAAATTTAACATGCTGTCAGCACTTGACAGTAGGCATGATGTTTACTGAGTTATGAACTACGCTGGGTTTGATTCTTTGAGTCTGATATAAAGCTTTGCATTTAGACCAGAACGTTACAACTGGGTCTTGTCTGAACATAAAACCTTTTGTCACATAATTACAGTATTACGTAAGTGTTTTGTCACTAACCCTATGCATGATTTGAGATGGGTTTTTTTACTCATTTGCTGAATGCTCTTTTTCATAGTTCCTGGAGGCCTTATTGTGGCATCTCTACCTAGTTTCCCCCTTACCAAAATGCTCAGCTTAAAGAGACAGCTTCAAGCTTGATATAGGCAGTGTTTGGTGTCTTCCACTTCCTAATAAGCAACTTCACAATGCTCAAAGAGATATCAAGGGTCTTTGAGATGCTGTTATTCCCTTCTCCTGAGCTGTCTTTATACACAGTACTACCTGACAGATGGACCTTGAAGAGATATGATATCAAAATAACATCACCTAAGAACCATTATTACTGCACACAAAGGCCACACAACTAAATGTGTTGCTTGATAAGGTACTTTTGTGCATGTAATATAAGTTTGCCACAACAAAGTGTTTGAAAATTCCTCAATCACTTTTCTATTTTGCTTTCATATTATCTATTTACTTTTTGTTTGTGTTTTGAATATGTGGAGTAGGCTGTGTATATACCAAATATTAATTATTCCAACTCATGACTGCAAAAGTTAAAGCAATAAAATGTTAAAACTATCTAAGTGGCTGAATACTTTTGCAAGGCACTGTATAAACAATAATGTCTGTATTCACACAATACACGGGGCCTTTAGACAAACACGATGCATTTTTTGAGTGATTTATTTCTGTGACAAACATAATACTCTTTACCTTCATATAAAATGGGAACAGTACCACTTAGATTTACCAGCTGCTTCTTCTCACCATTGGCATAACCTGCAGAAAGCAAGACGTTGGATGATAAAGACAAGTCACAAAGAAAATAACAACACTACTTATTTAAACTGACAAAAAAGCAATTTTAACACTCCATGCTCCTGCTCAATCCCATCATAGCACCAGGTGCAATGCTCAATCTCTCAATTACATCTTTTTTCATACACATGAAATATGTAGGAGACAGGAAACCAGCCCAGGTCCACACTACATACCACTCCAATGCAATCTGATTCAACTTAGATTTTCATTCTCAGAGCTCAGATTTGTAAAATCAATCTCTGGACAGGCGACCTAGTATGATCAACTTGATTTCTTATGCTAAGTTAAAATAAAATAAATACAACTATTTTCCCATTCCTTGCTGGTTTTGATATATACAGTACAGTATATATATTCACCTTTATTACAGGAATGCTATCATGTAGAGCAACCTGTAAGGAAGATCATCTAGTCAAGCCTGCTTTCATTTTAAGGATGTGAAGAATTCTCATTTTAAGATTCACTGAAAATAAGGAGAGATCTTAATAACCTAGTAAATAAAACATGAAGTTTGTAACTTAACATGAATATGGGGTGGAAGACTAGAGTCAGTGAAATTCAAAGGCATAAGTGCTGATCTCAACCAATATGTTGTTGTGACTTGGGGATAACTTGGTTAGCTACTGTAGATGTTTGCAATTGCCAGCTTGATTACCTTATTTTGAAGATTTGAAACAATGAGTACTGTCTTGTGGTATCTACACAGTTGTCCAGTAGGTCTTGTGACAAGTAAACATGGTTTGATATAAATGATCAAAGGAGTGCACTTAATAATCAGATTACAGTACGTTAAATCACTGTTGAATCATTAGGTCAGCCACATTATAACATAATTATTTAACAGTGACCTGACCATTATAGCGAAGTCATTGGGCCACCCTCCTGGAAATGGATCATGGGACAGAATTATCCTCAGGGCAAGATATAACACAAGTCAAAAGAAGAGAGAGGAACGAAGGAAGAAAGAAAGGCAACATCATCATTTATCATCATCACGAAGAAGAAGAAGAAGAAAATTGGATTGTGTGGGACTTCTCCTTTTTTTGCTTATATGAATTCAGCTACAAAACTGAATACTATTCCTAATACGTGTACATATAAATTACATATAAAGTGAAAACAGTTCAGACACATACAGTACGCTATAGCTAAATGAATGCACCATCACTGCACCATCTCTGGATCATTACTGGACTTGCTTTCAAGTGAAAAAAAAAATGACCAAGAAAAATACTTCATGTAATATGGCCATATTAAATTAGTGTTAACAGGACAGAGATACAGCAAATAAGTAAAGAACATACATTTGCATACTGTAAATGTTTTGAATAGAGATTTTATGTTTTCTATATTTTTCCTCCTTGGTACATTTTCTCTTAAAATAAATTGTATCAGATTCACTTCTGTTGAAATAAATGACAGAAAGTTATAAGTCTTTTAAGTACTCACAATAAAAATCTATATACAGATGAAGATCTCTATAGGCGGCTTGAACACTGCTGACATCAGAAATGACATCCTGGGGAAACTGATAGTGGCACTGCAGGTAAAAGAAAAATATATTAACTTGAGCCTGATCTCTTTGGTCATCTACTGTAGCAAATCATAAATACCTGTATTTTTAAACATATTAAAAGACAATTATGTCAACATTTTATAAGTCATTTATAAATTGTATAAAGAAATTTCTAAACTGTTTTATCCATTACACAGTTCAAGGGGAAAACGTAACTTGGCAAGCAATGGGTGTGAGGCGGGATACATTCTTGACTGGAGGCTATTCCAAAGCTGGGCACACACAAACACAAATACACACACTTTCACTGGGGTCATTTTTTTACCGAAGCCAACTATCCTACCACTATATCACTTGACTGTGCACAGAGACAGGTCACCAAAACAACTGGAGGAAACCCATGCAGACACAACTTGGCAGAAATAGGACCCCAGGAATTGAACCCAGGGCCCCAGCTATGCAAACCACTACACCATCCATTCTTAACTCACATTGAACAAAAATATTTGAAAATCTGATTACATAATTTCAATGTATGCACAGCAGCCAGTATGAAGTGTTTTAAATATTTGAAAACCTGATTACACCATTTCAAGGTATGCACAGCAGCCAGTATGAAGTGTTTTAAAGAGCTAAACTATGACATCAAATCTATTACCAATCAAATCTACAGTGTCTCCTTGCCAGGACAAGATTTCTTGATATTAACATCATTTGGATTTCTCTACACTTCCATGACACTGTAAGACTAAGTTTTCTCTATCATAATCAATACAGAATTGTTTTCAGCAGAAAATGACTTATTACCAATAATAGTAGAAGTTAGCAAAACGTCTAAGCTTTTTTGCACAAGAGTGTGCATAAATGTAGACTAATATATAGGTAAACACATTATGTTAACAAAATAATAAAACAAATTCAACCTATATTAACGAAAACATATTTTCTTATGTATTTGACTTATTCCTAAACTATACGATTTACTATTAAGTTGATTCTATTAATGACCTCTGAATGAAAGTCCAGTATATCTTAGGTGTTGCATCACATTTAATTAGATGCGTTGATCATCTTCCGCACTGTCGCAATTATTCACTTATGATTTGACATTTTTAATACCATTAAATTATTTGACTCGCCTTCCACAACAGCATGGTATTGTTAATGTTTATTTAATTATTTTGTAAACAAATAAAAACAAGCATAATTGCTGTAGCCTTACCTTAACTAGAGCTTCATTTCGTTTATCAGGATACACCCTTGACATTTTCTGTCAAACTTTACGAATAATGTACATTCGGCGCAAAAAGCAAACAATCTAAAAGTGCTGAGAACCGTGCATTAAGCACGCCACAACAGAATGTGTCACATTTAAAAAACTGAATTTTTGGAAACTACGTAAACATGGCTCTCAGCATAGAAATGAACAGACGCCTGTTAATAGTTTGCAAACAGGAACTTGTCAATAACATTTGTGTGGAAGAGGTTTCTCGCCATGTTGTTTGTGTCAAAAAGAAACAGCTGCAGTGAGGCTAAGAGGACGCTATCCTTATATTAATTATTAAAACGAAAGTACAGCAGGTCTTGCGTGCCTCAAAGGTTTAATGGAAGCCTAGGAGTATTTTCTTCCTCACCAGACTGCATTATGGTACCTGTAGTTCTTTGCCTGAAATACTGAAAAAATGCGTTTTTTTATCGAGGGAAGAATGTTTTTAATTATTAAGGCAACCCGTTGACATTATTATTTGTGTGGGGCATGATTTTGTTAGCCATTGCTTGTTGTCTTATTTTTGAGATTGCAATATTTTACTTTGTAAAACGCATGGTACGTTATCTTAAGTAACTTCTTTAGTTCGTTTTATTTAAAAAATGAGTCTAATTCTTGACGAATGCCTGTGAATTTTACTTTTTGTATGACAGCTTTTCCCAGAAATTCTTGCTGGTAGTGTTTGAGAGATTAAACTCAAATATCAATAAAGCATCTTCCTATATTCTTCTTAAGATCAAACAGCAAATTTGAATACAACGTGTAAGACATCCATATATAACATGACATCGTACCACAAAATGTTATCTCAAACGCTTCTTTGGCTCAAGGGTATCCCAAATCCCCAGTTTAGCACAGTGTGTTTGCTGCTTGTTGTGTACTGTGTCTTAAGCGCTTGCAGTTGTGCCTGTGGGGTGGTTTGAGTTCAGATTAAATTTTAAATAATACATCTTTAATGTCTGTATGGGGGCTGAATGGTAGTTAGGTCCTACATGGAATTATTTCTACATGTGTTGCAAGTATAAATAGGCCCCTGCTGGCATTTAATCATAGCCACTCACAGGCGTCCTCAACTTCAGAGCCAACCAGCACTAATTCCTAGACAGTGGTGAATTTTGCACCAGAAGATGTGGTTCCCTGTGGAGAGAGATTTTAACATTATCTAGAGAACAGGGGTGTGATGTCATCTTCAGACTCTGTGCCACTGAGCTTTGGTACACATACTGTACCTTTAATCCCACTATTCCACCACATTTATGTTATGTGGATAAATCCTCAAAGGCATTATTTGTATCTCTGCTTAGTTTTACGTCTTCTGTTCCTTCCCTGCACTGCAGTGTCACTCAAAATCCCATTTGCATTGTAGGCATTACATCACAACTGTTCCATAACAATTACATTGTAATATTGTCTAAAGATGACTGCCTTTGATGGTCTAATGGTGCTGTTGATAGATAGATAAGACTTTATTGATCCCAAAGGGAAATTGAGGTGTTACAGCAGCCCAGCCCAAGAAAAGCAAAAATTAAAATACATACAGTAATACAAAATAAACATAAAATAAATACATAGGTGTGTGCAAAATATGCTCATAGTCACTGTAAGAGCGATAAAATATGTAAAAAATGTACATAGGTATATACAGATTGAGTGTCCAAAAAAGTTCAATAGTGCAACATGCTGTCCATAGACGAGCAAATGAAGGGCTAACAGTCCTAGCCTAAGGCAGTGTTATACACCCTGACAGCCGCCGGGAGGAAAGACCTGGGGAAACGTTCCATTGAACACCGTAGCTGGAGCAGTCTGTTGCTAAAAGTGCTCTGCTGCCTAATAACAGTCCCATGTAGCAGATGAGAGGTGTTGTTCATGATAGCCATGAGCTTGGTCAGCATTCTCCTCTCGGCCACCACCTCCAGGGGGTCAAGGCCTCAGCCCCAACACAGAGCCAGTCTTCCTGATGAGTTTATTAAGCCTATTTACATCTCTTGTCATGATGCCGCTGCCCCAGCACACAGCAGCGTAGAAGATGGCCGCTGCCACCACTGATTCATCAAAATTGTGTAGCAGTGTTCCACACACACCAAAGGACCTGAGCTTCCTAAGAAAATAGAGTCGGCTCTGATCTTTCTTGTACAGGGCGTCAGTGTTAACAGACCACTCCAGCTTATCATCCAGGTGTACCCCTAGGTACTTGTAGGACTGCACCCCCTCTATGTCCTCACCCTGAATTGAAACAGGGTTCAACGGAGACTTATTCCTTTGAAAGTCCACGACCATTTCTTTAGTTGCTTCCACTTTGTTCAGAACGTGTGCCATGGAAAGTTATTTTCAGCCTGATGGGCTCACCCCCGCACACCCCACTTAAGATACTTTCATACTTGTGTTAGTTTTGTTAATATGATGACTGTTCTTTATCATTGTAAGATGCCTCCTGTTTTTCTTTTAGCCCTGTTCATTTCACCGGTTGTTTAATAATATTGTCACTGACTCACTCTTTTTAAAATTCAGAAATTGTGCAATTTATATCCTATAATCCTATATATTATGTAATAAGATTTAATTCTATATAGGGTACAATCCTATGATTATATCCTCATTTGTTTGCACCTGTATAACAAATGGTCAACTTTTAAAGCATACTTATCTGGCCTTTATTTCTTCCATAAATTACTAAATGGTCATGCCATTAAACAATTTCCCATAATAATAATAATTGCTTACACTTATATAGCACTTTTCTGGACACTCCACTCAAAGCGCTTTACAGGTAATGGGGACTCCCCTCCACCACCACCAATGTGCAGCATCCACCTGGATGATGCGACAGCAGCCATAGTGCACCAGAACGCTCACCACACATCAGCTATCAGTGGGTAGGAGAGCAGAGTAATGTAGCCAATTCATAGAGGGGAATTATTAGGAGGACATGACTGGTAAGGGCCAATTGGAAATTTGGGGTTACACCCCTACTCTTTTCAAGAAGCGCTCTGGGATTTTTAATGACCACAGAGAGTCAGGACCTCGGTCTTACATCTCATCCGAAGGACGGCACCTGTTTACAGTATAGTGTCCCCGTCACTATACTGGGGCATTAGGACCCACCTGGACCGCAGGGTGAGCGCCCCCTGCTGGCCCCAGTAACACCTCTTCCAGCAGCAACCTTAGTTTTTCCCAGGAGGTCTCCCATCCAGGTACTGACCAGGCTCACACCTGCTTAGCTTCAGTGGGTTGCCAGTTGTGAGTTGCAGGGTGATATGGGTGCTGGCCCATAAGCAAATAAATTATTCCCAAAAGGCCTCCAAAAATCTGAAATTCCTGTGTGAGCTTTTTTGCCTATAACCTCAGGCATACTGTAGGTAGCACTTTTCCTGTAAAAAACTGTTTTACTCTCATAACTTTTTATTAAATCTCTCCTTTTTTACTTTCCCAGCTTTCATCTCCTCCTTCAAGCCTCCTTTTTCAGATATGCATGTTTGATATGTTTGATTTCACTCTAATGACAAATCTAATTAACCACTTCTATCATTCTGTCTTTATATTAAAGTTGGATGAACTACTGAAATGGAGTTAAATGGAAGTTAATGGAAATCTCACACTTCATTTCACGTAAGCATAAGTATCAAAGGATAAGATTAGTGTCTTACATGCCTTTGCTTGTCACTTTGCATCCTTCTCTCTGCACAAACTGCACTCTTACAGCAGCATCCTGGCTCTTGTTATGATGACCTCATCCTTACCGTAAAACTGTCACTCCTTGCCAAGCCAATTAAGCTAATTATCAAAATCCAATTAATTACTTCTATCATTGAACTGTAACTGTCTGACTAACTGAATTTGTCACATTGTATACACTATGACATTTTTGCATTATTTATTGAGGGAAAAATTTCACTTTAGGAATGAATTTATCTATATAAATACTAACACACATGGATCTATTCACATGTACAGTAGCACAATGAAGCTTTCAGGCCCAGAGTGTTGTGATTACAGCGTACTTAATTTTAATTTTCAAACTATGTCTATTTCAGAAATAATATGGATCACAACATCGGACTTTTAAATACGAACAAAATTAATAAGATTTAAGGACGTATGGAGAATTTCCAGAATGGCGGTCACAGAGACAATGCAAACAACAGTAAAAGGAATAATGTGTTCCCCTGTCACTCCTGAGGAAGAGCACTCTTAACTATATAACGTTTTTCAGACAGATAGACTGACTAGTGCATTTTTAAATCCCTCAAGTCTGAGACAATATTTAAAAAATCACAAAGAAGGTATAAAATCACCGGAAACATGAAAAGTTTTCACTAGGTATTTACCTTGAGTTTTTAAAAAAGAAAAATTTTAATTAAGTGTTAATGTAATAAAAAATGATAGAAGAGTCTGAATTCATGTTTAGTAAGTATTTCATAACATGTTTGGAGATTTGGTGTTTTGAAGCATAACTGATATTCTTCTCAATTTACAAATTTACAAAGTTAAAATACTTACTGTAGCTTTTTTCAAAATTACTTTAACTTTTTTTCTAACTTTGAACTAAGAACTAAGAATGGTTTAAATAAAGTGTTTCTCAGCATTTTCAGATGTTAATAAGAGCTAGAGGAAGAGGAAGAGGTGTTAGTGGGGCCAGCAGGGGGCGCTCACCCTGCAGTCCATGTGGGTCCTAATGCCCCAGTATAGTGATGGGGACACTATACTGTAAACAGGCGCCGTCCTTCGGATGAGACGTAAAACCGAGGTCTTGACTCTCTGTGGTCATTAAAAATCCCAGGGTGTTTCTCGAAAAGAGTAGGGGTGTAACCCTGGCGTTCTGGCCAAATTTCCCATTGGCCCTTACCAATCATGGCCTCCTAATAATCCCCATCTATGAATTGGCTTCATTACTCTGCACTTCTCCCCACTGATAGCTGGTGTGTGGTGAGTGTTCTGGCGCACTATGGCTGCCGTCGCATCATCCAGGTGGATGCTGCACATTGGTAGTGGTGGAGGGGAGTCCCCATTGCCTGTGAAGCGCTTTGAGTGGAGTGTCCAGAAAAGCGCTATATAAGTGTAAGCAATTATTATTATTATAATGAAAGTTGCAATTTCCAGTTATTTATTAAATGTATTAAAAAATCTACTTGGATTTTTAAAATATAATAATAATATATAAATAATATATACATCCATCTTGATGGATTAGAGATTAAAGAGTGATTAAAGAAATAAAGAGATTCAATATAAGAGATTAAAATAAATTCAATTTCAAATTTGAGATTTAATCACTACCTTTTATTTTAATTGACACATTGGCCTGTTGTGTAAGTAATTAAATTATTTCAGCTGATTATTGTAAAATAGAAGTAAATCTTTGTATAAATGGTATGTTCTGCAGTTTTTTTTTATTCATCAAAACTTGTGGTTAATGTGAACTTAAATTTGCTTTTGTTAACATTCTGACCATGAATGAAAATGTTTACTTGCATGTAATCAACAGGCAATTTCAGATTGGTTGAAAAGGTGGAACATAATTGAAAATTAAAAAAATAATTACAAAACATCCTTAATAAGACTTTAATCTCAAATTTTTCATGAGTAAATACTGCCCAGCAATACTGTATGTTTTTTCTCAAGCCCCACTTGGTTACCATGTGCAGATAGCCTCTTTGATCATTGTTTTTCCAATTGATCAACATCTCCTGGCATGATTTATTGATTAACTTTAAGTTAATTCTAGTTAATCTAATTATTTATTTATTTCAGTTAAAGGTTCAACTAAATAATGCCCGATCAGTGTTTTCCAAATTCAGTCTTAGAGAAGCTTCAGTAGCCCAATCTAATAAAAAACCTCACAAACTTGAGTTGCTGGGGTCTTTCACTGAGAATGGCATATACAGTATTTAGTAAATGAATAGAGGGAGAAGACCATCTTTGGCATTTCATGCAGGGTCCACTGTTGTAGATCATATACTGGAGATGTGTAACAGAACAGAAATCATCTAAACAAAGATCTGTTTGGAATGGAGGAATTGAATTAACATCCAGATTTTCTTCTCTTTCATTTAAACATTTTTAGAATTTAATTCACACAAAAAATAAATACAGCTCTTGATAACTCAGTGACTTCTAAAAGGGTATTGTGTATTTTTGTAATAATCACATTTAATTTAACACCTCACAGGAACCCTGCATTCTGCTGTTATTGAAAATGAATGGATGGATTATTTCAGCTATAGAGCCTTTTAATGCTTTAAAGATCTTTATAAGCACTAGAGGTACCGTATGCTGCAATACAAGTTTTGATTTGTGTGTGAACATCTCGTTCTCTTTCAAAAGCAATTACATTTTAAGCACTAAACTGAGGCGTACCAAAACACATGGCAAAGATGAAATAATGGAAAATCTTTAATTAAGTTATAGTTTTAAATTAAATTTAAAAAGTGTTTTGAAGATGAAAAAGGGCTCAGATCTGGGAACATATAATTTCAAATTATATTTTAAAATTAGTGTAACGACTTGCATGGAGACATGCTTTCTCTTCAGTTTTCATGCACTTCGTTTTTTAACATTAAAAGTATGGAAATGCTGATGCTTTTATTTTAGATGTTGTTATTAATATTTTTATTTTTGACACATTAATTTATTATTAAGATATGTAATGATTCATATTTTATATGCAGTTTACACTCCAGAAACATTTTTAATTATCACTTTTCAGAATACATTGGAAAGCAAACACAGATGGACAAAATATCTTGGAGTACAATGAGAAAGGTTCAGGAAGTAAATATGACATCCTTTATGGCCACAGTGTATGTCTCTTTTAATAAGTATTAATTTAAGACCTGGAAAAATTATTTAAACTTGTCCAAGCTAAAACTAAAAATGGTTGAATTAAATATTCAAGTAGATTGGCCTTGTTCTTTTGTACCTTGCTGTATAAGCATGACTCCTACCCAGGTATTTATATAGTACAAATTCTGATGAGGTGTCAAAGCAGCTGACATTTCAATTCTGAATCATCTGTATCTTTATTTTTCTTCCAATCTATGATATTATTTAATTAATCTTCATCTAAAGGTTTAATTAAACCGAAGCTTTTGTAGATACTCATTCTTTTCTCCATTAATTTGCTTGTTTCGGTTTTGCAGATACCGATTAACTCTATTCTTGGACAACTCAGTGACCCAATGTCAATTTGGCTCTTGGCCAGGTCATCATAATTCAGCATTTGAGAATTTGTCCTCAACTCTTATCTGGTTAAATAGATGATGGTGATGATGATGATGAGAATTTCGATATCCTAGGATCAGTGCTAATCAGGATTTGCAAGACTGATTTTGGTCAGCTGTGAATTTAAACAATTACTTCTTTGGGAGTCCCAAAAGTAAGAATATTAAAAATATGTATGAAGGTATCAGCTGTGTGTTCTCATGAGTTAATTATGTGATCATTAGTTCACAGCTGAGAATGAATGTCCTTGTCATTTGCATATGGACACCCCTGTTTTTCCTCTCACACAGAGCAAATTTACAAAGCTGGCTAAGCAAGATGCTACTCTGCTACTCCTGCATTCTTAGGCTGTAGGCGTTAGTGCTATAGAAATCAGAAACTGCCATACACTTTTCCTGAACATAATCTGTGGCCTTGGAGATAAAACCATAAGCTAATGGAACACCATACTTGCCAACATGGTTCCTCATAATTGGAAGGCGTACTGCAATATGGAATTTAAAACTCCCTCACATTCCCCAACACACCTATAGTATGTTTGCCTGGGATATAAAATTACAGGAAATGAGTTGTTGTATAAGTACAATCTTTTCAATTAAGTTTGCATGCATGAGTATTTTTATGTTGAAGATTTTCTTCTAACAACTTATTTTAATCAAAACAAAATCATGCTAACTAACCCATTGCATTGCTCATTTGTGGATACTTGTGCTTGTAAGATCAACAGAATACAGTGGCTTTAAGCAATTTACACTTTTTTAGTTTTAATTCAAATGGTTGTTTTTAATTTAACTAAGATCTTGAAGGATCTCAGTTACAGATAATTCAGAATTTAAAAGTTGGTCTAAGTAGGCCTAATTATAGCACATTGCCACCACAATGGATGTGTTGAGCTTTATATAAAATCTAGGGCCATGATTTAATATTAAATTCCTTTAGAAATGTAAACAGATTTTAATGTTTACATTTGCTGTGCAACTTCCTTTTAAAAAAATATGTATTAGAGCAAATTACTTTAGTTTTTATTTTTATCTCTCTAAGTATACATTTTCTTGAGTGCTTTCATCAAATTTGTATTTCCATATAATTGTAGTCTTCATGCTCATAAAAAATGAGATACCTCAGCAACACAGTCCTATTATAAAAGATAGGACTGTGTTGCAGAGGTACTACAATGGCACTGAAGAGAAACATCTGACACCTGACATCTGATCAAGGAAACCTTTAAATGTTGTTGCTTTCTGGTCATAAGCCATAACATTGTAATGTCTGCAGGCTAACAATGAGTAAAAATATGAATAACTATTTTATCAACTTTAACAAGAAAATAAATACAAGTTTTCTTTATTGTAAGCGATGAACAGCACATTTGTGAAACACGGTTGAAAAATATGTTAAATCTTCTGGAATTAAGAGTTAGTCCTGTAATGTGTTATTTAAAAGTAAATGCTTGATTCACAACTCTACTATATATTGTTCCATTGCACTTCCAAAAATGAGAATGTTATTTTACATTTGATTTAGTTTATTTTATTTACATGAATACTTTGAGGACGCCATGAAGAAGCAGTGGTTAGGATTGTTGCCTCCCAACACAAGGGCCCTGGGTTCAATACCTGGGGGTACTGTCTGCGAGACTTTTGTATGTGTTTCTGGTGTTCCCATGCCTCTCTGCTGTTTGCTCTGATTGCCTTCCACAGTCAAAAAATATTGGTAGGTTAATTGGCTTCTGGGAAACTTGGCCTTGTTGTGGTTGTGTTTGTATTTATGTATGTGTGGCTTTTGATGGACTGGCGTCCCATCCAGAATGCATCCTGTCTTGTGCCCGTTGCTTGCTGGGATAGGCTCCGGCTCCCCTGAGGCACTTTATTGGATAAAGCAATTAGAAGATGGATAGATGGACAGAATACTTAAATGTATGAATACATTTTCTTATTTCCTCTTTTTGTTCTGGAATTCCGTTAATTATGACAAATATGCCCAGTTAAGTGAGCAGTGAGACACATTATGCAGTCTTTAACTAATTCTGCTATTTGATCGTTTTTGTTTCTATGGCATTGGGGGTATGGATAAAACTGGAGGACACTGTAAATAAAGAAATTAGTAAATACATTTTTCCAAATGTACAGTCACAATACTTTTGTCTAGGATTATTGTATGGTCTGCCATCATTGCATTTACCAATTTTATGACTTAAGAATGTGATCATTCATTATGTATCAGTTCTAGCTCTGCTGTGTAGCGCTTCTCTCACAAGGGTAAGGTTGATAAATCCTCTTTCTAATTTTTCTCGAGTCTCTCATCCATCTTTTCTCATCACTCTGATGCTTCCTCCACCTTTTATCTTCAGGATTAAGCCAAAAAAGGAAGCTGGTGCTTTGGCAGGTGATTTCAGGGTGATTTCAGACAAAATATAGTGCATTGTTGAATAAGTTGCTAACTCTGTTCTTCACTCTCCACTAGTTTCCTCTTAGAACATGGCCATTAAGGTATAAGAGTTTAAAATGAACTGTCAGTTTAAATCTTTGCACCTTTGTGCTTCTGTATTTTTGTACATAGTGCACACCTGTGGAATTAAGTGTGTATTGTGTACTGCTTCCTAATACTGCATTTTGGCGGGGCAGGGGAGGATTACTAAAAGAAACATAAGAAGAAGAAATTTGAATTCTTCATGGCAAAGGAGGTATAGAGCTTAGCCTTTTAAGAAACCTATTTTTGTTTTTTGTAAAATGGTTTCATAGGTTGCTCTTTTACTTTGGTACAACCAATACAGGTTATGGGATTATAAGAGAGTAGAAACAAATGAGATGGATGAGCCAAACTGCCTTCCCTTGTACTGTAGGTAGAGAATTTATGTTTTATTATTATTATTCTAGAATGTATATACAATTTAAATACAACAATGTTACTTGTTATAAATAATACTTGAACATTAAGTACGCACTGTATCAGGGTAAATTTAAACTTTTAAGTTTTAAATAGAAAACAAAGCAGACATTTATAATAGCAGCACAAAAGGTTATTTTTAATTAACATTTCTGAGTTTATTTTAATACAGTTCTAAAAGATTAGAGTCCTCTTAATTAAACAGTATAAGTACATTTGCCTTCTGATGAGAAGCTTAGCTCACATTCAGAATCATTTCAGAATCATTTCAATAAAATATTAGAATATTAGAACAAAGTTGTATTCTTCACTAAATGTGAAGTATTTTTATTTTTTTCCTGTCGTATTTAAGAATTCAATATAAATGTTTCGATTGAAAATAATAATGATGGATCATTTAAACCTCAGCTGACCAGAAGTAATTTTATTCAACAAAAGCCACATAAAAATTATTTTCAAGCCTTATTTTATTTACGACAACATTAATACTATTTTCAAGCCGTATTGTTAGACTGATGAACTTTGTACTATTTCTGCTTGCATATGAGTTATTTTGCATCATTAACTAATTTTTGTACTGAGATTTTCCCTTATTCACACTAATTTTTATTTCCATTTAGATACATTTGTGCCTACTTATCCATCACTAGAGGTCAGTATTGCACTAACATTTAACATCAGGTTTCTTTTAAACCGAGCTACTGTAGTAATAATACCAACCAAATTTGTTCGCTGCAAATTTATCTCTTTCTTAAGAATTTAACTGGAATCTTTTCAGCTGTTTACAGCAAAAAAAAGTCACTAGGCACAGTGTGACAAAAGAAACTGTAACAAATCTAATTTTCACACTGTCAGTAAAGCACTCGTTGGAACAGCAGCTTGAGAAAGTCTTCTTTCTGCTGATGGCAATAAGTCCCACTGTTTCTGATTACGGTGTGAAGGTGACCCCTAAAACCAGGTACTACTGGCTACAGCTTCAGCTTGTTGGCATGATAGCACTCTTCCCATAGAACAGTGACAAATGTATTGCTTAAAACATGAGGCAGAATGTTTTTTTGGGAACACAGTGCTTGGAATATTCAAATAAAACTTGCAGCTTTAGGTGCTGCAACTTATTTTCTGATATCCTCTTGATAGAGAACATCAAAGATAGAATTCAGTTAGTGATGTGGATTTTACTGAATTATATATACATGTTTTATAAGACAAAAGAAGTATGATACAGTATGATAAAATAAACATTTGAAATATTACACTACTGAATTCAAATTAAATGTTTCTGATGCAACAATTAAAACACTTTTGAATTATTACTGAAAACATATTCCAATAAATAAGTATTGGAACGCTTACGGCCGACAGGCACTGTGTAAGAGCCGGCTTACCAGAGTGGTGACATCGCCGCCCTTCCCTGTGATAGCAGGACTACAGCCACTGGGCTGTAGAGCGATCTCTCTTTAGCTCACCGGGTTGGGTCCCTGCTGAGTGACGCGGGAGTCCCGGGTTTGAGCCCCCGACGGTGGGGAGCCGACCTAATGCGGCAAGGGCGCCCGCCTGAGCCCCCGTTGCGTTACAGTATTATTAAGGTCTGGCATGGTGATTAGCATTATTGCTTCATAGCACCATGACCTAAGTTCATCTCCAGCTTGGGACATCTGTGTGGAGCTTGCATGTTCTTACTTTGTTTGCTTGAGTTTCACCTGTAAGTTATGTCTGTTTATTCTCAAGAGTCCAGTTCAGTTTCAATGGGGATTAATACTTTCGGTGTTAATGCTTAATCAGTTTTACTGAAACACTTTTGAAAAATACTATATCACAAGATTTTTACCTGTAGATTTAAATGATACGGATTTTAAAAGCTTTCACACAGTTATGGATAATCATCAAAGAGGAAAAGAGCCTTGCGTTTATATGTCATATTTGTTGGCATTGCTAATAACCAACTACTGATTTGGAAATCCTAAAATCTGCTGATTTCTAAAATACGCATGGCAAACAAAAAAGCCTGTGACACATTTGACTAAGATCACTAATTTTCAGAGAGAAAGGCCCTATTTGCAAATTACATTTAATAGATATTTTAAAAAACAACAACATTAATGTCAGTTACTGTAAAATACAGAGACTCTCCCTGCAAAAATATTCAGATGTTTAACTTTAAGGGATAGAGAGGAAATCAAGAAAATGTGAAATTAAGAGAACAAGAAATACTAAAGAAAATCTAATTTAGATTATGGGACTGACAGTAGCACAAATAAGAAAATCTAATTATACCATTGTACATAAGGTACAGATGTGCAACAGCTCAAATGAACAATATGGGAGTAATTTTAAACCATGGCAGCCTATGCCACCAATTCTGCAATATGGAAAAGTTAATCTCTTAAATTCCCATTGCAGGTAAAATGAGACATTTCTCTTACATGCAGAAATCACACAGATGTTGAGAGATTACCTGGGGGCAGCCAGCAGCCTGAATCTTATGTCAAATCTTTACCTGTGACCAGACTGCAAATGTAATTTTGTTATGATCCATATCAAACATGACAGACATTTGTATAAAAATAATATATTGAAATAACATACATTCAAAGAATGATAGAACAGCTAGAATTAAACAACATATAGGGGGTTAATTTCCAACGTACACGTATGTTTCTTTGTTTTTTTTCCATTGCAGACAAGCCAGTGGCTTTTGAAGGAGGCTTCGGTGCTACCCTTTTAACAGGGGCGAGTTTAAAGGAAGCTTGTCAAATTCACTACTGCTTTCAGTGATGTGGCATTTAATGAACTGTGTCATCTGTTAATGACTGCTAGGAGTGATTAGGCTTCGGATATCCTGCAGAAAAAGAAGAGATCCATAATGATTTAGAAGTCTTTAAAAAAGACCTGCAGGGATCCTTCAACTACAAGCATTACGCTTACTGTGAAAGACTAAGAGCAACAGCAGGAACAGCACACAGGAAAAAGCAAAAACGAGCATTTGCACAATCTTCTTTTAAGCCTTAAACATCTTTTTTTTCTTTTAGAAAGATTTTCATGACATCTGAGATTCTTTATTGCAAAGAAAGGTAATGCACATTGAAATATGGTACAGAACTGAAACAAAATTGAAACAGTATAAAGAGTTTGAGTATGATGAATGTACAGTAGCAGTTCTTTAACAACCCTCTCTTATTATTACACTTATAAATATTATATTTCTTTTTTGTGTATAAGCAGCAAAACTCAATAAGTTGAGTAATATTTTGAGTAAAGCATTTTGCATACTTGTTTAAATACTCAGATTATTTGGAATTGCTGAATGCTTTTGCTTTTCTGCCCCTTCAGTAGTTTATAATAAGAGAGTTTCAAAACACCTTTTAGTCAAAAATTTAGTCAAAATGAAGAGAGATTGCAACAAACATGTTAATTGCAGGATAGGATTAATTTTCTATCTAGAGATTGTTTTCAGTATCCCTCACTTAGGAGGAAAGCATTTTGTGACAATCTGAGATAAAGAAATTTATCTCAGTAAATTTAAATTATACCAACTGATAGTCAGAATTGCAGTTTCTTTGTGTGAAATGGATTAAGTAACATGACCATAATTAGAATGATCTGATCCTCTTCAGTTTCCCATCAATGGATATTCATTGCTTATTTACTGTATGGTAACCTCAAATCATAGGTCTTTATTTTCCATTATAAGACATTTCCAGCTAAATTCCTGATAATATTAGATAAACAAAACCTGTAATCAATTACAAGTTAAAAGATTTAAAGTTAAATAAATTAGATTGTAAAAGAGACACTGACATTTAGCACATTTGTTTCTAATTGTCAGCAGAATTTTTTCCCATTATTGATGATCAGTATTGAGAAAAACATACAGTATAGACTAAAAATGGAGGTACAGTTAAAAAATGTTAACCAACAGTTTGAAGAGCAGCTACAGTACCACAGCTAACAATACCACAGCCTCATGGACACCCAGCAACTGAAAAAGGAACAGTGTTTTGTGGTTAGACCAAGGAACTCTTGATGATTTTGGGCCAATAAAGTGGTGCTTTTCTATTAATGTGGGAGTCCAATTATAACATCACTTTATTAACCCTTTACAATTTTTTGCATTAGGAATTATCTTTTCACATACCCCAGCTTGCTCTTCATGAGACACACAGGTAGGGAGAGAACCTGGGGTCAGAGCACAGGGTCAGCCATTGTAGGGCACCCCTGGAGCAGTTGGGGTTAAGGGTGTAACGATCAGTTCTTTCCGGACCCTTCTTTCCGGCGGCTCCGAAGCCCTAAGAAAAAAAAGGGGAGAAAAAAAAACCCGATGCAATCCAGGCTGCCAGGGTGCCGTCCGCGGGGTCCAGGTGTTGGCTCTGCATTCTGTAACGAACAGTTCTTTCCGGACCCTATGCGGACGACACAATCCGAAGAAGTGGGGAAACACTGGGGAAACGTCATGCAGGAAAACGGGGCTGAAGACAGGGGGGCGTGTCCAAGGTGCGCTGGTGCACGGGGGAGGTGTGGCCGAGGCGAACAATCCAAAAGAGTAGTCCTTAGAGAATATCCAAAACACAAGGGTAAGTCCAAAACCAGGAGATCCATCAGAACAAGGAATTAAAACACGAAGGCCGGGTCGGAACCGGCAGACAGGGAACAGGAACGGGAACCGAGATTAAAACCTTAACGGGACCAGGCGCTTCCAGGTCCCGGACTCGCATGATACGGAAATCAGATGCAGAGCCTGGATGAGCGTCAGCGCCTGGCTTTTAAGGTGGGCTGGGAATAGGAAACAGGTGCACAGAATAAAGTCTCACGTGAAAGGGCTTGAGCAGCCACAGATCCTTAGCCACAGAGCCACCACTCCACTCCCATTAATTACATTAATTGTCATTTAATGCGACAACCCAGGTTCAAACCAGAGAATAATGGATTACAAGGCAAAATATATGTGCTAAATATGTCTTTAAAAGCTGTGTCACTGTGCATCCCCTTAAGATCTCTAAGTCACAAGGAAATGGCACTTGACTGTAACTTATTACTGTATCACCTATTTTAGCTACAGTATACTTTATGTCTTAGAAAAATAAAGCAAAATCTTGCTAAAAACAAGTGTAAATTCTACTTCAGATGTTTGTGTATTTCTCAGCAAGAATTCCTTAAACATTTTTATTTTCATGATTCTTTTTTGACTATGAAAAATTAACCTTTATCAAAAGAATGAAGAAAAATTATTGGAAATCCATAGAAATTCAAGTAGGAAAGCATTTTGCTATAGTCCTCAAGTAAATCAAATTTATTAAAAACATTGATTCTACACCAGACAATATTACCTGATTATGTTTGATTCAAGAAAATATTAACTTAAAGCAGGTCAGTGTGATTACTCATGTAATTCTATTCAAACAGCACTCCGTTCAAACAAGACTCAGTTTACACACATGTTTCTGCCATGGACTCTTTTCAGTGTCCTGCTGTAATCATATATTTTAATGTAATGAGATCCTTGCCGCAGATTCTTATGCCTTGAAAAGTGGTTGTGGGCAGTAGTCTCCCATGAATCACACTTCCTTAAGTTGTCCTTCAGGAGATCATTGACATCCTTTCTCTACCCTCCTCTTGAATGTATGCAATGTCTAAGCTTGGAGAAGAGGACTTGCTTTCAGTGCCTGGAGCCGATTATCCAAACATGATAATTGCATCAATGATCATTGTGTTTGATTGCTAGAGATTTCTGGTTTGTCTGTCTTCTGACAGTATTCAAAAAATATTTCACATACAGTATTGTCAACACTCTAGCACTTTGAGGTGTCTTCTAAACGTTGCCCAAGTCTCAGTTCTATAGATGTACATTATATAATGTGCATTATACCTAACCTTATAAATAACACTTTAATGATTCATAAGAAACAAGCACAATATCTTACCAAACCTGAGTTATCGATCCCTACAGAGCAGCATGTGTATTATTGCTATAAGTATCTCTTTTTTTCTTGAAGTGTGTGGAGCCAATATCCCTTTGTGCTTTGTAGGAAAAAGGAACACAGATAAGGTGTTCTAATTTACAATTTACATTCTTGAAATGTAAATACTCTTTAGCATAAGTGAAATTAACGGTGCCACTGAAAAATCCACCAAAATAAAATTTACGTGTTAAAGCCTGGTCTCCTCAGGATTAATTCCATTTTGTATGCAGGTGATCTGAATGATCAGCACCATATTGCTGGTGGGAGTCTGATTCTGGGAGGTTTCTCTTTTCTTAGTACCACATATTTATTTGTACAAATTGCTTTGCTTTACATGACAAATAATCTGCTTTATTCATTAGCCTATGTCAACATCCATACCATGTACACCATTGAGCTAAGAGGAAAATAAAAACAACAGATGTCCTTGCTTTTTATGTAAATGGTGTACCTAAACACCTTTCCATAGAAGCATCTTCATCAGGTCCTATATAATAGATGACTTAGATCAACCAATTGATCTACCTATATGTCTATCACCTTATGTTTTGTCAATCAATATCGTGTAATTTGAAATTCTTAGCTTCTCAGAGCCACTGCCAAGATCAAAAAATGTTACCAAATCATCTCTGAATGTAAATATTGACTCTACTATTCCAAACATACAGCATTTAGAAGGATCAAAAATAAGTTAGAAAACACAGTGTGAGATGAAAGAAATCACATGCCAGAATCAAAACAGTAAATTAATCAGTGGTGCTATAAGCTGCTAGCTATGTTTTGGTACTGTTGGTAAATAATTTAGATATGAAATATCTAGTTATTAGTTTTACAAAATTATGGGGAACAGCCCACTGTAAATAAGTTAAAAAATACAGTTAATATGTTTTTATGCCCTTCCTGTTTCCACATGGGATGCTAAATCTACTAAATACAGTTAATGTTTACCTTCTTATTTATGTAATTGTTTATGTAGCAACTGTAATGAATACCCCTAGCTGATCTAAAAAGTTGGAAAAGGTGGAATGAGGAGATAAATAATAACAACCTAGAAAGAATACAAACGAGAAATAAATGTTTTCTAATTTTTTTCAATGGGCTGCTATATTTACTTTAAAAAAAGAATACATTCTTTTTTGACAATTAATAACCATCTCATCACTCATGAACTGTGTATACAATTCAGGGTCCATGTAGCCCGGAGCCTATCCCAGAAAGCACTGGGCCCAAGGCAGGATACACCCTGATTGGGAAGCCAGTCCACGGTACGCACAAACACAAACATGCACACACTCTCACCAAGGTCAATTTTCCCACAGTCAGTTTACCTCATAACAACTGGAAATGTTAACAGCAGTTTATCTCAAGCAGGGCTCCCCAGCTCTGTAGTCCTGTGATCCTGGAGAGACTTAATCCGGCAGAGCTGCATACTGTAAATAGTCTTTAAATTACTGATTTCTAAAGAGTTTAAAGCCATTTAAGCAGGTTATTTCTTATATTACATAATTTATAAACCAATTGGGACTAAAATGTTTGTAACCTCAAACCTCAAGGGCCAGAGTTTTCTTAATTTAAAAAAATGACTACCCATTCATCAATAACTTACAAGTTGTTCCCTAGCTTTAGAAATAAGTGACCTGTAAAACAAACTGAATTGGTGCTCTCCAGGACCAGTACTATAGTAAGTATAGATTGAAAAAAACAAAGTTGGGCCTGTAGAAAGGTTATGATATAATGTCCAGAATTGAAACATATTTGGCCTGAAACGTTTTCTACATTAATAATAATCTCAGCATCTGTTATTGTTTAGATCACATGCAGTTAACTCTTTAGTTTCCTCAAAGTGGCAACAAAGCTTTTTTTCTTACAGCATGGGATGATGTTATTACAATGTTTGTTTCAATTTACTGGATTACAGATTTTTTTGTGCTTCCAAAAAAACAGGTATAGAACTTGATGTTGCCCTTCTCTCTTGCACTGCACTGCTTTAGCCTACAGGTGCATTTGATATTAAGCCATAACCATAGTTTCTTGTCCTGGTTCTGAATTAGTTTCACCTTCATTTTGCCTGTCCTCCTGGACCTTATTTCAGGTGAATTAAAGTTCTGCTGATTTTTTGGGTACTCTGAAATCAGGTAAAAAGGATTTTTAGGAAACGTCTTTCCCCCAGTACTAAAGATTTACTCATGATCACATTTAACCTTAAAACGTAACACTTATGCTTTTTTGTTTTGTAAGGATTAAAATTTATTTCCCCAGAACTGGCAGCTAAAACCACTGACTGCAGTTAAGTTATAGATGGGTGTAAAATAAAAAAAACAGAAATGAGCATTATTTTTCCCTTTAAACTCATATATGACCTTAAATCCATAGGATTTACAAGGATGTAGTAATCTCAAAAGCCCAAGTTCTTCCCTGGCTTCTGTATAGTAAAAGACTTTCATTCTTCAGTCTCCATGTTGACTAGACAGAAAAGCTCCTATCCATAGATAACTGACTTACAGCTGAGATTCATAGATCATCAACAGCAACTCAGAAACTGAAATTCAGAAACTGGAATCTATTTGAGGAGACTCCTTAAACAGCCTCAGCAGTATCTTCCACTGGAAATGTCCTAAGAATTGCATCGTATGTACTGTACTTCAATGTGCCTGGAAGAAATTTTCTGAGATTTTTTCTTATTTTGATAACTTAATGCTAAGCACATTACAGGAGCCTGACACATGAATCAAACGAATGAAAAATGTCATACAGTAAATTACGGGGAGCAGTAAAACATCAATCCCCCCAATATTTTTAATTCAAATTTGTTTTATCACAAAAACACAATGAAACACAACACAATGTTTAAATATAAACTCAATTTTTAGGTTCTTGTAGCCTGAACTACACTTCTCTTGGTGTTTTCTTTCTTTGCCCACCATCATCTCTAACCCTTGAGGCTATCTGGATTACCACTTTCGCAGGAACTGCTGTTGCCTGCATTGATGCACCAGAGGCATATACACTAAAATAGTCTACTATTGCTTTGTAGTCCTCAGTAATCATGCGACATGCCTCATGCTGGGCAATTCCTACTACTTTGGCCAATATGACTCACTCCTTAGAAAGAAACCATTCTAATAAAGAGATACACATGATCTCTGAAAGAGAGAGTTTATTTTTAAAAAAAACATACTGTTTTATTTCACCATTAGGAGATCCTTCAGGATTGTGCAGTTATGTGATTGCATAAAACTGTTTTAACTTTTTAAACAAAATATGCCCACATCATATTATTAGGTCAGAAATATTTTTTATTGTTCAATTCACAGCATGTTGCAATAGTAAAAAAAATAATAATTTCCTCAGAACCAAAATTATGCTGCTCAATGATGTTAAGTTTATACTGTATGTGACCTTTTATACCTGCCCCTTTCCTCTAATTAAAAAAAATCAGATATAGTTTAGTTAAATGTCATGTATTTATTTTAAGATAACAGGGGTAGTTTTGCTTTGAAAAATAATTGCATCACATACTGTAGCTGAATGGATGTGTTTACTGGATATTAGTACATAAGATTTACCTTTCAAGATAAATGCTGTTAAAAATTTAATGAAGCAAAAATATTGTGAAGGGTGGTTTAAAAGAAATATTGCGGGGTCAGTGGGCTCTAAATAAATCATTGGTTTTACAGAGGATTTGTGGGATTGTGAAATTGCCTAAAGCCTTTAATTAATCAAGTGTGCATTGTCTTTCTGATTTGCTGATTGTTAATCAGTGCAGCATCTTATTTTCACTGCATATGACAGAGGTATGCCTGATAGTTTTCCTTTTCAACAGAGTTTATTCTAAAAAAAAAAGTTTGATGCATGTGTTTTCTTTTCTCTTTCTACAGAATAATGTACTTAGCTATAACACAGCTGGCTAACTTTAAAAAAAAATCCCACTTATTGTTTTTTAAAAGCTATTCATTTCAGCCAAATGGAAGTGAAAGACATGATTAAAAGGTGCCCTCTATCATTTAAAATATGAGGTGCCAAAGAATGAGGTACATTCAGGATACAATCATCATTTACAGCTGCAGGAAAATAAGTAACACCTAAAAAACAGCATAAGCCACAACGTAAATCATCTGGACACCCTCCAGAAAGAACATTTCTGTTCTGCTCTTTAACTGTAAAACAATCCATAACATGACACATGACATGGGCTCTAAATCTGAACAGCACTAGTTCCATTAAAACCGTTATTTTTGTAAGACTGTAAATAGTACACTTAGAATTGCAAAATATCTTAGAAACATCTGTTGTGCACTTTAGTAATAAGGACCTTTTAAGATAATGTCATATTACACATTTATTATTACGAACTTGATGTATATCATTTCTACATCCAATAAAGTGACATTTATGGCATTCAATCCCACTGTGGTGACATCACCAGCATGGATCACTCGGCACAAGAAATGTTGTAAGAGAATGAATATTCTCAGGTGCTATTCTGAAAATATTATCAAATGGTAACTGAAATAGCATATTCCTATGAGAATTATGTTGTTATGTGAGGTATGGATCAGACAATGCATTGATGTTATGTACTGTATAGGTTTGCACATAGTGTATGCAAACAACATAGCACAGATTGATGAAGATGTTGTGCACAGACTGCCATTCAATCAGTAAAGCAACTGTGAGATCAGAGATGGTTTTTGATAGTGTTAAATTTTTTAAGAGTACATTTCTAGAATGTGCAAGCACTGTACAATAGAATAGATATGTAGGGAGAAGGGCTATTATTTAACTTTCAATTAAGTGATATTAAGTATTTCTAACAATTTTTGTGTGCCTGGAACAGTCTTTGGCCTGTCACAGGAATGTAGCAGAAGAGACCCATCTCTGTGGCCAGCTACAGGATGACCTAGTGGTCTTTGCATGTGAGCAAGTAAGGGAGAAGATCTTATCTTTTTGATAAGAATCTTTCCCAGGACAGTCCAGATCCATTACCAATACTCTGTTAAGATGGATGTCCACTGCTGACACCTGGATGTCTGGCAGAGGGACATTAGCACATCTTGAGATATCACAGGCCATGATCAATCATCCAACAAGATGACCAACCATTAGGGACCTGCAGGGTGTGGGTACACACACCACCTGGTAGCTTCTTGAACAATCACCAACCGTATTTTCCCCAGTTAAAAAGTGGTGCATCACCTCAAACTCCACTGCCCTCCTTTCTCCATCGAACCAACTTGGTTGACTGACAAATAGCACCACGTGCCTGCCACACTTGTTGTTTTAACTTTGGGACTTCTGCCCAAAGGCTAGCCTGCAGTTGGACCTTGTGACCAGGTAGCTACCACTGTACTCCATGTTGATCACCAATGTAATACAGTTTGACTTTTCACCTACATGCCTGAATAGAGCATTTTTCAGCAAGAGTCGTTATGCAGGAAGCAAACCGAGTTTCTCCCCTTTTTGTGTGACTCGCCCCACCTGAACAGTCACCACCCTGTGCACAGACTTCTTCCCAATTTATCTCGATGCTAACTGGACAATCAATTTGAGGGAACCATCTGCCAGCTTTCTCCCCAATACTTCAAGCTGCCTCAGGACAACAGAGCGTGGATTGAACAGTCCTGCGACATACCCAGTCAGTTGTTCCCCATCCTTCTGTGTGGGATTTATGGATCCACGGTTGTGGATGAGTATACAGTAGTTCAATATTCACCCTCTCAAGAAAAAAATTGTTATATCAGCCACATTAATATGAATTGAATCCATTTACAGTAAGTAGCTGTTTTAAGTTTATTTTAGTGTAATATTTTCTGCATCATCTTGATATTTAGATTTTATGTACACATTGTTTTTATGTATCGATAAATGTATTCTATGTGTTGTAAATTCTTGTGAAGACTTCTTATTGTTCTTTTGATTGATTCCTAAGAGCAGTAACTTCACAAAACCCCCTATACATACAGTATAATATAGAATTGAAGTGAAAAGAAAGTATAAAAACAAATAGGAAACTGAGTTACTGTAGAAAGAATTATGCCTAATAATAAAGAGGAATACTTAAGAATAAACATAAACCATGATATAAATAAACCAAAAATATCATGCATTTTTGCCAAAAGTATCCTTCAAGGTTTTGAAGATGTAAAGTTTTGAAGGTGTTGAAGGTTGCATGCTGCACAGTAACCTACAAATGTCCTAATATCCCATATGACATAGGAACAATAAGAATTAAATACTAGAAAGATAACAGATTGGATGTTCCTTGCTTAAAGAATTCAAAATATATACAGTATCTATCCGTTTTCTACTCCACCTATCTAGCACATGGGTCACGACGGGAGTGGAGTCTAACCCGGCAAGTATAAAATACAAAACAGGATCCAACCTGATTGGGATGCTAGTCCGTTGCAAGGCATACATAGACACAAACATGGATACACTCACACCAGAGTCAATTTTACAGAAGCCTTATCTTTTGACTTTGGGTGGAAACCCATGCAAACATACCAATTTTCACACAGTTAGAACTCCAGGATTTGATCTTAGGGCCCCAGTGCTGTGAGACAGCAGTGCTAAACACTGTACTTCTGTGCTGCCCATGCAAAGTCAATTTGTCCAGAAACATGATGTCCACATTTATTCATACCACTGTAGTTAGTATTTGTAAATTCTCCTCTGGCAGGGATTATACTTATTAAATGCCTACTATTTACAGTACATTACACCCTTGTATTTTGAGATATATACATATTTGCATACTAGGCCCAATTTTAGTGACAATGGTGAGAAAATTTAGAATGTTTATGCTGCATGTAAAACTAACGTTTCAGTGTACATTTTCAATGCAAGGAAATGCAGAAAACAACAACAAAAAATAGGCTGTAGGAACACAAGGCTAAGGGTAAAACTTCTATGATTAAGATATGTGAAAACATTGTGACATTCCTTGAAAAATTAAAGAAAACAGGAAAGGCATAAACAGGCTGTCAAATTAATGGTAAAACATTTTTTTCAATTTTATAAAAACTAGCTAAATTAATTTATTGCAGGCAATTCCTTGACAGCCAAGTATTTTCATGTGCTTTTATAAATATAGATATCCAACTGGCTTGCATAAACAACATTAATCACTCCTCAGTTTTAAAACAAAAACAAAAAATCACAAATCATAGAAGTCTTGTTTTAAGAATATTTGTTTTGTTTATTTCAGTAAGCATTCTCATGTTTTTCAAAAACCTTCCACTTTTTGAATTGAATCAATTATTCTAAATACAATTACTTCTATATATAACTCCTCAATATCTATGACTGTAAATTTAAAAAATCACAGTAAATATAAACATTAATATTATACAACTAAATATTAAACACTAAAAAGGAAAGAAGAATTGTTTGTTTAATTTCAGAACAATACTTAAATATTCAAATTTATATTTGAGTAGATGTCCAACAAACTCAATGATTACATTCGTATCCAAGGGCAAGCTGTAAATCACAGGGAAAAAAATGAAAGTGGCAAATATATAAATGTATAAATTCATTGTAATGAAAGGTTGCTGATGAAGGTGTTTAAAAATAAGTGACAAAAAGACATACAAGTCTTTTGGTTACTGTTACCTACTTAAAAATAAAAAGAATACCTGCATTAGTGGGGTAGTTCACCCTCTATAAGTAATTACAAAATGCAACATATCAGGGCATTGGTTTCTTGAGAATTTCACTTTATATAGATGTTCAAGTGGCTATATTAGATTGGTTGTGTAATTTATCATGTTTTAATTTGGTTCTGTACCCTTAATCGTGCCTCCTTTTTGTTTTTCTATCTGCCAATAGCTGCAATGGAAACACTTCATACATTAGCCAGGACTGATGTTGCCTTGAGGCCATTTACATCAGCCTTCTTTCTCATGGTTCAGCACACTAAGAAAAAAACTTGGTTTGCTTTACATGCTTCATGGCATGAACAACATTTTAGGATTAGATCACCTGGCTAATGTAGTGGATAAGCTCAACCTGGCTCAGGCAATGTTTCTGGAGGCAAATTCATTTTCCACTCATCTCCTTTGCCTGAAATCTTACCTTGACTTCAAATACATTTTTGCACTGGCCTGGTTTAACAAATCTTTGACACTGGAGGGGTGAAAACACTTTTGTCTAAAATTGAAAGTGGTTTTTAACACTGAAATGTGTATATTTTTAACAACATTTATTTTCTATATTACAGTACATAAACATACCATGTGTGTTACTGACATTAAAAATAGAGTATTTAAAATATCTGGTTTTAAAAGTCTAATCCTGTTACATATCACCGAGTCCAAATATATAGTCAATTTGAATGTGGACGAGCATTTAAATTCCTTTAAAAAATACCACATAATGAGATATATACTGTATATGGTGGCACAGGTAAAGCTGAGAACCATGGTGAGGGTGTCATTAAGAATTTCTAATCCATTATACATTATTCATCATATTAACCACTCCTGTGCACAAAGGGGTCTGGAAGTGCTAGCTTCAAAGACACTTTTCATATCTTTGTTTATGTAACCCTTGCATACTTAAATGGGTTGAATTTTAAAATGCATATATTAATTTTAAACTGTAGCTGACACAGCAGTACTGATCCCAAAAAAAGAAAAGCCTTACTTAAAAAATATTTCCAAGAAGTGAAAGAAAGTTATAAATGTTACTGAAATAACTCGGGAACCCTACTGATTATGGAGCATCATATCTGTTTATTAAAGCAGTTCTGGATTTCAAAAGAAGCGGCAGACCAAAAGTCAAATTGCAAAAAGGCAGAATCCAAGCAGACTTATTTACTAAATGAATTACTATCCTGCTTTAACAAATTGTTGACACTGGAGGGGTGATAACACTTTTGTGGGTATACAGTATGTATTCATTCATCCATTTTCTGACCTCTTCTTCCTGTTCAGGGCTACAGGGGAGCAGGGCCCTATCCCAGCAAGCAAGGGCCCAAGGCATACAGTATATCCAGGGCTGAAATCGATCGCTCAAGAGCACCTTCCACTTTCAGCCACAGTTTCCGATATCTTTTAGATTGAATAAAATGGAATCATTCATTTTGTACAATATATAAAATAAGTTGGCACAGGGATGTGATTGGCACTTCTTTCTATTTCTTCTGTCACACTTTATCAATGTGCTGTCGCTGTTGAAAAGTCAAATTTAACAGGTCATCTGCCTATCATGTTTTGCTTTCAAATGTTTCAGAACAAAAAATAAGTGTACTGTATATAACTATAGAACTTAATATCATATATATTGGGGATCAGCAATTATCGTGGTTTAGAAATGTAATATATAAGAACAATATAAGGGTGTACCTTTTAATGGTTGAGCAGAGGGGGCAAAAAAGGGGTAAGTATTCAAAGATGTACAGTTCTGAATTTGAGTAGCTAACGTATCCTCATCCACCAGTTTCTGATTTGATCTAACTCACTGGATAAGAACATGAAGGTAGTTATACTGTATGGTGTATATAGTACATGAGGACATTAGCTACATCTACAGAGTCAGCACTCTGTCTGACTGTGGCAGTGGGCAGTGAGAGTGGTGCGGAGGCTGAGGACCTGGAGGTGGTGCCAACAAAAGTTAGAACCATCAAAAACTGCATTCCTGCTTACCTGGCTTCTTGATTTCACGTCCACATAATACCATGATAGCACCCTCACTATGTCTTTGAGCAGGCACAGCATATTGATGGCTGGTGCCTGGAAGAGCATCAGGTAGTAAGCTTTCCCCTATTTTTTGTATATTAAATGGCACATTATACAGTATCCATATCCATACACAGTATCCAGTACCCATACGCCCACAACTGTTAATACCACAGAGTCTTCAAAAGCTGGTGTTTCAGGAGGCTCACCATAATTCCATGGCTTACTACTTTGAAAAGGATAGGCACTGCAGACCCAGGTAAGGCATAACAATGTTTGCTAAGTCAACCCTTTAAAAACTTTGGAAATAATGTCCTGTTAAGATCAAGAATTATTAAATAAGGTTCTGGTTTTGTTCCTTCCTTAATTATTAAGCATACGGTATACTGTATATCCTTGAGGTTGGGTTTACAGTATGTTATGTTTTTGAGAGATTACTATTAATAGATCTTAAATATAATATACACATTAAAATCCTTTTTATTTCATTCAGAAAAAAAGTTTAAAAAAAGTTATTGTAATTTAGGATGAGAGCTAACACTAATCCTAAAATGGGGATTATTGAGACAGCAATTTTTCAAGGTTAAGGGTTCCCCTGGAAGCAGAATAACAATTGCTGTATAAGTGTAAAAGTGTAAATAACTGTATGTGTAAAAAGTTACACTTTTTACAATTTTTGGAGAAATTTCTATTGATGGGTATGATATTAATTATACTGTATATGGGTCTACTCAGCTTGTCTACCCAGACAATCCTTCACCTCATCTCCCTGCTTGCTTCACTTAGACCTAGAGACTCTGTTTGGATTCACTCAGACTTGGATTCCTCAGCCTCACAGCCATGACATTCCCCAGGTCAGTGCCACGCCGTAAGTATTGGTTGTGTTTCTTCCTTCTTTAAAAAGAATAATTCTCTCCTAGCAATGCTTCAGGTCAAACATTAAACTTTACCTTTGGAGAAACTGCAAGTGGTGGCCATAATACATACTACATAAGACAAATTAGTTTGCAAAGAAAAGCAATGTACTGTATGATAAAGTTAGTATTGAATCCCTTTTAATTTTAATATAAGTAATGTGAAACAAATGCTCTTGGAAATGTATTTCAAGTAAAAACCTAAAACTTATCCTAAATCAGAGCTCTATAAGACTAGCAATTACTACATAAATTTGATTTTTTATGTTTTCTACTTGTTGCTTAAGCATATTTCTCCTCTGGTTTGGGCTTATGTTAAAAATTAAGCTTTTCACAATTTTTGGAGAGATTGCTTTTGATGGGTATAATTTTAATTGTATATGCAATATTGTTCTGCAAAGTAACACAATATAATAATTAAAAAAATGTTATTGAAAATGTAATTAATGCTGAAAGCAACCTTGTATTGGAGAAATACCAAATGTGTACTATATCTGCAAAATTGGTTTGCGAAGAAAGACAATATACAGTACTGTATGAAAAAGTTAACCCAAAAAAACCTTTTTATTTAATTCTTAATAATATAAAAATAATGTTATTGCTGATATAATTCAAGTAGAAAAATCTGTAAAACAGTGTTTATTAAGAATTTGGGAGGATTTTTCAGAAAAAAAGGGTATCACTGGGATTAGATTAACAATTGTTAAATATGTTTGCTTACATTTTCAGTTTAGGTTTTTCTCCTCTAGAATTAAAACTTTGACAATATTTGGAAAAAATCATATTTGTGAATTTGGCAAGGGGAAGAATGCCACTGTATAGGACATTTCCATTCCCTTTCTGGCCAATGGTTCCATTGCAGAGACTGGAATTTCTTCCATCTCTCACACTGAAATGAAATAATATTAGAAGGAAAATCAGTTCTCCTTCAGGTTTCCCAAAGACTGTTGATTAAGCTTGGTGTAGAGGTCTTCCTTAGTTTTGTTATTTCAATCTGAATCTATAATATGAGTATTTATTCAAATCATATAAAGAACTATATGCATATTGGTTCCCTGTTAACTGGAGACAAAGAGTCCCAAAGCACTAATTGATACAACAGGGATCTTTAGAAGATGATTTCATGATTTCATTATTGAAGGCAAATCCAGTTTCTTGAATCCATGTACTGTATGTTACTTTCTTTCTCTGATTTTACATTCCCTATGAAAGTATAGCCACTTATGTGAACTGTCCTTCTCCAGGTCATTCTTTTTCACTCAGTACAGCAATGTTGATGTTAGACTTCTGGAGTTTGGTAATTTAGTAATTGTCAATTATTAACAATCCATGAAGGTTTGAAACTTTAGGTCCCAAATTGTGATGCTCTCTCCTTTTTACAAATGCATAAAGGAGAGTTCTTTGGACATTTATTTTCTCCCAAAATGTGGTGAGCAGATTGAATCCTGACAGTTACCAATACCGAAATATAGTCCCCCCTCTGTTTTTATCTAAAATAAATTTAATACATTTGAATTATTATTCTATCTGTTATTTTAAATAATTCAGAAGAGAGTTTTCTCCTCCCATCAGTTGAAGATAATTTGGATCATTTTCAAGATTGTTTTATCAATATTGTAAACAAGCATGCACCATTCATAGCTGAAGAGTTAAATATCACAATAGTCTTTAGTTTAGCCCCATGTTGTCAACTTTATTGAAGCAAAATAATTTAGCTTGGCAACCTGCTAGGGCCATTAAGTGTCTTACTTATTGGCTTTCCTTCAGATGAATAAAATTTAATTCGTACAAGCCATTAAAAGCTCCAAAATTTGCTATTACATATTTATGGAGATTTATGGAGAACAAATCATTACCCTCTCTACCCCCAATTTAATTTATGTACAAAAATGTGAAGGTGACAGATAAATAGTTAATTCATACAATTAACTTTTCATTAATGTTAATTATGTGTTTGATAGATTTATAAATAATACTGATTCAATTAATTTTGTGTGGTGAAATTACTGTGTCCATTTGGTTCTACAATAAAGCCCATTACTGAATTAAAGGTATTGTGTAAGCTTTGTAAAATTGACAGTAGTATCCACTGTCCACAATAGTATTGAAGCAATAAAACATTGATACTCATTTAATGTCAGTGTCTATTTAAAAACAAAACTGAAATCTCAGTAATTCTAGACAGGATGCCCATCCTTGTTTTGTCTTTTTGAAAGCAGTGATAAGGTGTTAAGTCTGACCCTAACTGCTATAGACCTACATCTGTTTAGTCTTGAAAAAATGTTAACAAGCACTAATGCTCTTTTTAGACAGCAATTATATTTTATTTCATATATAGTGTGGTTTTGTTTGGGCATGAATGTTACAACAGCCTCAAAAGTTCTCAACAATATTAAAAGGTCTTGTCAAAACTCAGCACAGCTGTCTTTATGAATTTATATAATCATTTTAATGCTTGGATCATTCTGAAGAAGATATTTTAGATGGACCTCCTTGCACAGATTTGACATCTCATGCAAAACTGTATACAGTGGTCAAAGTGTGATGGATTTCACAACCTCTTACA
The DNA here is from genome assembly GCF_059453375.1 of Lepisosteus platostomus. Classification (NCBI taxonomy): domain Eukaryota; kingdom Metazoa; phylum Chordata; class Actinopteri; order Semionotiformes; family Lepisosteidae; genus Lepisosteus; species Lepisosteus platostomus. The sequence continues at coordinate 48,848,989 of NC_142618.1, read as the reverse complement.
GTTACTAAGGTATTCTCAAAATGTTCTGTCCAGGGCTTTACTTTTTCCATCTACATTAACAACATTGCTTAGTCAACAAAATACTCTCATATCCATGTCTATACCAGTAATACCTTCTTATAGTAAAGTGGACCATCTTTGTCAGTAGTAATGACCAATTTGCAGCTTAGTTTTATAATTCAACAGGCTTCCTGTCAACTGTCATATTATAAACTACATGTTAAAGTATTATTTTAAACTTAGTACTATATTTTGTAATGTCTATACTTCCAATGATCATGTTGTTCACAGAGTAGCCTCTAAAGCTGTTCTTGAGAAATGTTATCATTGGAGCTATCTTTGTACACTCAACATCATAACCTTTCTTCTTAGATTTGTTTGCCATTTCTGTAATCTAGGCAGAGGTGTTATCAGTTTTTAACAGTTTTTTTTTTCATTTTGCCATTTTCTAAAGAGGGGTTGTGTTAACATGGGTACCTTGACTAAAGTCCTCTTTGGGTTTATACAGTTTGGCCTTCCTAAAGTTTCTCCTAGATTCAATTGGTAAAGCAGTTTCTCGCTTTTTCATGCTGTGTTGTGGGGCTACTGATACATAAAGGTGGTTTTATAAATCCAGGTGAATGTTATAAATCCTTTGGTTTAAAAAGCACTCCGTAAATACAAGTAGTTACAAACTATTAGACATTCAATTCACTGCGTTCAATTAATTTACAGGATTCAATGTTTTAGGCACTATTTGTATGGAGTTTGTATGTTCTCTTTTTCTGTGGGCTTCCTTCCACAGTCCACAATTACAGTATGCTGGTAGGTTTTACAGTTTCTGTAAAATTGGCCCTGATGTGAGTCTGTGCCCTGCAATGGGTTGGCTTCCCATCCAGGATGCTTCCTGCCATGCACCGATTATTTTCCCATGGTGGGCTCCACTAGGAAATGGACGGATGGATATTTATGTGGCAAAACACCTTCCTCTCATCATTATTTATTGCAGTTTTGTGTGCCATTATCAATTAAAGATGTACTGTAATTGTTGTGGTTATGCTATGGCTTACATAATGAAAACGCAGGATTTATTCAGACTATTCCACCTAATATAGTAAAGGATTAGGTCCTTTCAATTCCATAGTATGGTCTCCAAAGCACAAGATTAAATTAGTCACTGAGAAACTGTGGAGTCAATGACAGAGTGTTTATGAAAAAATTACAAAGAAGAAAATATACAAAGATATAGTACAGTATATACCAGTATCTCTTCCATAATATTAATAGACATTACAAGAACACTGAAATTAGTAACAATTCTGGTGAAAGCACAAAATAATATTAAACACAGTATCTAAACTTTCCATACAGTTCAAACATGTCAATGAAAATATTTTTTCCTATGCCTTATAACCCTACTACCTTAAAGTCTCACCATCACACATTACACCTGAAAAAGACTCAATAGCTGAAATATTATTTCTACTTTCTACTTTTCAGCGTGGAATTAACATGTACCTTTGCAGCCAAAGCATGCTGATTTACTATCCAAAAAGAGAGTTTCTAATATGGTTATTTGTTAGTAAACACATGTATGACATACCGCATAATTGAAGTTTAAATGAATATATCTCCTTTATAGCTAATTAAATTATTAAGTTTTTTTTTCTTTATTGTGGTTTTCCTTTGTTGCAGTGGTTCTTGAAAATATCCTACTGTATATTTATATTCTGTTATCCTCTTTTGGCTTACTGCAATGTACAGATTTTATGTTGGTTTTGGACACTTTTGTATATTAGATTGTACTCTTTATTTCACCTATTGGTTTTTATACATATGCTTAACTTGTTCTGCACAACACACATTATACATTAGAACTTACACTATTGACTGACACTTATTTAGTAACTTACCCCAAGCCAAAAGTCTTAAAAACACATATTCCCGTTCCTTGATTTTCTCCAAAGTAAGATTTTCTTAAGTTCAACATATTTAAACCTACAGTATATTTTATAAGATGTTATTTTGCCTTGGAAAAAACAGTATGTTTTGATCACATACCCAATGTTTCCCCATGTTAACATATTTTATACTGATTTAGTTTGAAACCTCCAAAATGTATGTCTTGTGGGGGCATTTACAAATTAGTTGTCATGTACAGTATAGTTGGTACACATTATAATTCTGAATGCAGTTATTAAAATGAATATGACTTATTTACAGTGGTGATTCCCTTTTTATACTGTTACATGTCACTGGTATGAAAATGATAACTTTCACTGTACCTCATTCATTAAGGTTAACATAATGGGAATTATTTGAGCACATGCTCAGCTATCACTGACAGCAGCCAAAATAAAGATGGCTAAGCAATTTTGCTAATATTTAATAGTGACCTGGTGACCAGATCATTCTTAGTGAGGTCATCAATGTAAACTTCCTGGTGATTGTACAGAGGAAAACTGGACCTCAAGACTGAGAAAAACAAGAGAATCATTAGCATCATGAGATGACTCATCCTTTGGTAGAATATGTAATTTGAGCACTAAAGAGACTGACTCTAGGTCTTGGGGCAGTTTCCTTACACTGTAATTGCATGTTATTGATGCAATATTTGGAGAAGTGACGAAGTTCCCATTCATTTAGAATTCATTTTAGGCAAAAAGTCCAGAAAAGGATATTTTATTTCATAAGAAATAGTAAAGAATAGTAATACATGTTTTGCATTTATATATTTTTGTAAACAAATATATGTTTTTTTTTGTTTGCTGTCCAATTCATTAGTCTGTCACCATGCTGTACCAAAGAATAAAAGAAATGTGTTCCTTTAAGTTCTACTGCTTTGTATTTCCTGACTACAAGGGGGTGCATAATTATATAATTATAGACCTGATATTTCTATTTTGTAATGTTAACACCTTTATTAAATTATTCACCCCTACGTTTATTATAATACTAAATTTAAGATTCAGGCTATTGAACTGATGGGCAGACACCAATCAAACACTGGTCAATACCAATCCAAACATAATTAGAATTTATCAAGTGCATGACTGCTTCAAGCTAAAGTAAATTATTCAAATGTCCTATACTCAAAGAGATCACGGCAAATGACTGAACAATTTTTAAAATTTAATTAAAATGTGGATATCTAATAAAAGAGTCTACTGCAATTAACACTGCAAGCTGGTTATTCAGGAGAATTTCACACTAACACTAGCTGGTTTTGTGTCTAGTATAATCTGTCAGTGACCAATATCTCCTCCCATACGTTCTAGTAAAAGAACATTTATAGTGGCCGCGGGCTCTGTGGATTTCATTCCACCTCTGAACAAAATTACTTAAATAAGTTCAATTTCAGTGACTTCATTACTGTATCACTAATTTAAGTTAACTTAAATTGCTTAGATACATTACGTAACCTTATTTTCTAGACTTTAAGCAGTTGGTAATGAAAAACAGCTATAAGCCTCAAAGACTGCAGTTACACATCTATTACAAATATAAAATGGAGAAAATAAGTAGCAAATCTATTGAAAACTAAACAAATGTACAGTAAAAGTGTCACTGTCCAACTGCAAGAAATACGGAGTTCTTCAGAACTATTATAAAATGTTTTCATTGTTTACTTGAATTAATTACTGGCAATTTCAATGTGTTTACCTGCTTCAGTGTAGGAAAAAAGCCAGTTCTGATTCTCAGGTCAAATTTATTAATATCTTTTAATCCAGAGCTAATGTAAAAGTCAAACTGATGAATTATAAAAATGAGCACACATTTTCTTGATTAATATTTCTCTGTGTCTTACAATTTATCTTTAAAACCACAGGACAAACTTTTATTTATTTTATGTTTCAAATCTTTTTTTTTAAAGAGCCATTTTTAGAATAACTGTAGTGTTTAGATAGGTAGTAACATGTGCAGTTAATGGAAATGCAAGTAGAGTCCTATTTTAAGACTATACTTTATAAGAATATTTTGAACATAAACACATTGTTTAAGTTTGAAATAACAATATATTGGTGATAATAAAACACAGTAATTAAATTAAAAAAGACATTCATGGACCCAAACACCATATACTGTAGCTGACAATGTAATAAATTAGGATGAAGGTTAGTCTCAAAATCAATATTCTCAAACTAACTTCTCTTATTATTGGTCAGTCATTAAATATTCTGGTATAATTTGTCTGAAAACAATGTTTGAGTGGGTTCCTTATGAAACTTCTATTGTATATAAACTTCCTGTTGTTCCATGAATTTAATGGCTTGAAATTTGGTATAGTCCTGCTCTGTTATAGTTATTATCTTCAATAAAATATTAGACAAAGATTACTATATGTGAAAGTCTCCTTCAAAAATAATGGTCACTCGGTGTTACACATGCAAAAATTCATTATAACTCAAAATAAGAGAAGGTTATACTGTACTTTTAGATTACCTAAATTTAATTATTCTCAAATTCCTCAGTGGTAAAAACTGAATGTTCAGATATGTTAAAGGGAATACTGCTGGATGGCTACTCTTGGATAGATTTTGATAGCAGAAAACTGGAATTTTGATTGAACAGAAATTCAAATGATTATTTGGTTCCTTGGATTCTTCAGTCTTCTGATTTGCAGAATGAAAGGCAAGGTTTTGATGCAAAGTGGCACTCCTACTAAGTTATAAATCTGAAGTGAAGGTTTTTTTTTTAATTTGATGTCCACAGCTACAGGTTAGAGTAGTTTAATGTAAAGTAGAGTAGTTTATTTTATGTAATCTAAACTGTTATATCATTACTGGTTACAGATACTGTTTGCAATGTGATCTTAATTGAAAATTGTATTACAATGCTTAAGCCTGAAAATAACACAACATTTTAAAAACATTGAAACTGTCTAAATCTAGGGTTCTCATGCAAGGAATAAATACATCTGTTGCCCATGAATAATACTTCCTATTAGAAAAGTAAAATGTCTTATAAAATTGGTCTCAATCTGTATAGATATCTGTTCACATAACATATTTCAAGATGGAGTACTTTATATCCATTAAATGTTAAAAAGAAAATTATTTTTATTATAAAATTGACACACCTGAAGAAGGCTCCAAGGCCGAAACGTTGTGTTCTCTTTCTTCTTTTTTTCAGCATGGAATAAACCTATTACTTGTTCCTTTGCAGCCTACGCATGCTGACGCAGCTACCCACCTGAAAAATAAAATTACAGTATATGCTTATAGAACAAAAGTATGCGTTTCTATTAAGATAATCCAATGAGCAACACTGAGGATATGGAACATAAAAATGCAAAGTGATTGTCAGTATTATTCTCTTAGTTACAGTATATTTTCACTAAATTATATTTTTTATGTTTTAATAGAGTATGATTGATGCCATATCTTGGTACACATATTACTCAGCACCTGGATTTTAGGCATGCACTACACTGATATTTTACAAAATGCAAGGTTTCACATCATTTGGTTCACACCTAGTGCTATTCACAAGCTAAACATTGAACAAATAGTTTAATTGATTATTTGAGTAGTATTTGGTCCTTGGGATAACACAATCCCAAAGTCAAGTCAGCTGATTTAATAAAAATGTCACGCTTAGTGCTCTGTATTGGAGTTCAAATTGCCAAAATGAGTCAATTCTGAATTGGCATAAACAGCCATTTTAAAAGACATGATCTTAACACATTGAGTGCCATGGATGAGATAACTCATTATTTCGTATAGCTGCAAGGCCACGATAAAAGCAATAAAGATAACACATTACCATATAAGAGACAGTACAGCATGAATGAGTGGCAGCAGTATACATTAAAATAGTGAAGAATAGCTTCTGCTTAGGTGATAAAGTTAGCTCACGCACCAGGTAAAAAATAATAACTTAGAGACCGCACTTATCAGCCAACAGACTGATCCTGAGTTGTGAAGTAGCACTGAACGGGCTAAAAAGACTGCCAGTGAGCAAAACCTACATAGAATTGCATCAAGGAATTCTGACACAATTGCGTTATTTTTTGCTTAATTTTTCATGCTCTTATAATTTTGTGTGCTGGCCAATACTTTCCAATGTTTGGATATGAATTTACAATAGTAATTTAGTTTGTGGCATGATTATTATGAAGGGGGCCAAACAACAAAGTTTTTGAATAAGTATTTCAAGTACTCTTACTTTTTTTGCCTGAATTGTCAATGCCTATAAAACACAAATGTAGACATTGAAAAATGAAGCTGACAGGCTCCATTTGTCTGCATCATTCTGTGTATTAATCATAAATTCGATTTTTTTTCCAAACCAATTTAAGTACAGACAATATACTTGGAATAAAAGTAATATCAACATTTGATATTAGTGATATCAAATTTCAAGAGGGTATGTACTGTACATGTGCACCGTATAGTAATTTGCAAAAGTATTTGTCCTCCAGTAGCATTTACATTTTATTATTTTCTAAGCTTGTGACTTTGACATTTTAAAATCTACTCCAACCCTGAAATGGCTAAAATTAAGCAATTAAATTTAAGTTTTTGAAAGAAAATTATCATTCTCAATTGCATAAATGTGCATAATCGCAACAATTTGCTACAGCAACCCTAACAAAGTCCAGATGGGAAAAACGGTGTCAAAATGATTATAATGGTTTCTATTTGTGTGTAATCATGTTCAAGTTCACATTTATTTGTCATTCCAGCCATATATAAGTATACAGTGGAATGAAATATCGTTCCTCCTGGTCCACGGTGCAAATACAGACAGGACAGACAGGACACTGACATAGATATTGTAGACAGGATACACATAGTGCAAAGTGCAGATAGTGCAAATTACAAGGCAATACATAATACAATATACACAAAACACTGGGGGATTTAAACTCTGTTTCTGGAATTCTAGGGTGTTGAGAAGCCTGACAGCTTGCGGGAAGAAGCTGTTACAGAGTCTAGTGGAGCTAGCACCGTACACTGCAATATCTTTTCCCAGGTGGTAGGAGGGCAAAAAGTTGATCATTTACTATACTGTCCTGTGTAAACAGCGTTTGTGATAGGTGACAGAAATGGAAGGGAGGGAGGCTCCAATGATCTTTTGAGCTATTTCCACAATTTGTTGCAGGTTCTTGCGGTCTGAAGCATTGCAATTCCCAAACCAAACAGTGATACAGCTGGTCAAGGTGCTCTCAATGGTGCTTCTGTAGAAAGTGGTAAGAATGGACGGGGGAAGGTTTGCCCTCCTCAGTCGCCGCAGGAAAAAGTGATTTAGTGATTTAACTTGATTTCGGAATAAATGTCTCTGCCAAAGTGGTTTAACTTGACTTCAGAATAAATGTCTCTGCATCATTAAGTTCTATCAGAGAGATATTGAATTTCAAGCCATAACCCACAATAGTGAGAAATTGACCATGAAGACCAAAGAACTTTTGAAATAAATCATGAATAAGGTGATCGAGAGGTAATGATCAGGAAATGGTTAATTATTCTTTTGAGTACAGTGATGTTCATCAATAAAAGGTGAAATGTGCATACTGCCACCAAGACACTACCGAGATCAAGCTGCTCTTTCAAACTGAAAACAGTCAAACAGAAAATGGTTTAGGGATTTTACTAGAAAGGCAACAAAGAATTTGCAAAGTTCTGTGTCTGAAATAGGACTTACTTTTATATGTCCTGCTCCCTACATAGCAGGTGTAAATGGTTAAGTGACAAAAAGAAAGTCTTTAAAAACATAGATTAAAAAAAAACAAATACCAACATTGGGGTGGAAAGGTGACAGTGGTTAGCATTGCTGTGTCACACTCGAAGAAGGCTCCACAGCTGAAATGTTGTCCCTTTTCAGCATAGAATAAACATTTACTTGCTCCTTTGCAACCTATGGATGCTGATGCACCTACCTACTTGAAATACTGGTAGGTTAATTGGTTTCTGGGAAATATTGGCCATGGAATGTGTGTGTGTTTGTGTCTGTGTGTGTCTTGCAAAGGACAGGCAGCACAATTAGGGTGTAGACTACACTGCACTTCCCAGCATTCCTTGGACCCTATGGATAAAGCTGTTAGAAAATGGATGAATGGAAGTGCAAAGTAATATATATAAGTCTTCAAAATGGGACATTAGCAGGGGTGAATATTTTTGCATGACACAGTGTATTTATGTTTATTCTAATGACTAATGACTAATCCCGGGGTGGGATTGGTGTCACAGGGCCGGGAGAGGGGGGGTTCTTGTGTGTAGTGGTGGTGGCAGAGAGAAGCGTTAAGGTGATGAAATAGCTACCTAACTGACCGTACCTTCTTCGCTTCTGGTTTTTACAACAAACCTTTCCAAAGACCGTTTAAGTGCCACATTTCTATTCTCCCTCTACTGCTTCCTTTTTCTTTTCTCACACCCACTGTTGTATTTTCTAAATTTGTCCCTATGTCTGCTTGTGCTCACCGTTTTTCCAAGCTAGTTTAGTTATGCAGCAATAACCTTTAGCTTGCAACTGTGGCCTATGACGTAGTTAGTGCGGGACACACCTCCAGTTCTGAGTAAAGCATCTGCTCTCCTAAATTTAGATTTCATCTTGAGTTAAAATCAGAGTTTTGTGTGTCGCCCCCTTCGCCCCCTCTTTGAGACGGCTCTGCTAATGTGATAAGTGATTTGAGAGCATTCAGAACAACCTACTACAAGCCTACTACAATCACATTTTGTACCTGTGGTTTACATGCAGATATCATACTGCAGTATGTATCTGTAATAGTAGGTTTTATACTTGTCAAAGCTATAGTTAAAGTATAACAGTCTGGGGGAGTTAATGTAACAACTGAATGAGGGTTGGTTATGTGACCTCGCAGCCATATAAGACCTGTAACCTTTCTTTCTGGTCAAATTCAAACTTTGTTTATGTGTCCACAGTAGTTGTGAACTGGGTCATGTTTGCTGTAAAGCACAAATGGGAGAGCATGCCCATTTGACTGTGACTTTTGACATCCCCTAAAGATAAATTTAAAAGCTAGCTTATTAATTTATAATAGTGCAGATAGGGTTAAGAAACAAATCATCAACATCTCTGCCCTGAGTAAAACACATTAAGCTGCAGAAAGGCAACTGAAGGGCCTTGAAGGTACTGTATCTGTTTTCTTTTAGAAGAGCAAATTAAAGGACGATTGTGAATGAAACCATTAAATACTTTGATAAGTTCAATTTGGGAATCAATGAGCAACTCTTGATTCTTTGTCTCAAATTAGCAGGGATCCAATATGCCAATGTGATTTCCACAAATACCCCAGCTCTAGATAAAACAAAGACACTTTCTATGCCAAACTCCATTACATTTTTGAGGACTCCAGAAGGATGACATATTTATCTTACTTACTGACTTCAACACCAGATTTGGAAGAGATGGCAATTTCTTCAATTGAACAATTGGCAATAAAGAAGTTATATCAATTCCAGTGGCATTTGTGGTATTTTTCTCTTCATCAAATACAATGGACAACATTTAAAGTCCAACTATGAACTAGATCCCTGTCCATGCATAGAATCATAAAGATAATGTGACTAACTACCAAGCATGAGCTGTCAGTTAAGTAAAAGAAAAATGCATAAAAGATCCTTTTAATAAATGGAACAGAATAGGTGCAGGTTTAATAAAGGAAACCAAACCAAATGGTGAATCTCCATTTCAAGGAGTGAGTTAACAGGCTCTGTAACCTGAAACATGATGGAGGAACAGACAGACACAAGACAGTGTTAAGCATCCACAACAGGAAACACACAACAAAATACAACAAAACATTATATTTATACAACAATAATTATATGAAAATACCAAAGCAATAATAGACACTACAAAAAGGACTATATACAAATGTTCTCACAGATACCCTTGTTACCAGACCAATAATTTGAATGTGTAGTTTGAAGGTTTGTTTAATCATATAACCCACTAACAATAATGATACTTTATTCAAATCCATCCCACAACACCAAAGAAGCTTGGAGCTCTACCAGCACTTAATGAGGTGATGACAGTCATCGTTTGAAAGAAAAACAACATGACTGCACAAGGTGATGGAATTCCCTAACAAATGTGGAAGAGAAAAAAAATGAATATTTGATTATTTCGACAATCCCCAAGAAAGGTATCAAATATGACTATGGAAGGAATGTGGGGGGTTCACTACACTTCCGATCCATCAAATTCCTCTTGTTGAAGAGTTATTCCTCTAATTATAGTGTGGGTTCAGAATTTCAAGAGGTGCTTCTGACATGACTTTTACTGCCCATCAATCATAGAAAAAGTCCTGGTAACACTTAATGACATGGTGAAAGCCTTAGCATACAACAACAAAGCAGCAGAAGGCAATGGAGTTCCCAAACAGATGTGGAATGAAGAATTACATCTAAATTAATTCAAGGATGCCATCATTATGACAATTTATATTTAAGGGAAAAAATCTAACTGTGGAAATTACAGAGAGATTTTTTTCTGCAGTCCATTACAGGCAATAGCGTTTTCTTTCTAATGGCTGGAAAGCTTCTCTCAGATTGTGGGTTCAGACCATTCAAATATTGATACACAACCTGCCTAAATAGCATTCACCACCTCGATATTGCTCTGCAAGTAAAACGTTTATGAATTTTGCAGTGAAGTGTTTTTCTGGCTGCCTTCTTACTAGGCTCCAAGTTGTGTTTGGTTTTGAGATGTTTGATAGATGGAAAGTGGGCTAATTGTCTTGGCAGACACCCCATGACTGTCTATTTTAATTACTGTTTGGGCTCTCGCTGTTATGATTGTAAAATCTGTCAACAGTTTGTCATTTGTTTTCTTAGTCTATAGAAAAGTGAATAAATAGCAGATAGCTGAGAGCCTTGGGGTACAGTTTGTTGGGATATAACTAAATGAACAGTCAACAGTTTTCATCTTCTTTAGTATATCTGCTTTAATTTTCAATAAAGATTTATTTTCTTTGAACCCACTTTACCTTCTGTTAGTGACATTATTGCCCCGAGTGAAGAGATCTTTGCTATAATTATCATTAGTTTTCCTGCTGCCAGGATTATATTTACTTTTTTATATCCATAAATTGGTGACAGTATGTAAATGTCATTGTGAAGTGAAAAGAATTAAAAAATAAACATCCTTTGAATTATTTATGATCTGTGACGTGTTCTTTGTGTATATTCACTTCGTCTCATTTTATTTTTTACAGTTTGCAGTTAATTGTGCATAGGTCTGAACTAACCTCCCTATTGCTATTGTTATGTATTTGCAATAACTAGAAGGCAGTTATTGAACCACATATAATTTAAGCTTTTAAAAGCTCCTCATGCACTCTCATGCCTACCTTGACAATGTATCCCTTGGGATGATTTTCCTACCAAAAAGACTCATTGTACTGTAGAAAAAAAATACTATACTGCTATATCACAAAGGGGCACACTTTGTGAAATCACTTCAAGCAAAAATCTTACTTTTCACTCCCTTCTGCTTCTTGAAATGTATTTCAAGAGAAGACATTGACTTAGTTCAGTGGCCACAGATGTGCTGTGTAATAAACTGTAAAAGATTAGCACAATGTTGGAAGAAGAAGACAAAGCCATCTATGCTCCTGTATGAAGTGTCTGTTAACAGCTGTTTTGGAATAACATCAATTCAAGACCCACCCTGACAAGTATAACAAATGTCTGATTACTGAACCCATATTATCTCAGTAAAGTTGTTATGGTAGCATTCACCTATGGACTTAACATTCAAATTCAAATAGTTTGACTTACATTTTTTTTTGTGATGGGGACTGGTGCATGGGCACAAAAGATATAAAATGCTCTTACTGTACCTGTTACTGCCAGATCAATGTTCTGCAGGATTTCCAGCAGCAGCAGTGCCTAGCAGGAAAGAGAAAAGTAATGAAGTTTTAAAATTGTAAAGAGATAATTGTTTAGTTGACTTTTTAATTCACAAGCACAAGGTCATTACTTATGTTATAACCTGGGTAGCCATAATCAGATGGCCTCAGGCCAGTTTCCACAGTGTCTTCTTGTGGTCTGGATGAGAGGTTGTCCCAACTTCCAACTAAATACACCTGTGCCTAACCTATTTTTAAAGCAAATATAAAACACAAAAAAGTTATTATTTATTTTTAGTGCAGAAGATAAATGTTATTTGTAATGTTACTGTTGGTTAAAAAAGGGAGGTTTCTGTTTAAAGGTCACCAAGATTTCTCTTTAAAAGTCAACAAGGGTGTACAGGCTACCAAAATAAAAACAAGTCTCTCAAGCCAATTACAGTAGCTGGTTTTCTTGCAGAATTTAGATGCTGTGATTCATTTGCTGTTTTTTTGTTGAGGGAATTGGAAAGCCAATTCCTTAATTTACTCCTTGTTCTGTGTCTGCAGTTATTGTGCTTATTTTGGGTTCAAGCAGTCCGGTCAGGAGAAAGTGCACTGTGATATAATTTAATTTATGTAATTTATATTTTCATACTTAAATGCATTTTTTTTATTCTAGTTTTGTTAACTTATATTTAAGTAATGCCATCCAGTTAAAATAAAAATATTTTTCACTACATTACCATGCATGCATCAATGACTGTGCATAGGTTAGGTGCTCCAGGCATTTTCTGAGTTTTTGAGTACCTTTGGAGTCACTTTGAGGAAGGTGATGCCGCATAGCAGCTGTGACTAACAGTCAGTAGTCTGAAGGAGAATTTGAAATTTGGTGATTTGAACTGTATTTGACAAGAATTAGCACTTGCATATTTTTATTAGGATAAAAGCCTAGCCTTGAGATAATTCCACAGATTCTGGTATTTGATGTGTCGAATACTCAGTGAATAACATTCATTTAGAATGTGTAGGTGTGCAAACTATTAACAGGATTTTTTCTAAGAGACATCCTTTCCCCTAAGAATCGTTTCAGAAGTGCAGGTGCACTTTCAGCTCAAGAGTTCTCCGAATGATCCATATTCATGAAAAACACATTTGGACCTTTGGTATAAAAAGCCTTCTTCACAAGTGTTTTTATTAGTCTTCCTTATCCTTTTGTCAAATTTCTCCAAACTAAAGTTTTGTGTAATAAACCTGTGTAGTGGTCTGATGTAAACAAATGTAATAAATTATGTCCCACTTTGCTTTCTTCATGCAGTCTGCAGAATTTTATTTTTAATCCATACAAAAACCTATGCCCTGTAGCCTGTAGTTCCTGAATGTACTGTATTCTGTTTGATAATCTTAAAGCAAATATTCAGATAATTGCTTATCAGTGACATGCATTATAGTAAAATTTTCCTCCATGCAAAGCATTAGCATTTAAAATAATTTTTTCAGTTTTTCAAATAATGCATGAAGTGTTATCAGTTATTTGGATTTGGGATATAGAATTCTTATGTGAAAATAAAGTCTCAAACAGCTCATTTACATAGCACCGAAAAATGGTGGCAAAAATGAGATATCTTCATTTAATTTTGATACTTATCACATCAATGTAAAAAAAAATAGATTACAACTTAAATTTTTCATGACCCATAATTGTCTGTTTGTTTACACCTTGCATATTCTCTCTGTGGATGTGTGGGATTTACTGGGTGTTTTTTCCTACAAAAACAGTATTTTTAGACTATTCCAAATTTATCCTTTCTCCTATTAGCCTTGTATGAACTGTTGTCCCATCCATAGGAAGAGTAATTTGTGCTTTCAGAAGCATTTTGTGCCCTCTACTTCTCTGATGGCTCCGGATGGCTGGCAGAGAAGCACCAGGATAAGCAGCTTACTGATAATGGATAGATGGATAGAAATTTCTCATATCAATGACAAATCTCAACTTGTTTTATTTTTCAGGTACAGTAGTTATGTACTTGAATTACTTAACCCTTACAAATAAATTATCTATTTTAAACAGTCAGTAAGGAAATTTTAGTAATGATGATGTATTAATGAGGTAATTTTGCCTAGTTTAAGCAAAGTACAAATACATCAGCTCCTTAAATTGTTAATAGACAACAGTATGTTTGGAATTTAGACAGCTTAATTATGGTTGGATACAGTTTTAAAAGTTGGAAGTTAAGAAAAGGACAATGTCACAACATAATGGTTAGCAAGGTCAGGTGGAGCTTCTCTTTCTATTAGTTGCTGAAATACAAGCACAACAACAGCAAAATAATAATACAATTTGTATAATGTTTTTTTCTTATGTGGTAACAAAGAGAAGGGGCAGCGCAGTAGCTTGGGGAATCCAATATTTTGACTTTACATTTGCATATAATAGCTAGCACTGCTTTTGGAGTTTTTGTGTCGTCTTGCTTCTCGTTGTTTGAGCTTCCCTTCTATCAATAATGTTAGCACAAACTGTAGGGCCGGTACCATTTGACAAAGAGTGTTTCATAGACACTCATCAATTACCACATAGTTCAGAGCTGATGATGTATAGTAGGGTAGTGAGACCAACTTAACTAGGTCTGAGACTGAGAGAGGAAAACAATAGACAATGCATCCAGAGTCCAGAGCCCTGGCCAGAAAGGGACTTTAGAAATCTCAGGCAGAAGGATTCAGCAAGAGAAGCATTTGGGGGATGCAAGTTGCACTCCTGGAAACCTCCTCCTTTCCCATGTTGGACTTCCTCGTTACTTGGCATTAGGATCGGTTGTCGAGAGGCTTGCCTCACCAGGTCCCCCCACGTCCGCTACCTGAGGGCTTATGTTTCACTCCAACTCCACCTAATACCTTGAGCCTGGACGAACCCTCTCGTTTGCTCCGTTCCTACCGCTACGCTTGGGGTCCTACCGTCTTGCCAGTCTCTCTCCACAGCTAGAACCCGGCTTCTGTGACAGGAACGTTGTGAATGGAGAGAATGCTTTGGCCATCAAAGGACTACAAGAGATTCAGTCTTTCTTTGCTGTGGCGGAAGTATGCATTCAAGGTTGTCAACTAAAGCTGTATGTGGAGAATAACTCAACTGGAGTTTTCCTTTGATAACTGGGATCCATGTGGTTGTTGTGATGGTCTGTGAGTGTATCCCTTGTGGACACTTTTTTGTGTGTTCTTTTATAAAGAGATATTAGCTTGTAGTTAATAGAGGAATTAAATTACATTTGTGTGGGATAACTGTCTTGCCTGGTTTGTGGGTGCACTACTGGTTCCAAAAGATACAAAGACTTTGTTGCATAGAAAAATGGATTCTAGTGCCTTTCAAATTTTTAGGTGGCACAGTCAGCTACAGGCTAAGAAGTATTCCTAAAATTATTGGTCACTATATTATCTACTCATGATATTCAAAATGATCCCAACATGCTTTACATGCTCTCCAATCTTAGAACTAGCTTATCTTCTGAGATCTGACAAGATGAGGCTACAAGATAACGTTTCATGACAAAACAATAAATGTTAAGAACAACAAATAAAGTATATATTAAAAGGCTGTTTTTCTGTTGCTGTGCCCACCATCGGTATCCCTTAATTAATTTTATGTTCTGGATTGTGGTGTTATTAGCTGTCTTAGATTGCAGAAATTTCAAAATACAAGAGTACTGTTGGTTCCATATATTTTAAGGGATAATTTCTGTCCAAAATCTAATCAGTGATTTTATTTCTAAATAATTTCCAAAAATCATTGTAATCGTTTTTACCCATTCTGTATGTGGCCAACACCTATCCAGTTTTAAAACAATCATTACATCAGACTATTTCTATATACTTTTTAAGAAGAACAAACCTCATAAGGCACTGTACATTAAGAGAGACCAAAATTAGATCAATTGATTCCAGCAATATATTATTTTGTTTGAAGTCTCCATGACCCTGAATTGGAAGCAACACTTAGAAAATGGATGGATTGATTATTTTATCTTAAATTCATAGATCAAACAACACAATAATGCAACATTTCCCTAATAGATCATTTTCTTTCTATTATTTGTAATTTCCATTTTAGTTAATCAAGTTGGCTTCTTTGCCGCCTTCTTTGATCCTGCACAGAAAGGATATGGATTGCACTGACTTTTTTCCAGAATGTGTATGGTTATAGCAATCGGTTTATTCACAATGCAAAATTCACAGCATTAGCACCAGACGTAAAATACTGTGTCTCCAAAAGTATTCAGACTTTGCATATTCTTAAAATTTTATTGCCTTAAAATGAGTAGTTATAGCACTGTTACGGATAGGCTCCACATTCCGTCTCTGGTATTAGGTTAGACTATATGACTCGATGTAGTAGGCGGGCCATCATGCATCTGGCAATCTTCCAAAGCTGAGCCCTGAGCACTGGAGGCAATGGGATTAAATAGGGGGAGACAAACAAGGCACACCAGGAGAACATACAAACAATCATACAGAACTAATGACAAGAGTAGTGGAGTTCCCTCTAGAGGAGGGATGTTAACCGTGACAAGCACATTAAACTACAGTAGCAATTAATGTTTCTTATATTTATAACCTACTCCACATTCAAAATAAAAAAGCTTAAGAAAGATGTAGATAGAGAAATGAAATATGTATAATGTATTTGGAGTGTCTATCACATTTATTAATATCTAACTGAACTGATTGGCATAAAAAGGCTTAGGAAAATGTGGATCAATAATATAATGCAAATTAAACCAGATATCTGACCTGGTAAAGAATGTCAATGATGTAATTAATAAGGGTATGATTGAAGCAGGTAGAACAAGTTTTCATTTAAATCATCATCTACTTAAAAGTATTGAGTAGAGCTGTATGCTACTGTATATTTACCCAAACTTGATCAATTATTATTTTATTTTTAGAAGAAAAACAAGTTTGCATTTACATCTTATAGAACATGTGGGAAATCTCAAATTTTCAAAAATGCAATTCAACCAAATTAGCTGTCTAACCTGACTATTTGAAAACCCTTTCAAAACCTTCTTATGAACTGCTCCATTAATTCAATTGAAATTTGGCAGGTTTCATCAACAGCTAAAAACATAAAAGCTGCTACACTGATTTTTACACCCTTAAAGTGTCATAAAAAACATTTTTGAGAAACACGCTGCCCATCATATAAACTGCTTCTACTCAAAATGTGTTTGGCCAATTAACTCCAAGCTGAAAGGCATATTTCTAATTTCTAATTAATAATTCTATTTTTAAAATCACAAGATGCTGTGATAATTTCCCTGTTCAGATCAACTACTTATATGAAAATATGAAATAAGTGTTATTGTGCAAAAAAGGAAATCCTATTGACTTTTATTTTTGCTCTATTTTAGATAATCCCATACTGCATACTGCCCTTGTGAAAAAAATGTTCAGCTAATTAATTCTGCATTTGGTAAATATAATTCTAGGGATAGCACAATTAACGTGTCACAGTAGGAATCCTGACAAAATGTCTAACATCACTGTTTTAGGAAGCACTACACTGAATGGGTTGAAACTGGGCAGGTTTCATCATAGTAAAATGGCTCGTCTTCACAAATTGTTGGGCCAACAAGCCTCAAACTTCATAGTTATGATTTAAGTTTTCTCTTAGTTTATTTGTATTTCACTTACATACAGTAGGTAGAGATATGCTTAGAACCTTTTCAAAATGACTTCAAATTTTAAAATTTTACGTTTAGTAAAATGAAAGCAAGACCATATACAGAGAGAGTGCAATAAAAATATAAAATATAATATACAACACACTACACTTCTTTGGAGCTTGTTTAAAAAAGTCACTTGTCACACAGAAGTGCAGATTACAAAAAAGTAGAGTTTTGTGATCAACAGATGAGTGAAAATAAGCCTGGGTTTCATTCTACCAAACCACGGCCAATGAAGCAGAATGCAAATAGCAAAAGACAGTGACTGCAATAGTAGCAAGAAATCAATTCTTAGATAGAAATTCAGAGAACTACAGACTGAATATGTTTTTTGTATGCCTTGGAGTGGTTGAAGTGCTTCAAGTGATGTTCTACCTTGCCTTCCCCTTACTTGATTGAAGAGGTTACACACTACTTAAATTCATCTACCATTTTTTGCTCTAAAAATGGAGTTTGTGATTTACAAACTGCTGGGTTGTGTATCTCACCTTGAAAAAAAGAACAAGCCATCTACTATTTTCCTGTTAAAGGCTTTTGAAGCTACATCAGTCATGCTAGGTGGTTTGGTATTTTTTCATTTGCTCTGGTCTGAAACAGAATATTCCTCTTTTTTTCCACAATGTCAATATTTGAAAACTATTGTTCTGCAAAATAAAAACATGTAAATGCATTATAACTGAATGAAGTAAACAGCTTCAAAATACAGATGTTGATCATTCACATGTCTGCATACATTAAATGATTAGAAGCAGCCAGATTCATAAAGGTCTTGAATTGTCATTTATAACAATATTTTCATGAATTCTCTCATTATCTAAAAAGTATACTAGTATCCCTTCCACTAAGAACATCTTAAATTTGAAAATTAAAAATGTCACAATATTTTCATTATTACTTTCATATTGAAGGGGAAGTTATACATGTATCACAATTCACACTGAGTTCTTTACATAAAGCCAGAAACATCTTTCTTGATCTGTTTATTAGATTTAAGTCTAATTGTGTAAGCATAATAGTTCAATGATTAATTATATAGCACTGATACTTTATTTGCAAGCATATACTTTAATGAACTCACACAAATAGGAAATCTAACTAAAATACATTTTTTTAGAATTTCATCTTTCTCTAATATTTGACATAAAATTATTATATAATGTGATGAAAGATATCTATGCTGTGCCATTTTTTCATTTGCTAATACATTCTGTTTGGTTTTATTTTAAATTAAATGTGAATTCATCTTCAATGTCAAGTCAAATGAAACAAAAATAATTACTATAAAATAAATTTAACATTGTGTTGGGTTTTAAGGAGATACATTAATTCATTTTAAAAGTGGGAGTTACAATTCTAGCTTTTGATTCAAAAGCATGTTCAATCATTTGCAGTGACTTAATTGCAAAATCCAAGAAAGTCTAGATTTCTCTTCAGTCTTTTCATTCTAGATGGAAACAGTAAACAACACATAACAGTAAAATTAACATATTGCATATTTGCTTAATAAATCCAAAAATCTTATATAGTAATTATAATACCATTGTATAGAGCAAGGTCATACTGTATTTGTCCTAAATACATTATGACATTTCGGAAAACACACAGGGCCCATTTATTCTGTGATTAATATTTTGTAAAGCTAGCAGGTAATACTCTGACTGTTCTTTGAGGTTCTTGCACTTCAGAGGGGAAATATATGATCGTTCCTCTATGTCCTTCAGACATTTTAGATTCTGTTTGTGAACTGCCATCTTGAGTTAGAATCCCAAATGTTTGATTGAATTGAGGTCTACGGGTTGTGAAGCCTAGTCAAGAATGATTTGTATACATTTAAATGTTCCTTTGACTTTTTGGACATTTGCTATGGATCATTGTTGTGCTTGAATGTTAATTTTCAGCCAAGCTGGAGCTTCTTTCATTTGTCATTTAAATTATGTTTTGCAAGTCTGGGTCACCCACATTTGTGGTTTGGACTAAGAAGAGGATTCTTCCTTGCAACCTTTCTATGAATGTAACATTCATTCAGGTGAATGGTAGTTCTTGACAAATTATATCCTAAATATGCCAGTGTGTATTGGAAGTCTCCCACTGTTGCATTTGTATTTATGGTTGCTTCCCAAACCACTAGTATCATAGCCTGTGTTGCCTCCTGTTCCTTGCAGGGATGAAAGTATACCAGTAGCCTTAATTTATTTGAAATGCACACTACAGTAGGAAAAGGTAGATTCAGCTTTTTATAGCCATACCCCCTTTGTGGTGGTCAACAACCTTTTTGCATAGTAATATTGTACTATGAAGAGATCTCTTACCTTAATTCTGATACAAGCTGTCACTGTATTTTTTCTTGTATTATCTTTTATATCCTAGTGAAACAGGAAACCATTGAAAGCCTCTATAAAGTTTCAGAGACTTCGGTTGTACTCCCAAACTTCAAAATGCCATTTCTTTTTACATTTGTTAAAAGTTTATTTAAAGTAATTCTTAAAGTGTTAATAATTGTGACCATCTTGTTTTCTGGAATGCAACAAATAATTTATGAAAAATATGACTCTGCTCTCTGCAATACTATAATAGAATACAACATAATTTAATATTCAAAGTGAGACATATTATCCAGTCATTCTGCTAATGATGTTTCCTGTTTTGTTCCCACTTCATTAGGGGTATGAATACATTTGGAGGGAACTGTATTTAAAAGAAAATAATTATTTATATATTTAACATTGTATGTAATTAAAAAACAAGTTTCAAGGGGGTTGCAGAGGAGCTGGAGCCTATCCCAGCAAGCAATGGGCACAAGGCAAGATACACCCTGGACTGGATGCCAGTCCATTCCAGGGAACACACAGACACAAACATACACAGAATCACACCAGGAACGTTTTTCCAGAAACCAATTAACCTACCAGTATATATTTGGATTGTGAGAGGAAACTGGAGCACCCAAAGAATACCCACACTAATACTGGGAGAACATATAAAACTCCATACAGAGGACTTGGCAGGCTCCCCAGAAATTGATCCAGCTGTAAGGCAACAATGCTAACCACTGAGCCATTGTGCTGCCCTTAAAATAATTACAATAATTAATTTAAAACATGTGAAACAAGTTTTTCTGAACCAAAATGTCTTGAAGAATTTTAATATTAACAAATTCTAGACTAAGAATTGAATGCTTCACTTTTACCTTCACTGTGTGTTTAAAAGCAAAAAAAAAGAAAAATAGTCTGGTGGGATGCATTTTATTCTGGCATTTTACATTGACTTTGTTATGGGCGATTTCTTAGATAACATTCCTCCAACTGATCCTATTCTGGGTCCTGTAATTGACTAGCCTTAGGGTAGTCCATGCCACTTTCCTTTAATTACGGTCAAGGAAATGACAGATAGACCTCTCATTAGAATTCCAGTTTTATACCTAAGTGGAAAATTAAGGAATGTTAAATGTGTGCATCTTGTCCTGGTCCTTTACAGTCATTTGCTAAACTTGCCCCAGTACTGATAATTTATTCAGTACATTTGGTTGCACATAGTTGACTATCTGGGCATCTCTCAGGCCTTTTGTTGAAGTTTTTACTTGTCATTAAAGGTCAAGAATTATTGGTGCACATTAACATTTTAATATGTTTTCAGAGAGTGGCCCTGGTAAAAAATGACAAATCCTCAATACAGTTTTTGAATCAATTAACTTGCAGATGGTTTAAAGAAACATGTTTTAATTATGAGACACTTTGGTAAAACAGAGCTTCAGATATACTGTATATCTAAAATATAAATTTTCCATCCCCCTAATATTGTACTGTCTTATTTTTTGTGTACTACAACCAACCACTTGCATATTTGAATTTGTTCGAATGTAGTGTTGGAAATGGCTAAAACACTTTATTTCCCTGTTAGATAAGTCTGCGGAAGAGATTTGTGGAATTAAAATGTTGTCCAAGCATATGAAAATACACCTTAAACAAAACTTAAATGATAAGAATATACTGAGAAAAACAATACTGTACATCTGTGGTTTTCAAACTTTTAGGACCAAGTACCACCCCTGATCAAACCAAAGCATCCAAGTACCACCTACAAGTCATCTCATAGGAACCACAGAAAATCTCAATGACCAACATGAGTGTGTGCACACATATAATAAACGTAGTATTGAGCACTTAATTTGGATCGTAGCCATTTTCCAACACTTGCTAACATTAGCAGTGCTGTCTGTGTCAGGTTCAGCAGAAGAGCTAGTGGCGTTGACCGATATGGTTACCATACTTTCTTAATAATAATGCCTTATTGCCTCAATTGTTTTGTAATTGTTTTAACGTTACTTGATATAATGTTATCAATAAAAAAACATGATTATTTTTGAGAATGTAATTGATTAAAATTAAATGTATTTCTTGACTGTAAGATGTAAGAAGATGCAGACTGTAACTGTAAGATGGCAGTAACTGTAAGAAGGCAGTTGGTTTGTACAAAACTGTGGCTTTCATCTGCAACTTTTTGAATCCCTTCTATAAATTAATTGTGACTATGACCAAACCTTTGTGTTACTCTATCAAGAATGGAAGGAAGAAATTATATGAAGATAATCATAAGAAATGCCAAACTTCTCAAAATGTCAAGCATTTCTACTTTGGTCCTCCTAAATAACGATCTTTACTACAAATAGGCAACATTTAAACATGAAAAAATAGTTTTAACTAAACTCTACCCTTTAAATTAGAAAGCGTTTGAATTTTAGGTATAAACTTCTTACATTTCCCATACAGTATGTGCATACTTAAAGTGAAGCAATTAAAAACGCAATATAGTGACCTAAATCAAAGAAGCATCCAAAATTAAGGGTGCCCCAGAAACTGGATAACAATCCTACATATAAATAATATTTGTTCAGGAATCTTTGCATTCTCTTAAATCTTATTGAGCTGGGACCCTGGGTTAAATTTTGTACATGGCGTGCTACAGTATCTTCGCAAAGTAGTATGTTCTCACTGCGTTCATGTGGGTTTTCACTGGGTGCTCCTGTTTCTGGCCTGATGGCATAGGATTCTATATGGCATTTCCTGAACAGCTGAGCCCGGGCTAACCCCCGTCCCGCCTCTACGCATAGAGTCTTTTTCCACTCTCCTGCCATTCCACGGTTTGTCCCTTCCAACATCCGTGACAGAATGCTGAGCCATCTCCTGACCCCACGAGCGTCGCTTTTTGTCTTTCAGAAGTGTTTTGGGCTTTTTTTTTCAGTTCTTCTATTCTAATTGTGGGATGCTACTTCGGACATACGTGCCTG
This sequence comes from Lepisosteus platostomus, assembly GCF_059453375.1. NCBI lineage: Eukaryota > Metazoa > Chordata > Actinopteri > Semionotiformes > Lepisosteidae > Lepisosteus > Lepisosteus platostomus. The sequence continues at coordinate 48,826,212 of NC_142618.1, read as the reverse complement.
TGAGCGGGTCTTGTGCCTGGCTCTCCTTGGTTTGTCTACTCCAATATCAGTGATAGAATGTTGAACATGTTTTTTGCCCAGTTTGCAATGTTTTTCTATTTTTTATTCCCGAGTTTTGCGTTGTTACTTTGTTTTTTCTTGGTGTTTTGATTTTTCACTTCCTGGTTTCCCCTCTCTCTGGTCCCCCTGACACCTGTGTTGTGGAACTTCTGGTTCCTACCTGTTTTGTGTGGTTTGTTACCCTGGTCTCCCAGGTTTATTTTTGTTGTTTGTGCTTTTGTACATATTTTATGTTTTACTTTCCGGAGCTCTAACCCGCCCCCCCTTCCTCTACCCAATAAAGGTTTCTACCCTGTAGGAGGGTGCAGCTCAGCCATGGACTCCCGGAGGTTTCCATACAGTTAAATGAGTTTTTTCCTCCCACCAGTGCTGTGCAGCTCATTTATTTGTTGGGCGTCAGGAGCCGCCCTCTACAGCTAGTCCCTAGTTTCCTGTGCTTTGCTTGTCCTTCCAGTGTGTCTCTGTCTGGGGCTATATATCTCCGGGTCACTCTTTCCTCTTCGCTCAGTAGTGAGGTTCGGATGTCCTGAGACCCACCTTGCACCAGATCGCCGCACGTCTGTGGCCTAAAGGCTTAGGTTTCTATACGGCATTTCCTGAACAGCTGAGCTCAGGCTAACCCCCGTCTCGCCACTATGCATAGGGTCTTTTTTCGCTCTCCTTCCACGGTTCGTCCCTTCCTACATCCATTAGTAGTTAAAATAAATAATTTTTTTAGCTATTTGTGTCCTATCCACATGCAGATTAACAAAAACAGACCTCCTGAAAGTGCACATACAGTACTAAGTTTAAAATATTGCACAGACAAGCTATGCTTTATCTAATGTCTTATACTTTATCACAGTACCACTTCACAAACTGTTTGTAAATTATTTGGTTTGAAATATTTTATTAACAAATGAAAAATAACAAAGTGTTTTAAATATGAGTAAATTTTAGCTGTAATGTTTAAAGTAGAGTAAAGTCAGTTGAGATTCTAATTAAAGTAACCTGTAAATGAAAAGAACAATTTACATTTTTTTTAAAAGCCACAGTAAAGTAATGATGAACCCTTAAATATTTTACATTTGGTGGTACTGAGCTTAGGGATTCTTTTACAATTTATTTGTATTTTTTTAAACACCTGTAATTATTACTTGAGGCACAAATTAAAATGTCTCACATTTACAGTAGTGGGTCTGATGCAGCTCTCTATGTATATATTAATCATGCTGAATTAGAATTGTTGAGTCCCCTGTATTTTTTAGTTTTGAATCAGGGTGTAAAAACCTTCAGCAAACTGGTAATTTACTTAAATGAGTCTATAGCGGTTGCTAGGCAACCACAAAACACATTGGAGTCTAATTAGCAGTTGATAAGGTGTCACATGTCACAGTGGTGAATACAGTATAGAATCAATTTAGTGAGCATTAGTAAGCATATTCTGTTCCCACATTTAGAATTAGAGGGAACAAATAACATACTGTATATATAAATACATATTTTGACCTTATTAAAGGTTTTGGGGATTTCTACTATGTTTCATAGAATAAATACATTGTTAATATATACATTATATTAAAATAGAACTTATAGAAGACTGGAATAATCACCATAAACTGCCAATCCACCTGAAAACCTCAAAAGAAAAAGCAACAAAGGACATGTTTTGCTATCTTTGAGTTGACTGTTTTCCTCCCAAAATATACTTTTTGCTACTGTACCTGGACATACAGTAGCTATTCTGTTGAAAATTTAGTGATGTTTAGTTGAAGTATACTATCACACTGAAAAACAATGTGACTCAAATCACATTAAATTCTTGATTTAACATTTCCTCAAATATATATGCTGGTTTTCCAAAATGTGATTTTTCCACTCAATCTCCCCACACAATCTCATTTACATTTGCCATGTTTCTGTACAGTTTAGAGTTTGAAAGTTCCTTGTATTAGATTAGCTTTTGAAATGAGCTTATTCCATTAGCTCATTCCAATTCCCAATGAGCTTATTCTCTCGACTAATACTGTAAAATACTGTATATTCCTTGAAAACCATCAAGCATGTTGTAGTGCTTTCTATTTTGTAGGGATGTCTCTGACTTCATGCAGCTTTGTCATTATCTTTGTGTAATAGTCTTCACAGAATACAGTAGGCTTTTGAAATCTGTGAATTTAACATTCACAACTTTGCTTATTTGCGATTCGGTCCGGCCAATGGGGTTTTGTATGTTAGACGTATGTTAGATGAAACTGAGCCAAAGGCTGTTAAGCGCAACTTTCAAATGAATGCACCGCAGACTAGGATCATGAAACAAGTCTAGATAGTGAGTGAGCCTCTCCTTGTTGCATGCCCAAGTACTCACTACCGAGAATCTGCATCTCAGCGGGGGCTTGTTTTCATATTGTAACGAGCACTCCAGGTTCTTTGTCAGCAGTGTGGGGAGCTACTGTACAGGTTGGAAATGACTTTACAGGCTTATACAACAGTTGTATTGCCTTGCCTATCTTTCATTACAGTGGAACACAGAGGCAGAAAGAGAAAATGCAGGCTGAATGCCAATTATTAAATACATTATTTATTTTAAGTCATTACTGTAAGTCTGTGATTATGTTGTTTCTTTTTGTTAATCAGTTTTATTAAAATTAACTTAAAGCCAATGCATTAAATAAGTGAGGGTTTTATACAGTATGTCTTTAAACCATAAATACTATACACTGTAGTATATTATGCAATTCTACAGGGGTGGACTTGTTATATGCAAATATGGCTATTCTTGACAGTTCTGTGTCATGAACTGTATGCTGTTGTATTTTATATTTGGCCTCTATAATGTATTGGATATAATAGAATAATAAGCTTCCTTGAAAAGCAGGGTAGAAATAAAAACTAAAAGAACACATACTTGTTTTTTGCATTTTCAAATCTTTGGTTCAGTGGTCTTTGGTGACATCATTGTGATGACATTAGCATCTCTTATGGTGTACAGTACTAACAAAAGACTGCCCCGAAACAAAGCAGTTACATGTCCATTGTAGTTTACCCAGCATGGACTTCAAGCAGCTACTATACTACTGGTCTGTGTTTTTTTCCCTTTTATTTTAGGCAGTTTTTAATCCCTCTCATAACTGTATACGATATGTATTTTTTCTTCATCAGAAGAGTTTTGTTTTTACTGCAGACTGAATCTATTTTCTTTGGTGCCATGCAACTTGTCATGAATTTATTGATGCTGAAACTGCCTTTAGGCATTTATTTTTCCTTTTTCTACAAATGTAAACATAGTCTTGGGAAAACAGAAAGATACTTACCTAAGTTTCATTTGCTGTCCCAGGTTGCTAGGGAGTATTTGAAAATGCTGTTGACTTTCAGCACACATCGTTTTGTATTATGACTGAGAGAAATAAAACCACTGAACCTTGGAAAGGAAGCTTCATGCACGCTAAAAACCATGGTTGCTCACTATAGCTTGTTTGAAATGTTTCAGTTCTTGTTTAATAACTAATTGTAGTAGAAGTAGTGGCATTTTTGAACATTGGAACAGATTTTGTTTTATAGAGGGTCATCCCATTCTTCATAGAAAATTATTTCACAGCTGGGGAAATTAGAACAAAGGTTATTTAAAAATAACATTTTGTTTTCCTTATATAGCTGAAAACAGATGCACAATTTTTCATGATTCCATATACTATAAATTAATTGTACATGTTCATTTAAGTTACCCAGTCATGGTATGCAAGCCTGGGCCATCTTTGTATCAATTAACTACAAATAACCATTATTCAGTATAATCTTTCTGGAAAATATCTTGTCTACCATCAGCTGCAAATTATTATAATTATCTACGAATGGAAGATGAAAAAGACACTTCAACAAAAGAAATTAATTCAGTGGTATATCTGTGATGATTGACCTATAGAAAGGTTTTTTTTGGCACTTTCAATTGCACTCAAGTTTTTTTTTCCACTTTGACTTGTTTGTTTATGGAAGCTTCTCACTGGAAATTCTTGGGAGGTGAAACTGTTATTGATTCTGGTCTTCAGAGCAAAAAGCTAATCTTCTGCAGTTTTCAGAAAATGTTTAATTAACATTGCACTTAATGGGAAATCATGTTTTCTTGTAAATTAAAACTGGCATTGAATGCTTTAATTATTTTAGGTGAGTTCAGATGACTTCATTCAGAACCTATGAAGATGCTGTACTGCTGTATAAGTTAAATGTCTGACAGAATGGGGACTCCACATCAAGCTCATCAAATTCATGCCATAGACAGTAATTAATACAAGTACATATACAGATGCAGACATCTAGAATGCTCAATATGTAAGTTGGGATACCGCTGTAGGCACTGGACCTGTTTCCAGGACAGCTTAGCGTTATTTTATTTTATATTTGATACAGGCCTGCACTACTCTGTAAAACTGCCAGGTAGCATAGTGAATCCTTAAAGTACTGCAGCTGCATATGATTGTCAGAAAATTGGTAAAGTATTAGATTTTTAACCAATTAATGCTAATCATACATATGCTAACCAGAGACAAATGGTTTTAATTACATTGCACAGACAGGATTTTGTTACCACATTGCTACCTCAATTACAAATGAGATACTGTACGCCACAATACTGTAGAACACTAATATATATATTAATTATATACAGTATACAGAATTTGTTGTAATTGTGTCTAAAAAGTAATTAGAAAGCATAATTTATTTCAGATTTTAATTATGAGAAAATTAGTAACTAAACATATCATATATAACATCTGAAGAAGGCTCCACAGCTGAAACATTGTTTATTTTTTTCTCTTTTCAGCATGTAATGCACCTTTACTTGTTCCATATCATAAATAAAAATAAATTAAATGAAAAAAAGAGGCCAGATTAAAACAAATGCAACAGTTTGTGAACAACACATCTACATTTCCCAATGTGTCACACACATTTAAGAATTCCATGAATATACAATACACAAATATACATACAGTACATCAAAATTGTGTAGTGATTGTGATAACTTTATCACATATTGTAAGATGCATTGTAGCTGATAAAGGTTTATACTATATTTACTATCAGTATATTTAAATTGTTCATATTGCATTTTAATTAATAATTTTGATGATTGCTTGCAAAAGAGTAGGTAGATCCCTTTTCAGGCCATAAAGGCTCATGGGGAATGGGGTGCAAGGGCCACCATTTTTCTTGATTGTTCAACACTGAACACTGGAGGTGGAGGTGATGTGGTCAGCATCACGCGCCAGCTGGCCTATTACCCCCAGAAGAATTAACCCTGGGTACTCATTTGGAAAGCAGGCTGAGTAAAAGGAAGGAACTAGAGCAAGCTATATTGCTTGCCCCTACCTGGGATTGAACCTGGGACCTTCCAGCCAGGAGCAAGACACCCTTACAATCTGAGCTACCACAGCTCCACTTCTGACACAGTGGTGTAAATCACAGCATCTAAATGAAGGTAGTCTGCAAGAATGACGATAATTTAGTTGATGGACTGTATGTATATCTGTGTATATTACTTCATGGAATTCTTAAACGTGTGTTTCACATCGGGAAATGTAGATTTTTTGTTCATGTAATAGGCTAACGTGTTTAACCACATTAACAACTACATGGCGTGAACTACTGTACATCCTGCTGTATTTTTTTCTTAAAAATAGAAAAGGAGTTGTACCATTTTTAATCCTTTAGTGTCTGAAGCACAGCTAGAGAAAGATGATAGATGTGGACAGAAAGAAAAAAATGCTGCAAGAAAATGCCTAGTGGTAAGGGGAAGCAAACACCCATTTTTTCTCACACCCACAGTTTTCTATGGCTTTTTAGGTCATGCATTTGTTTTGAAGATGTAGTAGATATTAAACTGAGAATAGCACTTTGTATTACAATTAATCAGATATCTACAATGCATTGCATTTAATGAACTGGATTTAAAAATTCAGCCAACCAGTGTGAAGTGCTTCTCACAGTTACCAAACAGGAGGGGGTACATCTAGAAACAGTGGACAGAAAATGCCCCAGGGAAGTAGCCACATTTTATGTCATATAAGAAACCGAATACGAACCTGTTTGTTTTCATTAATATGAGCTGCAATTGAAAACAAAACTAATAGTAACAAACACTTGGTTATTCCCTAGAATTCAGTGTCTGTGTGGAATTCATACTGTATGTTGTGCTTGTTCTCCCTTCCACTTCCTGGCTACTCAATATGAGTCTGTTTGCCCTGTGCCCCAAATCAGGACATTCTGCTGGCTTTTAAAACCCAGTTCATTCCATTCAATGTATTGTACTTTTGAAATCTGATTAATTTTAATTCAAACTTTAATTCAATAAGCATTGTTTGAGAATACACGCCGATACTGACAGAATCGCTGGCCATTACACACAAACTCAATTAATTACAATTGACATTCTGTGACAATTGCAATGCATGTTCACACATGGGGGAATAGTATAAATTCTCAGGTGTGGTCAAAGTGCAACTGCTCACATCAGTTCATCTCAATTAAATATATAACTACACATTGTAAATGCTCATGCATTTATCCTCTACCAGGCAAAATCATTAGTGCATTTACTCTCAGACAGGTCACAGACACTAACACGAAGAATTAATGCTAGTACAGAGGAAGGAAAGGGCATTCAATAGAAGAGGTCATATTACTCCCCACTAAACAAAAAACAATGAGTCATTCACAAAATCATAGCATACATTTATATTGTTCCAGCCATTCAAATAAGCAGCATGAAATTAAAGAACCATGGTTTTCACTTATACATAATTAAAATAATCATAATACAGCCTTTTCCTTTTCCTGCCTGCAAATCAATAGACCAAGGGGTCTCATCCCTGGACATGGAGATCCATATTCCTGCTAGATTTTATTCCAGCTGAGCTGCTTAATAAAATTGAACTACCAAACTGCGAGATTGAAACCTTTTCAAGTGGTTTTCCACTGAAATGCTGGGTGATTTTAAGTTACCACTGAAATGCAGTAGTTAAAAGGTACCAATATGCCAAGGACCTGAAAACAAAGAGTTCAAATCAATTCTATCCCTAGGTCAAATACGGATTAAATTATGTACTGTACTGTAGGTTAAAGTGGAACGAAATCCAGGAGGTGTGTGGATTCACAGGATAAGGAATACCTGTGAAAACCTGAAATAGAAAAAAGAAACCTAATTTCCTATAGCAGAGCTGGGTAATTCTGGTCTTGAAGGGCCTGCATATACGCTGAATTTCATTCCAACACAGCTCTTAATGACCTAGTTCATGATTTCCTTAATTGGGCCAATTTAACAGCCTTTACTGGCAGGACCAGGATCCCCTAAGGAATGTTATCCTTCAAGGAAATAAAAAAAATATTTACACTCATCTGTTCTTATATGACTGAATGTGACACTAGTTTATTGTAAAAATACAGAGGGCTGAACAAATTAATTGATGATATTTAAAAATAAGTAATTAGTCAAATTAAACATACCAGTTACTCACCTACAAACAGATTCAACACCACATTCAAACCACTTAATGAAATGAATGAAAATGACTTTTTCTTTATTTCAAATAGTTCTTCATCAAACATTGTTCTGTATACCCAACTCCAGACCTCAAGGGTCTTTGTTCAATAGGTTTTATAGTTCTCTCTAAATTTCCAACATCTTAACAAAGCGGAAAGTTTTATTCTTGTCCAGTCAAGAAAATAATGAGCTCAGCTAAGTAATCAAATACTCAGTTCTTTCAGAAAGAAAAACAAAAATGTTATGGTCAGTACTAGAGTTGTACACCAGTGGTTTAGCCAATGAATTCTAAGTGTGACAGGTGTCATTCTGGGAAATTAATTTATTTTCAAGGATAAAACCACTCTAGCGAGGCACAGTAGTTTGGCAGTTAATGCTGCTGCCGCCTCACACTGTTCTTGTTCATATCTTGTTCAAGTTTTCTCTGGGTGCTCTCACCATCCAAAGACATACTGGCTAGATTAACTGATGTCTCCAGGTTGTGTACAGTATGTGTCCTTCCATGAACTGCCCAGGACATAGCATTCTCTTGCACCCTATGCTTCTCAAAACGCTCTATAGAACCCCTTATTGGAAACAAGTAACTTCCTGGTAATTGACATTTTTAATTTTACACTATTGAAAAACATTTTAGAAAACTGTCCTGTTGTCCCAGGCAGTAGCTTCATCTTAAAAGTCCTTATTCCAGATAGTAACTGATGATAATGCTTTAGACACCTGTGATAGAAAGACATAAATAATCTGTGTTTACACAACTTAGATTCCATTAGATGCTATAGGCATGCCATGCAGATTGGAGACACAGTAACAGAAAGAAAAAAAAAGTCAGGAAACCTGTATTGCAATTGCAAGGGCTGGAATCATCCTCGTTAAAAATATCTGTTAGAATGTAAGTTATTTTGTCATTTCATTTTGGAAAAGAGAAAGGAGAAACTCAGAAGATGTAGGTCTTCTATAAGTTTGTGAGGTTATTATTTAACTATTTGTATAGTAATGGGGCAAGAATATCTGCAATGGACTGGCATCCTATTCGGGGAGCAACCTGCCTTGCTCCCATTGCTTGGACAAGCTCCGGGTTACCCATGACTCTGTATTGGTAAAGCTGTTACAAAATGGATAGATTGATGGGGTCAAAAGGTAATCCTAAAGTCTGACTTCCTTTAAGTGGACACAGGAGTGCCAGGGTTAAGTCAAACTATTTATACACTGTTTACTAGATGTTAGAGCATTAGCATATCATTCTTTTTCCTAAAAATTCCTGCACATAATATATCTGTTATATACTTAAATTTAAAACAAATGTTATTCTATTATGACATCAAATATGCTTCTGTTTCCCAAACTAAGTTTATTAAATCCAAAATGTAAGAACTGAATAAAGAAAACAGAGAAGTGAAACTCAGGTTAGACTGGATTATTTTCAGTATTTAGTGAAACCTTTATTATAAAACAATTACACTTTTGTTCCTGTTATATTTAAACTTATTTTCAAAGTGTCAGGTTGCATTGCATTTCTTTTCAGTTCTTAAGTCCTCAACATTATGAACAAAAATAAAACTTCCAAATAATTTGCACCACTAGGTTAAGTTTATGTAAATAGATGCATTCAAATATTTTAATATTGGAAACAAATGCATCTGCCTGACAAGAAAGTGACAGATATTTAAATTTGAAGTGTCATTAACAAAAACATCCTGTCATGACACCTGCTTTAATCATTGCAACAAAGGAACTGCAAGTGTCCAAGCACGAATCAGCTTCTTGTGATATTCAAATGACTGGGTGGTGCAGTTCGAAAAAACAAGTAACATCAAAGAATGGTATTCATGGTTTGGGATTCCTGTTTCTGTCTTGTATGGATGCTAATCATCTCCTCTCTTCAAGTAAAAGAAGTAGAAAAGTTTGCTATTTTAAATAAAAGTCCCTCGAGTTGTTATTAATATAAAGTAAAAATACTTCATTGTGAAGACTTAAAGAAAGCAGTGTAGAGTAACAGAAAGGCCTCTGGACCCATAAGTTTATGGCAATGGGTTCCAGTTCCCAGTCCATTCTAATTTTGATTTAGGATTGCCATTTATTTTTGATGTGCCCACCCAAATTGGATTGATAATTGTGTCATTAGGTCCCGTCTGCTTCTGTATGTCCCCTTCCTTCAAGAGAAATTTTAAATAAAATTACGTCTATTGTTGCATATTGCGCATATTCATAGTAAACAGAAGTGAACAGTAGTTTAAAAGAGTAAGTCTTTATTTCACAACAAAGGGGAATAAATCCATTTATTATGCAAATGTATAGTAGTTCAGTAATATTGCAAACAAGATCAGATGTGCGAGAATAAAATGTCACAGAGGAGTGTTGTAAAGTCACTTGATCAACGACAAACTAGACAGTAAATAGATCTATTCAATTTAGAGTAGAAAAAAGAGAAGATGGTGGCTTTACTCACTATCTGTCATACAGAGTCATACTGTAGCTTTGCGGCAACACAGAGTAGAAAAACTGCCCCAGAGTGAAATTCTCCTGAGTATTTTTTTCCGAGCATGCCAGAGTAATGTGATCCTAACAGCTGCACTGGAGATCCGTAGATCAGAGTAATCAGAAGTAATGTGGTTTGAAAGCTCCGTAAGTAAGTGGAAAAGTTTCATTTTAGATTTAAACAACATATTAATGAATCAGTTTCTTCATGCTGCTTGGTTCTATTATAAATTGTGGTTGCTGTATTTTGTACTAGTTTGTATGAGTTGACAGAATGCAGTGAGATAAGCGACCAGTAAGCAAAACATTGCAGAGGCTCTTGTGGAATAATAAAGGGCATTGCAGAGAATCTCTACACTTTGCAGAAGATAAACAGGCATGTACCTTATGATATATTTTGAAGGTGGTTGAAAGACCATTCCACAGTAATTGAGATAAGCTTTTGGAAGGTAATGTTGTTATTCAATTGAACTGCCAGAGCTCATCTAAAAAGAATAGAATAAAAAAGATGAACAGAAATAAATGCCAAACTTTCTAGTTAATGAAAACCATTTAAAAAATAAATTTAACATAGCAGTACATGTATGCTTATAATAATTAATACGATGAACAAACAAACAAATATTCATATCCTACTGGTACCAAAAATATTATAGAAACCAATGGAAAACATCCCAGGTATTTGTTTGTGGTGTGAATACAGTATATTGTAGTAAATCCTTCTTCCAATTTAGATTTTCTTCATAATACTATTTTTAGTCATTATTTTCTTTCTACATTTGTGTATTTTTTCTTTAAATTCATTGTATGAAAGTGAGTTTGACCTTTATCACACTGTTCATCCTTTACTTTGCATAGTGTATGCAGGAGGGCAAGTGTGCTTGTCTTTGACTCCAAGAGCTCAATCCTCCAAGGAGCTCCCAAATCAATGTTACTTAATAAGGAAGAATTGTACAGCAGCCCTGCAACCTCAGCTCAGGTCAGAAGGTCTACACAGAAGGAGGACAAAATGACATGAGGAGCAGGTTCAAATGCAATGAGTTTGCTTTTAAGACAGTAAGAGCTAAAGCAAGAGGGGATCTCAAACCCAGGAAATAAGATCAGTGGATATACTGTACACGCACTAGAATAGCATAGTCAGACTGGGCAAGTTCAACTAACTCACTGAAGGAGGAACAACATATCAAAGTTGATAGAAAAAGAGGAGGTGGTGAACATGAATATTGAAGGGGTTTATAAGGAGTGCTTTTAAGATGAGTATTAGAATTTGTGAAGAACTAGAGGTACAGTGCCTTGCGAAAGTATTCGGCCCCCTTGAACTTTTCAACCTTTTGCCACATTTCAGGCTTCAAACATAAAGATATAAATTTTTTATTTTATGTGAAGAATCACCAACAAGTGGGACACAATTGTGAAGTGGAACGAAATCTATTGGATTTTTGAAACTTTTTTAACTAATAAAAAAATGAAAAGTGGGGCGTGCAAAATTATTCGGCCCCCTTGCGTTAATACTTTGTAGAGCCACCTTTTGCTGCGATTACAGCTGCAAGTCGCTTGGGGTATGTCTCTATCAGTTTTGCACATCGAGAGACTGAAATTCTTGCCCATTCTTCCTTGCAAAACAGCTCGAGCTCAGTGAGGTTGGATGAAGAGCGTTTGTGAACAGCAGTTTTCAGCTCTTTCCACAGATTCTCGATTGGATTCAGGTCTGGACTTTGACTTGGCCATTCAAACACCTGGATACGTTTATTTGTGAACCATTCCTTTGTAGATTTTGCTGTATGTTTGGGATCATTGTCTTGTTGGAAGATAAATCTCCGTCCCAGTTTCAGGTCTTTTGCAGACTCCAACAGGTTTTCATCCAGAATGGTCCTGTATTTGGCTGCATCCATCTTCCCCTCAATTTTAACCATCTTCCCTGTCCCTGCTGAAGAAAAGCAGGCCCAAACCATGATGCTGCCACCACCATGTTTGACAGTGGGGATGGTGTGTTGAGGGTGATGAGCTGTGTTGCTTTTACGCCAAACATATCGTTTTGCATTGTGGCCAAAAAGTTCGATTTTGGTTTCATCTGACCAGAGCACCTTCTCCCACATGTTTGGGGTGTCTCCCAGGTGGCTTGTGGCAAACTTTAGACGAGACTTTTTATGGATATCTTTGAGAAATGGCTTTCTTCTTGCCACTCTTCCATAAAGGCCAGATTTGTGCAGTGTAAGACTGATTGTTGTCCTATGGACAGACTCTCCCACCTCAGCTGTAGTTCTCTGCAGTTCATCCAGAGTGATCATGGGCCTCTTGGCTGCATCTCTGATCAGTCTTCTCCTTGTCTGAGCTGAAAGTTTAGAGGGACGGCCAGGTCTTGGTAGATTTGCAGTGGTCTGATACTCCTTCCATTTCAAGATGATCGCTTGCACAGTGCTCCTTGGGATGTTTGAAGCTTGGGAAATCTTTTTGTATCCAAATCCGGCTTTAAACTTCTCCACAACAGTATTACGGACCTGCCTGGTGTGTTCCTTGGTCTTCATGATGCTCTCTGCGCTTTCAACAGAACCTTGAGACTATCACAGAGCAGGTGCATTTATACAGAGACTTGATTACACACAGGTGGATTCTATTTATCACCATCAGTCATTTAGGACAACATTGGATCATTCAGAGATCCTCGCTGAACTTCTGGAGTGAGTTTGCTGCACTGAAAGTAAAGGGGCCGAATAATTTTGCACGCCCCACTTTTCATTTTTTTATTAGTTAAAAAAGTTTCAAAAATCCAATAGATTTCGTTCCACTTCACAATTGTGTCCCACTTGTTGGTGATTCTTCACATAAAATAAAAAATTTATATCTTTATGTTTGAAGCCTGAAATGTGGCAAAAGGTTGAAAAGTTCAAGGGGGCCGAATACTTTCGCAAGGCACTGTATATGAGCTACAATATTAAGGGGAATCACAGAGGACTGCAAAAGTAAAGGGCAGGAGTAGAAACATTTTGATGGTGTGGTGTTGAAAAAGAAGGAAATGCAGTATACAATCAATTAAAAAGCTAAAAATGGCAGTAGTGCATTTTCTGCTTATACAGTATGTACAGTAGATTGTCAAAAAAAACTTGCACTGTCATAATGAGCTTGTTGACATAATAGATCAAGGTAGCTGTGATAATTTCTTGAGAAGAATGTTTCTGTACTTTATAAAAGAGTAAAGGAGGGAAATTTCCTTAACTACTTCATGTATAAATTATACAAGTATATCATACAATTTAAAAACTGTGAAATTATTTGTCACTTATATAATTACAGTGTCTTGATAAAATATTCAGAACCTTGCACAGTTTTCACATTTTGTTGCTTTAATGCTTGCAATAATGGCAGTTCGAAGTAGCAATTAATATTTGTTATATATACAACCTACTCCAAAACATATTCAAAGCAAAAACAAAAAGGAAGAGGTAATTAATATAAAAGAAGAATGGAAATGTCATGATTGTATAAGTGTTCATACACTTTACTGTGATAAAACTAATTTCAGGTGCACAAAATTTCCTTAATGAGTCATACTATTAGCTGAGCGGCCTCCAGGAAAAGGGCATATATACATTTCAAAGACCATTGATAGCTTTTTGAACATGGTGAAGTCAATAAAAATGAATTGGAAGGCCAGGCAGTGCCTAAATAAGGCTGTCCCTCAAAACTGAGCAACTCAGCAAGGAGGAAATTTGCCCACGGGATGTATCCCATCAGATGCCACCACGAGTCCAGCAGAGATTTCGAAAGACATAGTTGGCTGAGACTGGTTAACAATATCCCAGTCACTTCACAAAGGGACCTTGTATGGAGCTAAAAAATAATATCTCAGATCCTGAATGGAGTTTGCAGCAAAGCACCTGCAAAGCTGTGGCAAAAGATTTTGTGATCATCAGACAAGACAAAATGCAAACTCTTTCATCTAAATGTGAAGCGTGACATCTAACACAAACCCAGTATAGTGCATCACAGAGTCAACGCCATCCATACTGTTAAGCATGGTGGTGTAAGCATTATTTTAGCTACAGTACTCATCATTGGACTGGGAGGTTCGTCACAACTGATAGGAACAGTGATAGAGCAAAGTACTGGTACATCTTAGAGGAAATCCTACTTCAGACCTAAAACTGGAGCAAAAATTCACCTTTCAGTTGCACAATGAACCAAAAAAGCAAGACTAAAGCTACACTTGAGTGCTTTCACCAAATATTTCCTTCACAGATCTGAATACTGAAGTTGAATGAGTCCTGGTTAAATTCCATTTCAGGCTTTTACAATATGGCTTTTATATAGTTTCTCCATTGGTGAAGTGATTACTAACTTTGACCTGATCTGGATAGTGGGGCTGCTGTACTGTACATCTTCTAAGTGGGTGCTGCACTTTAGTGCTACTGTAGATAACGTACAGTAGGTTCTGTGCTATTTGAAAGCACTCTGTGTTCCTTTAGGATGAAAAACTCTATACAGATGCAAGGAATTATTATGTATTCTTATTATGTAATATTATATTATGTAATCTGAATGTTTCATCAAATCTTATATTGTAACTAAATAACATTTGTGCTGTATGCAAACATGTGGGTGCTTATTCTTAACATAAAGCCAAAAGTTTAAGCAGTATTCAGTCTACTTAAACACTTGGAATCTGGAATCCTGTCGGAATATGAAAGTATATAAATTGAGTATAAAATCCATATACTGTATATAATCATATAAGATAAGATCACTTAATTGGCCATACACAATTTCTTGTATTAGGAACTTATCTTTTCACATACCCCAGCTTGCTTTCCATGAGACACACAGACAGGGAGAGAAGCTTGGGGGCAGAGTGAAGGGTCAGTCATTTATACAGTACAGTACAGTGCCCCTGGAGCAGTTGGGGTTAAGGGCCTTGCTCAGGGGCCCAATAGAGTAGGATTCCTCTGCCGGCAGCGGGATACAAACTGGAAACCTCCCAGCCACAGGCGCAGATCCTTAACCACAGAGCCACCACACCGCTCCATGATATATCCATGATTATAGTTTCCATATATATAATCTGAAGGTCTGTTTAGATTATGAGACTAATCAAGACAATTACTCACCTAAGGATTACTGACTGATTGGAGTTTTTTTTATTTAACCTTGTATTTTTAAACCATCTTTGCATATTGCAGAGTTAAGTCAAAAAGTATCCAGCATTTGAAAGAAATTACATTATTACAAAGCAGATCAAGCACATTATTTGCATATTTGGAGATAAAATTAAAGGAATTCATTGAACAGAAATCTTAGCAGCAGCTTTTAGTTTAATTTAGACAGCCAACATACAGTAACAACATTGTGTGCTGCAGAATTCTAAGAAGTTGTGTTGCAGTGTGATCTTGAAGGTAAGATTGCAAGTATATTCACTGACAATGCACAAAACATTACTTTAGGCATAAGTAAAACTTAATTTGCAAGTGTTTACCATACTGCACACACTTTGCAGTTTAGCATCAGTAAAGCTTTGCAAGCTTTGCAAAGCTTTGCAGCCAACAAACAGAAATAGATGTGTAGATTTGTGCTTTGCCACATACAAAAAACACAAAATAGGTTTAAGCAAAAATGTACAACTTTATACAGTACCTTATAAAAATTGACTTTTCAATTAATTCCACTTTTCAGCTACCACACCACTACTTCTTTTCTTTCCTTGACACCTAAAACAGGCCTTGATTGAAAAAGAAACTGCTAGATTACATATAAAAACTGATCATAAAATAAAAGTTAACACAGGATACTGCCCAAGGTCTCCAGTCAGTTCAATTAGTCTTTGTTGCCTTACTCTCAATTCATGTCGTGTATGACTGGGATGCTTTTTTAATATCAAACTCACATACTGAAATCATTGTGCAGTGATGCAGTCACCAAGAAACGAGTTCAGTACAGACACCACAGAAGTCTCTTCCACCTCAGCAAGCAAATATTTAGTTTAACAGACTGTAACCTGACAAGTAAGTTTACAAAATACTTAAAAACCAAAGCTTTTTATTTTATGAAGGGTCTTCTTTTCTTGGTCTCATGACAGAACTGACAGCCATTTCACATAAAAAGACATTGAAAACAAGTAGAAAAGAATGCATGAAGAAAATTACAAGAATTACATGTCTCTTGTATCTGTTTATTACTAAAAGAATTTCCAAAATAGAACATTTCTGACACTTCATTTCTGAGTGGGGGGCCAAATATTCTGTACAACAATTAAACTTATTTTTGCTCATGATAAATAAAACTAAGATTAAATATTTTTTTCAATTTTAAAACTAGCACAACACAATTTAGTATTCAAACAATATTTAATAGAATATTACCATTGAGCTTAATCAGAACAAACAGCTATTCACCAGTTTATTTTAGTGACTCCGCAATAGGACATTGTTGGTTTATTGATCTGTGCCTTGTATATTATTTCTCTGTTACAAAAAGTTGGTTTGAATTTAAAAGTACTCCTTGGGACATTTGTAGCCATAAATATGTGTTGTCCAATGTGACTTAAGGGTGCCTTCTTCAAACTTCTATGTACAGTAATTTTAATTATTGATACTTCCAGGAAAATTGAATTATTTAATTTATTAAGAATTTTCTCTAAAAAGTCCTCGGTTAAATAAAACAAACTGGTATGTGGCAAGCCAGCTTTAGTGAGGAAGGCAGTTGCTTACCATTAGAAGCCATTAAGACCTCTATTGTGTGTATATTTTCCCATCAGATGAATTTTAAATTAGTTAACTGAGAGAGAACTTAAATACAACATTTTCACTTGAGGATAATTGCTCGTGTTGGGGATACAAATGGACTCACAGTGCTTGTTACCTGTTTTAGTCTAGGTTGTGGTGGGTATAGAAGATGTGGCTGAATAAAATCTCTTCAGCACTATGGTTTTCTGTTTGTGCTGAGCTCAGATGTGCTCAGATACCTAAACCCCTGTTCAGATGGAGATCTGTCATGTGGTCTTTAAGTCAGGGGAATAAAGAAGACTTACATGCAGTAATATTTGTCGTTTTTAAAAAAAGAAAACAGGATTGTGCTAAACAAATATTATGGTACTTATGGAATGATATCTTTAATCAAACTGTGCTGGACCTTTTTTTTATCAACATACATCTGAAGATGTAAGTTGGCTTATTAATACTGTTTAATAGAGATTAGAGAATGCAGTCAGGGAAAAAAAAACAATTTAATATAAGTCTAACAAATCAATTACCACATTAGCAGTACAATTGAACATTAAAGACATGGTAATTTTCAAAGTTATCACAATGTACAGGAAAGATAGATAATTAGTGTATTTGATATGACAAGAGAAGAGTCAGCATCTGAAATACAATATAAAATCCATCAAATATCCCATAAACCATTTAATTGAATATCAGAAGAGTTTGACAGTGTCTTAAATTCAATGCAATCAACACATAAGAAATTTACACTATGATGAAAAGGGCAGACAACTTAAACATTATAAAATATAATCTCATTAACAATTGTGATACATGTCTGATGATGATAAAAAGGAAAGTGTTCAAATTAAAACCAATTTCTAAAGTATTACACTGTTTAAAAAGTAATTGACTTTGAATCTACAACTAACCACCAACCCTATCTTATGAATAACAGAATCATCCGATTTTGGTTAAGTGGTGTTACACATCCATGGGCATCTAATGGAATCAGTTGTAGATTGAAGTGGATATAGTAGCACCAACCTACTATTAGGATTATTTTTATTTGAGCTGGGCAGTCTATATCCTCTTTAACCGAGTTCAGCAGTTCATCAAAGCTATAAATATAAAATGTCACAGTACTGATGTTATACATACAGTTTATGTTCTCCTTTATTAATATTAATTTTGCATGAAAATATAAATTAGTACAAAAGCATAAGATAAAAGTAGGTACTATATTGTGATTAATTCATATTTGCTTTTTACAAGCAACAATTATCAGTAGCTTTGGTGTCATTAACTTGACCATATGACGAAAAGTTATCTGAAAGACTTTAAGAAAAGACAAGATTCTAAAATTTACATTAAAGTCTTTATTGCATGTTATGTTTAAAATAAGCATTATGCCTTCACTTAATTGAATATTTTTCATGATAAAAATGGTTGCAAAGTTTATTAGAATATAATTCTGTTTTTGTAGCTACTAATATGATAAAATGACTAGTTTAAAAAAAAAACTTATTGCAAACACTTTCTCAAGCGAATAAGAAACAGTAATCCACAACTAACAATAATGAACATCTTGTAGGCTTATTACACACATTCATTCATATTAATTCCAGCAAAGTCACAGTCTTTAATTTACACAATACTTTCTTTTAGTTTAGTGTAATTTTAAAATTAACCATCCCGTCTAAAAGTATTCCAAGAACCCCAGAGAAATTGAAAAATGCTATGAATCTTAAATATCTTTTTTGATACTTTGGTTAGGTCCTAATCAATGAAATAAAGGGGAAAGATAAGTATAGAGTGTTTAGCGTGACTCGGTTAACTAAGGGAATAACAGTCTAGCTGTGAGGACAGCAGGACTATGGCAAGGATTGATCTAGATATGCCATAGGCGTTAATCTGGGATGCAACTACGTGAAGAGTGGTCTTGAGTGTGTGACATATGTAGGCAAGCCAAAGTGTACAAGATTAGGATCTAACCTTCCTTCAAAATTTCTGATAGAAAACCCATTTATAGAACTTCCTTGTTCGATTATAGGGGACATAAGAAGTCACTGAATAGTTAAGGGGAGGTACTGTATGAAACGAGTTTTCATTTGTTATGGAGAAGACCATTTTTGGATAATTACCCCAAAAATCATACAAAGCATATCTTCCTGTAATGCACTGCATTAAAAAGTTCTCAAAGGGTATCTATAAAGTTCAGCCCTGGTCAGTCTCTAGTGTTACCATACATGATTGTTAGAATGGATCACTGCATTTTCCACACATGGAACAATGGCTACTGTATTTTTTACTGTGGTTATCCCCACCTTTCAGTCATTCTGAAATGTCACATACTGTACAACAGATGTCTCTCCCCCTGCAAAGAGCAAATTAAGCATGTCCCAATCACACCCACAGATCGGATTCTACACATGATTATTAATTTCTCTTTCTACGGTACTGTATGTGCCCACCCTTTGACATCCCAATGTATTTACTTATGTAATGATCTTTTCATTTGTTTGTAATTGTATATTTACTGTTTATGTTTAAAAAATGTTATCTGACAGCATAATATTGTCTTGATGTACAGAAGCAGTTGAATTGCAGCACAACTGCCATCTTCTTACTTGAACTAATCATATCTTGGAAGATAAATTAAATTGGGCTTGGTTTTTCAGATTTGGGTGTGGACTCGTGCTATTGGTCGCATTGGAAATATGCAGCTTTTTTCAGTCATTTTACTGCCAGTGAGCATTTTAAGGGCCATTTATTTTATCATCATCATTTATTTTCATCAAAACTAAATGCCTCATAAAATTATAAATAATTGTTTTCCTTATTTAGGTTTTCAGCTATTAATTGTAGACTGTTTTGTTTAATCATTTTGTTTATTGAATGTTAAGTTTGCTGATTTTAATATTCATTGTTTTTTAATGACTATAACAATGTTTGTTACAGTGGCTAGGCTTTCTGTCAGGATTTCATGTGTTCTTTTTTGTCCATTTTTCTCTTTTTAATCAATGTCTCCAAGCTTTCTTGGAGAAGGGCAGGTGTAAATCAACAAAGGTGTTTGCCTAGACACCTGTCAATTATCACACAGTCAGTGTTGACGCATAGTTGAGGAACATGATTAACTGGAGCTAGGACATGGGGACAGAGAGGAAGGAGACTAGAACAAAGCAGGAAGGGATTAGTCAACCGGACGCAGTCAGTTAATTAATTAGCTCCTACTCTTTAGGTCTCCCTAGCACTCTGTGATTCGCAGAAAACTCCTGCCCTTCATTTCAGTCCTAGTGCTCTGGCCAGAAATGGGATATATAGGTCTCTGGCAAGAGGCACAGGAAGAAGACTGTGGGATGGATAATTTATTCCCCTGGACACAGGAGAGGCCCTGAGATGAGAGGGAGTTTCAACAAAGGACAGCAGAGAAAGGATCTGGCATCATCTTCTCTCACCCTTCCCTTTCTCCTGTATTTGTTGCTACTACATACAGGGTAGTGGGGAGAGCACTTTTGACAATTGACTGCAGTGGTGCTGGGAAGTTTGTGAATCCCTTGAAATTTTCTGAATTTCTGCATAAATTTGACCTAAAAGATCTGTCCAAGGTTTTGTCGCAGCAAGACTTCGTGAATCACTAGCATTGCCCGCTGCAACCGCCTGATCAACGGAAGCAAACCAAATTTCTTCCCCCAAAAAAGTGACTTGCTTGGACCCATGGTCACCCTCCTGTGCACAGAGAATTTCTAGTTACGCTCAACGCTAACTAGACGGTCCTGAGAGAGACACCATCTGGCGCGTCGCTGACAGCAGAAATCTCTCCTTTATTCTTCCTGCAACTCCGGCCTGCACCAGGACTGGTTGGCCAGGAGCCAGAGGATACCGAGAAAAAGCCTGTTGGATGCCACTGCGACAGAGTTTGCGACAGAGCCTGCAAGCTGGTCTTTGTGTCCGTGCCCCGGAAATACGAATCCATATCTGGAAAAGTAACCCAATATTCTACACCACATCTCGAGAATTCAATTGTTACTATACTATACTATATACAATATATGAATACTATATATACACTGAGGTATATTATTTGTTTTGTATCTCTTTGTGTTTTGCATCTCTTTGTGAATATATATCTTGTCCTAGACCCTTACACTTGCTAGATATTCTAATCAGCTAGAGATCCTGGATACTGGGGTCACTGCTGTGACATGAATTTTTCTAGTTATTCTGATATTTTCATACTCTGGATCACTATTTTCAGACACTGTGTTTCTTAGTTTGCCAGGTGTATGTATTAGGACTATTAAACACCAAAAACAATGCAATTTTATGAAGGAACACAAAATATGCAATGACTACAGAGGAAGGAAAATTACCAGATCGTTGAACACATATTCTGGTATAATATATAAATAGCTTAGAGAGTAATCCTTATAATCCAAAATCAACTAATTTGTATATTGTACTTCTAATATTCCATCACTGTACATTCACTCAAACAGAAATTCAAATTGCAAGTTAAGAAGTCATACATAGTAAAAACTACAAAACAGACGTTTTATGTTTTCGTTTAGCACTGAAGCTAGAGAGGATTAATAGAAATTTTTGTTCAAAGCATTTATTTCCTCTGCTGCATTTATTTATGCTGAGAACAGAAACTAGTACACACCCTTGTTTGTACAGAGAGAGGGGTGTACTTTCCTCATATCTTCTAGGTTAAACAACTAAACTTTTCACGTAAAACACATTCTGAGGAAGACAACATGTGCTATGTGTCTAATTAAGTAAAAGTGTGCATTTGTGACATCACCTGTCATTTCACCTGCTGTATGATTGAAAGTGTTGGTACTACTGGTTGTTTCATCTTTCTATACAATACATTCTCTCTTCACATCACATCTGGTTGGTTGAAGCCTTTGGGTTGTTACTTAGAAAAATGAAAACTCTAGATCACGGCAGTGCTCACATACTCTGATAACATTAACAGGAGTCCGGAAACAGTAATCTAGAACATTGGTAAGTTATTAGTATAGTGTATATTTAAGAGGTATTAGTATTGCTTATATATGGGAGCAGTGCTTTTTAATGCACATTCACTAGCACATGCATCTGCAAAGGCAAATGTATCAATCACCTCTGTAGTGACAACTGTCAAAATCAATATGCATCATGATTTCCTAGAGCCCATTTGTCTTCACATTTGTATTGATGTGAACCACATTATAAAGTGACTTGTTGGATGTATTTCAAAGTGCCTTTTGACTTAATTTTCCACAAGAAACATCTTATTTACGGTGTTGTTTCTAGCAGATGTGATACCAGAAATATTCAACTGTAATACCTTCATTCTCTGTTGACTGGCATTTCTATTCTCCTAATCAAGAGCTGCAGACTTTACATAATGACTGGAATGGAAAACCACTAGTTACATCTACCTATTTATTTTTTCTATACTGTATGCATAAAAATATACATAATTTTATTTAAACAATTCAAAACTTTAGGTTTAGTGTTAAAGGAAAGTAATGTTATATATATATATAATAAAATGAAACCAGTGTTAATTTGCAGTTGTATGAAATTAAGTCTTTCATGATGTTGTATATTTCTTCCACAAATTTTATTTTTATCAGATAACTTTTAAGGTAACAATCATTAATTCACATTACTGAGAGCTATAGATCCCCAAATCATGAAAGACACTGAATATGAATATTTCCCTCTTTAAACATAGACAATAGAAATATTTTTCATTTAATCCATGCTACAGTAAATCATGCACAACCTTAACTTTGGCATTATTTAACATTACTGTGGTTATCATAATTAATAGACAGCTGATGACATTCTTCATATAAGTATAATTAATCCCAATATAAATGCCAATATATTGACTTGCCATATGCTGTTCCAATAATGTGCTGTTAATGTTAAGAAATGGGGTTTGGGTTTGTCCTTAATATGAGTAATAGTGAAACAGAGAATGAAAAAGGGAGAGTGATGGCTTTAATTATAGACTTTTATTAAACTGGCATTACTTTTCTTGACTTTAACTCCTATTTAACTCACTTGGACTACATTCTTGTTGCAGATGGAGTGGCATGGCTTTCTTTCCATTTGGATGTGGTTTAATCCAGATCTGGTTTTGAAAACTGCAGCTCTAATACAAATCATAATGATAACAAAGAAAATAATGCTATTTAACTCTGCTTATAAATCTATCACCAGACAGTCAAAATGTTGTAGCAAAGTTTGAATATTTAGCTATGGCTGGTGGCATACTGTACATAAAGGAAACTGCAACTTGCAAAACAGAAGCAACTCGTAATGCTTTAAACTCGTCTAAAGAAATATATAAATATTTTTTTTAAATGTAGATGTGTGTGTGTGTGGTCTATAACTTTAATTATCTTTTTTATTTAATTTAATTTGGTCCAATACACATTCCAGATTGTATTTACTGTATGCTCATGTGTTTAAGAATATTGCGTTTGGGAGAGAATGTTCTTTTCACACAAATCTATTTGGCTCACTACAATAAACAATAAAGACAATTTACATTACAAAAAATACCTGCAAAACTATCAGTGTAAAAAAGAATTGTGTAATCCACAAATTGTTTTCACAGATCATTTCTCAGTCTAGAAGTCCACTTACAGTTTTATAATTAAAAACCTCCAGCAAAATCAATGTCCATTTAACCTTACTGCTGACTTAAGTGCATTAATTAATTTCCCAACAAAAGGCTTCTGGTACTCTAAAAATAAATTGAAGAACTCAGAACTAACAGAAACAGGAGATACATAGAAATAAATATATTTTTGTCTGCTATACATTTGAAATATTGCATTAAATTGGAGTGTTATTTATCAAAATGTATTGGTCAGTGAGCATAGTTTTTTACAAAGCTTGTATATAACCCACTACAGGTACAAATGAACAGTAAAAAACTATGCTCACTGACCAATACATTTTGATTGGCTGATATAACAGATATACTGTAGATCAGCTACTCTTGGGGAGTTAGGAGCTGCATCTGAAATTGAATCATTTCGATCTATTGTCTTTATTTGGATCGGAAAACCAAGGAATACTTTTATCTTCACAGTTGCATAATGTGACAAGTTGCAGACTTAAGAAATTGGCTCTCTCCAGTATAATACAGAATACAGGAATTGGAGATGGACTTCAGGGAAGACACACAAGGTTGATTAATGCTCACAATGGTAACAGGGAAGTCCGTGCAGTAAGGAAGGGTAAGTATCCGATCGTAACCAAATCCTGGCAGGTCCAAAGGGGAATCGGGGAACAGTCTGTAGATCCATTAACAGGAAATCCATCAGGAGACAAATAGGGACAAGAACACATGAAGAACAAGAACAGGGAAATATAGGGGTTTCGCTCCATGCCCCGGGCCCAGAAGGTCAGCGTGACTATAATACCCTGAAGCCTGGTAGTAAACGGGCCATCAGGCAACCATCTTCCAAAGCTGAGCCCTGAAAGCAGGAGGAAGTAAACTTAAATAGGGAACGTTAACTAAACACACCAGGAAGTAACACAAGTAATAATTAAAAGGACTACCAAGAGAGGATTGGAGCGCCCTCTGGAGGAGGGGATGCCGATCGTAACAATACTACTTGATTTGCTACAGACAAAACGTAATATATTTCTATAAGATTTTTTTTTCACACAACAAAATTTCATCATTGCCATGGTTTGTTTGATTTTTCAGACTGCAGCCAATAAAGCAACAATTTATCGACACAGTAGATACAGTATAAAGATCTGGAGAGTTCCAAGTAAATCTACAATGTCTACATCCAGGTGGATGCTGCACATTGGTGGTGGTGGAGGGGAGTCCCCATTACCTGTAAAGCGCTTTGAGTGGAGTGTCCAGAAAAGCGCTATATAAGTGTAAGCAATTATTATTGTTATTATTATTACTCCTTCACTTTCCATTAAGGCCGTGGACACATAAGCAGCAAATGCTTTTAAAATTAAATTATTCCCAATGCTGTTAGCAACTCTATCATCTCTTAATCTCTGTTCTATTAATAAGCCCCATGCTAAGAACTAAAGATGTTGTTTTCAAACACAATTAGGAAACAACAGTATACTGTAGGCAACCTACTGCTTTCATTCAATGAGTTTATAACAAAATCTTGGGAGAAAGGTTGACTCCCCAATACCAATACCTAGTATACTTACATAGCAATAGCCCAGTCTATTCTACTGTTGTGCTAACATTTGCTAACACTTACTGCAGCTGTGTCTACTTGCTGCTGTCAAAAAACATTTTTGAACTCTTTTGTCATCCAGTGCTGTGCTGTATGAGCTTGAAATCACTATATAATTCTAGGCTGCAGATTACAAATTCCATTGGTTGCTAGTTCTCTGCAGTAAATTTTGAATCTCATTTTAAATTCATATATTTTCCCCCAAAAAACAAAAAATATATTAATCAGTACGTGCTGCTAGTACCTACTTTACATTTTTGCCACTATGTTGCAAGTTGTTTCAGCACTGTGCTGTTGTCTGAACTTGCTATCCTCTTTCCACTACTTCTGTTATACTGTGCTATCTGGCACTGAGATTACACTGCTTTCAGTTACTTGGTACTGTTTCAGAGGAAAACTTTCTCCACTCATCATCAATATACTCAGAGTACTGCTAGTCTGTACTTCTTTATATTCACCAATGCCCAAGGACTTCAACCTCAACCCACTATTTTATTCATACTGCTGATGTTCAACTACTGTATTTAATCTTATATTCAGATGGTTGCTCTGATGGGGCCCTTCCCACAGCCTGCTGTGTTCTGCAGGCTTGTAAATTAAAGGAAAAAAAATGTAGTCCTAACCTTTTATGTTTATAGTCTATATCATGGCAGTAAGCCTGAGATAAAAAATATAATGGGCAAAAGGGCGTCAGTAGATATCTGGGTGAATGATTGTTTGTACGCTGAAGCTGCTGTTTGTGGTGTCGCAGACTGTACCTGGTTTAACAGTAAAAAAAAACATTCAGACTCAGAGCCAAATTTAAAGCCTGGGAAACAGCCACTGGCCTGTTTCCACAGTTCCCTCTTCTGGATTGAAGGGGAGCTGGTCTCCCCATCCGTTTAGTAACACTGGTGTTTAAAGCAAATACCCAAAACCTATAATATTATTTAAAGGCAAACGATTTTTTGTGGGGGAGAAAAATGTGTTTTATGTATTGTGTTTGGTACAATGTTATATCTGTTGAGCAGGTTATCTTCAAGTTTGAACTTCCAGAATAAAGGGCATAGGCTGAGCTCTGCTAGAGTATTTCGCTTGTGTGATCCAGGGAGGAAGGTTCTCAAACCCTTTTATTGTTATTTTTTGGAGGGGCGTTGTTTGTTGTTGCTGTTGTACCTGTACCTGTTACATTATGAATAAATTAGGACCTTTTTATGTGTGGAGGAAGAGCAAGCCCTGTGACAGCTGCCCATTGAACGCAATCAAGAATATTTGGACTACAAACTCCATTTGATCAACCAAAAATACTCAAACACTGTCAAACTTTATTAAAAGCATTATTAAAAGCCATACAAATGTAACCCATGCAATAATAGCTACCGATACTGTATGTCAGTCCAGCATTTTAACAGTTTTAGCCCCTCCTACAGCAGTTATTCCAGCTAACCAAAGAGGACTAATTGACCATTTGATTTAGCACCTTGGCTGGCCAGTTTCACATCTAACGTTAAATCTCTGACGTATTTACTATGCTTTCAGACTTTTGCTTATGTGATCAGATCATTCATGTTGTGCTGACAGTTTGACCTTGGCCATAAGCCTACTATCTGATGCTAGTCAAGGGACAAGGGAAATCATGTATGTTACAGGAGATTGTAATAAAAGATCAGACAGCAAATCAACAGGAATGGCAGTAGGAACACTGTGCCTAAGAACTAGCCTGTAAAACTGTAAACTCTATTTAAGTTCTTTCCACACCAGCCAACCTGTTCCCTAATGACGTGAAACATCACCTGCCTTCAACAACTCTTACGGACTCTTCACGTGTTGTACTGTTATCTTCTCCTTCTATTCTTCTGTAAATACTGTACATAGAATAACTTGTGTGTCATATGTTTTGTTGTGTGTAGTTTAGTTTGTGTCTTGTGTCATTGTAATAAATATTTGTTTAACCAAGTGTGCCTGGATTATTACTCCTCTCACCAAAGCTGTGCCAGAGAACAAAGAATTCATGTGCCTCTAATTATACCAGCCGCTCAGGTAAATTGCTAGAAATCACTTAATCACTTACAAGTTGGGGGTTATAAATAATTATTTTACTTGTTGACTAAATGCTCAGTCAAATCCTGATTTTGTGTCTGAATGTTTAATTTCATTAATAGTGTTACAGCTCCCCCTCTTACACCTTTACTGTCTCTCCAAAACACTGCATACCCATTAATATTATATTTGTCACCATCACTCGCTGTTAAAGTTGTTATCTGAGATTTAAATTACACCCTAATTACCTGCTAATGTAACAACTTCTATCTCATCCATTTTCTTTTGTAATACTCCAAGCACAAACACGATTTCAATTCCACACAAAAGATTCCCAAGGGCAGGGTCAAACCCAGACCCGCTGAGCAATGAGGTACCAGAGCTAACTGCCAATAAACGCTTAAACATTTTTACTCTTTAGAGCATTGTGGAACTTGGGAAAGTACTTTAGTTGATTTTTTCCATGTTGAATTATTTCACTGTTGCTTGGGACTTTACATTATGGATTTTTTTTTCAGAATTGAGTAATTTCTTGTATTACTGACTGTTAGTGTATTTTTTTTTCTTCAGGAGTGTTTGCTTGTCTTTCTCTTCTCTTAATGTACATTTAAAAAGCAGCAGTCCTGGAAGTGCATTTGCACAAATCATCTACTTTTCAATATTACTTGACTTTATCAAACTGAATGAACTGAACCTTGTTTTTTTCTCTGGAACAGAGATAACTATGAGGGAGCTTCATTCAAGTATTCAGGCATTGAAAAGGGCATTTCAATTGATTTCTTCAGAATAACAGTATAAGAAAAACCAGAGGTCATGAGTGATATGTACTGGATGTGCACTTAAAACCAAGCAGAGAGGTTCAGTATGCAAAGGGTTGTAGGAATAAGGAAACAGTTAACCAACCAATCTTGGAACCTATAACATGTTGTTGTTGATCTGACACCTAGACATCTTTCAGGAACAACTAGAATGATATACTCAGATTAATTATCTACTCATTATCAAATAGGTTAAAAGAGACAAATGGTCTCCTCCTGTTAGCAACAGCTCATTCTGTATGCCTTAAGAAGCACCTGAAGTGCACAGAACTAAGAATCATCCCTGTAAAGGCTGTTCCTGCAGAATTAAACTGGCAAAATGTAATGACTAATTTTAGATTATCCAACATTTATAGCAATTGTTATTTATTGCGTTTTCCATTGTAGAGTTCTACAATAACAATTACACACAATATGAGAAAAGTATAGTTACTATAAGCAGACCTACAGTATCAAAATTTAAATTTAAGTAAAAAAATACATTTTGAAAGCTAGGTAGACAAAAGCAGCAGCACAGCATTCATCAAATTATTCTGCTGTTGATGAGGAAATTCTAAGCATCCATAGGAGATTGTAATTGATTTCAACAGCATGCTTTTGTCACCTTTATTGTGTTAGAGGAAATGGGCCATTGCACAAGGAGGTTGCTGTCTCCTGGTGCTTTCCAGCTGTATAAACAGCTCTCCAAACAGGGAATTCTCAGTGTGAGCATACCAAGGTAATTAATTAAGCTGTGATACCTTATGCAGAGGGAATTACTTGTACTGCAAGAATTAAAAAATTTCATTTAGAATTTTTCATTGTCATTGTTCCATTAAAATATAACATTAAATACTCATACTCTATGTTTATGACAACTGGAAAAAAATAACACAGGATTGTGATTTTGTAGTGCCTTACCAGTGTGAATTCTTTATAACATTAAGTCACATTTTTAATTAAATTGCAAAAATAGCTGGTGATGATAAAGTGGCAAATGCATTGCTACCATTTAAAATACATTAAACATTTTGGACCATTTCATTCAGTATCCTTGTTACACACAAAGCAGTGATTTATGTGCTCCAACCAGTGGATGTGCTAAATGTTTCAGCAAAGCCTTGTACAATAGTGAACTCTTAACATTCAGTGTTTATGTGTGGGATAATCTCTACTGCCTGTAACGTGCACAATAGTGTTTTCCTAGTGACATGACCTGCTTTGTATCCCATAGGGAGAATACAGTCATTTGGAAGTTTCTCCATACTGGATATTCCTGGCCCAAATTCAGGGTGAGAGATAAACAAGCTGTTAGCTATTAATTTCAAACTAGCACAATACCCAAGCTACCACTTCCATTCAAGCTATCAACCAAAGGTTTAGCTTACAAATCCTTTTTCAGGACTGGATCTGGTCAGTCTGATTAGCAACTGGAGCTGTCTGGAAATGGCAGAAGTACTGTATAGAACATAGTGTGTTAGCTAGAAACTGTTCACTATTACAAACTGTTGAAACCACCTGTGATTCTCATGTTGGATCCAGGTGATAGCAAACAAGACTTGTACACATAATGAGCATACAATTTCAATCTTTCATAGTGAAGAAAGATGTGAAGACGGGGGTTTGAATTTAATCTTTTCTGTAGGGGGTTTAGACTTCTAAGTCACAAGCTGGGGTTTATGGCAGGAAAGGGGGTTAACTGATAAGGATTGCAGATGCAAGCTAGGAACCCCCCTGGGTGTAATGTTAAACTGACCATTTGCCCAGAACATCGTAAACTGGCCAAATACCATGAACCATGAACGGAGAAGAAAACACTATATAACCCAAAAGTTTGTAACAGTACGGGGAACAATACTTCGGTTTTGTTGTTTCTTGCAGGAAACAAGACTTCGGCTTTATTGTTCCTTGCATGCAATAAACTCATCTGTTTTACTTCATCTCGGGATCAAGAACCTTATTTCTTCTGTTACAACAATAGGAAGGGAAGAAAAAAAAAGAATGAGTATAAATTACTAAGTGATCACAAGCTTTTTTACTTAAGTCATAAAAATATTTTAAAACTTCTTAAGAAAATCATTATTTTAAGCTTCATTGTGGGAGTGGCCTTCACATACTGTAGATCTCTTCCAGTTTAGGGGTCTCTTTTCAAGGCATAATTTTTAATAGGGCTTCCTCAAGTTTAAACTGACCTTAAATCACAATACTGTAATTACTGTATAATGTTAATAGTAGTGCACTGTGCATTAATCCAGGAAATGCTTTCTATCTGTGGACCAAAGGTGGAAATTGAGTGCAATCATTTTATGTGATTAACCATTGTAACTGAGATTTGTGGCAAGGATAATGTTTCACATAACCAAGTTGCATTTTTTTTCATGTGATAGTTGATCTGAAGCGCCACTGGGGAGGAGCGTAGGCAGCCCAGTCAGGACATGAGTACTGCTTTGGATCATCAACAATGTATCAATATCAATATGAGGATGGAGATGCCTTGGCTCAGCCTGTACAACACAAAAAAAAACAGATTTTTTTCTTCTCTCAACATTTAAAAGAATCGGAAATGTGCTGTTGAATGTTTGGATTAAAAACATTTGTCACAAGCGCTACACTGCATAGCCTCAATATTTTCAGGCTACAGCAGCTTATACATGATCACAGCTAACAGGATCATAAAAATGAAAGACTATCATTAAGCTTAGTTACAAAAATGGAACCTCATTATATTCTCTACTTAGCCATTATAAGTATTAAACCCCGCAAGATATATTATCTTGCATCAAAGACTTTTGTCAGCAGTTTTTTTTTCTTGCTTTGCTATGCTGTTTAATGTAGATATTTTATACAGATTTTTTCTTCTCTGTTCCAGTCTTTTCAAACTCCTACGAATTGCAAGACTCCTGAATTAAATTTATGGCTTCTTCATCTATGGTTTATTTTTTTATTTTATCTCTTTTTTAAAAAATTGTCAGCTTACTTCAAGGTAACAGTCACATTTTCTATGTACCCTGCTCATTTTGAATGGCTGCATCTGTAAGGTCTGTCTTTTGGAAGTCACAACAATCTGACTGTTCCACTAAACAGTGTTTTCCATAAATGTAATATCTTTGAACCCAATAAGGATTGCTGTCCATTTGTGGTAATAGAGTATGCAATAAATGTTTTAAACGTGAGATCAATGTCATATTTCTAAGATTACATTAAGAATCTTGTTATTGTTAGTCATTAGAAAGTCAGTTTTATGTGTTTTTTACTCTCTCAAAATACAGTAAAAGTCATGTATTGCAAACTCTGTACATGCACCTAACCTCAAGTTGCCAATGTAATACATTTTAATAATGCTTCACAGAATGAACACCAGGTGAAACAAGAGAATGTAGAACTCATGACCACCTATCATGATGAAAAATTAATTTGCCCTTGAATGTTAATAATAAAATTTGAAACTTGAAACTTGAAAAAAGTTTCAAAATTTGAAACTAACATTGTGATGTTTTAGAAGTGCTTACTTCTTACAAGCTGTGATTTATTACCTTGCTATGCTTTGTTAGCAAGTTTAGTTTGAAGTGTGGGTATACAGTATATGCATTTCCATTTGAAATGTTCTGCCTTTTTCCATCATCAGCCACAACATCTTAAAAGTGTATGTCAGTACACACTCGCAAGAGTTTCGTCAAACATTTTTGGCTGAAATGTCACACACATTCATAAACCAAATATTACAAAAGAGCATGTACAGAAAGCTAAGCTGAGCAGATTTTAATAAACTTACTACATTGTTTTTCATATCAGGAAATTCAGCCTTGTGTATTTCAGTAACATGAAGAGAATGTTACACTGTAATATCCACAAATGTGCTTGCAAAAACCTTTGAATTTTGTTGTATATGACATTTAAGTCCACATTGACTAACCTGTACTGCAAGAAGGAATTAATTGAAGGAATTAGTTAACATTCCCTGTAGAAAGGTTGTGTGCACACCATGATCAGGAAAGATGGAGTCTTTAGACAGACACAGGGAGAAAGCATGATGAAGGTTTGATAAAATCATAAGTACTGATGAGCAAATCATGTAGGTGTGACCAATGGGAAAAAGTACAAGTGTGATAACCCATGTTATTGACAGGGTCCTCACCCGAGCCAAAAACAGCCCCCAGATCATCAACTCAATCAGGAAGTCCCGGCTTCACAAATACATTCCTTTGGTCCTTTCCTACCACCCTTTCACACCTTCTATCCCTAGGACCATTAACGACAACTTTTCCATTTTACAGGATGATCCCTCCATCGGTATCCTCTTTTCTGATTGCCCCGTCATCTAATATCGCCGACCACCTAATCTGCGTAATCCTCTTTTCACAACTCCCTTGATCGCCCCCAGCAATCATCCACATCAGGCACTTTCCCCTACAGCAGTGCAATATATATCTAACACCACTCGGTGCAATATATATCTAACACCACTCTGATTCAAGGCCCCTCAGGACAATTCCAGACTCGTTTCCTTCTAATCCTCTCTATTCATTTGCAGGTTTCTCTCGACTTCTCACCTCCTGAGTGCCCACTCTGCCTCCCCCTGCTCCCGCCTCCTCTTCACTCCTGGCTTTTGTTCTCCTATGATATGTCAGCTGTCCTTCTCACACCCAAAGAAGGGTCCACAGCTGAAATGTTGTGTTTCCTTTCTTCTCTTTTCAACATGGAATAAACCTTTACTTGCTCCTATGCTTCTTGGCAGATTGACTCAAGTTCTCTCAAGTAGCTTGGGGGTTATTTTTAGACACAGTTTTCAAGTCTTTCCACAGACTCTCAATAAAATTCAAGTCAGAACTTTGACTGGACCACCCAAGGACATTCACTTTTTTATTCAAGGCCACTCCAATACAGTTTTGGCCTTGCACTTTGGATCACTGTCTTGCTGAAAGTTGTTTTTTTCCAGTTTTAGTTCTGTAGCTGGTTTTCCTCTAATATTTGCCAGTACTGCTCTATCTACAGTATGTTCTCATCAATCTTGACAAGTTTGTCAGTCTCTACTGATGAGAAGCAGAACTGTAACATAATGTTGCCAATACCATGCTTGACAGTAGCGATGGTGTTCACTGTCTGTGTGATGGGCTACAGTATGTTGGGATTGTGTTAGATGTTTGCTGTATAAACTAAACACTTCGTTACAAACTCCAAGTGGGATTTGAAATTAGGTTTCCTCTCTGATCTTTGATTTTTCACTCTGTGCTTTTCTAAAACTAGAAAAAACAAGTTTATGTGCAACTATACACCATTTACAACTTTATCTCTAAGTTGTTACAAAAGCTCCTTGGTCTTCTGGGTTAAATTGAGTTTTTTTACATTTTGTTGTTTGAACTCTTGCAGTCACGACACTTTGAAGTAGCAAATAATATTTGCTACACAGATAATCGACTTCTTGCATTTAAAGTAGAAAACAAAAAATGCATTGGAACACTTTGTTATGGCAAACCTATATTAGTTTGTGTGAATAAAAGTACATTAACAGACCCCCCACAATGAGTTGAGTGGCCCCTGTACTGTATGTTTGCAGAGTGTGATGCAACCAGGGGCAGGTCACCACAAGATGGTCTTTATAAGTGAGGCTCTGTCCAAGAAACACACCCCAAACACAAGCCAGATGGATAATTAGTGCTTTTTATTTAAAAGTGTGAGTCTACAACTGCCATCAAAGAAAATAAACTAAAAGAACATCCTGGCCTTCACTGGGCAAGTGACAACCACTTCTTCACTGCAACTGACTAGTAAGGAGGGTAGGTTACTGGCATTCACACCAAACCAGCATTTCTGTATTCAATTATAATGTTATTGGTGGTTATTCACATAACCCTATCACTCTCCTTTGTCCGTTTTAGACTTTAGGACCTCTAGTCTCGATCTTTCAGATTAGAGTTCTCTGTATTATCACAAAGTATTCCAGTGCTACAGCCTCTTCACTAGGCAGTGCTTGAATTCAGCTTCTTTCTCCAAAGTGAGTATTGTCTGTTGTCAAGATGACCTTTTACTCATATATTCCTGTTTATTCACACAACAACAACACTTTCCTTTCATTTTTGGTGGAATCTCTCTTCACAGACTACTCTTTAAAAGAGAGTGGTTGGCATTTCCCTTTTTTTCTGTCTGGTCTGTCTTATTCTCAGTTTTCTCCTTAGCCATCTTTAGTGTAATTTGTAGCCCATCCCCGTACGTGCACAGCTCTGTCTCTCTCTTACTCTGATTCAGGTTTCTTCCTCTATCTCTTTTCCTCTCACTGGCACATCCTCTAGTGCTTTCTATATTGCTCTCACTCAATGTCTGTTTCATGTTTGTATTGCTTTCACTCATTGTCTGTTTCTCTGTAGCATTTTCCTAACACCATCTGTTTCGTTCTATCTGGCGTTTTTCACATCGCCAATTTTTTCATTTTCTTTGGCCCTTTCTCTAACGTCGTGTGTATCACTCTCTTTATTTCAGTCTCCCGTTCTCTCGGGTACATATCTGTTAGAAAGAAGTAGAACCACCTGCACCTAATTTGAGCACCTGCTGTAATTAAGCTACAGTACAACCTGCAGGTTCTGTCAGCCTCCTGTCATAAGCGACTTACTATAGGTAAAAGGCACCACCTTCCAAGAACCCAGCTCATGTGGCTTCACAAGTGGTAGTGGTTCACATGATTTCAGGATAAATACATTTATATCTGTAAGTTCCTTCAAGGTAGTGAATGTCAAGCAAAGATTTGACCATGAAGATTAAAGAGCTTTCAAAACAACTTAGGGATAAAATGTAAAAATGCACAGATCAGGAAAGGGTCTATAAAAAAATTCATAGACCCTTAATAGTACTTTGAACATGGTAAAGTAAATAATTAAGAAGTGAATGGACCAAAGACACTATGTAGATCAGGCTGCAATTTTAATGGCAACAATTCAGTGGCTGTGATAGGAGATAATAGGTCAGAAATATCCTGGTCATGCCATAAAGGTGGTTTGTATCAAACTGAAGAAAAAAAAACATATTAATTACTTAATAGGATTTGTAAGAAAACCACACACAATGGTGCTTTAGATAAGGAAGGATCTGAATACTTTCATAAGGCACTTAAAATAAATTCTGTTCTTTCTAATAGAAATTTTGTTCATGATGTAAGCAACATGTAGTGTACATTATTGTGTTCTTTCATTATTAACTTTGTCAATGGAAATATTATTGCTGTTTTTGCAAATAGGAGGTTACATAAATTGTGAATATCAGAAATAGACCAATCAATAAATCAATAATTAAAATAATAATAATCCCGAAATTGTAAAGATAATGTCAAGAATATACCAAAGTAGTTGGTGTAATTAGTGACCCTTGAGATCTTTGTTCTCTGACACAGCTTTACTGAAAGAGTAATACATCAGGCACAATCAATGAAACAAATATTATTGAATAATAACAATTACACACACTAAACAACACAACATACAACTCAACCATACAGACTTATTTATAAACAAGGTGTCTCAGAGACCTACAGTACATCCTGACCCACAAAAAAAACCCAGACAGCTACCATGAATTCCAATATCCTACATAACACTTACCCAGGACAACAAGGGAGATAAACTTGCCTTCTTAACAAAGCAGCATATGACCTACAGTTAAATCTCTCTATATAAATCTGGATGATACAAAGTGAAATGGAAACCTTTCTGCCTGTTTTAAAAATGAATCCACTAATCAAGAGAAGTCATTTTAAACCTAGGGATTCTATATCACAGGAAATTAGGGTTAAAAACAAGAGGATGGCAAGCTCTCTTAACACAAGTTCAAAACCCTAAATAGAATTAAAGGCCTTCCTGACTGGCACTGTCTTTTCTCTCCTTGTGTCTTTCTGTCTGTTCCATCTCCTTCTTAATCTCTGTGTTCTTATCCTGTGTTCCTGGTCTATTGATGTCCATCAATGATTTATCAAGAACTTAATGTTGACACTAGCTTGAAGTCTACCCCCCCCCCATCTAGCTCTAACATTATAATATGATCCTGCATATTTTAAATGCATTTTCTGAGGTTCTTTTTTAATTGTATTAAGCATTTGCCATTTAAATATATTGTGTTCTTTTTAATGTAATTGGTATACAAATATGAAATCTGACTTATATTCAGCTTACTTTCAGTAACTGAGTACAGAACAATTTATAATACTGATAATATTAATATGTGTTTATAAATGTTAGGAAATGTGTACATTTAATGAATAGTTAATGAATAAGTTACTGTATTTGCAAAACATTAACCAATTACACTGTGGTATAAAGTCATTGTAAAGGGTTAACACATTATGCACACTGCTTTATTGATAATTAAGAACTGATTGAATAAATGTTTATATTATATATGCAAAATAATCACAATCAATAAACTTTAATAGTATTCTGCCAAGAACTTTAATTGTAGTACTTAAACTACTGCACACAAGGGCATCCTATACAAAAATAGGATATATATCCTAACAAATTCATAAAGTTTTTTATTAGGAAAATGATCCAATATCTTTGTTATAGATCCATTATATTGAACATCAACTATAAAGATATATTAACTATGCTGATTAACAATACTCATCACCAGGGGATCTATTGCAAAAGTCAAAATGCTAGTAGTATGTTGCCACCATTGCAAGTAATACAAGTTGTATTTTTGTACACGCTTGATACTGGGATACAGATTATGTTTTGTGGTATTCTGTCTCATTCCTCTTATAGACCTGGGAGAAGCACTTGTCTGTTCATTGATCTTTGAGCCCCAGATGCCATAGATTGTCCAAGCTTATAGTGAGTGGAATACAAGTTTAATGAGTAACGTAGCCATGTCCTTTTCTCATCTTGCAAGAAAGGTGTGACACCAGCAGCAAAAAAAACATGTATTGTTCCGCTGGAATGTTCTCATGTTCACCACTGATCCACTGAGCTCCACCTATGGTCCTACGAAGCTCCAATATACTAAGTACTGTATTATATGTCTTCCTAAACCACCTCTATGTAAACACTAAAAATACTTAGAATTAACTATTTAATTAAGTACATTTTTTTAAACTAAGGAAACCATGTCCTTGGGAGCTGAAGGGTATTCAGAATTGTTTTAAATGAACTCTAAATTAATTAATTTGTTAAATCACTTGCTTAACTGAGCATATTTTAATTATTCAGAGTCTTTAGAAATGGATGATTTAGTCGTTACCTGTACAGCCTGCTGGATTAGGGACCAGGGTTGGAGCTTTATGGTATAATATTTCTATTTATCTGATCTTTAACGTATTTTTTATAATGAGATAACAGTTGATTAATGATTAGAACGAACTAACAGAGAAAACTACATCTGTTTTAGAAATAGAGTGGAAAATGGATTAAAAAACACCCAATTGAATTTATGGGGTTATGTGTACCACGTTACTTTCTATATATTACAATCTTTTTAATTAAGAAAATGATTTGAAATAATTTATCTTTCTCTCTTGTAAGAATTCCTTTCATAGGCCTGGTAATGGAAACTGCCCTCTAACCTTAAGGACATTGTTTACTATAATTGGACCTTGGCGAATACCATGAATCATATCAATTTTTTTAAAAATACTATATTTTAATTAGAAAAACTTATAGATGAACTTTTGTGCAAGCCCAAAGAAAGTACAATTGCATAATCTAACAGAAGGATAGTTTTTCTTGTAGTTACAAAAAAATGGTTCAGTGTTTAAGCAATCAACCCAACTATTATCAACTACCCAGTATTTGAATATTTACACCACTTATTTGTCTCGTCCTAGCAAGGTAAGTATTTAATCATATTGGTATAAATTCTACATTTATTCACAGTACTTTTTCACTAGGATGTCAGCTTTGATATGATTGTTGGAATTCGAATGATTGTTCTTTCACATAGAATACTTGGCATTACTTCAATCAGATGACATTCTGATAGAGATTATTCTGACAGTACATTTTATAGACACAACACTGACCTTTGATGCTGCTGTCCCAGTACTGGCACTAAAACTAAACTTACTGCTATCATACTGATTATAAACTCACAGGTTTCTCTGTGATTGCAACAATTTGCATTAGTATAGAGCAAATGATAATGAAGTCTGTAAAATTGATGTCAAAATTTTTATTCTCAAATGGTTGCAAAACTGCGGCTCAAGAGAGACTGAACCTACATTACATCACTCCCAAAGTGAAAAGATAACCTTGATGTCAGAATAACTTAAAACAAAACTGATACCAGAGGATCACAGATTTAATTAACTTGTTTAAATATTTAATACGACCTGATATATGGTAGGAATAATATTCTGAGTTAAAAATTAAATTTATAATATATACTTTTCATAAAAATAAAATTACAACATTTTGTAATAGTAACCTGAGAAAAGTCAGATCAATAAAAGATACTGTAGTTCATCCAGAGGATGAATTTCAAAGAATTCTACTCAAAAGTACAATAACTGTCCTTATGTTCTGGGAGAAATTATAAAAGCTAAACCATGTAAATCTCACAAGTGACTCAAAAGATACAGAAAATTATCAGTATAATAATTTTTCACTGTATAATAAATCAGAAAAAAGCTTGATTATAACAGTGGAGTCTATTTTGCATTGAAGCTTTTTTAAATAAACAATGCAACCACAGATCCTCATTTGGTATTAGAAACACTAACTTTAAATCAATTATGTATACTGAGTTTTTGTCAAAAATAATTTAATATGTTCTATTTCAAAACACAAAAATCCCAGAATAGCATTTATAAAAATGTTTTTACCTCATATTCATAAAAACAATCTAAAATATGTTACATTTTTTTAAATACCATGACATCTACTTATAAAATGTGAACACCAAAAGATAAAATACCTTTGGAGAAGGTAATATTTAAATTGTATATTAGAGTGAACCGAGACCAAAGGGTAGGTATATACAGTAACCACTTTATCCAAACTGGGATCAAAGCCAGACCTCTGTACTGCAGCAAACAGGTAATCTTAACATGGTGAAATGATTTTCTGGATTAGGTGGATCAAGAACCTCAGGCAGTGAATGAGGAATAATACGTTTCATATTCTGCTAATGTTAAGGATTAAATTAAAATATGATCACTGCCCAATCCGTGCTCTGCTTTCTACTCCAATCCTGAGACAACTTGAGGTATTTGGGAGAGAGAGAAAGATCCTGCTGTAGCCTCGCACTGTCAAGTCTCTCAAGTCAGGTTGTCCTTTTTAATGTTGAGCTGAACTGGGACAAAGTCTGTGCACATGGTGGTGACTGCTTAGTGCGAGTCACACAAAAAGGGGAGAAAGCTGGTTTGCTCCCGGTGTAGCGGGTGTTGAATAATGCCATATACAGTACAGGCATGTCAACAAAAGCCAACACACATTGTTCCCGTGATCAAGTTGACACTTGATTGCTAATGGTTGCTTATTGATCACAAAGTCCTGCTGCAGCCTAGACCTCAGGCAGAATTCTTTACATACAGTATGGGCTCACTCTCTAACTCTGTGCTTTGGGAAAAAGTTGAACTCCCAAAGTTTAGACAACAGGTATGGCAGGCACGTGGCTCTGTTGCAGTGGACATCAATCTTTTGGATCTGGACTGTCCTAGGAAAGATCCTTATCCATAAGATAAACTCATCTCCCTCCCTCGCTCACATTTAAAGACCACTAGATCATCCTGAGTTTACAAAGGGGGGCTTCTTTAGCTACAGTACATTCCTGTGACAGGCAACAGGCTGCTCGATCAAGGCACACAAAGATTATTTAAAAAATCTTTACTATTGCTTAATTTCAAGTGAAATAATAGGCCTTGTCCCTACAAGAGACACAAGGAACTATATATAAAGAACCCATACCAAATACATAAAATGAATAAAGTCAAATAAGAAATGCTTCTAATGGATAATTCTGTCTATGAAATGCTTGGCCAGGTAAACAGAGAATAGTTCTCATTATTCTATTGTGCAGGAACCCATACAATTTAGTCAGTTTTAATTAAAAAGAATTATGTCCTTTAAGACAATTAGCAACCAATGTATTGCACATAATGAGTTCACTCCACACAATCCACAATGTTAGCACAATTTCCTTTACATCAGTTATATCTACCAATTCATTTCTACATTACAAGATATTAAATCTACTCAATGAGTCAAATATTTCTATGATAAGTTGAAATCAACAAGCACTGGGTCTCAAAACAACAGAGCAATCTTCATAAAATCACCACCACCTCAAATGATTATATACTACTGTTTACATGCAAAGAAATTATTGGTTACCCTATCTACCAAGCACACTATAAACAAAAGAGAACAGTAATATTGCCAGAAAAAAACTAAACCAGTAGATGCCAGTCAAAGAAATTGAGATGAAAATCAAAGAAAATGCATATTGCTGTGGGTTTGGGGGTATCCAAATATTTAACTACCACTTCAAAAGTATCCAATTCTGTTATAACTACAGTGCATGGACAGCCATGGAGGTATTTGTGCAAATATTCCCTTTCTCTTATTTTGTCCCAATGAGGCAGTCACAATGATAGTTAAAATGAAGAACAGAGGCAGACTGGAAAAATTAGTGCCATGAAAGAGTCTTCCTTCATAAACGAAAACTATAGAACAATAAGTTATAATAAATGCTTGACCATAACACCTTTATTCCATAGCAATTGAATTATAGTCTCCAACTAGAGGCTGTTAAAGTCCTCTTATTCTTGATTTTAATGATGCTAGGAGTGAATTTCATTGTCTTGCAAAGTATTTCTCCTCTTACTCTTATGATATCCCATTTTATAGAATGATAGATGGTGCACTTTTTTAAAGAGAATGTTTCCTCTTAAACTGAATGCTCAATTTTAAGACTTTAATGTTAGCAAAAACTGCAAAGATAAATCCACCCATTCATTTTCCAACCACTTTATCCAATTCGAGATTGGAGGAGAGCCAGAGCCTATCCCAACCACTAATGGGTGCAAGGCAGGATACACCCTCGATTAGACACCATTCTATCATTCTATCAACAGATTTTACTTTTTGATCAGTATTCTCTCCCAAGTCAATATTTAGTGAAAGAAACTTTAGCAGCAATCACAGTTGAAAGTCTTTGGACAAGTCTCTTCTATCATTGCACACCAAGATGATACGGATTTTGACTTCTGTTTTTTGAAAACTTGGACAGCTACTGTATTTTCAAGTCTTGCTCCGTATAAAAGTGAAGCAGGTTTTCCTACACGGTCCCCAATACTGACAATCTCCTCAAATCCTAGCTGCCATGACATTACATGAAATAAGGACTTCTGTTGGTTGGGTGATGACTTACATTAGGTTTACACCTGATGTTTTGCATTTACACAAAAAGTTCCAATTTTGTCTTGTCTGATCTGGTCTTTGTGTCATCACTTAAATGTTTTGGTACAAACTCTATGTGAGATTTGAGATGGACCAGCTTTGACTCATGATTTTCTCTCTTATCACCCTTTGAACTTGCTACATTTTTCAAAATCATCGTTGGCTTCTCAGTGGCATTCCTAATTATTTTCAACCTTGGCTGGCTGTTCAGTTTGGAGTGGCTGCCTGATCTAGGCAATGTCTGGGTGGTGCAATTCACCTTCCACTTTTTAATTATCAAGTTCATTGTGTTCAAGGAGATATTTAGATTATTTCACTTTTTATGCAACTCTCATGCCCATAGTTTTGTTTTTCAAATTTATTGTAAGTTTTGCTTAGAAAGGTGATCTTCATGGTCAATTCAATTCTTTGCTTGACATTCACTACCTGACTGGAACCTTACAGACACAGCCGAACCTTAATGACTTGGATTTATTCTGAAGTCAAGTAAACCTCTGTTATTTCACACAGAAAGAGACCTTTCTACTTACTGTGTGAATTTTCAATGTATTATTCTTTGTCTGAATTAATTTAGGTATTCAAAAAAATGGGGGTGAATACTTATGCAATCGTGACTGTGTTTTTACTATAAAGGTATTTAGTTAAATCACTCCTGTATTGATTAAAATATTCACTTACTTGTACAGTAATTCAAGCAAATACAAGCCCCTGATTTGATGAATGATGTCATAAAATGTTTCCAAAAGTGAGTAGTTACATTTTGAAACATGTTTCTCATTCATACTTCTTCTTCTGATGTGCTGTAAATATTTTTGCAAGGCATTGTATGTAATAAATGCTGACATTGTGGTGGTTAAAAGAAAGGAAAAGACTCTTATGCTGATAGAGTTTGTAAGAACAGAAATGCTTCTAAAAAGGTATTTGCAGAGAATATGTTGCCTGTGATTTAGTGTTTGTGCTGGTGATTTTTTTTTCTGTGTATGCCCTAGAGCCACCTGTCCTTCAAACTTATCAACTCAGAGCACTGTGCAAGCAATGTAATTAAAAGTCAGCCTTACATCTTGGGAGATACTGCAAGCAACATCTGAAATTAGGACTTAAATAATGAGGGGTTGGGGACATGTAGGCTGGTTTAGTTATGCATTTTAATCAAGGGACTTTTACAGCTAATTGGAGACTAACTAAACTGCTTGGACACGAAAGTCGCATCAGTGTGCTCTCTCCCTGAGGACCTTTATAGTCCACACAGCTTAGTGGTGCTTTTTTCTATCTTAATTGCCATATTGAGTTATGTTAATGTTTTTTTTTTTTTAAAGGTTGTGTGTTAGCTGATTTTTACAGCGCTGTATACGCTCGGCATGAAAATATGAGACTAATTTATTGAGGTTGGAAAATGACAGAAGGGCAGAATTATTCTAGCACAACAGAGTAAAGAAAAGCAAGGGGTGAAGCAAAAAAAGTTTAATGAGACCAGAATGCCTGGTCAATAAGCAAACAGAATGACAAAGGAAGAATAAAGCACAGTATTTCTCTTCTTTGCCAATTATTTTTATACCTTCCTGTTTTTGAAATCACCAAGTGTTAATCAACTCAACTTACCACTTACCAACTTCATACTAAAATGGGAGGTGTTATCTTCCAGTTCCACCACTTCTTTTCCATGTTTATCATTAAAGCAAACAGAAGAGCTAAAAGTCTTGCATGTAGATCTCATGAAGGCCTCACCAATAATACCAGAAAGCTTTAAAGCACCTTACTAACCACAAAGATCAGTGATGAATAATGTAAGAAAAAAAAAACTTGGTCAGCTTTGATATTCTTCCACTCATACTGTATGCTACGGTTTGAGGAATCCCCATCACATCTACAGCTAATGAAATAGCCTAAATTCGAACTTCCATTTTCAAAACCATGTCTGGACTAATTTGCATCCAATGTAAAGGCCTTCAGTACCATATATGAATCCCTTTGGAGCTTGAAGCTTTTATTTAGCAATAAAAGAAAAACAATAACAAAACAATTTTCCTTTGAGTCCAATTTTTTGCAATACCAATGATTTTCACACAGTTTTAGTTACATATTAACTTGTGTTGCAACAGACTCCAAGGGAAGAAT
This sequence comes from Lepisosteus platostomus, assembly GCF_059453375.1. Taxonomy (NCBI): domain Eukaryota; kingdom Metazoa; phylum Chordata; class Actinopteri; order Semionotiformes; family Lepisosteidae; genus Lepisosteus; species Lepisosteus platostomus. The sequence continues at coordinate 48,782,928 of NC_142618.1, read as the reverse complement.
TATTAGCATTTATGAAAAAAATGTAAGCAAAATTCTACTTTTAAATTTTATATTTTACACCATTATAACCTGAAATTCAGCTCACCACTGTAACACATTCACCAGCACAAAGAAAATGAAGTCTGTACATAAATTTCTCTGGTACACCACTGTCACTACAAAAAAAGACTGATTCCCCTGGAAGGAGTTCAAAGAAGAGCAACCACAATAGTCTCAAAGTGAGACCAGGAAAAAGAAATAGAAAAACAAGTATCACTGTATTGAAGACTTTATATTATTGTTTGAAATCCTGAATGGTCCTGTCAACCTAATGGGGCTATTTCCTGATCAAAAAGGAAAGTTGGAGATACAAGTAGAAATTAAGTCAAAGTGTATTAGAGATGAAAAATAAGAGGCACTTTAGATGAAGTGTCATTAGTGTTTGGAACTAATGAATGTGCTCTTGAAACAGTATAGAATAGGGTATGTATGCAATTGTTACACATTGTGGACTTGAACTATTTTGCTAGAAACAAAATCATGTGGAGGAAATGAACAAAGACATAGCCTTACTTTCAGAACAATATAATTTAAACTTGACCAGTGACACACATGAAACCATTTAAGAATGTGCTGGGATACCACTCTAATATTCACTCTAATAAAGCATTCATGATTGGATACAATGAACTGAATTATGGTGAGCCCTACAGAAAAAGTTGTTTTTCTCCAATAGGCAGAATTAAAATGGCTACTTTTCAAAGTTCTTCAAAATCATCTGCATTACAGACAAATGTTAACTTACCTTAAATGTTACTAGCAAACGTTGTTGTTATAATATTAAGCACAATATTAAGCTTAATTTTGTATACTTTCCATGATTCATAATCTCAAGGAACCAAAGCCCTTTCTATAAATATCCATTATATTGTCTCTCTCTCGATATGGGTGGAACGTTTAGTCATAAGTCAGTCTTCATAAGAATTCTTTCTCCCAGTGAACTTTCTATACTGCAGTTCTCTCAGTTAGCTATATACCTTTCTTTTTGTTGTGTAAAACCTCACTTCAAAGCATGTTTTTCTATAGGAACTACAAGAAATATTACAAATGAAAGGAAGTCATTTAGTTTATTTAGCTCATTTGTTTTCTGTCCTTTCTACCAGCTCAGTAAATCGATCACATTTGATGACATGGCTGTATAGCTTGTTCCAGACTCCCACAAAAGAAAATGTGCCTCTTGCACTCAGTTTTAAATGCAAGTCTCTCTAGTTTTTACAGTACTTACTGTAAATCCTCTGATTTGTGTTTCACTGTTAATCACGAAGAAAACCAATGGATTGCCTTTGTCTATTTGGAATTTGATTTTGGATGGTTCCAAATAGCTGGTCTAGGACACCTATGCGTATTATACAAGTATACTACATACAGTAGAATGTGTAGAATGAGTTCAACGAGTATGAAAGTTTGAACATGGACAAGTTTATCACACTTACTGTAGGTTACATTTTGTTCTAAATGGGCAAAGGAGGAATGTTGACTGAAACATTTCATAATGTGTATTTTTAATCATTTAAACCTTGTGTACATTATACAAATTTAATTTTCTCTTTGAGTTACCAAATATTATTCTCTGTTAAGGACTAAACTATTCCACACTTTTAACCTGTCAGTTAAGCACATTTCTTAAAATATGTACCAGGTCAGTCACTGTTCTTTGGATTGATTCTAGAACAGCAACTGCATTAGCAATGTGAACAAAATTGTAGTCATATTTTGTAAATTGTTCTAATTTACATCTCACTAATGCATCATACAGTCTTAATATGACATCCAATGATTTTAATTCTCCACTATCAACAAATAATCAAATAATTAATTTGCCTTTTTATTGGTTTCTCTAATTCTCTAGAGATGAAAAATGGCACATCAATCAAAACAAACATATTTCTTTAAAAGTGGCTTAATCAATCTCAGTGCTTTTCTACAGTCAACATTTTGAACTCTGCACTTCTCTGTTCTCTGTTTTCTTACTTTATAGCTTGTAGTCATGGCACTTTAAAGTAGCAACTGACAATTGTTATACTGTATAGTGTACACAAAATTATCCACACATTCAAAGCAAAAATCATACAGAAAGAAGTAAACAAATAAATAACATAGAAAATAATTTTAAAAAGTCAAAACAGGATAATTATGCTATCCTTTTGCTGTGGCATATCTAAAATATTTTAGGTGTACAAAATTACCTTAAGAGTCACACAATTAGTTGAGTGGTCTCTGTCCATGTACAGCAGTATTAGTACTTCACGTGATTTCATAATACAGTTAATGCACCAGTCTCTGTTAAGTCTATAAATCAAGTTAATTTCGAGCGAGGATTCAACCATATACTGTAGCAACAAGCTTTGAAATAATCAAAGGTCAAGTTGTAGAAAAGTATAGTTCAGGATAAACATTAAAAAAATCAGAAACACTGTGAAATCAATCATTAAGAAATAACTAATATACTGTCCAGTTTATCATACCACCAAGAGAGTGTCTAGATTTGGCTGTCCTTTCAAACTAAACAAGTCACTCTACAAAGACGGTCTGTATTGCAGAATGGAAAACCCATTTCTAATCCTACATGGAGTTTGCAACAGACGTGATACTGCAAATGTATTGCAAAAGTTTTTGTAATACAAAATTGGAACATTCTGGTCTAAGTGCAAAGCGTTACATCTGACAGAAGCACCTAACATAGTGCACCAGTCAGTCAATGTAATGGTTCCAACATCTCACCACCAGAGGGCGCCCCGGGCTCTGGTTGCTGTTCCAGCTGCGCAGCAGAGGCACAGACCAAGCAGCCGTCTATAGCCAGTCCCTGATTGCCAAGTGTACTTAGGCCTCCATGCCTTCCCACATCAGGTCTACTGGTTTATAATCTTTGCTCTCAGACCATCCAGTACTCAGTATGTTTATCTCTGTGTTGAGATCCATACTTATTGAGTCCCCCCCAATTCTAAGTATTTTTTTTCCTTATCCTGATTCCTTAATTAGTTATGTTATTCATTGTTTATCGTTACCTTATACTGTAGGTTCTAAGATTTGACTTGATTTTTGTTTCCTGCTCCTGGAGTTTTGTTTTTTCCTCCTTGGATTACTTGGTTTTGGATTTTGCCCTGCCCAAGACTTTGGTTGTGGATTGTGTTTTATTGTTGTCTTCCAGGATTACTTACCTGGCTCTGGACTTTGGCCCATTTCAGACTTCATCTGAGGATCATGTTTTATTGATATCATTAGGACTTCTTTGACTTTTGGAATCCACATAGGGCTCACTTCTTGTTTTTCTGAACTGTCTACACAGCCTTTTCAGTCAACACCATTCCTACATTTAATCAGGGTGGTGTCAGCATCAAATGTGGGGAAACGTCTCTTCAGCATAGACTGGAAAGTGTGTTAGGAATGAAGAAGAAACCAATGGAGCAAAGTTCAGTGATAATACTTTGAAAAAAGCCTGTGCTCAAGTCTTAAACCTGGGACGAAAATTCACTTTTCATCACAAAAGGATCTAGAGCACAAAGCCAAAGCTAAACTGGAGTGGATAACAATAAGATAATGACACCTAGTCACAAGATGACAGATTGGTGTACCAAGTTGATAGAAACTTACCCAATAAAAACTTGAAGATGTAGTTGTTTCTAAAGGCGTTTCCACCAAATATTGATTACATTATATCTAGTATGTTTTAGTTTCTCTCTTTAGTATTTTTTACTGACCTTCACTATACTTAGATCCTATTGAATTCTTTATTTGAGCATTGATGTTTTGAAAAAAAAAACATTTTTTAAATGATATGCATCTTTTGTAATATCACAAAATGGGATACCATAGGAAGACTCTGCATTCAATACAATTTTGAATTTAATTTGCATCAACAGTAACAACAGTAACAAACACAAATGTACTAACACCATAATCTAGATCATTGGTATAAATCTGGAAGATATACTAATGCTGAATGCTAATCCCTGTGGTAATCTACTAATTAGTCTTTTGTGACTGTTGCAAGAGTGTTTTCAATGATCTATAAATAAACAAATTGTTTATCATGCCCTGGGGATTATTTGAATAGAGTCTACTAGGAGGTGGTAGGCCGGTTAAAGAACAGGCTGTAATTTTAGGTGACCTGCTACTAGAGGTCACTAATCATTTTACAAAGTGGGTAGTAGTGGGTGATAATTAACTAATAGATTCGATTAATTGTGAAGGGTGTTTTCTGCATAATTTATTTGGTATTTAAAGGGCGTGTAAGGTTTCTTTGTGTTATATTTTGTAATTTAAGAGAGCAAATAAGACTTTCTGGACCTCACTTCTTGGAGACTGTTACAGTATGTTCTGCCTGCAGATGGATAGGATTGCCCTGCTTCTACTGCCCTACTTCTAATCTGCCTCTTCTGTGTTATTGCCATAAAAAAGAAAATGTTTTGAAGCTTGTTGTTGACATTGTCTTGAGTAGAGTAACATTCTTAGCCTTTTCCTTCTCATGTTCTAAAAGTTGAAACATTTTACATCATTTACTGTTCTGCTGTGTTATTGGATATACATCTTATTTTAGCCTTCATTTCAATTTTCTCTCTATTGAGCTATTTTCTTTTTTAATCTATGAATGCAATATGCTGTGAACATTGTATTCCTTAAGAGTAGTTTTAAAGTCCATCCATTCATTATATAACTGCTTTATCGGGTTGCAGGGGTGTTGGAGCCTATCCTGGCAAGCAATAGGCGCAAGACAGGATACACCCTGTGTGGTGTGCCAGTCCATCGCAGGGCATACACACACCAGGACAGTTTTGCAGAAGCCAATTACCTTGCCAGTATGTGTTTGGACTATGGAAGGAAACCGGAACACTCGGAGGAAAATCACATGAATACGGGTAGAACATACCGTTACAAATGGGGGTTAAAAAATTTAGTAAATCAGAAAATCATAACCCACAACTTGCAAGGATTTCATCAAGAATATACCTGAGTGGTTGGTTTAATTAGAGACACGTGAAACCTTTATTCACTGGAACGGATGTGGTGAAAAGAGTAATAATTCAGGCACACTTGATTAAACAAATATGTATTAACAATGACACTGACACACAGTACACTACACACAGCTTTAACACACAACACACAAGTCTCTCTTTATACAAGTTTATATATACTATATCTATACTATATCTACAAATGCAGCCATTCAAAACAAGCGGGCAATACCGCATTATTTTGCGGTGCGCTTTACACAGTCTACCGTGAGTTACCGTAAAGTCTCCTATAATACCGCAAGTAAAATAATAGTATCCGGAATTTCCACAAGGTGGAGCTAATAAAGCTCAACCTCTCATGTTTGAGCTGTCACCATCAAAGTCTTTAACGAAGATATTACTAACAGTATTAATAATGAATGACCTTGGACAAGCTGTAAACTCAAAGTATTGCCCTGGTCCACATTCTTTTTTTCATTGACCGTCTTTGTAAACGTAACACCACAGCATTTCGCAATCACACATTTGTTTCCAATCATGCAAAGTACAGTAATTTTTGAAAATCGATTCACCATGCCTTTCACATGCTCATAAAAGAGATTGATTTAGGAACATAAACATATTACTGTATGCAAACTGTACTGTATACAGTATGTATATTTAATGTCTTAACTGTGCCCATTTAAGTATTGAATATTTATATGGAATTTTACCACTGAAGGGAAATCTTAGTACCTGAGCATAAAAAGAATAGGAGCATACTGTAACGCGTGTGAAGGCCATAAACGATATTAATTTTGGAACTTAAACATACAGTATATGGCTGGTCTCGGTACTTTAAAGAAAACATACACACCAGTATTCCATTTCTCCCTAAACATTTTAAGCATCGAAGTCTTTAACTAACTTGATACCAGAGTCAACAAGCATACTTTTAGAATTTGATTAAAAGGGAATATAATATGGAATCGCGTATCTCAAGAAATTAATAACGATATAATTATATTCATGTACCGCAACACAAGAATAGTACATGCTGTACATTGTCTGTTGATAATGTTTCTGTAGTGCTTTTTCAGCACTCTGCATGTGGGTTAGGTTCCTGACTCCCACGTCACACGGTCTGTGATCGAATCCCACTGGAGCCATGACTTTTTTTTTTAACAAACATTTCTTTGAAAAAATGAAACATTTCCCTGCGTCAGAGATTGAATAAAACCTCACTCGCACCAAACAAATTTATATTTCTAAATATCACAACATGATCGAATTTAAGTCATTTTAATAACAATGAATAGTCACCTAGGCGTTACAATATAAACATTTATATTGATTTAAATTGCGTTTAAATCGCCTTTATTTAAAACCCATAAATAAAGCTGATACTGTTTAGACTTTTAATTATTTAAAACTGTATTACAGCAGCACAATGCACAATGCACAATGCAACGTAAATCGCTATCTTTGTCTTCTGCGTAATAATGTTCACCTCTCTGTCCAGCAAATTAACAATAGACATAATAATGAACTTTATTGTATATGGCGCCTTTAAAGCTGGCTCCTCAAAGCGCTTTACAGGATAAAAACAATAACAACAATACTGTTAGGCTGGGCAAACGATTTTTTTAAAGAAATACAAAATGAGATATAATGATGTGTTCCGGCTTAGACATTAACGAAGAGCATAACACGTGGGCGGCCAGCAGGAGCGCTGGCTGTGACAAATTAAACTGGTTTCACAGGTATTTTCAAAGTAGAAGGGTCGAGATTTCCAGCGAAAGACACCTCCCCCCTCCAAAACCAAGGAAGTACAGTACTTACTAGTTAAGAAAGCTAGGCTCCTCAATGAAATTTAAGATTTCCCTTCAGTGGTAAAATTCCATATAAATATTCAATTCTAAAACGGGCACAGTAAAGACATTTACTGTAAATCTTTCTACGACCGACCAACGGATCACGAGTGCCCCTGTCGGTCAACCAATCACGTACCGCGGTATTTTGCGTCATCGCGCGTCACGATGCGCAACGTCGTAGCCAATTACCTCCAGTACGTGTCTGTACCGCGCACTTTGAATGGCTGCATCTGTTTACAGAGTCATTTCAGAGCCACCCAGAAAACCCCAGACTGCTTCCAACTTTTCAACTGTTAAATAATGCCTACAGAGGCCAAAATAAGAGATAAGCTGCCTTCTTAACTAAATGCAATACAACCTGCAGTTAAATATCCCTCTCTCTGCAAACCTGGATGCCACAAAATAAATGGTAGCCAATCTCCCTATTCTAAAAATGCTCTTTTTTCCACCCAAGCAGAATTTTTTTTAACCCAAACACAGAATAGCAAAATCTCTTTAGCAAGGTTCAAATACATATTGTAGCTACAACGGGGTCTTTTCAGATGATCTTGAACAATGAACTGTTGCCTGGCACAAGCTTCAAGTTTTCTCTCCTTTCTCTGTCTTGATATGATCTTAGCGTATATGATGTCTTTCTGGACTGTTGGTTAACACTCTATCATTTACCCCGAACCCAGTTAACAGAAGGTAAAGTAAACCAAGGTAAACTTTTATGATTACTTTGCTCACAGAATCTGGACACCCTACATATCAGCAAACATCCCCTTTACTTTGAAGCTGGAAATGTTTGCCAGTTCACACTTTATCTAAACTATTAAGATAAAGTCCTAGTCACCTGTAGCTGTAACAATACAAACTCCACATAGATAACACCCCTGCTATTGAATCCAGGTTCCCAGAGCTACAAAGCAGCAATGCTAAAATGCTAACCACTGTGCCACTGTGCCACCCAGCTTTAATGTAAAAAAAATCATGATTTCAATCTTCCGCTTTGTTCCCCTCCATTTTAGAAAAAGGACTGTTGAAAATCAAAATAGTTAAAAATATTATGTCTAAAATATAAATATTAATTTCCAGCCTGGATGAAGAGATTTATGTCTCCGAAGACAAGTGGAACAGGGATTTCAGTAATCCAATAGAAACAGATAGTTGGAAAGCAATTAGTCTCATCATATTTAATATTTCATGCAACAGTAAAACAGAATTAATACAATGCAAAACCTTACATAGGATACAGTATATGATACTGGGAAGAGCTTATTTACTGTGGTGCTCTAAAAAGTGACATCTACCAGCAATGTTCAGAAAGTGATACTGACATCTATATTCATTCATTTGACATACTGCATCTAGTTCAAATTCTAGGTTATCTCATTTTCACCTAGTAAAACAATCACTTTCTTTTCTAATCAGAGACTTTACATGCATACTCAATATATACTGTATATGCAGGTCAAAATAGAAAACAATACATGCTCCTTATTAGCCCAAACCATTATTTCATGGCCATAAATGTTTCTGTGAGTTGTGCAGCTCTGGACTTCTGGTTTCAAACAATATCAGTCTTTACTGCTTCCAGAACAGCATCAATTCCATGATAAGGACATTCATCAAAATAATAAGGACAACATTAATTAGTTAGACCTAAGGCAAGGTGATCTATGACCCCCTTCATTCCCCATAGGTTTCAAACTATTAGAGCTTTCACTGTGCCTCAGTGCCTAGTAATCTTTCTAAATATTTCATGTGCCTCATGGAGTGAGCTATTGCTCTTCATTGCAAAAGGTAGGTCAATACAATTCTCTTCCTTAACTGCTCAGGATAGATCAGTGAACTTTTCTTATACAGAGTTTTTAGCCAGAACGTTTAACATGGAGTCTGGAAGAAAACTACAAATTGGTCTTTCAATACAATGTTCAATAATGTTAAAGTTTTTCCATGCTCTTTGGAAAAAATGCATAAAGACATTGACAAACAGAACTTATGTCAGAATATATGGTTGCCTTGTATACTGTTAATATTTTCACAGAACATCTTTTCAGGTTGAGCACTTGGTATTTGTAGGGCACTGTAAAGCAAAGTAATTACAGTGAATCTAACAATGTATTCCTACGAAGTCATCAAACGTTTTAGCTTTTGGTTACAAAGATTTGAGAAAAATCTTAAAATATCACGAGAAAATAAGCAAAACAAATGAGAAAGTCCAAATGTAAGTGGAAATGAAAGACACCACCTATTGATACCATTCACCCAATATCAGAAACCCATGTATTTTTGAAAAAAGGTCATGACAATTCAGGCTTTTTCAAGAGCACAGGATGCACACATAGACATGAAAATTTAGAGACACAAGTTAACTTAGCACCTCTTTGGAAGGGGCTGGAAACCAAAGCAACTAGAGAAGACACCTGTGAACACAGTGGAATCCCCAGACCTGCTCCATACACATGGAAATCACCTCAGTCTGAAATCAAACGAAAGACCCAGTGAGAAAATAATGCTAACTGCCATGCCATACAGTAATATTAAACAATGCTTTCAATTTTGATCATCCCCGTAAGAGAAATTATTCCCTGTCTGATGTATATTCTGCAAATAAATCAACTTTGCTATCCTAATTACAGGGCAAATGCTTACAGAAAAAAAGAATCCAGGCAATTGTTCATGACCTATGAAAAATGTGTTAAATATTTTAATGGCCAGCCCATCAAAAAGAAGTACAATTATAATATCATCCCATCAATACAAGATAATTGATAGGACGTATTTCCAATTGCTTCTAATTTTTACCACTAATTATTTACATACTGTATCACTGCTCTTAGTTTCTTAATACTTTTAAGTGTCTTGAATATCAAAAGCAACTCACACTGGTAAAGACCATCTGCTGTCATAAACATGGTTCCACCACCTACATCTGCTGTATTATCACAGATTTGTTTTCGTAGTTTACATATCTCCTTAAATTGTTTACTGAAATGCAAACACAAAGCATCGTAATTATTGTTTAGAGTTTTATATACAGCATGGATACTGAATGATAAATCATGACCTTTTGTCCATGCATAATTATATTACATTTTTGGAGACTATATAATGCTGTATGATTTACTGCCATTATGCTCAATACATATGTTATTTAAGAAAATAAAAACATGATTGGCAGAGTAAATACAATTTAACTGTTATCAAAGAGTACTCACAGGAAATTACAAATACAGCCTATAGCAAGTACAGTAGGTGTAGGTTCAATGTTTAAGTATAGATACAGTAGTATGTTTATTAAGCTTAATTATTTAGTTCTTTTGGAACTTTTCAACTTTCAAACTTATTTTACAGACTTTCACTTCATAGAAGCATAACTCTAGATTATTTAAAATCCAAGAATAACCTACTTTCTATTGTATTATTGAATTAAACATGAATTAGAAAAAGCATGTTTTTTTTGTGAAACATACAATAATAAACTGGCAAGAGTTTCAAACTCCTTGTCATGCTTTGCAAAAAAACGTGCTTTAATAAATGATTCTTGCATTAAAAAGTACTTTTATCTCAGGTTCTTTATTGTGCTAAATATTTTTTTAGGATGAACACTGCACTGAACATCACAAATGCTTTTACTTCTCACTCAATATCACATCATTATTATACTGTATGTTATAAATTACCATGTAAAGCTAAAATAATGTCGAAAACAACAGAATCTATGAATGGGGTAATGAAGGCTAAAAGTATTTTTCACTACTTGTTTTAGGCTTCTTAATTATTGCTCTTCTCTAATCTTCTACATTTAACAGATTTTACATTTGTGCAGCTGCTTTAGTAAAAATAAGTCAGACTCAGTTGCTTTCGTTCTGTGACTGTCTTCTGAAATTTTAAGGTACATTGAGTAGCAATTTGTTGGATGATTTTAACATGCTTCCGTCATTCAAACAAAATACACATCCGTGCTACCATTTCTCTCATGTTTTACCATGGTTCATTCACCATTATACAGTAATTGACAAGGCTTTGCTCCAATTATTTACTACATACAGTAAAACAGTTGTAAGGACTGAACTTGATATTTTCAACAATTCAAACAGATGTTAAATTTACTGTGCCCGTTTTCAATAAAAGACTTTGAAGCAATTGCATAACATCAACTACACCCTCATTTTTTTCAAATATACATTGTTTGAAGTTTTGTTTTATGCAGAAAGGAAAAGCATCAACAGGAAGAAAAAAAGCTTGTAGGTTTTCGACAAGTACTGCTAACTAACTACTAAAAGACTAAATGTATCAATCCATTAGAAAGTTATTGTTACTAATAAGGATTGCAGTTTTCCAGGAACATAAGTTGCAAGATAGGACTACACCCTGGACCAGATACCGTCCATAGCAGGGCACACAGTCAATATAAAGACACAGATTAACCCAGCCAGTACATCTTTGAAAATAAACTGGAGGACTCAATGATAACACATGCAAACATTAATAATAATAATAATAATAATAATAATTAATAATTGCTTACACTTTTATAGTGCTTTTCCGCTTAAAGTGCTTTACAGGTAATGGGGACTCCCCTCCACCACCACCAATGTGCAGCATCCACCTGGATGATGCGACGGCAGCCATAGTGCACCAGAACGCTCACCACATACCAACTATCAGTGGGGAGGAGAACAGAGTAATGAAGCCAATTCATAGATGGGGATTATTAGGAGGCCATGATTGGTAAGGAAAGGACGGCGCCTGTTTACTATACCCATCACTATACTGGGGCATTGGGACCCACATGGACCGCAGGGTGAGCGCCCCCTGCTGGACCCACTAACACCTCTTCCAGCAGCAACCTTAGTTTTTCCCAGGAGGTCTCCCATCCAAGTACTGACCAGGCTCACACCTGCTTAGGTTCAGTGGGTTGCCTGTTGTGAGTTGCAGAGTGATATGGCTGCTAGCCCAATAAATGTCTAATATTTCCCAATTAACAGCAGTGATAACATCTTTGTCAACTTACCACCATAGTTGATTCATGTTGATGGAGAATTCTCCTAAAATTTACAGAAGGCAATATACAAAGAGACCCTCAAGAGAACAGTTGAATCTGTTTTAAAATATTGTATTTTAGAAAGGAACACTACTCTTTTGCTGACAAAACCAAGCATATCTGAAAGACCAAGAGAAAAGCTCTTACAAAGGGGAAAATGAATGTAGTATTAGTGAGTAGCAATGTATTTATTCATTCTGCATCTATAGTAGGGTGGACCTTGTTCCTTTGCAGTCTATAAGTAGATGTAAGTTTTCAGACATATTTACACTAATACAGTAAATCATTTTTTTAAACTTTGACAGGTAAAAATAATATTGGAAAATTATTCCTAACTCTGTCAAAGATGATTTAACACTGGGTGATTTGTGCTGTATGTTCCTCTGAAACACAAATGTCTCAAATCACAAATAGTAGGAATTTGCATCATGTTCCTTGAGCCAAGTTTTTGCTGCATGCTGCCATCAGCTTTAAATCATTTACTGGATAGAAGCTCCTGTAGGAGATCAAAGAGATGGAAATCACTGGGTGCAAGGTCAGGGCTGTCAGGTGAGTGCTCAAGCAACTCCCATCCATAATGCTTCAAACACCCAAGAATGCAATTTTCAGTGTGTGGCCTGGCACGGCCTTGCAATGATTCCCTGATGCAGCAATCCAAGCTGTTTTTTGAGAAATACATTCAAAAACAGGTTCAGTGTGTGGCAGTACTGTAGTTCTGCGTTAGACCATGACTGCAAAAGGACAGATATTTTTAAATCATTGTACTTGGAATTACAACAGTGTATTTATCCATTGGTATTGAGAAAAGGTCATTAAAAGGGCAAACAGATAAAGAATTGATAAATGATAAGAATATAATGATAAAGAATATTCTACAAAAAAGGACCTACATTTCCTTCATCAATATGAATAACAAAATGCAACTAGATCTATTTCTGGGATGAAAGGTGTGATTTACTAAAGGTGATGGACCAAAATCTTTTTCATCTTTTGCAGGAAAGACTTGAGGAATAATTAGATAAAGGTCTCCAGGAAGTCTAATCTTTAGTAAGACTGATTCGACATTTACTTAAAATGTAATTTAGGAAGTGGAAAACAAGGCACTAAATAAAGAGTATATTCACTATATTATCTGTTCATATTATTAATGCTAAATGGTCTTAAAAACTAAACTAGCAACTTGTATATGTTACTAATCTTAGTCTGTTCAGTTCAATAAATGAGCCAAATGTATATTATAAAAAAGTAAACATTCCAATGTGCTTCACATATAATGGGTCCATTAAAATTAAAGCTCTGATCAACAAATTATTTAATAAGGATAATAAGGTTGTAACAGATACCATGTATATTTTTGGTTGTTGACAGATTGGTTTGTACTTTCTTTAATATATTTTCATAATACTACTATCGAACATCAAATTGCCATGTATCTTTGCTCCACTCCAGAAACTGGTAACAGACAGCCAAGGCTTGGATGCTCAAGGTAGCAGCTCCCAGGACACCACCATCAGAGACACCAGGTATCACTCAAAACAGCTTTAATCAGTTTAGTGTCAGAAAACCATAGGAACATCTCAAGACCAGTGCAGGTGGGATATGCAGGCAAGACTCAGGGTTAGCACCAACTGCTATTTCCCTGGAGTCCAAGTAGCTAATGTTGTCCACAAGATTAGATACCGTACACTCCTAACCAGACGAGGCCAAGATCCAATTGTTGTTGTAACATAGGCATAGGCAAGTAAAACAAAGATCTTGAGAACAAAATGATAAGCAGAACCAAATAAGTGGGTTTTCAGGAATCCAGCTTACGCTGTGCACAAATGAAGAAAGACAAGCTGTATTCCATGAACACAATATATGACACAAGGAAATGTGTTAAAGAAGGCTTCAACTTTCTTGGACAACAGAAACCTAATTACACAGGCTATCTTTATAAATGTATGTAAAAGGAGTACAGCATTATTTAGTACATTATATATAATTTAATTCATCTTCATTAAAAACAGGTTCCTGTTTGCAATGTCTAAAACGTTTAATTTGTCTGACACTCAACAGTGCCTACAGTTTATTATTTCCCCGATCAGTAATCCTATTCACAGTATTAAAAAAGATTTTGCCTTCGAGAAATATTTCTTTTGTTGCACCCCTTCGGATGCATGGTCTGACAAAGAGATTTGGTGTATGATAATATCTGACATTCTAGATATAAGAGAGATTCCAATCTTTGAAAAGGATATTCCACTAAAGACACCGACTATGAGTAAATTGACACAGTAGTTCATTAATTTAGATTATTATTGGTGATTAAGTCCACATTCTCACACGTTGTTTAACTAATAATGTTTGGTGATATAAAAGGATTTTTCAAGGTGGTGGTTGGGTGTTTAAGAACTGTGTGGGAGGCTGTTGAGGAGTATTTTGGTTGGAAAACTGCAAAGAACCTTGCAAATAAAGCCTTTTCCACTGTGAGTTTTAATGTGTTCCAATTCCTTAAATAATTCCATTTTTTGGTGGGGTCTGTCACACTGATTTATGAATAAGGATTGATTGAGGAATGCACTATAATCTGCCAAGCTAGGGGTCCAGAACTATATTGAAATCTCCACCTATAATTAGTTCTGAGTTTGAAATGTCAGTTCACAAAGACTTAATGAATTAATTTCTCATTTAGTCCACATAGGTTTACCATTACAAAGTTTTCATTACCAAATGAGTCTCAAGCAATTATATAGTGCCCATTTGGGTCTGAAACTGAAGTATTAATAAAAATGATTAGATATGTAGATTGTATTTGAGCCATAATGGATTGTTGGGCCTGAGTTTATCCTCGTTTCCATGGCATTAAGTTAACAGAGTACATGACTCCTCCAGTATCATCTGTAAAAATCCCTGAGAAAGCAGAGTTTTCTGTTCTCTCGCCAGCTCTCCTCTTCAGTCTGTGCCTTTCCATACTTCAAGAAAAACAACTGGTACCTTCATCTGCCCCTATCTTCCATCTTTGTGATATCATTTCTCCTTGGAGCTCCAGTGCATCCCAGGGCAGTTAGCTTAATAGGTTCACAGTGTATCTTCTACCTTACCACCAACATACTAAAAGAGGACTCTTTGGGAGTTTGCGGTACTTTAAAAAATATTATTCATAGAATAATTACATAATTACATGAATTGCCTGCCTGCCTTTGTAGATAGCCCTTATTCTATTTATGCTTATAAAGTCAAGACTCCAAGTTAGTAACTGCTTTTAAAACATTAATACACAAAGATTAATGGTGGATATTATCAAAAACTTAACAAAATTGAACTTTTTAAAGGTATCAGTTTATTTCAAGATACTTATGACAGTTAATGTTTGTAGATTTTGTATTCCAAAATCTCTTTGAACTGCAATTCTCTATCAGCTGCTACTGTATATCACACTAGCAGTTTGCATGTTTTTCTTGCCCTGTCATGTAAAGACGTTTGGTAATATGTCACATCAACAAAAGGAGGCTCTCACAAATGTTTTGGTAAAATGTAATTTAGTCCATAACTTTCCCTCTGTAGATACAGAATTACTCTGTAATCTACAACAGGGTCAGTTATGATAAGTAGTACATCTGAAAGTTGCAGTACGTTATAACAGATGAGACATGTAGTATTGGAATTCTTCTAATGGCATATAGCTAAACACATTGACCCAAGTTGTCAGACTGATAATCATAGCACATATTTGTGTTTTATTTTCTGATCAGTTATCCTTATCATAATAGCCAGAACAACTGTGATTCAGTTATAGGTACAGTATAGGATTGCAAAAAGTGTTTCACATATCCTATATCTGTAAGTACAGAAAATTCTGTTCGAAAGGTGAGAGTTATACTTAAGATTACACATGCGATACAAGGAAATAACGATTCACAGTGCGGCATTTGCAAATCTTAAATATGAATGTCACCTTAAGCATACAGAATACTCCTCAGTATTTTCTTACACTTCATGATTTTAATATAGTAAAGTAAGCAATGAAAGAGTAAAAAAATATATCTTTAATGGAGCTGTTTTAGATCCATTACTGATATGATTTTAACAGTAAAGGAGAGGGCCGCTATTAAAGATTCTAAATACGTAAAATAAAAATTAGTTAGGATTAATATTAAGGCTAGGGAAGCAGTATTTTGAAAGAATGGGTAATAAAGAGTTAGGAATGTAATTATAACATCTTATATGACCAAAGGTACCAATAAGGTACCATGTAGGCTACTGTACATAAGGTTATATAGCAAAGTGTTATTGGTAATAGTTACTGTACATTTACAAATAAAAAAAAAATCATTTAAAAGCAATATGGAGAAGGGATTCTTGTGATTCCTACTATATCAATACATTCCAAAAGGAAATAAGCTAACATTGTATAAAACATATCATTATGTACTGTAACTCTTTTTAAAAACATTGTCCATGGTATAAATAAGATTAGTTTCACTGAAAAAAAAGTTAAATTGAAGCGAATTTAAAACTTTCTACTTCTTGGAGCCACTAATAAAATAAATGCTTCTAAGTCTGGTACACTGACCTGAAGGACTGAAGTTATTGAACAGTTGTCATAGTCTGTTGCTGAATATCAATATTTAATTTATTATATTATGCTTGTCTCTATATGGACTGTCATATACTTTGTACTAGACTGGAGTAATAACGGCACTGCATTTTGTCTGAGTGAAACTTTCTTGTCCATTCTGTCCTTCGTTGGACAACATGCAATTAGCGTGACACATAAAATGAATCAGTTAATGACAGATATACTGACACAAATAAAATTCAGATTTATGGCAAGGTGCTACAATAAATTAAACGTATTTTCATTAGGAACAGAATCATTCCTTTTTTTTATGTTTTGATTAAACCAATATTTTTTTCCACAATTCTAAAAGCAGTTGTCAAAAGACTCTTGATAGCAGATCCCACTATCGTTAGAATTATATTTTTTGAGGGAAAATACAGCTCAGTAGTTCTAAATATATCATTCTTTTGGCATAAATACAAATATTTTATGAAAATATATTTATAAATGACTGGTTCAATATCATAGCTTGTTTTCAAAACTTGCCAAAGGCATGGTTACAGAAAATAATTAAAAAATATATATAATTAGGATGCATCTGAATGATATAGATTTCCTGTTACACTGATATAGAGACCTAAGAGAACTGTTAGAGGCCTGCATCTTATTAGAATAATGAAGACAAATAAGTAGTCTTTGTTGTGTTACACAAAACCAAACTAAATTTGCAATTTAAAAATATTGATAATACAGTAAACCCTCAATTTATTCGACTTAAATTCAGCAGACATCAGATTTAATAGATAAAAAGTTGTGTATAAAATGAGAAATACCTGATAAGGGTAGTTACATTGGTTATGATGGGTGCTGTTAGTGATTCGTATGCTTCAGTGAATTTTTTAAAAACATTAAAATAATACATTAAAATGCACAAACAATAAAACAACATAAAAATAAAAAGTACATAGGTTTGAAAGTCAGGAATATCAATAGTGCCCAATAGAAGGGTGTTGTTTGTGTTTCATACTGTATGCTTTAGTAAACTGTTTACATTATATTTATGACACATGAAATAAGGGCTTTTATATGTACGATGAAAAGATACAGGAACAATTTTCATTTACTGTATTGACTGAAATTGTGAAAAAGTAAAAAAAAAATCCAGAAAGCATATGTAGTATATTTACTGATAAATTCCCAGAATTTTAGAATTGCATCCTTTTTTAGATTAACTTAGCTTTCAGCTGACTGCAATGACTCCTATACCCTCTTTCGCTGAATGAGGAAGTACACACAAGCTCCTAAGACCTGTTTCACATATTGCAAATTCTACACCGATGTACAGGAAATTAAGGATTGACTGGAGGACAAACAAATCCCTTACTGATAGCACTACAAACCTGCAGGCACCTGGAGAGCAACCAAGGTTGTTGTTTTGCCAGCAGTTGAGGGAGTTCTTACTTGTGGTGGTGTTTATCAAAATTATGCATAGCTATTTAGGAGATCCTCATTTTCATCAGAGTGTAACATGACCCAGGCTTGAATTGCAATGTCACACAGCTCAGATAGTGCTTTAAGCAAGCATCTACTGATTAGCAACTTAGTTTGAAAACCTATGGCAGGGGTCACTAGCTCAGTCTCTGGAGACCCTAGGATTTTCTGGTTTTCATTCCAGCAGAGCTGTCACATGTAAGTATTACAATTATGCAGTTAATCTAATAATTAGACCAAGTGTTAAATCATTTAATTAACTGCATAATTGTAATACTTCTAATAACCGTCTTCCTGGTGTCTTTTAGGTAGCTGTACTCTTAATGACACTAATGTTTTGAGCAAATAAACTGTAAAAGACCTTAAAAAATTATGTCACTAAAAAGATTTGGTTAATTGTTTAATTGACAACTCAAGGGGAGAAAAATATAGAAGACACTAGGCCCTCCAGAAACTGAGTTTTTTTAACCGCTGCTCAATAGGAAGGGTGTGTTTGAATTTAAAATTCTTCAAACATCTGTTTTCTTTATCTACACTGGAAAATGTACTGTTTTAAAACAGAAATACCATGAATATCCAATATCCACAAACACGGTGAGGCATTTGATGGGAAGTTTGCGAGGGAAAGTGTATAGGGTGACTGCATGATTATAGTCATGGCTACCCTTGCTGGTAGATTAGTTGCTAAAAAACTAACATTTACAAAAATGTTAGAACAAAAATCAGACTTTTCAAAGGAAAACATTTAATAAGGGAGCATTGTTGCTTTTTAGTGTTAAAAAATGATGGTACCGAATTGGCAAGGCCAGATTTAATTATACCATCAACTGTCATCCACAACTCGTACACTGTTTTGTGTCAACGAAACACAATAATAGTCTTGTCTAATATAATGTTTTCATTGTAAAGAAAATTATTTCATGTTATTTGTGGTGCTATAATTTTATAACTGATACAAAGACAAGTAGAAAAAAATCTTTAGATAAGACTTAGATGTAGATGTCAGAGAATTTCTGTATGGAGGGTGTATGCAACAACAGAACTTCTCCATCGTCCTCAGATATACAGTAGCTTACAGAATACAGACTGTTATATGCAGTTCAACCTTATGAAACTTCACTATGATAAAATTGAGCAGGATTTAGAAAGTTTTACCATTATGATACATTAAACTTGCTTTGCATCATGCATGACCATAATATTCAGTTGCAACACAAAATAAACAGGGACAGGTAATGAAAGCAGTGATAAATGTGTACTTGCAGGATCCTTTTTTGGGATATTCCTGGATGTGATTTGAAACATTTGTAGTTCACATAGATAAGCCATATGTGGAATAATATGTTCATGATGAATCGGGACAAGAAGTAGAAGAAAAACTGAAAACTATTTCTGCATTTTTATATGAACTGTGCTACACTTTGCTTTCTACTGTAGAATGTAATATGCAAAACAAAGCAAAACTAAGGCTATAAAATAATAGAAAGAAATAAGAGAAATAACAGACTAAAAACAGTTCTCCAATTTTGTACTTCTGTGATCAATAGACAGCAACTTTTTAAAAAGGAAAATCAAATCATATCTGCATAAAAATTGATTACCACGAAGAAAGACAAAACATCTTATAGCCAATTATTACCATAGCATTCAACACCATTTCACTAAATTATATTTTATTTTATGCTTTAGGCAGTCCCTTAGGGATGACATAAATTATATTAAGGGCCATTGTTAGAAGGCAAAAGTGTGCCCTAAGGATTCTTTAATTTGGTTTATCTGAAAGTCATTGTAATGATTAGCATGAGAGGACCACTACTGGGATTACCTTGCTGTGAATTAACTAAAGAATTACCAGAAGGAATTGATTTTAATCTCCTTCTATATCTGTTGTCTTCCAGTCTCGCTGCAAACACAGATGGAAATCATGCTTTACATTAATAATATTTTGTAATTTTGTAATTTGAAATTTGTAAGGTACACATTCAATTGTTGGCGAGGACTGGAGGTGAAAGGCAAAGAAGCTATAGCTTTTATAGTAAAAGAAGATAATTACTGTAAATGGTAGTAAAAATCCTTACATTGTCAATTAAAGAAAAAAATGTTGTTGCTCTGGGAAAACCTATTTCTAAATAAAAGGTATTTATTGTCATGTTTCTACAGATCTGCTGATTACCAAGGACTTTTAAAATGTCTCAGTCCTTGAATTTTTAGGATCTCCTATAAAAGTTGTTTGTAGCTTAATTTCAATGAATTTGAACCAAATTCATCACTTAAAGGAGAGCAGCAGTCCCAATTTCTCAGACTGGTTATTAAATCTGTAACAAAATAATTTAATTGACATTGTTAATTCATTGATTCAATTAATTCTGAATTAAGCACAAAATTGGGAACTTTGAAAGTACTGTATAGTCGCCATGCTGTTGCAAACCGCTGGTCCCGCCATGGGTGAGAGTGAGACTTTGGTGAGAAATTGGATATAAAGTGGCCCTTCCTGTTCCTTAGTCACTGTACTGATTAACGTTTTATTCACAAACCCACTTGTTTACAATGTAGTGGCCTTTTCATGTCACTGGAAGTTTTGTTGCCTTGTTCTGAATCGCAACAATGACGACAGACAATAATGGCAATATGGCGCTGCACATACCTGGAAATCTAGTCTATTTTGTGAATTGGAGGTTTTACATGTTACTGTGTACATTTTATTTTCATTTCGAGTTTAAATGCACTCACCAATGCTAATTCTTTCTAATGCTTAAATATTAAAAAATAGTGTACAGTTCCTCTTTAAAGATGCCATGTCCAGTAAATATAAGTGGATGACCAAATATAATATTTTACTATTTTGTGATTTCTGTGATACATGAGGACCCATAAAGTAGGGTCTCAACATCTGTGAATTTAACATTAACTAATTCGCTTATTGGCAATGTGGTCTGCCCGAGCAGGATGAAACCGAGATGGAGGTTTTTAAAGCTCAACTTTCAAATTACCTGCAGAACAGACTAGGATTGCGAGATGAATTTAGAACGAACCTCTCCCTGCCCCCTGCCTGAGTAGAGTACGCATTACCCAGCAGGAATTCATGTTGTTTAGTTTAGGTAATTACAATAAATTTGTGATTGGACTGGCTCATGTTCTGCCATTACCTGGGACAACTGAAAGTTTGCACCAGTTCTCAGTCTTC
Organism: Lepisosteus platostomus; assembly: GCF_059453375.1. NCBI lineage: Eukaryota > Metazoa > Chordata > Actinopteri > Semionotiformes > Lepisosteidae > Lepisosteus > Lepisosteus platostomus. The sequence goes on along the minus strand of NC_142618.1, from coordinate 48,761,831 downwards.
CTCCAACCCTGTGCAAACGAGATCAGGCCGCATTTCTATCAAACCGCCTTCCTTTCAATTATGCAGCTAATCTACCTCCCAATTATTCTGATTAGCCTGTCTATTGATCTTCCCGAGCTAAAACAACTGGTCTTTTTCCAGCTGGTTCCACTGTCAGTCTCCTTAGGGCACCTAGGTTTCAGCATCACCACTGCCTCTAGCCAGGCAGTTTTCTCACTGGACTTCCTGCCTTATTTCTCCAGACAGCCTTCACCCACATTCCTCATCTTTCTTAACCTCCCTCTTATATTCAGCCTGTTTGCTTCAACTTTCTCCATTCAACACTCACTGCCTCACTTCTACTGGGCCTCTCTGGAAACACCCCTGAGCCCTGCACTTGGGTTCCAGCCTGTCATCTCACCACAGCTTTGCTCTACAGCAGCTGCACCGTAACATCCTGTTGTTTGTTTTAGTTAATCAATGTTATTTTAATTAAAGCCCATGCATTATATCATATAAGGGAATGTTACTTATGTCTTTTAACAATACATACTACTGTATATACTGTCATATCTAATGCAACATTATAGGGGTGGACTTTTTTATATGCAAGTTTGGCTATTTTTAACGGTTCTCTACACTGAACTCCAGCTACCTATGTAAAAAAGTATTAATTTACTATTATTCATTTTGATTATGGGTGCTCCCAATTATCCTCCTGTATCATAGTCCATGTGAGGAATATCAAAATCTCACTCTAATATAACTATTTCCTTGCTTTTTATTTTTTTGCCCATGCATCTCCTCAGGCCAAATGTGTTAGCATTTGTTGCTTTTACTGTCAGGAGCAGTTTATATCCTACTTGGATTAATGAACATTGTAAGTGTGTCTTATTTTTAATGATTAAAAAACAAAATAGAATACAGTATGATGGCAAGTATAAACTTTCACATTTCTGTAGTTTACTGTACTGTGAGCCTGCACTAGAATTTTAACAGTGCTTCTAATTCTTTTAGCTGCTCTAAAGTTAATGACCAAATACTAATTCTGCTGTCCAGATCAGACAACTTTTGGTTTTAGATCACAAAGTTCTGATTAGGACTCCTAATATTTCTACATTTTCCAACACCGAACTTCTAAAAGTGAAGCAAATAAGCAACTGTTTTCTTTCATTTTTGTCAGCTACTATTATTTTTAATTCGATTTTTTATACAGTAGGTTTTCAGCACTTTCCCAGGTTATTTGCCAAGTAAAAGAAGGGTATTAGTAAATTGAACTTCTTCTGAGTTTTAAAAGCTCAGACAAAGACTAACAAATAAGAATATATCCACACGTTAAGGAAATCTCAAGAGAATATTCTCTCATATTTTAGAAATAAATGATGCACAGGAGAAATTTTGATATAGTACTAGCAAGAACACACACCGGAAAAGCAGTTTGTTTTGTAAAAGATTTACTGTTTCAATACGGTAGCTGCCCAATGAGGGATGAATGGGAAATTCAGGCACTGCAATGATACATTGTGCAAGATTTAAATGTCTACTTGCCAGGGAGAAAGGAAATTAGTCCCAATGTTTTAATTAAGAACCAAACAATGGCATTTATTTTAATATTTATTTCACAAAGTAGAAAGTGTGAAAGGAGTAGCTCTGTGTGAAGAAGTGTATAAAAGAAAACATTTTTCTCTTGCAATATATGATAAGCAATTAGATTTCAAGCGACTTCTTTAATTGCTTTCAATTAGCAACCAATACGTTGAAATTATTCACTTCTTTTGTTCACATCAATATAGTTCATTTGGTCTGATTTAAGTTATCCAGTGAAAAACAATGTAAATAGGAACAAGCTGTATCCTAATTTATACATAAAAGTTGCTGCAGTCATTAAAGAAAAAACATCATAAAAGCTTTTGCTTAGAAAGAATCAATACAAAGAACAAATCAATACCAATGAATGATGATATATAGTCCAACATTGTTGGAATGGTCTCTACTTTGCTTAGACATAGATTTGGAAGTGGATGAGACCTGAATTTCAGTTCACTTTGTAATGCTAAGTTTTGTGCTTTGTCAACAGATATCACATGATAATGTTTTATGGCAGATGTGTCATAACACAATGTTCTTCACAATATACAGTATCTTATGTAAGTCTGTGAACATGCTATGTCACTTTGTCAAGCCAATTCTGAACAGTGCTGGAGACATCACTCTGTCATTTGACATTCAATGTAATGTCATGTTTGTCATAACAAATACTACAACACATATAATGAATGTTATGATTACTCACGCCTTTTCAGCCATTGTTTAAAAAAAGATTTTAAATGCTGTTATGTTATATCATGTAATCTAATTACATAATTATGCACGTCTTACATGTTTGTGTGGTAAAAGGACACTTGCATTAAAAAAAGAACTAAGAAAATTTCTTTCTACTGAGAATTGTAGAGGCATAAAAAAATCTAGTCTCTTGGTCAGTGGTTGAAGTGAGTTTGCTTTGGTATTTTTAGAGCCATCAAAACTATTTAGCAGAACAAAAGTCTTTCACTAATTCATTTAATAAAGTCATGGAATAAATGATCTGTAAACATTAATATAGGGAAAGACCAAATTAAGAACTTGTGTAACCTGTGCCTCCTTGCAGCCCAAGATTTTTGGATTACACACACACACACACACACAAAGTTGCTTTCTTTTCATTCATTTTTTATTCATACTGTTTCTTCATCTAGTAAAGGGATGAGACTCATGAAAAATATTGTGTCTTGCTGTGTAAAAACTTCAAGTGATGGTTTTAAAGTGGAGACTGGGTGTAATTTAGTCACACATCTGTAAATTACTGGGCAGATAAAGATTGAAAGTCAAGTATTAAAACGGAGATGTGAGTTTATAATGCTTAGGTTTTTGTTGCATAATGATGTAAGGCTCAAAAATAGCTCTATATACGTCTAATATATGTGGAAACCTTGCCTTGAGTAGCTGAAAGCAAATCTGAAAGCCACTAATGCTCAGAAAGTGCACATTTATATTTATGCATTATGTAAAGTACACAATAAAGGGTTATTATACATTTATAGTCCAAGGCAAACATAGGATATAAAAATAAACAGAAAAATGCTCCCATTAAGAACTGTAACAGTAAAGAAAGAACTGACAGGCAGTGTAATGACTTCCAATTCTATGAGTTTCCAACTGTTCACATACTGCACAGTACAGTGCCTTGCAAAATTCTTCAGCCCCTGTAAAGCTTCTATATTTTGTTGCCAAATGACCTTACAGCTGTGCCTCATTTAAACAGTACTTTATATTTAGAATCCGCAAACTGATAAGGCTTTAAAATGCTGATTGTATGTAAATAAATTAGATTTTTATACAAAATTACATGATACTGTATTGATTAACGTATTCTGTATTGTTTGCTACTGCAAACAAAAATTAGTTCAGGTGCAAGTGAATAGTTGAAAGGTCACATGTAATTAGTTTAATGGTCTGTTTGTGTAATTAAACTGCTTTAACATGTCAAATGTTCTCCTACTGTATGTCTTATTTCTTTGCAACTTTCCTTCTTTCCCTCACACCCAAAGAAGACTCCACAGCCAAAACATTGTGTTTTTTTTTCCTGTGACCTTTAGAAGGTCAGTTCCTTTAGAACTTGGATTAGACCACACTTCCAAACTAAGCAAACAGGTAACTATTTACAGATGCCACTATGAACCCAAAAGTGGCTTTGAAAAATCTGCAAATTTATATATCAGAAAGTTACTGTTCCTATATCAACAGCATGAAAGTACGTAGTTCACATCATCACATTATATACTGTACATACTGTATCACCCAGTCCAACTGTCAAGCAAGGGCCCCAAAATCTTAAACTGACATGAAAATTCAAATTTCCATAGAACAATGAGCTGAAGTACAAAGCCAGAATGTCATGCAATTAGAGAATGAATGTACTTGAGTGACCCTGACAAAGTCGTGAAATTAATCCAACAATTACAGTATAGCTTGACGATTGCCATCCATCAACTATCACTATGTTACTACAGTACTGTATGTCAGTACTGGAGCACTTTTTGCACGAAGAATTAAATATATATACCATCCCAGTGTACAAAGCTTTCCGAGACCTTTCCAATGTACTAACCAGTAATTGATTCAACTAAATACCTATTTAAGGGACTGAATATGCAATCAGTGAAATTCACCTTGTATAGCAAAATACAAAAAGATGATAACATTCAGCCTTGTTCATTTTTGACAGTGTCCAAACTGATTACCGTATTGAATAAAAATATAATTTGAAAACTGCAGTTGCACAAAGTTTTAAAGTTCCATAATTGGACCAGGATTATATTTTTAAAGATGTTACTTTGATTGGACAAAATATAATTTCCCCTTGATCTTGGGCAACTAAATAGTTTAATTGTAATTAAATCCAATATGTGGCAGAATACTGTATATAATTACTGCATTACTAAAAGGATCTATAATAAGACCATTGCTCTTCCTAATTTAATTGAATGATCTGGCTGCTGCTATAAGCACTAGCCATGTTTGCAGATCATACCAAAATAAAAATATTAGCAAACACTGTAGAGACAGCAAATTAAACTAAAATTTAAACAAAAAGAGTGGAAAAACACAAGAAAGATATTTAAAGTAGACCAATGCTAAATGTTATATGTACTGTATATAGTAAAATAAACATAATATACTGTATTATTGAGCATGAAGAGACTACTTACGGAAAAAAAAAAACTTACTTGTAGATGGTGATACATTTACATCTTCTAAACAATGTGGGGATGTAATAGAAAAATAAAATATTGAGATGCGTATAGTTACAAGCATATAATTAAAAAAACACCTGACACCTGAAGAAGGTTCCACAGCCGAAATGTTGCGTTTTCTTTCTTCTTTTTTTCGGCATGGAATAAACCCATTACTTGTTAATTAAAAAAACATTGTTTAAAATTCTATCACATACTAGTTAGCCCAGAGTTTGAATATTGAGTGTATTTATCTTCATATTACAAAATGTATTGCTGCTCTGCAATCTGTACAGTGAAGACCAATTAGATATATTCCCCAATTTAAATTAAATGTCTGTACCTATTTAATAATAATAATAATAATAATAATAATAATAATAATAATAATAATTGCTTACACTTATATAGCGCTTTTCTGGACACTCCACTCAAAGCGCTTTACAGGTAATGGGGTCTCCCCTCCACCACCACCAATGTGCAGCATCCACCTGGATGATTTACCCTTAAACATAGAAATCTATGACTGTATTGATAGAAGTATTCCAAATTCTCTAATACATTGACAAAGCCAACCCAATGAACTTCTTCAGAAGTATGAAAAAAACAAACCATAGGACACAAGTGAATCAAACAAGTTAAAGGTGGCACTTCTTTAAAAAAAAAAGCAATACCCTAGTCAAATCTGTGGAGCAATTCATTACTAACTACCAAATGGTTAAGATGAGTCAAATAGGTTACAAACAAGAGGAAGCCTTCTCATGCACAATACATTTACAATTCACTGTATGTTTCAGGAAGTTTTTGAAGATTTTACATAACTGATTTTAACTTTTTTTGCTCATTTTCAATCTGCTGTGAAACATTTAAAACCGTGTACCTGGTCTGTATAGCATTCTAATTAATAATTAATTGGTCAAGACAAATCAGCCTCCTACTTGTCCAATGACATTACTTACAACAGCAATATGATTTTCTCGGGTGGTCTACCATCTTAATAGGCCCAGTGGAATTTAGCTTGTTACAGTACTTCTGAACAGATCAGGTTAGAAGGTGGTATCACATAAAAGTAATGACAATTAAATAAAATTTCCCCCACTGTTATTTACATTAAAGACTTCTATAAGAAGATGCAACATTTTCCCAGTGGTATTTTATTCTTTACTTGTTTTAATTTAATGTAAAAAGTGAATGCGAAAATGTTCATTATCATTAGTGACTTCAAACACTAAGATAAGCTTTGAAGACTCCAGAGTTTACATAATTGAAACTTCAACACACTGCTGAGAATTGTAGCTATGAAATAAAACATCACTCCATTGTCCAGAACTAACATCTGTATTTTGAGGTAAAAATTGTATCGTTAAAAGAGAAAAGGATAATTTTCAAGTCAATGGTCTTCACATCTTTGATTATACTATTTTCATTTCAGTAATAAGATATCCATTATGTGTATATGTTGGAAAATGAAGAAAGAAAAAAAGATTTACATTTATGTATCCATTATTAAAAAATTATTATTCCATTTCAGAGGGAGAGAGATATTGAGGATCACACCTTAAAAATGCGAATGCTCGCCTGATCAACGAGTGAACTCCAGTCGGAACTGTTGACAAATAAATCTCAGTATTCAGGACTAGCGCTACATCAGGAACGAACCGGTCTTCTTCCCGTCTAAAGAGTGTGACTTGCTTGGACCCGCAGTCACTTTCCATGTGCACAAACTCTCGCTAGTTCAGCCACCACTAACTAGCCGGTTTTCAGAGAGCCCACTACCAGCGCGTTGCAGCAGGAATCTCGCCCTCCTTCTCCCACACTTCACGCCGAGCCAGGACTGCCTGACACTGGGCCAGAGGACGCTGATTGGATGCAGCAACAGCCTGCTGCTGTTCCTTTATGTCTGCAGGAGATCTGAATCCACACAGATTGGATGAGCATTCAACATGCTGCATTACAGCTCGAGAATTCAATTGTTACCTCAACCTGAGTTGATATCAATTTAATCCCTATGAATGACGTACTTGCGTGCAAGCATCTAGTGTAGAAGTTGTAATCAAAGTTCATTTACGAAATGGTATAAATGAACCCTCACTCTTAAGATCTGTTATGTTTATATGCACATTTGATGTATTAATAAATGTATTGTCATGTATTAGTATCCGTGTGTGTGCGTTGCTGAGTTATCCCGCAAGGTCGGTTTTCTAATAGCCATCAAAGAATCATTTTGTGACTTACTGCTACAATTAATAACTGTCTCGGTAAATGCACAAAACCCCTACAACAGCTTCTTAAGTCCTGCAAGGGAAAATAAAATCTATCAAGTAATTTTCTTCATTATGATGCATTTGTTTCAAAATAACCATTTGATCATTTATAGAATGTTAAATAGTTTTTCCTCTTGAAATGCTTTTCAGTTATGCTCCTGAAGACTCTGATGATCCAAACAGTTGACAAGAGAAAGCACTTAGCTTTCTAAAAGGTCACATCTCATGCTGGCTTTAAACTCCTTTAACATGTGACATGTGGATTGTTTGCACTGAACACAAATGATAGGTAAAGGTCTGCAGATCATAGCAATTAATAACAGAGAAATTACTGTTAAATTTCACCATTTGTAACTAAGGTTTTCTCACTTGGGACCAGCAAAAAGCATTTCCCATAAATAAAGATGGACATGTGCCACTGAGGTAAGTGGAGTCCCTTTCTTGGTCTCCCCTCTTGTTTCTGTTACCTGAGTAACCTGAAGTGTTTCCTCTCTATGCTCTGAGTATTAACTATTACCTTAAAATAAAATGGCAGAAATGTCAGTAGAAGAACACTATAATTGCGTTTTCCTAAATGTGGTTGGGAGAACATTGAAGGGATAGAGGGGAACAATGCAAAAAGCAGTGTACAGTATGTATACTTATGTATACTTATCATAACCCAATAGACTCCATGCAAAAGGCCTTTTAAGTTTTTAGAGCATTATTTTTCTCCTGAGTTTTCAGTTCAGACAGGGGTGAACAAAGAAAAAAAAGTCCTCCATTTCCCACACAATTTTACACAACTGAGGGTGGAAGTATCAATATTGAAACAGTGTAGTTAATCTCTTTACCTTAAGTGTCTTAAGGTAGTTCAGTAATCTTTGCCAGAAATGCACACTTCAGAAATGTGTGGGAGCATCAACTGTTTACTCTATTTGTTAAAGTGAGTGTTTGAAATGGTTACCAGCAATGCTATTCTCTATGCCAAGATACTCCCAGGATTGAGACTTCCAATGAATTAATATCTGAATTGATCAATATCTGCTCAATTAACCCAGGTGCTGAAGATCACTTTGACAATTAATAAGAATTAGATGTACCAAAGAATTGTTTAGGTAATGGAATGGTAATGAAATGGAGGGGACAAGGTTTACTACCTTTAGTTCACAAGATTCTTGTGGAATGTTGCTTTATTTATTATAGCCATAATTAATTACGTGCTGATGATAATGTTGCACAGAAAAAATGTACTTACAGATTAATTTAGCACAATGTTCAGACACAACGTCTTGCTCTTGTAGGGTTTGCTTCATTTTAACATCAAGAATAAAGCCATTACTAGACTGAACATTTGTGATGCAAAAGGCAAAGCTTACATGTCTATCTCTAAGCTTTCCTTTGCAGTAGGGGAGCAAAGAATTAACCTAAAATTTTTGTCTGTCAACAAAATAAGATATATTTCCCCAGTTTATTTCTTGTCAAAGACTTCTCCTACATTCCCTTTGACATCTCTCCATAATTACTGCAGGCTTTTAACATGAGTCTTAATACTCTTGGATGTATATACTGGAAAGCTATATGCTTTGACTAGCCAAGAATCCACAGGGACATCTGTTAGTGTTATTAATTCTTTGTACAGTGTAATTTCATACAGCATATACTTTGAACTGGGCTGTACGCTACTGAGGCAGGCACACACAAGATAAGGCAGTGGATGTCCCAGTTTGCCTCATTATCATCTACAGAGCTAAGAGTAATCTGACTGAATCCATGTAATGGAGAAGGTGTTGGTGGATGTTTAAAGAAAGTTTGTTTTTGTAAATTAACTTCATTTGTTGTCAGACTTATTACATTCAATAGAGTGGGCTACATTAGAAGGGGTTTAAAGGAATCTCTTCGAAAGCAACTGTAAATTATTTTTTTCTATGGCACGTTACTGTCAAATCATTTGGAATAAGAGGACAATTTCAATGGGACATGCCAATTCTCAAACTGAGTCTAACAAGAATATGATTCAGATGATACTAGAAGCCAAGATAAAAAAAATGGTGTAATAGGTTTTCTCATGACTTGACTTTTTTCTGTCAGGGACAGATGCTTTTGCTCCTTTATTGAATGAGTCCCCTATTTACATGTTCAGCCATTACGAAAAGAAAACAAATCTACAATGATAAATTCTTTACTTTTACAAATACTTTCTTTGTAATTTATTTTTGTAGTAGTATGGGTAGCTTACTTAAAATGATGTTTAAATTGAAGACATTTATTGAATTAAACCTTTACAATATCACTGATGAGTAATTACACAGAAATAAACCAGAAATGGGTATAAAAAATTTCCTGAGAATTCACATACTGTGATTCCAGATTTACTGTACCTAAGTGTAAAGGAATTGGAGTTAAAGGTCTTAAACCAGATACAGTACCTAGACATACTGTATACCATATGGTCTAAAACCATAAACTGTTACAGAACTCTTGTTATTATTGTCATGCAAATTGCAAAACCAGATAAGAAAACACAGGAAGGTGACCTTCATGTCCTGAAGGTAAAAACTGAATATTCAGAAGTGTAGAAGAGGCTTCACTGTTTCTTATCTCCAAAGAAAAGGCTGCCTTCTTTTAGTAAGTGTACTTTTCAAACTTAAAACATCATATTCAATGTCCAACTTATTATACATAACTGTGGTTTAAACATATGTTTTGCAGTTTGTCCAACATGTGGAGGATGCCTGTAAACTCCCAAAAGCAAAACATTAAATTTGCTATTAAAATAGTGCTCATACATGTTCAATGCTGAATGCATAAAACAATGATAAACCAAAGTGAAGGAAAGGTTAAAATGTTGAGACATAAAAGAGGTGCAGACATTCTAAAAAGCATCACCTCATCTGTTAAACACTGTTTAACCTAGTATACATACTGTGTATAGCCCTATTGTCAGTTGATATATTAGAGTCTTTAAAAATGGGTTGCAAAAATTTTAATTCTCCTTGAAGCACAGAACAGATAAATCTCTAGAGTAAGTACATCAATGTCTAGAAAGCAGTGTTCGAAATAGTTTAATAAATCAATTAAAATATATAAAGGTAGACAGTAACTTACAAAACTATGTGTAAGACCAACATCTAGATAAAGAAGGTACAGTAAATACAAGCTAGGCAATTGTTATATAGGACAAACGTGCATTGCTTTCCACATAAGGCATAATAAACATGTTAAATTACTCTTAAGGTATAAAAAATAAACAGCATTTACAAAACTTTAGGAATATAAAAAAATAACTGCTCATGATGTACTTTGTATTTATTTTCATAGATTTTGTATAGAATATTTCTTTGCTGATAATAAACAGTCTACAAATAATTCTAGGAGTTAGAAATTCTATAAAATTTATTGTGAACAATTAGAGAACTGCAGAGAACTGCAAATGTTGACACTAGCTAGATGTTGACCATCCCCCAATATGCTTTAGGACCTAATTATAGAAGAACCATTGAACTGAATATCATTAAATAGTATAAAGAAGCTTTTTTTAAAGATTTGATTACATCGATTAAATTTATCAGCAACAATTTTGTGATTCTTTTAGCTGCGTGCATGCTTTTGGACCACTACTTCAAAAGCCTCACTATTGGAAATGAAAGGAATGCAGATGAGGGCAAAAAAGCAGTGGCATCAGAAGCTTCTTAGCTTGTTGAAAAAGAAGTATGTTAATCCCACAGTGCTGCAGTATCAGAAGGCTCAGAGGAAGCCCCTGCAGGTGTCATATAAGCAGTGTGATTACCGAGTACAGATAGCTATGTACTATATACAACACTTTCTACAGATTCCGCTCACTTACAGAACTAGTGTAATTATATTTTGTTTAATAAATTAAACAATTTATATCTCATTAAAACAGTTGTCCATGGGTCTTTGATCATAATATACAAAGAACATGAAATGCATATTGTACTGTAGCAAATATATAGTACAATATATTATATTTTTATACAAGTCACAACATAGTACAATAACCAATAAAACTATTGAAAAAAAATTAACCTCAGGCTACCATGCACATCATGATATGTACTGTATACTCTGAGCAGTCACAAGAGGCCTTAAGAAAATAAGAGAAAATGCCTTACTTACCTCCCACTGCGCTACTAACTGAGGATCTTTTCAAAGTCTTTCTAGCTAATTAAAAAACACATTCCTAACTTGTTACAAAACATGGCTTGGTACTGTAGTTCCGTCTCAACAGGTTCCACAAATACCACTTCTTTTATTAATGAGCTGAACCTGAGTTCCTCATTAACTGAATAGGTCAGGTGTCTCAAAGCTCGGTCACAGAGAACTCAATCCAGTAAGTCTTGTACAATATATAACCATTTCTTTAAGGATTGGCTACATCTGTGAGCTTTTAGAAGACGGTTGCAAACAAGAGGAGGCCATTCATCTCTTCTGAGCAGTTTGGTAGTTTCAAGCATGATGTATCAAGCAACTAATCTGTTCAATAAAATATCTTGCTTGATGGCTGAAGAATACTTAAATTTTTGTCCTACATGATCTCTAAATTAATTTAACACCTCATCAGTTAATTGAGCACGATAGCATTATTCCATACCTTTGATATCTTCTATATCCAATTGGTTTAATCATGACCAATAAAACATGCTGGAATGGGAATCTCCAGGACCAGGGTTGGAGTTAAGTGGAAAACATCTAAATCGTTGAATTGTAGCTTTTATGAACTTGCCATTCACCTCACAGCTGCATTTCTTCCTCACTGCTTGGCTGCTTAGTTGAAAGGGACAGCATAATCTTGGCAGTGTTATGGTGGTATTTGGTGTGACATTTTTAATAATTATAATAATAATTGCTTACACTTATATAGCGCTTTTCTGGACACTCCACTCAAAGCTCAATGGGGACTCCCCTCCACCACCACCAATGTGCAGCATCCACCTGGATGATGCGACGGCAGCCATAGTGCGCCAGAACGCTCACCACACATCAGCTATCAGTGGGGAGGAGAGCAGAGTAATGTAGCCAATTCATAGAGGGGGATTATTAGGAGGCCATGATTAGTAAGGGCCAATTGGAAATTTGGCCAGGACACCGGGGTTACACCCCTACTCTTTTCGAGAAGCGCCCTGGGATTTTTAATGACCACAGAGAGTCAGGACCTCGGTTTTACGTCTCATCCGAAGGACGGCGCCTGTTTACAGTATAGTGTCCCCGTCACTATACTGGGGCATTAGGACCCAATTGGACTGCAGGGTGAGCGCCCCCTGCTGGCCCCACTAACACCTCTTCCAGCAGCAACCTTAGTTTTTCCCAGGAGGTCTCCCATCCAGGTACTGACCAGGCTCACACCTGCTTAGCTTCAGTGGGTTGCCAGTTGTGAGTTGCAGGGTGATATGGCTGCTGGCAATTTTAGGGGTTGTTGTGTCACAACCAACTAGAACCTTAACATTGTACTCCCCCAAAAAGCAAGTAAAGTACTTTAGCCTCAAATCTTTTACAAAATTGTATCTAAAACCACACTCAAGCTCCCATTTTAGGGAGAATAATATAAGCAAATATGCTCCTTAATACAAACACTAAAACCCCAGTATTACTCACTTTGGGTTTTGGTGATGACTTAGTTTGGACTCTAAAAAAGGACAGACTAACTCTCTGGTGCTTCTCAGACAAATGACCCTAACTTTTGTTTGCCACACCCTTTAAAGCCATGAAGCAGACAGCTAACTGGCTATTTAGACAGGAAATGAGAAGGCCATTCCCCCCCCCCACTGCATCTTGGGATGTGTAGTTCTCCATCTCCCCTGCACAGAGGAAACTACATTTTATTAAAGAGACAGGGTCAAAAGGGGTAGAGGCTTCTCAAAACTCTAGGCTCAAAGTACACTCCCTCTATGACCCTGCCCCAGATTTTCTCACAGTGGTTTAATGAACAATGTCTTTATTCACCAAAGGATATTCAGTGTTTTTGTTTATTTGTATACCCCTCTCCTTATCTATGACTTTCTAGAACTTCATCCCTGAGTTGTTTTGAAAACTGTGCTTGAATACTTGCTTGAAATTCACTTCATAAGTAAAAGATAGGTGTATTTTTTTGCAATCATATGATCCACTATTACAAAGTATTAATCTACTATTAGAAAGTCCTACAAACTAATTTTGTGATTTACTAATTACTTCTCAAAGTAATGTTGTGCACTTAAATTAATATAGGTTTACTGCAAAGATGGTGAATGCTTTTGCAGTTAACATTTTCAGTTTTTTATTTTTTACAGGTTTTGCTGACATTTTGAATTTCTTCTGAAATATATTCACCCTAAGAATTCAGGTTTTGATTAAAATATCTATTTTTAAATGTACACAATATATCAATAGAAATAAAAAAAATGGAATTTTCTTCAAAAGAAGGGTGAAAATGTTTGTAAGGCAATGAAAAAAGGGTTTTCCAGTATAGTTTCCAGTGGATGTGTAAAAGTTTAAAATGGGAAATAAAAATCATATTATTGTATTGATGTACTGCTTCCAAAAGTTTTTTTTTCTCTTACAAAAGATTTATCAAAATAATAAATGCAGAGGAAGAGATAGGAAATTTATTTTTTTCATACAGTTTAGTATAAAATAGAATTTTTCAAAGACATTATGAAAAGTCACTTATAAAATATAAAATAATTTTAATGGAAGCATTCTCACTGTCAGCTGCCTAGCAGGGGGTTATTTAAGATGAACAGTTAAGATTATTTTTGTTTGCATATTTTGCACAATGACAGTGATTGTAAATATAACTAATGAATACCTCTAACACGGAGGATCAAATTCAGAATGCACTGACAGAAATATAGGAATTGAGACTCTAAAGCTTTACTTTATATATATGTAATCTATGATGGTATGTTTGAAGAAAGCAAACATTTTTCGTTGCAATTGAACTGCTGCTTTCAGTTAGATATGTCAATCATTATCATTTTTTTATTGAAGCTCAGCCCCCATTTTTTTAATGTTATTTTTAAGCACTTTGTTTCCAGACATCAATTCTCATTAATTTAAAATAAAGCTCAAGGACATTGGGCTAGAAGGGCATTTGTGTGTTTTTAAAAAGAATTTTTAATTACATTTTTTAAAAGACAAAAACAGAATGCAACCAATACACAAAAGGGTGCTCAAAGGAAAGAAAAACAGACTTTTTTCAAACAAATGCTGAAATAGAAAGATTCTGACCATAACATAACTGTTTTTACTATTGTAAAGTGTATTCTACCTACTGTATACCTTATTTTCCCAAGTCAAATAATTTCTTCAAATGATTGCAACAAGATATGATAGATAGATAAGACTTTATTAATCATGTAGGGAAATTGATGTGTTACAGCAGTCCACCCCAAGACAAACAAAAACAAACCTCAGAATAGTTATAAAACAAAAGACAACAAAATAAATAAATAAAAATAAATACACAGGTGTGTGCAAAATGTGATGATCATAGTCACTGTAAAAACAATAAAATAGGACCATTTTAACCTATAAGCTAAATATTGGTTATAACTTGTGCAAATTCAACAAACTGAGATTCTTTTCAAGCAATGCTCTTATTTTTCATTTGGCCTAAATTTTATACAAAAGGTTAATTAATTACAAGGTTCTATAAACAAAGAAAACAATTCTGCATGTTACACTTCATTTTTTTAAATGAGGTGTTTCGTAAATAGCAACACTGAAGTCATTAAATTTAAGATATTCCTTTGGTATGCCTACCATATGATTTGATCATAAGAAACCGAAATATACTGAAAGAGCTTTTGGTGCATGCAGTTTTAAAAAATCAAAGCATTTTACAAGGCAGCAATGCTAAGCCTCTGAGGAAAAAAAAAACATATTTGGAGATCCAAAACAAACAAAATAAATTATTTAGGTGCCATTAAAAGAACCAATAAAGAAGTAAAGGAGAGATAGAGAGAAATCAAGGAGCATACAAATGAGAAATTATTATATAACGCTTTGTAGGCCATAAGCCCTAGTGGTGAACCATTCAAAGAGAGTATCACACATGGAGCATCTTGTTCAACTCTCCCTTCAGGCAGAGCAAGAGGAGGGTGTGGAGGCCATTGACATTACTGATATTACGACAGAAGAATCCAGGGAAACAGAAGATTTTTGCTTAGTCAATACTCAACTGTGAGATCCCACTGCTGTGAGATGCAGACAGCAGTTTGTTTTCATAAGGTAAACCCACCTGCTCGGCAAGGCAGCTGAAAGAACCAGGAAAAAAGCATGCACACAGGGAACATGGTACTGTAGCAAGCTGCATGCACACAGAGAGCGTGGTAGCAGGCTGCTGTTGTGGGAAATTCTTCATCAGGGGAACAGGACACAGTCTTGTGTAGATTCAGTTTTATTGAGCTCAATAAGTCCGACAACATGCGCTGGGTCTGCCCCAGAGAACAGACAAACTGCAAGGGTCTCCCAGCTCTTATATACAGTCAGAAGAAAGTTTGTTTCACAATCTGAGTGCTTGTCCTGTTCTTTGATATGTAATTAATTCTAGTCCTACTCTGTCTTGCTCTAGGTTCTGTCCTTTGATATGCAGCAGACATTGGTCTGGTTTATCCTGTTTGTGGATGTTGTTCCTGTCTTTTATTATGTAGCGGTAAGCCACTGGGGCTTCTAAAGCAAATCAGCTTTATGGCATCTTAGTGTAACTTTTGTTTAAGGCTAAATTAACAGACCCCATCAACACCTCTCACAATGTGCTTAAGTGGTGATACTGTGATGCTGGATAAATGAGATACTGTATATACATGTCCCTCTTCACTGCGGAAACAAGAGTCCAGGGGTGTGGTCCAGGAACATAGTTCGGCCAAGTAGCGGCTAGACGAGTTAAAAGTACAGGATAACACAGTCCAGGAAAGTAAACCAGAAACATACTGTAGGAGGGTTTAGAGTTGGAGAATGCAGTACAAAGCACTGAATACAATTTAAGAGATGAGCAAGGTCAAGGATCCAAATCAAGCACCAAGCACGGAGACATCAAGACTACTCACAGCTAAAAGGGAACAAGAGCATTCAAGACTGCACAGTGCTTGCCCCTGTACCAAAATCTTGAGCAAATTCAGAGCATTCCTTAAATATTCTGCACCTCCTGCAATGAGCGTGGATGGAAATTGCTCATGGGTAATACAGACATCCTGTCGGAATGTATTTTCATCGTAACCAGCACAGAAAGACAGACAGGAGGCCAGCTACCATGGCAAATGTTAGCTCACTCTGCAGCTGTGCAGCGGGGGTGAGCATGACAAACTCTTAGTGGCTATAATGCTGGTATATCAACATACAGTATATAACTTAGATCAGGAGAAATGACTGTAACTAGCACATTGGTAAAATGGGCAATCTGAATGATTTCACAAACTCTCACACATTACAAGTCTTTGCTCATGAGAAAATATGTACTGTACCTGTGTTCCATCTTAACAAAATATCCAAAACTATAGAACACAATAATTATATAAGACACTACTATCACCATTGCTTTCAAAGATCCTAAGAAATGTAAATCTAATAGCAATGTCAGAACTTCAGGTAAAAGATGCAATCTCTGGGTACAAGGTTTAATTATTTCCTCTTGAACAGTGGTAATAGTGAGAATGTTAAGTCAGTATTGGTTTAGAATTTTTTACTCATTAAACTAGAATAGGGTCAACCTAGTTGAGAAAAAATTCATCGTACAGTATGTGTTCATAGATCATAGATAGAGCTTTATCTTTTCTGAAATCACAGCCAATAATATTAAAATAAGTCTCTTCTGCACCATCATACCTTGTATGATAAAAAATAAAAATTTATTTTGGAGTAAAAAAAATATATATTTGCAACTATGATAATTACAGTTAATGTCTGGCTTACCAAATTAAGAAGAATATTTAATTAATCTTATTTACAAAATTGTCTCCCAGCTGTACAGTACATATGTATACTGAACATGTTCATATATATAAATAATGTATGTCCATCTTGGCTTTACATTCATGACTTTGAGCCATTCTGTCTTTCTTGTAAGTACAATACTCCATGTACAGTATTTTCTGACCATATTGTGTGTTTTGAAAATCCAACCCCAGAAGATTTCAAACTGGAAAATGAACAAGTAAATCTTCCTTTGATGCTGAAACTAACTTAAGACATTGACTTCAAAGGTCTAACAAGGAATATGAACATTCCTTATAGACCAAGGTGACTGAGAATCTGCTAATAAAAGAAGATTATTCCAGTTGAATATGTTTGGTAAAACACATTTCATGTTTGGTCCATGTAGTAAAACCGAATTACCCTACTCATTTGATTTTCATGTAGTAAAATCAGCACTATATTTTGATTTCCTTCACACTGTTAGACACATATTATATTCATAATAATATTAAAATAGTATAATATTCAAATATATAATTAAAACGTGCTGCACTCAATACTCAAAAGGACATTGACATAAATTGAAAGCTACAGTACAAACAGTAATAGGGAAAATCCAAAAAACGCAAGGTAAATACACAGAGCATAGAGCTAAAAAGGAACCTCAGGTGAAAGTTAAATGTCAAAGAACCATATAATTAAATGATTATGCCTAAATGTCCTGAATATTAGGAGCAGAATACAAGAGACAAAAAATGGACAAGGAGGCGGTGTAGCACTATACTGTACATAGAGAAGACAATTGAGCTATTGTATATGAGCCTTGATGAAAGACAGATCCCAGAATCTGTGTGTCAAAAAACAACATTAAAAGGGCATAGTGCTAGATGCTACAGACCATAATATTCACATGTAAACATCAGCATAAAGGAATAAGCGTAAATAGTTTATGATAAGTTCTTTATCAGTTTGTCTGAAGACATTCTAGAAGGAATGCCTGTATTGATCTAGGCTTTTAAACTATCACATTGGAGTGAGAAAAACAGATGTGTGATCATAAAATGGTATTCATTTAAGTATATCTTAAATCTGTTACAATACTAGAAAAGCAGACTAAGTAAATAGCTACTGTATAGGAATGAGTAGAAATGACATAATTAATGAATAGCAGAAAGGGATAGGATATACAGTATATGGAAGCATTAGAGAACAGATGGCAAACATTTAAAAACTCTTCCTGAAGCATATACTAGATTTATCCCAAAAGTAAACAGACTCAATAATAAAAAGAAGAGGTTATTAAATTGCTTCATTAAGCCAAAAATAAGATGAAGTCACATTTTAAAAATGTTTCGATAAGAACAGGAATCAGCTAAAGAAAATGATTTAATCAACTGTAAACAATGAGAATATCAGAAAATCTGAGACACAGAAATGACTATTGGGATGGAAGCTAAAAAATCATTTTTTTCAGTATTACAACCACAAAAGAATAGTAAAGGATAAAGCAAAGTGTCTTAAGGGCATAAATTTGGAAGTTTCAGACAATAAAAAAGAAAAGGCTGATGTATTAAATTAATATTTTACTCAGGTGTTCACCAAGGAAGAAATCAACAGCATGCCTTGGGCTAAGTAAAGGCAAGACTCTATATTAAATTATAAATAATATCCTTATACAATAGCCGGAAGCGTTTCTGTTACTAGATGTACGTAAGATAAACGAATCTCAGGGGTGAGATGGTATTATCCAACTGTACATAAGGAAACAAGGAATGTATTTCATGGACTGTGAATAAAATTGTTCCAACAGAACAGACATAGGTAGTACCCATTGACTGAAAAAATGCTAATATAACCTGCATCTATAAAAGGGTGACAAAATAGAACCAAGTAATTGAGTTGTAAGTATAGACAGAAGTGATAAGTGGTACAAAGATGACCAGGACTGTTTTATATCCAAATTTTATGGACAGTTGAGGCCAAGATAACTTCTGTAACGTTGCCGTAGCCAAAATGTAATGTAGTGTGCTCTCTGAAGGCACCAGTTCTGTAGGGTTTGGGCATTTACTGGGACAATTATTAATTGTAGCAGTAAATCACAAAGTTGATTCTTTTGATGGCTTTAGAATCCAACCATGCGATACAACTCAAACAACGCACACACACAGGTACTAATACACGAGGATACATTTATTAATACATAGAATATGCATATAAACCTAACAGATCTTATCGAGAGGGTTATCAGAATACAAAAGGTATATATTCAGTCAGTTACAAAGAGTTACACATATCAAGAGGACATACGTTCAGTATATCATTCATTAAGACCGTTTCGTAAATGCACTTGGTTATAACTTCTACATTAGATACTCAAAACAAGTACATAACTCTTAGGAATTAAATTGATATCAACTGGTTGGGATAACAATTGAATTCTCGAGCTGTAATGCATTGAAGTTGAATACTCATCCAATCTCTGGGGATTCAGATCTCCTGCGGGCACAAAGAAACAGTTGCAGGCTGTTGCTGTCCAATCCGCGCTCTCTGGCTCGGTGCCAGGCTGTGCTGTGCGGCTTGCGACGGTGCACTGCTGATGTTCACTGACCGGCTAGTTAGTGTTGGCTCTAACTAGCACAGTTTGTGCACAGGAGAAAAGATGACTGTGGGTCCCAGCAAGTCAGGAAGAAGACCGGTTCGTTCCTGATGAAGAGCTAGTTCTGAATAGTGATTCAGCTGTCCACAGTTCTGACCTGTTCATGAGGCCTGCTGCTGTTGCTAACCTCGGGTGGATCCTCTTGTTACTCTCTGGCAACCTCCGCTCTAGACTCTTAGAACAAAGGAAAGTTCTGGCACTCGGACACACTGGCCGTTCCGTGGTTGTCCGGGCTGAGTCTCAGGATGATCAGGAGGCGCGCTGCGAGAATGTCCTGCCCTTGGGAGCCTTCTGCTCCTGGGCCATCCTGCCCTGGAATTCTCCTTTGAATTCCCTTTAGAATTGTCCACAGAATCCTCCACTGAATCTTACTGAATCTTACTGAATCTTACAGGCTCTCTGTGTTGCCTGTTTTTACCTGGAGGAACTTCAGCTCGTTGATTGGCTGAAAGTTCCATGGGCATCAGAGTCCCACGTGGGTTACTCGGCCCTACCAGTCCCTGATTGGTTGATCAAGGTGAGATATGAGTCACTTACTCCTGACACTTAGGAATGCAGTCCAGATGTCCATCTGGCACTCCCTAGACAGATAGGCGCCAATGGATGACCATTGATCATGATAGCCAGGCTTAGCTAAGTGCATCCCCCTTTGGGAGCTGTCCTAGGAAACCTTAAATCAGCCTGCATGAATAGTTTCTCTGTGGCTGCACCACAGAGATGAACAGAGAAATGGGGCCTCATTTGGGAAGGCTCAGAACACTTAATTCTTTCTTATTAATAAGCCTCGCCGCTACACTTCTTATGTGGAAGCACCACATTTTAGAGTGGTGCTTCACCATACAGCATGATAATGATCCAAACCATATGGACAGTGCAATCAACAAGTTTATCAGGTGACAAGCTTAGATTGTCCGAGTCAGTCTATAGGTTTAAAATCAGTAGAGCAATTTCCATGCTGAAGAAACAGAGAAGACAGACCACTGCAAAAATAAACAAGAAGTCATAGTGGTTGTAACCAAGTCTTGACAAAACATCATAAATGATTGCACAGTTTGTTTAGATCAATTGGATTTATGTACTTATTGGCAAAAATATATTACAAAAAATACTTACAAAAGAGATATTACAAAAAATACTTTCACACTCTAAAATGTACTTAATGTAAATTTGTTCAAATCCACACTACCTGTATATGGTTACTTAAATTAATCTTTAATAGTTTTGAAAAATATCGTACATCTGTACATTAAATTATTAGATACCTGGACATAATTGATTTGATAGATTGCTCTGTTATGCGTGATTTCATTGCAAATGATGCCATTGTCAGATTTTCCAACAGTTGTCTGAATACAAAAGAATCCAAAAATGAGAGCTTTCAAGCAAATTGCAATGCTGAGAATAAATCAACACTTTTCTGGCTATGAGATGAACAAATTAAAATAGTTTGAACTATGAGATCGATATAAGAAGATTTGTTTCTTACCTGATGACCAAGCCAGAGTAGAAAGAGAAAAGGTTCACTATCAAAGCAGATATCTACAATATTCATGAAAATACAATCATTGCTGCCAGACAAGCATGACTGTGTCACTGTTTTTGGAGGAGTCAGCCGTCCCACCCCCAAGGAAGTGCTAAAATACTATACCTAGCAACCTCAAGACAAAGATACAGAGTTAATCTGGAAGATAAGTAAAGAAAATTGGACCAATAACAAGAGAGCCAAGAAAAGGATCCTGGCAGAAGAAGAAATTGAAAACAACAACAAGAGAATTAATATTCTGCATGAAGACTGTCAAACCCTAGAAGCAGATATTGACAAATTTGCTGAATATGGAGAAGGCAATTCAGAATATTGCTCGTTGCAGTGTACAATACAAAAAGCAGGAGGCTTTAAGTGAAGCAGACAGAGTTTAAATATTAAGAAGCTGATCTGGAAAAAACTAACTGAAGTAGAACAGTTGCAGACAAATACAGAACATATTAAACAAACATAGGGAGAATACTCCATGACCAAAAAGTGATCAATTAAAGTTTGGCTTTTTAGTAAGTAAGGGTTTTTGTCTTTGGACTGACTGTAGAAATCAATCAGTTAGCAAAGCAGAGTGTGTGTGCTGGACAGACAGGTCAGAACATGAGTCAAGTGAGAGTGCAGTTCTACATTTCCCCAATGCAACAGAAAGTTCACATGTGGAATATTGTATATTATTTTGGTAATCATGTTATAAAAAAGCCAGCAGCTATATCAACTCTCAACTATATGCAGCTCCACTGACTACCCACTAAGCTAAGCAGGGTTGAGCCTGGTCAGTACCAGGATGGGAGAGCTAAGGTTGCTGCTGGAAGTGGTGTTAGTGGGACCAGCAGGGCACACCCACCCTGTGGTCTGTGTGGGTCCTAATGCCCCAGTATAGTGGCGATGTTACAAGTTCAGTAATAGGGACCGAACCAGTGAGTGAACCCACTTGCAGAAGCGAACAAAGCCAAGTCGTAATCCGAAAGCAAACCGTAATCGTAGGAACGAGCCGAGAGTCCAGGGGAAGCAAGATATCCGAAAGGGAACGAGTACCGAAGCCGAAGCGTGATCCGAAGTCGTAGTCCGTAGAGCAATCCGAGAATCCAGAGGTAGCCAGTAATCCAAAACAGAGCGAAAGTACCAATCCAAGCCGAGATCCGAAAAGCCGAAGTCCAAAGGGAAAAACTGTAAGCCGAAATCCAAGACAAACACAGAGTAGAAGAAGCGCAACCAGGAAGCTCGAAAGGGAAAACCAATACTGAGCAACGAGGTAGGGAAGGACAGGTGTTTAAGTAGGATGAGACGGGGGTGTGGTGGTGAATGGGAAAACTGATAGGTGAACTGATGGATAGGGGCTACGCCTACTTCTGCCTCCTCCGTTGCCGAGAGGCAGGGATCATAACAGGCGGGGGCACTATACTGTAGTTGGTGCCATCTTCTGGATGAGACATTAAACTGAGGTCCTGATTCTCAGTGGTCATTAAAGATCCCAGGGCATTTATCGATAAGAAAAGGGAGTTACCCCAGTGTCTGGGACAAATTTCCCCCCTCATGCTTTACCGTGGCCTCCAAATTGTCCCCATGTATGATTGGGTTGCACTTGCCCTGTGATGGACTGGTGCCTGTCCAGGGTGCACCCTGCCAGGCGGTTGTTGCTTGCCAAGTAGGCACAGGCTTCCCGCGACACTGTATGGTATAAAGCGGTTTGGCAAATGACATGACATGAAAAGGAAATTATTTTTGTTTTGAAATTGTGCAAACCATGCTAAACAATTTAGCAATACTGTTAATTATCTGAACATCAGGACATGTACAGTATACAGCTGGAAGCAAAAAATAATTAAATAAAGTGTGGATTTTGCAGCCTTAGCATTACTTACATTATTTACTTCAGATTTCTGTTTTACTTCAGAATATTTACTGATAGTGACAGCATATCACATGGTTATCTGTTGTAAGCTTATGTTTTGATGTTATATGCTTGTGTTTCATTTATAATCTGAATGTTTGCTCTAGACTGAGGCTCCTTAGGAATAGATTTGTAAAATATGAATTTTCTTAGCTTTTGAGCTGATGCTTAAATAAACATTATTAAACAATGAGGTGCTTTTGGCTTCATAAATGTACATGAAACAGAATACTATGGCACCGTGGGCGTGTAGGAAATACTGGAGTTTGCTGTTTATTTTCGCTTGTATACCCCCTGGTCTGTCTGTCATTGTGTCTCTATAAAGTCCCTTTGAGGAGAAGGGTTGGTTGCACTGTAGTCGTAGGGACTGGCTGTAATGTATCCTGGGGCTGGTATAACCTATAGATACTACCTCAAGCTACAGCCTTTATGTATTATTGAGTCAATGAAAAGCATTGAGCTCCTCTGTGTGCTAATTCTGGCACCTATATAGTATGTGCCAAAATACGTTTCTTAGGCATTTTATTTACAATAGATGAATTCTTTTCTATTCTGCATCTAATGGCTATAGCCTTTACTGTATATCTCTAGCGTATCAGCTAAATTGGACATCAGACAAAAATATAGTACTGTATAATTATAAATGTATTAAATCTGCTTAAGTACAGGCTACGAATAGTCCAAATAAAAACAAGAAAGTATCACAGCTTGTTGAGACTCATGTACAAAAATACATAATTAATTATTAATAATTGCTTACACTTATATAGCGCTTTTCTGGACACTCCACAGGTAATGGGGACTCCCCTCCACCACCACCAATGTGCAGCATCCACCTGGATGATGCGACGGCAGCCATAGTGCGCCAAAACGCTCACCACACATCAGATATCAGTGGGGAGGAGAGCAGAGTAATGAAGCCAATTCATAGAGGGGGATTATTAGGAAGCCATGAATGGTAAGGGCCAATGGGAAATTTGAGCAGGATGCCGGGGTTACACCCCTACTCTTTTCGAGAAACTCCCTGGGATTTTTAATGACCACAGAGAGTCACCTCAGTTTTACGTCTCATCCGAAGGACGGCGCCTGTTTACAGTATAGTGTCCCCGTCACTATACTGGGGCATTAGGACCCACATGGACTGCAGGGTGAGCGCCCCCTGCTGGCCCCACTAACACCTCTTCCAGCAGCAACCTTAGTTTTTCCCAGGAGATCTCCCATCCAGGTACTGACCAAGCTCACACCTGCTTAGCTTCAGTGGGTTGCCAGTTGTGAGTTGCAGGGTGATATGGCTGCTGGCGTAGGTTATACTTTTTAAACAAATCAGTATGAGTTAGGGGTTTAAAATTTATAAGGGTAAAGCTTAGAAGCCAACTGCAAAGTCATTGTTTGGTACTTCAACTGTGTAAGAAATATCTCTAAAATTCTGTTTATTGTTCACTTGCTTGTTAGCTGTTTTAAACATAAACAGGCTATGAGCACCTCAAGGTGTTTTCTACACAGAACTGTAAAATGCAGTTGCAGTACATTATACATCCAATATAGCACTAACAGTCTCTTCTTTAAAACTAAGCAACAGATCGAGAAAAATGTTTTAGCAAAAAGTTCAAAAAATTATATAAGATTTGAATTCTATTATCTCCCATCGGGCCAGTTTTAGAAAATATTCTTTCTGAATCTCAGTTCATCATTGACTATTAGATTTTGTTGAATTTAAACATTCAGAAATAATATTTGCATTTTTCAAATAAAAAAATAAATGATTGTTACTTCAGCATTCCATTGTTAATATACATTTGTAATAATGATAAATAGGCAAATGTTTCTTGCATTAGCTTCTAGATAGTTGTGTAATGAAGGCAATGGCCTTCATGACACAACAAAAAGAGTCTGTTATCATTAAATGTTAATATGAATGAGAATTTTTATTCCTGAATTCTAAAATTCATGATTTGTATAAAAAGTACAGGTATACCCTCATTGGGTTTCAGTCAAGGCTGCTCACAGACTTCATACTATATCTCAGACTTCACACACTGTATGAACACCCCCCAGGAAATGGTAATTCTGCCATGTTAAAAACCTGGCTTCTCAGCCCTATTGGAATTACTTTATGTAATGTTTTATTCGCATTGCAAGTAAATGCTTTTTTAAAATGTAAACTTATGCATAGGTATTTTTGTTTTGAAATTACAATTACCATATTATTAAAAATTGTGGCATACTGTAACCTTGCAACAGAATAGTGATTAATTTTCAACTGGTC
The DNA here is from genome assembly GCF_059453375.1 of Lepisosteus platostomus. Lineage (NCBI taxonomy): Eukaryota > Metazoa > Chordata > Actinopteri > Semionotiformes > Lepisosteidae > Lepisosteus > Lepisosteus platostomus. Next base: position 48,736,575 of record NC_142618.1, on the reverse strand, counting down.
AACTGGCTATAGAAAACAGTAGTAATATGTAATCAGGGAAAGGCACCATAAGAAAAACAGCTAGAAGCAGTGTGGAACAAATGCACAAGATCATTGGAGCTTTATGATTGTGTTCAAGAGAAGAACTCAAATTATACTGGGGGATTTCTGGCACAAGACAATCTGCCAGATGTCTTCTAAGAGACAGCTGCTTTTGTCACTTTTAACTGTGCTGAAAATACAAGGTTATCTCGGATAATCTGCAAACATATCTGAGAACAATCTTAGCAACAGAAGGGAGGAATAAATGTTCTACCAGAAGCTTGTTTATTTAACATATAATCTATTTATAATTCTTATAAAGTGGTTTGCAAAAATCTTTGCCCTCTTCCAATTATGTTCCTTTTTTTAATTAGGTAAAAGAAAAAATACACATTTTCAGAGAATATTTTGTTTAAAACCTAAAGATTTCCCAATTTTATAGGTGAAAGAAGTTAGATGAGAGGAACATAAAAAAACACAAAAAATTCTAAAACTAAAATATGTTTGTTCCATCAGTTGTAATTAAACAAAATAGGATGTCATTGGAAGAGAATGAATAGCTTTTCAAGGCACTGTCTGTTTATGTACTGTATAGTATATACAGTAGTATCAATGTGTACAGTATACTGTAGACAGAATCCTCCAAATAACAATGCTGTTACAAAATAGGGGTTATGACAACAGAAAATATTTAAAATACTGTATAAAATATATGTATATTCAGAATCCTCCAAATTACCATATAATAATTAACTCCTTGACTACTTACACATTGAACTTGTTGCTGACTTCGTTTTGTTATCTGATTGCAAAGTCAATTTACTAACAAGCCTGGCCTTCTTGGCAGAAGACGTGCTTCTTGCAGACTTTATTTTGTTATCATATTCTGAAGTTGATTTGCTACCAAAAACAACAGTTATGGTTAAATTATTCTTGAACACTAGTACGTCTTAAAATCTGATTGCGCCTCAAATTCTAACACTAAGACAGGAGACAGTCATAAATCAGCACATATCCATTCTGTTCTCCTCGGAACAGATGCCTTTCTTTTGATATCTCTCTACTAATTTTAATGTTAAAACTGTTGTGAGAATATTTTTTATATATTTTTATTCTATATATCTATGTATTATATATATCTATATATTTTTATTCTGCTTTGACTTGAGAATCAATTAGTTGCAACTTGGCAAATACCTACTGTATCTTTTCATTTTATGTTGTCATAGAACTCATAGAACTTACTGTAGTTGCAGACATAAAATTCATGATATTCTTGAAGAATGTCAAAAGCTAAGGTCTTTATGTAGATTTCCAGTTGTTGCTCTTTGGTATGAGTTAACATCCTCTTTTCTGATTGTATCTTTTATTCTCAGTATATGTGAGGTTGATAGCACTTTACATTAGATTTCTATTCAGCATTTGACTTTCACCATCATGGTGTATTATACAGTATGACTTTCAGAAGACTAAAAAATAATTAAATAATTATACAATTAAATGTGCTAAGATAAGATATAATGTTTACATACTGTATTTACTTGTTTTGTATAAATTTGAATATTGCACATTTAAAAGTAAAGTACATAAAATTATATTGGTGCTATTAATGTATTCCATACCGCTTTTAATACATTTTTATCATATTTAAGTTTGTCATTTTTATCATTTATCATTATTTGTACAATGAATGTCTCTGGAGGATACTGTATCCAGTATGCATAATAAAATATAGTGAATTATAATTTATAGTGAGTTAATTCAGAATATGATCGATGTATTGCAGGTTGTAATGAACTGAGGGAACAAAACTATTTAAAAATACTTACCCTATTTGTCTCATAATAAGTCAGTAAAAACAAGTTTTATTTGTAATTCTGATACATTTAGAAATTATATATTTCTCTCCTATCAGGGTGAAAGCTACAGTACCTTTCTTAAAAAAGCTAAGGGATAGAACCAATACTTTGTATAGTTGGTAAACACAATGGTTTAGAAACATTTATCAGCACATTTTGAATTTGAACACAAGTGGCAATGTAAAATATTCTTACAGTATTTCTAAATGTCTCACAGGTGTGTCTATAATACAATTGTAACGCATATGGCCTCCATTGCTTGCGAGAGCTGGCTTACCAGAGCAGTGACATCACCGCCCTTCCCTGTGAATAGCAGGGGCCGAAGCCGCTGGGCTGATGGGAGATTTCCCTTTGGCTCAAGAGGCTGGTTCCCTGTTGAGTGATGCAGGAGGATCGGGTTTGAGTCCCCGATGGTGGGGGGCCGACCTGATGCGGCAGCGGTGAGGTCACCCAAGTGAACCCCAAAGCGTTACGTAATGTTGTGTCATAGGTCATACAGAAATAGAGATTTTAATGAAGAATTTATGACAGTTCTGTAGTCAAACAGAACTATCTGCAAAGTAAACTCCAACTTGTTTTACTTGACTTATTTATAAATACACGTTGCCATTTTAAGAATGACATTTTATTTACTGTTCTGACTTTTCTGCAATTGTGTTTTTCAGCTTAGGTTTTTAATTAGGAGGTAATCATTAATTTTACAACCTTGTACATTTATGGCTTTTTTGTCTTTATGAGCAATGCCATAAAACTAGAAAATCAGGCATTTTAAAACAGATTTTTGATTAAAGTTATATTTAGTTATGTTCTAGTTTGCTGCAAAAGAAGAACATCCCAATGATTTTGTGAAAATTTCACTTCAAGTTTAATATCTACTGCACATGCTCAAATGGGATATTTAGTACAAGAAGAAATTTAAATTCTGCCCTCACATAAATACATTAATACATTTTTTTTCTGAATACTCATGTAATTCTCTCATGCATATCCATGTAGTGATTGTTAGTAGACTAGGCTACAACTTGTTCTGCTTGCTTTAGAAGTTATTAGAAGGCTACTGGTTGCTATGGCAATGGTTAAAATGTTAAGAATCCCTTAGAAAAAAAGTGTAGTACATAAAAGAGATGGAAAGGGGGGAAAAGACATTTACGCGGAAATGAATGAAGAGGGACAATAGGAACAAAAAGTTTGCCCTGAATAAAATGATCCTGTCACAAAATTATGTTTTTTTTCAAAGAAATTGGCATTTTGCCCTTTCTTTTCTAATAAGAACAATGTGCAATATGTTTTGTGAGAACAATTTAAGCTACACATTGTAAATAAAAATAGTAATAGGAATGACCTTGCACATTCCATGATAGTAACCTGGAGTTCAAGTCCCTGTTCTGCTCCTTTTTTTCTTGTTGTATTCCCCCTATTTTTGTCTTTTTTATTTTTTGTTTGTAATCCACAACAAGATGCCAGGGATGCATAAAAAAGGCACTTCTTCTCCATTTGTTTTCCCATTTAAGAAAAAGCCAAATTAATCAGATTTTCAGGAACTAGCTAACATAACTGTTGGAGCAGTCAAAGGGATAAAAAAAGATACCGAATACTCAAGAGTTTGGGCAGTTACTGTTTTGGAGGAACACTTTTGGCATAACAAAATCCACACTGTTCGTTTGCTAAAGTGAACAAAATGAAGAAGTTAGATTCATAAAAGAAATCGTAATGCAGGACCTTACAATACATAGAGGGGTAGAAGGAACAAATATAGAAATCGCCCAGAGGCTTCTACAAATACTGTACACTTGATATCAAACCAAATGAAAAATAAAAACAGGCAATCCAGCCATATTTGGTTTGCTAAGGATTTTGTTCTGTATTTCTAATTGTGTCACTTAATGAATTACTTGGCAATCACACGACCAGTGTACCCATTTGAAAGCCTGATGCTATGACATCTTTCACAGGCCCCCTTTTCATTATCTTGTTTTTGTTTTCTTACTAGAAGGATGGAAACTGTGATAGAATTCCTGAATAAAAGCAAATGCCGGGTGGTTCCCAACTCCAAGAGATTTATTCATTGAGAAGGTGCACAAGATATATGGAGGTCACTCTTCTAAAGGCAACAACAAGCCTTGCATTTTTATTGTCAAATTTGACACAGGCAACTCTTTTTGAAGGAATGTGGGCGGTCCGTACCTACTCAGCCAACAGAGGAATATACAGTATACTGTGTTTCGACCTGGATTAAAGTCTATGGAAAGCTCAACAGAGATGCACCTTTGCAAGAATAAAAAGATCACAGATGGAGGCAGGGGTCCAGTCCTTCCTTCTGTATCTTATAGTGATGAAGGTTGTCCGTGTTTGCAGTCATCATCTGATTGCTTTGGTTTAAGAGGTAGATGGGGTTTGCCAGATCTGAAAGGATAATCCCGCTGGTTCAGATGAAATAAGCATTGGGAAACCCTCTTCTCTTTTTATTACAAAATGTACACATGACTGTTTCTGTTTTGCCCTGGAATATATGCTGTCTAAATTCTCCTAATACACATTTAGATTTGTAAGGAGAGCAGAAATATAGACATGGCCATAATGCAGGAATATCATTTGAAACAACCAGAAGTTGATATATTTGCAAATAATCATCCTTATATATCTGTTGTAAGCCTCCTTTCCCACAGCAAAAAAAAATGTTAAAAAGCAGTTTTTAAATTTCTGTATTTTGGTAAGTGATAAATGAGAGGATTTTACATATTTGAAAAAAAAATCTGAAAAACATCATTTTGTTTCAGTTTATGCCACTGCAATAGTCAAACCAGATTTTTTATCCTCTCGTCCAAATCCTTGTTGGAACTCTTTGACTTAGATTTCATATAACATTCATTCTGAAATTAGAAGCCATAGTATTCCAATGTTTGTACTGTAATATAATACTGTATGGAAATAGATTAAGGACTGGTTAACCTTCAAGAAACATCATGAGGAAAATTATTTCTAAATGGGCAGAATAAAGCAGTGCTGCATGGATCTGCATAAACCAATTGTTTTTCCTTGATCTACTGTATGTCATTGAATTACTGTAGAATAGAGGGAGTAACACTAAAAAATAGAGGGAGTTAAAAACAGCAAGAGCAACAAGTAAATACAAAGAGTTCTAAAATCATGGAGTTGCCTTAATCCTTATTTATCCATAGTTTTCATGACAATAGGAGAGAGAATGTTTTGCTTAAAGGAATGACACCCCTTTATGAAAGTGGCAGAGTTACCGCTAGATAACTTGGTTGATGATGTATTATTAGTCACTTGCCTGATTTTCAGAAGGTGATTTACTGTAAGTAATTGTGTAAAAGTAAAGTGTAACGAACAGTTCTTTCCGGACCCTATGCGGACGACACAATCCAAAGAAGTGGGAAACACTAGGAAAACGTCATGCAGGAATACGGGACTGAAAACAGGGGGGCGTGTCCAAAGTGCGCTGGTGCACGGGGAGGTGTGGCCGAGGCAAACAATCCAGAAGTAATCCATAGAGGGAATCCAAAAACACAAGAATAAGTCCATAGCCAGGTGATCCATCCAAACAGGAATTAAAAACATGAACTGGGTCGGAACCGGCGGACAAGGAATGGGAACAGAGATTAAAACCTTAACGGGACCAGGCGCTTCCAGGTCCCGGACTCGCACGGTGCGGAAACCAGATGCAGAGCCAGGATGAGCGTCAGCGCCTGGCTTTTAAGGTGGGCTGGGAAAAGGGATCAGGTGCACAAAATTAAGTCTAAAGTGAAAGGGCTGGAGCACCCTTAAGGAGGGGGGACTATAATCGTGACAGTAAAGTAGTCATTTCAATTGGACAATGATTGATGTACTGTATTGCAACTGTGAAGTGGGACAAGTACTAGTTATTGTATAAAGTGTAGATTTCTCCCTTCAGCTAGGCTGGTTATAGTCTCACCAAGCAACAGTTATATCACTTGTATGTGCTTTGAAGTACATAAATTGCTTAAAAAAATCTTTCTATCAATTTATACAGCTGTGCACTTTACTGAAGCAAACTAAGTGAAGTATGTTCTTCAAAAATATAAACCCAGATTTTCAACCAAAATTTGAGCCCCAAAACTTCCCATTTTAAAGCCAGAGTCCAAACAACTGCTCTACTGCACTGCCTAGCTTCTTACATTGCTCAATTGAAAGTACTGTCTTTATATCACTAATATTGATTTACTAATAAATGCCTGGGCAATGTTTGGAATCTGCTGATCTTCAGTTTAAGTAAGCAAATAAAGTTAATTCATGTACTGTATTGTGTTTTAAAACCACCCCACGGTAAAAGGCAGAATGCAGTGGAAAAAAAAATACAGGCAATTGCAACCTGTTATAGCCAATTCAAATCAGGATGGGACAAAGACCAAAGGTGATGGTATCTCAGCACAGAATGGTTGTTGCTTGCTGTATAAATGTCTGTAAGATTGTAAAGTCTTCATGATTCCTGTAGTGAATAATACTACAGTATATGTAAGTGGAAGATACGCAGAAAATCTCAAGAACACTTAAATTAAAAATAAAGACACATCAAGGACAAAGAACAATGAAAATTGTAATTACAGAGTACTGAGCTCACAGCCTAAAATCATTATCCTCGATTTCACCACATACTGTATATTGCATTTCCCCTAAGTATATCAAACCTGAGGACAGAAAATATTTTTTTCTAGCACCATGAGATACTAACATGAAAATGACTGACTAGTGGGAGCATATTTTGTGTAGATATTCTAACAAATATATACTATTTGCTTCTGTAGCATAGTCTGGTTATGTTTGCTCTAATCAACATCACCCGTTATTCAATCTGGAGATGTGGGTGTGTTAATGTCATTGTATTAAAAACTGGGCTTTGATTTTTAGTAAGAGCAATACTAACATCAATGCCAAGTGAAATAACTTGTTTAAAAAATTTAGGTTGAAGGAAAATATGCTATATTTGCAAACATAACATTATACTACACTCTGGGTAAGTCATGTATTTAGATAATGTACAGATTTCTCTGCCTTCTACAAGTTGAAGCTGTTCACATTTGATTTATCTAAAAGCAATTCAAAGATTTTGTAATGCATAAGTTAATTATTTAAATAACACAGGATATACAAAAGAAGACCTAATTAACTTTTTTATTGTCCTTTTCTTCTTCCTTGTTCCTGACACAGCTTCTCACTCAAACAATTTTAGAATATACTGTAACCATCCTCCTTCGATTGTCTCTGGGTCTGCTTGCTTCCCAGCATACCACTTGCAAGCCTGATTTTCCAACAGTCTGATTTTCTAACATTTTCTAAATTCTTTACGCTCAAGCTTATGGTATTTAAACTATACATAATATGGTCACATTTTGTTAGTTGCAGTGGATACCTATGTGGTACAACACTAGTTATATAATGGTGTTTCAATAAAAAAAAACATTGTTAATACTTAATTTCTGTAATGTTTCCACTTAAGATTGCAATATTTTGAATAACAAAAAATGTCTCCAATTTTGTAGTTCATTCTCAATTTTACATGTTCTTGTCACTATCAACTTTCAGTTCTTTTTCCCTGTCGCTCATTTTCCACTGAGCATGAAAGAACAGCTATGGAGCTGAGCCAGTATCTTTGTGGTTTCGAATTGCTGCCAGTCTTGGTCTTTTCAACATAATTGTGCTAGGCAGAAATCAATGTATTGCATGCTCTGTCAGAGACTAAGATGTGAAAGATTGAATTACTTTGTGTTATTTAGACATGCCTTATCTTCGTGTAATGTCTGTTTTGTTCATTATTACCCGAGAAATAGTATATATACAATATATATGATATGAATTAACTTTCCTTGTGTAGGCATTCTTTGTAAGATTGCACACACAAACCTTAAGGGATTCATCCAACCATCCATTTTCTAACTTCCATTCAAGGTTGTGGGGGAGTTGGAGCCTATCCCAGCACACAACAGACACAAGGCAGGTTATACCCTGGATGGAACGCCAGTCTTTAAGATGTAAACTATGTGCATTAATTATAAACATTAACAAATATCTATTAATGACTGTAATGACTCCACACAGAGAGTACCCAAGGTTCAGGATTGATCCCAGGCCCCAGTGCTGTGAGGCAGCAAAGCTAACTACTGCACCGCCATGCTGCCTGTCTTACATTTTTTAACTATTTAAACCAAAGACATTTCTCTCTCTTTTGTGAACTGCATGTTGCTGAACAACACCCTGCTCATGAAAGTAATTAATTATAGTTAGTTTTAAAAGGTTTTCATTATGTCACTGATAAAGCAGTGGTAGATGTAGTGCTATTAACAAATCCTACAAGTCCTACAAAAGTTTAACACTCCACAAGTGACTTCCATAAAGACAAAAGGCAAACCATATGCCCTCCTTTTTCCTCAAATTAGATTGTCAAGAGCTAAGAAAAGTACATAATTACACAAAGACCTCAACATTTTATGTATCACTTGAAAATAATTACTACATGAGAACAGGAAACCAACCTGAAACTTATTATGTTAAAATATATCATAATTGATCTGAAACAATTATTTCATTTTCTTTTTGGAGAATTAATTAAATCTTAATTCACTTCCTCTCTCCCTCACATAGCTGTATCCTTGAATCTTCAGATTCATAATTACTCATTATCAGATAAAAGTTTTATCATGAACATATAAGAAGTAGATCACAACTTCTTATATGACTTATGACTTATGGCTTCATGTATTATTTTAAAACATATATTGTAGCTATTCTAAATAGCTCCAAAATTTATTTTTATGCTGTATATCCCTGAAGTGTTAAACTAAAATAATATTATTATAATTTCTATTTGAATGACAGTTCACAAAAAACTAAAAGTGTTTTGTAGATCCTACACATAAGATAGACTCTAGAGAAAGAAAAATAAAGAACATCAAAAGAAGAAAAATAGAAGTGAAATAAAAAAACAAAATAGAACTGATAAAAAGTTTATTTTCCTCCTTTCAAAATGTAGAGTATTGAAATCCCTTTCTTATGTCTCAGACATACTGTATGTTGGTCTTTTCCAGACTATAATCTGTGTGCCACCGCAGAAATAATAATGGTCACCAAGGACTTCCATGTGGTATGGGCAACTGCAATGGTATGACTTTACAAATTGGGCATTAGATTGTACCAATACAATGTACCAACTGTGGTTGTTCCTGTGTAATTAATGAAAATATGGCACCATGTCACCTTTACAAAAAAATGAAACCAATCAGAGAATGCATACAAATTAATTTGACTTGAATATTTCGTTTCCTGCTTTGCTTTTTTTCTTTGGTACACTGTGAAGCCTCTATAGCCTACAGCAGTACTAATGGAAGCAGCTGAATGCTGACAGTTTTCATTCAGTGCTGGAGTTCAGAGATGCATGCTCCATGCTAAGGGTGTCTTGTACTTTAACTTGAAAGAAAACTACAATTGATTGACATGATGATCGAAAGGCAATCTCTTTGAACTTACCCAGTATACTACTTTAGGATGTGAGAAGCAATATAAAAACTGAATAATACAGATACACCTGAACAGTATTCAGTGAGACATTCACTATTTGTGCTACTCAAGTCATATTATAAATTAGTTCAGGTTGGTAGCTGCATCAGCATGCTTAGGCGGCGAAGGAACAAGTAAACACAACGTTTAGGCTGTGGAGCCTTCTTCTTCTTCGGCTCCACAGCCGAAATGTTTTGTTTCCTCTCTTCTCTTTTCAGCATGGAATAAACCTATGTATTATAAATTCTGTATTTATGAATGGTATCAATGTAGAAAAACGTTTAAAATAGACATCATATAATAATAATAATAATAATAATAATAATAATAATAATAATAATAATAATAGTAATAATAATAATAATAATAATACAAGAACCATGTCAATATTTTAATAAGAGATATTTTCTGTAAACTGTTTTATCTTTCAATAAATGTACCTCTGGAACTCGTACAAAAAATGAACAAAAAAGGTTGATGGTTTTAACATTTATTTCTTGATGAAATTAAAGTTTTTTTCCCCAACAGGTATTTATAAACCCCAACACACATCAGAATGTTTTCAAGCCTATGACAATTTTCAGTCATGATCAATTATGGTTTCCATTGCACATGTAAAAAAGTAATTCCCATTGTAATTTTATTTTTTTGATATTAAGTACTTCTACAGCAAGTATTTCTTCTTAACTCATCTCAGCTTTGCTCCTGATTGATTTCTATTGCTCCAGTGGGGATTTTTCAATTATATGAGTACAAATGTGTTAATTATTTCTAAATGAAGTGACTGCAGGGATTACCCATAAGTACTCTAAAAAAAGACCATGCTAGCCATTCTGAATTGTTTCCATAGATTTAAACAATCACATCAAAACTCATTTATATTTTATTCTAATTGCCTGAAATTATTTTTCTTCACTGCTCATTTCTCACTTTGGTTTTGGACTGTTCCACATGGTATAGTGTCCATGGAGATCATAAAAAATCCACAAATACAACTACAAATGACTGTCAAGCAATTTATACTTATTTGGCTCTGAAAACTTAACATGTTAAATAGGTCTGCTTCATAAGGAGGAATACAGGGCTTAATAATAAAAAGGAAAGAAAGTGCACAAATGTCAGGGATTTACTACTATGTCAATTACAATGGCAAGATTCAACCATAATTAAACCCACTAACACCATATTAATACTGCTTTATTTATAAAAGGACAGTTTAATTCTCCTAGTAACCTATGGAATTTATGGAATTAGGAGGACTGCCCAAATAGAAGCGAATTCTGTGGTTAAATACTGTACTGTAAATTCAAACACCAGCAATTTAAAAAAGCTGTAGATATCCAAAAATGACTGATTTTTATTAATTTCTTTAATCTGTGCATAATCTGTGAAGGCTTAGAACTCCTTCACAACTGTGTTCTGCCTGATTTTTTAAAGATTTGCACCACCTTTTAAATTCCAGTCTTTTCCTCTGATTAGTTTAACCCAGAAACTTATAGTTAGAAAGTTCTTAAACATCTTCCAATGAGGTCCCATTTTGCTTAATTTTGCTAAACATCTACACCTTTTAAACACATTTATGGGTAAAATAAATTAAAAATGTGCTAAAAATACATTTTGTTTTGTATTTACCCTTTCTTTATTTCTGCTCATTTGTTTTACATACTTGAAGAATATGAAGAATAAGTAACAGGTTAATTCCATGCTGAAAAGAGGAGAAAGAAAACACAATGTTTCGGACGTGGAGCCTTCTTCAGATGTGGCTCCACGGCTGAAACGTTGTGTTTTCTTTCTTCTCTTTTCAGCATGGAATACACCTATTACTTGTTCCCTTGCAGCCTATGCATGCTGACGCAGCTACCCACCTGAAATACTTGTAGATTATACATTACCTCTTAATTCAAGAAAAAATTGTTTTCATATTAACGTGGCCAGCAACAGGCAACTTGATGGAGTATTAGAGACGATATACTCTGCTCAAGGAGAGATTGCTTGGGTGATAAAGGTTGTGCTGGGCAGTCTTTGTCTTAGTGTTCTTCAAGCCACTGTTCATCTCCCATCATCTCATGCTTGCTAAATAAATCAGTAACCTGACTAAACAAATCAGTAATAAATTATATTGTAACGCTTACGGCCGACAGGCACTGTGTAAGAGCCGGCGTACCACAGCAGGTGACGTCACCGCCCTTCCCTGTGATAGCAGGACTACAGCTACTGGGCTGTGGAGAGATCTCTCTTTAGCTCACGGGGCTGGGTCACTGCAGAGAGACGCGGGAGTCCCGGGTTCGAGCCCCCGACGGTGGGAGGCCAACCTAATGTGGCAAGGGCGCCCGCCTGAGCCCCCGTTGCGTTACAATATTGTACAAAAACTAAAGTAAAATCAATGAACCCATAAAGTAAGCCACCGTGTGAAAAGAAACATGCAGAGCAAATAATTTGTCAATAAAATATGCTCAACTAAAGTAGTTAAAAAACAATGAAAATTAAATTAATTAATCTTAACATTCAGTAAATAAAATAGTTTACCAGTACAGTATATAATTAATAATCAGCTAACATTCGAAATAATGAAGAACGATTTACACAGTTTTCACAATGTTCACTACCCACCACAAACAAGCCTATCTTCACATTTGAAATGAAATTGAAACAATAATGTTTAGATTAAATTTGACATTGGATACAACTATATTAATATATGTTATGCTTAGTTATGTGTAATAGTTTCTAAGTGGGAGTTTAACCCCCTAGTTGGAAGTGGACCTGGAATGCATCCCCCCCTCATTTTCATTCTAATGGGAAGTCTATGTAGTTTTGATACAGTATAATCTTTGTAAATCAAGAACTACCTGTAAGTAAACTGTATCAGTTTTCACCTCCTTTGCTATAGTAAAAATGCAATAACCACATACAGCTATGCTTAATTGACTAACTGTAGACAAAATTAAGATTTAGAATTGTTTAAGTCCAGTAATTATGTTTTAATGAACTAACTTTAATGAGTGTTCGAAGCAAATAAAGGTATAATCTGGTCAAGCCACCTTGTTAAAAAAGTAGTCAGCTGTTTTAAAGGGCATGTTCAGTGCTCACCAAAAGGTGATCAGTCATATCAAACAGATCTTTGATCTGCTTGTTGAATATTTATAAAATGTTATTATTTCAAAGAACTTGTATTCATCTATTACTAAACCTATATATACTTAGAGTTTCATCATTTCTATTGTAGCATCAATCTAGGCCACCACTAACAACAGTCCCGGCTAGATTGATCATTGGAATGGAAAACCTAAATTAGTTCATGTGCACATTGCTTTGACAAGTTACAAAATTAGTTGAATGACCTCTGTCAGACTGCAATGTTAGTGGTTCACCTGATTTCAGAATAAATGTACCAGTTTCTGTAAGGTCCCTTAATCAGGTAATTAATTTCAAGCAAAGACCCAACCATGAAGTTAAAGGAGCTTTCAAAACAACTTAGGGAGAAACTTGTAGAAAGGTAGAGATCAGGAGAAGAGTTAAAAAAATTAAAGACAATGAAAATGCCCTTAAGCAAGGTGAAGTTGATCATGATGAAATGGAAGCTATATCAACCATCCAGACACTTTCTAGCTTAGTCTAAAGTGAGCAACTGGATAAAGAGGACACTGTATTACCACTGTAATGCATATAGAAGCATTGAAAGAGCTACAGAGTTCAATGTTTGATACTGTAGGAGAATATATTAATGAGTCTAAATAAATTGCTGACACTCCATAAATCTGGCCTATATGGCAAAGTGCTAACCTATCACAAATCCCGCATGGAGCTTGCAGTAATTAATTTAACAGTTTTTTTTTGGCCAGATGAGACAAAATTGTATGATATTGGTCTAAATACAGTGTTATGGGTGCTGCAAACTCAACATTATGCATCACTCACTCATCAATATCCCCAATTTCAAGACTGAATGCAGCATTTTGTTATGGGTCAGCATTTCATCAGGATCGATTAGGATACTTGTAAAGTGGAAAATAGATGGTGCAAATTACAGGCTAATCATAAAGGAAATCCTGCTTCAGTTTGCTAAAGACCTAAATCTGGTTCCAGAATTCACCATTTACTTCCTTTCTAAAGAGGTTAGTGTCCCAGACATGCCTAATCAAAGTTGCCTTGAATCTGATAGATTTGTGGCAGGAGATGAAAATTGTTGTCCATTAACAATCCCCTACCAACTTCATACAGTAGATCCTGCAAACATTTGTAAAGAAGATCAGGTGAAAATTGTACCATCATGATGTACAAAGTTGTTAGATTTATCCATAAAGATAGCTGTAATTGCTGCTATAGATGCTGCCACCAATTATTGACTTAAGGGAGTAAATATTTATGCAATCGATATTTATTTTTTTCTTTGAAAAGTATTGGGTAAGACATACAGATGAGCTACAATCTGTTGATAAGTTGTCTGTTGAAAACATAGATTTCTATGACTTTGCTATGTTACATTTTCTGCCGTAGTGTTCAGTGAATGTAACTTTGCAATAATATGATTGTCTATATTTATATAGGTCTGGAGGTGGTGTGACACTTTCTGTTTAATTGCTTGACCACAAATGATATTTGAAGGTAATTCTACATGTGGTAAAATCTCATTATTATACAAGAGCTATTAATTTATAAAGCAGAATTTCAATTAGAAATAAACTTTTCCATTATTATACAGTATCAATACATTATATATACAGTACAGTACATACTAGTTACAGTATACTTGTTTTCCTCAGCAGGCATTTGTGTACATTGCAATATTTTCAGTTTAAAGAGTGCAGTTTTCCATTGTGTGGAAGAAAAAAATGACAAGGTCACAGATGACATAAGATAGGTTGGCCTGACATTTGCAGTAGGGACCTGAAGAATAATGAGAAATGCAAATATGTTTTTTCTTTGTATGCCTTTCCCACTGAAGAAAAATCTGATCTTATCTCAGGTCTTGTATCAGCAGAGCACATATGTGAAATTGGTTCGGTAATAAGACAGATCTAGCATTTCCTTTAACTCTGGTGACACAGTTGCAGTGTATCACACGCATCAAAAATGATAAAATGGTACTTGTTTTGTTTCATTCAGAATTAATGAGAGAAAAAAGAAATGTAAGGCAGTTAAATATTATCACAGTACATTCCTCCTGTGGTGAACCGTTAGCTATTAGAGCTATTAGACTAAACAAATTATGTTTTTAGATTTTTCAAAGTGATCTCATGAAAGTTAAAATGTATTGCTAATTTAAAGAACATAATATTGCAGTCACTAAATTCGGCACATTTCAAAATACCTTACAGTCTCTGTGCTTTGACCCCAAGCTTCTCTGTCTGTGTCTCATGGAGAGTGTTGGGGTATGCAAAAAAGACAAATTCCTAATACAAGAAATTGTATATGGCCAATAAAGTGATCTTATCTTATATCCAATATGGTACTGATAATGATGATTAAATATATAATAGTAATTGCTAACACTTACAGTATAGCACTTTTCTGGACACTCCACTTAAAGCCCTTTACAGGTAATGGGGACTCCCTCCACCACCACCAATGTGCAACATCCATATGGATGATGCAACGTCAGCCATTGTGCGCAAAAATGCTCACAACATACCAGCTATCAGTGGGGAGGAGAACAGAGCCAATTCATAGATGGAGATTATTAGGAGGCCATGATTGGTAAAGGCCAATTGGAAATTTGGCTAGGATGCCAGGGTTACACCCCTACTCTTTTTGAGAAACACCCTGGGATTTTTAATCACCACAGAGAGTCAGGACCTCGGTTTTACGTCTCATCCAAAGGATGGCACTTTTTTGAAGTACAGTGTCCCCATCACTATTCTGGGGGCATTAGGACCCACACAGACCACAGGATGAGTGCCTCATGCTGGCTCCTCTAACACCTCTTTCAGCAGCAACCTTACTTTTTCCCAGGAGGTCTCTCATCCAGGTACTGACCAGGCTCAAACCTGCTTAGCTTCAGTGGTTGCCAGATGTGAGTTGTAGGGTAATATGGCTGCTGGCCATGTACTTGGAATATATACTATAATATAGAATACTATGTACTCGGAAACTATGTCTCAGACATCCAATAATGAACATTATTGAACATGTAATAGCTTTAAAAAAAGTGCTTACACATAAACTTAAGGAAAATGTTATTACAAATATTGCACAGAATTTATGAACAAAACTGTATTTCTCTAAGAAGGTGTGCTTTTTATTTAAGAGATGTTAAAATTTTCAAAGTAAATTTAGAAAGCAGTACTATCATTTCTTTTCTCTCATGTTGGTCACAGATAATCAGATCATGAATACATTCCTTATATAACCCCACTCATTTGTTAAAAATGCATTTACAATTTTCATAGAATGAGCATTTCCTGACAAGCCCTTAATCATTATACATTATCTACTTTGTCGTTACTTTTATGTGGAAATAACCTAAGACACTTCACCCCTCCACTTCTTTTGTGAAATTCTAATATACATTTCTAATATTGAATTTGGTAGCACGGTGAAATAACTAACAAGGATAATTAAATGAGTGAAAACTTCTAAGGTTTTGGTCTTATGTCAAATGGGAATATGATGTTAACCAACTAATATGTTCTCCTTTAACCAAAGGGAACTTTTTAATTAAGCATGAAACACACGTACCCAGGTGGCTACTGCACTTCAATGGTAGATGATTTGGATCCCTTACTTTGGGTAAAACTCTTAGATATCCTTTGAGATGAAAAGTACTATAGAAAATCAAAGAATTATTATTCCAGTGCCATCTGACTCTCATAAGCTCACATTTTGCACTCACACAGGCATTCCCCTCCTGGAAAGCAGAGTTTTGCAGGTGAAATTGAAAAAGGAAAAAATGTTAGAAACCCCTGCCTCCCATGACACCAAAAGGAAACAGACATGGTATACTAAGCAGAAAAATGGAAATGTCCCTAAATTTCCTTCTACAGTATGTAGATGAACCAGCAAAAAACGTATTTGCAAAATTAGGTATTCTGCTTTAACATTCGTATTAAACCTACATATTTAACTAATATAAACATATTTAAAATGTAGGTATGTTTGTGTTGAACAAATTTAATTGGTGTTAATATAGAACAAATGTTACAAACCAATATAGAATAATAGGTTACAGAGTCCACTGTATCTTATGTTAAAATAAATATCTCATGTAAAAGGGTACAGTATTTAAACTATATAAAACTACTGTATGATCAGGACTGATTTAAACTTACTAAAGATGCTCTTTCACTCTCACACTATATTCTTTAGATAACTACCCTGTATAGCTCACTACAGTATTAAAAGGTATAAATGAAAATTATTAAATTAAGTTAGCATGTACCTTAGCTTGCAGAGATTTGCCGCTCCATAGGAAAGGGGAAACATGATAAAATGAAAAGCTCCCTCCCCATAAATACTGTGATGTTTTTTCACAGTTGTATTAAATTATGTTCTTTCAAAGAAAATATTTAGCAATATTACATGCCCTCATAACATGAACTTCTATGCAATCTGTCAAATGCACTTGTATTTCTTGTAACCTGTGCTAGAATTCACTGAAAAGCTACAGTATTGTGTATTTTTGTAGGATGTTTTGTTCTTTTGTAAATATTCTTCCTAAAGTACAAAAACAGTGACCTCGCCAAGAATACTTATGTAAAGGACACTGGGTTTGCACTTTATTTTGGTGTATTGCCTATTTTTATGACTTCTACTTCATAGACCCCTCTGGAATTATGAATGAGTGGTTTAGACACACCATTCCTGTAAGATTTTATGTCTTACAGACATAAAATAATAATAAATAAATAATTAATACGGTTTTTAATAATAATAATAATAATAATAATAATAATAATAATAATAATAATAATAATAATACATCAGCATCAAGAAAAATAATTCATATTACTTGCACAGCAGAACATATAACTTTCCTTTGATGATAATGTTGACTCGTGTAATCAGTTCATTTTACCCTGACTTGCAACCATGTCAGGCAATGTGAAACTGTAATGGCCCCATCGCTAGCTTGTCCTGTCATAAGTTGGCATTGAGTCCCAGTTCACTGCAAAGTGCATTTATTAATATGTACATATATTACAATCCACGTATTAATATTAATAAGTAATAAAATGTCTCTGCACTTCTGTCTGACAAGTTGTTAAATTTAACAAAACATTAAATACTGTCACAATTTTGTGCCAAGTCTAAGTGAGAGAGAAAACTGGCCAATTTTGGTGATTTCAACAGTGTAATTTACAATTAAATAAATTTATTTTCCTTAAAAATTGTACAGCCTGATGTTTTAGGTGCTGATCTAGAACACCATCATATTTATACAGCAGTTTAAGAATATTGCCTTCAGTTACTTTACTAGCATCTAGTCCAGCATATTCTGTGTACATGAAATGCCAGCCCTAGCTTCACAAAGAAGAGAAGCATCAAATACAAACCAGTCTATTCCTCTCTACCTTCTCCATCTTGGCTTCCAGCAGCTCTGAAATCACAGAGCTGTCCTAACTGATTGTCCTAACAATATTTTGTCACATGAAATGTTTTCTCAGCTTCCAGGTGGGGTTCGGACAGCTCTTCTGTCTTTATTTTTTCAATGCCCTTTTTAAAATTGGAAACCCTGAGCCTCAGGTCTACAGTTTTTTTTCTTAAGTCTTGCCAAAAAGCCAGCAGCAAAAACAATAAAGGCATTTGAACCAAAGGGAGTAAACTAGCCACTTTCTGTTTACTGTGCAGATACTCTTTACACTTATCCCATGACACATTGAAATATCTGATGTCCATGTCAAAAGGGAAATCTCTGAAATTATCTTTAAGACCAGGTTGGATCATTGGTATAATTAGATTGGCGTTTAGTTTTTTATTAAGTAATAGACATGAATGGGCAGAGCAAGGTTCTTCTAAATTAATTTTTGAATGAGAGAACACTACTGATTAAATAGCACCAGTATTGAACCATAATCTTTTACCTGGGGTTTTTGGTCTGACTGTGATAAAAAATACAGTTTAAGGGGTACACATGCCAAAGCTGTTGATTGTTAAACTTTGTGTCTTTATTCTTTGAACTTTAGCAGACTTTATTTTCATTAAGGACTGTAAATGTAAATCCGCAGTAAATCTATATCAGGAAGAACTCAGTTCAGTTCAGTTGCTAGTAACAAACACAAATATACACAATTTGTGTAAGCTCAACACAGCTGCTGTAAAAACAGCTACTGTAAAAACAGTTCCAATTTTAAATGTTCATTGCATGAACAAGAAGCAATAAGAGATGTTGGTGTTCATGTAATAAATACTGTATTTACTGTGGTTCTGTTTTCAGAGCATAATTTCCAGTATTACTGAATACCAATGCAATATTATTTGAGGCAGTGTTTGATGGAGTGAGCCCGAAGTCATACTGTAGATTTTGGTCACCAATGTGGGTAATCACATCTTCCACTTCCGTGGTATTTCCACTACAGACCAGGATAGAACATTTATATTTCTAGAAGCTTATAGAAAAATGGTGTCACGCCCTCTGCAGCCAGAGGGTGCTCCTACTCTGTCCTGTCCCTAGTTTCCTGCTTTGCTGTCCTTCTGGTCTCTCTTTTCGCTCTCCTGTCATTCCATGGTTCGTCCTTTCCGACATCCGTGACAAAGTGTACACATTTAATGTCAGAATTTTGTTGTAATAAATACGATATTAATATAATGTATTAAGACATTGATACTTTAAGTGTTCCAAGTTCAATAGAAGATGTTCTCTGTCTTTTCAATTATTATAACCTTGTCCTGTACATTTGGAGTTTCTGTAGTTCTATATCATAATGCTTATTTCATTTTTTTTGTATTAAATGCTAGCTAAAATCTGTTTCTATTTTAACAATAGATACATTCTTGGACAAATTCTAAAGCGAGTATAAGCTAACATTATAAAAAAAGACATTATGATTGGATTTGAATACAAAGATGCAAGTGCATAAAAGCAGCGGCTCTTTCACAAACTTATTTTATTTTTATGTTGTGCTGAATAGCTTTTCAGGTAAAGCAGTATAGATTCAGTTTTCATTAGCAATGAATCTTCTTAACCGTTTCTGTCAATATAAACATTAGATCATCTTTCCCTTAAGTGCAATTTCTCCTGCCAGGCAGAATGTTTCCTCCCTGCCACTAACCTCTGCTCCTGGTGCACAATTAGTCAGACACTGCCCAAAGTTATATAGGCATTAGATGCCCAGGGAATCTTCAGATTCCCAGGCATGATTGGTGCTTGTGATGCTGGAATACTGTCAGTGAGAGCATGGTTCCACTAACTGACACAATAAGACTAACTCTCCTGTTACAGAGTGTGTGTGTGTTGCAAATGTCTCTCTGGGTAATAGTGTCACAACCCCATTCCTCGTTTGCTGGTATTATATTTGTACCAATGAATAAGCAATTAAGATCCCCAAAATAGCTGAATAAAATAGGGAAAAAATAACAAAACTTTTTTTAATAGTATCTAAATCAGTTTTAAAGTTAATAAATTATTGAGAGTGGCATATTTGAGTATACAGTTGGAATGTTTTAGTTCTTACTAGTACAATACCACACCTACATATTACCAATAAGAGATTACATATTTCTGTGTGTTCTTTTTACATTGTATCCATAAGTAATTCATCTGGTTATTGACTGCCCAGTGAGGGCATTTAGACTTCCATAAAAAACAATACACAAGGGAACTGACACATGTTTAAGATGCCACTGCTCTGGTACTCTCTGTGTCCTCTGGGTGCCATGTACTGTACAGTACTATGAATGTGCTTTCTCTTTCTCTCATGTTTAAATGGTAAATGAATGAGAAGAATACTGTGTATATTATTACAGCTCTAGGTGACCGAGGTAAGTTGTGGGTTAATGATTGTCAAGAGCAGTACAGACACACGATATAAGATCACAATAAGAGCACAAAAGGGGAGAAGAAACAAGTAGAAGATAGTAAAAAGGAGAAGATAGAGGAGTCCAGAGGAGTTGGGACTTG
Organism: Lepisosteus platostomus; assembly: GCF_059453375.1. NCBI lineage: Eukaryota > Metazoa > Chordata > Actinopteri > Semionotiformes > Lepisosteidae > Lepisosteus > Lepisosteus platostomus. The sequence goes on along the minus strand of NC_142618.1, from coordinate 48,716,109 downwards.
AAGTTTGTATCAATCGAGAGACCCTACTTCCGAATCATCCAAACCAAACCTGACTGGAGCTACTGTAAGTATTTGAACCTTGTTAGAGAGAGAGTGTGCTGTGTTTTTAGGGAACTTAGGGTAAAAGTTAGCTCAGTTAGAAATGTCTTTCCTGCTTAGGGTGCATTTTTATGGATAGGGATATAGGCTATCATTTACTGTATTTTGTTGCATCCAGAGTGTAGAGAGAGAGATTTAACTGCAGGTTGCTTTGTAGAAGGCAGCTTATCTCATTTGTGGCCTCTGTAAGCATTACGAATTTTTAATGCTCAGTAGCAGTCTGGGGTTTTCTGGGTGACCAGAATGTTAGGCCTCTGAAATGCCTTGTTTGTAAATACTGTACATAAAGTAACTTTTGTGTTGTATGTTGTGTGTAGTGTAGTTTGTGTTTTGTCATTGTAATAAATATTTGTTTAACCAAGTGTGCCTGAATTATTAATCCTCTCAACAAAGCTGTGCCAAAAAAAAAAAATCCATGCGCCTCTAACTATACCAGCCACTCAGGTATATTGCTAGAAATCACTTATAAGTTGTGGGTTATGAATTATTTCACTAAACCGCTCGGTCAATTCCTGAATTTCACCAGTTTTGTAATGTATTATAATATACTATACAGTACATGCTTTATATACTCTGCTTGCTTTCTGATACATTTTGAGAAAAATGGACTAGATGTTGAATTATGTATGTATTATTATTGTTTTTGATTTACAAAATATATACTGTAATGGCTTTCAAAATCTGAAAGAGATAGCTGTTGATCAAGTCTCCTGATCAGGTGAAGAAAATGGATGGAGGACAAGAAGAACAAATAAATTGAACACACTGAAAACTAGTAAAATGTTTAAACACAGTAACATCTTTGAGTTAAATATTGTAAATACGTGATTATGTCAACATGTATTGAAAAGTTTTTTCAAAATCATCATTCTTATTAAGAAAGCGCAAAAAAAAATGTAGCGGGTACACACATACCTGTATATACACAGAGCCCCAACAATCTCTGTTGGTAGTGCATGAGACTCGTAATCTCAGGGTAGTGGGTTCATGTCCCACATTGGGTGCCAGGTCCTCCATGTTGGAGTTTGGGTGCAAGGCTAACAACCCTGTTCCATTAAAAATGTTATGGAAATGTTAAACTAATGTTATGGAAACTGCAACACTATGTTACAGCCCCTATATGCCTGAAGGCATGATGGGCACACATCCATACTGTATGTATAAACGAAGGATACAAGGAATCGTTTTTGCAGCAAATATCTTCCTCATGCTTTAAACTTTCTACGAATGTTTTATTACCTCTTATCAATTAAATGTCTGCTTAAGCAAGGTGAGTCTCTGTGTAAACATGAAGTCATGGAATCAAATCCTGGCAGGCACAGGCTGTAGGTTTACCAACCTAAGTTGTGTCTTCTCTCATTTCAGATATACAGTAGCCATATTAGGGAGCCATAATAGTACATAAACAATATTTCTCAGCAAAACAGGATTCCAGGTAACCCTGAGGTTCCTGTAATTCCTGCCATGTAGACATTGAGAAGCACACATCCCTTTTACTGTAAATGGATGAGATATGTACTGTATAGGACACACCTCATGGACACACACACCTACAGCTTTGTGCCTAGACATAAAGGCTCTGACTACTAACTTACCAACAGCAGAGCTTATTAGTCAGCAGAAGAATGATCAATGAAGCCCCATTTTTGTCATGTAAGAAAGAAAAAGATTGGTTCATAAAGCACAATGTTAGTTAAAGGGCACAATTAATTTTAAATTAATTGCTTGCAATCTAGTTAACAGACAGCACATAATAAAAGGATGTGTTGATTCTTAAAAATAAGCAGATTTTTTAAGATAAGCAAAATATTTTTTTAATTAAATACTAGCATCTCAGCCATGACCAATTCTAAGAATTCAGTATGTTTTTGTACAGTATTTGTTTGATTCTGGAGTCAAGTCCAGCTAGAGCAGAGATTGGGAGATTCGTTTTTCATAACTTGACTATTACTTTTTTTGTTATTACTTAATTTTGTCTTAGACTATTTAATCTTTTTTTTGGAACAAAAACCACAATGATTGACATTGTAGTTAAGAGAATTTATTTATCAAGACATTTTCTCTGTAATCTGTATCTTGCACACATATACAGTAGTTCTTTGTTGTTTTTCTCAACCATAAAATTCTCATTAATCATTTTTAAATACAGTTGTTTTAAAACTCTAATAAATAAAACAAACAGAGGAGAAGAATATTTCTCTACACATGCTGAAGAATCCAGATAAGGATGTTCACTGTTTTTAATATCAGACCTATGCTTTTTTATAAACCTAACCTGTGATTCTTTCAGTTCCTGAACTATATCCAGAATCAGAGGCAATGACAAATGTTCTATTCATTCAATCATTCTGACATTTTGTTCTTCAGCATCCGACATCACGCGGTATGGGAACACAAAGTATAATGGAAACCTTGCTTTTTACAGCTTTTATAAAGAAATGTGCTATAGGATTTTCTTTGTAAGAAAATGTACATATGTTCTATACAGTATATGTGTTAAATCTATATTTACTAGTTAATTTTCATCAAATGCCTTGCAGTTTATTCACAACCTTAAAAAGCAGATGCACATCTAGTATTTTGTAAATGTATATTTTCTAAGTAAAATACCTGTGAGTTTAAAATACAATACAAATTCTGTTTACGGTGTGATTTCATGCACAAACTTCAAATTTAGTCTGTTTGTTGAAAAAAAACAAACAGAATAATGTTTAATTATGGTCATAAAGGCAAGACAGAATGCAAAATAAGAATTATGTTTTCAAAATGCAATTCAAAGAGAACACATTAGCAGAATGTGATAAATTGGCCTTAATAGTAGCCCCTAGCTCATGAAACTTTTGAGCACATCAGGATCTCATTATTATACATAGCTCAATGCAATGACTAAGTGACCTTGCCAGGTTTTCATATTGTGGTATACAATTGCCATATTCTCCTTAAGCATTTCCTTAAAGGGTGGTTTTCCTCATTTCTTGGCAAGGTCATTGTTGGAATATACAAGTTTGCAAGCATCTTTGATATTGCTGTTTTTTCCAGATGAATTGTTGAAGTCACTTCAGAATTCTCTACTTGCACTCTACCCCAAGTCACGCGTGACGTTTATTGCACTATGCAGCTGCGAACACAATTTCTCTTCTCTGTACCCCATTTATGCTAAAAATCCAGAATTGTTATCTGCTAGTATGGTGGAAAAAAAGCTAAATGCAATTTGACCTATGTGAAACTTGGTCTGTGAAACATGTCTGTGGTATTAAAAGGTTTGAAATCACTTCACCCTGGGCTTGTATTGACCTTGGCCTTGAAGCTAAAATGCCAGTTTGTCAAAAGCAGGATTTTAATACACTAAATTCACAACATTCATGCAGCAGGAAAATAAAGGATTCTGTATGCACTTAGTGTACATTGCTTGTCCTTTTCTTATTGTTTGAGCCACAATTTGCACAGTAAGTTAAAACAGTTACTCAAGGGTAGGTTAATAATTAATTTCCTCCAATGCAATGTCCTCCTTATGACACTTCAGAACTACAAACATTTTATTATTTTTCCTCTCTAAAATGAATATACAGTATAAAGGCCTTGGGATACATGTTAATTAATAATAACGGTAAGATGTATTAATTAATACAACTGCAAGAATTTGGAAGTATTCTAATGCCAAAACTGCTGAATCCTTTCCTTGGACAATACATTTATTCATTATCAAATAAATTTTTAATTTATGTTTCAGATTTCCATAAAAAAATCACCATTTTAGTTTAACAGGGAAAGTGCTGGGTCTTTATCTTAGACTTTCTGGGTATTAAGAGATATATAAAATGGCTCTAAGAATGTTATCTATTGACAATGTCCTTCTATGACCAGTCTGAGAAAGGTGACTAATCATGCAATAATATGCATACAAAAAGTAGTCCATGAGACTTCCATATATTGCAACCTTGGAAAGGTGGAGAAAGAGTTTAAGAGATTTTAGTTTGCTATTTGGGACTATTATTTGGAAGTTGATAAGGAGCTTAGCTTCCTGTATGTGCGTAGAGATTGAATATGTCAGGCTACATTCTGAAAGTGGTATGTTTTAACGTCATTTGCTTTTCATGTTGTTCATACTGTACATGTATTCAATTATGGATGGTTTTACACAGTAGGTCATTTCCCACATCATGGCCTCCTATGAATAATCTAGTGGTACATCCAAAGAACCTTTCATCTGACTAGTAAAGGCTTCCATGAATGATCCATCATAGGAGCACTCCTGTGATCATCTACCATCTTGGTTAAAAAGTTGGACTTGGAGAATGTGAAGTCTCAGTCAATTGAAAACAATTTGAAGCCAACCACAGTGGTAAAGATTCTTTGGTCAGTCACAGAAGCATAATTTGACAACACTGAGCTATAAAGTTCATTTTCACTGCAAGCTAAATACAATCAGTTGTCATCTCCAAACTTTGAAAATCTATGAAACCTTAAGCAACAGGATTCTACTTCTTATATGCCACAGAAAAGACACTATAAACACAAAAGGAATCAATTTGTCAACTTATACAAAAGAACAAGTAATAGGTTTATTCCATGGTGAAAAAAAAGAAGAAAGAAAACACAACATTTCGGCTGTGGAGCTTCTTCAGGTGTGAGGAGGTGTGAGCAGGTCAAGAAAAGATTTGAACAAGCACTGTACATTATATATATGACTTAAGAGGTCAACTGATAAAAAATCACTATAGAGTTTGTGTCACAACAACTACAATTTCTATGTTCAGGCAAAGTGTTACATCCCAGTGTGGTCCGTGTGTTTGTTTTGATGTTATGTTCCACACTTCCTGACTTTGGCTGTTCTCCCTCCCCATTGGTTCATTAATTCATCCATCTTTGCCATTGTGACATCATTTTCAATCAACTCTCGACCAATCAGAACTCAGTTTATTCAGTATTTAACACTGAATTTTCAGAACGAAGGGCCTTTTCGCTTGACTTTGGTTCTGCTCGGCTCAGCTTCAACTTTCATTTCACTTTCTTTTTGCTTCGGCTTCGCTTCTCTGTTTTCATTCGTTTCACTTCGTGTGTGTTTTCATATAATTTCAGCTTTGTTGGTTTGTGTTAATCTCCTTGTACTTTCGTTTTTCTGTGTTTATCCTTTAGTTCGCAATTACCTTTTTCCTGTATGTTATTGTGTCCTAATTATGTACCAGTCACTTATTCACTTTAAAATAAATCACTTTTGCTCCAAAACTTGTTGTCACGCTTCCTAGTCCCTCACCAGAAATCCACCTGCATCCAAAACCACCCTAAATGTTACACCCCTTTACCTCTAGACACTTGGGGTCATAACACAAAGTCTCCAGGTGACCATGTTAAAAACTAGTTGCCTAACAAGTGAAAATAACTTTTAGTCATGCTATTTAAAGGGCTAGAATTTTATGTTTCTCAATAGTGGAATGCTCAGTACTTCAGTACTTTACTTGTAGGGCAAGTGCAAGGCAGAAGGGTCAAAACTGGTGTTACTATGCCATGGATGGGCTGTATCTTGCATCTCATTCGTTCCTTTTTCCTGAAGAATATATAACACAGCACTTTAAACCATCATTAGACTAATGTAATTTATGATCTGGAAAGCCCCACCAGGAGTAGACATGCAATATCAGTGAAGGCCATTGTGTATTCTGACCAACAACATTTTCCAGAATCCAACAGTACCAACTACTGATATTACTCAGTCACCCACTATCTTAGGCAGTTCCTTTTAACTCTAAATAGAAGTACCAATTAAGAAATCAGGGGTCCTAACTCACACGTGTGATAAAATCAGTGAAGAGAGCTATGAAATTAACAGATTTTAGGAACCTTTCATTGCAATTGGTAACAAAGAATTTATACTGAATCATAAAAGGCTACCATTTTATAAAGATGTACAGTAAGTGTTCTGTCATGCACAGTAACATACTGTGTCATTAATGCAGTTAAAAGGCGCCCAGGACATGAGTCCAAAATATGAGAAAGTCTTCCTAAAATCAATTTGACAAACAGTATATCACATACAGTTGTACAAATGATGAATAAGAAAACTAATTTATAAACTGCAATATTCTAAATATTTCAATTTCCATTACCTAGAACATTTATCAAATAAATCTTATCAAAAAACTTTTTTTCACAAAGTACAGTAACTTCGAATTATTTGGATATTAGTTCATGACTAAATTAGAAAAGGTTTGTAGGTGGTGTAAAGATGATTGTATTAGATACATAGCAAGAAATAAATACTCAAAACAAAACTCCCTACCTGTATCAGCTTGTGTATGACTTAGAAAGATTGCAAGGTTTCCATTCAAAGAATCTTGAAAATGAATAGACACAATGGACACATGGCCTGATGGAAGAATTAGGGATTTAAAGTGATATAACAAAAAAAACATAAATGATTTAGGCTTTGGTGGAAGTATGCTGAAATATGGAAATATGAAAACATTAAAGAGCTTACAGTAACATTAAATATTGATGGAAAACCTATTCTCCTTAAGAATGTAGTTTATTGAATTCCTGTCTCATTTTCAGGTGACATGAAATGCAGGGTTTAATTTTCTGGAGATCCCTTGTTATAGTGGATAATCAATCACTATCACCATTATATTACTTTCTGTCTCATTTTATCATGAGCTGAAATAACATACAACATGCAGCATAATTGTGGATTAAAAGAGAAATCATTTTGTCCAGATAATTCACTTTCATTCTATAAACTTAACGTGACTTCTTGAATATGCTTCCAGATCAAGATGAAGTAGGTATTATGTTCTCTTTTGAGGCAGATTTGAAAGATTTCATGAACCGAGAAGCTTATTTTGAAATTCCATGTTATTCGCTCAGTTTTTTCAAGGGCACTAAAAGCAAGGGTCACATTTTCTGGCAAATGTAATTAAGGATTGTTCGTACTCCAGCTTGCATCTGCACTTTTTAGGTTTCTTTTATCAGTGATAATAGGCACCAACATGTCACTATAATAATATTTTAAAGAATATAATGTAATGAAAGCCTGAATTGTTAGATGAGTGTTATGAGAACCAATATATTTACATGGCACAAAGCTGTCAGCCTGGAGTGCTAATGTTTGTACTGCAAGTGGTTAAATCAATTTCAATCAATTCTTAATACCAGCAGCTTTAAGTAAAAATGAGTCATGGGTCAATCCTCTTGATTACATTAATGATGCACCTTATAACAAGGGGATCCTGGACTGCTATTAGATTTTATGTATGACAACTCATGGTAATAGCTATCATTAACTCAGCAGTTGTTATTAATCATAAGGCATATATAGTATCAGACAGGTGGCATTTTTCTTTTTATGAATTTCCAGAACTATACTCAGAAAATAAATATTTATGAGAATAATATGCAAATGTTGTACTATGTAGTCCTGTATGATAAGTGAAATAAAATAACCAAATTTCCTTTTTAAAATAGAATGCCATGCATTTTTTCTTTTTACTTTGATCCAGAACAGTTTATCTTGATATGTCTACCAGTTATGTCATGTTTATGAATTTGTTCTATGTGTGTATTTGTTTATAATGTTCCAACGTATGTTCATCTTCCATCCTCACTCCTGATGGAAGGAGCTAATTACAGAAAACTTGGCAACTAAATCGCTGGCCACTTTTCTCCACCTTCCTAAGACACATCTGCTTAGATAACATCTGTGACCTCTCACCACTAATGTGCATTCTTTAGTAGCTCTTACACTATATTTAATCAAATGCATTTAATTCTCAATGTATTACTGTAATTCAATTTACAGTAACTTGTACTTTGGAAATGAGGAACGCATACAGTACCAGCTGTGCGTATTACTATTTTGCACATGCATTATCTGTACATGCTTGCAATTCTTATGGTACTTAATACTTTATGTATTTATTTTTAAATTATTTTGTGTTGCACTTGCTTTACACTTTCCATACTAACATTATTGTACTTATTGCAATATAGTTTATTGCACTGTGTATTGTCAAAACAAAATTTAAGTATAAGACAAAAATAACATTTTTGAACTCTGTTACTGTGATTTTTGGAGAATGTTTTCTAGACTTAATGTACATTTTGATAGAAAGATTAAGTGCTGTTCTTGAGTAAATGATGCAATGAAAGGCAAGCAGAAAAAATGAATGCAAAGAAACATGAATAATGACATTAACAGACTACCCCAAAAACAGATGATGTTTTTAGGGAAAGTAAACAGTAATATCACCCCACCTTAAAAAATGTCAATAAGGAGTGGTAAATACTGTAGCTCTGTCAGAGGAAGTAACATATTGTAAATATTAAAACTTATGTCTATGCTGATAATGGTAAAGATTGTCTATCATTTACCAATATAGTAAATTGAATACATTCAAGCTCTGTAATTATGTTTATGACCCTTACAATGCTGTCAGTAAACTCCAGTTAACACATATATACTGTATTTACACATTATAATGGAGCTGTTACAGTATGTGGAATTTTGCAAAGAATAGTTTTTCACTAACACAATGCTGACAGATTACTACTACCACCACTTGCATTCAGGACTCCTTCACCAGTTACTTGTGTCAGGCTGCCCTCAGTCTTCTTCCCTGTATTTCTATTCTCCTTAAAGTCTCAACTCTCCGACTGCTTTCCCCATTTTAAAAGAGGCCTGCATACCTCTTTTAAAAACATACCTAAACTATCATCCCTTCAGACTATTCCTGTTTCTTCTTTTCCCTTTACTCCAGAATACCCTCAATCAGGCAATCAGTGCACTAGAGCCATCTGCTTTAGTCATGAAGCTCTCACTGCTCATCCCACCTCCAGTCTCTATCCACTATGCGCACTTTACTGATCCACTTTACTCAGCTCATTCTGGTTTCCTCTCCTCCTCCTGATCTCTCAGAGACTGATCTCTATGCTATATTTGACTCTGTGCATCACTTTATCATCTAGTTAATACTTGCTAAGCAAAGAATTTCTCAGACTGCTCAGTTTCTTGCACTGGTCAATCCTGGTTCTCCTTGTGCCTTGCTTTTGCTTATACTGTACAAGGTTTGCTCTGTACTCTGCTTCCAATGTTTTTTCCCATGGTTCTCTTCTGGTTACCTTACTGTTCACTCTCTGCAACTTTACTTGGGTCCTCTCACCTAATTCTTGTGGGTGGGGTAGAAAGGGAATTAATACTTACTTTTTTAGTATGCTAAATATAGGATGATAATACTAGCTAACGTGACTTTTGATATATTCTGATGTACTCTGTTACTCAAGCCCTGCTCCACAGGCTCTCTATTGTTGTGTGGATCCAATTCAAATCTTAGGCTCTCACTTACCATAGCCTTTACCACTCTAGTTCTGCCTGTCTTCAGTCTCTTATTGAGTTCTTTTGAGCTTGAAGAAAATCCTGAAGATGAAATGACGAAACCTTGAACCAAATCCCATAATACAAAATAGATTTCAATGTGTTTATATGCACAAAAGCGATGCTGACTAATGCACACGTTTGAATGGAATGACAAACTTGACAAACCTTGGTGCAAATGAGAGAAAAGCATGCATAATCAACTTTCACCTTGTGTTCAACAACCCAACAACAACAACCATTAAAAAGGACTTCAATTAATATTAGTTTTGCACTTTCTCCTTCTCCAAAACACACTGACTCTAAAACCAGAGACTTTCTGTTTGTGCTACTTATGTCTGTTCTACTGATGTTAGTAATAATAAATCTCCTTAAGAGGTGGCTGGAAGGGGTGAAAGACTCTAGAGAGCTGAACACTTTTCTTGCTTGACCTTGTTTTTACTTTGTCATTCATTCCTATGGTAGTGTGACTGGAACCTGATGGTAGCCCGCGTATTATATTTTATATAGAAATAAAAATAAAATGAGCAGCGTTCAAATTGGAACAGCATAGAGAAAAAAAAAGACGCAGTTGTCACATTCCTTTCAGATGTTTGTGTATCAATCATTCCACTAAATGAAATGTTCAAGGCTGCTGCTTGGATTGTGTGCTTAACAATATACAAGATTGTCTTTCAATACCTTTTATTCATGCTCAGTATTAAATGATTGATTGATCCATCACAGCTTGCTTACTTGCTTTTGCCCTTTCTCTCATCCCAGGGCTTCACGTTTCACACAATTCTCGCATCATTGACTTTCTGCCAGCCATTTTGCCGGCAGTGCAGGAGTTGACATTTAATGATCTTTAGACGCAGTAATGTCACATTTATCACTCTTTATCAGATGTGACAGACCTAAATCTAAAGTATAAATACAAAGCTGTAAATTGGACTGAGTCCAGGAAGCAAAACATGCCTGAGTGACAACTGAGTTAAAAAAAACAACAACTGAACAACATCGTTAGCTACTACTGATAACAATCTTGAGTATTGTAATATTATTCTACAAATATTTTATACATAATTAAAATTGACACACCTAATTATGTTTTGCTCTAATATGTTCATGTTTGAAAACCATGAAAGAAGACTCTATTTTTTTGTTTAATTACCTGAGTAGTTGAACTGTTCATTAGGTAAGATTCAACAAATATTCAGACATCCATCTCAAAAGCATCACGCTTATTGTAGTTCACAACGGTTACACAGACAGTACTTGTAATATGAAGAATATGCCCTTCGGATATCTAATGTCCTTGAATCCTTAAAACCCCTACAGGAAAGGGGCATTTTAAAGCAGCAAATCAAACTTAACGTACATTCTTGTGAAGAGAAAACTCGAGTGAAAAAAAAAATGTGAACAGAGGGAGAACATGGAAATTCCACATAATTTGGTGGCCCAGCATCAGTCGAACCCAGAACCTGTGAACAGTAGTACGAACCAACATACCACTACCAGATGTAGAATGCTAAAAATGTAATATGGTAAATTTTAAAATATTGCAATTGATCATTGATTGTGATACTTTCATGACATTGAATTCATCTTTACTTGTGGAAAATCTACACATTATTTTAGTAACAGCAAGATGTATCTGACATTTACTTACCTTTTGATTTGTAAATGGTAAGAAAATGATAAGGCAGTAATCTTTATTTTATACAGATGTAAATCCTTACAATTAATTATGAATAGGAAGGATAATTAGAACATCTGTTTCTCATTTAACATTACCTAGAGATTTATCACGTTAAAGGGCTCTACATTTCCGTATGAAACATGAAATAATTCATTAATTACCAACAATGCCTGTCTAGGGAATATGGATGAGACTAGCCATGAGGTAAATCATGTAAACAATTCTTCTTGTACTACAATTGCATGGCAAATATGTATACATAAATGTCCATCATGAATAATTATATGTTAAAATGAATCTGTGTCCCATGGTAAAACCAGAGTTTTGAGCAAGAAGGAAATTGCTATAATGAAGTATCATGCTATTTCTCTGTGATATTTCCTGTTCTTTAATATAATAATGTCCACATGCAAAGCATATCAAAAAACGAAATGACCCACAAACAACAGATTTAGTTATTATTTTGTCCTGTAGCCTTAAATTTATACTATACTGTAGGTTTCTGTGTAAAAAAAATAACCTATAATTAAAAACAACGTATTGATTTTTACAGATGTATGTACAGCAATAAAAGCACATCTTTTCTATCGATCTCCAAGAACTTTGAAAAAGGCGACATGAAGTGCTAATGATTATGTGCTCCTTTAAAACAATTATAATACTAAAATATTTTTCTGCATTTACCGTATACCTCTTGCAGTGGACTGGCATCGCGTCCAGGGTATATCCTGTCTTAAACCCTTTGTTTGATGGCATAGGATCTGGCTCCCAAGTAACCCTATACTGGGTGGTTAGAAAATGCATAGATATACTATGTGCAAGACTATACTAAATACTGTACTGTACTAAATACAGTATACTGTACATCAGAAACAAATCCAATGATGTGAACTTTTACTGTATATACTCTGATAGTCTTCATTACATATTGATGGTCATTTCTGTTGTTACAGAAAATATAAATCTGTTTTAAAATTATCTTTACTATTATTATTTATTATTACTTTATTATTTATTATTAAATGTAAAAAAGGAGAAATACCATGTTTACATTTAAGTAGGTAAATTTATATATTTAAAGCCTGCTGCTCTGGGATTGACAGGGAGAGAGGAAAAATATCTGTTCTTTTAAGCAATAAATTAAGAGTCAGGAGAAAAATAAGAGTAATATAAAAAGGCCACACAAAGGACAGATAAGACCTACTGAGTAATATTAAATAAGTTAAAGATCAGGAATACCCAATACAATTTGGTTTAATCTGTTAATGTGCCAGGGCAATCAATGCCAAATGCAAGATTTTGAAAAGTATAATCACTTTCCTTCAAACTTTTGATTTTAGAGCAGTTTAAACAACATTGCCTTTTAGGGCACAGCAGTGTGGAGAGTCATACTATATATGCAAGAAGAAAAATATGAAGGTAACACTGAAATATCACCTGTCCGAAATTTCATTTCCATCCTAAAACACAGCCATGCCATCAAACTTTCTCCATACGTTTTGTAGAAATCCTAACCCTAACCCTAGCTAAGGGTATGGGTAGGTTAGGGTTAGGGTTCAGCATTCTTCAAATAATGAATGCAACCTTCCACTGATTTGGGAGGAAAATATACTCCAATGAATTACACTTTTAGTCTGAAATCACTAAGCACCCTTGTCAGAATTAAGAGAATGTATCAACAATGGTAAAATTCTGTTTTTTGACATGCATTCTGTTATTGGAATCTTCATGGTGAATGCTGCTCTCAAATGAGCATGGTTTCATGGTTAAATAGGTTAGGAGTCAGAAATACCAAATAAATATTGTCTTAATCTATTAATATGCCAGTGCATTCAATGCCAAATGCAAGAATTTCAAGTTTATAATCTCTTTTCTTCAAACTATTACTTTTAGACCAGTGTACATAACATAGAATTTTAGGGCAATACTATATATAGACCCCTGTAATGTATGCAAGAAAAAAATATGAAGATAACATTGAAATATCACATTTCATTTCTGTCCTAAAACACAGCCATGCCATAAAACATTCTCCATGTTTTATAGAAATCCTAACCCTAACTCTAGGGTTTGGGTAGGTTGGGGTTAGGGTTCAGACATTCTTCAAATGATTAATGCAACCTTCCACTCATTTTAGAGGAAAATATACTTCAAAGAATGACAATTTTAGTCTGAAATCACTTAGCATCCTTGCCAAAATAAAGAGAATGTATCAACAATAGTAAAATTCTGTTCTTTGATACAGTATGTATTCTGTTATTGGAATCTTCATTGTGAATGCTCCTATCAGATGAGCATTGTTTCATGGTTAAATAGGTCAGGAATATAAAATACTTTTTGCCTTAGTCTGTAATGCTAAGAATTTCAAGTTTTTAATCACCTTCCTTCAAACTATTGCTTTTAGAGCAGCCTACAGAACATAGGTGTCTATAAGGCCATATACTGTATGCAAGAAACAAATTATATGAAAATCTATGGCTTTTAGAGTTGTTAGAACCATATTTGCAAGAAAAAATAATATGAAGATAGCATTGAAATGTAACTTTTTCTAAGTACATTTTGTAGAAATCCTAACCCTAACTAAGGGTTTGGGAAGGTTAGGGATTTATATAATCCATGAGCATGTTTAAGCTTTTTTATTTTTTTATTTTCATTAAAGGGTAAAAGTCAATTGAAGACAGGGAATATACCAAGAAAACATGTATGTGTTTTTAAAGTACATTTGTGTACCATCATCTGTCAGTAGGTGTTTACTTTGATATGATGTAACCTTTCCTATGTGAGACTCCTGTCTGCTGCTTTGTTTTACTGAAAAATAACAAAAAAAGTGAGTGTTGATTTGCTCTGAGCTTTCCATAAGCTTACCCTGTCACGTATAGTAAGTGAATACAGAGGTGTTGAAAAGTTAGATTTACGCTGAAATGTTACACAGCTTCAAATGTCACATCAGGCCGGGCATTATGTTTTCACATTGACATTATGTCCTCTCTTTTCCAGTTTTACATTTTTTCATAACAGTCATCCCTGAATTTGTTTGTTTCATCCTTCCATAGAAAATTAGGAGATTACAAGAAATTCAATGAAATGAATAGTAGTTGCTGGATCATACATCCAAAGTGAAATTTACTGAAAAGAAAAATATTAAGTTGCTTGTTACAGATTTACAGTACATTTACCTGAACCTGCTATGATGCCAGAAGGGACAGAGACACCACACCACATTCGACATATTGTACACTGCAAACGGTTGCTGAAGAAAACCAAAAGTTGCCAATTGGTTAGTATATGAAATAAGATAATAAAAAATTATCTTTAGGAATGGAGAAAGTGATGCTGTATGACACCTGAAGGGACTATGCAATATAGTAGCCACCCTGCAACTCACAACTGGCAACCCACTGAAGCTAAGCAGGTGTGAGCCTGGTCAGTACCTGGATGAGAGACCTCCGGGGAAAAACTAAGGTTGCTGCTGGAAGAGGTGTTAGTGGGGCCAGCAGGGGGCGCTCACCCTGCGGTCCATGTGGGTCCTAATGCCTCAGTATAGTGACGGGGACACTATACTGTAAACAGGTGCTGCCTTCGGATGAGACATAAAACCGAGGTCCTGACTCTCTGTGGTCATTAAAAATCCCAGGGCGTTTCTTGAAAAGAGTAGGGGTGTAACCACCGGGGTACTGGCCAAATTTCCCATTGGCCCTTTCCAATCATGGCCTCCTAATATCCCCATCTATGAATTGGCTTCATTACTCTCCTCCCCACTGATAGCTGGTGTGTGGGGAGTGTTCTGGCGCACTATGGCTGCCGTCGCATCATCCAGGTGGATGCTGCACATTGGTGGTGGAGGGGAGTCCCCATTACCTGTAAAGCACTTTGAGTGGAGTGTCCAGAAAAGCACTATATAAGTGTAAGCAATTATTATTATTATTATAGTTTTCTTTAAATCCTTTAACTTGAGTGAGCAGTTTTAAGGAAATTCTCATGCATGTGCCCACTTACAGTATATAGCAAGGTATTACTGTGACAATTTTAGAAATGTACAGTTCTAGGCTTAAGGATACAATATTTGCTTTTCAGATGTTATTTGATACCAGAGTCCACAGCCCAAAACACTACCCCACAGTGCTACCTAAAAGGAAAAGGCCTGTAAAGCAAAAGAGAAAAAATAGGATGGTAAAAATTATCTTGTGGTTTTGTTTTAATTAATAAAAAAGTGAACTGTTGTTTAGAAGCAAGAGTACCTGAATTGTAATAAGAACATGGAACATTTATCTACAATGTGTATCTAAGTATGTTACTTAATATGTGTAACTAAGTTACTTATATCTTTATCTTTAATCGACAGGTTGTAATCAGTGTGCATTTTTATGACAATACTTATTGACAATGATATCTGGGTTTATCAAACAATTAATGAATTAAATCAACCTATAAAATAGAGTGAGTGAGTTAGTTCTATAGAGATACAGATGAATTTGAGACAGTTATAAGAATTAGCATTAGCTAATTAGTTAATAGCTGTTGAAAATAGTGGACTGGTATATACCTGTACACTTGCAGTGCTCTCTCCGGTGTATGCTGGGAGTATGAGGGAGGAGCTTTGAGAGTGTAAATTTGTGTGCTGCTAAGAGGTCTGTATCCTATGCTTCTCCTTTTATTTTTCTGTTTTCTGGTTTTTAACTGCTTAATAGTGCCTCCTGACAGGGAAATGGAAGCATAAACAGCTGGAAGCCAGGATTTATGGTCAGGATGGGAGTAGGTTTCATCCAAATATAGTGTGAGAGACTGTTCTGTAGGCATGATATTTGCTGCTGAGATGTTCTGCTCCATTGAGAAACGTGTCTTTGCAATTGGGTGTATAGATGAACATTGCAGTTGATATAGTGCTCTTGACTGATTACCTTGTTAACATTTTAGGTGGAACATGTCATATTCATCAAATGTACATATAGTATACTAGTTTTGGTACAGGCTGTTCCAGAAGTGAAACATTCCCTGACCATTTTTCAATTATATTATATTTCTGAGATATGGACAGATTGTACCAGGAGTTAAGCATAACCTGCAGTTGAAAGATATTGTTGCATTCAGGAAATATTTGTGTATGATTTTGAAAAATGTCAAGGAAGAACCCAATGTTACAATGATATTTAAAAGGTGTAATCTATGATTATATGAATTTTGTCACATACTGTAGGTGGAAATTAAGTACCTTAGCTGTGGGTGTGATAGCCACACAGAGAAGAACTGTCCTGAGTGGGGAAAGAAGACAGAAAGCAGATGAGCCACTGTGGCCGCAATTCTGCAGGAGCTGTACTTTTCCCTAAAGAGAGAGTGACTCAATTATTGCTCCGGGGAACAACACTGCTCCCCCAAACCTCCTGCAGACCACAGCATCTGAAAGAACACAATGTGAGCTCAGGGTGCAGGGGGTTAGAGGGGAGCTGTGATTATTGTAAGAACCATTTCCCTAATATTAAGATGCTAATTCTTCTAGTACTTGCTGAGGAAAGACACTGGGATGGAAATGTTTTCTGATCAAAAAGGGTACAGCATACAATGTTTCATTTGCAAACTGTGAGCATCTAAAAGAAGCTGTGATGTCTTGGTCCATTTCAGTCACTTCATGACAATCATTTCATTTTTTGGAAGCAGTGCAGCACAAAAGTTCATCTGTTCTTTTCACTCAAACCTGCAGATCTATCAGTGCTATCAGTAGTATACTTTGAGTGTCACAATGTTCAAAGTTCATTAGGGATTTTTGACTAGCAAGTAAAAACATGAGAACATGAGAAATATTCAAAGGAGAGACGGCCATTCAGCCCATATGTAGCTCATTTGGTTGCTACTAGTTTATTGATCTAAGGACCTAATTTGGCCACGTTGTGAAAGAAGCTACACAGTCATCTTTGTCAACATGTCAACATTTCCCCTAAACCTTCTGTGTAAAGAGTGTCTGCTATTCTCAAACTTAAGAATTGTTTTTTTTTATATTGAATACTTGAACAGATCTCCATGTAGTCATCTCTGTGCAGGCCTAAAAATTATGTTCTTCTAGTCAATTTTTGTAACATGTTGACCACAAAATTGTCCACAATATCACCCCCCCCCCCCCACACACACACACACTGTTCTCTATAATTTAGTGAGGGCGCAGCAGCCGTTATACTGTAACTCCAATCTGACAAAAGTTTTCTACCTAATACCGGCTGCTGCTCATACCCAGTGTCTTTAAGCACAGCTCAAGTTCCAGAATGGCTAAATGGGACTACAGTTTAGGTTTGGCATTACTCTTTAGTAATCAGCAATTACAACCTTGTTGATAACTACTAGGGTTGCTGGTGCAGTGTGATGAGCTACTCTAAAGCTTTAGACCTTGCATTGTAGAACAACGCTGCTGAAGTTAACTATGACAGTAGTGGTTCATCTGCTTTTGTTTTCCTCCAAACGCCAGTGTGTTTTTCGAATCTGCTAGTTACTCTTGTGCTGCAATGTGCCAATATCATCATCAGGGCCTCTGGAGGTTCTGCAGGCACTGAGTGACCTGTGTCTGGACTCTGTCGTGATAAATCATTGAACCATGAATCCATGGATGTTCATTCAGATTATTCAGATTAGTGGAGGGCAAGTGCTCAGGGTCGGACTGGCACAGTGCTTATTAGCCACCACTGAATAAGGGAATTGGGTGTAGTGGTGTAATTAATATACATTTCTTTATTTCTCTTATCAACCATTGTTTTCAGATCATGTTTCCTGATGTAATGAGAGAGAGACTGTTTATCATAGTTTATAATATTGTTAAGATGCACAATGTCTTTCTTTATTATCTGTATTTATGTTTGGTGTGAGAGTAGTATTTTCAGGTCCATATATCGTCTCAGTTCAAAATGGCAATTTATAAGACCAGAAAATGAAGGTGAGGTGAATATTATTAATTATATTGTACATATTTGTATGTATTTTGTAAAGGCTAGAGTTGTGCTGAATTTTAATTTTTATTAAATAAGTGATTATTTGAAGAGTTGTGGTATTTAGATAGTCATCTCTACGATATAAAATAATGCACCCCTTTTAATCTGGAACATATTTATGAACCTTGACCTTAACTTGAATGTTTTCTCTTAGTCTTTTAAACCGTTATTATTAATTTATTTTTATGTTTTTTATTTGATTAAAAATCTCAGACTACCTCTGTTTAATACTGCAGCTAAGTATCATTTAGAATTTCAGCTTATGAAGCAGTTAAGCTGCTGAGGCGGATTAATTAAATCAGACAGGACACATTTCTTAGATTCTGAGTAGTCCTGGGGGAAAAATGACTTTGAATTCAACCCTTTCATGCTTCAGATTTATGAATGTCTTATGTACCTTAGTCCTAGTTTTATATGGCCCTATGACATTGCATTAACCTTTAAAATATTTGTCATTTTAAATACTTTCAGCATTTCAATACATTACAGCACAAGTTTTAGCTGTCTATGAACAGGTATTAGATGTATCTATTTGCCATCTTGTTTATCTGTTTACCAAAGCAAATTAATCAAAGGATCTTAAAGCTATTTTCAGTGATTCAGATTTAAGGAACCAGCTACAACATCATGGTAATACAATGTATTACAGACACTCACAACCTGTTTTACATTGTTAGAACTAATGTCACTCATAGGATCAACTTCATCCGTGACTTTTAGGATTTTGAATACATGTTCCAAGCCCCATGAAATCTCCTCCGTCTAAGAATTAAGATATTGTATTTTAAAATCTTTCTGTATACAAGCCTTTTATATCAATTCTCAATATGTTTATGTCTTTAAACTGTTTCTACCTATCTAGTATTTAAGATATTATGTTCTGAAGACACAGTGACTACCAGGAAAGAAAGTTGGCAACGATGGAAGGATAGTAACAGTGAGGAAAGACTGCTGACATCTGGGAAAGACGAGAGATGGGGTGTAGAGGCTTTGCAGGCTGAAGCACAACTTTCTCGAGGAGGTTCCTATTACCAATCACTATGGAAAGATACATTATAGGATACCCCCAAGGTCAGACAAGAGCAGGGAAGGATGATCCACCTATAGGACAGATGACTGGTATGAATACATGTGACTGGCAAGTATTGACAGAACAGCTACTGTAAGTAAACTGACTTAGGTCTGCAGATGCAGGGAAATCTGTCGGAATGAAAGAGGGCTGAAGATCCATCAAGCAAAGATGAAGAGTTAAATCCCCAAAGAAATGTGCAATGCACACGGCAACCTGCTGAGATGGATTCTCCATTCTCTGCTGCTGGGGGCAGGATTCAAACCACAATCCCCAGAATTTCCATACACATAGGGTGAGGTCTGTGAAATGACTGGCTGCCGTAGCAAAGAAGGAGTGGAAAATACATTATTTAATGGAGACTGTATGATTTTATATACTGTAAATATCCTGCTAATAATATTTTCATCAGACAGGTGTATTCATTTCCAGCTGTTAGCAATATATATATATACAGTAGATATTAATAGTAAAAGGGAATTAAAATGTTAAATTTTCTTCATGAATCAGCTGAAAAGATGTATACAGGTACATACATAAATGGATACTCTAGGTCAAACAAATATAAGACATAATGTTCACTGGCAGGTTTAATAGACCTGAAACAGAATTCTAATATTAAACATGGTTTCTGCATACTTTGGTGGAAGTCTGTATGCCTAATCTTGGGATATTCCAGGGTTAATATCTGAATCAATTTTTCAGTTAAAATAATTTAGCCAACATTACAGATATAGCAGAAGCACTTCTTAAGAACAATGTTGACTGTTATTTATTTTGATTGTTTTTATCTGCATTCTTTGTAACAAAGAAAAAAATATTTGGATGACTCTGATGAAATAGATTTCAGTGCCCTGAGAGAAGAAGATCTTTTGAGACCACAATTTTCATTAAAACGTTTAGTCAACTAAAATATGTCAGCATACTATGTAAAAATGAATGTCAATTTTAACTGACGTGAAGAGGATATCTTGTGCAAATCTATTTCATAATCACGAAGCAGAGGATGAATAACTGTGCACTTGTTTTGTCACATACCCTTAGTTGGAACTATGTGTCTTTATAATCATTGAAGGGTAAGAATCACAGTAATGCTTGCTTTGTGATTATTGTGTGAATTTCATCTTATTCATTTTTGTATGGATGACTACAACAGTAATATCTGCATCTTTGTATGCTTATCAGGTAAAAAAAGACAGTTGTATATATGCTCTTCAGTCAGGTACCTAGATATTCACTTGAGCAATGAAATGTCCCCTGAGCCATGAGCCACTTTTATAACATTATAAAGGTTTTGCTCTTTCAGAGCTCACGTATACACACATACTCAAAAAGCTCTTAGTATGCAAAAACTGTCCATTCACAGTAATAACAAAGCCATTTAAAATGGTGGTATCAAACACTGTCAACTTAAAAAAAAACAATATTTGGTAACATTTGGTTCACAAGCAAATAGTCATAAATGCAAAAACACTACCAGGCAACTGTACCATGGACTAACCTAGGACTCTGATATTTCCACTTTACATTCACTGTGGTATGTTTAGGTCTTGGCTGTTTGGTATTTTTATTATAGCAATGTAAACTCTTTTGCTTGATAGGTGCTTTATAATTATCTTTACTATTTTCACTTTGACTGAACAAGTGCTTTGATTTAATTTGAACAACTTTATTAAGTAATTGTTGTGTGTTGCTCATATTTATTGATTTAAGACAAAATCATAAATAAAAAAATAATTCACCACTTTTTCTTTACAGTCACTGATAATACCTTCAAGGAGCACTTTGGATTCTATAGTCTCCCATTAGGATGTTGCTTGATTTAATTTTTTTTTCTGATTATTCAAGTTTAATCATAATTCTTTTTGATGTGATCTGCAGGAGGTCTCTCTGACTACATATGGTGCTCACTGAACATCATTTTCATTTTAATATATGATGATATTTGAGTTCACAGATGTTTAGATTTTAATGTTATTTGCTAGCATGTGCCACTTGTTAAATGTGGTGGCTTCTATAAAAAAATGGAAGGGGGTTTACTCTGTTTTCTTTTTTGTATTTTATTATTACCTATTATTTAGTTTCTCTTATAGCTCTGTCTGTTTTTTGCAAAGCTTCATTTTGTTTCATTCTTCTGCTTTCCATTGACAAAATATCTTCAGTCTCTCTCTTGTCAGTATTCCGTCTCCCTCCCCTTAAACTGATTTTTTTATCCTGTCATTCACCTCTGATGCTCTCTGAAGCTGTCTGTCTTTACAAGCCACCAAGGACCTATCCTAATATTTTACATACTATCGTTTGTTATAATACTGATTAAACTGGAATTCTTGTACAATTTTAAACTATGTGCTATTTCATTTGATCACATTGCAATTTTATAGGCTGCTCTGTGCAACATTTGTATTAAATACAATAATTATGCAAATTGTTTTAAGTCAGCTTATTAAAGGTAATAGAAAAAAATTAACAAGTAACAAATTCATCTCCCATACTCAGCTTCATGTACTTTTTATTTTGTTTATTTTTATTTATTTTGTTTTTGGTTTACAGGCATTCTCTCTCCCTCATTGTCCCAAAAACATGAAGAAACATGAAGAAGGCTTTACTGAAAATAAGTTTTTCTTTCTACTTTTCAGCATGGAAAAAACCTTTACTTTTTCTTTAGGAGCTCTCACACTGACAATTTCCCTACTGAAATGTCTAATTCTGGGGTCTGCAACCTTTCAGAGGGGCCAGTAGTTCAAACACTGTTTTTTACTGATTGCCATTGATACGTAATGTTAATAATAACAACTTTTGATTAATAAAAAATAATATGGAATATAATAATATCTAATATCAATCAATTAATATGTATCTCACCATTTAGTGTGATTCTTGCTCTTGCTTTCCCTTGCTGAGTTCTCCAATCTCAGGCATGTAGCTTGACAAGTTAAGCAGCACACAAGCTGCTGGGTGTTCAGTTATTAACAAAATTTCAACATTAACTCAGTTGGGCCAAGGCTGGCAAAACTGGGTTAATGTGTGAAAATACCTGTTCACAGAGGTATGTTACTGAGAGCAGTGAAAATGTCACTTTCTTCAAACAGGCAAAATTTCGCTGGTATGGACTTCCAATAGCTCATGATAGAGATGCTTTGAATGCTTTCAGTATCCTCAAGTGTGTTTCACATGTCCCGGAAGTTGAAGTTCCATAAATCTGAACACTGTAATTCCATATAATCCTCAACACCCATTCACTGAAACATTAAAAAACCCATGTCACAGGTATCAAAGCTGTCTGATTTAATAAGAAATGAAAACACTGGGGCAAATACAGTACATTGGAAATCCTGAAATCCAACGGTACCGAGCCTGTCGTATAAGGCATTATAACCTTTTTGACCAGACATTATGACCCATCATTTTCAATGTTAATCATATACTCCAATAATTTTCAGGTGATTCTCAAGCAGTTTTCAAGTACAGTACACTTCAATTGATAGCTAGATGTAACAAAAATTGCAGCAATTTTCATATTTAATGACCTGTTAGACAAAGATTGTCTAAAGCAATAGTGAACATTGTACAATTATTCTTTGGCTGAACTGCAGAGATGTGTGATATTTATGCCATCATTCCAGAAAATTTGGTTGGTCATAGTATTGTTTTATACAGAAGCACATTGCTGCCACCAAGGAAAATAAAATCCTCACCCTTATCTCGTAATCACGAGAAATGTATTGCATAATTACAAGAAAATTATCTCGTAATTATGACTTAGTAACTCTCGCGTACTTTATGTGCTCACGCGATAGCACAATTGTCGTATAATACCTATATCAAGTAGGTAGCTACGTCAGCATGCTTAGGCTGCTAAGGAACACTTTAAGGTTTTATTCCTTGCTGAAAAGAAACATAATGTTTTGGCTGTGAGGGCTTCACAGACAAAATGTCTTTTTTTTCTATTTATTCCATGTTTATTCCATGCTGAAAAGAGAAAAAAATAACACAACATTTCCGCTATGAAGCCTTCACAGCCAAAACGTTGTGTTTCTTTTTCTATTTTCAGCATGGAATAAACCTTTAATTTATTCCTTTAATAATATAGTGCTTTGGGGTTCTCGGGTTATCGCTACGTGCGGACTTACGGTTTTAAACCGAGGTAAAGTTAGCTTGAAGTTCGAAAACGATTTTGGCACGCCTGTAGCGTTTACACGAAACCTCTTAGAGTTGCAAGAATACTTCCTTTGTGTATAAAATACATTGTGAATGCTTTCTCAGCCTTTACTTTTTTGTTTTTATGACATTTTTTTGACCAGGCACGAATATTCTTTTGTCCATATCTTCGCAATGGAAGCACAGAACGCCTTCAAACCAAATGCATTTTAAAGACCACGACTTGTGGATATTTCCACTGCCTCTACATCAAACTATCAGTGAGCTAATTATCTTTTTTTAAACCTCTGGTTTTTCACCGCTGCGTAATTACACACTAACTGTAAGCCGGGGGACCGCTGTATACACAAGTTCACAATGCAAGAAATACTGTTCAATACGGCTTCGTGAGAAAAACCCGTATATGACCATAGGCAACAGAATAGCTCAGTATCCAATTACTCAGACTGTAAGCACGGGAATAAAGCTTTGTTTGATTTCTGAAACCTTTCTTTTACATCCTGTTTTCATCCAGGTAAGGGTCAACTATATTCACAATACTACCGGCAGCAGGAAGATTAAAATATTCTTTACTCAGCAGCTTATTAAAAACAGCTCCCATGATTTTCAAACCGACTTTTTACACAGAACATTGACACAGCTTTGTGTTCTGAATCTCTTTTTCTCATGCTTTTATTTAATGTGGCACAATGCACTGGGATAGGGGTATTCTGTTCACAAACCAATAGCATTTAAACCACAGCACCCACAATGCTACAAGTAAGTGTTTTGCACACTAAGCAGGTCCTCTGACTTTTCCCAGCTTTGTTTTGGGTTGTGGAACCTTTATTTTTTTATGAATTTTTGAAGATAACACTACAGGTAATACACTGGGATAGGTGGGTCTTCTTCGTGGCTCAATAGCATTTCAGGCACAACAGCCACACTGCTGAAACTAAGTGTTTTACACACCAGACAGCCCGTCTAACCTTATACAACCTTGCTGTGGCTGTGGCCCCTTTCTTTATTTTTTAATGATTTTCTGAAGATAACACTACAGGTAATACACTGGGATAGGTGGGTCGTCTTCATGGCTCAATAGCATTTCAAATACAACAGCCACACTGCTGAAACCAAGTGTTTTACACACCAGACAGCCCCCCTAACCTTATACAACCTTGCTGTGGCTGTGGCCCCTTTCTTTATTTTTTAATGATTTTTTCAATATGGCACCATTAGACAGGCGGTACATGGGGATAGGGGGGTGCTATTCACAAGTCAATAGCTCTTCAAGCACAACAGCCACAGTGCTGCAACCAGATGTTTCACAGATAAACAGATAAAGCTTCATTGCTTTGATCTCTAAATCCCACAAAACTGGTCCTCATGCTTGTAATGATTATGTTCATATTTGCTAAAAATTACAAGATTTCATTATGACTAAACCCCAGTCGAAATCTGTACAATTTCTGCAGCACTGGACACAATCATTAGACTGAAAGTGCTAGCCAAGTTCACCGTAGCTTCTAAATGCTTCAGTGCACAATGTAACAGGTTGTACATACACTGATGTAAGCATTGCTATCTCGTAATTACGAGATAATTCGTAAGATAAGGGCGGGGGGGTTCCCCTTAGTGGCAGCAATGTGCTTCCGTAGTTTTAAAATTAATTCTAGTAAAAAAGTTTCAAATTACACTTTTATTTGATCTAAATCCTATTCATTTTGAAAACTAAAAATTGTATCTTCTATGTATTAGTACAATCATCTAAAATAATAACCCCTAAGAATGCATGAATACCAACAAAGTCCTTGCAGCTTGCACCAGGTTTGTGCTTTATCCCAAGGTACTGTAGTTATATCAAGTCTTATACTTAGATTGCTAATAATATGAGAAAATAATACTGATTTTATATCATGATTGTGAGTTTGCATATTTAGCAGGACCAGATGCAATTAAAACGATGTTAGGAAAAGGCACGATGTCTTGGCTTTTACATGCAGGTGTTGCTCTTGCTGTATTTCCATCCTTAAGTTTCCCTCCACCTTACAAGTAATATGTTGGTGATGACAATTTTTGTTCCAAAACTTTATATTAGTAGACAATGTATGTAATAATAAGAAACATCTAAAATTATTTTTTTTTAACTGTTAAAAAATGCCTTCCACCTAAGATGAATTCATAACAAAATTATTCACTAAAAGTAATAAATAATTAATTAATAATATAGTAAAAGTAAGAAATAAAGCCAAATCCTTGTATAATATAAAAATCACTCTCAAAATGTAGGTCACCATGAAGAAGGCATTTGATTTTATCAAAGTACCTGCATATCCACACACAGTCAGTAAGCAAATATTTATTTTCTCTTTTTATAGTTTTTTGACAAAGCTCTTAAGAACAGTAAATCAGACTAGTGATTTGCTGTTTATTCTTGCCTGGTGATTTTAATTGCACTAAAAATGACAATCTAGACAGGAACCATACTGAGATCCATGTTGAGTCCACTAGGGTGCTTCAGATGTTTTTTATGGAATCTTCGACAAGGACATGTCTCCAGAAATCTTTGGTTTATTTTAATAATCGAGAACATAAATAGAATAGTCCTTTACATCTTTTTAAAGGAGCCATTTTAAATATTTTCTGAAGTTCCCACTAGATTTGTTAGTCACAGCTTTGTGGAGTGCAGTTATTTCAGTTATTCTAGCACTCATCAGGTGCTCAAGGTTTTTTAAATAGCCATTTAAATGGTGCTGAATATTTTAATAACTACTTTATTTTCATCTTGAAATAGCCAGTGTAAAAGCTGATACTCTTTTACTAAAATTGAGAGTTTCATAATGAAATAATGAGTTAATGAAAGGAAAAGAGACTGAGCTCTTCTCAACAAACACTGGAGTCCACTTCAAACAGTATGATAATTAAAAACCTGAAATGCTAAAGAGAGTTGTTGTCAATTGAACTGTTAGACTCAAAGTTTTAACTATTTACAGCCACTGTATTATGCTGAAAGGTATCTTGGGTGGGCCCATTATACAAATACTGATAATGATATTTTCTGTATTAGATGACATACTGTATTAAAGGGGTAACAATGTGGTGCAGTGGTTAGCATTACTGTCTGGGTTAAGTTCCTGGGATGCATGCAGTTTGTGTGGGTGCTCCGATTTCCTCCCACAGTACTGGTAGATTGATTGGCTTCTGAGGAAATTGGCCCTGGTGTGAGTCTGTACGTGTTTGTGTCTAGGTGTGCCCTGTAATGGACTGGTGTTGCATCCAGTTTGTATACTGTCTTGTGTCTGTTGCTTGCCAGGATAGTCTCCGGCTGCCCAACAACTCAGTGTTGGAAAAAGTGTTAAGCACTGTGTCCAACCATTTCTCTTTGATCTCTGACGAAGTACTGATTAAATCGTCAAAGCTATCAGTTTTTTTCATCTGATTGGAACATGGGCAGCCCCACACATCAGCATGAAAACCCCAACAGCCCTGTCCCATACATCAAGCTACTAGGAAACCGAGCAGCCCTGCTTGTCTGTTTGAAATCCCGAGTAGACTATCTGTCTGAAAACCCGGGCAGCCCTGCTGCTGTCAGTCCCACCTGCTTGATCCTCCAGGCAGCTCAGTTTCTGACAGCCAGTCTGTCTAAACACCCTAACAGCCCCTTTGTTCCTGCACCTGCTTTCCTTGGTTAACCTTGGAAAAACCCGTTGCCCGTGGTGCAGCACTGCAGGTACTCATGAGGTGACAAATATAAATCAGAAAACTATTCCTCTGAAATGTATAAATTCAAAATTCCTATCTGAAAAAATGTTTTAAAATGATATTACACATAGGGTAAAGTACTGATTTAGTTATTAAAACAAATATGTCTGTAACAAAGCTTTCTCATAATGTCTTAACACATAATGTATACTTTACATCACAGACACAGTGCTAATGCTTGAAAACAACCAGGGAAGCAGGAAAACTGACATATCACTACAGATATACTGCATTTCCCAAATATTATAGTGAATATTGCTTTGGTCAAATATGGTAGTTTATAAAACATAATAATACCTACTAGATACTCCTATTTATACTGTACATGTAGTAAACAAAGCTGTCACTGAGGTTCAAGCTAGTTAAATAATGAACTAATCCAGCAGCAGTCTTTTAGAGGGAGAGTCCTAGGAAAAAGAAAATGCCTGGCAAAAAGTATAATAATTCTGAAAATTTCCTGCACAATGTGTTTTCAAAGTTTCATACCTGAGCATAATAAATAAAAATAGTGATCTTTTAACAGCAGAAATCTGTTAACAGGTTAACAGCAACTCCCTCTCTTTACACAAAAATCCAATTATATCCATCTAGAGTCATTAACTTTGGAAGTGATAGTGTTGGTGACATGACCTTTGTGCACATCCTTAGACTTCATCAGAACCCAAGTGCTGCAAAGCTACACATACACATTTCTAAATTGTTAGCAATAGCGCTTTACAAAGTCAATGGTTAAAAAAAATGATTTGATTTCTGAAAATCTAGAAGTACAGTATGTTAGGATAGAATGATACTATTTATATTGTTATAATTTAAGCGGTCACTAAATTTATGAACAAACAGTTTCATCTGTGGTGTTTACTTAGCTGTAACTGGGGTAAGACACAGATGATGAAAGGGAGTTTTCTGATGAATTACCCTGCTTAATATTTAAGGATAAATATTCAACACAGAGAAACAGCGTAAAAAGACAGGTGATAAAAAGAGAGCAAGTAGAAGGAAGACAAGAGAAAGAATCACCCTCCTCTTCCTTTACATTTGTGCCATGTAATAGAACTTCATTCTGATTCTGGAAACCAGATTTTGGCAGAACAGAACCTTGCTATAGAGTGCCAGCTGTCCTATTTAATTTGGAAAATTCTGATTTTCATTATGGTGGAATCCTTAGGCTAAAAATGTTCTCTTCTAATTGGTGGTGCATTTTAGAACAAGGAGATTCACTTTTGGGAATCTATGTTATAAGAATGGGGAGTTTGTGCTGGGTCATATTATGTTATTTAGAATGCAGTTTCTATCTCACCTGTTAGCCTGTCAAGATGCTGAACAGGATTTCAGGTTGCAGGACTGGCATTCTGTGTTTATTGGTCTGTATAATGTTGGCCTCTGAGGCGTATTGTTTTGAGCCAGAGAATAAACTCACCTGCCAGAACTCCCATGCCTAAATCTATCACTTGGAAATATTTTCAGATTGTTTATGCTAATTATTTTATATTTTTTGTAACTAATTGATTTTCCGATCCCCTAATTTTGTAAAACCTCGTATGACGTAAACCAATGTTATCCACTAAAGTACTGTATTAAGCTACACATGTGATTATATTATTGGCTCATCAATACCTATACCTATATGTTACCTACAGGATGTATCAAATGATAACATATCACTGGACTGTGAGAGACAAGTGATTTTGCTTGTAATGTTAAGATAATAGGATTTGTAAAGTATGTGGTTGCAGTACACAACAGGCAATGACAATAGATCAATCTATCTCTAATGTACATGTAATGCATGAAATTACGCAGCTTGGATAACATACAATATATTAAAAGCATCTAATAAAACTTTAAAAAATGGATTGTCGGAGTAATTCAAATTAATTTTAAATTGTTCATATTTTTAAAACAGCTTTCACAAAAATACCATGTGTTACAAGTAAGTCTGACGTTTTATAAACAACTTATAACTTATAATAGAAATGTGACAATTCTTTTCATAGAAACGTGACAATTTCACATTTTTTGTAAGACAATGATTACAAACCTCTAGACACTAGACAAAAAAAATCAGTTATGTGACTCTCACCTTGCTAAACACAATGAAATTCTAATATGAGAAAGAAATCTTCCACAAGTGTTCTTCACGTTTTGATTGAACAAATTAGCACACTTCTACATGTATATGTTAGGTATAGATAAACAACTGGTTTAAATCACATATAGAGAAAGTTACACATGTCTTTGTTTTGGTGAAATTTGGAGCAAGAATAAGAGAACAAAGCCAGCAGACCCCAGGGGCATAGGTGGTCATATGCATGGGGGAAGGTAAAGATACACATACTGTACATTGTTAAGTTGATTTTTAAAACATAGATGCAAGGTAAATAAAAAAAAAGTGTGGCTTGACCGTAAGCGAAGAATGGCAATAGAGTAGAACAATAAATTATGAGTTTACTGTATGCATTTACTGTTTGTTTCTCTGTTTCTAGAATGGTCATTCTGTATCTTGTATTTTCTTTTTTAAACTGTTTAAACTGTATTACACTGTGAATAAACTTAGTTTGTTTGAGTTTCACTGTTTGAGTGAAACATTCTTTTTGGATTAAATAAACTAAAGAAAAATGAATTTTATTGTTGATGGAATCAAATATTGATGATTATACAGTAGTTTTAATGAGAACCGCAGCTTATAATTATAGTATGAAGCTGATTGTAGAAAAGGAAAGTACTTGGGATTGATAATGTCTTATTGATAGCTGTACTTTGTTTCTAGAAGTGCATTGTATAAACACTGATGAATAGATTTTTTTATTAGAATACATATTAAAGAGTCAACACAGTGGTTAGCATTTCTGCCTCAAAGCATTTCTGCCTTTGTGCCTGGGTTTAATTCTTGGGGTTCTATCTGTTTGGAGCTTGTATGTACTCCCCAAGTTCATGTGGGTTTTCACCAGATTCTCTGGTGTCCAAAAGATACACTGCTAGGTTAATTGGCTTCTGGGATTCATGGTGTGGGTGTGTGAGTTTGTTTCTGTGTGACTGGATCAGGGTGTATTCCTCCATGCATCTGTTGCTTGCCAGGATAGGCTTAAGAGCATTTTTCTAACGATATGTGTTAAATTTGTACAGTGACGTTGGACTTCAGTCTGTCGATGGAAGTACAGTATCCTTTATTAGCTGCAACTTTAACATGATCTTGTCATTTTGATTTCCTTCCTATGAACCACAGTGCTCATCACATATTAAGAAAATGTACAATGGCATCTTTCATATATGAGGTCCTGATGATGTCCTTTCTGTTTGGCTCTTTCTGATGAGTTATCTGTTGGTAATATTTTGTGAGGTAACATTTTACACAAAGGCTACTAATCTTGATTGCATTATACACCCATTATTTCTTTTGATCATATACTGCAATTACAGTATGTCCAAAACTGCATTTTACTAGTCTTTACTAGATAGTGGCCTTAAAAAAACTGAACTACACCATTCTATCTTAAAACACAATATGTTCACACTTGTACAAAACAAAACTTCTAGGAATTGTTCTTGACAAAATATCTGACAGGTATGAACAAAGCAGATAAAAAAGCAAATATAAAAATGTGAAAACGATCTCTCCCTGCTGCTTGTTTGAAAAGGACGTGGCCTAATTAGTTACCAACAAATTACCTGTCAATCAGAGAATAACACATTGTCTGTTCTTATCTCAAGTTTCCATCATGAGAACCCAATTAAAAGATGTACTGAGGCTGCAGCAGTTGCCCCAACTTCCAGTCCTCTTATATGATTGCCAATTAAAAAAGGCTATGTGAAGTTGTAAAGATGTCAGTAGTGACAGCTAAATTACCCTTTAGACTTTAAATGATTGATACTCACATTTTATTTGTTTTGTTCTATTTCTTCTCACAGGACAAAGAAAATAAGAAGTTTAATTAATAAATAAATAAATCTGAAAGGAAGTTTCATATTTTGAATGTAAATACCATCATCAAAAATTTTATTTTTTATGGGCCTCCAATGTTCAGAGGCAATATTTAGCATTTTTACTAATGACAGTAATAAACATATATATATATGTCATTGACAAATTTAGAAAAAAACTGTATCAGAGCAGGACAAATACATCATCACATGGAACAAGATTGTCTTTGCTTTAAAAGAGGTGTTTTAATGGATGATTACAGAATTTCCACTTACCCTGAACAGTCTTGAGATGGAAAAGAAATGTGTATTATTTTAAACTGATCATTACAACAGAAAAGAAACTGGTTTACGGTAAGCTGCTTTAAAATTTTATCATCTTACACATTGTAAAATCTATAAATATACTGAAAAAAAGGCTGTGAGTAAACATAAATACACTACAAAAACATGCAGTGGTCTTGCTCTGTATGCTTTTATTTTAATTTTTAATGGAGATACATCACTCATGTATCAGCACAGATTATACTATGAAGGTCCATCTACTGTATATTGCTCTACAAAATTACCATTCAGGTCTAATGAATTGAATGGGTGGTATTTCTCACAAATTGACTGCCAATAATAGAGATGAAAAAGTAATAATTTTTCATTATGTAAATTTGACCTCAACAGCTTCTAGACAGTGGGGTGTTTTATCACTTTTCTAGCTGCAGTCAGATGATGAAGGCTTTCATTTGTCTCCCTTAAATGATATTGGTAAGTTAGTCCTATAGTTGTATGGAACTTGGGTCAACAGAAAAATTTGGCCATAGTCAGGCTTCAATACCATTTTCCTGAAGACATGTGATTGTAATTCTAGTATTCTGTGGTCTTGTATTTTCCCACTGTATTGGTCAGCATAAAAAAACATGTTTGCTTAAGGACCTTATAAAGATATTACTGATCTGTAAATGGTAAAATTTAAACAATCATTTAAGCAGGATTTCCTATTATCAGAGTGGGGCATGATAGTAAAGTTGGCTGTGTTAACAGAAATCACATTTTTAAATGACTATATACATTTTGTATGTATATTTATCATATACAGTATACTGTATATACTTTGTATGATTTTGGAAACATTAACAAGTTCAGAACATTTTCTTATCTGTATTAAATATCTGCTAAAATGGGAATAATATTATATTTCATAATATGTACTGTAATTGCCTGTAAGGGACTGGTGTCCTGTCCAGGATGTATCCTGCATTGTGCCTATTGCTTGCCAGATAGGCTCTGGCTTCCTCCGTAACTCCGAAATAAATGCTCCGTAACTCCATAATAAATGCATTACAAAAATGATGGAAGGATGGGATATGTAATTGCTCAAGATGTTATTGATGTAAAATGTAGACATTGTGTGTTAGTATAATTAAGCAGTTTGCCTAAAAAGTGTAGTGTGATGTTACCAGATAACAGGAGATAAGGGGGGATGGTAGTGTAGAAGGTTTAAATTAAGAAAGAGAAAACTGCATTTTCTGTTTTAAGATACATGAATAGATATTGCAACACATTGTGGGCAAAATCAAGAACCTTCAAAAAAAATATTTTCATGTACTACCAAACATTATCAATAGGATGTTGACACTATCACATTTTACATTAGCAATTAGTAACACAGATGCATTGCTAGTGTTCATACATGCTGTTTAATTTAATAGTGTGATGTTTTAGTATGAATCTGTGACAGACTGGCAAGACTAAAACCTGCCTCAGGTAAAAACATACAGTACATTCTGAACAAAAGAGTATGGGACAAGAACTAGCATTTTAATCTTACCGTTCCTTCTCACAGTCAGTCATAAAAAGGTCAGTAACGGAGCAAAAATAGGCAAAATAAAAATATCACTGCTTAATAGTTGGAGAAGACCAAAATAAATTAAAATAGCTCTATGTCACATATCTCTGTCTTAGGATAAGAAGGGTCTCCCCAACCTTTCTATGGTGCAATCTACTTAAATAAGCTCACAAACTACTAGGTAGAAAAAAAAATTAGTTTGAATGGGAATGTGCACAGCTGTGTTGATTAGATGGGTTATATTAGATGACTACATGACCAACAGGTGCACTCTGATATCAGCAATCATGTATCAGCCTATAAGTTATTTCACCAACAATTATGCACTGCTGTAGACAGGCCCTGAGAAGCTGATGGAGGAAAGCTTGTCATAATATATTTAAATAGAAACCACACATATTTTAATGTCCATATTATTTATGTAGTTTCTTATTACATGTACAGACGTATGGGATTATTGTAATTGTATTTATTTATGCATTTGGACAAATATACAATCTACGACAAGGTAAAAATATCAACCAAAGCTTAACATACAGTATTGTATTACTTGTGGTGAGACCACAAACATTTTATATAATAATCATTCAAGAACTATTTCTTTTATTTTATCACTAGCAGATGCCATCTAATAGTGTCAACGTAAAATACAAATTTAAGCATGAAGTGCAGTTTCATGTATAATAAATCAGCATATGAAAATCAATTACAATAATGGTTTCTTACTGAAAAGTTAACAGATACAAAAAGTTAATTATTAATAATTGCTTACACTTATATAGCGCTTTTCTGGACACTCCACTCAAAGCGCTTTACAGGTAATGGGGACCCCACTCCACCACCACCAATGTGCAGCATCCACCTGGATGATACAACGGAAGCCATAGTGCGCCAGAACACTCCCCACACAACAGCTATCAGTGGGGAGGAGAGCAGAGTAATGAAGCCAATTCATAGATGGGGATTATTAGGAGGCCATGATAGGTAAGGGCCAATGGGAAATTTGGCCAGGGCGCAGGGGTTACACCCCTACTCTTTTCGAGAAACGCCCTGGGATTTTTAATGACCACAGAGAGTCAGGACCTCGGTTTTACGTCTCATCCGAAGGATGGCGCCTATTTACAGTATAGTGTCCCCATCACTATACTGGGGCATTAGGACCCACAAAGACCGCAGGGTGAGTGCCCCCTGCTGGCCCCACTAACACCTCTTCCAGCAGGAACCTTAGTTTTTCCCAGAAGGTCTCCCATCCAGGTACTGACCAGGCTCACACCTCACACTTAGCTTCAGTGGGTTGCCAGCTGTGAGTTGCAGGGTGATATGGCTGCTGGAAGAAGAGTTAGACTTCTTGAAATTTGTAGTTCCTATTTAACAGCCAACATTATTCCCTTACTCCTAATGCCTTTACTCACTTTCACTTTTGGCTATACCTTCATTGAAGTTCAGTGTTTTTGAGATTAGGGGCAGAGTGATGAAATGTTGGATTAGGCAAATAAAACCCTTGACAAACCAGACAGAAAAGAGCATATATGGAAAATGTCCAGTGAGTGTTATGTTAACATTGTTATTACATTGTTCTCGTCTTCTACTGGGAAGATGGAAGTGAATGATGAGGGAATGAAATCTCACAATAATGCTTTTGATATTGATGTTCATGTAAACATAGTACTCAATAATACCTTGACAACATCTTTGAGTTGACTGTTTTCCCATTCCTGTAAGAAAATCTGGTAGTGATTATTTACTGCAGGACAACAGTATTAAAATGGCATGATCTCATACAACAATATTGAAGTTTTTCCTTGGACTCATTTGTTTCCTGACTTAAGTCCAAAAGATCACCTGTGGGTACCATTCTGCCATTAACAGGAGACAACTGTGACCAACCTATCTCTTCCAATTGATTGCCTCTGCACAGTTAAAGTGGTGACACATCCCACAGCTACATCCAGAGACTGATCAGATCTACTGTATGTACTGTACCAGCTTTTTATCAATGCTCCTGAAGAAATGACCCAGCATTAACTTTATAATTTTTTTTGACAGTTACATTTTATATTGCAAATTTATCATGTTTTTTTATTTGTAGTTTTCTATACATTTTCTGTTGTTTCACTTGATCCCCAAGTTTAAAATATTTGATTAAATAAATTAGGGCTTAGTATTGCTCTTTCACGTATCAGTATAGCACTACCAACCTCTGATCTTAGCCAGTATTTACTGAATCTAATAATGAGCATGAAGAAGCATGAAGGAAGAGTAAGAGGATCACCACTCTTAGTAAAACCGGCTTCCCTGGGTTATCTCATTAATACTATCCCATGAAAGGACTAAAATCCCATAGAGCAGCCTTACTGATATACATGATATACAGTATATGTACTTCCCGATTTCATTTATCAATACAACCTAACATTTTTAAATAGTATGTAAGCCAACATTTTCATGCAGATTATTGCAGAGGTACAGTAAAGACTCATTTGACCAGACAGGTAATAGTTAACGGAGTGTCTAGTATCTGTACTAATGTGTTTTGTGGGAGTGTTATTAATATGGGTAATTCAAATTGTGACAAACATGACTTGCTGTTACTGGTATTATATTGACTAAATGTAACAAAAACTCCAGTGCACAAATTAAACTAAAAAAGATATGGGCTGTTTTGAACATTGAGGATATACTGTATATACTAGAATTGCAATATACTGTATATACAGTATAGTATGTATACTAGAAAATGTGTATATTTTTATAGATTGTTTCTATTACAGACTAATCTTGGATACTTACTCTAGACTGATAAATAACATTGATTAAATAAATTCTATAAATTATTTTTAAAGACATAGAATGTAATATAAATAAACAGCTCCAAGTGTCTGGATTTTATTTAAGACACTTTATTGTTTGTCCAGCAGTAAAAAGTATTTTGAATTGTTTGTTTATAGAGGGCAGATGCCATATTTACTGAAAATATGGAGCAGAGTAAGAGTAGCAAGAGTTTTAGATGGAACACATGGTCTGTTGTGATTTTTACACTAGCCCTGTTCACCTCGTGTCAAAATGTAGTTTATGTTATTGAATGAAAATACTATCATATATGTCTGCCTAGCTATCTCTTTGCTTTCATATTTACTTTTATTTCCACATTAATCTATGCTGTTTATGGTTTATGAAAGAGGGGTATTATGCAGTGACAAACTCATATGATATTAAAATGGAT
Organism: Lepisosteus platostomus; assembly: GCF_059453375.1. Lineage (NCBI taxonomy): Eukaryota > Metazoa > Chordata > Actinopteri > Semionotiformes > Lepisosteidae > Lepisosteus > Lepisosteus platostomus. The sequence continues at coordinate 48,680,048 of NC_142618.1, read as the reverse complement.
AGTGAAGTCTCAATGCATTATGTTTTTGATATTTAATTAATATGGTTTATTTTTTCCAAATTACAGTAAGTGCATGGTTTTCTTAATAATTTATATTAGAATTAATCCAAATTATAGATTTAGAAGTTGACATTTCTAATGAGTGCAACATATTTCTACTGTTTAAAGTCCTGTGGTACCACAGTACTCCCATGCTGTTGAACAAATAACTAAGTAACCTTTTTCAAATATTATGCAGACAGAATTTGCCCTTGTCCTGATCAACAGAAATGACCAACACACGATATTGATAAGTATCTTTGCATTTTCATAGCAATTGCTTATGCAAATAATACATTCCGCCAGTATAACTGGAATCAGAAATGCTTTTAGTTAAAAGGAAATTAACTAGCATGTTAAACTTTAAAATGAAAATAATCAAAAATATATTTATATTTTTATGGAAACTTGATGTAACAGTGCATTAGACTTGCAAAAATTCATATTTTCACTACATGTTTAGTTCCTACCCACAGTCTAAAGACAGTCAACTGGCTTCTGGAAAAATCAGCCCTTTCATAAAGTCTGTGCGTGCCATGCGATGGACTTATCATGCTGTCCATGGTGTAAGCTGCTTTGAGCTCGTAACTTTACATGATAGGCAACCTCTTCATCCAATTACTCTGCAAACCTGAATTGTATGAAAAGGTTAGATGGATAAATGGAATATACAGTATCAACAACAGATGAAAGGTAATATAACAATTTAGAATTTTTTATTAGCCATTGATCCCTGATGAAGAATTATTTTAGGTTTCAGATAGAATGCATACACACCATACCAGCAGTTCCAGATTAAGTTTAGTCCTGATGCTCTCCAACAACACAAATCCCTCAAGGAAGTACTCAGTAACTACCTGTATAAATTTTGGGCATGTTATGGTTGTTTTGTGACTTCTCCTGCTCAGACAATTCTCATTATCTCAAACATTCAGCTTGCGGGTATAATTACTGACAGAAATGTTCACAATGTTGGGTGGAGGCTGGGATACCATCTGATTGAATTTTAATGCATTCATCTGCAAGTATTGTTCTTATGGAACAAAATACAACAAAATTATATTTGGCTAATTCATCTGTATTTAATTCCTATATGTTGCAGTTATAATCTGCTTGTGGCTTCTAGTAAATTCTGTGATACAATGGAAAAATGCAGAGAAGTTTAAGAACTTTTTTCTTCAGTGCTTTGACTGGTCAGTTGGATAGAGATTGATGCTGATGAACCAGTCCTTAATGCTCTTTTAAGTTATAGTACAGTATGTGACATAGCTGAAAAAAAAACAGTCTGAACAATTTAATTCCTGTGTGATTATTTATTTCACAGGGTCAAAAATGTGCCACATGTCTTCTTGCATAGGCAACTCTTCATTATCCTTAGTGCACTGATAGCATAATATTAGGAGGTAAATGGCCACTCTAGCAGTCTGACTAAGTATATCAGAGATTCAACCACTCTGCTACTTTATACTGTAGCTTTGTATTCTCTGGAAATAAAGAAAAATGAAATTCACTTTTCTACAGGCCTAAGTTCTAGCATTCCAGGCCTATTCTTTTAGGATTGAAACCTAATGGTATATGTGAGTAATGAAAAGGGCTGTGTTTTTTAAATGTAAGGGAATTTGTATTACTTTTATTGTCTTCCAAGCAGATCATGTATATCCATAATGCATTATCTGGTTTAGAATAAACATTAAAGCATTAAACAAGTTCTACATTAGTTTTAGAGAGCAGAATGTCGTCCTTTTGAAAGTCTTTTGTTGTATAGAAAACAGCAGTACTAACGACTGTGGCCCAGTTAGTTTTCACTAAGCTTGGCCTGTCCTTGAGGGTATCTTGTGTTTAGTTTACAACTATCCTAAATAAATCTTTGTTTTGATTTTGTCTCATGTTTACAATGATAGTATTAGACTATTTATGAAACAAAGAAATAATATGGCCAGGCACATTGCCATTCTAGGAGACTTTTCATCAATTTTAATTAGATATTTTCATAGTAGTTAGTCGTTCCATAGTATTAAGTACAAAAATATGAAAAGACAAAGAAGATAATTGGAATAATTTTAATTAAAATGTAATGTCACATTTTTTAAAGCAATAAACTTTTTAAAAGTATAACCCTTTAAAGTTTTGTTCTCATGGCTAAAGATAATAATGGAAATAAAAATTCTAGTTGCAAGGCTGGTCTAATTACAGCTGGTAATGCTTTACAGCTAACATGATACTTGCACTTAGGAAAATGTTTAAACTCTGAGGGGATATGAAATAGCCTACAGTGATATATCAGCTTAATAGGGTGCAAACTGCCCTATTTACATTTGGAAGAAGCCGGCCTTTAGCACCAAGTGTAATTAGAGAAATGTCACAAGCATAATTCTACAGAATAATTATTTCATAAGGAAGGTTTAGCTATTTAAGCTTGCAGCTGTCTACTTCTCTTAAATAATTTCCTACTAAGTATTCTGTTTATCAGAAGCTGGGTCAAAATGCAAATTTAGGCTGTCATTTGTCAGTAATATGTGAAGAGTGTTTCTGTGCCTAAGACATTAACGACTTTAAATATCCTGTTCAAATTAAATTTAGGACCCAATTGTTCACACCCATACGACGGTCTTCATATAAGTTTTATGTGTGTAAATGCTGAATATGAGAATTCCTACTTACTGTAAAATTCTTTCAGTTTCTTGTGCTCTGAAATAAACAGTTTAATGTCAATGACATAAAATAAAACAACAATCCTGGAAAAGTGGCACAAAAAAAAGAATGAGAAGCTAGGAAACATATTTTTGAATTTGTAGGTAAATGGTACAGATAATGATTTTGAAAAGAAACCAATATTGTTCTGAAAAACAAATATGCTTCAAGGCGTTAATTATTGTTTATTTGAAAGTGCTCAGTTGTGAAGGCTTCGGCTTTTATTATGAACAGATTGTGCAGTTTACTTTTTCTTGAACTTTCTGCCAATTGAACTTCATTTAATGAGGTATTTATGACAGTGAGGATATAAATAATGCTAAACACATGTATAATGGTAGAAGGCATATACTTTTTAAGCAGAAAAACATTTTCTTTTTGTAATCAGAGGCTTCATTATATTTGTTTCCATAAATGTACTGTACAGTCCATTTGTTTTAATTTGGATATTAGAAAATTTTCTTGAAATTACATAAACCTTAACACAATTGTATTTTTGAGGACTATTTTTCACTAAAATGTAAAAATAAAACATAAAGTTATAGTTTTCCCTTTCATAATTATTTTTATTACGAGAAGTAGGGGTAACTAGGCCATAAAGTGTTAAACGCTTTATTGTACATTTCAAGCAGGATGTGATATGTTTTGTTTTATTTCCTGCCAGTCTGCCATACTTGTCAGATTTGTGGATAGACCTGGATACTGCAGACGTATAGACATTTTCTTCCATCTCAGTCACTGAAATCTGAAGCGCTTGTAAAATCACCATTGTAAGCCCTGATAAGTTTCTTTTTGGCCCATCTGTTTAGTTTGGGGACAGAACATGATTTAGGCTAGTATCGGTAAGTACGATACAGATTTGACTTCTTAATCATAGACTCCGTCATACTCAAAGGGATATTCAGTGTATTTGAATTTTTGTTTACATAATTTTTTATTATAAGCAAGTAGGACATTACTAGCTGCTTTCAACTTCGATTTCCAAATCTAATTATATTTCTAGGTTACGTTTTTGCTCCTGCACCTAATCTACATTAAAACTAATCTACAAGGTGTTTGTACAGTCTTGAATTTTGTCTCAGTTGATTTAGAATTTGCTGTTATTTCTACAGCATTTGCTAATCCTCATAGTACGCCATTTTACTAACTATACCAGAATATACAGTACTGTACGTCAATTACAGTATATCAATTAGGAACAGCAGTTAATATAGTTCCCTGTGGTACTCCACTGATTATAGAACCCCAATTAGAGCATTCATCCCTTAACTGTACTTGTAGTTTCTATCTGTTAATCCAAACACATACAGTATGAAGTTTAAACCTTAAAGCAAATGCATTAGCTAAAATAACATTTCAGAGACTGAAAGTCATATGTTGTCATTATATATGGCAACATATATAATGAATATATATATATACTATGTCTATCAATTGATTGTCTCTTTTCTGGTTTTACACAGCCTTCCCACAAATTAGAAGAAAGTAATGTTTTGTCCACTGTCTTCACATGCTAGATACAGATTGTTGTGCAAGCTAAAGCTGGTCAAAGTTTAATTGTAAAATCACTTTAGATTCCAAATCTTAATGCCACCAACTAGAAAAGGTGGTTTTGTAAACTGCAAACAATGTGAGAACAAATTAGAAAAATAAAAATCTACCTGAATGGCTACTAGGGCAAATATGAATATTGCATATTAAAATGTTTTTATATACTATATATACAGTAGCTGAAATTCAAAAGGAAAATGCTGTTATATTTAATATGGTCATTTAATTGGTACTTGGAGTCTGTTATGCATTTGAATTTTAATGGAAAGGGAAGAGCAACAGTTTTTTAAAGTAAGGTGAATAGACACATTAGGTCTTTATGAAATAGAAGAAACAAGCAAATAATTATACAGTAGTTTGAGTTGAGATCATCACAAAACATATTTTAAGAATAGAAATAAATCATATTGGAATTTCACCTTTTTGCTTCGGTACTGTATGTGACTATTTGAAGAATTACAAAGTTTCCAGCGTTATGTCCTACATTCAATTTCTAATTATTCTCTATTAAACACAATTTTTTGAATAGAAACCAAAAGAATGTAGAGTTTTAGTAAAAAATTGGTAAATCTAAAAAGGAGGAAATTTGTCTGGTAAGGTTATCACAGAGGCGTTATCTGACAAATTGTATGATAAACCTTTCCAAGACATATTTGAGGAGATGGTAAATTGGTACAGAGACCAGAAGTTGAAGAGTCAGCATTGATCTGCTCAGCATTTAACAAGAGGTAAATATTTACTGCAGTACTTTTAACAGTTTTAATGCATCATTTTAAGTGTACTGAAATAAATAACCCAGGGCTTTATTGATTTTAAGTCCTTTATGTTAAATTAAAATGAACTTGGACCCAATATTTTAAAAAATATTCTTATAGAAATATGTAATAAACTAGTCAATATACAATGCATCAGAATTTATATTAAGCATGGATTTTCATTTGCAAACTGGAAATTCTTTGCTAGGATTCTGCAACATTATGTTCTGAAATGGTGGGTTAGCACTTCAGTGAAATGACAGGAGGTACAGTATATCTCCCCAGAGAAAGGCCTGAGTATGCACACTTTTAATCTGAAGACCTGCTGACATCATGCAAGAGACATAATGCAGTATTATATGATATATCTTCATAATACATCACACAATACTGCATAAACAAATGATGATTATCACACAAGGTAGTAAATCAATATAGAGCATCTGTATAAACAATTTTTCAGTATTCTTTGAGGTGAAGCTACCATTTCTTGAATGTTTTTTGTTTTGAATTTCATAGCTTGTTTTGTTGTATTGAGAAATGAAAAACAGTTTAGAATGTTTGAAAAAAGTAAACATTTGTTCGCTTCTATAACTTAAAGTTGAAACAATTTTCTGTGTTTCCTCTTTGGTTTTAAGTGCCTGAATGAATACTGGGAAGACATTTCATTGCTTGTTAGCACTTTGTGCTCAAATTCTAACCAAATATCTCTTTGATGTCTTTGAATATTTCATTTTATCTTGGTTAAAAAATAGCTGTTCACTGTTGTAATTGTTCACTGTTGGTAACTAATTTAATCAATCATTCTAATTAAATTTGTGTGTGAAACAAATGTTATTAATACATTTATATTAATGAATATATTGTAACGCATACGGCCACCATTGAGTGTGTAAGAGCCGGCTTACCAGAGCGGTGGCGTCACCGCCCTCCCCCGTTGATAGCAGGGCCCGCAGCCCCTGGGCTGACGGGAGATCTTCCTTTAGCTCAAGCGGCTGGGTCCCTGTTGAGCTACGCTGGCGGTAGCGGGTTTGAGTCCCCGACGGTGGGGGGCCGACTTAAGCGGCAACCGCAAGGGCGCCAGCCTGAACCCCAGTGCGTTACAATATATTAATACATACAGTGTAGACATTGCTTTCTATGAAACATTTGAAAAAATACAATCCTTTAATTTTAATGATTTTTTTGTAACAGAGCAAGTTATTAGAGCAAGCTATCCTGTCGTTACAATATATGTGACAGTGGGCTCTCTGTAAATGCACTGAACGGAAACCAAAAATAAAAAAGTAGCCTTGTTAGTTTAACTGCACTTTTTTCATGGCTCACTAAAGATAAACCACAAAACCAAATGAACCTCAGAAGATGACAAAGAAAATATGAATCAATATGACTCATATGCATGCTGCACAACAACACTTTGCTACTACAGGTGTGTTATTTTGCAGCTAGCATACAAACAAAACATTGGGAATCTTAACTGGGGACTACTTCACAAAGCAGGTTTAACTATGTAGGCATCCTCTTACGAGGCACCAGTAAATCTATGGTTTTGTACTTAACTTGGACAAGTATTAATTGTAGCAGCAAGTCACAAAATGATTCTTCTGATGGCTATTAGAATCAACCTTGCGGGATAACTCAAACAACACACACACACGGGTACTAATACACAAGAATACATTTATTAATACATAAAATGTGCATATAAACATAACAGGTCTTATCGTGAGGGTTAGCAGAATACAAAAAGTATATATTCAATCACGAACAGTTACAAATACCAAGAGGGACATACGTTCAGTATATCATTCATTTAGACCATTTCGTAAATGAACTTGGATTACAACTTCTACACTACTCAAAGCAAGTACATCACTCATAGGAATTAACTTGATATCAACTGGAGTTGAGGTAACAATTGAATCTCGAGCTGTAATGCAGAATGTTGAATACTCATCCAATCTGTGGGGATTCAGATCTCCCGCAGGCACAAAGAAGCAGTGGCAGGCTTGTTGCTGTCCAATCGGCGCTCTCTCGCTCTGTGCCAGGCATTGTTGTTGCGGCTTGCGACATGGTGGGAGAGATTCCTGCTGCAATGCGCTGCTGATGCTCTCTGAAGACCAGCTAGTTAGTGTTGGCTGAAACTAGCAGAGTTTGTACACAGGAGAAAAGAGACTGCGGGTCCAAGCAGGTCACATTCCTCAGGCAGGAAGAAACACAGTTAATTCCTGATGAAGCGCTAGTCCTGAATCTTTAGATTCAGATTGGGTTCACGAGGCTTGCTGCGGGCTAACCTCAGGTGGATCCTTTGGTTACACGCTGGCAACCTCTGTTCTCGACTCTTAGAACAAAGGAAAGTCCTGGCACTCGGACACACTGGCCGTTACGTGGGGGTCCGAGCTGAGTCGGAGGATGTTCAGGAGGAGCTCTGAGTCTCAGAATGTCCAGGAGGTGCTCTGAGGGGCTCTGTGCTGCTTGTTTTACCTGGAGGATTTACTGGTCGTTCATTGGTTGAAAGATTCATGGGCATCCAAGACCCAGGTGGGGTTAACCTGCCCTACCAGTTCCTGATTGGCTGATGGTGAGTAACAATGCAGTCTGACCTTAGGGTTGTAAACAACTTTGGATAAGATACTCTCCCTTGGAATCCCAGACTTGAAGGTGCCAGAGATGACCATTTGTTAGGGTTGTTGATGTGTCTCAGCTTTGGGAGTTGATCCTTATCAGGACACTCTATCAGCTAGAAAAACACCTTAATTGTGAACCACATGGAATGGCCTCTCTGTATCAAGCACCACTGAGATGAAGGAGAGAGGGACTGGCAAGGGAGCAGAAAATTTATTTCCTGTACTTTAATAAGCCGTGCCACTACAACTAATTCAGGATTTTCTCAAAGTAGCTAGATTAAATTAACCAAATAACTGACTTTAGGATTATTCCGGTTCGGAGGCGGAGGACGGAATTTCTAATTGATGTAACAGACAGGCAAGTGATTAATAAAATATAGTACAGAGTTGGACAAACATGTAAAGTAGTGTGTGTATGTAAAATGGTATGTGGACAATAGGGTGTTAGCCCCAACATTGTTAATGTGATCGATTAGATATTACAATGACAATTACAACACAAAAATGTTATATAATGAAGGCATAGTGTTATATAAACGTATTGTGGTATGGTGACCCTGTAAGATCACAAACATTTTAAAATATTGTTACATTTGCTTAAAAAACACAATCCAGAAAAAACACATAAGATAAAATTGGGACAATCACCATTGCCCAAGGACTGTGGGGACAAATTCAAATGGATTTCCTGGGCCAATTTTTCAATTGTAATAGAACTGCAGTTGTTAAATCATAATTCACACGTTTTCTTAATGGGTTCAAGTTTTTAAAGCAAGTGAAACATTTCATATAAAAGTGCAACCATAACATTTAATGTTGCTAATTTGACTAGTAAGTAGGTAGAATTAGTTTTTAAGCATTCAAGAGCTTTATTTGCTTTGAAAATACATGTGAAGTACTGTAGCAAAAAATATAAAGTATCTATGAAAGCATTAGTTTCACACTATTACTGAATTTTGTCACTTGGACAATGAAACCTTGTTTTGAAATTCCCAAAATAACAAAAACCTATGTTTTTTTTAAAGATTATTTCAACTGCTTTTACCCCTCCTTACTTAACATTGACATTTTATAATCCACTGTAATATGCTAGAAGCTGTAATCTGTAATATTGTGTATTACTTAAAAATTGTATTTTAATAGAACTGAATGTCAGTACACTCTTTCAGTGGAATGTAGTTAGTGAGATCAGTGCTTTGAGTGTACTGTATGTTATCTTGTTGACAGGAAACCTTGCATGGCTGTAATATTAAGAGAATTAGGCATAGTTTAGTTCAATGAAAATGCAAAGTGGAAAAGCTCATTCTGTTGAAGAAACAACCACAAACCATGGACAAACAATTGCAATAACTGAGAATCAAAGGGAGAGAAAATAATTTCAGCTCCATACTTTTAATGCAATAAGAATATGATGAATGTTCACATGAATAAAAAGATAAAAAAATCATGATCATAAACTCTTCTTTCCATAATGCTTTCCCTAGCTCTTGCATCCAAATTCCCGTTAACAAACTATACAATCTTTATGTACAGCACTACAATCTTCACTTAACAACATCAAAATATTTACAGATTCATGTACAGTACCAGTAATTATGTGTCGTAATAGGCATTATGTCTTTTCAATGGCTTCGTATAAATATATTTGTATTTTAAAAGCTTTGCATAATGTATTGAGTAAAAAGATGCAAATCTAATGAAAAGAAGTGGGAAATACCACACAGTTTATTTCATTACAAATAAAAGCTTGTTTTTTTTTTGAATGTAGGTGTTAGATTAAATGCTTTTGAAAAATGCAGCATGCATGTGATAACTGTTGCGTTGCTGGATTAAATTATTGAAGTAATTAAAAATTATTGTCAGGTACATTTAAATGTCAAAGAACAAAATAAGCTTTGACTAATAAAAGCCAAACCTGAGATATTTTTTAATTAAGTGCTATTATTTGTATTTTATACCTAGTATCATTGGCATAGTAGGTAAAACAGAATTCACATTTTCACTGGAAAAATTCAAACTGTTCATGCTTTGTCTTCTTCATTTTATTTTAATGTATATTCTTTCATTTTGCTATTTAAACTTCTTTTTTGGAGTATTTGACAATGCCAATTTTGAAAAGAACTATTAGAAAATCAATACCGCTAAAATAATTATTCGATGAGATAATGTTTGCAATCTTGATATAATAACTGTAATAATGGCTCAAGATGATGTATGAAGCTCAAAGCAAATTTTCTTGTATTTGAGTAACAATTTTTCTCTGTAGGGATTTCCCAGGAGTAACCAACATCGCTCCTCGCCCTATTCCAACCATCTAGTTGATTTGCTTTAATTCCACAAAAATGAAAAGCAACTCCTACATCACGGAATAAACACCAGTGTACTGTTACCTGTACCTGTGGCTGCTGCATAGTTTGAAGAATATTTATCTGTTCCAGTAAGTCCAATAAGTCTAGTAAACTTGTACTCATAATCACCCGCTCTCTAAATCGAAAGACTGAAACGCTAAATGATGTCATCATTGATAGACGTGTTGATATTCTATGCATAACTGAGACCTGGAAACATCCAAATGGGTTTGTTTTATTAAATCAAAGTATTTCGTCAGCTTTTATTTTATGTAGGGAAACTGTGCTCAATTGGTCATGGTGGTGGTTTGGCTGTAGTGTTTACTAATGGAACTAACGATTATCAAGGAGTTCTCTGTTTACCTTGTCACTTCCTTTGAATACCTTGCTTTTAAAGTCTATGGCTCCACTGCATTGTTGGTTTTACTTGTTTATCGGCTTCCCTAGTCCTGCACTGTCCTGCACTTTATTTCAGCTATCTGAACTACTGACAACATTAAGTATTATGACCTGTACAATATTAATGGTGGGTGATTGTAATGATTATGTTGACTCCTTGGACTGTTAATTTAACTTCTGATTTTTTATCCATTTTGGAATGTTTTGATCTCACCCAATTGGTAAATTTTCCCACCCACATCTGTGGTCATACCCTTGGTCTTGTCTGTGTTTCTGGCCAGAATGTCTAAAAAAATCATGTTATTCATAGCACTGACCTCCAGCTTTTTTATCACTAAGCTATGATATTTTATTTCTGTATCCCTCTTTCTTCAATGAGATATAAACACACAAATTGTTTAAGAAATCTGAAATCTGAAATCTTTAAGTTCACTTATGCTGTACCTAGTTTTCCCATTTTAGAAGACTCATAACCTTCAAAAGGTGACCTTGTCTGTAATTTAAATACTGCGTTGTCTAGTACCTTGATAAACTTGCTCTCTTAAAATTTCCTCACTTTCCTTCAGGCACTCTTCACCATGGTATACAGCTGAATTTCGCTCTTTGAAACAAACTGAACGGCATTTGGAACACTTAAGTAAAAAATATGGTCTAGTGGTTCACACTTAAGATTATAATAAATACCTGCAAGTATATGGAGCTGTTTTAGCTTTTACCAGATCCTATTATGTATCAGAAACAATCATCTCTGGACTAGAAAATCATAAAGTGCAGTTCTCTGTTATTAACAAGCTCATTAAACCCCCTGATAACTCTCTCTTCCACCCCTGACCTTTATCTTAAGTTTTTGCAATTCTTTCAGTTCAAGATTGATGCTATAAATCTACAACTATCTATATCAACCCTTAGTTTGAGCTGTAGATTTTCCACTGGCATTCCATCTGTATCAGATTTTTCTGAATTAAACTTAGTTAATTCAGATCATTTTACAAAAATTATTTGCAGCTGTAAAACAACTTATTGCCTAGATCTCATTCCTACCTTATTACTGAAACTTTGCGTGCCACACATGTGCCCATTAATTGTCAAAATCATCAACAGTTCCCTTTCTATGGCTGTGGCCCCTACTGCCCTAAAGACAGCATCAATCACTCCTACTGTATACTAAAAAAAAGAAACTAACATGGATGCTGATATAATGATGAACTACAGACCAATTGCAAATTTACCATTTCGATCTGAGGTTTTAGAATGAGTGGCTACATGTCAATCACAGGCTACATGACAGCTAATGATTTCTTTGAAGAATTCCAATCTGGGTTTTTTCTCTAATTATAGCAGTGAGACTGCTCTTGTCAGGGTTGTGAATGACTTACTTATTGTGTCTGATTTGGTGGTTATAAGTATTCAGTAAATCAATAAATCATTCGGTGTTGCTAAATGATTGCAAACACTCTTATCTGTTAATGGTACAGTCTTTAATAGATTTTGCTCTTACTGTATCTGACTGGCAGGTGGCATTCTGTTTCCCTTGGTGCTGATGTATCCTCCATGGATCCAGTCAATCACGGTATGCTGCAGGTTTCAGTCTTGGACCTATTGCTTTTTGTTATTTTTGTACTTCCTCTCAGTCATATTACAGTATATGCAAACAGTCTTCAGTTTCACTGTTATGCAGATGATACTGACTTTTACGTTAAAATGTCTTCCCCTTTGATCAACCCACTCCATCCCTTATCTTTTGTTTGTGTGACGTAAAACTGTGGTTGACATCAAAATCCCTGAAGCTACTGTAAATAGTGACAGAGCAGAAATTTTACTTGTGAGTAGTAAATATCAGCTGGAAAATCTGGAGAGTTTCACAGTAATGATGGATGGCTTCCCCATCGCTGTGTCAGCCACTGTCAGGAATCTGGGAGTCACAATTGATCCTCCCCTGTCTTCTGAGATCCACGTGACAAATTTGATTAGAAACTTATTTCTAAGGTCTTTTTCACCTTAGGAATATCACCCGTATTAGGCAATTTCTATCAATGTCCGATGCTGAGTGCCTGACTCATCCATGTATAACATCGCTGCTTGATTTTTGCAACTCTTTACTCTATGGGCTAACTAAAACTCTTCTCAGTACTTTGCATTACACTGTATGTCCAAAATTCTGCAGCTAGACATCTAACTCACACCATTTCATGGCAGTCTATCAATCCTACACTTAAGTCTCTACATTGGTTGCCAATTAATCACGTATCCAATTTAAGATCGTGTTAATGACTTTTAAGGCTTTTAATTATCTCTCGGACGCTCCATTGAGTAGAGGCTGGTTGTTTGCTCACTGTACCTAGGACTACATATCAGACTTTCGTAGACCGTGCTTTTTCTGTCACTACTCGATTTGTTATGGAATCCCTTCCTCAGTGTGTAAGGATAAACAATTCTCTGACTCTCTTCAAATCCAAACTCAAAACTCATCTTTTTTACTAGGGCCTATGTTTAACTGACCTACATTCAATCAGTTTTAACCTGTATGTTCTTTCTTTATTTTTTCTTTCTTTGACTTTTTTCTTTTTCTTTATCACTCTGTACAACATCCTTTGGTTTGGAAAGGCATTTATTATTGTTGTTATTATTATTATTATTATTATTATTATTATTATTATTATTATTATTATTTCTGTAACACTGTGACATTAATATAAATTACTTTTTTTAGTTGAGCTAGCTTTAAATTTTCACCAAAAATGACATAAAATTAAAATGTTAATGTGAGTTACCACAATATTTGTCCTTAAATTTAGAATTACATCAGAAAATACTAAACTGGATTTTAAGTTTTAAAAGTGAAAAAAAGTAAATACAAATGAAACGATATTGACACAATAGAGAATATATCACAATTGATCCCAAACAATTGTGTAGATGTAATACAGAAGAGCCACCTAGACAAACACTGTAGTTTAATTAGAATTTCCTGTCACAATGTGTTTCTTTAAGAATATCTTATAAAAGATTGAAAGACACAGTAAATGTCACCAGTGGACTAAAAGTCCACTAAAAGATGCTGAACATCTACATTGCAATTCAGAAATGAGTGATAAATTGCCTGCAGTTAAACCCTTCATGTTTTCACAGGCAGACATGCAAGCTATTACAGCAGCCCTGAACTGCAAAAAAGCTTTTCTTTTAAAATAACATCTCTTGAAAACATAATTTAAATGTATGATGGAAAATATAAAGCTTTATTTTCTAAATGACAGTAAGGTACAATGCACATGGTAAGAGGATTTCCATATGCTTTATACATCTCTTTCATTCACAAGCTCTATGCTCTTTTTATAACAAGCTCAATGCAACACAGCTCTGGGAAAATGGAAATGTATGGAAATGAGACTGCCCAATTTGAATTAGAGGATCAATATGCAAACAATGAACAACAGGTTAATATTACTATGTTCCTTGGCATGTGATAAAATCAGAGCACTGTACATAACTCAGACAGTATGGCTGCAAAGCCCCAGGATAAATATGACAGAACAGTGTAGGGAATTTAGAAGTAATGCTTTGCCACAAAGCACAACAACAAGAAGCAGAGCACAAATGACTGAAAGAAGAGGTCAGGAAGAGGATATTTCTGATTGCACCAACATCATTAGGATGAGGATATCACTATGTGACACAGACAAAATACAGACATACCAATCCTATATGAGGAGACTATACATAGAACCAATGTTACAAATTATCAGTGCCTGCACTTCTAAGCATGCAGCACATTTAATATCTAGTTACTATATTGTGTACATATATTCTTCATTATCTTCTTAACATACTGTTCACGTACTCTTTGTATTGCAGCACAGTTTCACCATGCCACTTGTGAATGTGGTGCTTAGCTTTTGTTTATTATGATTTTCATTAGTTAAATGTGGAAGAAAATTAATTTTGTAGTTTAGGTTATACAGCTTTTCTATGGTAATTGTTTGGTTTTGCCTAGGTTCTTTAATGATTGCATGAAACATAAATATCTTATCATTACAACACAGAAAGATAATATTACTTCCAATAGGAAATACAGATGCAACATTTTTATTCACAGTTTGCCTTATTTCTTAGTCAAAAGTATATTTATTAAAAGCTCTTCCCATGATAACTGACTCGTGTCAGAAAAACAACAATAGTTCAGGAATTACTTTTTCATAGACATAGATCCATTATCTTACATTGATTATCTTATTTTTCTGAAACTTTTTATTATTCTTTTTTGTTTTTTCAAAAACAAACAGAGCTAAATAATACAACATCAACACACCATTATTGGTACACCCTTCTGAGTAAAATGGATCATAGCACTAAAGGGATGAGCCAAGCAGCCCGTTTTCTGCTGGACTGACAGATTTCCCATTAAAGACTGGGATACATAGATGAAGGGAGGTATTGGCAAATCATAGGGAAAACCTGCTTCAGACCAAAGGTTCACTTATTAGGAGGACAATGGCCAAAGCTTTATTAGACTTTCTTAAGAATAAGTTATGGTCATCAAGTGTACTAGTCAAAGGCCTGAATCATTTTGATCATCTGTGGAAAGACATTAAAACTGCTGTCCATAAGCAATCCAACTTGAGTGCTTGACCAAATCTGCAAAAAATTGCACTAAGCCTGTGTGCAATGTTTGTAGACACGACTACAAGGATTTGTGGATGTAAGTGCTGTTGAAGGTGTTTCATGGATCTGTATACTCATGCAATTAACATATTTTTTTCCCCTTTAGATTTTTTCTTTTTCTGTAAGTTCTTACATATAGACGACTGGAGAATTCATTTTTTGAATAAAATATTAAGTTTAAATAAATACGTGTACAACTTTTTGTAATTTCAAAAAATGGGACACCATAAAAAGGATTTAAGTACTTTGGCAATGCACTGTACATAGTTCATTGCAGATACTTAAAGTTAGACAACACAAAGGAAAGAACTGAAAGCTTTCAACATTACAAACAGTTTGAAAGAAGATATTTATGCTGCTGATGCTGAAAGGAAAAAAAAAAGTTGTACATTATGTATTTTGCAGGAAAGTCTGGAATCTTTGTTTTACAGTATATTACCATTTTATAATATATAACATTTGAATAAAGTGTAATCAACTGTATAGTTGTTTGTGATTTGCCTACTGAAAATAGTAAACACACTTTCATTACAGTCTCTATGCACTGTATAAAAGACTGTCTTTGGTCTGAGACTTTATTGGCAGTATTTTATAAGAACAAAATATGTTCTCTGAAATCATATTTATCATTTTACATAATTTATACAATATGTATAAATTATACATATTGTATAATACTATATTATATGTAATATAGCAATTACATTGCTGAGTAATTCTTTATGATGTAATTAACCCAGATTTTTTTTCATGGTGTTAATGTACTTCATGATTTTACTTTTTAGAACTTTTTTTGAAAACTGTTTTTATTAAAATGAATTAGATTAGTAATTTATACAAACACTCTCTCATGGGAAAATTTGTTATTTATATTTGTCAATGGTGTGTTTCTCAGTGTGATTTAATTGGAGCAAATGCCTTTTTGATGTTTCAGTCTATTTCCCTCCATATTAATACATCCCCAAAATAGAAGACATTGTACAATTCAAAACACCATCACCTCTTCATTGGACCATTTACCTTTAATTTTTTTTGTTACGTTGCAAACAGCCTAAATATTTGTATTGGACAGAACGCAAATAGAATATACTTGATGTGTGCCACTAAAATACTTCCACAAGAGCTAAAATACAATTTTTCCCTCGTGTTATGCTTTAAATTGTCCCTCCTTTAAATGATAATGAAATACAGACAGTGTGTACCTGCCATTTGGTGTAAAAAACAACAAAGTTTCTTTCAGTAGTAACTGGATTAGTGTGCAGTTGAGCCTATTTCTGGTCTTCTCTTTTGATTCTTTTTGTCCCTCTACAACAAAGGTCACATTGAAGATTAAGGCAGAGTTCAGATAGAGCAATGAGACAAATCCCGGTTCTAAAAAACTGGAAAGATAAGACTGAAACTGAAGATGTACTGTAGTGAACACAGCATAGGCAGAAACAAAGGACTACCTGATCAAATTTAATACCAGAAATAGAAAATAAGGCTTTATAAACATACTGCACACTGAACTATAAATGAATATCGGGAAGCATATTTTGGAATACTAAGCTTAAGTTATGATTTATTTTATTGCTGGCTACATACTGTATACAGTTTAATACAGTACAAAAATATTCAGATCCTTCCTTTGGTGTCCCACTACTGCTACAACCATGCTTGACAGTAGGGATTGTGTTGACTGGCTGATGGATTGTTCTGAGTTTGTGCCAGACATAACGGTTTGAATTTAGACCAACAAGTTTCAATATTCTTTCAAGAATTCTATTTCTTGACAATTGAGTAGGATGATATTTCTGTACTCTTCTCTTATTCTGTGCTATGCAATGTTTTATCTTGCTTTTAAAGTTCCTTAGCCTTTTTGGTTGAATATTTGCTTGAAAATCAGTATCTGACCAAGGAATCTTAGAGAGTCAGGTGTTTTTATTTTAAAATAATAAGAACCACCATTTTTTCCTACATTTGGAAATCACTGTATTAAATTGCTTGTTTCGAGTAATTCACACCATTGTTTCACACAGCTAAGAAATATATAATATGAATTAATATGATATTCAGTAAATATACAAATAAAAATGTCTTGCTTACATGAATAAAATCAACTTTACCATTGAGATATTCAGTTTTGAATAATAATAATAATAATAATAATAATTGCTTACACTTCTATAGTGCTTATATAAGTGCTTATACAGTGCTTTTCTGGACATTCCACTCAAAGCGCTTTACAGGTAATGGGGACTCCCCTCCACCACCACCAATGTGCAGCATCCTCCTGGATGATGCGACAGCAGCCATAGTGCGCCAGAACACTCACAACACATCAGCTGTCAGTGGGGAGGAGAGCAGAGTAATGTAGCCAATTCATAGGGAGGGATTATTAGGAGGCCAATGGGAGCCAATTGGGAGCCAATGGGAAATTTGGCCAGAATACCGGGGTTACACCCCTACTCTTTTCGAGAAACGCCACAGAGATGACCACAGAGAGTCAGGACCTCGGTTTTACGTCTCATCCGGACAGCGTTTGTTTACAGTATAGTGTCCTCGTCACTATACTGGGGCATTAGGACCCACATGGACCGCAGGGTGAGCGCCCCCTGCTGACCCCACTAACACCTCTTCCAGCAGCAATCTTAGTTTTTCCCTGGAGGTCTCCCATCCACGTACTGACCAGGCTCACACCCGCTTAGCTTCAGTGGGCTGCCAGTTGTGAGTTGCGGGCTGATATGGCTGCTGGCAATGCAGAATGTTAAATGAAGTTGCTCTATCTGTGAATGTAAATCATAATTATTCAGATCACTTTTCAAACTGAAAATTCTGTACTATAGGGCAATTTTTAGAAACTAGCTGGGAATAAAATATAAGAAGTATCTTCTTTTTCTATACCCTAACTTTATTTGACAATGCATACGAATTATTTCCCCAAAAAAGACTGAAAGTCATTACATTTCCTGACAAAATAATTATTGATTTTATTATTTGCACTTCTACAACACTGTACTGTTCCCAGTGAGTGCTCCAACATTATCGTATGTTGACAAAATTAATCAATTACTGGAATTTTTTAAAGCAACAGTGTGAGTTTAATAGTTATTGTTTTTACATGCAGATCAATCAGTCAAATAAGGCCCCCAATTCAGATGGTTTAAAAGCGAGTGTATTATAATCTACAATTAACACAAGTGCTTACCAAAACTATTCCAGTTCTTGGTAAACAAATGTACAGCCCTAAGTCATGGAAGCATTATTACAATGCCCAAACAACTTGGAGTTGTCTTTTCATAATATTATACCTGTGGTCCTCACCTCTATTTTAGAAAAATACACAGATAGAGTCAGTGCTAATTATCTTACATTTTCTGTTGCCAAAGAAAATCCCCTCCAGTTTGCTAAAAATGCAGGTAGAGGCACTGAGGTCACAATAAGAACTAATGAAATATATATAGTAATACATTTGAACTAAAAAACTAACCATTTATTTCATATAAGATACGATAAGATCACTTTATTGGCCATATACAATTTCTTGTCTTAGGAATTTGTCTTTTTGCATACCCCAACTTGCTCTCCCTGAGACACACAGACAGGGAGAGAAGCTTGGGTTCAGAGTGCAGGGTCGGCCTTTTATGCAGCACCCCTGGAGCAGTTGGGTATAAGGGCCTTGCTCAGGGGCCCAACGGAGTAGGATTCCTCTGCCG
This sequence comes from Lepisosteus platostomus, assembly GCF_059453375.1. Classification (NCBI taxonomy): domain Eukaryota; kingdom Metazoa; phylum Chordata; class Actinopteri; order Semionotiformes; family Lepisosteidae; genus Lepisosteus; species Lepisosteus platostomus. The sequence goes on along the minus strand of NC_142618.1, from coordinate 48,661,284 downwards.
GTCACAGGATATGAACTGGCAACCTTATAGCCAGAGGCAGAGATCCTTAGCTACAGAGCCATGGCTTACACACTGCTATTAGCTTTCCTTCCCTCTTCCATCAAACACACTGTGTGATGTGATCAGGTGATGCCTGAACATTTGTTCTCAAACATGATACATTTATATTCCATCCATCTTTTAAAAGTGCATAATTATATCCATCAATATATACAGTATATATTTTTAGTTTTGTGGTTTATTTTAACATAGGTTAACTTCATCATAAAATCATAATTTATAACATTTATAATCACAATTTAAAATTCAAATTTAATTTTAATTATTTATAAAAATTATACAACACACAGGCAGAAAAGGAAACATTTTAAGAGTAATGTTGACTGTTGGGAAACAAATGCAGAAAACTGGATGTAGAAAATAAAATGAACAAAATGGTGAAATTGTTTTGACCGTACTCTAAAAAAAAAATTTGATGTTTGCTAACATTCATTAAGAACGTGGAATTTCAAATTAATTTCGATCATGTCACTCTAAAGTTATGTTCTTTTCAAATATTATTTTAAAAACAGCATAATGACAGCCACTGCAGTGGAGAAACCAATTATTGAATAGTGTTTTTTATTTCCTTATTCAAGCTGCTAGGTTTAAGGTAATTTAGGTGTCTTTAGACTGATTACATGACACTGAGACTTTATATTCTCTGTCCTCCGTTGCGTTAATTAACAATGGTAAAGGAGCGCTAATACTTGTGTTGATGTTTTCTTGTCATACGTACTGCTTTCTTTAAAAATAAAATCAGATCAGAATCAGGACAGAAATGGTAATTACTCATTTGTGCACTGAGCCATTGAGAACATTTTGTTTTTCAGAAAAAAAGGTGATAGATCTCCTAGAAGCTCAAGCCAGTGTTCTGTAGATCATAGAATGGTGCTGTTTTGATGATTTTTTTATTAATCAAAAAAGCTATTGTCATAGGTAGAAAAAGTCATAGGTAGCTAAATGTTTGGGCTTTTAAAAGCCATTTAAAACAGGCTTTTAAACTGATGCACTGGTCACCCAGTTTCTAGCCTTAACCACACTGAAATAAGATGTTGAATTGAAAGGAGAGCAGTACAAAATTCTCTGACAGATAATAAGAAGGGAGTGGCCAGAAATAAACTGAAATGCAGCTGCTGTAGTTAACAGTCTGCATACTTTGATGAGAAAACTATGTAGTAAAATGCTGTCACCTTACAAGATTCTAGTAGGACAGAATGATTTGACCATTATTATATCTTTAGCTATTCTGAAACATTTAATAAATAGAAGGGAAATATCTTTATTAAATGAATTTTTGGCATGGGTGACATTATTTTATTATTGATAAATATCCTCTGACTTGAAGGTTCCCATCTTTCAGATGAGACGTTAAACCAAAGTCCTCATTCAGTGGTGAACAGTGGTCATTAAAGATCATTTATTGATAAGAGTAGGGAGTTATCCCAGTGTGCGGGCCGGATTTCCCCCCTCATGCTTTACCGTGGCTCCAAATTGTCCCCATGTATGATTGGCTTGCACTTGGCCTGCAATGGACTGGTCTCCCATCCAGGGTGTACCCTGCCAGACGCTCATTGCCTGCCGGGAAGGCTCCGGCTTCCCGCGACACTGTATGGTATAAAGCAGTTTGGCAAATGAAATAACATGACTAGAAGGTTCAAAAAGCCACTTGTGTTACAATTTACTGCAGTGGTACCCTGCCTAAATGATCAAAACCTGGTGTGTCCAGTATCTGCTTGAACACAAGAATGAAAACGCAATGGTATACATTACAGTATCAAAGACAAATGCATTTTCTGTGAAGACTCAATGTTTAGCAGCATACGTAATAACAGAAGTTTCAACAGTATGTAATGTATTTCATATGATTTTTTTTTAAATCCCCCTCACTGTTAATTCAAGAACCCAGGTTTAAAGTTAAAGTATTTCTCTAATTGTTTCTGTTTTTTTGCCCAAGAGGTTTGTTTAAGAAAACAATAGAAAAATTAAAGGCTGCTCAGGCAGCTGTTCTTTACATCCCACAGAAACAGAAGACTTTTGATCTTGTTGATAAAGCCAAGTACATGCAAGCTTGAATTTCCAAGCAAATGGGAATTCTCAATTAAGCCTAGCTTCTGCTTTACTTTTGTGTCTTTTAAGCTGCCATTTGGTGTCAAGAGAATTTACAAGTTTCATGCTTTTCCAATTTAAAACAATGCATCAGCTTATTCTTATTACATGCACATACTGACATGCACATAAATTTGTTTTTTGCTTTATTAAAAAGTGAAGGACAGTCAAAGATATGTTTAAAATAATTAAAAGCATCCACTCTATATATACAGGAAATCTGTCAACATGATGAACCCTAGACACACCAATTAATTGATCAATTGGTGTTTATAGGTGTTTAGATGAAAAATTACAATATAATAAGTTTTTAGTGTAATTACGTCAGCTTTAAATGATATTATAGGATGGTATACAGGCAGATTTTATGCATTGTAGTTTGACCAGGAAATCTATGACCAACTGGGGCATTTCTCAAAGGGACTACATGATATGTTTTGGGAGGTTTACAAATCAAAGCTGAAGCAAAAGTTGCCTCTGTATCAGTGCTGTCAATCAGAAGGCATATCTATCATTTATGCTATTATGGCGAGGTAATAAAGTAAAATTGCCTTCCACAGAAACAGTTGCAAAATCTGAGAAAGATGGACAACATGAAGGCTCTATCAACCAGAAAAAAAAATCAGGATATGTATGAGTTCTAGTTCAGCAAATTCTCTTCTTTGAAATATCATCTAAGAAAGTTTCATTTAAAACTGTGCTTTGTAAAAATCCTCAATAAGTACTGTTGGTGCACCACCCAACTATACTATTTTAAAGGCTTTCTATCTTTTAGGAAAATTAAGGGACAGTAAGAACAAATCTTTACATCGCATCTAGGATGGCAAAATGGCAGGGTATTATAACTGTTACCACATACAGTAGCTCATGGGTTCTCTGACTCTGGATTGAAGTCCCTTCTGTTTGGAATTTGTGTGTTTCTTATGTATTAATTTTGTTTTGGTTTTTTCAAAGCACTCCAGATTCCATCAATCTTAGACATGCTAGCTTGGTTGGTGGCTCTAATTGTCCATATGAATACCCTGTAATAGACAGCCATCCCTTCCAACATGTAATATGCAATGCTCTGTGCCCTATGCTTTCAGGATAGACTGCTGGTTGTCCCAGCCATTAACTTTCTGATATTGTGTAGATACAGTAGATGTCATATATACTGTACCTCCCCTATAAACTTTGCAGTGTTCTACTTCTAATTGATTTATTTTCAGGTCTGCATTTGGTTTGCTGAAACAAGATTTTTCAGTTCTTGCAGAAATATACTGTTGCAGATTTACTTATCGATAAGTTGATCTGAAACAAGATTCTTCACTATTTTAATGAGTAAAACAAGATTAGAGTCAGGAGCAGCATCAGTAGGCAAGCTGAAAAGCAATAAGTAGAGGTTAGTTCCACACTGAATGGTTAAAAACAGAAAAATAAATACAATGTTTTGGCTGTGGACTCTTCTTACTTGGTTGATTCACATTTAACCACATCAATCTACCTTTTCCAACATTGTTCCCTCTTGCGATTCACTTTCTGGTATTAAAGTGACAATCTGCTTCCTACAAGTGTGACTTCATCTCTGTCTGTGCCAATCACCTCAACCAGTCCTTTCATTGATTTCTCATAGGAAAACATGGTTTCCCATACAAGTATGTCCCTCTAGCTCTCTTGCACTCTGTCAGAATCTGCTATCTCTGCCTCACCTTTCTCTGTTGCCCCCTGGACTTCTGATCTCTTCCAGGATGAGGCTCTTTTTCTTCTATCGCTTCAGGATTCAATTGTCTTAGCCAAACCAGTCTGGAGAATTGTTTCCTATTCCTCTTCTTATTGCATATCTGCAATAACTCTGAGCTGACCACTAACTCTATCACTTCTGTTTGAGGGAGTGTCCCTCCTCCCCTAACCTCTCTTCCTCTTCATCTTTTCTGATCACATTTATCCCCTTCATTCTTATACATAGAACTGACCACCAACTGTCCTATTTTTCAGTAGGGACTGCCCCCTTCCCTCCTTCCCTGTTATGTCTATCACCTTTTTTGATTACATCTTCATTTTCTTTTTATTCTACTGCCCTCCCTCACCAATCCATTCACCCTTTCTCACACTCTGCACTGTGATCTCTGGTCTCTCTCTGCATCCATTTTCACTATTTTAGCTCTCCACTACAATATGTCCCCCCCCCCCATTGATTCAATTTCCTATCTCTCAGCAGGCTCTGCAATGGCAACAGTTTTCTCTCACCTCTTAAACTCTGAATCCTTCTGTCGGCTCAACTCCTAACTCACTCCCTTCTCAGCACTATAGAAGGTCTTTTTCAACCACTGCTCAATCCATAAACCACAGAAAAATGCATACTATATAGTGGACAATGCACATCTGTTTTGTGTTTTAGGACCATACTATGTTTCCATTTCACTGCCATTCTGTCATCTAGTCGTCTGGAGTCCTCTTTTGACGTATTTCAACTCCAAAGTCACCATTTTTAGGTTCACATTTTGCTTAGTAACACTCACTCTGCGTTAAGGTCCAAAGTTTCAAACATCTGCAAGGTCTTTACCAACCTTAAACTACAGTACCTCTTAATCTAATCTGTTTCTCCTTTTACACTCTTTCTTGTCTCTGTCATCACCCCCCAGTCTTTTAAAAAATGAATAACTTCTAGCTCAGCTTTCTTGCATCTATTTCTTTTGACTCCACCTTCTTCTCCCCTTCCTCTTTTGTTAAAAGCCTTGATTGTAAAGTTCAGCCAACCCTACTACTTCTCATATAATGCTGTAGACTCTTCTCAGTGCCACCAGTGGAACTCAGCACTGCCTGACTATTCTACACAGCTACTAAAAGGTTAACTGCCAGTCTTCCTGGTAAATTTACCTGCTTCTGAAATCCATTCTCTTCAACTCATTCTACACTCTCCTGCACATACTCTGTTCCCTCGTGGGACTTCTTCGCTTCACACTACTGAGCGCCTATCCATGCTTATTTCCAATTTAAATGCTTTGTCCTGGCTTAAAGTTCTGTATCCTACCTCCATTCTCTAGTCACTGTGTCTGCTCTTGTCCTCTTTGGTTCTTATTCATCTGGCATTCCTTGCAGACCTCTTATTCTCTATTACCCAGTGGTTTTGGAAACAATTACTAGTGAGAATAGGGAGAATAAGGTCAGTTTCTGGTGTTTCTTTAAAGTTCTTGTTCAGACAGTAACTGAAGATTCTATTAAACATTCCTGCCTCACTATTTATTGTCATTTAACTGTAACCCTTTGTCAAATAAATAATTTTCTAGAAGTTAGAGTGGAAAGTTGTATCAGCATCCAAGTACCATAGGAGAAAATAGTCAGAAATTGAATGCTAAAAACTAAAAGGAAAAAAAACAACAATTCTCCCTGTGTTCACATGGGTTTCCTCTGTGCTCTGGTATGCATTACATCACTTACATTTCAGTAAAATGGAACATCATTGAAAGGTGGTGAATTATTTGTAAGGCACTATTTAATATTAAACATATGATGACAGTTGATTGTACCAAAATGTTAATTATGTAATTTTTGTATAACTGAATTGCATGAATATAATATGCATACGTGAAAGTGAAGTGCTGTATCTGAGTCTCAATCTTATGTTTTTATGTGGCCACTGCGTTTTTTTCTGCAGGTGTATTTATCAAAATAATACACGGTTTACATATTGAAAATAGTTCACAATTTTTAAAAATGAAACAATCTTATGTTATAGAAGTGTTTCTTCTCTTTAGTCCACCATTATACACACATATCTTTTTGTGTCTGTTGTCTTCACACAAATGTTTATGTGTTTGCATATCATGAATGTATAATCATAGCTTGTGTTTCTACTGAGCATAATTTATGTTGATCTTTATTATTCATTTCTCAATCCTAAGGGAATGGATATTTACATTGCAACAAAAATGCTAATTAATTCCAATGCTGAAAATTACCAACATGTCTCTTTTTCTGTCTTTTCCTAAAGTAGTAATTTTTTTTTTACAACTGTAGGATTTCAAGGGATTGGTTGCTCTATTATTTCCTCATTTTCAATGAACTAACCATTTTCCTTGATATATGACACAATTAGAGTATTCCTTAAGTACTTCTTGCCTGAAATATGAATTCAACCTTATTAACAAAACAGTTTGGTCATGTTTCACTTTTTTGTGTACCGCTTTACTTTTCCTTACTCATCTTCTAATTGCGTATCCAACATATTAAGATTTTGCGATCTAAGACAATTATCTGGAAAGTGTAAAAGCAGTTAGCCTTTGAAGTAGGAAGGACGCAATAGAGGATATTAAGTACATGGTATTTTAACTACTTTACAATAAGTGTAAAGTCCCTATTACTTCTTAAAGGAATACTTGTTTAACGTGTTCTTGGAATCCTATATAGCAGTTGCATTTATCACAGATTGGAAACGTTTATGTTTATTAAACAAACTAGTAAATAAAGCATTTTAGTAAGAAGGTCCCCTTTCAGACTATAAAGGCCCATGGGGAATGGGGGGCAAGGGCCACCATTTGTCTTGACCATCCGACACTGGAGGTGGAGGTGATGTGGTCAGCATCACGCTCCGGCTGGCCTATTACCCCTGGAAGGATTAACCCCCAGTACTCATTTAGGAAGCAGACTGAGAGGACCCAGGAGCTGTCTGGAAGGAATTGGAGCAAGCTACATTGCTTGCCCCTACCTGCAATTGAACCTGGGACGTTCCAGTCAGGAGCTAGATGTCCTTGCTGTCTGAGTTACCCCGGATCCAAAGCATTTTAGCAGTTTAGGCAAAATGTATTATAAAAACTCATAACAGGGCTTGTTCAACAAAGGCAGTTTAGCAATATTTTACAAATGATTAAATGGTGAATTAAGTAAGGCAGTTCTGACACAAAAGAGGGTTTGTAACATCTTCAATGCCTAGATCATTTGGTACTGGAGAAATAATAGGCCCTAGATTAAAATACAAATATTTTTTGCATGGCTAAAAAACACAAGAGACAAAATATACTGCCAATTACCACTATTGGCAATAAGAATAAGTTATCTGAGTCAAACACAAATCTTCGCCAGCTTTTATATCTAGATCCTTAATATTGACTATGCTCATGCATTCTGAAGTAGACAAAAGTATCCTGCCTTCTAAACTTACGCTACCAAGTAGACTAAATTCAGTCCCTAACAAAATGCTGAAGAAACAACAGATTGACAAAACCTGGGTGGATATACCAGGGTGCACTTAAATAATTTCACAAATATGAAAGTAGAGATATTTTCCCCAAATTTAGCAGATGTTAGTTCAATACTCTGTTACTCTCTGTTACAATACTATTTCAATACTCTCACAGTTCATAGCTGACCAAGGAAGAATCCAGAAATAAAGGTTGATGGTTGATGGTTGGCAGTAACTCAATCTTGTCTCCTCTTCTTCATCTACTCCTATTCTAATACCTATTTTTTCTACTTCCATATTCCTATTTCCCATTTCCTATATACACTACTGTACTGTATCACTTGGTGCACCACATAGTCACATTAGCTGCTCACCCTATCTAGAATTTGTTTTGACATTTTAGACATTCTCAGTCTATTATTTGATTAATCTATTATATGATCTTTTGTCCAATTAGGGTCAAAGTTTTCAAGCTAGAAACCCACACAGGTGTGTCAATATCCTAATTCTTACTTTATCTAGTGAATCTCAATACCTTGGAGATTTGGGTTGGGAAGATAGTATTTTAGAAGTATTCAAGACATCTACAGTATCGAAATTAAAAGAAACTGATCAATTTAGACATTTTATGTACAAGAGATCACATCAAATTGCAAGTAACCCAACACAGGCATGTGTTTTTCATTGATGTTTTGCATTTTAAGGGGAATTAATTATCTAAATTCCATTGTCAGGCATTGCATAAAACTATAGGCACCACACTAAATGAATAAAAATACATTAGTTTTCTGTCAATGTGGCAGTACCAGTGACTTTAAGTTCAATTATTTTGGTAGTAAAGAGCAGAGTGATAATACTCTATTAGCTATGGAAGTAGTTTGGTTAACAATGTGTCATATAATCCTATCAAGAACAGTCAGCATGTTTTAAAAAGAAAATGTAGTAATCTTGAATCAACACAAAATATTAACAACAATGTGATAGGTAATGGTACAATTTCTTCAGTTATACTGTACATTGTTTCAGGATAATTTCTCAAGTTAAATTCTTGTATAATATAGGAAATTATTGACTGCTATAAATTATAATGCCCAAAGGTTTATATAAATAGATTTAGTATTAATAATCTTCACAATCCTACAAGCACAAAATGAATCTTTGTCTTAAGCTTCTATTTATTGGCATTTGAATTGCTAATAAAAATATTTGAATATTGTTTACTTGGACAGATGTTCAGAAAAAAATTAGCACACTTTAATGAAACATTATATTAAATGATGTTACTGAATTGTGAGCCTAAAACAAGCTAAACAATTGCTTAAAATGTATAAAAAATAACAGAAGTAACTCCATTAACTGAACAAAATCTATTATTAGTTTTATGCTTGTTTTCCAAATGTCCTCCTTCTGTATTTGCCTTTTCATTAAGGTCTGCCACATTTAAAATATGCAAATTAGATTACATCACACAGCATAGCTAGCTGGTGTACAGATTATTTTCTACATGTGTACTTTCCTCTTGACTTCCACATGAATTTGAGCAACAGGTACTAGTTCTACATGGAAGCAATTGCTTCTGTATGTTCACAAATTTCTTTGTATCAATCATTATGAAATATTCTTCATAATGAGTACTGGTTTGTCATTCCAACACACACAAGAAACAAACAGCTACACTAGCATGTTTTTCAAGTCATAACAATCCTTGCACTGCACCTAATTATAAAAGGCTGCCATAGTGTCCAGATATGCAGTAACTTAGCGTCTGTTTCAGCTTTAGGGAAAAGCTTTGAATAATACAGTATGTACTTTATACATCTGTCCAGATGGCTAGACATCTCCCTGCACAACATAATGATATTCCACTTTGTAGGTGGCTCCTGAATACATTTTGCTTTCATGTGCTTTAGTTACAAAGCAACATTATTACAGTATGTCTGAATATCATAAAAAACATGAAGAAATGAACCTAGCAATTAACCTAATCATCAGTTTTTTAGTCCTGTCTTGAAGCTGATACCCTGGTTTCTTTTACAAAAAAGGCTAGATAAGATCCTTGGATCAATTAGTTAATAAGTACCAAACAAGTTAGATCACCTAAATGGGTTCTTCTGGAATGTAACACATTTTTATATTTTTCTGAAAGAAATCAGGAAGAGGGTAGCATAGTGGGGCACAGAACAGGGACTCTGGGTTCAATTCCGGACCTGTGGTGTTATCTGCATGGAATCTGTATGTTCTCCCTCTGTTTGCATGGGTTTTCTTTGGGTGCTTTTGTTTCCCTCCACAGTCCAAAACCATACTTGTAGGTTAACTGGCTTTGGTATGAGGGCATGTACAGTATGTTTGTGACCTTGTGTGCCCTGGTGTCCTTTCAAGGGTGTATGTACTCTGGCCTGCGCCTCTTGCTTGCCAGGATAGGCTCCAGCTCCAACATGACCCTGAATTGAAAGAAACGGTCAGAAAATGAATGAATGGAATCAGGAAGATACTGGTTAAAAATAAGTCTTGTCTCTTATCACTGTTAAGGTTTGAGGTAGCTCAGTCTCCACATATCATTCTTAGGTTCTTTTTTTGTTCTGAAAAAAAGATTCCAGAAAACAACCTATTCTCCCCTCTTTTTAAAACTTTTTTTATACTGTGTAAAGGTAATCCATGAATTATATATATATATATTAATAATCTCAGTTCTGTTCCCCTTCTGTAATCTTCCTCACTTTAAAATGACAATTGGATATTTGCACCCCACAGCTTCAGCATACATATAAACAGAGGAGACTGAAAATTAAATCTGATCTCAAAGTCACCGTGCATTCCAATTTCATCATCTTTTCTTAAGGTTTTACAAAACTGCAGAAAGCTAGGAGATTACAGGAGTTCCCTTTGTGCAGCTACAATCACAGTTTCAGAGAGGGTTTTTCAATTGAATAATAAGTTAAATCAAAACCAGCCCATTCTCCTTGTCTGACATATCATCTTTTGTAGGTCACAACCAAGTGACGACATGCCTCAGTGTGATTTAAAGTGCATATCACAACACTTCTCCAGTGCCCTGCAAATATGTGTATAATACCAGTCATTATCTGAAGCAATCCTAAGACAATGTTTTAAAAAAAATCCAGCTATCCATGAATCCCATCTTTCTCCTTGCAATTATTATTTCTTAAGCTCACATACTGTACATACACATTTCTGTTGCACCATTGAATCAATGGCCAGAGAAAGAGAAAGAGATCATTTTTATACATGGAGTGCACACCAGACGGTGTACGTGGCCTTGCAAAATTATTTCAATGATGTCCAGTTTTGTTGAGTAAAAGTGAATATGGTTGATTAGAACTTGAATGCAGAAACTGAACACTTCCGTGGGTGAAAGAAGTTCAATTTAATCAAAAACTGAAAAAGAAAAAATAAAGATAGAAAACAGTGTCACTGAATTTTGAAGCATGACAGTGTATAGCTGTTATATTCTTTGTTGTGTTGAATACAATTAAATATAAAACATTCAAGGGATTCATCTCCCAATATACGTTCAAATTTTCATTTTTTTTTCTTTAATGACCGAGCTTTTCACAGATATGGATGTGGTCATCAAAATGTTTACCACTATTTTGTATTCTCAAACTGTCAAATATGCATTAGACATTTGATAGCATGTTCTACATTTGAAAATGCTTCATGGTCGGCCATTGTTCAAGTCTAATTTTTTAACCTGTGACTGTTACACAGTCATTTTTTCAAATTAAAATGCTAAAACTACCATTGTCTTAGAAACTGCAAAATCGATAGACCTGAAACTCAATTTAAACAATTTTTGGCATTTTTTACAACCAGATTCCGAATTGAATTTAACATTTTACAGTGATACATTTTTACTCCCACACTGAATCACTGTGTTTGGAGAAGCATAGCCCATACTTATAAGTGCTCTTTTTCGAATTCTGTTTGGCCACTGAACCCTATATTTGGTAGGTGTAATGGTGCAGCTAACTCCCTGAGGTGTCCTTGTCTGCTTAAGCTGCTGAAGGGTGGCATAATGGCTTTTCTGAGAGAAACTATGAGCAGACATCTGCATGTGAGTGCAAATAAGGTTTTTCCTTCAACTTGTGGTTTCCTTAAATTGAACCATTTGTTTGCGTTTTTAAAAGTGTTTTGATTCTGAAATAGTACAACTGTAAAAATTAGCATGCAACCTATGATGCTAGATCTCAAGTTTCATCTCACTTAAAGTTTATTGTTTCTATGACTCATCTAATTAACTCATGCATCAGTTGTTACAAGAATAATCTTGAATAATTCATACTTGGATCATTCATAAATTTATTAATTGAGAAACACTAAAAGTTGTTAAAAAATATACAGGGTAAAATAAAAAGGCTTCAATTAGCCTAAAAAATCAGAAGGAATGAAAACCATAAGAGAAGGTGTAATCCAGGATCAAGATTCGGAAACATTGTCCTAGGATCCTTTAAGACATTAATGAGTTCATCTACTGTACTATAAATTCATTACCAGTCATTCTTCATCAGTTATAAAAACTGGGGAAATTCAAGAGGACTTAAAACCAATGCCCTAATTTACAATTATGATGATCTGATATAAATAGGATATAGAGTATAACCAATTATAGGCTAGACAACGTTATGGTGGACAGAATCCAGTAGATATTTTATTTCTCCTTAAAATTCAAATAGGTCTTCAAATTATAGTTAAAACTGGTTTCAGTTATGCCTTTTCTATTGACAATTTAAAGAGACATGGAAAATTTGCTGAATTCTAAACACCAGGCTAAAGATTTGGGACCCTTTCATTAGATGGAATCATTACTGTTTGATATTGAACCAACAGAGTACCAGATTGTTGCGGAATAAATACTTTAAAAATCATGTTTCTCAGTAGAGAGAAGAAAACTAATTTGAGGAAGGAACATGTTTAAATTAAAGGAATGGGACCTCTTTGGGTGCGAGCTACATTGTTAAATCTAATATTTTTATTGTTGTGGTTATTCAACCCCCCCCCCCAAGAAATGTGTTGGTTATGATTAGACTAGTCCTAACCACTAGTTCACTGTGTTAAATGCTTTCCCCATTACAGGAAACTCTTGAAGGTATTAAAATGTTCTTTAAAAGCATGGGATGAATCTTGGCATCAACGCAGAAAAACACATTTAGAACCCACCTTGGCATACTATTTATTTTTAACCATTAAATAATTTGAGTAGGATAGCTAAGACTCTGCTTAATGAATCCGGGTACATTTGAGAGAGTCTGTTTATAATCAACCATCTTTTCTGAGAATGCATGAGAAATACATTATTCTTTTTGTCTCAGCATGCCATCAAGCTTATTAGGATAATAAGCCAGTAACCTAGCACTAACAACAATGATTTTTTTTACTATAATAAGTTCAAAGTAAACATACCGATTGTGTGATAAGCACCCAATTGCTTTCTGAGCATATTTAAGTTTAACTAGATTTGTATTTTGCCAGAGGCTGTAGCTATGGTGAATTACCTATAAAGCCTTATGGAACGATTGACTGTACAGTGAATTCCACGCCACTTTGTTACAACTGTAATGCAATTATTATGGTAAGTAGTCAGCATGAATTCCTTTGAGGGATATCTACATTTTTGTTATAAGAAATACAGTATATACTCCTTTAAAGATGTTGTGAAAGACATTTTTGATGCATTAGGACTAATTATATTGTAAGCTCAAATTTTCAAATAGCGTTTGACATAGATGAACTTAAAATATTAAATCCACTGAGAGTGATAGTTTGATGAGCATATAACTGCTACATTATATGCACATAAAGACCTACAATGCTTAATGATAGGGCTATTTCTAATGCACATAAATGACAGGTGAAGACCAAATTAGACGTCAGTTAACTTTGCTGTTGATACAAAGCTAGGAATAATAAAAGACATGGGGAACAATTAATGCAGTCCAAATTGATTCTTGACAGATATTTAAATGAGCAGATACTGTACAAGTCAAATGAAAGATGCTTCATCATTGATAAGATCTAGGCAATAAACAAAACATACACTGAGAAGACGATAGAAAAGGTTTTTACTCTAACACAGTGGTTCTTAAACAGTGGTACGTGTACCTGCAGTGGTACGCAGATGCCGTCAGGTGGTACACCACATGACCCTGGAACTGTGTTGTGTGTGCTGAAAAATCGGGATGGTTTTTCATATTTTCTATTTTAAGACGTATCGAATATGCAGCCTACGTACTACGATACAGCGCGTGCTAATACTTGAGTGGACAGAGCTACAATGTAATTCTATACCACTCTATAGGAATGCATGCTATGAACGTAAGTGACCAATTGATTTAAAAAAACGTATCTCCAGCAAATAGGGAGGTAGGAGAATGTGCGTGAGTTTCAAACAATGCCAATGTTGTAAACACAGGAATGCATAGAAATACGTGCTAGGAACGCTGGTAATCTTGTGAGCACAGGAAAGCGTGATAGATAACAGAAAAATATTTAAGAACTGTTCTAGGTTAATTTGAGAAAAATACACCGAGCGTCTCTTGTGTTTCTCTCCCATGCATATTAAATAAAAACTTTTTAACTTCTGAGACAGACTCCTGAAACGGAAACGGGGAAAAATGCAAGCTTGCGGATTGCTAAAGCAGGTAAGCCCCAGACTATTTTTGAAGAACCTTATTTACCATTGGCAAAAGAGCTGAAGTATTATGTGTGGAGAAAAAGCTGCTAAACAGCTCGACCTGCTGCCCCCTTTGAAAGACAAAGTCACTCATAGAATTATTGAAATAATAATAATAATAATAATAATAATAATAATAATAATAATAATAATAATAAACTTTATTTTATATAGCGCCTTTAAAGGTGGCTTCTCAAAGCGCTTTACAGGATGACAATAACAATAAATAAGAAGACTACAACAATAAATAAGAAAATTTCACAAGACAGGACACAATTAAATTACAGCAATACAACAATAACAATAGAGGAGACCGTGGAAGATGGTATTAAGAAGAGCAGAGGGGTGAAGAATGGAACCAGTTAAGTAAAGGCTTTTCTGAAAAGGAGGGTTTTGAGTCTGGATTTGAAGGAGTTTAGAGAAGGTGACTCTCTAATATCCTTGGGCAAGGAGTTCCAGAGCTTGGGGGCATAGCAGGAGAAGGCCCTGTCGCCCATACAATGTAGACGGGCTTGGGGGACAGTAAGGAGGGCAGAATTTGAAGAGCGGAGGTTGCGAGGTGGGGAGTAGGGCGATAAAAGTTCAGACAGGTATTGAGGTGCCAAGCCATGTAAAGCCTTGTAGGTGAGCATGAGGATTTTAAAGTCTACGAGGAATTTGACCGGAAGCCAGTGCAAGGACTCCAGGATAGGAGTAATGTGAACACTTGCACTAGATCTGGTCAGGATTCTGGCTGCTGAATTTTGGACATACTGCAGCTTGTTCAGAGTAGATTTAGATACCCCAGGGAGCAGAGCATTGCAGTAGTCAATTCGAGAGAATACAAATATGTTGATCAGCTTTTCAGCCACAGTTAATGATAGCATAGGGCGTAGTCTTGCGATATTTCTAAGGTGAAAAAAAGATGTTTTGACAGTATGCTGTACATGTGGGTCGAATGTTAAGCCAGAATCGAATATAACCCCAAGGTTTTTCAATTTTGATTGGAGCTCAAGTACAGAGCCATCTACAGACAGGGTTACAGGACTGGCTTTACGAAGTTGATGGGGGGTACCAATAAGCATGACTTCAGTCTTGTCACAGTTAAGATGAAGGAAGTTTTGAGTCATCCAAATTTTTATGTCAGAGATGCAATTAGATAGAATAGAGACAGCCACATCAGTGTCGGGTTTGGTATGGATGTATATTTGAGTATCGTCAGTCCTCATGGGACATGCTCGGATGATATGGCGGATGATATAAAAAGGAAATGGCGGATGATATAAAAAGTACGCTAATAGAGCGTGTTAAGATGAGCAGATGTTTTTCACTGCAATTAGATGAGTCTGTAGTCAATTTGGCCAATTTGCTCGATACGTTAGATACGAGTTTGAGAGCATGTCCCATGAGGACTTTCTGTTCTGTAAGCCGCTACCAACAGGAACTACAGGAGAGCACATATTTCAGCTTCTGAATGAATTTATCAAAGAGAATGGAATCGACTGGATAAAATGCGTTGGAGTTTGTAGAGACGGTGCTAGAGCGATGACAAGCCGAAACAGCGGTGTAGTTGCACGAATTAGAGAAGTTGCTCCAAAAATTAATGGGTGCATTGCAACATCCACCACGAGACCTTTGCCGTCAAGAAAAGAAAATTCGCAATTCTGTTGTGAATTGTATCAAGGCTCAAAAAATGAATTCACATCTGCTTTGCTCGACTAAACAGGCAAACCCCTCTCACTGAAATGGTGCTTTTTTATTGTTTATTTTTATTTGTTGTTGTTCCTGCTTTTTTGTGTAAAAGACTTTGAGAAGCCACCTTTAAAGGCGCTATATCAAATAAAGTAATAATATGTATTATATGTGTGTGTGAGTGTGTGCGCACACGCACGCTCATGTTGGTCATGTTGACTACATGTTGACTTGTAGGTGGTACACATGCTTTGGTTTGATCAGGGGTGGTACTTGGTCCAAAAAGTTTGAGAACCACTGCTCTAACACATAAAAAAGAGCCCACACATGTCCAAACTCCACAACAAAACATTTATTGGAGCAAGGAAAAATCGTCAAAATTGCAACAAGACAAATCAAATAGCAAGGTTAGAATGGCATGCGATCATGAGAAAAATCAACAAACTGATTTTTCAAAGAATTAAACAATGTTTGAGTGGGTGATTAAGTTTTCCCTAATTCAAACGAGAATAAATAAGACTCAAAGTCTCTAAATCTGAGGTCTGCCACCCTAGTCATGTGTAGCCATGGGTAGCCATTGTCCCCTCCCTGGTTTTGTATTTAGTTTGAAATGATCAATGAACAAAGATGTGGAAAATATGTTACCTTCTACTATTTTAGCAAATAATAATGATTTCAGAATCTACATGAATGAAAACCAGAAGACCTTTACAATTTCCAGTACCAAGACTGCAGACTTCTGCTCTATTTCTTTGTTCACAGATATGACTTGAACTTTATAATTTAGCATGTATTTTCATACACATGAAAATTGTGATGATGACTTGAACATCCTGCTCTTATCAAAAAGGTCCTTTATATTCTTATAATAATAAAATAATTAGAAATGTATCTGTTAAATCATTTTAAATATGGCTCAAAATATAACAAAATGTAACTCTGTAGCAGAAACTATCAAGAAATCATGGTGTATTGCTGTCAGACTTATATGAAGCCTGAAATTCAGTCATTCACTACATACTGGCATTTCTACATCTGATGAATTTTGTAGGGGGCCACTTGAAACAAATTGTAAAATATTTCTTGTTTTGTATTGCCTTACCTGTTTAACTCTGCTCCTAATGTTTGTATTGAATGTGCTCTGATATAATACAGAATTAAAGCATGTCAATATCTATTTCTATATGCTAAAAGTTCCTTATTTATTGAATGAGAAATCCCTTATGAAAACATTATGTAGGGTGAAGAGCATACTCCAAGACTGAGAGAAAGCATTAATTTGTTCAGAATAATTAATTAATTTGATCTTATATAGTCTTGTTCAAGTATGCTTTCAACATGTAGTCTTTAAACTAAAGTTACTCAGAAATAAAAACGTCTAGTTCTGAAATTCTGAAAATTGAGATTTTATATACTGTATAAATTAAAAATGTCTCTATTGTCTGAATAATTGGTCTACACTTGACAGATGTCATTTTTTAATTCCATTATTTTTCTATTTTAATGACTGCCCACTTCATATTGGAATCAACAATGTAATTTTTATGAAAATAAGCACTTGAATGAATTTGTCCTGGTGGTCAATGTTATCATCATATTTGCAAAATGCCCCTGGCTATTAAACCTATTTAAATGTGAATCCCAGTAAACTTAAATATATTCTGTATTAAATTTAGTAATTACAGAATGCTGATTACTTTTATGAAGTATTGCTGTGCAGTGTTACTTTCTCAAACCTTTATAAGCACCTGCAGGTTGAGAAAACCTAGGGCTTTTTTACTGCACGTACAGGCTATAAACCTGACCTGCGTCATTTAACAGTTTCACAGGCTGTTTGGGAACCCTATCAATTCTTAATTCTACCTATCTGTTCCAGAACTGCAGTGTGCTGAAAAAAAAACTTAAATGGTTTATTAAGGACTGGGTGGAAGTATCCATTATAGATTAGGTTTATTAGACTGCGGTACTATTGAATAGATGAATAACATTACCCTTTCCCCTTTCACTCCTTATAAGTATGTTTCCTAAACTATGCATTTCTTCAGAAATAACTGTAGTAATTTGTTTCAAAGTCATGATGGTTTATGTAGAGTAGTTCCATTTATTAATAATATCCATGTATTTCATTCATATACTTTGTTTAATGAATAATTAATTGAAATGCTTTTAGTTCCTGTTTATTCGACTTGTTATACTATCTGTCCAAGACATAATTGTATTATGATGAGTAGTCAATATACTGTACAAGGGCAAGTGCCTGTTGGTAAATCATAATAATAATTAATGGAAAACACTGACTTATCATCTATCACATCTATCCTTTCAAATTAATTGAGCTTTGGTGATTTGCTTATATGTGTTTATTTCTATAATATTACTTGATTCTGGAAGATTCAACATAAAACATGATATTGCTTATGTCAAGGTATAAACTAAATAACATGAATTATTATGTGAGCTATCCTCACACCTGAAGAAGGCTCCATGGCCGAAATGTTGTGTTTTCTTTCTTCTTTTTTTCAGCATACAATTTTATCTACTAGGGAATTTGTAATAAAAACATTTTGGTGGTTAAAGTAATGAAAAAGAGACATACTTTACATTGCCAACATTTAGAATAAGACATAAAAAAAGCACAGGAACAGTTTCATTAGCATGAAAAAGGTTGCATGTATTGTTCCTTAAAAAAACTTAACACATATCAATGTTTTACAAAGCTTGACTGAAACCCTTTATTCAAAAACCAGCCAACCAGTTACTGCTGATGATATTCTGATCACAGACTCAAAGAACAAAGATCAGTAGAAGGTAAGAGTTTTACATCATGAAAGCAACACAATTCAGAAACTCTGCACTCATCAGCGGTGACAGAGATCAAACTTACATGTTAATGAATTTTATGCTTCCGATTACAAAGCTTCTAAATTATCAAAGGGAATTATGTCTATAAAGAAATCAGTCAACCAATCAAAGTGCATCAGTATAAATTACCTTTGCAATGAGATAATTTAATGATGTGTTGGTTTCTAGGGAATAACTGTTTCTAGGGAGAGGAACATTAGCGTGCAATAAAAAAAACAAGTAATGAATGAAATACGACAGACCATTAAAATAAAAAAGCTATTGAGTTTCTCAGAAGGTGTATATTTGTCTTTTGTATTTGCAGAAAGGTGGAATATTAAAGCATTTTGGAAGTTTAAAGTAGTTCCATTTGGAGGCTGATTTACATGCAGTCTGAATGTATATTATTTTTAGCTGTAGATTACAATGAAATCTTGAGCAATATATGTATAAGTATTATTCAAAGTGACAAGGACAACTCTCCCTATTTTACCCTGTGAAGTGTGAAAATACATTTTCATAGATAGGATCCATCTTTTTGCATCATTTCAGATATTAAGATATGTTTTTTTTCTGATTTAGCATACTAATAAAGTATGATCTCATCTATTGATGTCCGATCATCCATAAATTAACAAGGCTCTTAAAATTGTTGACGTTTTGCACTTCAATGTTCCATTTTGTTGAATTAAAAATGGTGAATGAAGATTTTCTAACACTGAATATATTTAATTAAACTTGAATGCTTAAACTTAACATATTTATGGATGTCCAGTCCAATACAGTTTGGCCCTGTGCTTTGGGTATTTGATCTGTAAAAAGTTAATTTTATTTCCATGTTTTAGTTCTTTAGCAGTGTGAAGCACTAAGACCTACCTGAAACACCATACTGAGATGTAAACAATGCTGAGAAAAGTATCTATTTTGTTGAATTAATGTTATTACTCTAAGATAGGTCCTACCAAAGCCCTTGGGTATGCCCACTTTCAAGTAATAATGCAATTACACTATATACACTGAAACATGTTAAAATTACAAGTTCCTTCAATTATGTAATAGAATTGTTTAAGTAATAAGCACAATAATATGTTATGCAGTTTTGAATCTTCTTCTAAATTGCAAGGTCCAACTTAAACTGAATGCACTGAGTTTCAAAATGCAAGAAACTTTGCACCAATAAAAATAATATGCACATAAAAATAGAACTATGGTCTAGAAATGTGGAAATTAAACATAAGGTGCTGTTTTAATGAATAGTTTAAGAAGTTTTAGTACAGTGTCTGTGATATTAGTCCACTATGGGACACAATATGGTCATATATAAGATATTTGGTTGTGATATAAAATAACATATTTGCTTGTGTTTGATATGTTATGATGTGCAATAGTTGTTTTTGAAAATCATGAGATTCTTATATTTTTTCAAATCAACTTTTGATTTGTGTCACATAATTGAAATGTCAATCATTCAATATCTTTTACAGTGTACTGTATATGTAACGGGATCAGTTCTGACCATGCTAAAATTTTGCTGATATAGCTAATAGGTCTACACTATGGTTTGTCACATAAAGCGCTGCTTTTATAATTAAAAGTTTGTGGATCCTGTTACACTTTCAGCGGACAAAGATATAATCCGCTGAACTGCATTCGCAGCTGAAATATAACCCCGAGGGTGTACTAAATATTTTTGTTATTTCCTGAATAAAATCTATCTTCAGTCCAAGGTGTTTGTGCTCTTTTAATATCTAAGACTTTGGGGTTAGCCAGTAGCAACAGCACTCACTGCTCAGGGGAATGCCATGTAAAAGCTGAGGTTTTTACAAATGTCACAATGCTGCCTTGACCTGTATTTTCAAAATCATCTGAAAGCATCTGAAATCACTACAGACTGTGAAAGGTTTCTTGATCAATACATCATCATCACTCATGAGTAGCCATGTACTCTTGTAATTTATCATTTACTGCACCTAAACTAGTTTTCCTAAGATTTGTGTATTCTATTATTTGAGTCTTAAACTGTATATTATGCAGATTTTAGGTTTTTTTTGTGTCTTCTACTAATAGGATAGGATGTAGACAAGTTGTACAGTACTTGAGTTCACTTTCGAATTTGAATAAGAGTCAATCCTCCTTATCTTTGTTCCAATCAGTCTTGACAAGCTAAAAGCTGTTTTTGCTAATTAGAAGGAAAATTCCACAAAGTTTGACAATAAAAATTCTGTTGACCAATGCACATTCTCCCATCCCATCCACTGAACTCTGTAACTCTTTCAATGTCACCGTTCACTTCTCTATAGCATCCCTAACTAGATTCCTCTTTGCCTGGCAGCTCATTTAGCAGGGACAGACTGATTAAGGCAGGGTATGGGTGGCTTCCACTTTTTTATGATTAGTTTTACAATACTTAAGGAGATCTTAAGGGTCTTTAAAAAGCTTTTATAACCTTCTCTGGTTCTGTGCCTTTATAAAACTTCATCCTTGAGTTGTTTTGAAAGCTTCTTGGTCTTCATGGTTAATACTTTATTTGAAATTCACTGCTTGACTAAGGGACCTTACAAAATTGGGTGTATTCTATAATCAAGTGACACAATTATTGCACACAGAGGCCACTCAACTAATTGGGCAGCTAATTAAGATAATGTTGTGCTTCTGAATTAATGTAGGTATGCCATAGCAAAGGTTTTGAAAACTTATGCATGTTTCATTTTTCTTTCATATTATAGTTTCTACTTACTTATTTTTGTTCTTTTCTTGAAATTTGGGGAGTAGGTTGTGCATATACAAAATATAAATTGTTACTTCAAAGTGTCACAACTGCAGCTTTAAAGCAACAAAATGTGAAAATGGTGCAAGGATAAGAATACTTTTGAAACACACTGCAATTACTGGCAAAGATGCTTAATCTTTCCTAAACAATTTGGTAGTAGAGAAATAAAGTGATAGGTACTAGCTTTGAACATATTTATTAAATGTGTTATCAGAAACACAAAACATACACAAACTTCAGTTTAAGGCAAGTAAATTACACTGACATACTGTGAGAGTTCTCAGAGCCCAGCAACACTCATTTCAACCTTCTCCCCTAGATCTCAGAGTAGAACAACTAATACATTCAGAATTGGATATAAATCTTTGAAATATTAAGTAACTGACTTCCTTTCATGAACTAAACAGTCCTCCATAGGCAAGCCTGCCCTCTCAATGCATGATACGACAAAGACAAAATGAACAAAATTGCATCCAAGTTAACAAAAGTAAAAGACTGCTAGGAGCATTTACAAGAGGAAAATTTTAGTAGCTACACAAATAAACAGCTACTGTACCTGTACACTCCTTAAGTAAATTTCATAGAAATATCTTCAGTAATAACCTGGATTTGAACGTGAGTAAAACAAAAGAACTAATAGTGGACTTTCGGAGACACAGGCTGCACACTCACAGCCCCCATTCAGTATTGATGGAATGGAAGTGGAAACAGTCACCAGCTTTAGGGTTTTGGGAATTCACATTTCTAGTGACCTAACCTAGATTGTGAACATGGACATTATCTTGAAGAAGGCTCAGCAGCGCCTCTATTTCCTGAGGTGCCTCAAACGATGGGGGATGGCCAGTACCTGTGTTGGTGAAATTCTACCGCTGCACCATCGAGAGTGTCCTCACCAATGGGATCACCATGTGGTACGACAACACCTCTTCTTGAGAGAGAAAGGCACTGCTAAGAATGGTGAAGGTGGACCAGAAGATCTTCAGCTGTGGTCTCACAAGAGAATAAACAGCTACAGTATATGAGGACTGCTGCGAACAAATTTGGCATTAACCTTCGGACCACACCTACACCATCTACTTCATTGTAATTTAATTTATTGCAGTCATTGTTTACATTCGAACTATTTAAATGTACATTGTCTACTGTTTGTATATCGTCTTGATGCACTGTCTGCACTTTGTGTTTTACACTTTTTTAACAATCAAGAGACTTTCTGTAAGTAAGAATTCCATTGTACCAGTACATTTACCGGTTACATATGGCAATAAAGTTCTAGTTAAAGTTCATTACACAGAAACTACATAGAAATGTTTTTAGGAACTGGGGGTATAATCACATTATTTCATGCGGTTGTAGATGTCTGGAACACATTACAGAGCAATGCTGTTGAGGCCAATACTATCACTTTTAAGAATATCAATTAGCAAACAAATTGACTTTATGGGCCGTTTTCCACCACTTGTTTTGTAACCTTTCCCATGTTCTTATAAAAGAAGACTTATTTACACTTTTAATGTACAGTTAATAAAATGTACTAAGTCTGCCAGGCAGACACTACTGGTAGACTGTCAGCTTCCAATGCTATGTATGTTTTTAATGACATACTTTTAGGCTTAAGGACTTCATTTAAAAGTTCTCTCACTGTCACGATCGTAATCCCTCCACTTAAGGGCGCTCCAGCCCTTTTGCATCTTAGTTGATCTCATGCACATGCCCCCTGTTTTGTTCGTCTTTATTTAAGGTGGGTGCTCCCGCTATGCCTGGCTATGCATTGGAAGATGGACGCCTGGAGGTTCACCTAGCATCAAGTTGCCCTACATCCACGGTTTGAGGGCTTAGGCTTCCGATCGGCGTCCAGACCTGCTGAGTCCGGGGCCTGGCCTCGTCATTCAGTTTTTATTCACTGTCCCGGTTCCGGATCCCATTCCGGATTTTTACCTTGTTTGTTTGTCTCGGATTGGATCTACCGGCTACCTGGATTTTGGATTACCTGTCACGGACGTCCAAAGGGACTAACCGTGGGGAGCAGGAGAGCGGAAAAAGACCCATATGCGTAGCGGCGAGACGGGAAAAAGGCCCGGGCTCATAATGCAAAGAATTCAGGAATGCCGTATAGAAACCTATGCCCTCAGGGAGCGGACGTGGGGCGCCATGGTGCTAGGCGGGTCTCAGGACATACGAACATCAATGCTGAGCGAGGACAGAGTGCAAGACCCGGAAATA
Source organism: Lepisosteus platostomus (assembly GCF_059453375.1). Lineage (NCBI taxonomy): Eukaryota > Metazoa > Chordata > Actinopteri > Semionotiformes > Lepisosteidae > Lepisosteus > Lepisosteus platostomus. Next base: position 48,637,782 of record NC_142618.1, on the reverse strand, counting down.
TATAGCCCAAGGGAAAGAGAGGGACAGGAAGGACAGCAGACCTGAAACTAGGGAAAGGACAGAGAAGGAGCGCCCTCTGGCTGCAGAGGGCGTGACATTACCCTTTTGGATTCCCACTGGACTTGTTCGCTTGTGCCACGTCCCCTGAGCACCAGATCACAGCCGTCACACCCCCCTGTCTGTCTTCCCATCCTGCTCCTGCTGTGTTTCCCTAGAAGTCTTATTCCAGTCACTTCCGGATTATATCATCTGCATAGGGTCCAAAATACTACTCAGTCAGGACCGGCTCCCTTAACACTCACAGAGGTAACTATTCATTTGAATTTAGCATTAGCATTCTGTGGCAGTACCAGGACCATATGAGCATATTTGATTGATTATTATTGATTACTGAACATTGAATGTACTGATTTTAATATCTGCATGGAATCAAAAGTCTAAGAAATGTTTCACGTTGTAGAGGCAATGCTTGTTAATAAGACAGAATTAAGTGTTGCTGTGCTTTCCCAAATGAGGCCCCATCTCTCTCTTCATCTCTCTGGTGCAGCCACAGAGAAGCTATTCATGCAGGCTGATCTTTTGATAAGGTACAGCTCCCAAATAGGGATGCACTTAGCTAAGCCTGGCTATCATGATCAATGGTCATCCATTGGCACCTATCTGTCTAGGGAGTGCCAGATGGACATCTGGACTGCATTCCTAAGTGTCAGGAGGAAGTGACTCATATCTCACCTTGATCAACCAATCAAGAACTGGTAGGGCCGAGTAACCCACGTGGGTCTCTGATGCCCATGAAACTTTCAGCCAATGAACGAGCTGAAGTTCCTCCAGGTAAAAATAGGCAACACAGAGGGCCTGAGTAGGAGAATTCTAAGGAGAATTCCAGGGGTGCGAGACTATTCTAAAGAATTCCAGGGCAGGACGGCCCAGGAGCAGAAAGGCTCCCAAGGGCAGGACATTCTCGCAGTGCGCCTCCTGACCATCCTGAGACTCAGCCCGGACAACCATGTAATGGCCAGTGTGTCCGAGTGCCAGAACTTTCCTTTGTTCTAAGAGTCGAGAGCGGAGGTTGCCACGAGTAACCAAAGGATCCACCCGAGGTTAGCATCAGGAGCAAGCCTCCTGAACAGGTCGGAACTGTGGACAGCTGAATCACTATTCAGAACTAGAACGAACCGGTCTTCTTCCTGACCTGCTGGGACCCACAGTCATCTTTTCTCCTGTGCACAAACTTTGCTAGTTTCAGCAACACTAACTAGCGAGTCTTCAGAGAGCAGCGCAGAGCATCAACAGTGCAACGTCCCAAGTCGCACAGCACAGCCTGGCACGGAGCCAGAGAGCGCGGTTTGTACAGCAACAAGCCTGCAACTGTTTCTTTGTGCCCACAGGAGACCTGAATCCCCAGAGATTGGATGAGTATTCGACTTCACTGCATTACAGCTCGAGAATTCAATTGTTATCCCAACCAGTTGATATCAATTTAATTCCTAAGAGTTATGTACTTGTTTTGAGTATCTAATGTAGAGGTTGTAACCAAGTTAATTTACAAAACAGTCTAAATGAATGATATACTGAACCTATGTCCTCTTGATATGTGTAACTCTTTGTAACTGAATGAATATATACCTTTTGTATTCTGATAACCCTCACGATAAGATCTGTTAGGTTTACATGCATATTCTATGTATTAATAAATGTATTCTTATGTATTAGTGCCTGTGTGTGTGCGTTGTTTGAGTTATACTGCAAGGTTGGATTCTAAAGCCATTAAAAGAATCATTTTGTGATTTACGGCTACAATTAATAATTGTCCCCGTAAATGCCCAAACCCTACAGAACTGGTGCCTCATGAGAGCACACTACAAAGTTTTGTGAGCATTGATCACATTTACCAATATTATTATAACATTCTCATTTAATAACTAAATTTATGCTTGTCAAAATTTGTTGACTGAAATTTTGCAGACCATCTTGTATATTTTTATAACAATCTGGAAACAAGTTGTCATCAAAACACCTGAAAGTGTTCAATTTATTAAAAATTCTATTTTATCAATTTAAATTATACGTTTTGTTTTAAGTGGTACTAAAGGAAATTATAAAGGAACATTTATTTTTAAGCAAATTAAATAGCAGCATGGTGCTGTAGGCAATGATTTTAAACTTCACCCTTGATAACACTGCAGTGGAAATTTTACTCGCTTAGTTTGTTGCCATGGATTCAACATAACAATTCAAAATAAAACAGCCTTTTCACTTAAATATTTTATTTTTTGATAAGTTTGAGGTTTCAATGGCAGCTAAGAAAAAAAGAAACCACACAAATCTTGACAATCTCTTAATAAAACTTAATGAAAAAATGGATGTCGTTCCTAAAGTACCACTAGAACATAAATTATTTAAAGTTCGTTTTTAATTAATACCAGTTCCTTCCTCTGTTTAATTTCTTCCCCCTTGGCAGTATCTTAAAAACTAGAGGAACTGAATAATCTAAAAAGTGTACATACAGTTAAGGACAAATGTACTAGTCTACCTGCATACTTTCCATAACAAGATATATTTAAATTAATACATTAAAAAATATATTCTAGAAATAGTTTTCTAGTATTCTAGAAAAAGACATTACACAAGAATATCATATAAAATGCACAGGTAATATATTATATTTGACAGAATGATGTATATGACCAAAAGGTTACCAAAGACATAATTGTGCTTAAATTTCTCCCCTCTTTTTGGTTTTGAGATGTCATTTACAAATGAATAGAGGACAAAAATAGTCTGAAATGTGTTAAATAAAGGGTTTCTCAAACTGAACCATTAATTGGACGTTTTTACTTCAATAACCAAATCTATGTTTGGCAAAATTTCTTATTTGAGTGCAAATAACACTGGGGCAAATGGTAAAAACCACTACTGATGCAAAGGAACCAAAAGCAAAATATAAAATATAGAACCGCTGTACTCATGCCTTGCAGACCCTGTCATTATCGGGTTTTTTTTCATTATTCCCAAAAACAAAAGTATTTGTGTTACTGAAGTAAGCATTTAAAGGGAGCTTTACTTTTGTCAGATAACGTACACTACAGTTACAGTAAATTAATAAAGTAACAGTAATATGTACCTGACAATTACCCTGTTTTGATTTAATTTCAAAATTTAAGTAGTACTGTATTTTACTTAAAAAGATAAATTTGTTTTGGTGTTCCATTACTTAATTAGAGCTCCCATCTAAATGTCTCTTCACAGAATGGTCTGGCCAAATGTTGATTAGAGCAGTATTTTGCCTCACTCAACTGGAGCTGCCAAATTAACTCACCTCCTGAAGTGGGTCATTGTCAACCAGGGTCAACAAACTTATGACTTAACGGGTGCTTTCACACATGTAACAAATTGCTTGTGTCACCAGTAAGTAGGAGTGCTAGTGTGAAAGAGGCATATCATTAGTAGAAAGCTATTAATGCTGCAGTACCTATGGCAGCTCCGTGGAGACAGGAGTTATATACAGTCTGATCAGGTATGTTTCCAGCAGGTGATGGAAAGTGATCAGAGAAGTTGCAGACCTAATCACTGCTGGTAGCTGGTTCCACTGCAGGGAGCCTAGAGAGCTGTCATAACAAGCAGATGTGGAGATAGTAAGCGTAAGCTGATGGCCTTTTTCTTTTGTGTAGCAGCATAGCTAATGTACTGTATTATAAACCATAAATATTTGCTTATTATACAAAATCCTAACAGACCAATTAGGATCTAATTTCTGACCACATAGTACAATCCTTTTCTTTGCCACCAAGGGGCACTGGAGTCTGCCCTTATCATCCCTAAAGCTTTTTCTAGTTACATCTACTGCTTCTGTGTTATTTATAAGTTTAAGCCAGATTCCAGAAGCGTCTGGGACCACAGTTGAGTATTCCACAAAATATTTTACCATGGTTGAGTGACCCTCAAAGGAAATGTATTATATTTGTGAACCCACTTCTATATACATACAATGCTGTATACAGTATGTCTAATGAATGTTAACTTCCTGAAGGATCCAATATACAAACATATCATTATCAAATTATATAATTTACCAGAACATTTTAAGACAGAGAAACTGAAAAACAAAGAATTTTAGCTTTCTTGTAGCTCTGTATATAAAGAATATTTTACATTAAATGCTTTATAAAAATAAGTCAAGAGGCTTTGGCTTTAGGACTTAATTCAGGAAAACACAGAATTCAACTGAGAAGGGATATTTGGCTTTTTGCAAACTAATACAACGCTAATGTGATATTATTGTGATTAAGTTATTTATTTTATACTTTTATCAAACATATATTCAAAATAAATATAGAACTGTAAAAGAGTAATAGGGGAGAGTAGGACAATAAAATTTAGAGTCCACTCTACAATGCAGAGAACTGCAGCCTTATTAACATGAATTGCAATACAGTACGCTTGACAAGCAAATATGTACAAGAAGTAAATATCAAATGGTGCCTTTGTTAGTAAGATGTATGAAATAGAACTGTGATACTTTAACATTGTAAGTAAGGAATGATCATTTATAAAAGTGCAAATTGATTGAAAATTGATGCGGTGCTGTAAGGTCATTGGAGAGCAGTACTCATGTAGCTAGGCATTTACATTAATCACAGAGTGAATGAGAGGAAGATAAGAGGTAATGTGATGTGTTGTATGGCATGAATTGGAAGAAAGAAATAAGGGAAAAAGTATTAGTGTAGAGGTTAATGCCCATATATTCCCCAACGTCTTGGTATAGGTTTAAGAACTTAACATTCAGTAAGTCACCTGCTTTCTAAAAAGAACAACAAAAATGATTTTCTTTAAAATTTGGGTGAAGGTTTTATTCAAAGTGACTTACATATGCATCCATTTATAGAGCTTGGTATTTTACTGGAACAATTTGGCTAAAGTATATATAGAGCCACATAGAATGCACAAGGTGCTAATCACGGTTGGTATGTCATGGCATTTTTATGTTTTCAAATTAACTGATGCAGGACTATGCTACTTTGTAAAAGTGCCAGGTGGCACAATGAATCCTTAAAGTACCATAGCTGAGTGTGGTTGTCAGATGAATAAGTACAGTATTATATGTTTATCAACTAATTAGTGCTTTCTTGCACTAATCATACTGTATGGATACTATCCTATCCACACATAATTGAATTAAATACAATTACTGCAGTTCCAAATAAGATACTATACAGTATGTTGCAATACTGTAGAACACTAACTGAATTATAGGTTTTTTTTTACATTAGAGTATACAGGTTTATTAGTACTTATATTTAAAAAGTAATAAGAAAACATATTATTTTATTTTAGATTTTTGATTATTACAATCTAGCTTATATTATACAAAGTGGCTTTAAATCATATTGTATTTAAAAAAACACATTAAAGACAAAAAAGGGCCCAGATTAAAATAGATTTTGAATAGTGATTTCAATGAGTGAGTCAGTCATGTACTGAATTTTAAGTTGCTTTGTTGCCGAATCAAGTCTGCGCTATATACAAGTTTTTTCTTAATCGATGAAAGGTTGAATACAATACTAACATAAGATGCATAATTGTTACCTATTTTAAGCTTGAGGTATTCTGTTTTGCATAGTCATTTGCAGGTATTTTGCATAATTACCTGCTAAACAGTAATTCTTACAGTCTGTACATCATGGTTAAGCCATATTCTAGGCTGTGCGTAATAGAGCATAAATAAAAAGCTAAGGTTAGTAAAAATGCAATTAGGTATTAGATATTTATTTGAATATAATACCACCTGCAACTTGCTTTCTCAGTCTGTTTGAGGGAGTGAGGTAAAAAAGAATTTGTGGTGCTCATTGAAACTTTACAGCATTGGGTAAAACTTAAAGCAGACATGAACTGAGCAGACTTCAATATTTTCTTAAAGTGGTCTATTGTTATACATTTATGTTCTGCATTTCTGTACTGTTTACTTAAAACTTCTAATGGAAAGGAATCAACACATTGTGAACTATATTGAAGCGATTCCCCCTTAATTCCGCTTGTAGATAAGGTAGCTACAGGTCACTGACTTTTTGTCCATTGACAAAAAGTAATCGGTTGATTTACATGATAAACACACCTCTTATCCAATTTAATGGCTTTCTGCCAACTGCTGGCAAAGCTATTGATTGGGGGCAGAGAAATGTTATCCCCTCCAGTATCATGGATATTCACTTCACCTATTTTTATTTTAAGTTTATTTTTATCTAAATTTAAGAATTAATCAATCAGAGAGGAAAACACACAATTCCAAAAAGCATGGGAGAAAGCAAAGTAGGAACTATTCAGAACAAACGGACTGGGAAACTGGCCAAATCTGCCCAACTCCTCATTCTGAATATCTGAGAATACAGTAAAAACCATAGCTGGGACAAGCCAAGTCGTCCGACTTGCAGACTCAAGCAGACAACTGTGCACAGAGTGTTTTAAAGCTAACTTCTTTGGAGAGCTGCTCTCAGCTACTCTAGGAAAAGCTCCACGCTCTCTCTGACATTGAGACTTGTGTTTGATTGGTTCCTAAAAATCATCAAAGCTCTCTTACAATCACACTGTTTCATCTACTAATTGTTTTAGTAAATTAAAACCCTAATCTATAGAACACTGCAGGTCAGAAGAATTCCTGAAAACTTTCTTTAGCACTAAAAGGAATTGTAAATGATTAATAATCATTGGAAAAATCTGTAAAGAACAAAATGCCAAAGTACAAAATTCTGTTCAAATAGGCTCCAAAATTGTTTGTATAAATTGGGCAATGACTAAAATAGGGTCATTCCTGGAGCTGCTTTGGTTACTGTGAATGCATATTAGGATTCCTGCATCCTCTCTAGTTAAGAGAGGGGGCTCTCAAAACTGAAAGGATCTGTACCGCTTGGAATATCTCAGTGGCTGCTGAAAACAAGGAATACATTCAAATAAGACCATCATAAGAACAAATCTGTTTTATTGCCATTGGATCAAGGTTGTATTCTATCACAATATGTGTGCAATACCCTGTTATCCTTTTATTTGCAATAAAAGATTTCTGTCAACCCCAAGACCCACCATATTCTTCAACTGGTGATCCCCTTAAAATCAACTGTAAGGATTACTTAAAAATTTGCAAGCTCAGTCTTTGTCAGTATGAAGAAATGAGTGTTTGAGGATTTTGACATCAAAACCAGATGAAGTAAAAAATACAGCTTTATTATATGGGACTGAATCATTGACAACATATAGGAGACGCTTAAAAGGAACAGGCATATTACTATTTCATTTTTGTGGACAATTATTTGAATTATTATTATAATATATTACTTCTGTAGTGGGAGGACAGAAGCACAAGCATCAGTATTTCTCCTTGACAGCCACCACAACCATTGTGTCTATTATCATATTACATTATTTCATTAGGTTGGTCATGTTTTTTGGATGTGATGCTCAAGGTTTCAAAAGAGGATTCTTTTCTCCTAGCTTGCCCAAGGTAATTGCACAAGAAGGGCCAGGAGAGGCATTCAGAGATTAAGTCAAACCAAAAATGAAAAAATGCAACATTGATATCAGCTCCCGGGAGATTATGGCCCTTGACTGAACCAGATGAAGTAACATTATCTGGGAAAAAACTTAGCACTTTGAAACCTGTGTATGTCAGAAAAGTGAAGCACTGGTAGAGTATCAAAGAGTGCTCACCATGACTGAATGGCACAAATCCTAATATCTCCCAAAACAATTGTTACTCAAACTGCCAGAGAGTGTGTGGACCCCATATTGGTCTTATTGATCATCTGACAAAGACATTCCATGATCATGTTTTTATCAATAGTGTAGTGCACTACATGAAACATTTAGGTGTTGACTGATATTATTTAAACTATACAAACATATATACTGATCTTCAAAGTGAAGCATATTTTTTCATTTTCTTTTTAAATCAAAACCCCTGTTTTCTAACCTGTAAGGGCTAAAACACAATCCTATTGACATGTGTGTCCCTTTAACTTTTACATATAATTTAATACTTAAATAGTTTAAAACTATGATGCTGTTTTTATTTGGTAATTTTATTTTGTTTTTACAAATCATAAAAGAAAGGTTAAGAGGGTGTAATTCCTTCACTTATGACTGACAGCTTAGTTAGCAAACAGTTTCTGAAGTTGAACCGGCTAATACTTTCCTCATACTACAGTGTGTACTGTACATTCTTCATTTCTTTACTATTGATTTCTTTAAGAGGTTGCTGATGGGGGCATCGTTTTGCTGAGAAAAGACTTTGTGTAAAAGAAAAAAAGCCCAGCTAATCAAAACCACAAAGAAGTTTAAAAAAGAAGCTGTCTAAGGGTTTTGTTCAGTCGAAATATCCTAGAAAGCCCTTAGGTGAGTCTGTTTGGCAGCTTATTGTAAATCTAAAGAATGCATTTTACCTCTTGGATATTCATAGCACAGGCTTGAATAGTTGAGTTGGCTAGAGTCTTTGTGTTCATTGAGTTTTCAGGTTTAGAAAGATGTAACATACATTTCTTCTCATCATTTCAATATGCTTGAACTGTTCCTGAGAATTGTTCTGTGATGGGACCTGTTTATAATATAATACTGATCACAATTCTTTTGGGATCATCTCAGAACTTGACAGAAATTACCATACAAACAAGGGCTAAGGTATACATAAAAAGTAAAACATGCTTTTTTTAAGTTAACGATATTATAATAATATAAAGTTTTTTGCTTGTTATGCAAAATGTGCTGACTTAAAAAAAATCAGCAAAATTTGACAAAAAAATTTAATCGAATTTTAATGGAATTCAATATGTTCCAGTCTTCTTGTTAAATATCTATTTTTAAACTTTAATAAACATTTTTGCTTCAAAAAATGAAAAACACTATTCTGTAAATACTTCTTAAGATTACAACTAAGTTTGGATCCAAACTTAAAAACATATAAAAGGTATACAACAGGTAAGGACTAATACAATGAAGCTTCTTTGGCCAAACATATCTAAGTGAAAAGAACTGTTTTCGGGCACCAGGCTTCAGGGACTGTATTGATTATAATAATGATTAGAAGAGGTGACATGGGGATTGCAGGACAAGTATAACTACTGTATACCTGTGACAAGGAGGGGGATTCTAGAACAGGGTGCGAATACGCAATGCATCATTCCCTCTGGCCATCTGTATCCTCAACGAGCCCGGAGCAGTAAGCTCCACCCAAAACCAAAACCTGAAAAATATATTTCCACCCCCTGAGAACAAGTCATGAGTCCTTGTGAAGGGGTCTTCAAAAAGCCAGAGTCAGGAGAACTTTGAAGATTTTGAGAAGGAAGACAAAAACTGGAAAAGAGAGAGATTGAAGAAGGTTGACCCAGGGGAGGCATCAAATCAGACACCAGGGAGCAAGAGCAGAGAAAGAAAAACAGTGCTGGGGTTTTCTCCCCCCCTTTACTTCGAGACAAAGTAGAAAGGGGAACCCCAGAGGTACACTGTTCTAAGATGGCATTCTTTGGGGACATTTGCTTTGGTAACTGAAATCCATGGGATAATTGTGCTGGTCTGGAATGTGTGCTCCTTGGAGGATTTAGTGTCATGGGCACTGGAGGTTGGATAGAGAATGCTCATGACAATGCCCATTTCATGTTAAATTATGAAATGGTTAGAGAATATTAAGCAATAATTAAGCAATATTAAGCATAACTTTCTGGTCTGTGAATGCACTGGTAGTTCTGGAAGATAAAAAAAACCTGTGGCAAAGGCAAAGGGGTCCTAGCATCCTTAACAATTACTAGGTGGCGTAGTCAACTAAATATTAAAGTGGTTTCTACATTTAGATGTCAGAATCCATGACAGAGGTTTTGAAAATGTTTTCAGTTCTGGAACCATTTCCAAGCCATTACTTTATTACTAGCTGGAATCCCCATACTATGGCATGACACAAAGGGTGACTTTTTTATTATGCTTATATTATAAATGGAATAACAAAAATAATATCTATGGCTAGAGCATCACAAAAACAAACACATTCAACACAGTTATATTACTTTATGCAAATAAGGTCAATGGTGTATTTTGGGAGGCTTTCTGCACCTCATCAAATCTTGAGGTTCTGAAATATATGTACAGAAACTATTCAGCCCTTAGATTTAAAATGGAATTGTACTCTTTGTTAGTAATAGTCATGAAGCAAAATGACAGTATCTACTGTATATCCATGTAGTACTATGGTGTATAGTTTATATATGGGATATGTATAATTAGTATATTTTATACATAATTCAAGTAGGTTACAGCGTCAGCATGCATAGGCTGCAAAGGAACAAGTAAAGGTTTATTCCATGATGAAAAGAGAAGAAAAGAGACACACCATTTTGGTTGTGGACCCTTCTTTGGGACAGTTTACACATAGTTATAAAAGTGATTATTGAACAGTCTTTAAGAATCTAGACCCAACATTTAACACCTGGCACATTGATCAAAGAAATCATCTGGTTAGCCTTGGTTAGCCTTAAGTTCTGGATAAATGATTAGACATCAGTCAACAGTCCAGGAACACAGCATAAAACAGGCAAGTACAGAGAGAGCAGGAAAAAGGAAATGGGAAGAAGCAGGAAGACAGAGAGGAGGAAAGCTGATAGGAGATCAAGAAGTAAAAGAAAGATCATAGAGAGAAAGGGAGTACCCAAAGAAAGTAGAAATAAGTGCCAGGCAAGAGCTCCTTGGTCAGATCATCTGTAAAGAACTGATCAAAGTATTTAAACTACTGTATGTTAATAAAGCTTGCCATTCTGTTGTTTTAGATGAAAGTCAAAGATAAAAACAAAATAATTTTCTGTTCAAAAAAGCAGGCAATTCTGAGGCTGAATGGAACGGACCAAACAAAAATACCAAAATCATTTATATGTAATACACGCACAAAACATACATGTCATTAATTACCAATCAACCAGTACTGGATTGACTAAGAAAAACATGTGCAGCAGGTGAAGGAAAACCTTCAAGAAACTGTTGGTGAATTCAACAAGAAATTCGAGAGAGTAGGTGCGAAGGTATCAAAATCCATCTTTCACAGAAGAATGAGATAGCAGAATTACAAAGACTACACCACAAAATGTAAAGCTCTCATCAACACCAAGAACAGAAACAGTCTGATTAGAATTGTGTACCAAAATGAGTCAAGATATTTTTACCAAAATGATTGCAAGGTTAAAGTGTTGCAAAAGAAAGGAAATGCAAATGTTGTAAACCTGTGAAGCAAGGCGAAGAAAATGTGCTTTAATATACAGGCTAACAATTACATTCCTAAAACATATGGTGAATTTAAGCAAATAGTTCATCAAGTGAAAAAAAGTGGAAATCCTAGACAGACCAAGTCCCGAGGTTTAAATCCAATCGAGCTGCATTTTACTTTCCTTCTGACATGCAGAAGAAAAAAGTCAGAACACCTAGGAAAAGGTGAGAATACAGACACTGTTCTTCTCTCACACAGTCATTGTCTTAAAGGTTTACAAAACTGAAATATTTAATGTTGAAATTTAGTTTAGTTGAATGTATCCTAATGCTTATCGCTACTTGAACACACAGAAGGAACACACTGAGCTGAACACGCAGTGGATTTTAATTCTAATATTATCATGGAAATGCCAACAATTAAAAAACATTATAGCTTATTTAGCCTTCCTATTAGGATCACAAATACAAATTGCTTTACAAATTGTAAAGCAAAAATAAAATTTTGGAATTTTGTTGTCCCACTAGTTTTCAAGGGTACTAGATAAATAATATACTATTAACTACTTTTAGTGTAATCTTAATTTATTTTATGTTTTGGAGGGTATTCACACACAAAACATATTAGATGCTTGTACAAGTTAAATTTCTCTTCTCATTTGTAGTTACATTTGGATTCAGTAATATAAACCAATAAATATTTTATTAATATTGAATTCACGATCACAAATCAAATTAAAAAGCAATCAAAATTATAACTTTATTGTCAAAACTAATGTTACTTATTCAGAGTGTATGTATACCTAGGGTGTGTTCTTTGAAAGGAACAATGTTTTCACATTTACACATTAACAAAAAAAACACACCCTACAGTTATTATTATTCAGTTATTAACATTTTCCATTAATTCAAAACCAAAATTCGAACCCAGTATCTTGCTGTAAGAAGTTTAAGTTGTGTACTGCATTAGCAGTAGAGAAGAAGGAATAATTCACAATCTATTATCAGATCTTTTATCACATATTATTTCCATTAGCAATTTTGCAATAAAACCACCAAGTACTGAATTCCTGTTTTACTCTCTTTTAAGTTCAGTGCAAAACGTATCTCGCTTGACTCAAAAAAAGGTGATAGTATATTTTCAGCAGGGATCTTTGATTTTTTAAAGTTTTTTTTCCAAAGGTAAATGGTCATCCTTTGGTATTTGGAAATTCTTTGGCTTTGAAAAATAAAGAACATTTTGTTTTATTGCTTCAGTTCTGCCTTATTGGAACTCTGACAGCTCCACCTCATCATAAACCTAATATTGAGTCGGTCAATGCTGTTCACTCTAATCACAGGCTCCAGAAAGTGCTGGAATGCGCCCATTTATATCCCACACAAATGGTGCAGAGAGTAAGTCTGAGACTCGGGATGACAATAGCATCATTCAATTTCACATGAAAGATCCATTCCTGAATTTCATTTCGCTACAGCTGATAAGCTCTGGCACCCAACATCTTGGAGTATCCTACCAAGCATTCTCCATCACTACTTCTGCAATTGCTTTTAAGACTTTGCCTTTCTCTTTTCTTGCAAGAATGCACAAAATGTTCCTCATAATACAAATTAATAGTGTTCCACTGGTTATTTGTCATATTAACACTTCAATTCCATTCCTTGTTCAGACAGATCCTACTTAAGGGGACAAGCATACAAGTTTTATATCAATATATAGGATTTTTATTATAAAACTTGGTAGCATTTTTTAAATAATGTATTGCATTGTCATCACTATTTAAATAGCATCACAAATGAAGGCAATGCGGATTCAAGGCAAAGGCAACTGTATTTTTATATAAAGTGTTTAGGCTGCCATGAAGGCAATGGTCTATCAGGGTTCAGGTTATATTTATGTGAACAGCAATAGGAAAACAAGCAACATTCCATTTTCAGAACATGACATTAGACAAAACAAAGTCAACAAACTATCTGTAATTAAGAGGAACAACTTAAATTCTGTGCTTGTCCAAACAAACCCACTTGCCCAGGTTTTAGCCACCTAGAGTCGAATACAGTCATTCAAGTGGACAGGTTGACAGGTCAACAAGATAACACAGTCACATATGGTTACCTTGCTGTCTACTTAGTCAATAAAAAGGAACAATACACTACAAAAGAAAAATAAGTACATTTATATACAGAAACCATAATTTCCATGTGATATATTGATTATAAAAACACGGCTAAATTTTCAAAAAAGTATTTTTCAAAGTGTGCAGCAAAGTGGATTTCCATGTTCTTGATTGCAGCATAAAATGGCTTCAGTGGATTGTTCCCTCAAAGATTGATGAGAGTCATCCATTTGCTTTACAAATAAATCTGTGTGTGAATGAAAAAAAAATCTCTAGAAAAGCTGCCGCATAACAGTTGGCATGAGTCATGAGATTTAGGAGAAACTAAATATTTTCCATTTCATGTTTTGTCCCTATCATGTTGAAGTGAGTAAAGCACACATTAAAACATAAATTTAGATATTCTAACTCCTCCACCCTTTCTGGAATATTGTTGACCAACATTAGGAATATTTGAATACAGATAATCTAAAACACAGAAGCTTCAAAATGCTTAAAGAATTGAGCCCTTTATGGATAATTACTGCTTTTCATTTTTACTTGCATGTGCTGTAACGGAAAATACAGGAATGTTTATATGTTTGTACACTATCTGTGAAGAAAAGAACTATTTGATAAAGTATACAAATCAAGGAAAAAAATGTTACAAAAGATGGAAATGAACTGGATTACATTTGTACATTAGCTAACATGTTTTTGCTCACCGAACTAATCTTAGCTGTGCTTATTCCTTTGTTATTAAATATTTAAATAGATTATATATAAATATTATTACAAATAAATGTTTGTTTGTTCCAATTCCAAGAGAGTGTCTTGCAAAAGTATTCAGATCATTGCACAGTTTTCACATTTGTGGCTTTAAAGCTTGCAGTCATGGGACTTTGAAATAGCAACTTATATTTCTTAAATACACAACTTATTCTGCACATTAAATAAAAAAGAAACATGTAAACAGATTTGAAAGATAAATGAGCAGCATTTCCTCTAAGGTCTTGGTACTGTAACAGTCACACACTTGATCACACCTGCAGGTCTCTCCCATTCACCCTGTCATCAGACTGATATTGAAGTTTAAACATTGTGTAAAATCGAGATTTAGATGTTCAGTTTTATTAATCTAAAATCATCCTTCTAAACATTTTTCACAAGATTCATATTGAAAAAAATAAGCATGTTTTGGTTAAATCTGAGGAAAAATACTATAAAAATATTTTTAAAAATATATAAACATCAATTTGGATGTTGCTGACTTTCTCCACAAAATGGTCCATTTCAGTTACAGTAATGCCACTCCATGTTTGAAAGTTTATTTGCAAAAGTGCAAAAAGAAAAAATAAATTAGGCCCCACCTGACCAAATATAACACTGGGAATACTAGTAAAAAAATAATGGAACATACTCCTTCAGTAAAAGTGTATTTTGGAAAGAAATGCAAGTCAGAAACACCTATTCAAAATAAATTAAAGGTCTGACAGTGGATGTTGTTACATGGGATCAATAACTAGTAAATATTGCAGATGAAACTGTGTTGAAAAATCTAATAGTAAATTTTGCTCTGGGCTATGGAATTGTGTATTGAAAGACTCTTGAAATGAATGGTTTTAGATGACAAAAATGAAAAATATTTTTATTTACTGAGTGTCATTTATTATCTATCACTAAAGATGTACAAAAATGGCACAGGAAGTGCTTTTAATTGTAACCTGTCATCGCAATAAAAAGGAATGGAAAATGAAATGTATTAGCAAAATGTCAGTTACATGACAAGCACAAGGCCTTGGATTTGGCTAAAATAATGCAAATGTCTGCAGTGTAATATTGTTTAATTGGGACAACTTTCAATGTATTGTGTTGTTTATCAGAAGTAATAATAATTAACAACTCCTTAGACTTATATAGTGCTTTTCTAGACACTCCAATCAAAGTGCTTTACAGGTATTGGGGACTCCCTTCCACCACCACCAATGTGTAGTACCACCTCAATGATCCAATGACAGTCAAAGTGTGCTAGTACGCTCATCACACATAAGCAATCAGTGGGGAGAAGAACAGAGTGATGAAGACAATGCATAGATGGGGATTATTAGGAGGCCATGACTGATAATAGCCCTACTCTTTTTGAGAAACGCCCCTCACTTTTTAATGACCATAAAGAGTCAGGACCTTGGTTTTTACGTCTCATCTGAAGGATAGTCCTTTTTTACAGTACAGTGTCCCCATCACTATACTGGGGCATTAGGACCCACACACACTGCAGGGTGAGTGCCCCCTACTAGTCCCACCAACACCTCTTCCATGAGGTCTCCTGCTTAGCTTCCGAGGGTTGCCAGTTGTGAATTGCAGGTTGATATAGCTGCTGTCTATAAAGTGACCCATATTGGCTACAAAATAATCAGCTTTTTGTAATTTCTTAATCTTTAAATTTGTAATTTGCATTTTCTGTCTGATGGGGCCAAAATGAAGATCCCTGAAGCAGGTTTATTTAGTCAGGATGATAGATAATATTGATTAACATCATACCACTGAGAGTGCATCATGGCTTATTTGTAAAAAGGAAATTGATCAAGCACTTCAATTTCTATTTGTGGCAGCAGCCATGCAAACACTAAGGAAAGATTAATCAAAATTCCTTTAAACACTTATTAAAAACTACAGAATTCCTGTTTTGGAGGAAAAGTAATCAGACGTACACCCCCACCGAGAGACTGAACTGCAAATCACTCTGGATTTTTTCAGTAATCATCACAAATCCTTAATCACAATCCCTGCACATTTTTCATTCTCACTCTCACACCTATTAAACCCTTTCTGGCACAGAGAATGAAAGCCTGTCTTCTGGTGTTAAAGGACAGGAGTCATAAAACTACACCTGTGCTATCGACTTTCTCTCTAAACTTTCTTTTCTGAGGACTCTCTTCCATTGCTGCAGAAACCTAGATGCAGACCCTTGCCCTTCTCATCCTGTCTGTTAATATACACCAGATTCAGAGGATCGGCCAATTACTCACAGAGCCAATCACATTTGCTCCTTTCCACATGTGCCACAATCTTACTCCCACTCGATGGTAATTATTCACTTAAGCCAGATGTGTCTCATTTCTTCTCAAATAAGTGGCTAAGTCAAGTGCGTGTGTTACCATATAAGTTATAGTAGGGATAGTAGTCAAACATTTTTCACCTTTAAAACTAGAGATTGTGAATGTCTTAGCTTTTTTAGTCTTTTTTGTTTCACCAATAGTTCAGGAGAGCTCCCTGCTTTCACTTGCACTATTCTGTGTAGAAATATTTTCCCCCTCACATATGTACGTTCGCATCTCCCTCCTTGCAAAACAACTTGAGGGGTCCGTCAGTCTTGTCCTGATGTTCAGCTTGCTTTTTCCTCACTGGGGCAGCTTAAGCCAATAAACCAAACTAATCCAAGTAATGCATCTTGGGCTAAAGTATTGAAGTAAATTTTGGAGAGTGTGAGCTTTCTAAAATAGGTTTCACTTGAAAAGTACAATGCATTTGAGTAAAGTCAGTTAATGCTACAAACTGCTCAATAATGTGGATGATGAAGGTGACAAATGTATCTATGACAGAATGTACATCTTTTTCACACTGTAAGCTCACATCAACAAAGCAGAGTTAATGACCAAGACAGATGAGCCACTGAAAGCACTCTTATAAGCATCAGGGAACACTGCAGCACCAATGACACAATTCTGTTTGCAGAATTATGGTCACAATCTTGCATGGACTTCGGTGAGATATAAATCAGAGATCTCTAGAATAGGGTCTAAGGTTTGCTAATTGCTAAGCTATATGGGAGTCCTATAAATAGTTCTATACAGATGCAGCCATTCAAAGTGCGCGGTACAGACACATACCGGAGGTAATTTGCTACGGCCTCGTGCATTGTGACGCGCGATGACGCAAAATACCGCGGTACGTGATTGGTTGACCGACAGGGGCACTCGTGGTCCATTGGTCGGTCATAGAAAGATTTACAGTAAATGTCTTTACTGTGCCCGTTTTAGTATTGAATATTTATATGGAATTTTACCACTGAAGGGAAATCTTAGTAGCTGAGCATAAAAAGAATAGGAGCATACTGTAACGCGTGTGAAGGCCATAAACGATATTAATTTTGGAACATAAACATACAGTATATGGCTGGTCTCGGTACTTTAAATAAAAAATACACACCAGTATTCCATTTCTCCCTAAACATTTTAAGCATCAAAGTCTTTAACTCACGTGATACCGGAGTCAACAAGCATACTTTTAGAATTTGATTAAAAGGGAATATAATATGGAATCGCGTATCTAAAGAAATTAATAACGATATAATTATATTCATGTACCGCAACACAAGAATAGTACACGCTGTACATTGTCTGTTGATAATGTTTCTGTAGTGCTTTTTCAGCACTCTGCATGTGACCTTGCCGGTGGTGCTGTGGGTTAGGTTCCTGACTCCCGTGTCACATGGTGAGTGTTTGAATCCAGCTGAAGCCATGACTTTTTTTTTTTAATAAACATTTCTTTGAAAAAATAAAACTTTTCCCTGGCTCAGAGATTAAATAAAACCTCACTCGCACCGAACAAATTTATATTTCTAAATATCACAACATGATCGAATTTAAGTAATTTTAATAACAATGAATAGTCACCTACAGATGCAGCCATTCAAAGTGCGCGGTAAAGACACCGCAGTACAGATACCGCAGGTAAGATGACACGCGATACCGCGGTGCGTGATTGGTTGACCGACAGGGGCACTCGTGGTCCGTTGGTCTGTCGTAGAAAGACTTACTGTACTGTAAACGTCTTTACTGTGCCCGTTGTAGATATTGAATTTTACCACTGAAGGGAAATCTTAGTAGCTGAGCATAAAAAGAATAGGAGCATACTGTAACGCGTGTGAAGGCCATAAACGATATTAATTTTGGAACGTAAACATACAGTATATGGCTGGTCTTGGTACTTTAAAGAAAAAAATACGCACCAGTATTCCATTTCTCCCTAAACATTGTAAGCTTCGAAGTCTTTAACTAACGTGATACCGGAGTCAACAAGCATACTTTTAGAATTTGATTAAAAGGGAATATAATATGGAATCGCGTATCTCAATAATTTAATAACGGTATGATTATATCCGTGTACTGCGGCAGAGCTATGTAGGGCTGTTTCGCCTGCCTGATCATGTGAGCTCTCTTGTAGCCTACTGGTCTAGGTGCGTGACCACCAGCTGGTAGGTTGGGTGTTCGAATCCAGCTGGTACTGGACTTTTCATTTTTATTTATTTATTTTTTAATCGCGTAACATAAACATATTACCGTATGCAAACTGTACTGTATACAGTATGTATATGTATATTTAATGTCTTAACTGTGCCCGTTTAATTGAATTTAAAAAACATATTTAACACGAACATTAAGCTGCTTACATCTTCCGCCTGAGAACAGTCACCCGTTGCTACCCAACGCAGAATGGTGATTGGCTGACACCATCTGACACCCCTCTGATTGGAGAAAAAAGACGTGCTGGTGTGCTATACCAGGAAGAGGATTCTTTCCATTCAAAACGTGTATTTTAAAAGTTTAAGAAGTAAAAACCTTACAGCGTACACAGATTTCTAAACTGATCAGGATCGTTATCTTTGTCTCATGCATAATAATGTTCACCGCTCTGTCCAGCAAATTAATAATAAACTTTATTTTATATAGCTTTTTAAACGAATAAGTAATTAGATTGCTCATAAACCTAATCACTTGCTTTTTCTTTTTATTTAGGCTCAGATTTCAACTATAGATCGTATTATTAATAACCATAATAACAACCAACCAACAAAAACAACCATATAAACATAATACCAACCAAAAACATAGATAACAACCACAATACAAAATCAAATAATCAAACCATTTTACACTCGCAAAGTCATCCAATTATCATAATCCCGCCCCTTATGCAAAACCAAACCTTCCTCCCATCCCAGTTTATCCTGTTTATCATAAACAAAATCCACCTCAATTTTCAACATAAAGCATTACACAAAATCAATACCTCAACACTCCATACTCAACAACGATAATTCACAAACAGCCAGAACATGTAACTACACATTCCCAAACATACCTACTTTCCATAGCCCCGCCCCTTATGCAAAACCAACATCCCTCCCCTGTTCTCTCTCTCCCCTGGCGGTTGTAATTGTTTTTATTTTCAAATAAATTTTAGCAAAGTCATGTATTTTAAAAATCTTAAGATTTTTCTATTTATGTCTTTATTTAGTGGTTTCATTAGTGACAAAGGCTAAACTTTCTTGGAAAAATGTCTTTTATGTAAACCATGTTTGCTATTAATTCATTCAGGGCTAAAATATGTTCATTGTCTTCTAATGAAAGAAGGGTTCCTTTCGCCGTAGTCGAGAGCCTAGCCTTTAACTAGTAAGTACTGTATTTACTGGGTTTTTGAGGGGGGGGGGGTGTCTTTCGCTGGAAATCTCGCCTCCTACTTTGAAAATACCCGTGAAACCGGTTCAATTCGTCACAGCCAGCACTCCTGCAGAGAGTTGGGTTGTACTTGCAGTGTATACAGTACACGCGTTATGCTCTTCGTTAATGTCTGTGAAGTTTTATTTAATCTCTGAGCCATACTGATTCTTCTGGAAGCACACCAGTATTCCACTTTCTCCCTAAACATTTTTAGGATCAGAGTCTTACATGTGGTTATTTCGAAAACGTTTGTACGTGCTCCTTCTTACCATGTTACTGTTTACCGTTACTGACCATATTAAGTTTAAGTGCCTGTGGGCACTTTTCCTGTCCGTGGGGGGTGGACCGTCTTTCATTAGAAGGTTAGTCTGTTCTACTCTGAGAATGTAGGGGGGGGGGTGGGAAGTGCCCGCGGTCATTTAATTAGTATTAAAATCTTAGTTATCTTTCTAGTTCACAGGTTTGCATGCATAATTTAATTTTGAAAGCCACTGAGACATCAGGTACTACTGTTGTATTTATGAAAAAGAAACAAAACAAAAAACATACTAACAACTGTGCCATCCTACTCCTTAGTTAATACATTTTATTATTCATAAACAGTTAACATTGTTAGCAAAATATTTTGAATTATATTTAACCCTATTTTTTCTTTAGTTTTGTATTTAACTTATTATATGATAGTCAGACTTAATGTATATTAATGTATATTTGAACAATGAAAATATATTTTTACAAGATTTTACATTAAGCACTTAAAATTAATATGGTTAATAATAGTAAACTGTAACATGCTGTAACAAGATCGGTTAAACTTCGAAGAAAATCCTTTCAGAGAAAATGTTTCAGGTGTGAAGAACAAACCTGTTCCCACACACCCTGCCCCCACTACCATTAGAATATACACAAACATTTTAGCGTTTCATTCTGAGCAGAAGACCCTCACACCTGAAGAGTGCTGGCTGTGACGAATTAAACCGGTTTTACAGGTTTCAATCACAGATTGGGACTCAGTAAAGTAACACACAGCGCCAGTGGATTTGATAATACTGTACCTAACCAAAATCCGCAATATGGAAACAGAACCTGTGTAATTGTTGATAGATGATGTACTCGTAACATTTTTTCAAGACGAACTACAACATTTAAAAAATGACTTGTATGTACTTGATATCTCTAATCAATCCACGGGTCCCAGCACAAAACGAAAGTAAAACGCATACCGTTTCGCGCTTCTTATTAGTTGCTCAAAAGTAATTTGACCGTATGAAATGCATAATATAAACCTAGAAACATATACGTGAGCAGTACTTAAGCACTGTAGTATCGGTGTTAAGACATACCTCTCAAATACTGTAAATCAAGTTAAAAATATCTCAAGAACGATTCTGGTCGTAATGAAACCATGTTTCGTGTATGTTTTCTTTTTCATCTTGAAATAACTCATTTCTAAATACCTTTTTCACTGTTAACATCTTGTAGCAACTTTGCGACAAAATATACACTCTGACAGTTCATCCTGCTACCAACATTAAATAAAACAAATCTTAAGATTTCTATATTTATGTCTTTATTTAGTGGTTTCATTCGAAGCTTACAATGTTTAGGGAGAAATGGAATACTGGTGCGTATTTTTTTCTTTAAAGTACCGAGACCAGCCATATACTGTATGTTTATGTTAAGATTTCCCTTCAGTGGTAAAATTAGATATGAATATTCAATACTTAAACGGGCACAGTTAAGACATTAAATATACATATACATATTGTATACAGTACAGTTTGCATACGGTAATATGTTTATGTTACGCGATTAAAAAATAAATAAATAAAACTGGAAGGTCCAGCACCACCATTATGTTTATATGGTTGTTTTTGTTGGTTGGTTGTTATTATGGTTATTAATAATACGATCTATAGTTGAAATCTGAGCCTAAATAAAAAGAAAAAGCAAGTGATTAGGTTTATGAGCAATCTAATTTCTTATTCGTTTAAAACGCTATATAAAATAAAGTTTATTATTAATTTGCTGGACAGAGCGGTGAACATTATTATGCATAAGACAAAGATAACGATCCTGATCAGTTTAGAAATCTGTGTACGCTGTAAGGTTTTTACTTCTTAAACTTTTAAAATACACGTTTTGAATGGAAAGAAATCCTCTTCCTGGTATAGCACACCAGCACGTCTTTTTTCTCCAATCAGAGGGGTGTCAGATGGTGTCAGCCAATCACCATTCTGCGTTGGGTAGCAACGGGTGACTGTTCTCAGGCGGAAGATGTAAGCAGCTTAATGTTCGTGTTAAATATTTTTTTTAAATTCAATTAAACGGGCACAGTTAAGACATTAAATATACATATACATACTGTATACAGTACAGTTTGCATACGGTAATATGTTTATGTTACGCGATTAAAAAATAAATAAATAAAAATGAAAAGTCCAGTACCAGCTGGATTCGAACACCCAACCTACCAGCTGGTGGTCACGCACCTAGACCAGTAGGCTACAAGAGAGCTCACATGATCAGGCAGGCGAAACAGCCCTACATAGCTCTGCCGCAGTACACGGATATAATCATACCGTTATTAAATTATTGAGATATGCGATTCCATATTATATTCCCTTTTAATCAAATTCTAAAAGTATGCTTGTTGACTCCGGTTTCACGTTAGTTAAAGACTTCGAAGCTTACAATGTTTAGGGAGAAATGGAATACCGGTGTGTATTTTTCCTTGTGATATTTTAAGCTCTAGTTGAATGATAGGTGTCGCATTTTAAATCATTTTCGTAGCTAGAAATTATGAAACGCCCTGTTAAAAGCAAGGAAGTTTTTATGCCCCGTTGAAGTAAAACAAAATGCCTGACAAAGTATGGCTTGGACAGATTCCAAGTGCTTGTACAAATGTGCTAAAGAAATTATACTTTGAGTATACAGCTTGTCCAAAGTCATCCATTATTAATACTATTAGTAATATCTTCAGTAAAGGCTTTGATGCATAAATATTTCTGATAAAGGTAGGTTGTGTACTTCTGTCCAACTGAGCAATCTTGCTTTCATAATATATACCAACATTTTAATGACTGATGATTAACATGCTGTAATACACAGTTCCAAATTAAAGGCTCAAATGCTGTACATGAGAGGTTAAGCTCCCCCTGGCGGTTTTACAAGGCGACGCCGGATAGTTAGTCACGTGACACACGTGACACACGTGATACCGCGTGATACTGCGTGATACTGTGACACGCCCACCGGGGTATGCCGCGAAATACCTCACCCATTTTGAATGGCTGCATCTGTATGCGTTACAATATAAACATTTATATTGATTTAAATCGCGTTTTGATTTAAATCGCAAACGCGGGTTTAAATATATGTGTTTTTTGATTCACAATCAGACAAATGCAACATAAATTGATATCTTTGCAAGTATCTTAATAAACTTTCAGAATAGCTTTCTCCCCGTTTAGATTTATTTTTCTTGGGATCTTGGGATCAAACGTGGAAAGATTAGATTGTAATAGTTTTTATTTTTTAAATACATTTTAGAAAAGTGTAATCTATACTAAAAAGCTTTGTAGCACCACCTGCTATAAAGATACATATTGTAATACTTTCAGGTTCGGATAGGACAGACACAAGAACTTATACTTGCGGAGTTAAAGCAAGTTAAAGCAAGTTGAAGCCTTGATTTTATATATCACCTTTAAAAGTGGCATCTCAAAGCAAAGTAAATACCCAACACTGATTGTACCCATCTGTCATGCTAATAAAGCACCTTGAATTGAATTGAATTGAGAGAGAGAGAGAGAGAGCACAGCCAGGACAGACAGGCAAATAAGATACACTCCACAGACATTCACAATAGCGACATATCATAAAACGTTTGCACATATAGTTAAATTATTACTTGTTTTTCAGGAAGTTAAAAAAAACACTTGAATTACTTATCCAGTCTCTTGAAATAAAATTATTTTTCAAGCAATGCAACTAACGTCGGGCAACGTGTTTTTTTTAATCCAACATTGACAGCCACATCTTAAATCTTGTCAGTCAGCTCTTTTTTCTCTATTTGAATTGTGGCGATTCAAACAACCTGGGATAACAAGTGGTCTCAAAGTCACCTAGCTCACAGAGCTTCATCAACAGATGACAATTCCCTTAGTCCTTCCTTAGTCTTCCTGAAATTGTCAGATTATGAGTGAATAAAAGCATTTTATTAAAAACATGTTTGCGTTTGTTTGGGAGCTATATTATGTATTTTTCATATGTAAGATATAATGATGTGTTCCTGCTTACACATCGCACGACTTTAAAAGCAAGAAAAACAGGTTTCGATTCACATTATCTGGCGACCCTTGTTTTGTCAAAGGACAGCACAAAAAAACAGACAATACACAGGGGGGAGAGGGCAAGCGAGAGAGAGAGTTTTTTTCCCTCTGTCAAAAAAAAACAAATCACCCGGGGCAGAGACTCTGGGGTTGATCATTGTGTGGTACAGAGCGGTGCTCAGTCACTCCAAACAAGTAGTAAAGAGAGAAGAGTCAACAATTGATTTAAGGACGATCTGTCAATGTGCAATGAAATACAATATTGTTGTTGTTGTTGTTATTGTTGTTTTTATCCTGTAAAGCGTTTTGAGAAGCCACCTTTATAGGCAATATATAAAAGTGCTGATTCTTATGGAATGTGTTTTCTTTCTTCTTTTTTTCAGCATGGAATAAACCTAAAAAAATATTTTTTTTAATCGCGTATCTAAGGAAATAGCAGTATAACCTTGTTCATGCACAAACAGTGGCATGTTACATTATTAATTTGGGTGTCTCCTCTTGCCAGAAAGCTCTAAATTGCATTTTGAGTGTGGTTTTTGCAACCCATAAATAAAGCTGATACTGTTTAGACTTTTAATTATTTTAAACTATATTACAGCAGCACAATGCACAACGCAACGTAAATTGCAAAAATGCACTTGGAATCTGTCCAAGCCCTACTTTGTCAGGCATTTTCTTTTACTGTAACGGACATAAAAACTCCCTTGCTTTTAACAGATTGTTTCATAATTTCTAACTACGAAAATTATTTAAACTGCGACACTTATCATTCAACCAGAGCTCGAAATATCACAAGGATCCTCAAGAGCACAGCAAAGACTGTATTAAAAGTATACTAGTGACAAACTAGTATACTTTAGATCTTTTTTTCTGAACCGGGGAAAATCTGATCATGTTTCTCTATAACAATAATAAAAAACATTATTTTACATATCACCTTTATGTGATATCACACACAAGACAGCACATACAAGGGTTAATTGCACAATGGACCGCGCAAAGAAATTTAAAATAGTCTTCTTTAGGTGTGAGGGCAGGAGTGGATCGCAGCAGGCATAATCAGCAAATTAGGAAAACAAAGAACAGGACAGGTGAGACGTGTATCCAGAGAGTGAGTGATCAGAAAAAGGAACAGCTGTTATGCCCAGGTTTTACGCTCTCTCTGCTGAATGAATAAAAGCATTTTATTAAAAACGCATTTGCGTTTGTCTGAGTATTTACTTTGTAATCTGTGGT
Source organism: Lepisosteus platostomus (assembly GCF_059453375.1). Lineage (NCBI taxonomy): Eukaryota > Metazoa > Chordata > Actinopteri > Semionotiformes > Lepisosteidae > Lepisosteus > Lepisosteus platostomus. The sequence continues at coordinate 48,612,390 of NC_142618.1, read as the reverse complement.
TTACATCTACTGTATTGCTTTGAGATGCCACTTTTAAAGGTGATATGTAAAATAAAGTTTTTTATTATTGTTATAGAAAAACATGAGCAGATTTTCCCTGGTTCAGAAAAAAAGATCTAAAGTGCTTACACCTAACTTTCTTAATTAGATGTATTTAAAACAGTGAACTACTGTAGGTGTAACATAACATTCAGAAATACAATCGAGAATAGTTTTGTGGTGTTTGTATAAATGAAACGTTACTAAAACGTATAACGTAACAAAATTAAAGACGATTAAAATCTGTAATCTTTCCACTTGTATGTCATCGGAAAATACAAGAAGTTTCTGCTTTGTGTAAGGATGGTATCAAAAAGTAATCTAAGTGGTGAGAAAGCTGTGCTCAATGATAATTAAGGGACTTAAAAGTAAAAGGAGATGCTTCATATTGCTTGACTAATTTTAAAAACAAAGTTATAAATGCAGACACTCTCTTGGTGCTGCACCGGGTCTAAATATCTAAATATACATTCGCCCCGGGCAGAGGCCGAAGAGCGCCTGGCTGGGGTGCGCGGGGAAGAACAGGACAGGAGTGAAAGTGGTCAGGGCGGGGTTTAGGAAGGCCGTCGGCCAGTGCGGCTGTCCCACAGTGAAGCGGGCATACAGTCTGGGGAGGTATCTGTTTTCCTTGTAAATAGTTCCCTGCTTCTGCACCCCTGGGTCTTAGTCTCTCTCTCTTTTCTCTCTCTCTCGGGCGCCCGGGCGGTGTGTTGGCTAGTGCTGTTGGTGGGCGGGGGCGCGGGACAGCCGGGCTAGCAGGTGGTGACGGAGAAGAAAAATAAAAGCTTTAACTTGCTTTAACTCCGCAAGTCTGAGTTCTTGTGTCCGTCCTATCCAAACCCGAAAGTATTACAATATGTATCTGTATAGCAGGTGGTGTACAGCTTTTTAGTATAGATTACACTTTTCTAAAACGTATTTAAAAAATAAAAACGATTACAATCTAATCCTTCCATGTTTGATCCCAAAATCCCAAGAAAAATAAATCTAAACGGGGAGAACGTTTTGCTGAAAGTTTATTAAGATACTTAGAAGACAAAGATACTGTATCAACTTATGTTGCATTTGTCTGATTACAATTAAAAAAACATATTAATTAAACAAGCGTTTGCGATTTAAATCAATATAAATGTTTTCTTTAGATATGCGATTCCATATTATATTAGCAGAAAACCTTAAAACTACCACTTTTTTACACACTATTTCACATGTTAGTTAAAGACTTCGATGCTTAAAATGTTTAGGGAGAAATGGAATACCGGTGTGTAGTACCGATTCCTGGAATCTGACTGGTTGACACCCTTCTGAAGTGGTTCCATAATATCTTGTATACGGAAAAGAAAGTGTTGATAAAAAAGCCTGGATTCTCATGTATCTGATACAAGTATCTTTTAATACAGTCTTTGCTGTGCTCTTGAGGATCCTTGTGATATTTTGAGCTCTGGTTGAATGATAAGTGTCGCAGTTTAAATAATTTTCTTAGTTAGAAATTATTAAATGCTCTGTTAAAAGCAAGGGAGTTTTTATGTCCGTTGCAGTAAAAGAAAATGCCTGACAAAGTAGGGCTTGGACAGATTCCAAGTGCTTGTACAAATGTGCTAAAGAAGTTATACTTGTAAAAAGAGTTTACAGCTTGTCCAAAGTCATTCATTATTAAAACTATTAGTAATATCTTCCGTAAAGGCTTTGATGCATAAATATTTCTGATAAAGGTAGGTTGTGTACTTTTGTCCAACTGAGCAATCTTGCTTTCATAAAATATACCAACTTTTTAATGACTGATGATTAACATGCTGTAATACACAGTTCAAATTTAAAAGCTCAAATGCTGTACATGAGAGGTTAAGCTTTATTGGCTCCTCCTGGCGGTTTTACAAGGTGATGCCGGATACTTTCCGGCATGACGTCAAATGCCGCGATTTACCCCGTGATACTGCGCGATACTGCGACACGCCCACCGGGGTATACCACGAAATACCCCACCCGTTTTGAATGGCTGCATCTGTATATATGAATAAAATATTGGGTTTTGTTATAGTGAAAAAGACTCTCACAACACACAAATTGGAAAAAGATAAAACTGCAGAAGTTGAGGAGTCAGTTTAACTAGCTTCTACTTCCGAAGCTTCACCTACAGAGATTACTACCCATAAATAGTCTCCTCCAAACCTTTTTAGAAGTTTTAGGAGCTACTACTGCATGAGAGCTTCAGAATGCAGAACTTCTAGAGTTTATATAAATTACTTGTTTTACTCAGTTTCTATTAAAACTATATTTATAGGTACTGTAGGCAAGGTGATGAGGCCCACAATTCATATTATGGAATATTCAACAGCACTTATGAGTCTGAATCATCATTTAACAGCTGCTTATTCCACTAAAAATAACTACTGTATGTACTGTAGCATGTTGAACATTCTTCTAGTGTGTTTAGACAATAATAAACCTAGAAAAAACACTGTATTGTCCTGTATTTTAATATTCTTTACACAAGTACAGAAAACTTTATTTTTTTCTCATAAAGTATGGTGAACAAGATGTGCATCACATAAGGTGCAAAGCGCATTGTCCTTCATAAATTAAGGGAAAAGAGTTATTGAAAGAATTAAGCATGCACTGTGTTTGACAGCTTCTGCTGAGGAATTAAATATTTATTACAATAGGCAAAGGAACTAAGTTCATTAAAAATGTTACTGCCTGAGACTAATAAGGTGTTGTAAGTGGATTTTGCTTGACAAAAGACTAATCAGATTCTTTTGGAATGTAAAATCTCTTAAGAAATGTGGTTGATTCCTTTAGGAAAAAAAAGATCAAATTATGCTTTTGAAAACAAAAGTGAGGAATGAATGCAAGCTGATAAAATAAATTAACAACGCTTGAAATATTTTGGGCCATACCCAGTGCATGGGAAGAGAGCAATATTTCCAAAACCCAAAGGATCTGTCATTTTATTCCAGTGTAGATACCAAATAAATTAATCCAAATTACAGCAAATTATGGTCTAAGGGCTAAAAATGTCAATAATAGAATAAAGTCAGAATTTAGCATTTAGAAACAAGAAAATTATTGTTGGATTGTTAATAGAATAACACTTTTAGTTGACGAAACTAGCCTCTAAACTTCTATTTTGTGTTACAACTTTTATTGTAGATGCAAGAAACAGAAGCTTAGTAATAAAACAATATTACAGTAATAAATACAGCTGATACTGTATATTACTGTACAATATCTTTACATAGTTCTGTATGTATGAATAAAATATTGATTACATTTATAGTGAAAATGACTCTCACAACACACAATTTGGAAAAAAGGTAAAACTGCAGATGTTGTGGAGTCAGTTTAACTAGCTTCTACTGTACTTCCAAAGCTTCACCTACAGAAATTACTACCCATAAATAGTTTCCTCCAAACATTTTTATAAGTTTTAGGTGCTACCAATGCATGAGAGCTACAGGATGCATAATTTCTGCAGCTTATATACATTTCTTGTTTTACCTAGTTTCTATTAAAAATATATTTGTAGGTTCTGTAGGCAAGGTGATGAGGCCCAAAATTGATAGTTGTTTGGACCAGGGGTGCCCGACCAGTCGATCACGGAGTGCTTGCCAGTCGATCAATCGCAAGAATGTTTGGCAAAAAATAAATGGGCTATTTGACTATTTACTTTTTTTGATAGCCTAAAAATTCATTCAGATCTATGCATGTAATGTCATACATTTTACTACCCTTGTCGAATGGGTTGTAAAAGTCTCTTCCCTGACTGCTGTCTGACAATGAAAAAAAGGCTACAGGAGCTCCGTAAATAAAGAATGATGTGTGTGCTATCCAAGAACATTCTCTTGGTTATTGCCGCACATCAGTGGAGCGAAACAGACTGGCCGAGAGAAGCCTGGTCTGAAGAAGGCTCCATGGCCAAAATGTTGTGTTTTCTTTCTTCTCTTTTCAGCATGGAATAAAGCTATTACTTCTTCCTTTGCAGCCTACGCATGCTGACGCAGCTACCCACCTGAACTAAGAAAAATATACATTTTAGGTATGAGTAAGCTTTCAATGAGCACCATAGGCTTAGTTTTTAGTGAACAATTTTTTGCTGATTAATAGCATACCCAAAAAAACAAAATGTAATAAAGAACACCTAACCATGGAAAAACTAACACAGAAAATCCCAATCCCTACCCTTCCCACTCCCCATGAAAGTCCTCATACTCTAAATGTGCATTATCAAAAGTCAATTAAAATAAAAAAACAGCATAGAAGAAAAAAGAGAAGGAAAAAAAAGAATGTCAAAAGAACTGAAAAGAGAAAACTACTGTATAGCAGAAGCTTTGTAATTTCTTTTGAAGACTCCCAGGAGCAAGCAGTCTGGTCTCCAGCTCCATGCATCTAGGCCATAGAAAACTCCAGAAACAAAACACCCAAAAGGGAAAGGAACCATTGACACTAAATTGCCAACACAGGGCTATCATCTTCTTAACTCCTGCGAAACAAATTCTTCCTTGTGAAATAATTTCAGTAAAGAATCATCACTCAAAGGAGTAGCTGTGGAAGACAGGAGATATTTCTCTCAAGTATTACAGACAAAGACATTTTTCCCCCTAAAAAGTGAATATCTGGACATTCCCAAACAATTTGATGAACAAAATGTTCCCATCACATGCTGAGTGCATAGAATACAACTAGAGAATTAGTCAATTAGATTACAAATATTTTATGTTGGTTTAAATACGTCCTCTTAACACATTTTCCAGATTTTGCAGAAGCAAAATATTTTTGAGGAATTTTTCAAATTATTCAAAAAATGTTACCATGAAATATTATCAAAAGATAGATCTGTTGACCAAATAAATATGTATGTACTGTATATAACAGGAATTCTTATCACAGTGTTTAACTAGGAAAATAATATTGTAAAATGATTGGGCATTTGCTAGATAAAACAGAGGGATTATTAAAGAAGGAACTGTAAAAAACATTTTGTCTTCAGTTTAATATGTTTCTCTGCTTCATGCCAAATTGTGACTAGATACAAGATAATAAAGCTGAATTATCAGTTGCACTGTCTTAGAGTTGTGCCATGAAACAGGAATGATGATGAAGCTATACAGTGTCCACACAAAGCACAATTACCCCAAAACAGTTTAAAATTTGGTAGAATAAGACCACCATTAGGGTTTACATGTTGTAACGTAGAAATCTTAAGAAGCAGCCATTTGCCTTTGCAAACTAATTATGAAAATAATGAATTAATTAATCCCACTCCAGGCTATTGAACATTTTTTCTGCATCGATCAACACTACTGCAGAAGCAGTTTTATAATCAGAAACCGATTGAATAATTATGGAGGAAATGATGTGCAGTATGCTATCCAAAACCAATCACAATTAATGAATCCCATCTGATCTTTATGCTATGATTTGTTTATGAAAACTGTTAGACTTTTAGTAAAGCAAACAGCACAGGTGTACATCTGAACCAGAAAGCAAAACTTGAACCCGTTTTTCCACGGCAATGAAACACCATCAGTACCTACATCCCTAAGAAAAGTATGATATCAACCAAAAGTGGGTTAAGCACGTCCTCTGGAGGGATGCCATGGAACTTGGGTGATTTTATTTTGTTCATGCTTTTTAATGCATCCTTTAGCTTCTCCAAAGTGATCAGGTCACCTAATTACAGTACATCACTTTTTGATAAACAAGGTAGTGAAAGATTAAAATGGCAAATATCTGGATAGATCATAGGAAACTTAAGAGATATATCAGACAGAATATAAACAGCAAAAATCTTCAATAACTTGATCAGGGGACTGTTTTGATAAAGGGGATATTTGCTATAAACAATCTACTAAATAACTGGTTCTGCTGCCATGGAATTAATAATTTTGCCTCATCTTCTGAAATTAGAAATTCACCAGAGAGAATCAGAATAAGAATTGGATCTTTCTTTGTAATCTTTGTCATTTTTAACTCTGAAGGTAGTTTTTAAAGTATATTTAATCAAGGCAACAAAATGGCAGGGTGTTGCATAAAAGAAAAAGTAAAAATAATTTTCTGTTATCAATATTACATATACAATCACTTGCCGTTTAAAATAAAGGCACATCCAAGCTGATGCTTTCTTTTATGGTGTAAATTACATTGATTATAAAGTATTGAGGAAACACAAATGTAAAAAAAAGAATGAAACATTTATTTACAATTAACAAACATACAAATTATTTACAAAGACAATATATAAGTCTCTGAGCCCAAGATTTCTACCATCCAAAGTTTCAGCACCTCTAAATTAAATGAACCTTAAAGAAAAGGTTGGTTAAAAGAAAAACATGGAAGCTATGGGAAATAATACTGATTTCTTTTGAACAAAAGATACTCCACAATATAGTGTACTCCCTAAATCTAATGACAAAATTGTGAAAAGCACTCTTGACAAATAATGCATTCAAGACATACAAAATCTACATTGCTGGTCTTGAAAGTAAATGCACCTTCTATTAAATGTAACGTAAATTTGGTTCTGTTCTTTTTCATAATCATACATGCCTGTTGTGTATTCTTCTGTTCACAATTAGAAGGGCAAAAAGTTTGTGTTTTGGTTTTGTAGAAACCAGCTTTAGAGGATAAGAGAAAATGAACTCAACAAGATCTGTGGCCAACCCTTTCTCTTATAGGACTAGTCTTTCTGGACCAGACACTCACCGCTATTCTCAAGAGAGTTTTTTGCTGAGGTGTAAGGGATTAAATGTATTTTGATAATGGTGTTATAATTGTATGGGGACAGCTATTTCCATCTTTAGAAGTAGTCTTTTTGTTTTCTTGGCAATATCACTGCACAGGGTTTTGTTGACAACTCTTACCTATTCTCCATCCATTGCAGGCAGGCATGTTTCAGCATGATAATGCTTGTCCTGGTGGCAAGGATACAGTATGTCAACATCTTGTTCTTCTTTGTGACATAGTGCTGTAACACCTGTGGGATCAATTGAGTAAACATATGTCACTATCATCCATTGTTAACTAACAGTATGTTGAACCATTTCTTTCACATATTGAATAGAGAAATAACTAATATAAAATTACTCAAACTCATAGTCACGGTCATTTGTTTACCCAGCTTGTAAAATTGCTAATGATCTCCTCTTAGAAACCTATCCTTGCCATGGTGTCATTGCACTGAGTTCCTGACATTTTTTGAGTAAACTTGTCCTGGTTACTTTCAAGGCTATATGTGAATTGGCTCCTCATTATCTGATCAATGTTTCAATATCTAAAACTTTTTTCACATAACATGAAATCACCAGATTATGGTTTACTACCACACCTTATTCAGATATTATTCACCCCCTTGTATTTGCTATGTTGCAAACCCACACAGAAAAACATTTTATTGGATTTTTTGCCACTGATCTACACAATTTACTTTAAAATGTCAAAGTAGAACAAAGGTTCTAGAATTTTTGTGAATTAAAAAAAAACTCTGAAATGTCTTGAACTGACAAGTATTCCCCCTTCTTCCATAAAGCTCCAGCACTCCCAGGTGCATGTAATTTCCTTGTGAGCTAACTCTAAAAGATTAAGGAAGTCCACCTCTAATGAATTTGACTGGCTGATGTGATTTGAGAAGAAATACACAAACTCTTCCATGAAGACCAAGTGGCTATCAATTCAACCCCATGATGGAATTCTCCTCATTACATAGGAAGAAGCCCACTTCATCTGCACATGACGTATGGTATCCACCTGGGTGACACACAACAGTCATCGTGTACTTGAAAAGCAGGTCAAGTAGAGAGCTGAGAAACTGCTCCACAAACTGAATTAAAGGGTCAATTTTAGTAGAATGAAGCCCAGAGTGAAATATGTCGTAATGAACAAGTAGCAATGATCTTGGTTCCACAACTCATTAGTATTTTTTATTGATTTTATTTAGTGATCTCTTTTCACAAGTCAGTATTAAATTCTTTTATTTCAGTTCTACCTGTGGAAAGCAAGGAGTGGCTACACATGACTGAATGGGATCAGACTTTTTCTCGCCTGATTCACTATCTATTATAAGCCTCTACATTGGAGTAAATTGTCCTGGCAGACTGAAATCACTGTCTGTCCACCAGCTTACTTTATGTCACTCATGGTGCTAGCAGTCCTTAGTTGTCTTGACTTGGCTTACTACTGCAGTTTGCAGGCTCAGATAAGAGTCTATCTCAATGGATGTTTTGAAGATAAGTGGTGTCATCCCATTCTGTTCTTACCATTATCCACTACAGATATCTACTGTCCACTCCTGAGCATTTACTGTTCAATGCCTTGATTTGGCCCTAAAGTCTGAGTCTGATCTTTCTGCTTGTAGCTTGTCTGTACCTGTCAACAAACCTGTTTTTTAAGTTTGATTTTGTTTGATTATCATCTGACTTCAACAGTGATTCCTGTATACAGATGCAGCCATTCAAAGTGCGCGGTACAGACACGTACCGGAGGTAATTGGCTACGGCGTCGTGCATCGTGACGCGCGATGACGCAAAATACCGCGGTGCGTGATTGGTTGACCGACAGGGGCACTCGTGGTCCGTTGGTCTGTCGTAGAAAGACTTACTGTAAACGTCTTTACTGTGCCCGTTGTAGATATTGAATTTTACCACTGAAGGGAAATCTTAGTAGCTGAGCATAAAAAGAATAGGAGCATACTGTAACGCGTGTGAAGGCCATAAACAATATTAATTTTGGAACATAAACATACAGTATATAGCTGGTCTTGGTACTTTAAAGAAAAAAATACACACCAGTATTCCATTTCTCCCTAAACATTGTAAGCTTCGAAGTCTTTAACTAACGTGATACCGGAGTCAACAAGCATACTTTTAGAATTTGATTAAAAGGGAATATAATATGGAATCGCGTATCTAAAGAATTTAATAACGGTATGATTATATCCGTGTACTGCGACAGGGCTGTGTAGGGCTGTTTCGCCTGCCTGTTCATGCGAGCTGTCTTGTAGCCTACTGGTCTAGGTGCGTGCCTACCAACTGGCAGGTTGTGTGTTCGAATCCAGCTGGTGCTGGACTTTTCATTTTTATTTATTTATTTTTTAATCCCGTAACATAAACATATTACCGTATGCAAACTGTACTGTATACAGTATGTATATGTATATTTAATGTCTTAACTGTGCCCGTTTAAGTATTGAATATTCATATCTAATTTTACCACTGAAGGGAAATCTTAGTAGCTGAGCATAAAAAGAATAGGAGCATACTGCAACGCGTGTGAAGGCCATAAACAATATTAATTTTGGAACATAAACATACAGTATATGGCTGGTCTTGGTACTTTAAAGAAAACATACACGAAACATGGTTTCATTATGACCAGAATCGGTCTTGAGATATTTTTAACTTGATTTACAGTATTTGAGAGGTATGTCTTAACACCGATACTACAGTGCTTAAGTACTGCTCACGTATATGTTTCTAGGTTTATATTATGCATTTCATACGGTCAAATTACTTTTGAGCAACTAATAAGAAGCGCGAAACGGTATGCGTTTTAGTTTCGTTTTGTGCTGGGACCCGTGGATTGATTAGAGATATCAAGTACATACAAGTCATTTTTTAAATGTTGTAGTTCGTCTTGAAAAAATGTTACGAGTACATCATCTATCAACAATTACACAGGTTCTGTTTCTATATTGCGGATTTTGGTTACGTAATATTATTTTCTAGATTTCACGTTGTGAATATATGATTTGGGCAAACAGAGCCGCAAAGAAGTACATTATTGGTTGTTGTTTTTTTTTTTTTTTGCAGTTTTATCTAGAACAAGCGATGCTTAAACCTCTGTCTGATTCTTGTGAAACTATCCACACGACAGTTACAGTACCTAGGAGTTGACTTCAGTGATGTCACTGATGGGATGTTTCTAAAAATCCATCCTCTGTAAAACGTCTTCTCTAGTTGTCCTGCATATGTATTCGCTAATGAAGCTGTGTGTTCTGAGCCTGGATCTCTACATTTCTGTATGAACCAGCTTAGAGGGCTAAAGACAGCTTGTGTTTAAATTGAGTGTAAGGCAATTTATGCTTCTAAAGTCATGGTCAGCATTTATTATTGTACTGTGCTGTAAACTTTTTCTGTGCCTAGTCACATTATTTTATAGCGTTTTTATTGCGTTATTAAATCCGGTGGCGCTGTGTGTTAGTTTCCTGACTCCCATTATTTAAACTGCAACACTGATCATTCATCTCTAAATAAACTTTATTTTATATAGCGTTTTAAGCGAATAGGTAATTAGATTGCTCATAAACCTAATCGCTTTTTCTACATAAACACAGCGTGATTGCTCTCTGAAAATGCTTTTCCTTTATTTTTAAAGTAGGCTCCGATTTCAACTATAGATCGTATTATTATAAACTTTCTTGGAAAAATGTATTTTATGTAAACCATGTTTGCTATTAATTCATTTAGGGCTAAAATACGTTCATTGTCTTCTAATCGAGTCGAGTTGACATTGGAAGCCTGCCACACCCGGACTGTTAAACCAACGCATTAGCACGTCAAAGCCCATTGAGCCAGTATTGGCTTTAGTATTCCCCCCCTCTCCCCTCAATTCAATTCAATTCAAGGTGTTTTATTTGCATGACAGATGGGTACAAGCAGTGTTGGGTATGTATATTGTAACGCTTACGGCAGACAGGCACTGTGTAAGAGCCGGCGCACCAGAGCAGCGCACCGAGGGAGCGTCTGCATTTATAACTTAGTTTTTAAAATTAGTCAAGCAATATGAAGCATCTCCTTTTACTTAGTGCCTGAGCATAAAAAGAATAGGAGCATACTGCAACGCGTGTGAAGGCCATAAACGATATTAATTTTGGAACATAAACATACAGTATATGGCTGGTCTCGGTACTTTAAAGAAAACATACACACCAGTATTCCATTTCTCCCTAAACATTTTAAGCATCGAAGTCTTTAACTAACGCGATACCGGAGTCAACAAGCATACTTTTAGAATTTGATTAAAAGGGAATATAATATGGAATCGCGTATCTCAAGAAATTAATAACGATATAATTATATTCATGTTGCAAAAGAACTGCAACGGACATAAAAACTCCCTTGCTTTTAACAGAGCGTTCCAAAATTTCTAACTACGAAAATGCCAGGTGAAAGGATTTGTAAACATATTTTGTTAAAGCAAGTCAGTTTTTTCCGCAACACATAAAATACATTTTTCCAAGAAAGTTTAGCCTTTGTCACTAATGAAACCACTAAATAAAGACATAAATATAGAAATCTTAAGATTTGTTTTATTTAATGTTGGTAGCAGGATGAACTGTCAGAGTGTATATTTTGTCGCAGAGTTGCTGCAAAATGTTAACAGTGAAAAAGGTATTTAGAAATGAGTTATTTCAAGATTTCAGAATAATTGCAAATCTAGCAGGATAGAGAAAGCACAGAAAACTGGCAGTTAGATTGATCAGATTAGTATGAAAAGTAATTTAGCAAAGGGAATGAGAAGAGTGACAAACTAGTATACTTTAGATCTTTTTTTCTGAACCAGGGAAAATCTGATCATGTTTCCCTATAACAATAATAAAAAACTTTATTTGATATATCACCATTAAAGGTGGCATCTCAAAGCAATACAGTAGATGTAAAAACAGATAAAATGACCACAGATTACAAAGTAAATGCATATAAGAAAGACAAGCAGTTAGAGGTGCTACCAAAATTAGAAAATGAAGCAGATACAGACACTAAGTCTTCTGAAAAGAAAGGTTCTGAGGTTAGATTTAAACTGGTGTGTGTGTGTTTGTGTCTGTCTGTCCTGTGATGGACTATTAATTACTGTACGATTTATAGTTGAAATATGAGCCTAGATATAAAGTTAGATATAAAGTTAAAATCTCGACAAAGCAATGTGGAAATACAGAGAAAATAAATCCTTTCTGACATCTAAAATCAGTTTCGATCAAGGTCTCTAAAACGAACAAGAAAAAGAGGATTTTCGGAGGGCAATTACGCTGTGTTTATATAGAATAAGTCATTTATGAGCAATCTAATTTCTTGTTCGTTTAAAACAGTGAAATATCAGCTGCAAAAGATCGCACCAGAAACAGCACTCTCTCTGCCTGTCATAGACGTTCAGGAAAGGCTGAATGAAGTCATGTCAAGTACAATAATTCGGTGATCAATAATAACAGTTGTAGGACAGTATATAAGAAGGATAAGGATTTTGAAGTTGACTCGAAATCTGATAGGTAACCAGTGCAAGGACTTGAAAACAGGTGTAATGCATCCCTGATAGGATTCTTGCTGTCATATTCTGAACATATTGAAGATTCCTCAGTGTGGATTTAATTTCCCCAGTGAACAGGATGTGCATTTATTAATTCTAGAAAAAAAGCCTTTCTTGATTTCTCTAGTTCTTAGTTTCTCTAGTTCCCTTTAAAATAAACTATTATTCCACAATGCAGAGTATTACATGGCCAGTATTTACACATGATATTTGCGATTTAAAGAAATTAACACAAGCAGCTTTTGGAGATTTAAGTGTTGGCTGAGTTATTGCAGGATAAAAGACTAGAGATGTTGGCAAGAAGAAGATAATTTGCGGAAAGCTGAGGAATACACTTATAACAAGAACACTTCCTAATGGGGTTAGGCATACTTTTGATGAAGATGATGAAGTTAACAGACTATATGTTTACATACAGTAGATACTGAAATAAGGATTGTATTTTAGATTATGTGTAGTTGCTGGCATTGAACTGTGTGTTGGATGCACATGAATTGAAGGAATGGGCAAACATAGCTGATGCGGATCCACAGAGCCAGCATATTAAGATGTTTATAATTAGAGGCAATTTGTTTAAATAACTAGGTATGGATACTGATGTGCAAGAGAGGTGGAAAGGCTGTTTCCTTAAGCCAGCACTATAAAATGTTTTATTCTCAGTGAGATGCTGCCATTTCATAGTGGGTTTCTAACACTGTGTATAGTTCCATCCACACAGTGCCTTTACTTCCATTTCTAATCTCTTTATCCAGTACAGAGGATTTGGAGCCTATCCCAGTAAGCAACGGACACAAGGCAGAATACACCCTGGACATAGCGCCAGTCCATCACAGGACAGACAGACACAAACACACACACACCAGGGGCAGTTTTCCCATAAACCAATTAACTTACCAGTATGTTTTGGAGTGCGAGAGGGAGTCATATCACACATATGGAGAAAAACCATGTAACCCAGAGAGAACATGTAAACCCCACACACACAGGATGGCAGGAATTGAACCTAGGACCCCAGTGCTGCAAGATAGCAATGCTAACCACTTTGCCACCATTATAAATGGATGGATATCTTAGCTATCTTTCTAGTTCACAGGTTTGCATGCATAATTTAATTTTGAAAGCCACTGAGACATCAGGTACTACTGTTGTATTTATGAAAAGGAAACAAAACAAAAAACATACTAACAACTGTGCCATCCTACTCCTTAGTTAATACATTTTATTATTCATAAACAGTTAACATTGTTCGCAAAATATTTTGAATTATATTTAACCCTATTTTTTCTTTAGTTTTGTATTTAACTTATTATATGATAGTCAGACTTAATGTATATTTGAACAATGAAAATATATTTTTACAAGATTTTACATTAAGCACTTAAAATTAATATGGTTAATAATAGTAAACTGTAACATGCTGTAACAAGATCGGTTAAACTGCGAAGAAAATGCTTTCAGAGAAAATGTTTCAGGTGTGAAGAACATAGATCTCCAATGCAATTTCAACCAAACCTGTTCCCACACACCCTGCCCCCACTACCATTAGAATATACACAAAGCACTCAAATCTTTCGAGCTAATGATCAGGTGACCCGAGAGAGAGCGAGAGAAACACCAAGGGGTGCGGAACCAGGGAACTATTTACATGGAAAACGGGCGATCTCCCCAGACTGTCCGCCCGTTTCACTGTTACCTGGATACCTCTTTATTTAGAACTCACTAACACTGATTTTTAGTTTAGAAGGATTCAAGTAGGGTTTTAGATGAAAGGCAGCGGCCTTAATCAAGCCCAAATCATAATTGAACCCATTCAGAGCCTACATTACATTTTAGCGTTTCATTCTGAGCAGAAGACCCTCACACCTGAAGAAGGGGGATGTGTATTTCGCTGAAAGTCTCGCCTGCTTCTACTTTACAACCGGAGTGCTGGCTGTGACGAATTAAACCGGTTTTACAGGTTTCAATCACAGACCATGTGACATGGGAGTCAGGAAACTAACACACAGCGCCACCGGATTTAATAACGCAATAAAAACGCTATAAAATAATGTGACTTGGCACAGAACAAGTTTACAGCACAGTACAATAATAAATGCTGACCATGACTTTAGAAGCATAAATTGCCTTACACTCAATTTAAACACAAGCTGTCTTTAGCCCTCTAAGCTGGTTCATACAGAAATGTAGAGATCCAGGCTCAGAACACACAGCTTCATTAGCGAATACATATGCAGGACAACTAGAGAAGACGTTTTACAGAGGATGGATTTTTAGAAACATCCCATCAGTGACATCACTGAAGTCAACTCCTAGGTACTGTAACTGTCGTGTGGATAGTTTCACAAGAATTAGACAAAGGTTTAAGCATCGCTTGTTCTAGATAAAACTGCAAAAAAAAACAACAACCAATAATGTACTTCTTTGCGGCTCTGTTTGCCCAAATCATATATTCACAACGTGAAATCTAGAAAATAATATTACGTAACCAAAATCCGCAATATGGAAACAGAACCTGTGTAATTGTTGATAGATAATGTACTCGTAACATTTTTTCAAGACGAACTACAACATTTAAAAAATGACTTGTATGTACTTGATATCTCTAATCAATCCACGGGTCCCAGCACAAAACGAAACTAGAACGCATACCGTTTCGCGCTTCTTATTAGTTGCTCAAAATTAATTTGACCGTATGAAATGCATAATATAAACCTAGAAACATAGACATGAGCAGTACTTAAGCACTGTAGTATTGGTGTTAAGACATACCTCTCAAATACTGTAAATCAAGTTAAAAATATCTCAAGACCGATTCTGGTCATAATGAAACCATGTTTCGTGTATGTTTTCTTTAAAGTACCGAGACCAGCCATATACTGTATGTTTATGTTCCAAAATTAATATCGTTTATGGCCTTCACACGCGTTGCAGTATGCTCCTATTCTTTTTATGCTCAGCTACTAAGATTTCCCTTCAGTGGTAAAATTAGATATGAATATTCAATACTTAAACGGGCACAGTTAAGACATTAAATATACATATACATACTGTATACAGTACAGTTTGCATACGGTAATATGTTTATGTTACGGGATTAAAAAATAAATAAATAAAAATGAAAAGTCCAGCACCAGCTGGATTTGAACACACAACCTGCCAGTTGGTAGGCACGCACCTAGACCAGTAGGCTACAAGACAGCTCACATGAACAGGCAGGCGAAACAGCCCTACACAGCCCTGTCGCAGTACACGGATATAATCATACCGTTATTAAATTCTTTAGATACGCGATTCCATATTATATTCCCTTTTAATCAAATTCTAAAAGTATGCTTGTTGACTCCGGTATCACGTTAGTTAAAGACTTCGAAGCTTACAATGTTTAGGGAGAAATGGAATACCGGTGTGTATTTTTCCTTTAAAGTGCCGATTCCTGGAATCTGACTGGCTGACACCCCTCTGAAGTGGTTCCATAAAATCTGGTATACGGAAAAGAAAGCGTTGATAAATACAAGTGTCTTTTAATACACTCTTTGCTGTGCTCTTGAGGATCCTTGTGATATTTTAAGCTCTAGTTGAATGATAGGTGTCGCATTTTAAATCATTTTCGTAGTTAGAAATTATTAAACGCCCTGTTAAAAGCAAGGAAGTTTTTATGCCCGTTGAAGTAAAACAAAATGCCTGACAAAGTATGGCTTGGACAGATTCCAAGTGCTTGTACAAATGTGCTAAAGAAATTATACTTTGAGTATACAGCTTGTCCAAAGTCATCCATTATTAATACTATTAGTAATATCTTCAGTAAAGGCTTTGATGCATAAATATTTCTGATAAAGGTAGGTTGTGTACTTTTGTCCAACTGAGCAATCTTGCTTTCAGAAAATATACCAACATTTTAATGACTGATGATTAACATGCTGTAATACACAGTTCAAAATTAAAGGCTCAAATGCTGTACATGAGAGGTTAAGTTTTACAAGGCGACACCGGATAGTTAGTCACGTGACACACGTGAACTGCGTGATACCGCGACACGCCCACCGGGGTATGCCGCGAAATACCTCACCCATTTTGAATGGCTGCATCTGTATTTGAGATTTATATCCATATTTTTCTGACTTTGCCATGTCCTTGAGTTGCATGCTGTCACTACTGTAGCATTTTCAATATAAAAAGCGCATCGTTTCCTTAATGTTCTTAATGTATTGGTTCGTAAGTTAAAGACCCAAATAACTGTAAAGACATTCTGGTTGCAGCTTTACAATATGCAGTTAAAAGGCAACATCTCTTGATTTTGGAGAACTAAGCATTCTAGTTTACCTTGAAATCATGGTATTGTTGTAAACAGTTTGTATAGTCTTACTAATTTTCTTAAAAGTGTGTAATAACTCTAAATTTAGAAATTATGTTAAATTAGTATTATTTAATATTCACTTTTTTACAAAGAAGACCACTCCTGAAAGATCTTTATGTTTAACTTAAATGTGCTGTTTACTAAATCAGGTTCTTCCCTGGTACCTTTATTTATAGAATATATATATACAACTAGTAGAGCAGGAAGGGTAGTAGTTGTACATCTGCTTACTATTGCTCTGACACCATTCACTGTACCAATTTTTAAATCATTTAAATGCATGGCACTGATATTCATTTCAATCTTGCCTCTAGCGACACTTGTATATAGGACACCAAAGCAGAATTCGGTCTTTTATTAAGAGTTTTCAACTGTTGTCAAATCTGGTGCCAGATTTTAAAAAGGATTTTAATTTTAAGAGATTTTAATATTTATGTTGATTCAGCAGTGTTTTCCTCAGAGCTACAGTATATGCTCTCGTAAATATTTTTATCTTTATTCACTATGTGATCATGCCCAATCTGCACGTTTCTCATACTGAACCTTGTCATACGTAACTTGCCTTTCAGAGACAGGTAAACAGTATCCTAGAAGAGGACATTTTGGACAACTCAAGCTTTTGTTGTGATCTGTAAGTTCCACTATCTATTTACAAATTTCAACATCAGTGTCAACATTAGGTTCTCCTGTCATTGATCCTTAGCCTGCTAGCAAATACTTTATACAGTATGATTGCAAGGGAGGGGGTTTTAACAAAACAGAACCAAATAAGAATCAGTTCCTGACACCAGATTTATTTGCCAGATAATTATATAGATTAAATGTAATTTCACCCTGTAAAGTCTGGAATCCCATGTGTACAATGGAACATCTATTGTTTATTATGCTGGGCATCTTGGCAATGAATTATTGACCAGGCAACAAGCTTGGACATATCTACAAAACATAGAATGTTTCATAACTGTTAATTACAGATACAGTATATACGATATGTGAGTTCCAAAGTTCTAAAGACATAGAGAAATACAGAATTCTATCCTTAAGATCTAAACACAAAACAACTCAGAAGGCAAAACCTCCATCCTATTAAACAAAATGATTCTGCCCAGAAATAAATGTATTTTCTTAATGCACACTAAGAAATGAATGGGAACCAATTTTCTTATTCCAGTTAATGCATCACTGACCAAGGAGAGACTGTAGGCCTGTGGATTCCACAACAAAGGAAAACAGAATTTCCACAAATAAAAAAAGACAGCAAATGTGTACTTTATGCATCTTTCTGTCATTAAAAAATGGCACATTATAGGAAGGCTCTGAATTCTTTTGCAAGGCACCGTATTCCCATTTTATACCACCATATTTTCTATCCTGATGACACCTAAATCTATATTCATACAACTCCAGACATTAATCAAGCATTATCGCCTTGCCACACTGATTAGATGATCTTAAAAATGGAGGCAACGCATTTTACACCTGACTTCTGACAAGAACAAAGTTATGTTGATTGGCTCTCTTTATCAGTTCTACAGCTGGGTCAAGTACTGATGCTGCTGGAATCAGTCCAAAGATTCAAATCAGGAATCTTGTTTTACTTTTGATCCAAGCCTTGCACTTGAAGTGTACTGTATGTTCACATGTTGTAAAGGCATCTTTTCCATCTTTATTATTGTTCACACCCATTCCCAGCTCGTGCAGAGAGAAGCTAACTAATGTATTTATTTTTTCTCAGGATTTTTGTCTCTTGTAATGCAGTACCAATACATGTAAATAGATAAATAGTCCTCATGTTTTAGATGAGATATTTGATGAATATGTGACTCCCTGTGGATTTCAGTATAAAATTCAAAATACTGCTTCTCACCTTTAACAGCTTAATTGTTTTGGTTTCTGACTATATATGTGGGCTGTTACCTCCCAAAAAACCTACATGTTATTTGTGCTCTGTGATTTCTGGCCTTATCAAAAACTACACTCTTACTGTAACTTCGAAAGGCAATGCTTGCTGTTGTGTTGATTCAAGGCTTTCAAATTAGATTTTGCAAATCAGTCAAAACATTAAATGTTTTAAGACCCATACTGACATCAACCTTTACTTACTTCAGTACACTACACTCTGCAAAGGAGTACGATAGAGTGATTTACAGAATAACTCAGCAGGTGACACAGCAGGACAACTTGTAGGCACAGAGAGGAAAACAGACTTCCAGTGGGAAAAGAATAATAATCCTCTCATGGGCCAAGCTACAACTTCAGGTAATGAGTTTCTTAATTATGGATCATGGACAATCTCATCGCTGTAGTAAAACATTAGCACCCTCTCTTTTAATTATGTCTACTGTGTTCAATTATAGAACCATATGCTAATATATATTTTTATTCTGGAGTTTTATAATAAAATGCCTTGAAGTGTATCAGTTTACTTTCTGAATTTGCTTCTGGAACGCTAGAATATATAACAACATGTATATTGTATATAAAAAAAGAGATACATTCACATTTACTATAAGAATGCATTTACTATGAAAGAGATAAAATTCAATTCTCAATTTTGCCTTCCTTGTTAAGTACATTGAGGTACTGTACCATTGCAGCAGTTAATTTCAAGATATACAAAATGATAGGGGGAATTCTTGTAATTATTCAAACAATGTGAATTTGCAGAATATGATAATGAAAATATTTTACTTAGCAAATGAATAGATAGAAATGTAAATCTTCTGCTTATCAATTGTTGCCCAAACAAACCCTGCTATGGTAATGTAATCTTTCTTATTTTCCAGTATTTAATGTATAGGATATTAAATTGTAGTCTGTGTTACAATCTAATCAAATCTGCGTTCACTCAAAGCTTGCTAAGTTTGGTACTGTGTAAAATGCTGTGCTAAGAGTGGCAGCAAATAAGGCACTAGTCATAAAAGACAACATTTAAATTATCATGTGATACTGAGTCTAGGGAGACTTAGAGTAAATAGAGTATTAAACTGTTACTGTACCAGAGACTAGACCAGTAAATATTGAAGCAGCAAGACATTTGCCAGTTTATTTAGTTATCTTTGACTATGAATTAATATTTTGCAATGCAAGCAACTCAGTGGTTACACTGTTGCACCTATTGTTTGAAATGCAGGAAAAGCAATGAGAATGTTGGTTTTGAGTCAAATGTTGGAGTATTGTTGGTCTGAGTCACAGGTACTGTATATCAGTGTTGTCTTCTGTATTCTCAATGGTCATAGAGGGAAAGGTCAGAGGGTTATAGAGGGAAGAGGTCTGTCAAAGTCAAGGGAAAATCACCTGAACTAATCTCAGTTTCTCTGAGTGTAATAAGATAGCAACACTCCCTGTTAGACTTTATAGTCAGTATAGAGGAATTAGACAAGTAGAATGATGGGTGTTCAATCACGGATTGGATGTACATCACTTCAGTGGAGGAAAGGAAACTGAAATAGAGAATTCAAAATGGACAGAACTGATAATCTGCAAAAGAGAACCTATCTCCCTTGCCCAGGGAAGCAAAGCAAAGACTGAGCCAAAGATATACAAATATTAAGTCTTAAGTCAAAGTTAAAGCCTCTGACTGGAAAGATTAGCATCTTAGTTACTGTGCTTGTTCTGTTTAATTAGGGACTAAAGTCAGTTAGAGGGGTGAAGTGAGCTAGGATGTTTTCCATTACTCTGGCCAGATTGTGCATAACTCGGGTAAACCTAGTTACCAAATTAACAAGTAAAGGTTTGTTCCATGCTGAAAAGAGAGGAAAAGAAACAGAACATTTCTGTAACCAAAACATTGTTTTAATAAATTTACAATAATAATATAATTTATGAACTACTATACAGTAGTTACCAAACTACTCCCACTTTTCTCACCCTGTGACACAGTAACACTTTGATGAGTATAAAAAATGTACTAAAAATGTGTGTATTTTAGATATGATGGGAACTTTTGCCACCATTGTGATTAAGTTATCATTAATGGCTGACCATGATATACTTCAGAGACATGGATTAGTGGGAGATCTGATTAAGCAAGGAGAACAATATCCTTGTATCATTACTATGCTAAAGTACTAAATAAAAAATTCCATGCACTGCAGCTCTCTCTGGATTGCTCAAACTCAGCAGTTGACCAAAATGTAATGGCCTGCATAGGAGTGTCTAGTTGCTATAGAACTCTGAATAACTTGCAGACTTGATGGCAACCAAATTGTAATGGTACTACTGTACATTAATCAGATCCTTGAACTTCACTTGCATCCCTTTCTTGTGGGCTAATCTGGACATGACAGCATTCTAACATGAAAACACACATACCCATGCCGTTGGAATAACAACAACTTTCTTCTGACTTAAACCCCACTGAACATCTGTTGGAAGAGTTGATGGCATGGACTGTTAAGAGACCAGTAAAAAGGCCCATATTTTCCCAGGCTCTACCTGAGGAATTCCACAAGACAGCATAAACTACCTGTATAAAATGTAAAGCCTGTACTGCTAAAATTACCAGATTAACAAAAATAAGCTATTTGTGAAACAGAACAAAATGTGAGCTCATTAAGTTAATTTGTTGTCTTTAAAACTTAAACTCTGGTATGGTTATTTGTTTATATTTATTTATATGGTACTTATATTAATACACATATAAGGTTAACACTGCAGTCAGGACTGTTTTAGATAACGTGTCATGAGGAGGTTCACTTATAAACATGGTGCAGATGTCTCTATAAAACCTTATTTTTCAATAATATTCAATTAATATTGATTCAGGTAAAAAAGAGTAGGCCAAATGCTGTTCGAGTTCTGTGAATTTACCCTTTTATGTAATGTATACTCATGATTAATAGATTCCATATAAAATATTTACAACCATGTTCTGAAACGTGATAAAACAAGTTGCAAATAATTGATTACATGTTACTTACTTTCAGCACTTATTTGATTTGGGATATAATTAAATCAGGCCTGCAGCATACCCTGAATCTGAGCCTAATACACATATCTCCATTGTTTTAATGAAGCACAGAAAAGTATTAAATTAAGAGATGGAACACAAAAAAGAAAAGAGTTTAATCTTGGGTCTATAACATGGAACATGTTTTTATTTCAAGATTATTATTCCACACTTCTTGATATGATGAAGTCACTGTATCATCATGCCTTTAGATTATAAAGCATGATACAACCCTGCTTTTTTATGCAGCAGTTCATATTTTATGCCAAAACAAAATATTTTGCATTGTGAGTCACGTTTATGGAAAACATTTTTTAAAGAGAATTAAAAAAACACTTTGAAAGTAGAGTAATAAAAATGCATGAATGAACTATTCATTGCAAAATGCAGACAAAGTTGAGAGAATTTCCCCCTCCAATAAACCCTATCATCCTCAGAAAGGTTAAAATCCAAATCTTTTCACACATCATAACTCTATCATGAAACATGAGCAGGAAACTATCCTTAAACTGTTAATACTCCAGGACTGTATCAAAACACACTGAATAAAAGGATTTAAAGATAAATTAACAAAGCTTCAAAGTCCTTCACTGTAAATAGATTCAACTACCCAGAAAATAAGTATTTTAAATATGAATGGTAATCAATTTTTTTAAGTAATCTGTTAAAGAGAGCATGTTATAATTTCCATGTTTTTTATTTCTTAAAAAAAAAACATTTTAATCAATAACATTCCTGATATGTTATATACAGGTACCTGTATATTTTCAAAAAAGTTAATGCATATGCCACAACAGTAGCGCGATTTGCAAAACACTGTATTGTTACAAATGGGGGGTTATGAAAATCATGAATAGCAGTAAATGACCAGGAGGATAAATCAATAAGTAAATTAAATAATTGTAACCCCCAACTTTTTTTTGCCAAGAATATACATGCACTACAATTGTATATAGTACACTACAAATCTTAGTCCTCAAACATGTGCAAAACATATTGAAAAAAGAGGGGTTTTAACAGTGTATTAGGTTAGGATTATATGACACTTTGAGAGCAATTTGTACATTACAGGAAAATGAAATCATGTTAGTCGGCTTTTTTACTAGAGTTTGTATTTTTCATCATATTTGAACTAAGGTTAAAACTATTATTTTATTAGGATAAATGTTAGACATTCCCTGAACGTATTTTCAAAATGAATCTCTCTTACCTCAGAAATATCGCTAGACTGCGCCCTATGTTCTCACTAACCAGTGCTGAAAAGCTGATCAACACATTTGTGTTCTCTCAAATTGACTACTGTAATGCTCTACTCGCTGGGGTATCTAAATCTACTTTGAACAAACTGCAGTATGTCCAAAAGTCAGCAGCCAGAATCCTGACCAGGTCTAGTGCAAGTGATCACATTACTTCTATCCTGGAGTCCTCACACTAGCTTCCTGTCAAATTCCTTGTGGACTTTAAAATCCTCATACTCACCTACAGTATAAGGCTCTGCACCTCAGTACCTGTCTAAACTATTATCTCCCTACTCCCCACCTCACAAACTTCACTCATCTAATTCTGGTCTCCTAACTGTCCCCGAAGCCCATCTACATTGTATGGGTGACAGGGCCTTCTCCTGTTATGCCATCAAGCTCTGGAACTCTCTGCCCAAGGATATCAGAGAGTCACCTTCTCTAAACTCCTGCAAATACAGACTAAAACCTTATTTTTTAGAAGAGCCTTTACTTAACTGCTTCCATTCTTCATCCCTCTGCATTTTTAGTACCACCATCCACGGTCTCCTCTGTATTTTGTAATTGTGTTTTATCTTGTGTATTCTTTTTATTTATTGTTGTTGTCAGTCTGTAAAGTGCTCTGAGAGGCCACCTTTAAAGGCGCTATATAAAATAAAGTTTATTATTATTATAATACATGCATTTTAGTGGGACTGCTGTTTTAGCTATAAAACTCTTTGTGAACTCAGCATTAAACATTTAACAATAGTACAAGCATTGCACTCAGACACTAATCTCTTTAACTCATTCAACTCAAACTTTTAGATATTTTGAACACAGGTTTAAAACTCATTTTGCTCACATTTTACTAATTTACTAATATAAAGTTTAGAAGTATAATATAAACATTTGTATTTTGGGAAAATAAATTCAATGTAGTTGGTGTTACATTTTTTATATTTGTTGCCAAACATTCTCTTCCAATTTCATATTTACCCTGACATATTTTACTCATAATTTTCATCTCAGAAATATGTGTTTGTCTCTACATTGTAAATAATTGATTCTGACTTAACATGTACAATTTCAAACTCTACTTTAAATCACGTCATATTATGATCGTATTTCCCTAATGGCTCCCCCACATACTGTATTAGAGTTTGCTTCCCTTACCTTAACAGTTTCATTCTGTATTTAATGTTTGAAAAGACTAGATCAAAAATAATACTCTTGTAGGTGTATCACAGATTTGGTGACCCACAAATTCAGCAATTCTTTTACTCTCTAGATAACTACGCCACCTAGCAATTATAAAGATTGTCAAGACTCTTCTTTCCTAGTAACAAGTTCTATTCATTGCTCAGAATCACAAGTGCACATACAGACCTGCAACAGACACTAATATATTTAATTGCCCTTTTATTTCCTAGTGGTTAACAACATTCAACACCGTCTATTCCATACCTA
Organism: Lepisosteus platostomus; assembly: GCF_059453375.1. Lineage (NCBI taxonomy): Eukaryota > Metazoa > Chordata > Actinopteri > Semionotiformes > Lepisosteidae > Lepisosteus > Lepisosteus platostomus. Next base: position 48,588,065 of record NC_142618.1, on the reverse strand, counting down.
GAGAACAGTATATAACAACGCTCTCCAAAGAACACATATTCCAGACCAGCACAAACACAGGATGTCCAGAACAATGTGGTTTCCTCATGTCCCCCCCATCCTTGATTTTTCAGAGTCTAATGTCAGGCTCCCTATGGAGCCCCTGATGTCTGAGTTCTCTTCCAGGTCCAATGCTATAATCTATCTTGCAAACCTTCCTTCTTCCAAAGGTCCTGCGTTCTCCCTTGACTGCAGCTTTTGAAACCTTCTTAACAAGGGCTCATGGCCAATTCCCCAGTGGGGTGGAAGTGTTCAGATGCAGCCATTCAAAGTGCGCGGTACAGACACCACAGTACAGATACCGCAGGTATGATGACATGCGATACCGCGGTGCATGATTGGTTGACCGACAGGGGCACTCGTGGTCCGTTGGTCTGTCGTAGAAAGACTTACTGTAAACGTCTTTACTGTGCCCGTTGTAGATATTGAATTTTACCACTGAAGGGAAATCTTAGTAGCTGAGCATAAAAAGAATAGGAGCATACTGTAACGCGTGTGAAGGCTATAAACGATATTAATTTTGGAACGTAAACATACAGTATATGGCTGGTCTTGGTACTTTAAAGAAAAAAATACACACCAGTATTCCATTTCTCCCTAAACATTGTAAGCTTCGAAGTCTTTAACTAACGTGATACCGGAGTCAACAAGCATACTTTTAGAATTTGATTAAAAGGGAATATAATATGGAATCGCGTATCTAAAGAATTTAATAACGGTATGATTATATCCGTGTACTGCGGCAGGACTGTGTAGGGCTGTTTCGCCTACCTGATCATGCGAGCTGTCTTGTAGCCTACTGGTCTAGGTGCGTGACTACCAACTGGCAGGTTGTGTGTTCGAATCCAGCTGGTGCTGGACTTTTCATTTTTATTTATTTATTTTTTAATCGCGTAACATAAACATATTACCGTATGCAAACTGTACTGTATACAGTATGTATATGTACATTTAATGTCTTAACTGTGCCCGTTAATTGAATTTAAAAAAGCTGTTTACATCTTCCACCTGAGAACAGTCACCCGTTGCTACCCAATGCAGAATGGTGATTGGCTGACACTATCTGACACCCCTCTGATTGGAGAAAAAAGACGTGCTGGTGTGCTATACACACTACCAGGAAGAGGATTTCTTTCTATTCAAAACGTGTATTTTAAAAGTTTAAGAAGTAAAAACCTTACAGCGTACACAGATTTCTAAACTGACCAGGATCGTTATCTTTGTCTTATGCATAATAATGTTCACCGCTCTGTCCAGCAAATTAATAATAAACTTTATTTTATATAGCGTTTTAAACGAATAAGTAATTAGATTGCTCATAAACCTAATCACTTGCTTTTTCTTTTTATTTAGGCTCAGATTTCAACTATAGATCGTATTATTAATAACCATAATAACAACCAACCAACAAAAACAACCATATAAACATAATGGTGGTGCTGGACCTTCCAGTTTTATTTATTTATTTTTTAATCGCGTAACATAAACATATTACCGTATGCAAACTGTACTGTATACAATATGCATATGTATATTTAATGTCTTAACTGTGCCTGTTTAAGTATTGAATATTCATATCTAATTTTACCACTGAAGGGAAATCTTAACATAAACATACAGTATATGGCTGGTCTCGGTACTTTAAAGAAAAAAATACACACCGGTATTCCATTTCTCCCTAAACATTGTAAGCTTCGAAGTCTTTAACTAACGTGATACCGGAGTCAACAAGCATACTTTTAGAATTTGATTAAAAGGGAATATAATATGGAATCGCGTATCTCAAGAAATTAATAACGATATAATTATATTCATGTTGCAAAAGAACTGCAACGGACATAAAAACTCCCTTGCATGGTTTCATTACGACCAGAATCGGTCTTGAGATATTTTTAACTTGATTTACAGTATTTGAGAGGTATGTCTTAACACCGATACTACAGTGCTTAAGTACTGCTCACGTATATGTTTCTAGGTTTATATTATGCATTTCATACGGTCAAATTACTTTTGAGCAATAAGAAGCGAGAAACGGTATGCGTTTTACTTTCGTTTTGTGCTGGGACCCGTGGATTGATTAGAGATATCAAGTACATACAAGTCATTTTTTAAATGTTGTAGTTCGTCTTGAAAAAATGTTACGAGTACATCATCTATCAACAATTACACAGGTTCTGTTTCCATATTGCGGATTTTGGTTACGTAATATTATTTTCTAGATTTCACGTTGTGAATATGATGGGATGTCTGATGGGATGTTTCTAAAAATCCATCCTCTGTAAAACGTCTTCTCTAGTTGTCCTGCATATGTATTCGCTAATGAAGCTGTGTGTTCTGAGCCTAGATCTCTACATTTCTGTATGAACCAGCTTAGAGGGCTAAAGACAGCTTGTGTTTAAATTGAGTGTAAGGCAATTTATGCTTCTAAAGTCATGGTCAGCATTTATCTTTGTACTGTGCTGTAAACTTGTTCTGTGCCAAGTCACATTATTTTATAGCGTTTTTAAAGCGTTATCAAATACGTTGTTACTGTAGTTTACTGAGTCCCATGTCACATGGTCTGTGATTGAAACCTGTAAAACCGGTTTAATTCGTCACAGCCAGCACTCTTCAGGTGTGAGGGTCTTCTGCTCAGAATGAAACGCTAAAATGTTTGTGTATATTCTAATGGTAGTGGGGGCGGGGTGTGTGGGAACAGGTTTGGTTGAAACATTTTCTCTGAAAGCATTTTCTTCGCAGTTTAACCGATCTTGTTACAGCATGTTACAGTTTACTATTATTAACCATATTAATTTTAAGTGCTTAATGTAAAATCTTGTAAAAATATATTTTCATTGTTCAAATATACATTAAGTCTGACTATCATATAATAAGTTAAATACAAAACTAAAGAAAAAATAGGGTTAAATATAATTCAAAATATTTTGCTAACAATTTTAACTGTTTATGAATAATAAAATGTATTAACTAAGGAGTAGGATGGCACAGTTGTTAGTATGTTTTTTGTTTTTTTTTAACCCAATCTCCGGGAAACCATTAGTACGATGGTGAATCGGAGATTCTCAACCCTTGCTGCGTACGACTGGAAAAGAATTCGTGATCGGATCAACGAAATGCTTCGTAGGAGGAGGCGGTCTTTTCCTCTTGTCTAACAGTCTGTCCACAAACAAAACATTCCTGTTAGACAAGAGGAATTGAAAAATGTTGTCAATGAAAACTGGTGTGTGTGTCTCTCCCTGCTGGATGTCCCTCTCACAAACTGCTGAATGAATAAAATAATTTTATTGAAAACGAGTTTGCGATTGTCTGGTCTTTAAATTCTGGAGATACGCGATTCCATATTATATTCCCTTTTAATCAAATTCTAAAAGTATGCTTGTTGACTCCAGTATCGCGTTAGTTAAAGACTTCGATGCTTAAAATGTTTAGGGAGAAATGGAATACTGGTGTGTATGTTTTCTTTAAAGTACCGAGACCAGCCATATACTGTATGTTTAAGTTCCAAAATTAATATCGTTTATGGGCTTCACACGCGTTGCAGTATGCTCAGGCACTAAGTAAAAGGAGATGCTTCGTATTGCTTGACTAATTTTAAAAACTAAGTTATAAATATAAAAATTGCAGGCGCTGCTCTGGTGCGTCGGCTCCTACACAGTGCCTGTCTGCCGTAAGCGTTACAATATACATACAGTACCCAACACTGCTTGTACCCATCTGTCATGCAAATAAAACACCTTGAATTGAATTGAATTGAGGGGAGAAGGGGGGGATACTAAAGCCAATACTGGCTCAATGGGCTTTGACGTGCTAATGCGTTGGTTTAACGGTCCGGGTGTGGCAGGCTTCCAATGTCAACTCGACTCGATTAGAAGACAATGAACGTATTTTAGCCCTAAATGAATTAATAGCAAACATGGTTTACATAAAATACATTTTTCCAAGAAAGTTTATAATAATACGATCTATAGTTGAAATCTGAGCCTACTTTAAAAATAAAGGAAAAGCATTTTCAGAGAGCAATCACGCTGTGTTTATGTAGAAAAAGTGATTAGGTTTATGAGCAATCTAATTACCTATTCGCTTAAAACGCTATATAAAATAAAGTTTGTTTAGAGATGAATGATCAGTGTCGCAGTTTAAATAATGTGAGTCAGGAAACTAACACAGCGCCACCGGATTTAATAACGCAATAAAAACGCTATAAAATAATGTGACACAGTACAGCACAGTACAACAATACTGACCATGACTTTAGAAGCATAAATTACCTTACACTCAATTTAAACACAAGCTGTCTTTCTGTATGAACCTCTAAGCTGGTTCATACAGAAAATGTAGAAATGCATTAGCCTGATCATGATTAAAAAACACATAATTAAACACGCGTTTGCGATTTAAATCAGAACACGATTTAAATCAATATAAATGTTTATATTGTAACGCATACTGTCCAGCCTCCATTTCTCTATAAAAATTTACTGTTGCACACACACACACAATAGAAGCAGGAACCGCTGTCAGAAGGGAAGATATGTTCAAAATATCGCAAATATCGATCATGTTGCAATATTTTGAAATATAAAAGTCAATTGATTGTCCATAATATCGCTTACCTATTTTTTCGAAGAAATGTTTGTTAAAATAAAAGTCCAGCACCAGCTGGATTCGAACACACAACCTGTGCGTTGTTAGTCACGCACCTAGACCAGTAGGCTACAAGACAGCTCGCATGATCAGGTAGGCGAAACAGCCCTACACAGTCCTGCCAGTACACGGATATAATCATACCGTTATTAAATTCTTTAGATACGCGATTCCATATTATATTCCCTTTTAATCAAATTCTAAAAGTATGCTTGTTGACTCCGGTATCACGTTAGTTAAAGACTTCGAAGCTTACAATGTTTAGGGAGAAATGGAATACCGGTGTGTATTTTTCCTTGTGATATTTTAAGCTCTAGTTGAATGATAGGTGTCGCATTTTAAATCATTTTCGTAGCTAGAAATTATGAAACGCCCTGTTAAAAGCAAGGAAGTTTTTATGCCCCGTTGAAGTAAAACAAAATGCCTGACAAAGTATGGCTTGGACAGATTCCAAGTGCTTGTACAAATGTGCTAAAGAAATTATACTTTGAGTATACAGCTTGTCCAAAGTCATCCATTATTAATACTATTAGTAATATCTTCAGTAAAGGCTTTGATGCATAAATATTTCTGATAAAGGTAGGTTGTGTACTTTTGTCCAACTGAGCAATCTTGCTTTCATAAAATATACCAACATTTTAATGACTGATGATTAACATGCTGTAATACACAGTTCAAAATTAAAGGCTCAAATGCTGTACATGAGAGGTTAAGCTCCCCCTGGCGGTTTTACAAGGCGACGCCGGATAGTTAGTCACGTGACACACGTGAAACCGCGTGATACCGCGTGATACTGTGACACGCCCACCGGGGTATGCTGCGAAATACCTCACCCATTTTGAATGGCTGCATCTGTACCTGCAATGCTTTGTTTGGGCACAACCAGCTGCCCTGCTCTGGTTCAGGAGATGGCTATACACAGTTGGCCAGATGTAATGATGTATTATGTCACTGCATCCTGTCCTTAGCACCCCCCCCCCGCCAATTACAGGCACAATGAAACATGCTTAGCAACCCCAACGTCAGCTTTGAATGGTGTAGTAATTTCATGGCATCTGTGCTAAGAGGGCCTTTATAGAAGGAAGGAAACACAGAGGATAAGGTATGAAACTGCATCAACCTAGTGTGTCACTGGCTTATCAATGCAACTTCATGTCTGTACAGACCATAACACATGGCGCTCTCCCCAGATCCATTCTTTCACTCAGTGACAGGTGCTCTTGCAAACTGTGTAAGAAATCAGCAACCATGTCCATGATGTCACTTTCTGAAGCTTGCACTCCTGCAGGTTTTTCTCAGGCTACTTTATGTGAGGAAAGGTGAAATTTCCTATAAGTATTCTCGTATAATTTCTCATTTATTTTGTTATAAATTGTTGCATTATAATTAATATCTGCATTTGCTGGTCTGAAGAATACTCCTAATACTTTAGTTTAAGAAATGTTAACAGTCAAGTCTGTTTTTCTGAGCTTGAATATTCTTTGATACAGTATATTGAGGTACACTTCCCTATTTTGCCTTTCCTATTTCTCTGAGCAGTATGAATATTGCTTTTATCTACATCTTTTTATAACAGGAACTTTTGTTGGTGCTTTATGTTTTTCAGAACTAGAAAAGACACAAAGTAATATACATATTTCCTCTGCTACTAACATTGAAACCACATGAACCTTGGTGCCAAATTGCTTAACAATAGTATTTCAATACAATGAAACCTGCTTGGAAGCTTTCAAACCAGCTCTCAGTTTTCTAATTTCCCTTAGGGTTTATGAGGAGGCTGGAGGCATAGGGCAATGTTAATCACTTGAAAAATTCTGCACCACTTAAACCTGCTGGTAAATCAGCAATGCATTGTGTGGCCTTCTCCATGGTGCATGTTGTCAAAGAAACTGAAAATTCTTGAAAAGGCTTGATTTTCTGAGCACTCATGGTGTGTTCTTTTATTTTAGCTGTTCTTTTCCTATGATCGAATGATTTCTAGTGTTTGTCTAAATAACAACCTGCATGTTTAATTGCATCATTTTTAATGCGTACAAATGTAATTGTTGATAAACGATTAGAGTTCAAAGTGTAAAATAACTTATTTATTATCTGGATCAATTTAATATGACATTGCAATAATCTTAATATTATTAATTATTTTTCTTAACAGTATTCTTGGCTAGGGAGTTTAACTGCATTTATATGATTATGAATCAGATTTATCCTGGCCTTGTACATGATAAAGACAGATTTACAAATCCATACTAATATTACTACTTGAAATTAAAAAATACACTAAGTTAAAATCATACACAAATGCTCATTCTGTGCAACAAAGAAATTAAAAGGATAACTTTTTATTTGGTGAAAAAACAACCATTTAAATAATGAAAGTATTTCATGTCTCTTACAGTATGTTTTATTGATTGGGTCACAAGTGGATGGTTACGATCTTTCCCTGTCTTTCACTGTGTTGTCAAACTAAGCAAAACCTAATAATTTACTCAGGTTAATTGACCTCATTGTAAATCATTAAGACTGCCACATTAAAGATTAAACATTCAAGTGACCAGGCCATTCCTGTTATAAAACAAAGTCATTGGGTCATTAAAGACAGCCTCCATAGGAATGGACTATAAAGCATAAACACAGGAACAGAGATACAGAGAAAAGAGGAAGCAACCCTTAAACTTTGTGCCATAAGAAGAATGCCTTCTTAAAAATAGATTTGAAACCAGACTTTGACCAGGTAACCTGAACTCTGAGTACTGGATTCTGAAATGTATTTGCTCTCTGAGCTTGCTGTCTTATTTGGAAATTCAGATTTTGTTTATTATGGAATTGGCAGACTAAAAGCATCTCTTCTATTTGAGTGATACATTTTTGTAGAATAGAGAAATGTGTTAAGAGTGGGAGACTTAGTTCTGATTAAGATCTATTTCGTTACCTCCCTAAGTTCAATTAAGCTGTTTTATGTATTTAGTTCAAGTTCAAGTTTATAGTCATTATACTCATATACAGTACAGGTACAGTATATGGTATAATAAAATGCTATGTAGCTAGCTCTCAGACAGTAAGCAAGCTCGGTGCGCTGCTGTCTCCCTGGGCACCGCCTCAGGATAAATTTAGATTATAAGGGTAGAATTCTGTATTTTAACTGTCTGTGGATATGATACATGCTTTCAAACATTCTCATTGTCTGTATTCTACAATACATCAGGACTGTGTGCTTTCAACCCAAGTAACACTTAAATGTAATTCTTTAATGAGGAAGGAAGTGGCTTTGGACCATTGTAGTCCCCCCCACCCCTTAACAACACAAGTGTCTTCTGTGGTTTAATGGTTTACTGTGTTGAAAAAAACTAAATAATCTGCATGCATATTACAAATGGTCATATACAGTAGATCATTCTGAAAAATTTGTATTTTAAAATGTCCACATTTGTCATTCAGCACTTTAATTATCCTCATATTCTAGTCTATGTCCATGACTAGACTAGACTAGAAACAAACTCACTTATGTTTTATTAACTGAGATTTATTTCTCACTTAATGCTGATACAATATCAACATCTTCTGAATTGTGTGAACAGTTGTCTTCATCAAACAGGGTTTAGGATTCCTACCCACAGTGTTTCCTAGCTGCATCACACTGGAGGAATGTTTGCAATTGATATTCTTTTCTTCTTCGTACAAGGAAAAATCAAAATGAGCAGCCCACTGGGATAACACTGAGAAGAATGATTGATGTTTTGTACACAAGTGTTGTTAATTTCCTTCTCAGTCCTTCACGGATCTCTTAATAATCTCTTATTGAATTCCTTTTGCGTCTTTACTGGCCTCATTCCTCCAGGGGTAGCTAAAATCCTTTGATTGTTCATACATTTTTCAGTGGTGAGGAGAGTAAAACATTGCTGGACATTTTCAATGATAGTGAGAAAACTTACAAGGTGTGATTGTTCTTGTGTCATTTTCAGAAAGAAAACATGTTGTTGTACTAAGGAGACCATACGCTTAAAAACATTCAGTGTATGTTTCCCTAAATATAAACAATCATAGCCATGCTGTGTATTAGCACAAGAAACAAGTAACACAACAATATTAACCTAATGTATATTTGACACAGATCTATGCAGAACTTCACCTTCCAGAAAAATAGTTATTTAACATTTGAACACCAGTTAAACGTGTTTTTTTCTGTTTGTACCATATGTTCATTTAATCACATACAAGACAGTTTTATTCTAATAAGCTTCTGTATATTTACCTTGTGTTAAAACACGATTGGGGCAGCATGGGAATACAGTGGTTCTCATTGCTGCCTCGCATCTCTGGAGCCCTGATATCAATTCTGGACTGTGGGTGCTATCTGCATGGAGTTTGTATGTTCTTCCCATGTTCAAGTGGGTTTTCTTCAAGTGCTCTGGTTTCCAGCCACAGTCCCATTCTGGCTGGTTAATTGGCTTCTGGGAAGATTATCCTGAGGTATGAGTGTGCGCGTGTCTCTGTTTGTGTCTTTGTGTTTGCCCTGAGATGGACTGGCATCCCTTAGAAGCCATATCTTGCTTTGAGCCCATTGCTTTCCGGAATAGGCTTTGGCACCCCTGCAACCCTGAATTGGATGAGGCAGTTAGAAAATGGATAGATAAAACATAACATCCACTTATGTCTCACTAGACAGAGATGTCTGATTATGATCTTGGACAGCCCAATAACAATAAGTAATAATTCCTTAGACATAGCACTTTTCTGGAAACTCAAATCAAAGAGCTTTACAGGTAATGGGGACTCCCCTCCACCACCACCAATGGGTAACCCCCAGCTGGATAATGTGACAGCAGCCAAAGTGTGCCAGTGTGCTCACCACTCATCATCAATCATCAGCGGGGAGGAGAACAGAGTGATGAAGCTAATTCACACGTTTCCAGATCACCTAGCACTCCTGAGATATCCATACAAACACATGCATTCACATATGCAAACAATTCCCTATCTAAACAAAGACAATAAAACTGTTTTCAAACATAAATAAACTTTAACAAGTCTGTAATCCCAGATATAGTTTGTTTGCTCTGTGGGTGCACACACAGAGTAAAGTAAGGTCGTTCAAGGTATTGTCAAAATTAAACATTAACTCAAACTAGACACCCGTTTTTCTTTGTTTTGTAAGTGAAATGAATTGAACGTATATGACTAAATTGGTGTTTAATTCACGTGGTTCAAATAAACACTTTGCTTTGTTTTCTCCTGCAACCTGTAGGATCCAAACCTTAGCATGGCAACAGGAGCTGGCTTAGTAGTAGATTTGTAAGAATATACCATTATGAGGGGGTAATATTTTATTTAAAAATATTTATGTACATAAAGTAATAACATTGTAAAGAGTAATAACATTTTACTTTGCTTATAATGTATAGATTGTTTAATGGTGTATTTATTGGAGACAATTTTATTTCAGAATTCTGATCATGGTTTTAATTACTTTTTGCTTTGTAGTGGAATATTCTAGGGGGAGGAGTTTTACCTAGAAAAGGAGCTCCTCAAGATAGAAGAGAATAGAGAGATAGGAGGAGGTTTGTGTTAGTGTAGAGCAGGCGCTGCCTACAACAATCTATTTTTTAAATCAATTAATGTATATATTATTGTACTATAGTTTAGTGTTTTTCCCCCCTTTGGTTAGTTTATATTTTTCACAATGTTTTTTTTTTTTTTTTGGGGTGTGGACTGGGATTTGTAATGACCACAGGGAGTCAGGACCTTGGTTTTATGTCTCCTACTGGTCCCACTAATACCACTTCCAGCAGCAACCATACTTTTTCCTAGGAGGTCTCTCATCCAGGTACAGACCTCACACCTGCTTAGCTTCAGTATGTTGTCAGTTGTGAGTTGCAAGGTGATATACAGTAGCTGCTGGCTGTAAAACAAAAGCCTAATATAATTTGTTTATTCCATCTTTCCATTATAAAGTTGATCTAATTATTTAATTAATTGTATATGTGTAAAGTGGTTCTAATGTTTACATGTACATAATTCTGTCTTTAATGATATATTTTATAGATAAACTTTAAGGCAGTGGATGAGTAATCAAAGGTGAAATACCTTAAGAAACCTCCTATACAGTATTCACTGCCTTCCAATTGTGTCCCATTGCCTTTTACAAAGCACACATTATGTCTATAGTCCTAAATAATCAGGTCAATTGCCTGATTTGAGTCTGAAGCAAAAGCTTGAAAACACTATACCTTCCTAGAGTCTGACACCCCTGCATAAGAATATATATTTGAATACCACCTCCTTTTTTAGCATTTTACAGTTTAGATTTTTTAAATAGAAACTGGCTGTTTGAAAAATCCTTTTATTGTCATTTATGCTTTTTCAGGGTCTGTCACTTTCTGATGTTGTAAATGAAATGTAATTAAACATCATAATCAATAAGACTGCCAACCATTATTGTGAACCTTAGTCAATTTATTTACTACACCCATCACACCTTATCAGCTGGCTGACAGGGATATAGCTTAGTATTGTTTGCACCTCAATACATTATTGAAAATGAAAACCCTATTAGAAATGTATTTTAGATGACACACTCACTCTTTTGAGTATACTGTACATCCTTCTGTTATTTTAAATTATTTGTTCACTATTGATATAGACTTTTTTAAAAATAGGTGAAGTTATGGAACAATTAATTAGAAAAGACCAAGTCCAAATCAACACTCCTAGTAGACAGAACATGTTATATTGAAGGACCTTGAAGCTGTCACAAGACTAAGGAGTCTTTTTATTTCACATTCATTTTCTGTTCTTAGGTTTGATGTTTTTAATCAATACAGGTAATAGATTTTGGCCAATTTACCACAGGGTAGAAGTGAAACAATTTCACTCAAATGCAGGAGAAATTAGATTTAAATCATTGTCATTTACCTTATTAACTTAAATGGCCATATACTGTACATACTGAAACAGTGAATAGTGAATAAACTGTCTTTCCTGTAGTAATTTACTGATAATATTTTATTATTGGAACCAGATGTAATAATTGTATGAAATATGTTGTCCTTATTACAACAACAAAAATAAATCATATTACATTCATGTTTGTGCTATACTTTATTTTTGTTTTTAACTAACTCATGATCAGAATATTTTTTCTTTACATCTGTGAGTTATTGTACTGTATGTGTCAGGGAGGTGAGAGCTGATCCAGAATCCTTGCCTTTTGGACCCTCTAGTAGTGACCTGTGGAATTTTGGCTCATTGGATCTCCGCTGCGTGCATTGCAAAAATGAAAAAAAACAAGTGAAAAAAAAAGATTAATATATAATGGGACATAACAGGATATGTCAATGTTTACAAGTACACGTGTCAAGTTGAAATGATTTCATAATTTAATTGAAACTTTCAGAAATAATTGGGAATAGTTTTGTCAAATGCTTCAAATCGTTCCAGTCACTGTCAGCTGTTCCATGAAACAACATGCAAACAAATCTGTAGGTTCCCTTGGTTCAGTTTGATAAAAGTTCTACATCTGAAAACTGTAGGATTGTACAAAGAACTGGGATACGTTATTAAGACAGGAATATGCTTTCCCTTTTAAAAGTATGATAATTAAATTAAATCAGTGAAGCATTCATCTAGTATATCTAGAGATGGCCAATTAAAAAAAATAAAGGCCAGAAAGATCAGTGCACTCAGAACTACCAGTGATTAACTTTATAACAGAATGGTGTAAGACATGAATTTTCACAAAAATAATTTTAGATGACATTCTGTAAACAATATCACCGTTGTCCTAATAAAATGTCTAAAACAAGATGTGATGTGATAAAAGGAAGCTAAATCTAGATTTATCGATGAGTTTTGAAAGTTAAAGCATTATTTAGCCCGATGTTTTAATATTTATAAACTATGATGTGTGCTGACTTTCCTTTAATTAAAGTAATATTGTTTTAGGGATTAGGTCATTTTCATTTCATCCAAATGTTTTTAACTATATTCATTTATTAATACAATATAATTTTAAATATATTTCCCATGAACACTTGCTGTCGATATTTTTGGAATGATTTAATGTGCGTGTTTTAACTACATTTCCCATAAACACTTGCAAAGTTCAAATTAAAAACAATAAACTACATATACTTGAAAAAACATACTGTAAATTATATAAGTACGTGAAATCCAACAAATCAGGGTGGAGCCTGCAGGCCTAAGGAAGGGGAACCTTGGATTTCTGGGAGATGTAGTATTTTTCATGCCGTTTCCCAATCTGTTTTTTAACTCGTTTCTGCTGGCATTCTCCCATGTTATTTGGGAATGATCAATTCCTTCTCCAATTGATTAGCTTCTTTACATATTCATTCATTCATTACATATTCATATACATTACATATTCCCACAATCTGAAAATGTGTTTTTCACCAAAAGATATCAATGATACTAAAGGGAAACTGCAGTCCCAATTTCTCAGACCGATTATTAGATCTCGGTAAAAATTTAATTGATGGTTTTGCAAAATTTTTTAAAAATTTCAAATTAAGCACTAAATCGTGAACTTTGTGAAAGTACTATATAACTGTCATAGCATCGCAAAACCCTGGTCTCACCAAGGCCAAAAGTGAGAGTTCCTGCAATTGGGACGTACTGCTCATTGAATCTTTACAGGAAAAACATGGAGCTGTAGAGCACAAACTATAACCGACCAGAATTTAGTATTTTCCTAATCTGATTTATTTTAATACATTTTTGTTCTGCATTTCTGTTTAATTGAGAACAATAATATCAGGGAGCATTATGGATCAAGACATGCTTTTGTTTACATGATTTGTTAAAAATTTCAAATTAAGCACTAAATCGTGAACTTTGTGAAAGTACTATATAACTGTCATAGCATCGCAAAACCCTGGTCTCACCAAGGCCAAAAGTGAGTGTTCCTGCAATTGGGACGTGAAGCAGTCCTTCCTGCTTACGCTCCACTGTAATAACTAATGTAATGTATGAGCAAATAAATACAGGTTGTGCAGCAGCCATTTCAGAAATGTTCAAATGTAATCTGCATGCCGAGTTAACAAGTACGTTGTATTCATCGGCAAAACTGTCTCCAAGTCAAGAGCAATACTGTATCTCAATTGGATTAAAAGTGATGTATTCACAGGCCTGCTTGTTTACAATGTAATAAGGCTGCTTCACCTCATTGGAAGTTTGGTTGCCTTGTTCTGTTTTTCTAAAAAAAAAAACAGAATGAATAAATAATGATGATTGAAAACTTACATGACATTACTGAGAAACACAATCAAAAACATTTTGTTATATACTGTATATATTCCGACATTGTGGTGAAAGTGTTGAGAATCTTGATAATCTGCTGCTCATTGAATCTTTACAGGAAAAACATGGAGCTGTAGAGCACAAACTATAACCGACCAGAATTTAGTATTTTCCTAATCTGATTTATTTTAATACATTTTTGTTCTGCATTTCTGTTTAATTGAGAACAATAATATCAGGGAGCATTATGGATCAAGACATGCTTTTGTTTACATGACAATGGTTTCAAACACACAGCAACAATGTCTAGAATTATTTCAAAATAAAATGGGTCAAAAACCTAGCAGAATTCCCTGCTTTACGTCCAATAGCGATGGATGGCACTCCCTAAAGACTACATTTGAAAGACAGCAAAACCAACTACAAAGCAAGAACTCATCACAACAATCAGCAAGTTCTGGGACAAAAAGCTAACCACAAAACTGCAGTTTATTAGAACATCAGGGAAACAGAATCTCTGTGTTATCTCATACCTTGTGTTTTTTTTGTTTTGTAATATAAACCATTAAAATTAGAGGTTCTGTGCGTATGGAACAGACATTTCTTTATTGATGCTCCCCCAGTTTTGTATTCTTTCAAAACACTGATGTTTAATAAACATAATTAAATAGGTATTTACTGTATGCAAAATACCTATATATGACCATATAAAGCAGAATACCACAAACTCAGTTTATTTACAGTTATGCATTTTATATGGGTATTGGATTCAACCTTTCTTTTATTAAAGAAAAATCCATTATATTGTGCAGACTTGTATCGCCAACAATGCAACATACTGTACATCACATGACAGACAAAGTCACTCAAATCACATCTTACCTCTTCGTTAATTATTTGTTTGTATTTCTATATATACTGATGGAAAAAATAAATGCAACACCTCCTCCTCCACACTCTGGCCTTCCTGTCTGCATGGAACAGGCTGAAGAGTGACTCATCCATGAAGAGGACCTGATGCCACTGCTGATGAGTCCACTGCAGCCTCTGTCTGGCCCAAGCCCAAGCTTGTCCTTCGGTGTGTACAGAATCTGTCTGGGGCGATATATTTCCGTGTCACGCTTTCCTCCTCGCTCAGCATTGACATTGTCCTGAGACCCGTCTAGCACCAGGTCGCCCTACGTCCATGGCCTGAGGGCATAGGTTTCTATACAGCATTTCCTGAACAGCTGAGCCCGGGCTAACCCCCATCCCGCCACTATGCATAGGGTTTTTTCCGCTCTCCTGCCATTCTGCGGTTTGTCCCTTCTGACATCCGGGACACCTGTGTCCTTGTGCATCTAGTTTTAGAACAAAATCTATAGGTGTGTGTCTGATGAAGACACTGTTACCTGCTTCATGTGACAGCCTATGCTCTATGGGGTCCTTGGATGTTGGCAGGATACTGTGCTGTTCTTTCCCTCAGACATATTCAGGATGTGGTTAATTCAGCCTATGTCAGTGGCTGGGAGAAAAATATATATTGTTGTGAATGAGGTGTATGTTGTGTACAGTGATAGAAGCCTTTACATAGGAAATGACTTCAAAGATAAAAAAAACAATCACAATGAAAGAGTAACAGCCAGGGTTTAGTGTCATGGAATGTCCCACACAACCCACAAAGTATTTTAATTTAACTTGCAACATTTGAAGTTCCCAGTTCTGATTAAGGCAATGCTTTATAGTACAAAGACCAAAGATTAAAGGAAAAGACCTCATCTCTGATTGAATTTGAATACAGTGGCATGGCAGATTGTATTTCTTTGATATTTAAACCTTTGTTCTTTCAAGGATGGTCTTACTTGTCCATGTTTGCTTACAACATGTAGCTATTGCAGGATATTGTTTGCTACACAACATATTAATTTTTTTTTCAGTAATTTGAATCACGGGCTGTTTTTTTTATATACTAACGTAATTAAATTGTATTATCAAATTTATACAACTTAATTTCAAAGTTGTTAAAACTACATGAATATGTAAGTACCAATAAATTTAGATTTTTTGTACAAATGCATTAGGGAGTATTTGTTACTAAATTAAGACTGAATTACAAGTTATTTATGTTAATCTTTTCCCAATTTTGCAAGGTAGCGTGGTGGTCAGTGTTGCTCCTCACAACTCTTGGGTGCTGGGTTAACCCATTGTCTCTGCATATGCATGCATGTCCCACAATGAACTGGCATTCCATCCTGGATGTAGTCCTGCCCCGTGTTTGCAGGATATACATGAGTTGCCATAGCCATTACCAGGGCAATTCATATTGTTATGCTGTCCAGGGTGTGGTCTGTTTAAGGGATGGATCTCTCATTGACAGATCACAGGTTGCCTTGGTATCCACAGCTTAGAGGAGCTGGAGAGCTACTGTAATAAGACTCAGGTGTGGGTGTAATATAGGCACAGCCAGGCTACTACGCAGAGAGGAATCTAAAAGGATCTCAGAGGAGATCAAATGGGTCAGTGGCGTGGGTGAGATGGAGACTCTGGGATCCAGAGGCAGCAAGCTGAGGGCCCATAGGTCTATCCATGTGGCGTCATGTGTCCTGGTTGCCCTGATACTCTCAGAGGAGAGTGTGTATTAAGAGAGTTCACTCTTAGTTGCATGCAGAGAAAAAAACACTAATAGGAGTAAAAACAAAAATGTTAACCAGCAGGATTACAGGGGCACGCCTGGAGTTTTAGATGCATCTGTTTTTTTCCCAGTGACGGCCACACCTCTGTGTCATCATGATGTAATCAACAGTGTACAGTATGTGTGATAAATGTCAGTCATTTGTATCTGTATCTGATTTGTATCTGTCTGATGTTTCAGAGGGAGTTCAATGCAATATACACAATGGATTACTAAAAAATAAAAATATGAGATTTAAAAGATTAAGAATAATTAAATTGGTGTTCTCACCCACACTCAGGTTCAAGCAGGTATACCAAAATACAAAAGCTGTGTAGAAATAACTGTAAATACAGTGTAGTAAATTTGTTCCTGTTCATTAAGCTTCTTATATAGTATATACGTTGGGATGCTGCTGGAAGTACAGTCACCAAACTGGACTTTAGGTAATCCCTAAGTAGGCAGGTCTCAAGTAAAAAGACTCTTCAAATCAGTGTTGTAATTTTAATGGCACTTTTTATGTTCACAATAAACAAAAAACCTAGTTCATGGATGGAGCTTCTATCTTACTGAACTTTCTAAGTAAATATTGGGGGTAGCCATTCTGCTCCCGATATGTAAAAAGACGTTTTCTTACCATGTTTTATCTTCTTAAACAACAAAAAGAGAACAAAATATTCACCATAATTAGACTCCCACCTTGATTTAATCTGATTTTCTTTATTTCCTACAGTGCTGCTCTTTTCTGTCCGTTCTCCTTCTCTTTTATTTTCTCTGTGTTCTTTTCTTTCTTCATCTCCAGGGTGTCCTCTAATTACAGAGTTCAGCTTCTTTTGGTTTCACTGCTCATTTCCCCCTGCAGCACCACAAACTCCAGATAACAGATGAATATTTGGCATGTCTTTAGTAGCATTAGTAACATAATTCAACAGGCATTTTAAACAAAAAGATAATTTTACTCCCAAATCAGAGTATGTTTGGTTCAAGCTTCTGTTTCGGCCTGTGCACATTCTTCTTATTCATCTATGTTCTGTACTTAATTATTAATGTCTGGAACAAGATATGCACATGTGTCTTGCTCCAAAAATGATGTCATGTCACCATTTTATGTCCCGATTTCTGTTTGCAGCCATCTTAGTGCAGTCAAAAACTCCATGACAAGCCTGGGAAAATAATGTCCATCTACTATCACACCCCTGGGAGCATCATAATATATGCATGTGTTTCTACATTTCTTCATACATTATCATTTTGAGGTGATTTAAATATATGCCATAATTGTGAAGTCTCTGATGTACCTTGTATTGTTCGTACAACTTAAAATGTACAAAAATATAATTAATAATTATTCATACCTACTGTATGTGATCAGAAAATAACTTACTGACTTTTATAACTTGCAAAACATGCTTCATTTATAACTTCTTACCAAATCCATGCAGAATGTTTCCAGAGGTGTTTAGGTTCGCATTCACCGTTAAAAATATAATGTGTTTTTTTTTTTATTACTCTGCTACTGGAAATAACATTTTCACACAAGTTTCCATCTCCTAAGAGTTTTTTTTTTGTTTTTGACTACAGTGTGTTGCTAATTTTGGATTTTATTCTTCCTTCAATCCAAACAAATGCAGTTAGTACCAAAAAAATCAAAACAACCCAAAAATCACGACACACATCGCACAAGAGGATCATATTCAGAAGGAAAATTGAAAACAAAAAGAAGACAAAACTGCAAATAATATAATACAATACAGAGCCATGATTTAACACAGGATGCCACAAGTCCATATGTTTTGTGCCCATGTGCTACAGGCTTTAATTGGGATATCTCTACGTAAATAAACAAAGAGAACATGTCCTTAAGATATGTTTGGCTTGTCCTGACAATTCAACGTTAATCCAGTGATGGAGAAATCATTGGTATGACAATACATGCTCACATTTCGTAAGTAATAATACCAGCATGGATTAAAGTAATTTTGCTTTTTTTGTTTAAATACAAACAGGAGAAAATGAGCAAACAGCAGGTTAGGTGGCAATTAACAAAGACCAAACTGTACACTGTTTGCCTAGACATCTATTAAATACCTCACAGTAAGTGGTGACACATTCAATTGTGGATCATCTTGTGGAGTTTCTGAAAAGTTTGAACCAGACCTGAAACAGAAGGGTAGGTGGGATGCACAGGAGACAAAGGAGGGATGGACAATGCATTGCGTCACCTGGTCAACTAATTAGTTGCCCAGCTAGTTTGGTCTACCTACGCTCCATCCTCATCATACACTACTGCTCCTCATTCCAGTCCTGTAGCTCTGGCTTGGATGTGAAGTTATAAGTCTCGATAAGTGTAGATGTGAGAACAGAAGACAAGGCTAGATACTGTACTTGACACATGGACACAAGATACTCAGGACAGAGCCTGGACAGAGCTGCTGAACACTGTCTTTATCCCCCTACCCTAGTTTAATTTTTTGAGTAGAGTAGGCAGGACTATAAAACCATATTTGTGGGGACTTACAAAACTGAAGAGGAAGCTATTGATAATCAAAAAGCTATGCAGAGCTTCATCTTTCTTAAGAGTAATTGTAATATACATGAGTTGTTCTTAGTAGTCAAAAACAGATTCTACTTTTACAATCATAACCTACTCTTTGTCTAAATTGAAAAGATCAATCTCTAATTCAATCTAGAATCAAGTACTTACATTTTAAAATCCACTTAACAGACTTCCTCAGAATCAATAGCGAGACATGAACCAGAAGACACAAATAAAAAATAAGGGGCTTTTCATACAAATGGAGAATATTTTACAAAAAAGGTTGGTAGGAATCTGAAACAAGTTATCATGGAATGTTATCAAAGCTGATCACAAGGTTTCTTTCAAGATCTTAAAGAAATTAAAGTAGATACTATAAACCAAAATGTGCTACATGGCCTAAATGGCCTCCTCTTATTTATACTATTTACTGTATATTCTTAAGCCTGCCTAATATTTTTTACACAGTATGCTGTTTGTGCCCATATCTGAATTAAATGGTCTGATCACCTCTGGTTAATCCTTTAGAATTTCTGATATCAAGTTTAATCCATTTCTATTCCACACTATATAACATTTACATTTGCTTAAATTCTGTTTCTTGCAGGTTACGTTTGATATAATATAATGAACAGGGCAATAAAACTCAGCCTGTAAAGTCATCTCCAGCCTGTTAGGGCAGGCAGCAGGGAGAGCTTCACTCACTAGCTAATTCATCTCACGATCCTAGTCTACTGCTCCACTTTTGAAAGTTGTGCTTAACTACCTTTGGCTAGGTTTCACCCATTCTGTTCTTGATTCATTCAAGACCTCATTTGTCAGACCAAATTGCGATTAAGTGAATTGGATACCGAATAAGGTGAATGTTGTAATGTTAAGGCCCTACTACAAATAACATGTATTTTCATACTTTTCGACCAGCACAAATAATTTCAGAGTTGTCAACTAGTTATCAATTTTATTATTCCTTTTCTGCTTTTGGACTTCAGGGAGGTATACCTCTGAAGGAAAAAATGCAACAATTGTATCTCAGGTGTCTGAATAATAAGTACAATGAAGTAAGTTTTATATGTGGGTAATTAAATGCATACATTTGTAACGGCAATGCTTGTTAATAAGACAGAATTAAGTGTTGCTGTGCTTTCCCAAATGAGGCCCCAGCTCCTTCTTCATTTCTGTGGTGCAGCCACAGAGAAGCTATTCATGCAGGCTGATTTAAGGATGTTTTCTTTTGATAAGGGAGAGCCCAAATGGGGATGCACTTAGCTAAGCCTGGCTATCATGATCAATGGTCATCCATTGGCGCCTATCTGTCTAGGGAGTGCCAGATGGACATCTGGACTGCATTCCGAATTGTCAGGAGTAAGTGACTCATATCTCACCTTGATCAACCAATCAGGGACTGGTAGGGCCAAGTAACCCACGTGGGACTCTGATGCCCATGGAACTTTCAGCCAATGAATGAGCTGAAGTTCCTCCAGGTAAAAACAGGCAACACAGAGCTCCAAGACTATTCTGAGACTTTTCGGAAAATTCTAAAGGGAATTCTAAGGAGAATTCCAGGGCAGGACGGCCCAGGAGCAGAAGGCTCCCAAGGGCAGGACATTCTCGCAGCGCGCCTCCTGACCATCCTGAGACTCAGCCCGGACAACCACGGAACGGCCAGTGTGTCCGAGTGCCAGAACTTTGCTTTGTTCTAAGAGTCTAGAGCGGAGGTTGCCAGAGAGTAACCCGAGGATCCACCCGAGGTTAGCATCAGCAGCAAGCCTCGTGAACAGGTCGGAACTGTGGACAGCTGAATCACTATTCAGAACTAGCGCTTCATCAGGAGCGAACCGGTCCTCTTCCTGACCTGCTGGGACCCACAGTCATCTTTTCTCCTGTGCACAAACTTTGCTAGTTAAAGCCAACACTAACTAGCCGGTCAGTGAGCATCAGCAGCACACCGTCGCAGGCCGCACAGCACAGCCTGGCACGGAGCCAGAGAGCCCGCAGGAGATCTGAATCCCCAGAGATTGGATGAGTATTCAACTTCACTACATTACAGCTCGAGAATTCAATTGTTATCCCAACCAGTTGATATCAATTTAATTCCTAAGAGTTATGTACTTGTTTTGAGTATCTAATGTAGATGTTATAACCAAGTTCACTTTACGAAACAGTCTAAATTAATGATATACTGAACGTATGTCCTCTTGATATATGTAACTCTTTGTAACTGACTGAATATATACCTTTTGTATTCTGATAACCCTCTCGATAAGATCTGTTAGGTTTATATGCATATTTTATGTATTAATAAATGTATCCTCGTGTATTAGTACCTGTGTGTGTGCGTTGTTTGAGTTATATCGCATGGTTGGATTCTAAGGCCATCAAAAGAATCATTTTGTGATTTACTGCTACAATTAATAATTGTCCCAGTAAATGCCCAAACCCTACAGAACTGGTGCCTCGTGAGAGCACACTATACATTTAATCATATTAGAATATAATCTATTTAACCCAGTTACTGTATACAGTATATTGGCACACATTCACAAGTAATTTTCAGCTGTAAAATGCACTATTTCATTGCATATCTGTTTGAGGCAGGAAGTGAATGACTTCTGTGATAATAGAGGATGAAAATTCAGGATGAAAGATCAGTCTGGCAAGAACACTGAGTTTAAAAACTGATGACAGATGAAAAAATGATGGACATAAAACTTGAAAAAAATCACTCTTTTACTAAACCTGTGTTCTGTATCAATATTCCAGATGTAATATATCTAATCATTGTGATATTGACATTCCTAGGCATGATACATGATAAACAGTTACTAGCTGGTTTGATTATTTTACCATGCTATTGTTTTCTGGTGATGGGTGTTTACTTTTTGCCCATCACTTGTAACATTATTAAGAAAACTTGTTTTTTTTATGTATTGTCTATAGTGATCTGCTTGAAGTTTAAAGATACAGATCTATAAACTCAAATCACCTTTATTTTCATTCAGACAAGAAGAAGGAAAGAAGCAATAATGGCTTGTTTCAGTGACTAGATTGCCTGATTGCTTTTGTCATGAAGGTAAGCATCCTGTCTGTGAGAGATTTGGCAAGGAAAATGAGAGCCTCAGTTGTAACAAGCTGCTGGTTAAGGCCAAGCAAAGAAAATAACACATTATGCATGAGGTAGGCTGTATCCAGGGAGGGAGAAGGGACTGCTTTCATCTGCTGCATCTAATTTTCTTTTTTGGCAAATTGTCCATTTGACATGTATTTCATGCTTCAAAGAGGCTATAGAAGTCTTAGGTGATTTGTACATACAAAGAAGACAAGAATGACCAAGTCAATGGTGGGCTAAGTTTCTACCCTGCCAAGTGCTGGAGGAGGTCATCTGGTTGTGTTTCTTGTCTGTGGAGAGAGGAGTCCAACCGGGCATATCTGAGTCAATGGAGAGCAAAGGACTGTGACAGATCTGCCCACAAGGACAGAGATGCACCCTGTAGGCATTATGCA
Source organism: Lepisosteus platostomus (assembly GCF_059453375.1). Lineage (NCBI taxonomy): Eukaryota > Metazoa > Chordata > Actinopteri > Semionotiformes > Lepisosteidae > Lepisosteus > Lepisosteus platostomus. The sequence continues at coordinate 48,565,443 of NC_142618.1, read as the reverse complement.
TCATTGGAGGGAGGAAATAACATTAACCTCCTTCACCCTGAGCCATGTTTCTTTGGGGACAGAGATAAAGAACACAGGCTGGAGGCTTTAGTTTCATCTTTTATAGGCACTAGTTTTATAAATCAAAAATAATCCCAGCAACTCAAAGGAAATTACATTTATTTCCAGTTCCTTTAGCACTACATACTGTATGTATTTTATCAAGTGATAAGAAATGTAGCAAGAGGTAGAGCACACCACATGTGTATTACTAGCCTAAATAAAAGTTTTAAAATTTGAGAGTAGAGCAGTTGTCAAGACTAGGCTTCATTCACAGTAATGAATGCTTGTTTTTCTTCTTTTGTAGTGATTCAGAGTACAAAACCCATCAAGAAAAATGACAATGCAATTACTGTTAAAAGTTAGTAACTTTGAAAACAAAAGTCAACCAAACTCAAGGATAAAGAAAGTTTAAGAATACTCAATATTTTAACACATGAAAGTTGCATGAAAAACAAGGATTATTTTTCCTTTGGAAAAACAGTTTACATTAGCATGAAAATCCATCAATGCCTGTATCTACAAGCCATAAAATATTCATGAGGAAAGTTGTATGATATGAAAGTGGTCCTAAACAACAACAGCAAAATGAAAGAAAAATCTTCAAAGCTCTCAGATTCATGCCTGAATAAAAGTGAAATTGTTCCTATTGCACTGATGTGTTGCAACCATGTCAATATTCAAATAACATATTAAACATGTCGTGAATATGGTTTTGTTAAGGCATTAGCTCATATTCTAGACCTGTCAAATTTGCATTTCAATCCATATTGTGTTCTAATAGAGTTGTGCAGGTATGCAAAGTATACAATAATAATTCTCTCACTTTGGAGCACTGCTTTACAAAAGCTATTAGAGAATACAATTGAATTATTTAGCTGTTAAAGATGACTCCCCCAGCTTTCATATTTGATTCCATTTTCCACCAGAAATGCAATATGGGAAATGTTTGCAGCCAATATAACACTGCCATGGAAGGAATAAAATTTTCACTGTCTAGTCTCTTCCCATTTTAGCAAATAATAAGGTACAACATAGTTTAATGGTATCACTTGTCAATGTATATCCTTAGGATACTATAGCTAGAAATTGTACTATTTACAGTATGATTAACTATGAACATGATCACTATCCGAGTTAAAGTTTCAGTTGCAGTCATATAACCACTGTATGCATTGATGAACTCAATGAAAACACACATACTGTACAGTATTCTATATAACTACAGTATGTCTTCATGATTTATCAAAAATGAAGTTCTGTGTATTTATGAATCAATTAAAAATCAAGGGTAGTTGCTTGAAGCCTATATAAAATTCAAGAGCAAACCAGTACAGGGAAAAGACCTATTCGGAGATCTAGCTGCTGAGTTTTGAATGTACAGTATTAGGGTTTTAGCAAGGAGCTCTTTGACAAACTCTGGATGAACCAAAAGCTTGAACTAGTTCCTCCAAAAGCAGGCATGGACAGAATAGGACTTAACCACGTGATGGTGCTAGAAAAAGACAACAACTTGATGATGTGCTCAACATGTAGCTAACAAATTAGACTATGGCCAAACATTATTCTTATTTTAACAGGAAACTCAGTCTGAACACCATCAACAACCAAATTTAGACAATTTGCAGCCAATGTGCAGAACCTGCTAACATGACTTTGGTCTTATTACTATACAATTGTATAAAATCAAAAAATGCTCAGTGGTGCAACACCTAGCACGATCACCACATACTGTAGGTCTATGGTTCATGAATTAATTCTAGCCTCTAGGGTTTATAGGTGGGGAGTTTACATGTTCTCCTCAAATTTACATGTATTTTGTTTATGTGCTCCAGTTTTCCTCTACTTATAAAAGACATACAAGTTAAGTCTGACGTTCTATTGCAATCTACATTAGATTGCCCCTTAGGGTATCCAACTAAACATGGCATGATATGCCATCCACTGGATTTTGTATATGAACAAAAAAGGAAAAAAAAGTTTATATGTGGATGGCACAGTGGTGCAGTGGTTAGTATTACTGCCTCACAGAGCTGGGGCCCTGGGTTTGAATCCAGACCTCAGGTGCTATCTGCATGGTGTTTGTATGCTCTCCCCATGGTCACATGACTTTTAATAGGGTGCTCTGTTTCCTCCCACAGTCCAAAGTCATACTGGTAGGTTAATTGAGTTCTGGGAAAATTTACTCTGGTGTGTGGCTGTGTTTGAGTATGTGTACCCCAATGAATTGGCAGCTTGCTTTGACAGGCTCCAGTTCCCCCATTACCCTTTTTATATTGGACAAAGTGGTTAGAAAATGGACAGATTGTTGATTGTGATATGCATGAACATTATTTTTAACAGTAGATATCCAGGTATGCCAATATCCACCCATTGTCTACTCCCTTTTAACAATATAGGGTTGCAAGGGGAGCAGCAAGCAATGAGTGCTAGATACCTGCATGCCTCTTGCCTATTAAATAAAATATCTGAATTTGAAGATATAAAGTGAAAAAAAGTCTAATATCTTGAAGCCATGTTTATAACAATCATTATTAATTTGCTTTCTGTGGGAAATACCAACCCTCAGGCCACAAACTGTAACTCTGAACCAGCATAGCAGTTGGGTAGTCAGTGTTGGCTCCTAAGATGTACTGTTAGTCCCCTTTCTTAGTCCCCAAAAATCCATTTAATTACAGACATATTAGTCATCAGGTTCCTGTTCTTCTGTGGAAGAGCTCTTCAGTTCTCTATTCCACTAGAAGAGCAAGAGCAGATGAATTCCTGTCAGACTCCTCTTAGTTCTCCATTTTCCCTTCCAAAACGGACGGACGGACGGACGGACGGACGGACGGACGGACGGACGGACGGACACACACACACACACACACACACACACACACACACACACACACACACACACACACACACACACACACACACACACACACACACACACACACACACACGCACGCACGCACGCACGCACGCACGCACGCACGCACACACACACACACCTCCCTACCCTCTCCCCCCTGACTGCTGTTATTACTGACTTCTGCTACTCTTGAGGAATGTTCAATTATGCACAGGGCCAATCAGCTGAACTCTTATGTCTGTGGAATTCCATTCCACAGGAGACAAATCAGTCAGTTAAGGCAGGTGTGTTCAATTTACTCTTAAGAAGGAAGAGGCTTTAAACAAGCCTTAGCTTGCTCCATAACACTTATAGATTATTTAAACAGTGTTTGAATCACCTAAAACATGGGAGTCTAGTCATGCATAGAGTCCTGTCTTTAATTTCAAACATTTTGGGCCACACATATTTTGCAAAAGAATTGTAACTTTTCCCTTAGTCTTTTCTTGCTATGCCCAGCATACAAAGTCACCATCCCTGACAGGTCTTCTGTTTGTATATGCTAACAGTCATCTATCTAATGAGGACAATATTTTGTTAATGATGTTCTCCACCTTACATTATCCATGTGATTGTGAGTTAACACAAACCCCATTAAGCATGTTTGTCTTGTCCATGATCAATCCAAAATGCAAATATAAATTGACCAATGCATAAGCATTGCTAATTAGAAAAACTCTTTGCCTTGTCTCTGTAAGCACCAAACTTTTCTGTTTTAATTAGAAACGTTCTTTATCTTGTCTTGTAAACCCCAAACTTTACTGTTTTAATAAAGCAATTTTCATTTTTCAGTACCACCCATTTGCTTAATGTAATATAGATTAATGTTTTCTCTGTACACTGTCAAATGTTTTTCACATGTCAAATTTGACACAATGTCAGATGTTTATGAAAGACCTGTAATTGTTAAGGCTGCAATATGATTCACTACCTAAATTTGTTTACAAACCACTTTGATATTGAAAAAAATATAATAAACTGATATTCTCCACACTCGTTTTCACTTTTTTCTTTTTAAAATGAAACAAGCGCACATATGAAAGTGTATGTACTGTATACAGTACCATTGTAACTCAATGTAAATATATGCACACATACTATACTGCAGTCCCAATTAAATCCCAAAACCTATAGTACAACCATAAGAAAGTATAGAAGTATACAGTAATTAGGGATACCCATAAAATGTATTCGTGTTGATTCACACAGATTTCAGGATGCACACTTACCGGTTAAATGTTTAAATTCAACCCTTTCCCAGCCCTTTTACTTTTTTTATAAAACCATCGGAGACAGCAGCCGGGAGTCAAATTAACAAAGGTTGTGAGGTGGGGAGTAGGAAGATAATAATTCAGACAGGTACTGAGGTACCAAACCATGTACAGTAAAGTCTTATACTGTAGGTGAGCATGAGGATTTTGACGGCAACTCGAAAACTAATAAGAAGCCAGTGCAAGGATTCCAGGACATGTTCTGGATTCTGATTGCTGAATTCTTAACATACTGAAGTTTGTGTAGCATGGATTTTTACCCCAATCAGTAGAGCATTGCAGTAATCAGTTGTACAAAATATACAGTAAATGTGCTGATCAGCTTTCAGCTACAGAGACAACATAAGATATACAGTAGCCTGGTGATATTTCTGAGAATGAAGTGATGAAGAATGGTATTTTTACAATACTGTATGTTGCACATGGTGGTCAATCGTCAAGCCTGGGCCAAATATCTTCCCCAAGCTCTTCAATTAAGATTGAAGTTAAAGTAAAATTACATCCACAAATAGGGTTACTTCATTGACTTTACACAGTTGATGGGAGGTGATAAGAAGCATGACTGTCACAGTTTTACATGTAGGGAAATTTAGAGTCATCCAGGTTTTTATGTTAAAGATGCTATTAGAGAGTGCAGAGATAGCCACTTCAGTGTCTGTTTAGAATGGACATAGGTTTGAGTATCATCAGCATAGAAATGATAATTCAGTCCACATGATCTTAATAGCTGATCAAGTGGGAACATGTAAAGTAAATGCTTAATGGTCAGGGACCTAGTATTGAGCCCTGAGGAACACCAGACTTAATGACTGCAACATCAGAACTGAAACCCCCATGAGAGACTAAGTGATGTGAAAAGTTAGGTAAGAGTTGAATTGTACTGTTAGAAACTCCAAACACAGTCCCAAGACAAGAAAGTAAGATATAAGGGTTAACCAGTGTTAAAAGTAGCACTGAGCTCTAGGAGAATAAGGATAGATATGAAACCGGATTCAGCGACAATAAGAATATTGTAAGTGACTTTAACCAGGGCAGCTTCTGTGCTGTGTAATTGTCTATAAACAGATTGGAGGGGTTTAGAAGAGATTATTTGCAATTGAATAATTATTTAATTTACTTACAGCCGCACATTCTGAAATATTAGCAAGAAAAGGTAAGTAGGATATACAGAAAAATATTTAGGTTGTTCAGAGTCATATTAGTTTTTTTTGTGGGCACCATGGTAACTGCAATTGTTTTAAAGGCTCATTGGTATAATAATAATAATAATAATAATAATAATAATAATAATAATAATATTCCCTTGTACTTATATATTGCTTTTCTGGACACTTCACTCAAAGCACTTTACAGATAATGTGGACTTCCCTCCACCACCAATGTGCAGCCCCACCTGGATGATGTGACAGCAGCCATAGTGCGCCAGAGTGCTTACCACACATCAGGTAACAGTGGGGAGGAGAACAGAGTGATGACGCCAATTCATAGATGGAGGTTATTAGGAGGCCGTGATTGGTAAAGGCCAATGGGAAATTTGGCCAGGACACTGGGGTAACACCCCTGCTCTTTTTGAAAAACAACCTTTTTAATGACCACAGAGAGTCAGGACCTTGGTTTTATGTCTCATTAGAAGGTGCCTTTTTACAGTATAGTGTCCCTATCACTATACTGGGGCATTAGGACCCAGGGTGAGCGACCCCTTCTGGCCCCACTAACTCCTCTTCCAGCTGCAACCTTGGTTTTTCCCAGGAGGTCTCCCATCCAGGTACTGACCAGGCTCATATCTGCTTAGCTTCAGTGGATTGCCAGTTATGAGTTGCAGGGTGATCTGGCTGCTGGCATATTATGGTAAAGAGTGTCTTTGGAAGTACGATACACCTTCCACTTCTTAATAATTGACTTTGTTGTGTTAAAAGGGATACTAAGCTTTGTCACAGAGTTGTTTTGAAGACTCCTTAGTCGTCACAGTTGAATATTTACTTGGAATTCACTATCTGACTACAGGACTGTACAGGCACGTATTTATTTTGAAATTATGTGAACCAGCATTATTGCACCTAGGGACTGCTCGAATTAACTTTATTTCTCATTAAGGTAATTTTTGCACCTGTGTATTGGGTTTGCCATAGCAAAGTGTTTGAATAGTTATGAAATCACAACTTTCCATTTTTTCATATCAGTTATCTATTAATTCTTTCTTTTTTTGGTTTGAATGTGTGGAGTGGGTTGTGTATATAATAAATATTAATTGCTATTTCAGTGTCATGACTTTCAAGCCATAAAATGCAACAAAATGCTAAAACTGTGCAAGGACCAGAATACTTTTTTTGATTCTTGAAGGTATTAAGGTTTAATATTTGTTTTTGTCTGTTAGGTCAATGATGCTGATCTCCACCTTGTATTCAAGCAATTTATTATCACATACTGTAGTCTTCAAATGAAAGCAGAAAAGTAGCATTATTTGCTTATTGTTCAACTTAAAAACCAGACAATAATACATGAAGTGAAAACAAATTTTCAATAGACCAGATGGGCCTAAACAACATGTTGTGTAGACAAGTTAGTGAGTTTTAAATGATAGACCATCCAAGAGAAGACGACTGAAAGAAAGGCATTAATATGGGAGGAGATAAGGGTATCAGAGGGCAGAAAAGAGAATAAGATCTGAGCATCCCTTGCACAGAAATATCCCGAAAGTAGCAAGTAGTGGGAAGAGATCAGAGTTCATGATCAAAGATCAGAAGGTCTTCAGAGAAAACAAAAGCAGAGTGTGAGTGAGCTTCAGAGAGCAAGCCACATCTACATACCCAATAAGTGAGAGGGAGTAAGCAAGAACCAGTTGTAAGCAGTGCCAGAGATTCCCAAGTCAGCAAGTGCTGAGAGAAAGATAGTGTTATCTAGTGGAAAAGGCAGCAGGGTGGTCAAGGGGGATTAAGGTTGATGACAGGGAAACAACATAAAGTGATTGAAGGGTACTGGTAACCTAGAAAAGAGAAGTGCCTATAGTGAGTTTTGGTTGAAAACCAGCCTTGTGGGAGGTCTAGCAGTAAGTGCATAGAGCAGTACACAACAAAGAAAAGAAATATCCAAAGCTGTTTTTTTCCTGTTTATTGAAAAAAAAATATATTGACCATTCCTCTTCTTTATAGTGAGTTACAGTCCGTGGGTTACTGTCAGAATTAACTGCTTTTGCCAGAAGTTTACATACATACTGTATAAATAGGAAAGATACATACTGTATTGTTGGTAGGCTGCTCATAAAAATAGTTTTCATTTTTTACATTTTTATTAGTTTTAAGTGTTTTTCTTTAATTTGAGCTTTGTTGTATATGATCAGGTAATTAAGTAGGTGGTTTTATCAGAATGGAATGTGTTGGAAATTGAAACAGTATGCTAATTTGTGTTAATTAATTCTCTATAAGTAAGACAGAAATAGATCCCTTACTTCTACAGATTTATGCAGCATTAGTTTTTTTTTTCATAATGTCATTGTTGTATTGAAAGGTGAAGATGTGCTCTGTGTTTAAGACTTTAGCAGACTGAAGCATGTTTTCCTCTAAGATTTGTTACCACAGAGTTTGATAGTAGGAATGGTGTTTAATGGGTCATGCACTGTGTTGGATTTATCCCAGATTTAATACTTTATATTAACTGAAACAATTGGATGACAAACTCAGAGAGTATCTTATGGCTTCTAGTAATCAATCTATCTGAACTCGTGATTCCCACAAGGATGTTTCTTTCCTCAGCTTCTTTCTACCATAATAGGGTATGTTATGCATGTGGTTCCATTCATACCACTTCCAGTTGAAATTTTAGCTCTGATGGGGTGGATTTCATTATCACCATTCCTTGTTTCCTTTTTTCTTCATGGATTCTGTAAATATGTTACATTAGTGCTCTAGGTGCCAGTTAAGTTCACATTTCTGCACTGAACTAAATGTGAAGTTTAACAACTACAGTAGCTCCCATTAGAATATGCTTGAGTCTAAAGAACAAAACTGCACATAACTAAAATACCAAGTATTGTACAGTATACTGTGTATTTTGAATTAAACTGATTGTATGTCCTTATTCTTCCTTCCGGGTTTTCATTTGTATTACACACAGTATTTGTCTTTTTGGTTATTTGTCTTGTTCTGTTTCAGTATAAAAATGTATCTTGTACCAGAGGTAAAGATATTATTTGTAGAAGAAGGCAAAATGGAATCTATTCTTCTTTTAATTCCCGAGTAACTCTGACACTTCATTTTCAGATCTTTTGTTCTGCTATCACTTATTTTAGAGAAAAAACATCATTATTTTTTGTGCTTAGGTTTGGACATAGAAGTAAGATTAGTTATCTCTACAGCATTTCATAATCTGTCCCTTATCTCATGAGAACATTTTCACAAAATAGCAGGTTCAATTATTTGACAGCAAACAGCAGATGCACAGACAGATAAACCTGTCAGGTGAAAACCTTAACCACGTCTGAGCATATTTAGTAGCTCAGAAACTCCATTATTTGCCAGACACTTTGGTAACATTTTCTTTGTCATCTTCAACACAAATACTATTAACATACAGTATTCCTAGCTGTACCAATGTGACACTTTCACTAAGGGTTTCTTTTACTTGTTCTCAGTCAAAGTATCTCTTTAAATTGTGGGATCTCTTTAAAATGTGGCAGTGTGGCCCTGGAGACCTTCTCACATAAAGTCCACTTCAAAACAGATGAAACACAAAGGTCTAGATTTAACACATTTGCCTTAATAAACAAGACGTTCTCAATATACTGTACATTACTGTAACAATGACTACCAGTATGTCCCTTTCTGAAACTTAGACAAATATATACTGTAAAAGCCAGGACATCAGAACATCTTAAGTGCATTGTATATTCTTTATATATGCACTATATATAAATATAAACACAAGTAATATAAAAATGAATGAGAGATGAATAAATTAATTGAGAAAATACATTTAAAAATCTGGAAATAGAACTCAATGACTTGAATACATTGAAAACACAAACAAGAACAACAGTGTTTGATAACTAATATACTGTGGAATGAGAAAATAAAAAAAAACAGAGTTAGCTTTCAAGAGGAAACTATGATTCAGAAACTATTGCAATAAAGTAAGAATATGGAATATTTTCACAAAATACACAGAGAGGCATTTCTAGATTTGTGGAAAGTTATAATTGACTCTCATTCAATTGTATTTATTTTATTATTACTTAAATAAAACTCTGCATAGGATGAAACTACACTTAAAACAAATGTATGTGGTGGTTTGGGATTTAAAATGAGATGCAATTTTATTTATTAGAAAAGTATCTGTGTTCTGAGGATGTCCCCTTTTTGTTAGTTACTGAGTTACTGTCCTTATGGGCACATTTTTAGATTTTTCCCTTAAATTGATAGTAATTCAGTACATGCCAATGTATACATTGTTTCTGTACAGTATATGAAACTGTAAAACTTCCAAAGAAGACAAGACCATCTGTCCATTTGGTAGTTAGAAGCTAATTTATCTGAGAATCTCAATTAGGTCTTTCAAGAAAGAAACCCAGGCATAAGCTTTTGACAGCAAAAAAGTAAACTAAAAAGTCAGCTAAATGTGTAAATAAATATCAACAACCAAAATATCATTAGCTGATTATGTGATTATCCTCAGTGGTGAAATTGTAAATCAGCAATCGTTTTAAAGACAACAATTTATAAAAAAAAAAACACACAAACAAGACAAAACCACACAAACTAAAATCTACATTACTATTAAAAGTGGGAAAGTAAACATTTCACATGAATTCCAAATATAGTTGATTCTACTACACTCAGAATTCCAGATAGAACATTTACAGTATAAGAGAAAGATACAGACAAATCCCAATAAAGTGATTAAAGAAAGAGTCTTTACTGATATGTTGACTTCAATTGTGCTTTAGATTGAGTGATGGTCACCTGACCATATGCATGAGGAAGTTAGAAAACCCTGGATAAACCAAGAAGCTGTTACAGTGACTGTATTTCTGAGGATGGTTGAATGGTTTAAGTGCATCACAAATCTATATATAATGGTCTAGAGACTATATTTATGTTCAAAATCAGAGATAGCCAACCCTTATTCCTTGATTCCAAGCCATAATAAGACATTACTCCACTTATTTATTAATTATTTATTGATAATTGTTAATTAAGCATCCAGTTAAATAAGAATAAATTAAGTACTTATGTTACCTGAAACTTCAAAGTCCTGTAATAGCATGGAATCCAGAGTTAAGGTTTATTGCCACCAAATGGCATGAACTCAACTCAGAATGTGAACATAACATATCTAATCCACCACAAGTGAGTATACTTTCTAAAATGCGAAAACTGCCTATTTAGAAACATATTCACATATCAATTTGAATATGTTTCAAATATGACCATCTTAAAAGCGGAAATTAAATATTTCCACAATTAATATAAAATACATTCATTATAAAAAACGTTCAGTTCTGAACTCAGATAAGATTACAGGAATATACAGATAATTATTTTATACCAAAAGCTTATATTGATAAGTGTGTTAAACTCTTGAATAAATCCTGGCTTTAGATAAAAGTTAAGTTAAAACTTCAGTTCACTTACCAATCAGACCTTGATTGCTGCCTTCTGTTCACAGAAGAGTCCTTGCCAAGATGAAACCTACCATCAAGATTACAATTTGTAGTTGGTCAGTGAATAAATTCCTCTCTTTTGAGCTGAAGAGTTTACTTAATTGAGTAGCACTTTTAAGATAACAGTCTTACCAATGTTCTCTTTAATAACTCTTTCAATGTTTCTGTTTAAATCCTCATATCCTGGCTCATTCTGTTCCACAACCAATTTTCATGCTAGATGCAGAAATAACTTAGAAAATATAAAAACCAATTCAATAACTTTTTATTTTCTAACATCCATCTAACATTCACTTTTTTAACATCTAAACCACATGATAATCAATTCAAAGATGCAGAATCTAGATGTACTGTACACAACAGTATTAAACTGCTAATTATCTTGCCCAATACGTCCTGCCTTTAATTAATCTCACAAGAGCAGACCAATGGTTATGGGTCTGTCTTGAGTACTTGGGAAAGGTTATAGGAAGAGATATTTAAAGAACTGTTGCGAGCTGATCTAAGATGACACAAGCTGAGAAAGTCAGTAAAATGATTTTCACGCTTCAGGAGAAACAATTTGAGTCTGGTGCCTTGTGCAAATATGGGTAGTTTTATTGTTAGGTAAGCTGGGAAAAATTTATACAGAGTACTGAAATTGTTGAAATACCTTTATTAATTTGCAGTCATTTTTTTCAGTTTTAAACCGACATATTTCAACTGGATATTTATTTTTAGAAAGCACTACTGCCTATTACCAGTACGCAGAAAGATGGCTTTGGTACTTGATGATTGCACCTAGCCTCAGTATAGCACAAGTGATGGACGTGTTTAGTGTGCTCTGATTGATCATTTTGAGCAGCTGATCAAAACAAATTGCTTAGGTGAAATTGCTGTGGCAGACTTTCCAGCCTAGTAACTGAAAGAAAAAGTTTAAAAGATTTCTGACTTTTTTTTCAGCAACACTCTTTACTTGTGACTGAAGTCTTAAAAGATGTCCTACTAAAGCACTTTGCCATTTGGCAATTCTACTTTGTACCCTTTGAGAACTATCTGCAGTACCCTTAAATCCTTTAAAAATATTTTTAACATTGGAATACAACACAGATATTGTCAATGGTACACAAAGCAGTGCAAAATTGCTGGTATCTAGTGCTTTAATTTCTGATAATATTAAAATTATCATAAGCTGTAAAACGAGATTACACGCACATAAAAAGATAAAAAATACATCTGGTGTCAAGAGAAAGCCTTTGTTAATTTATGTACTGTAGCTTTCCTACCTTAGTTTCTTAACAATTTGCCTAAGTGACTAATTGACATGTTTGTCATAAGGTGTTCAGCACAGCAGAACAATAAACTTTTAATTTTCAGAAGTTGAGAACTTGAAGTTGAATTTGATGAAGAACAAAGAATTAGGAGGTTTATACAGTATATGTAGAATGTTCCTAAGCTTCTTTAACCCTGTTTGTTCAGCTTGTTATGTATTGTATTAGAATGCATGGATATTAAGAAATGTGACTGCTTATTGGTGCTTTCAGTTTCATCATGCAATTTTGGTTTTCTCAAGAGATGGCATACTTTACATTTCAAAGTAATTAAAATTGATAGTCTGCATTGCAAACCATAAGTCAACATGCATTTTATTAGCAGTCCACTATATGGGGCCTGTTGCTTCTGTTCCTTTGTATGAAACTCTTTTTTCTGAATGACATTAACCTCATGAGGTTGTGACCACTGGAGAAGGCAAATAGCCTCAAGGACCATGCATGTGTTTCTGTCTGTCTTTTGAGTGGAATACTGCGAGTATTTTCTTAGCAGACTTAAATCCCTTGGATGATCTGACGTTAAGATCAATCATTGGAGGCACTAAAAGAATCAGAACAAAGATTTACCATTACCGCAGAGGAAACGGACTTTAAAAAGGTTATAACCCATTAGAAGCCACCATGGGCTAATGACAAGAGCTATTTGTCTAAATAGATTGGATGCTAAACAGGTAAGAGGAAGAATAAGACTTATTATGTGGTGTGAACAAATCCATATCTTACTTTGACTTTTGAATTTCATCACAAATGATCGTAACCTCCAATCTTTTGACCATTGCTTGCCAAGATAAGCACAATGTCCCCCTCCCACCTATTTTAGATAAAGCAGTTAGAAAACAGATAATAGTATCCAAAAAATATATATAAACAAACTATAAGCCAAATAAATGCAGGTTTATATGATGATTTGTCAACATGTATGAATTTGACTGTATGAAAAGCTGTAGGGAATGTACTCTATCAGTAGCTTTACTGTAAATTATAATTACATCCATGAATATTTCTAAATCAACAATGTTCATATACTGTATATGCATACCTTTTAATATGTTAAAAAATGATGTAAATTTAATCCTGTAATATAAATGCTTTGCATTTAATCCTCTAATGTTTTTGGATAATCTGCAATTTCACAAAGTCCCTGAAAGTTTATAGAAGCTTCATATTGATTGCCATCAGATAATAAAGGAGGCTTAACACAGAACAAAACACCATGAGGGTATTTTAAATCTGAGGATTTTTTAAAGATTTAAAGTTAAAGAATATCAACCTCAACAACTCTAATGTTGGTTTAAAAACACATAAGGCATGATTTAATAGTTTTTAAATAGTTGTGATTGTAATGTCCACATTTAAGACATTCAAGGTTAATGGGGAAGTTGCTATCTTCCAGCAAGATGACCTAAGAGGTTTAATCAAAATTTGTGGTCCAAAAAGTAGTTTTGGGGGATACCTCACAATAATTAGTCTTCAAAAACTTCTGCCATCACCAAAGTGCAATATTTCCAATACAACTCATGAATCTGGGATCTCTGTCAAAATTCCATGGCAAACAAAAAGACATGAATTTGAATAACCAAGATAAATGGGATGTGACAGGACAAAAGAAAAAACAAATTTAGTTTTTGGATAGTTTCATCAGAAGGATTAGCCAGAAAAGGTGAAGTTTATATTTAAAGAAAGTGCTTACAGCTTCTGGTGGAGAACAAATTCACACAAACTGTTTGCATCCTCTGGCCTTGATTTCTTAGATAAAAGTGAGTATCCAGTATATTAGAAATTTTACGAATTAATTTAGCCAAAAAAATAGTGTTTTCAGTCATGAAGCTTAGGCTTGACCAAAAAAGGACTCTGCAAAATTGTTATGATAACACAATAATACAAACGATACATAAAACACAATTACTTAACTGTTAAGACAGCATAAATATCACTGTTTTCTGATTGTTTATCAAAGTCTCTAGTTGAACATTTATGGTATGAAATCAAGAGTGCAGATCATAAGCACAACATGGAAAAGCTGGAAAGAATCTGCATGGAGCAGTGGTTAAATAGGACTCATAAGAGGTTTAAGACTTCTTATTAAAAGTCTACAAGAGACACCTTTTCAAGATGAAAGGGCTGTTTGAAAAATGTTTATTACAATGAATAACGTATATGTGAACTTCATGCATGTAGAAATAATACGTAAATATTTTAGCCAATTTTATGCAGTTATAGCTAATTCAAATATAATATTTTCAAAGTTTTATTAGTTTCAAATATGTTTAATCCATTAATATAATACAACTTTGCCTTCAAAAAAGTACTTTAAAATTGAAGTTAACATCCTTTGAAATAACACAGTATAATAAGTACAAAGAATAAGAAAAAAAGTGCAGTTTATGTGTCTTAAGAAAAAACATTATATATAATATACATTATATATTAAACAATATACATTCATATACTGTAGATGCATAGGCATACAGTGTGTTTATGTACTGACAATTATGAAATAGTTCTTGATCCATATTTTCCCTTGCTATGAACTGGTGTCCCATCCAGGGTGTATCCTGCCTTGCACCTGTTGCTTGCAACAACCCTAAAAGAAAGCTGTAAAAGAAAGCAGAAAAATCAGTCGATGCCATTTTTTCTTCTTTCATTAGCCTCATGTTCTTCTCTATGGTCAATTGGACAGTAAAATTCTTCAATGCATTCAAAAAAGTATGTAGAACTGAATACTACATAATCAGTAGTACACCTGGAATATGTGTTCTTTCAGATATGCACACAGGTGAAAATCCCTTCATATAACAATGGAAACTGAGTTAATACAGTATAAAAGTACCTGCTTTGAAAGAACTTTCATGAAGAAAGCAGTTAGGCCATTATGGATTTCTTTTTAAAGCCACTGGCTTTAAACAGAATTCCCATTCGTGAATATAAGTGTATTTACACGACATTTATTGTTTTTAGTCCAAACTGTATAAAGGAAAACTTTGTGATGTTAGATTCTGCGATGCCAATGTTTGAAAATATACTGTAATTTCCTATACCATAAGCTTCATGAAAAACTGTAGTACCAACTTCACATTTAACAAAGATTCAAATATTTAAGAAAAAAAAATAAGAAGCTGTACAGTTTATATACTTTATATTGTAACATTGTGGGAGTGGGTGGATCCGCGGCAAGCACGGGTAGAAAGTCAACGCCCCTGCTGAGCACCGTAGCACCGGTGTGAGGTTGGCAAGAACCGAAAATAACATAAAAAGGTGAAAAAACAAGAAAAAAAGGCGAAAAGAAATGAGTGCTGCCGTGCATCCAGTCTGTGCTTACTCTATTTAATGGGGACCAGCCTGGGGAAAAGAAATCTTTTACAGTAGCACAGAAATCTCTTCTCATTTAAAAAGAAATGAGGGACTCACATCTAGTGCTTCCAAGTCTTTTTCAACCCTTTTTCAGAAGGACTTTTTGTGATTGCTTTATCTCTCGTATCTGCCTCATTGTGGCTTTGTAAATTTCTTTAATATTATTTTACTGTGTAATTTGCTATTTATGTATTCGGAAGAACTTTGGGATTTAATTGCTTTTGAAGGCACTGTATAAAATTAAATTTATTATCATTTATTGCTACTTCTCAATTGTTTTTAGATTTGGATTGCAGTGTACAACTAAGAGGCAGTATTGAGTTTGTATATGCTGTGCTAATGAGGCACCTGTAAATGAACACTCTTTTGGAAAGATGCCAATCGATTCTGGCTCCATATTTACTGTATGTGAAAAAGGTTTAAAAAAACATCTTCCTGCATCCACCACCAAATTATCTCAGGCCCTATTATAGACAACAGACCGTATAACATTTATTGGTTTCTGCTACTCAAGTAGTTTGTATAGTTTCTAACAGTTCATACACAAATTAGGGTTTTTTAACTCTCATTTGACATTAGCAGCCTCTTCAACACCAACATTTTACAAAGAAGGGCACTGGCATGCAGTCCTCTCTGCCAAATAAATTTCAAGGCTGTTTTGTGCTGTAATGTCATCAGACTATAACAGAAAGCTGTCACAAAAAGTAATTTGTCGTTGAAGAAAAAAAAAAGTATGTGTAGGATCACCACTACTGTGAAAATATCTCATGAGGTTTGGAGCAGGAAATTACACTGTGGTTTCTATTAATGGGGTTAAACTTAGATTTCACTTCAGCAATATCATTGACCCTAAATACAGATCATCTCATTTGTGATTCATACTTTGAGTCATAAGGCAAGTAGTGAATTCTGCTGCAGTGTACAGGGAATGTGGCAATGAAAACTCGTAAAATTATTTTCAAATGTTCAATTACATTGTGAATAAGAGACCTTTGGCATTATGAAGCAATGTTTACACATATACATTATGTAATAATATATAAATAAAAGCATTTCAGTGTAGAAACTAAGTTGATGTTGATTTGAACAGAAGGTGTTACTATTTTAAATTGTATATTGTGTAGAAGGAAGATAATTTAATCTCTGCATTCAACTACAGACATTTATATATGTTAGACTTATTATAGTGTATGTCATTGATTGGCAGTTCTTGTTGTGCTTTAACCTACAAATAAATGAGACAAAGAGAACTGCAATAGTTGTATATTGGAAACATAATTATCTTGTGTTGGAAAACTTACATTAGTGTAGACTCGAGTTCTTTATTTCAGTTGTGGTGGTATCATTGTAGTTTTGGTTTTCTTTGTGATTTAATATATATATATCCTTCTTTAATTATTAACATGTTTTGTATACTTAGGTATCTTAGCTTTCATACAATAATGTTGCCTGATAATTGTTGGTTTTCTGCCTTTATTTTCATAAATTCTAGATCTCTAAATATGAAGGTAATTAACATCACTATCTCATTGATTTGCTGTCATGAATACATGGAATTTTAAGTTATGATTGCATGACGGAGAAGATCTATGGAAACACAGATGCAATGTTAAAAACATAGAAATATGTCAAATATGTCAGTGTCTAATGAAAATATAATCTTCCAGTGTTCATTTTTTAGATATATATTTGGATTCTTGTTATTTGGCAATGATACAATAAAGAAAATGCATAAGATATTCAGTGGTAAAAATGTATTCTCTCTATAATAATACAATGTAACCATACAATGCAGTGAAAGTTTCTATTAGTAGTCATTATCATGTTTATTATTGCTAGTATGTATTGTTATATAAGATAATAATGAAGTCAAAATGTCAGATAGAAAAATAAGCATAAATAATAAATATTTCTGATACTACTGTACATGAAGCATCTGCCTAGACTGTGCATTTTTCATCTTGATTCTTTTGGATAGTGCTTTAGCCTAATTAATCAGGGTCAAAGTTATTTCCCAATTCCTCAATATCCGAGATGCCATTCAAATAGATTACAAAAATAGATTGACAACCTTAATTTAGTTCAGTCAATTTATTTCTGAAATAAATGTTTGTTAAAATGTAGTTGAACAAATAGAAAACTGAAGACAACTTCCATAAAGGCATTAACTAAGTTCCTAATCAGTGCATATTTTGATGGTCCCTGGTAGAGGTACTCCATAGCATAAAAAAATTAAGGAAGTCCAGTACTGACTCACATAGAAAATGTGCACTATTTTACTTGCACTGAAGGCTGCAGCTTGCACAGTATCATTTTCTTCATTTCTCATTTCTTCCTCATTCTCCATTACTCTTCATCCTGCCTCAGCCTCAGGCAGCCTCTGTGCTTCACCACTTCAGCTCTCTCCACCAGCCTCCAGATAATACCAAGCCTCACCGAATTTTTGCACTTGCTTTCCCAGCCTTTCAGCAAGACTTGTCTCTCTTGGCAAGCCGAGTCATAACACAAAATGTGAGTTTATTGGGTTCTTGGAAAATTTTCCCTGGTGTGAGCGTGTGCATGTCTGTGTTTTTGTCTGGGTGTGCCCTACGTTGGACTGGCATCCCATCAAGGATGTATTCTGCCTTGCCCCCATTGATTGCCAGAATAGGCTCCAGTTCCTCACCTTACTTTTCAGTATAAGAGTGCTCAGACATTTGCTCCTCAAAGCACTATTGCTTCATATTTTACTGGATTTCCATCCAGAGTTCTTAAATACCCGATTTAATTAATTGATCAGAATACTTCTCTTGCTTTTAGTAGGGAATAGATTAAAAAGATCTAAAATATTTGGTGAATCTGACCTTCTAAACAGGAATTGGCAACCCTGTTTTGTAGATGTGAGAGTCTCCTCATAAATGATACATAACAGTTGTTGCTTGCAATTGTTGTCAAGTTTTATGGCTAATTTGCTAAACAGTCACACAGCAAATTTTGGAATGTCTCAGAAATCACTACCAGACATTTATGTGTCTCAGATTAGCACAACCACAGATCATGTACCATTATATGATTTATTAACTCATTGTTTAAATACAGTAAATAAAAGGTAATCTTGCAACACACATACAAAATACAATTCTCTAGTTGCTGTCATTGGGTTACATTGCAGTTCATTCTAAACTGTCTGTAACCAAGATTATATCCAGGTTCAAATAATCACTATTTTTTGTAATGTCAGAAAATTAGAATTTAATTTAATTTTAATTTTAATGTATTTTCATCTATTTTATATTATTAAACTAAACAAATAATCTTTGTAAATTGGGGACGTGATGTTGATTAGCATAATCCTAACACATCCAAATGCTTGTTGGCTATGTTTCTTCACATGGTCTTGAAAGCTTTAGTTTTAAAACAGTATTTGTATCTCCTCTCCAGGGTTAGTGAAACCTTGAAATTCCCAATACATTAATTAAAAAATACTGTGTATGTACTGCATATATATTTTCTAAATTTAAAGGAATCAATATGGAGTAGCTATTACTGATAATTAAAATATGGAAATAATTCAAACATATGTTCCAGCACTTTAATCAAGGACAAATAATGTGGACTTCAAAATAAATTAGAAAGGGAACAATCTATTAGCAAGAAAAAAAAATAAAGACATGGTATTTTCAACAGGATTTATGGCCTGAAACTGAAATACTGGGGAAAATTACAGACATTATTCCTGTCATGTGATTGAGGTGTGGAACAGGAGAATGAATAATGAAGTTTTCCTCTTGGTAATGACAAGTTCTTTTATAGTGTTTTATGGATTTGTTTTAAATGAGCTTAAGATAAGGTGAAGGGATATTTATCATTTAATAACTGTACTTGAGTGCTTTATTAATTATTTGCATAGTACACTTAATTTTAATCTGATTTAATGTTTGTTTTTCAAAGTGAAGAAGTATGTTTTCATACAGTATAATCAGTGTCTGATCAGGGAGAAACTGTTGAGGATGGCAGTCAACAAGTGTACATTTACTGTCTGATCTAATAAATCATTAGTAACACTTCTTCTTTGTAACAAATAATGATTTTGGAGTGTGCAGACCAACCTTCAATATCATGCATACACATGAGTTTATAGCTGGATCCATATATTTCCTGCAAGTGTCAAACTGCAGTAATTGGTTTTATTTTATGTGACCTGCAGTACGGGGATTAGCAACTTTTATTTAGTTCACAATTTCAAATGTCAGACTGTTAGAATCTCCAGAGGTGGACCCATGGCATTACCTTGTTTGACCTGCAGTTTGTTTTTCTGATCACCCTTCTTGTTTCTTTGTGGATTGTTGTGAAGGGACAGCACATTGTGATTATGTCTTTAAAGTTTAAATGGAGTATTAA
This sequence comes from Lepisosteus platostomus, assembly GCF_059453375.1. Lineage (NCBI taxonomy): Eukaryota > Metazoa > Chordata > Actinopteri > Semionotiformes > Lepisosteidae > Lepisosteus > Lepisosteus platostomus. The sequence continues at coordinate 48,545,541 of NC_142618.1, read as the reverse complement.
GTCACTTATGTATATTGTGTACCATCAAAGATGATTTCAGTGTCTGAGAAAGCAAGCATGAGAATCAGAATCAAATGCTCCTCTAGTCATATACTATGGCACAGATACTTAGATTTAATATGAACATTAAAAAAGTCGAAAGGAGCTATTTGATTCCAAAATTGTATTCTTTGCTTTATGAGTATTAGCTGACTAGTCAATTAGTCTGTGTATTTCTTAATAACGGTAGCAGCATAATGCAAACAATGACGTCTCCATACACATTGCCTTCTGTCAGGATTGTCAAAGTCAAAATGTTAAAAAGTGTAGAAAAGTCTAAATATGCTCGATGAATAAAACTCTTTAAAATCTCTCAGATGTTCTGTGGCTCACAGAAGATGATGATGTTGTTTTTCAACTGTCAGCTTTATGCCTGAATGACCACGGGGTATGCACATCATGTTCATACAGACAGGACGCTACTAATATTCTGCTGAGAATGAGAGAATTTCTTCCTGGAATTCCATGTGCTGTAGTAGCCACAGTTAAAGATCTCAGATACAGGATCTAGAAAGTGTTAGATGTGTAATGGTCCTAGAGTGTTGTAATTCTGTCTGTCACTCCCAAAGCAGGTTTCCTGGGCTCTGGACTAGTCTGATGATTGCTAAAGCAGAATATGACATTTTCCAGGAAGTTTCTCTCACAGACAAGCTACCTTAAATAAAGCTAAGAACTAACAATTTCTATTTTGTTTCTAAAATGTTATTTTACCTCTTTAATACAGATTCTTAATCAATGTAACTAGGCATTTTTGTAAATCATATAGCATGAACTCAGTGTTTTGTTTTCTAAACAATCACCCTGTCTGTACGCTATGTAAAATGTATAATATTATTGTCATGTGTGAACAAACAAGAAGTATTTGGACTTTCTTTGTGCATTATTGTATAAAAAATTTACATTTTCCATTTAGGATATAGGACGAAGAGTGCTGTAATTAATGTCAAGTTATAGTCACACGTCCCTTAATAATCTGCCTTTTGCCTAATATAATAAGATGAATAATAAAGCTTGTTTGATAAATTAATGTTAAGCAATTAATTGCACACCTTCTGTTACCCATTGTGTAGTATTTATAGATGAATACATATATACCTTAATGTAACATTGTTTTGAGTATTAGCTCGAATGTGCATTAAAATTGCAGGAACTGGTACATTTCAATTCAATCAGCTTTTTAACTAGCTCTTTATTGTGTTTACAAACAAATGGAAAATTCAGTAGGAAGAGAAAAAGTGTAATGTTTAGAGCTCAGGCAGAAATTATGGAAATTAAATTGAAATGTGGAAAGTGTAATCTCACTTCTGACAGCAGAAAACCAAATGCAAATGTCTTAAAAATAAAGATTAAAGTGCAAGAGAGCAAGAAAGAAGAATTCATAAATAAAACAAGGTTCATTTTCTAAAAGGTCTTGAAAGTAACTTTTTGACATTCTAAAATACATATTTGCAGAACTTGAAAGCATATTGACATAAAAAAATTAGAAACATACATAAAATTTGATACATTTGTCATCCAATATCTGTTTGAAAAAATATTTAAATACTAAATAACAGTTTATATCTGCACATGTACGTTATATAAACATAGAGAAATAAAAAAAAACTGATAAATGAATCCTGTATAGTATATACAATCAGTCTGTATTTTTTTTAATGTTTATCTGTATTTTATTTAACTTTTTCTTGAAGTCAAGATGGTATAGTTTTCATATGTTTAAAAAAAATCCCCAGGGGACAATAATAAGCTTGTATTGAATTGAAATAATGTAATGAAATAGCATCTAATTGATTAAGCTCCAGACATGTGAACAGTAAGGGTTATGTTGTACAGACATTTCTTGATCAATATATACTGTACATTCAAAGAGGCTTATAATTTTTAATTGAATACTTAGGTGCAGGTGTGTCAGCTTTCAATTTAAAGTAAGTCCAATTATTTTAAATTGCCTAGCAATTACCTGGAATTTCTTTTTGTTTTGGTTTCATTCATATCATGAAATTCTAACACAAACAGAAACATCATAATGCCAATCAAATAGAACTATATACTGTACATTAAATACATTTGTGTAATGACACTAACAGAGCAGTAGTCAACATATTTGAATCTGTCTGTGAAGCTGTATTCTAGACATTACACATCCACTGTCTTGTGTTATCTGCCTCCCATTTTGACAGCCTCACTGTATTTCAGTCAGCAATTGATTAACTTGAAGTTGCATTACTTTGTCTCTGCTCATGTGTCACAGTCTCTCTTCTCCCCTCAGTCTCTTGAAATTCTGATACACCTTGACTGATCTTGTCAAATCAGCGTTGTCAATCTTTATTCCTCCAGAGGGTGTAGTTACTTGAGAAACTGCTGAAAGAATCAAAAAGGCTGCTGCATCTGGCCCCATACTGCATATTTCATCTCACAATGCAATATAATCCATAGATTTATACAGAATCTTTAAGACAGAACTCTCCTCAAAGGCACTTTGTAAAAGGAAGTAAAGCAAATCAAAGGAGCAGGACATGAGTTAGGGATTAAAGACACAGATACAATACTTATGATGTAATCTGTGAGAACGTGAAGAGTACATGAGGGGGTAAACCTCACCCTCACAAGAGTCAACCATCCTCACACAAGGAAGGGTATATTTAAGCCACTGAAAAACTAATAGTTGAATGCACATTCGCAGTTGCAATTTGTATTATTTTAGCACATCAATGCAATCTTAATATAGGTCTAATTATCCTTCTCATACTTAGTGACAAAATTGCACCACAAGAACAATGAAATATAAATGTTAGCAAGTTTAATAGTCCATGAAAGTATTTACTTTGCCATGACGAAGTTTATTGTACTATCTTATTCTAAAGATAGTGCTATAAAGACTATACTTTAAATTACTTTATTTTTAGTACTATGTTATATATAATTCTATATTATAAACTATATATAATAAGATGGTATTATTATAAGATAGTATTATTACAGTATATCAAGTCTACATTTCCTTGAACTTTTTTCACATTTTTTTGTGTTCGTGCCCCAGTGTTTCATGCATATGTCTATATTGAGGATGCATTCCCCCTTATCTACGCACCATGCTACATAATTTTAATCAGAAAAAAATGTTTTATTGGGGAAAATCGTATATTAAGATTATATTATCATATATATAATATCAGATAAAAAGATGATATATTAAAATTATATTATATAGGAAAAATATAAAAGTGAACTAACATCAGAGGATAAGTCACAATCTTCCAGAGTTAATATTTGGTGGAAGCACCTTTTGATGCAAATACTCCAAGTCTGTTGGGGTCTCTACCAACTTCAAACCCAGACTTAGCAATATTTGACCATTATTCTTTGCAAAATTGTTCAAACTCTCTCTAGTTCCCTGGGGAGGATTGATAGAAAGCAATCTTCAAGTCATTCCACAATTTTTTTATTTGATTTAGGTCAAGGGTCTGCTTGGGCCAGTCAAGGACATTATTTACTTTGTTCTTTTTGTGCCCCAGCTCCTGCTGATGTGAAACATCCCTATAACATTCCAGCACCATGCTTCACAGTAGGAATGGTGTTCTTTGGGTGATGTTATGTGTTAGGTTTTCTCCAGATGTAATGCTTTGCATTAAGATCCCATTAGACCACAAAACATTTGCCACATGTTTTCAGTATCACTTAAATGCTTTATTGATTTTGTATTTTTTCAGTAACAGTTTCCTTCTTGTTATTCTGCAATACAGGGCACATTTGTGGAATACTTGGAATATGGTTGTCACATGCAAACTTTGACCAATCTTGGGCACAGGAGCCAATAGCTCTTTTAAAGATGCCTTTGACTTCTTGTTAGCCACACTGCATTCTTGCTTAGCCATCTAGTTTGCAGGTATGGCCTGATTGCTGCATGGTCTTGGTGGTGCCATACATTTTCCACTTCAATCGTCTTGATCGTGCTCCAAGGGATACTCAAGGTCTACAATTTTTTTATATCCATCCAATGACCTGTACCTTTCCACAACTTTGTCCTTTTTTGAAAGCCCTTTGGTACTCATGGTTGAGTCTTCGCTTTGCAATGCACTACCAATCAGAGGGAGCCTAGAGGAACTGATGAATTATCCTGAAATGATTTAAATCACTAAAATTTAACACAGGAGGCCAATTAACATGGAGTGTGAGTTTGAAGGTGATTTGTTACACCTTAGATAAATTAGGATTTCTATTACAAAGGTGGTTGATAGATATCCAACCATTCTAATTAATTTTCTAAAAAAATATGTTTCCAGAATATTTTTTCAGTATCAACTTGTGGGGCAGGATGTGTACATAAATTTAAAAATATATATATTCATTGATTTAATTCCAGGTTATAAGGCAACAAAAGGTGGATATTTAGGGATTTTGTTAATGTGTATACATAGACAAAATTCTTATTGTTCAATTATTATCTGCTTACATAATATATACTGAATACTGTATGAACATTGTTTTTCTCTAAACCAATGCAAGGTTTTCAAATAATATGTTCATAAATTGGAATTTAAAACAATATTCATCAGACGAACACTGTTAGTATAGCTAGGTACTGTATGTCATTCTGTGTGATCCATGTATAATGGCCAGATCTTATCCTGATTTCTAGGTGTGCACTTCCCCCCCAAGCAAATTACAAGCTTTACACAGCTGGGTGGACTAGAGCAATTGGAGTAAAGTACTTCACTCAAAGGGTTTGCAGTAACCTGGGAGCTGTCCTGCATGCATACTGTAGGTGGCAAGGCAGAACTACATCCTGGAGAAGCTCACAGGGACAGTTTACAGACATTACTTAAGCATGTGTCTGATAGGTTTAGGACCCTAAGCACCAGCAAAAATGCACACAAACATGGAAGGAACATGTAAGCACCAAAACGAAGAAGAGGGCAGCAGTGATAACTATTTATGTTTGTATGTTTTATGATTAAGAAAATAAAAATAAAAAAGCATATCAAATATATGATAGCAAGAGCTTTGCATCCCTATGTCTGATCTAGTCAAGAATTATTCAAATATAATCCAGAGTGACAAAGTATGAGTGGAGAGGTTACAGAGGGAGTCTATTATGGGTGTGGTGAAGAAATTACCCTATGTTAACTTACAAAATTTCTGTAGCTCTTTGAGTCCATGACAGTTCATATGAGCTACATTTTCCATTTGGCTGTATGGAGAAAACAGTCTCCAGGAAACATTAACCACAGGTGTTTTGATTCAAATACTGTTCAGAGTATACAAAAAATGTGGAAAATTTAAAGTTTGGGGTTATTGTTCAGTAATCGAGAGCTCTTTTAGTGCTGTCTGAATTTGCTCACAGGGAATGAGGTTTACTGTGAAAAGAGCATCTTTGATATAAGCAAGCTGAATGTTTTGTTTTTTGTCCTTGTAAGATAATACATAGAAAATGAATTAACCATACAATCATATAGACAGAACTGTCTTTGTTACAGTGTAGACTGGACACCAAAGTACTGTACCTATTTAAAAGTTCCATGCCACATTGTAACAGACCCCAGGGCCATCCCAAGAGTCAGCCCACAAAAACACATGATGTGCACAAGAAATAATGTCCAGGAGGTTTCATTGTATGCCTTTTCAGGTCACAACAAAAGAAAATCTGTATCAGTGTCTTATGTTTATATCAGCAATTTGCAAAACACTGTATTTTTCTACTATATCAATTAATACAACATCTCTATAAGGGAAAGCAGCTTATTTTAAACTGTCTAAGTCTCTAGCCACAGTTCCATTTATGAATCATCAATTAGGTTTTTCATTTACCAGTGCACATCAAAGCAAGAAATCAGCATCAAGGTCAATAGGACTGGCTCCCTAGATTGGTAACTATACTGTAGACTGCATTTGAATCTCTGTTTCATCTTTTAACCTTCAACAAGCTGCGGGTGCCAAATCCTTGTTAAGCACCTCTATAATAGGTTACATTACAACTTAAGTATTTTGAGTTGCAGTGAAAGCAGCAAGCTAAGAATTAAAGCGCATGATCTATTTATAAAGCATTAACAACATTGTGGTTTAAATAGCCAATGTACTGCTCTTTTATTACTACTCCAACAACAGTTGTGAGCTACTCTTTCCAATGTGCATTTAGTTTCTAAAGGCATCGGAATTCAAGCTATTCAATTGAATTGAATAAAATTCAATTCCTAGCTATTAAGAACAAATAGTAAAAAAACTCTGATACGAATTCTGCAAACAAGTTATGATTTAAGTATAGTTATACAAATGGTATTGATCTTAGTTTTTTTTTTGGCTCTCTTGGGTTATAGTTCAGCATTCTTCAGTTCTCAGCAATAATCTGTTCTTGCTAAGTGTCCAAACCCTTGCCATTTTAGTCTTTTCACTCTGGTAATCCTATTGTTTATGTCCTTTCTGAATTGTTTCTGAACTGTAACATGCTACACTTGTAGTGGAATGACCCTTGGCCATAATGTTGCAGTGTCAAACAAACATCACTTTCTGTCTAAAATCAAGTTCACTGATGAGAAATCGGTAAAATTATGTGTTTGTTTACTCATGTTAAATTAACACTAGATTTCTCTTTATGACAAAATAACAAAATAAATTCTGGATAAAAAATGTTCAGGATGAAAATATTAAAAGGTAGGTAGGTCTCTTTTCAGGCCATAAAGGCCCATGGCCGAATGGGCCATTTTTCTTGACCATCCGACACTGGAGGTGGAGGTGATGTGGTCAGCATCACGCTCTGGCCGGCCTATTACCCCCAGAAGGATTAACCCCTGGTACTTATTTGGAAAGCTGGCTGAGTGGACCTGTGAGCCGTCTGGAAGGAATTAGAGCAAACTACATCGCTTGCCCCTACCTGGGATTGAACCCGGAATGGCTCCTGAAAACATTAAAAGACATTCAAATTACATATTTTAACTTAAGAAGTTTGTATTTTCCATTTAAACAAATGGGTAGCAAAAGTTTTATGAATACCAACTATTCTGTCGTGAGATATTTTCTTCATGATGAATATTTCTAACTGAGATCTTATACCTCAAAATGGCATAATTTTATACCCACCTCTGCCAAGCAGCTGTTGTGTCAAAGCAAAAAATATGTATTAAACACACAAAATCCTTGGACACCCTCATGGTGTGCATTTACTGAGCCTTTTGTAAATGCAGAATACCTGGCAAATGGCATGTTATTTATCATAAAAAATGTCTCTGATGTGTGTTGCAAATTTGGAATTAAAAGTTTCAGAAAAATGAAGAAAATACCATGCAGTTAGAAAATATGTAAAAAACAATAGACAAGGGGGATTTTTATTTTATTTTAATGCACTTACCTATACATATACATTTTGTGTGTTCATTATCTGTAACTGCTTATTAGGGTAATATATATATACTTTATAAGCATAAGAGACTGGTACTGAGAAACTCACAAAAGCATTCTTCTAAAAAAAAACTTCAGAATGGTATTTGTTTCAGTCAGAAATGGAGATGCAATATTGAATAAATAAAATAAAGTAATATTGATTTTTTTGTCATGTTTAGGATGCAAAAGTTAATTACTGTGTTTCTACAACGCACACTGTAATAATAGTTGCAAAAAAGAAAAAAGAAACAAACATCTCCACAAAACACACCTTCTACAAATGAATATTGGAAACATTTATTAATCAAAAGCCTCAACAGTCAGGATTCTTTAAAAAAGTAGAACTTTTAATTCTGGAGAAGATGTGTATGTTCCTTGCTGATAATCATTCATTTTGCATACATTTCTTTTGGTACTTAAGATTAACGTGATTCTTTCCGACACTGAAGCACAACACTGATTGGAGGAGCTGTTTGATCTTTGGGGTCAGTAAAGTTACTCATTAATGTGTTTATTTGCTTCAGAGATCCTCAAGTTCATTTGAAAGTTGCACTAATTTGCATGATAGGGTCTTAGAACTTCTGCAGTTATTTTTTTTTCCAAAAGGCATTTTATAAGTTAAAAACAAACTTAGTGTATATTTTAAAGGGATCCAAATAAAAAATGAATGTAAATCATGGATCATTTACCATCTTGCAGTAAAATGCCCTTTATGAGTTTTATTGACTATTATTAAAAAAGGTATCCTAGACACTCACTTAAGATGTCAGTTAGAAAATTAGTCACAACAGATCAATTGCAAATAACTGAAAGCAGCATTCTGACCTGGAATAACCCTGCGAGGACAGAGGAGGGTGTTTCAGAGTAGGGAGCAGGGCATATGAAGTTTTGGAGGTGGGAGGATGGAGTCCTTGAGGAGGAAGAAGGATAGTAATATAGACACAAGGATAATAATATAGAACAATATATAGACATACTGGATATTAGATCCTAATATAGACACTGTACATATCCATCTTCTTTGCAATTGACTCCAATATGTGAGAAAAGTGAATGTACAAGAATTAACTTTAGAAGAGACAGGATAAACAAAACAAAACATATACAGTAAAAAGCACAGTGCCGTTAAACACTGACTTACTATTTCAGGGTTACAGATCTCAACTGTGAAATTTTCAGATATACGAGTTATTTTAGTTTTAAGAAGAGAAAATGTGACCAAGCTACAGCTTCATTCCCCAGACCTCTCTTTTCTTGTTATTGCTGTTCCTCTCATTTATTTTGCATTTGTTCAGGTGATCCACCAAAATGGCAGGAACACTGACAATTTGACAACTACTGTTCTCTTTATTCCCAAATAGGAATAAAATGAAAGTATGTGATTCCTTTCAATTGTCTAAAATGGTCACTCTGTTGGATCAGCCAATGGAAAATCAGCACAACCTGTGAAAAGCGAGAGGGCAGCAGTTATTCCCTTAATTTGCTACAATGAATTATAACTTAAACTGTCAAATTCCAGCTATTCAATAATTTGTCTCTAGATTTGACTTTGTCAAGAGTGAACAGTGGGTACAAAAAATATTAAATTTTCAAACTGCAAGGTCAGGAGTGAAAGGTAGTAAAGCTGTCATGTAATCATAATGGTCTTGCCAGAGGGACTTGGACATTATGATCTTGTCATATTCCTGAAATAAAGTGGTCTCCTCATGCGATGTGGTTTCCACATCTGGTAGAGCAAGATATCATTGTCAAAAGAGTATACAGAGATCATTCTTCTGGAGGACACAAAGAATCTCTGGGTGTTTATTTTCAAGTTTTTCCAGTACAATGATAGACAAGAGCCTTTTGAATGAAAGCAGGCAATCTCACCCTGACTCAGATGCAGGTTCTGAGGTGAGCTGTTATTTGGATTACATTTCAGTGATTAGCCAGAAATATTCAGGTATGAGATCACTGAGAGAATCTGGAGTACAGTGTTTCCTGTTCTACCGAGTGGTGCTTGAGTTACTCCATGTTGGCAAACAGTGTGTTTATACTGATTCGGGAATCAGAAGAGAAAACATCAGATCTAAAGAGATTAAATAACCAACTTTAATGCAGGTAAAAATAAAGGGGTCATTTTTTTTTCCTATTCACAGGGAGGGAGAGTGAATGTAAGATTGAACCTATTTTCAATCCAACCTAGACCTGTTTTTTTCTTTCGTTTTTCTCTTCTTTGCTGCAATTGCTTGTAATTGAGTTTTGGTTGCAAGGAGGATAAGCTTACACTTTCTGTTTTGCAGTAGTTATTAGGAACAGAGGTTTTAAAGTCAATTTATTTTTTTATACATCTGTTGTATTATTTTCTCTTTCTGTTCATTTATAGTCTGCATTCTTATTTAAAGGATATAGTCTTGTTTGTGTTTTCAATTACATAGACTAAAACACTTACTTAGAAACTTTAGATAAACTCAACCAAAATTAATCAGGACACAATCAAGTCTATATTTAAGATTTGTCAGTAAAACAGAATGACGGTAAATGATTTTACAAAATAAATAAATAAATAAATAAATAAATAAATAAATAAATGATTGAAATCCAGTTCTGAACAAGCCAGATGTAAATATCTTAGTAACAGGTGTTTTACAGAGAATACATGACTTATATACAGGATTATATATATGCAAAAATAATATATATGATTACAATACTCATTTTCAATCTTATTCAGCTGCATTGTTCCAAGCTCAGTCAATTGGTACTCACATTTACAGTAGGTTCTGTAGCCCACAATCCACTTACATATTACCATTGTTAAAAGTATAATTTCATACATATGTATTCCTTGTGGTATCTATGAAAATGCAGTGTGAAAAAATAGCATGAATTTGGCATTGAAAAAAAAACAGCTTTTTTTCTTGGGTACTGTTTTGAGCATAATATGAAAAACAGGAATGAATGAAATGAAACTTGACTTCTAGCTAAGTGCTGGAGTTAGGCAATTTCTTGGCAAATATAATATGCCTTTGCCGCATTAGGTCGGCCCCGCACCGTCAGGGGCTTGAACCCAGGACTCCCGCGTCACTCAACAGGGACCCAGCCCAGTGAGCTAAAGAGAGATCTCACTACAGCCCAGTGGCTGTAGTCCTGCTATCACAGGGAAGGGCGGTGACGTCACCGCTCTGGTAAGCCGGCTCTTACACAGTACCTCTCGGCCATATGCGTTACACTCTCCCCCGCTTAACTCGCTGTCCCCGGCGAAGGGCTATCCCATCCTACTTCTGACACCAATGTAACGCGACGGGGTTCAGGCTGGCGCCCTTGCCGCATTAGGTCGGCCCCGCACCGTCGGGGGCTCAAACCCGGGACTCCCGCGTCACTCAACAGGGACCCAGCCCGGTGAGCTAAAGAGAAATCTCTCTACAGCCCAGTGGCTGTAGTCCTGCTATAACAGGGAAGGGAGGCGACGTCACCGCTCTGGAAAGCCGGCTCTTACACAGTACCTGTCGGCCATATGCGTTACAATAGTATACAGTATGTCAGTGCTAGAGATGTTTGTAGATATGGTTACCATACACTGATAAGACTATTTTATCATAATGCAAGATCATATAGTATTTAATACAGTTGCTTACTATAATTACTTCTTTTAATGTGCACATCACAAGATTTACTTGCAAGCATCCTTCTTACACAGTACAATTTCTACAGTATGTATACTTATATACAGTATACACATTATACAGTATATATGTATAAAACTTCTGACAAACTAGTAAACTGGGGAAAACACTGGAGAAATTAGGTTTAATAAGTTAAAATAATGTTGGTGTTTTCATTAGGAAATTGAGGAAGGAAGAAATTCTCTGCAGTTGAAAGCTTCAAAATTGAATCCAGGTGCCTGGAATCAAATGCTTACAATGAAAGGATATTTGAAAGCTGATCATCAGTCAGGAGACGCAGAACAAGTAGAATGGGTCAAAGAGTCTTTATGTCCCACACTCGGAAGACAAAAGTCCTAAAAGCCTTCTAGGAAATCTGAAAGTGAAATTTCAATAAGCGAGAAGACATGTACCATATTATTGCATGAAGAAAAAAAACAGCTAACCTCTTGGAGACAGTCTGGGAAATGAATGGATAGAAGTGATCACAGGGTACAGTTAGGTAAAATAAAAGGAAGGACACAGACACTTCCAATTTCACTGGTAGGCTTGTGGTTAGGATTCATAATTTTCCATGTCTTGGCCCAGTTTTGATTCTAGTCAGGGAATCCTTGTTATTTTGTCAATGACAGGCTTCTTTCAAGAAATCACATAATTAATTTCATAAATCAATCAGCTCCAAGCGATTGTGGAAGATTCCATTTTTTTAATGTGACCAGGGACCTTCGTCCAATACCTAGAGCACTGTTTGATAATAGTCTTTTCACTTTATCAAACGCCAGCAGGTGCCTTCTCTCTTTGTCAGTACTATGGACTCGCATGTCGTCCCTTACCACCTAATAAGTTTGACAAAAACACTTTTTATTCTGCAGTTTATACCTCGCTTCACTCTTAGTATTGTTTTTATTACACATAAGCTACTGCCATTGCACCAATACTTACAAAGGCTTCCAGGATATAAAAACTCTGAGCTTATGAAGAGCTGATGCTTTCCTTGCTCAGCTGTAAATCAATACCTACAGAGGCCCAGTAAGCTTCTTTCAGCTATATATTCTCCCCTGTGCCTACTCAAATACCAGTTATGTTTACACACCTGCATTTGAGGTTACTTGTTTTAAAGGTGGTCTCTAAACTTATACTTCAGTGGCCTAATTTCTTAGACTGTGGGGTCTTGAGTGCAGAGTTTTCATGTTCCCAATGGTCACATGATATTCCATGGATATTCCCGTTTCCTCTAACCTTCCAAGCACATGTTGGTTAAGTTAATCAGTGTCCCTAAATTGTCTCTGTCTACTTGTGTGTGTGCCCTATGATGTACTGGAGTACTTTTCAGGGTATACTCCAAGCTTCCTTGCTCATACTTTTAAGATAGTATTTGGGTTTTCATGACCATTAGTGATAGCAAAAAAAATATAAAACACAACAAGTCAATATTAAATATACTCTGTACATAAAATACCAAAAGTGTTTACAAAAAAAACACATAACTGGATGGATACAGAAATGTTACGATGCATAAATAAATAGTCTATGAAGTTCTGCCTTAAGGTCTGTGTTACAGTGGATATAGAAAGATCTTTTTAATGTTTCTGATCTGTTTATCATAATGGTTTTACTATTTTTTTTTGTGACCAAGGTCATTTGGTGAACTAATACAGAATATAAAGTAGAAATAGAAATAAAACTATTTTGGGGAAATGAGGAATAAGTCGTTCTTTTAAAGTAAATAGGTGCTTAACCATCCAAGGGTCTTTATTACACTTGTAGCCAGTGAATTTAATATACTCTGTGTTACAAAGGAAATAAAAATAAATTGTACAGAAAATTATGTAATTCTATTCACATAAGTGTAATCTTCCAAAAAAAGTGTTATAACCCAGAGGCCATATATATGAAAGAAAATAAGGAGTCTAGTACAGAGCCTTGAGGAACAAACTAACCATCAAGAAAAACTTATCATTCTATGTATGCATGTATGGATTTAGGAAAATTAAATATGCTGATTTTAGACCTTGATTAAAAGTTTTGGCATCATTATGATTAATTGATTGCTCACGATTCCCTTGAATTACTTTGATTATTACATGAGTAAGAAATCACCTCATTATGGAGTTTATTGATGAAACAAATGATGGGATGCTTAAGATTTTCTAATTGCTAAACCAGGTGAAAATGATATAGAACAAAACAATTAAAAGAACCAATAAACTACATTTATTTTGTAATAACATCTTTGAGCCATCAATATGTTGGACGCGGGATTAAGGTAATGCATTGTCACATTCACAGCTATTTCTAACCTAGTAAAATGTAAACTAGTACTCTCTTGCCTGTTCTTCAAAGTAGAGAATGATTTCACTCAAGATAATTTGGTCTTCAGACGTCTGAGAAGCTGCATTCTAGATCTATTGATTCTCTGCCAGTTGGAGTATATTGTTGGGCAGAGATGTGTCATTTGCAGTACCAAGTTGGTTTTCTTTCGTGTACAATATGACACTCACACTGATCTGGTTCAGAAGGATAGAGGTTCAAAATCTTTTCTGTGAATGAAGTCTCCCTTTAATTTCCAAAGTCAGATATGTCCCCTTTCTTGTAGGTGGTCACTCACATTCATGATCATTATGATAGTCCTGTGACACCTGAAGAAGGCTCCACGGCCGAAACGTTGTGTTTTCTTTCTTCTTTTTTTCAGCATGGAATAAACCTATAACTTGTTCCTTTGAATCCTCTAAATGGTTGACTTCCAGTTATGGTGAAGTTTGAAATTCTCATTCTAAATCTGATGGAAGGAGTCAGGGACCATCCTGTTGTGTAGAATATTTATAATTATGTGGGATCTGTAAACTGTCTTTGTAGGCTAGTATTCATCTTGCATACCTTTTCCACCCACCAGTTGTTGTTTTTTTTATGTGCATACATCTCTGGACCACAGCCTTTATATCACATAGTAGATCATATCTATTCTTTTTCATTAAAATTAAGAAGTTGTGCCTGGTGCTAAGTTAGTAGTTACTTAATAGTGACAACAGGATTGTGAGATACGTATTATTACTATGTTCAAAGGCAAAAAAAAATTCGTCTTAAAAGAGCAAATGGTTCCCCCAAGTCAACTCATCCACACTGTAAAGTTGGCTGTAAAGAGGAAGACAGCAAGGAGACAGATGCCCTCCAAATGCTCTTTGGAAGTCTAAGGTGACTCTTCACAGGACTTTCTGTGATGACAACACAAATACAGGAAGAATTTGAAATTCAATTAAATTATGTTTTTTTTTCTTTTGTTTCTGGAGGAAAGAAAAAGCACTGAGAGATTCAATCAGCCTTTTATCAATTGCTCAAACATCTGTCCTCCTGTGCTCCATAAATAATCAACAGTTAGAAAATAGAATTTGGTCTGATCTTTGAGAAAGAATTGCTTTGACAAGATGCACAAAAATAGGTTCATGCTGAGATATGTTTGGAAACCAATACCGTAACTGTGAAGTCACTTTTTGAACCAGAACTGTGAAATAATATGAAATAAAGACATAGTTTTGATTGTACAAAATAAAGTCAAATATATTTAATGTCTTATACATGTTATGGATTATTTATCAACAATATTATGGATTATTTGTCAGCATTTCTTAATTCACCCTGGAGTCTGAAAATTAAACAGAACATAACAAAACCTATGTGTAACATAAAATGTAGATTTGTTTTTGTTATTTGTACCTACAATTACTGTAACTAGCATTTAATTTACTGAAGGTAATATGTATCATAAATATCAAATAGATAATGTGTATTCAAAGGGATAATTCCAAGGATGATGTCATCATCATGTACAGTAACTCATCATTTGGCTGTCGAATTGCCTTAATCAACGGTACCAAATCTCCAGGAAACAATTCCATCCTGAAAAATAGTATGAAAGAAGTGCACCTAAAGAAGGCTTGTTCTTCCTCCTGCTTTTTAGTGTGCAAATTACCTTTACATGAACATCATAGAGTTTTAGTCTAAATAATACCAATATTAAACTTAATTTTGTAAAGTGCATTTGATCAAAAAAGTGTTATAAAAAAATCATTAGAAAATAACGGTAAACAAAATAATCAGACTAAATACACATTACACAATCAATAAAATAAATTCAGTTAGAATGCTCGTTTAAGGTGCAATTTAAAACAAGTTCAGAATATTCCATAGCTTGCATAACAGAAAAATCTTATCACCCACAGATCTAAGTCTTGCAAAGGTGACAAACTACTGTATAGCCAGTGTCAGGGGATCATATAGTCTGTCAAGGCATGCAATTCTGACAATGATGTGAGCATTCTTGGTTTCATTAACATTTAAATTTATAGATTTTTAATTATTACTCAAAATTATAGTGGCATTTTTGTAACTACAAATAAATCTGACATTAATAAAGCACCTTTGCTCCTAATGTGTGCGTAAGTGAGCCTAAGAAATGAAAATATTAGAACTCATCTTGGTTGTGTTCATAACCCTTTTTTGGTAGATTCAACTGAACTATTCAACTGACGATTAAAGTTAATGGAGGTATACAGGTAGATAGATCCAGCCCAAAAAAATATACAGATTTTCACACAAGATTGTTAAAATATACATTCAAAGATTGTAAGTTATTAGTTTTGTGAATACCTCTGACAGCATTTTCAAAGATCATGAATCACTCTGTCGAACACAATGCGCTGCGTGCACAATTTTGCATGCAAACTTTAGGCACATACGATTGGTAGTAACACTGAGGTTAAGTTTTGCTTTTTGTGGAAACAGGAAAACAAGTCTAATGCATAGTTGTAAAAAGAGGGAACACATCTCCTGCTTTGTGTAAAGCAATATCTAAATCACAATTCAATACACATAGTGATAGTTCATTAGTGGAGAGATATCTTCTTCCAAACTGTGTATAAAACTGTGTTTTTATAATTAGGGCTTAATCCAAAAATTGCAGAAATCATGTGTATTTAAATACTTTTGACAATTGGGATAAGAATGCAAGAGGAAAAACAATGAAAACAATAAATACATACACTATACAATAGGTGTGCAGCATGCTTCTTTGTGGTTTCTAGTTTTCTTCCTTTAAAAAATTCTGGGGGATTCAAAATGATCAGATTAGTAAAGGCAATCGCAGTTAGTGCAGGTCAAGTTATATGACAAAGTGTCACTGATTCAAGCCATTTGCTTCTACCTAAAGTGATCACTGGTAATTGTAACAGTTTCAATTTCTAAAATATCCATCCATTCATTTTCTGATCTGCTTATCTAGTATAGGAAGCTAAAGCCTAACACAGTAAACGATGGGTGCAAGGCAGGATACACCAATTGACAAGATGCCAGCCCATCACAGGGCACACAGAGACACAAACACACACACACTCCAACCAGGGCCAACTTTCCATAAGCCAATTAACCAAACAGCATGTCTTTCAACCTTAGAAGGAAACACGAGCACTCAGAAGAAACCCAGGTAAACACAGGGATAATTTACAAACCCCACTCAACCAGAACCCTAGCTTTTAAACCCAGAGCCCAAGCGGTGAGAGGCAGCAATGTTATCTACTGTGTCACCCTATTGAAAATACAGACTTTTGCCAAATATGTAATTTATTGTATTAATTATCATAGCAATTTAACACACAAAAGGTCATTAATCTTGCCTCAAGGTTAAGGAAAAAACAGGCTTTACAAATTGAATTCTCCTAGCCTTAATTCAGTCTAATCTTGTGTCCTACCCACATTAACTTTCAACTGTTCCTTTGGATAGGCCATTAGTCAGACATTTATGTGCTGCCTCATAATTGTATCAATATTTACTGTAATGTATGTATTTGTACTCTAACTACCTCTCCTTCCTTCATGGCTTTTATTCATAAACTTATGGTAGGTCATTGCTAGTCACTTTATGATCACTTTAAGACTACTGAAGACATCAGTTATGCATAATGGGATGCAGGGAATGACACTCTGACTCAGCCAATTTCATTAAAAGCACCTAAACTGTTTATATGAGGACCAAAATTAAATATAGTAGTTTGATGCAGAAGAGGACTTTCTATCTCTTTGTCTAGAAGTCTTCAGTGTAGTCCACAGCAGACTGGCAGCATCTCTCTCAACTACATATTTTGTTTTAGCATGTTTCCAAGTATTGTACTTGTATTTATAAGTATTTACTATGTTACGGATTTGCACTTACATGTGCCAAAGCATGTAGCAGTTCCGGACCAGATCTGGTGCAGAGTCTTGGGGGAAGGTCAGGACAAGGGGCAGGCAGGCTGCAACAGAGTCCCAAGGATGAAGCCTGGGTGATAGGCAGGCTGGCACAAAACAAGGCAGGAGTGCAGGTGACACAGGGGAGGAGTACAGCCTAGACGCAGTGCTGGATTCACCTGTGTCCAAACAAATCATACATAAAAAAACTGGTACATTTGTTTTTGCTGTTCAGTATATGTGTAATTCATTATTTCTTTTTATGGTGGCTTCATATGAGGCTACATATTTTTCCATTTCCAAAACAATTAAAAATATACATTTCACATTTCCAGCTAATTTTCAGTAATTCATCTACTACTCTAAATAGTTAAAACTCCTAGGACTCACAGTTTGTTTGTTTTTAAGTTGCAAAATGAAGGAGATATTTACATTCTTAGAATGTTCCAAGCGATATCTTATTTCTAGAATTCTGGCAATTCTGATACAAAAACACACAACAACATTTTCTCATGTCTTTGCCACACCTCCAACTTTTGCTTGAACTCCTTTTTATACCATTGTAAACATTATTCCATAATTCAGTAAGCTCAAATTTAATCACGGTCCATTAATTTATTGTCTCCTTTGCTTCTTGGCTTAGTAAGATTTAAAGTAGGTAATAATCTCCAGCAACATCATGTGGCTACTCATATGAATTAGAAAGATTTAAAGTAGGCTATAAACTCCAGCTCTGTCTTTATGATCTGATTTCTTCTGTGAAAGCATGTCCTGCAATCTTTTATTTTAATTGATATAAATCAAATTCATTTTAATGTACGACCCACAATCTTTGATGACACAGTGGTGCAGTGGTTATCATTTCTGCCTTGCAGAGCTGGGGCCCAGGGTTTAATTCTCCTCCTGGGCTGCTATCTGCATGGTTTGTACATGTGTTCTCCTTGTGTTTGCATGGGTTTTTCCTGGGTGTTCTCATTTACTCCCAACAGTCTGAAGATATACTGTAGGTTAACAGGAGTGAGTGTGTGTGTTTGTGTGTGTACTGTGTGGACTGGTGTCCTGTCCAGGATGTATCCTGCTTCCTTCGGAGCCCTGAATATGATGAAGCAGTTAGGAAATACATAGACGGACTTAGAATATTGATTTACTTTACCAGTACCTGAAAACTGGCATTAAGACTGTTGTATATTTTGTCCAAAGAAATCAGCAGGAACCCATTAATCAAGAGCAAAAAGCAGAAACATTATATTGTTCAAAAGTTCTTCATAAAGTCATGCAAGGTGTTTTTAATGTGTTTTTAACACTTCTTGCAGCTTGCATAACATCATTCAGAATATCATAAAAAATGCTTCTTTCCTGAATGGTTGCTATTAGCTTAAAATTCTAAGAATTCTATTTGACTTTCCTAGAAGAACAAACAGAAAATAATATTGTCACTTGAAATGTCCTACAATATACAGTACTTACCAGTGTTATACACTTTATGAGTCCATAATAAATATTTGAAAAGAGGACAAGCTCCAGGTCCTATCAATCAGTCTCTAAGATCAGAAAATGGTCCACTAGACCAATAGTACTGAGCATTCATTGTGGTAACTCCACTTCACCATCTCCAATGGTAACTCACCAGCCAATGTGTATTTGGGGACATTCCAATTTCCTTTTCCATATAGCTAGGTGATTGTCCTTTGGACCAAACAGGATAAAGCCAAAATATCAATAAAACCCCTTTCCACAGATAATTTATTGCACTTTCTTGGGGTGTGTCTATAACTTCAGAATTGAATCTAAAAATGTGGTTGTGAAAGCACTTGCACAGTGCTTTTCAAGGATCACTGCACTATAGCAATGCAAATTGGCTCTATGTTGTAGTATGTTAATGCTGAAAGAACATATAGAAGTGAATACAGTTTGACAGACCACAAATTCTTCTGCTTGTTAAGAGACAAAAAGGTGAGACCAGGGAACAAAATGTGTATTATTCCATTAAAAGCCCTTTGGGTTACATACAGGAAGCCTGCAGGACTTTGGAAGAATTTCAGTAGGACACTGAATGGAGTCCAGCAGGAGTGATATAATTTTGAACATTCTATCATGTAAAAATACAAGATTATTTGGACTATTACATTTAAAAGCAGAACAGTGAATTTTTATCATGTTAATGCAATGCATATTTAAAATGTAGAAATACTAGTGAATGTTAATAAAAGTGTTAAATTACTTTTAACAGATTTACATTGGCAAGATATATTATTTTTCTTAATGCTAAGTGACCATTATATATTATAACCTTCCTTTTTAGCTTCTTTCATGAAGTATTAAAGAATCCTGAGTTATTATTCATAGACTGTAAATAAAAACTTATTTCACAGTTTTTCAAAACAAGGGTAATAAGCATTGACTGATAAAAATGCTTACAATGCATCCACCTGTAAAAGAGCAACAAAACAGAACTAAGCAATTATAAATCAATGTCTTTCTTGTATCACATGCACAGTTATGGAAGGAATAATTATAACCAAAATGGTGAAGATTAATTGTATGAAAACAGGATTACATAGGACTATTAACACGGATTTAGAAAAGGTAGGTCGTCTAAAAACATTTGAATTCTTTGAAAAAACAACAGTACAAACAGATATGCAAACCCTCTGCAGTAACAGTGGATTGAGCCTGTCTTTATACAGTAAAATAGTCAATGACTGTCTATTATGTAAGTATCGTTCACTGTATGCCAGCACCAAGAGACATTAAATCTCATCATTAGCATCATTACCATCAGTGTAGGAAAAATCTATAAATCCCTCTCTTAAGACAAGCTGACAGGGACTAAAGTTTATCAGAGCTTGTATTATGGCAAGGGGTAATTTGTGGACTTTGAAAAGAAGGAATCTGTCAAATGAGGCACCTGAGTTTCTTAAATAAATTTAAGGATCACATTATCTGACTCACTAGACATTGCCCTGTCTCTGTCTTGTTCAGTTAAGTCATCATTAGCAATGGGAAAATCTTCACTTACAGTATATCACCATTCACTAGGCAGCCTGCTTTGAAAGTGTACTTCTCCATGTTTTTGAGACTCACACAACTGCTTTCTGGGGTACTGATCATAGTGAAAAAATTAGTCAAGAAAACACATGATGAAACAGTTATTTTATAATGATCCCTTCATTTTCAGCACCCTATTTAATGTTGCCTCTCTCTTCAACAGGCACAAATGTATACACTACATCAGCAACACAAGATACGTTGACAACACATATGGAATTTTATAGGTAGTATCCTTGACTTTGAGAGTCAAGTCAACATGCACTATATGACGAGAAATGAATGTACAAAGAATGATTTCCTCTTTGTGACAGAACCCACTCTTAAACAAGATCACTACAGGGATCTGATCCCCAGACTGCTACCTGACTTCCAGCCAGCACTAACATTGTGAGCCTTTGATATACCCCAAAATTCCACCTATTAAACCATTTCAGAATGTGGAATTAGCTACAACCAGTAATTTAACTAGTTATCACCCAGTTTGTCTGTTTACAAATAACAGAGGCCTTTAATGACCTCTAGTAGCAGGTCAGTCTTTACCTATTTTTAGCTATTTATACTATAGTCTATCCCTAAACTTAGTTTTAATATACTCATAATCTTAGGCTAATCATAACTGAATTCCTATAACCTACAGTACCTTTTACACCTAAAAGCCACGATACACTGGAGCATTGATGGAAAAAAAACAGACAGACACTTTGCTGTGCTTTAATTTTAATATCTCTATCTCTAGAGGCAGATCTTTATGGTCAGTCCATTCAATTAATTGTTTTCTAAGATGTCACAGTCCTTATATTCATATTACATACATATTAAAGTCAAAGCCACAGCAAAAGGAACTATCTTCATTTACTAAAATGCATAATTTTGCATGCAATCAGTATGCTTTAAGGTTCAAGGATATGTAAATTAATGTTTTTATATTGAAGAAATATAAGTACCGCTCACTACTAATCATCTAAAAAGCAGGTTTTTGAAAGGCCTACAATTTCTTCGCCTTCCAAGTTTAAACATATATGAGTAGTATAAAATGTAGTTTAAATACTGTCTTAAAAGGCTAAGGAAAGGACAATAAAATATTGAAACAGCATAACCATTGCATTCACTGATAGATCTTTCAGGTTCTTTTTTCTGTGATTAAAACTCTGGATGAGTTTATGTATTTCTGAATCAGCTGTCTCATTTTTTTTTTCTATTGGGGTTCGTGGAGAATCACCGATTCACATACATAAATATAATTCAATTTTTGCACGGTACCCTTCTTTTTGTAAAATATCCACATCATGATTCATTATGCTACAATAAAATAATTTCTTCTTAATGAATTAAACAGGCTTGATGATCTAACCACATCATGTGCAATCTTTGTGTCACTTCTAATTAACTTTGACATGCCCACTGAAAGTGACCTATGACAAACATGGGTAGCTCAGTGAGTTTTAATGATTGCAGTACAACAGGAGCTGCAGGAGCTGCAGGATGTGGCTGTTTATACTGTATGTACTTATATAAAATCAGCACTATTCATTACCAGGTGCTGATCTTTCAAGGAACTGTTTATTGTATAAATAAACACCGATGTAGAGCAAAGTCCTTTTTATTACTGAAACACTTGTGATTTCAAATGTACAAGACCATTGAGGTAATCACTTAATTGTATGCAGCATACATGTTCATTGACTATGTGTTTTGCTTTTGCTAATACAATACACCGGGCTAAACACTGAGTGTAAAATGTACTAGGCCTACAGAATGAAATATCCAGTACTTTCACTTTTTTAAAGACTTGTAGCATATCAATTAACATCTCTTATCAAAATGTATATAACCATATTCCTATTATTCTTATATACAATTATCTGAATACCTGAATATTCCTACCTTAAATGTTTTATAAAGGTCAATATGGAAACATGGAAATTAGCACATTCAGAATGTCATAAATACCAGTGAGTTTTTCATTCCATGTGTAGGGGCAAGGGATATTATTGCACTTAGAATTAAGTGTTACTAAAGATTTCTTATAACCTTTGTTTTGCCTTGTCTCTTCACTTACACCAAGCTACATGGTCATTCTAAAGCTCTATCCAATGCTGAACCACCTAATGATATATCGTGCAAATGGGCAACATCAAGTCTATTTCTTCTCAAGACCACGGGTCCAAGGTCATTGTTCATCACCCGAAGGAAGATCCACCAATGGGGTATCTGCAGGGTGGGTCCAGATCTATACCTGATAACATCCTGACCAATCAACAACTGTGATGTCACACTTTAAAAGCTAATTTTTTCTTGGTTAACTTACTGGTCCCTCTTCTCCCTACAACTGAACTGGTAATCTGAATTTTCCAACAATGTGTCTGCAAGCAGTCAGAGTTTTCTCCAAAATGCCAGGCCAAAGGAGTAAGACAGCAAATAACAGAATTCTGTCCAAGATATTGTTCTTCTAAAACAAAATAAATCTTGTATTCGGAAACCTATTGTTATTTTTGTCTGATCAACGAAATAAGACGGTTTGACTCTTTATAAGTCGACACCCTGAATGTCCAGGCATATTCAGCACCAAGCTATAGCTGGAATGAACCAAACCCTGAAACAACTACTGCTACTACTACTACTACTACATACTGTACATAAATGTACGCAAACAATATTTAATTTAGACAATAAATCTAAGTTTACAATGTTTCTTTATTTTCTATTATATAAGAACCTGTAAATGTGGAGTCAGAGGACAATATTTAATAAAATCAAATTAATATTGTTACTTTTTTCATACAGCTGCTGAGCCTGAACTGCAGCTTGGCACCGAGTTGCTGCCAAGTGTTCAAAGCACTCTGAAATGCCACTCCAAAAAGGTCATCTCCACATTTTAATTAACATGGATTTGAGTTGATAACAATGTCATGGGAAAGAAAATTAAGTAAAACCTTGTCAAAAGCCAATATGTTTTGCTACCCAGCTGAGAATATGCTGATTTCCTTCTCAACTGCAAAAAACAGCTCTTTTAATGCCATCTTCCGCTTCTGATAAGATACCTTTGCTTCCTTCCAGCTACACTACATCTTATTAAAGCTGCTTTGACGTAGATACAATATTGATTAAACGAAACAAAATGAAAATGTAATTCAAAAATTAAATGCAGCAGGTAGTTTAACCTTGAGAATCATAAAGGTAGAGATGCTTTTATATTTATTCAACAGGTGTGAAAACCTTGGAAATCAAATGATTTAACTGTGATAGGATGTGCTCATTGTAATGTGGCAGAGCCGTAAGTTACACTGTGCTTCACAAACAACTCAGGAAGCAGCAGTTTTTGCTGGCTCTACCAAATTCTGAAAGAAAATATAGAGTGGATGGCAGACATTCTTTCACTAACTGTAGTAAGGTGCTTGTTTAAACAAAGGTCACGTATGCAAACTGAAGGGGTTAAACGGGATAATTGAAAATCTCAGAGGACATAACAACATTCACTTGGCTTGATTGGTTCTCTTGTCTGCTCCTGGCTGCCTGGTAATTTGAGTAATCACCGCTTTCCTCCTGCACAGATTCACATTGATTTTTGTGGCAGGAAAGAGGAGAGCAGACTGATTTTTCCCTCTCTCTTGAGTGTCTGGATTCATGGCTTGCAAGCACCATCACAATATATCTTCTAGTATGATCGAGCATCTGCCGTGGATGCTGAAGCTGCTGGCACTGTCTGCTTTTACCCCGGAGCACGTTACAGATGGCAGTGTCACCAGCAGTAATGAAAGCCTAATATCCTAATGTTAGAAACAAGGGACATCTGCTGCTTTTGTTGACTTTTTTTACTTCTATATCTGTCAAAATCAGAATCTGCCGTGTTTACCTTTTAAAACGTAGGTTAGGGGAAAAAAGATGTGAAAAATACTGTCCACTGGGTGGGGTAGGAGTTTAAAAAAGGATAAGCCTTGAAATTGTTCTTGACTCTTATTTATATCTACAAAAGTCAAATACATTTCGTGCTTATGGTTGTTTTGCAGATTAGCAGATTATTGGATTTGCATATGTTGTTTCCTATAATAATATCTATGTTTTTAAAGTATGTAGAATATCCAAAGTGTTCTTTTGAAAAACAATAACTCTGTGAAAAAAATAATTAAAAAATGATTCATTTCAAATGAACATGAAACCTATTAAATGTATTTGTATACATATTTTTAGCTATCACATCGTAGCATTTCAAAATACTATTTCTTAATCCTATTGCCTATATTAGACATTTGTAAAGATTTTCCACATCAGTTTTCTTTTCTATGCTTACTTTTAGTGTTTGGTATACTGGACTATGAAACTTATTCAACTGAATTCCTTCTTTATTAGATTACTAAAATAACTAAATAATGCAGTGTTTCTACAGGGAAGCAATATTAATCACGCTGATAACACTTTAAAGTGTTTACTTCATTCAGCATTCCATTCAGATGCACATTCAAGTAACTGTCGTATACAACAAGAAAATTACTGTTACCACTAGACACCGAATGATGCCAGAGAAGAATTTTAATATTTAAACCTTCAAAAATCTGTGCAATGTTAATCAGAAGTCGATTACCAAGCTTATAAACAATAGCTGTTAGTCACACAAGAGGTTTTAATTTCCACTCGAGCTTTAAGCAAAGAACATTTGTTTATACACAATTATTTTAAGCCAACAAGTAGGCTTATTCTGTGACAGAATATTTAGAAAGATTCATCAATTCTTCTGAAGAGGAAAAAAAATGATATATGGTGGTGAAACATTACCAACAGATCCAAAATGAATGTTGCTTGTTGTCTGCATCTTAAATTAGTTATTTTATTATACTTGGAAAACATAATTGTGAAGTAAATGTATTTAGCCTGAGCTTTTAATGCACACTTCAATACATAACTGCTTCATAATAAATAATTCTAATCACTTCACCCGATACAGGGGCGCGGGGGAAGATGGAGCTTATCCCATTAAACAGCACATGCAAGGCAGAATACACCCTGGATGGGACACCAGTCCATCGCAGGCAAAGTTGAATATATTATAAACTAAAGTTCTAAGGTTTGTTGAAATGTGTACTTGTCAGGCCATCCACCTCTTTTTCACAGTGGCTTCAAAATGAGAACAACACCGTAAGGAGAATAGATGCTTTAATCAGTTACACTGGAAGCCCACTGATCCCTAGAAATACATAGGGGGTCGATATTGCATGGCAAGACAAGTATAACCTGGTCAATTGTGCATTGTCACTTGAGGAATCTCATTCACTGTTGTAAAATAACATTATCCATATCAGAAATAGTAATACTCTGTAGGACTTAACCTGGGCTACACACACACCTTAAAGATTTACAGTATGCCATTTTGTAGGAAAATTGTAGGTATTTAGGACTATAGTGGTAAAAAAAAATGAATTTAAGTAATATTTGCCATTTTTTCGAGTACCTCGTGTATCAGTAAAAGCAACACTGTTAATGATGTTTCACTGGGATACGTCACATTAGAAAACAAATACCATCCACAGATAATAGCTCTACTGGTAAATGAATAAACAAGATAATTCCTTGCATCAGCTTATTGCTTTTGATTCCAAAGGTTTCCAAAACTCTTTGTATATAAGAGGTTCTACAGAAGTACAATGACCACTATATAAAGTAGGGGTATCAAAATCATTCACCATTGTGGGCCAGATTTGATTTAAATGTATGGCAAAACAGCATACCAGCCTTTAAAATGCAATAAACAACTATTCAATTTCACTAGATGCTGTAACAGTGTGTAGTGGGAGGCGCTGCAGCGAGCACCGGTAAAAAGTTAATGCCCCTGGAGAGGGGACAGAAGCACCGGTGTTAGGCTAGCAGGGACAACAAAAAAAAAGCAGAAAAATTAGCAAAAAGCAAAAAGAAAGTATTTCACTGTGCTGCGTTACCTCCAGGCTGGCCTTGCCCTATTTAACGGGGTCCAGCCTGGGAAAAAAAGAGAGTCGCTTGCACAGCGGTGACCAGACTGGACTGACCCTATTTAGCGGGGTCCAGTCTAGTCAGCAGGGTGCGTAAGAATAACAAAACAAGAACTTAGTGCGTAACAAAAATGCATATGTACGCCTGCACCAGTGAAAGTGCGTGATGGGACAGGCCAAAAGAAAAAGAAAAACCTTAGGCAGCTGCAATCCCCTCCGGGACTGTTAGTGAACCCCCCCATTCCAGGTATGACCTTGCTCATCCCGTCGGAGGGTGACAAGTGTGCCTTTTTAGCACCCACCCAGCTGGGACTCATCAGCTGGAAGCCAAAACAGCTGAGACTACAAAGGCGAGGCGTCGACCTCTACCAGGGCTCCGCCTCCACACTGGAGACGCCCCCCGCGTAATGCCACAATGCTAATTTAGCAAAACTGACTCATTCTCTTTTCTGAGTATTGGATGTATTTTTTACTTTTATGAACCATGATACATTACAGTATTTTGTACAATGCAGTTCTCTGCTCAATTAAAAATGATATGATCAGGACCTTTCATCCAACAGCTGGTGAAAATAAAGTGCAACTATACATGCCAGGCATACGTTATACAATTTACAATTATACAATTTTTTTTTGCCATTTACAAATTGTTAGTACATCTTCGATACTTCTCTTTGTAGCTACCTCCCTTTTTGATCTCACTTTGTGATTTTTATTGTTGAACATCCTTCATATTTTAACATCATGTTCATAGTGTGTTACAAAATAAAACAAAATAAGGAATGCATTTTCCCTGGAGGCTATAAAACTTGCAATGCTGTAAAACCTGAAGTTACAGAAAGGATTGAAAAAGGCTAAAGGTCAAAAGATATTTGCATTTCCTTGATTTTTGCTGCACTGTGCCATTGTTATACACAGTTTACAATTGTTATACCTCTTATTTGTCTCATTGACTATTGTACTTGTTAAACTAAGGGGGCTAATTATTTGATTCTACATCATTTTGTATACAATTATTTATTAAATGAATAAATGTAAATAACTACCAGAATCACGCAATAGTTTTCTTTTTTAACAGATCAGTACTTTTAATGGAACCATGAGCAGCATCGGGCAATTTTTAAGACAAAGCTTTTAATTTTGAAGTAATACGAATTTAATCTTCACTAAACAAAATGTTTTATCAACAGTTCTGAGGAGCAAATTACCTTTGTAAAACGAAGAATGGGTGAATATGTATTATGTATCAGGATTGAAATGCATGTTATACTTTCTGTGATTAGTGATCAACATCACCTGTAAACTCTGCTTGAGGGAATATTAAGTGCTTACATGATCATTAGTGAGAAATGTTTTCCTTGTTTCATAATGAGTAAAGTTTGATTTTTTAAACTGGGAAACTGACTCCACAAAATGCAAGGTTAAGTGTTGTTGCCTGACTATACGCTGAAAATGCATAACTCCATTTGGTAGATAACAGCAATGTGAAAAAAAACATATTCCCTTGTACAGCTATTGCTGTTTCTCTTTGGAAAGTACTGTACCAATCGGCACAAATCAAGTTTGTTCGATGAAGACATAAAACTTTTCCATTTCTCTTGAACCATACAACTTTATTATTTTCTTCTTTTATGAAATTTCTAGACCCTTATTACTATGTTTGAGCATACCTGTAACAAAACAGTTCTTTCTGGACCCTATGCGGATGACACAATCCAGAATTGTGAGGAAACACTAGGAAAAAAGTAATGCCGGAAAACGTGGATGAAAACAGGGGGGGCGTGTCCATGCAGTGCTAGTGATCCAGGGAGGTGTGGCTGAGGCAAACAATCCAACGAATAAATCCAGGGGAGAATCCAAAAAACAAGCAAGAGTCCATGGCCGGGTAATCCATCAAAAACAAGGAACTAAAAACAGGTGCCGGGTCGGGACCAGTGGGGGGAACAGGAGCAGGAGCAGGAGCAGGAAGCTAAAAACATAACAGAGCCAGGCGCAACCAGGTCTCGGGCTCGCACGATGTGGAAATCAGATGCAGAGCCACGATTGGCGACTGCGTCTGGCTTTTAAAGGGACAGGAAGGAGACTGGAACAAGGGGCAGGTGCGGGGAATAATACAAACAAGGAAGAGCCGGAACGCCCTTAAGGAGGAGGGACTACAATCGTGACAATACCCTTTAAAGATCATAAAACACACACTTGATACAGTTTCAGTGAAATCAATTTTAGTATTTGAGTTTACTCCAAAATTAGTAGGAGATAAGAGGAACTGTGCACACAAGTCTTTGTTGTCAATTTCCCCCCCATTGTTTTCAGGAAAAAAAAAACATTCAAATTCAATCTACTGTATGAAAACATCAAACAGGGGCACCTCAATTGGATGAAGGTAGAGAACCATAGGGACTGCTGATCTTGTAAGACTTTTGCAGTAAAATGACCAATGGCACTTGCTTTATGTGTAGGTTAAACAGGCCGAGACAGGACACTAGTTTAACCATGTCTGATGGTTTTGACAGGACCCTACCATGAGTCATATGTTTGACAACAGTGATACTGAGGATCAGATAGTGAAGTCAGAAATTACTTCACTGATTTAATTCAGGGGGGGTTATAGGCTTGTGAAATTTTGCAAGCCCAAATTTTGCAACTTTAGCCAGAACACATGGATTTACACCCCGTGTATTTTATATAGTGTTTATACACTTTTACAAGCTGTGCCATGGGAATCTTTTATAGCGGAGTCATGACACTGGTTTAATGTCTCATCCAAATGATGAATTTTTCTACCTTTCTGCCCAGTCTGCCCAGTCCTAATGAGGCACAACCTTGCTTCTCTTCTGAGATCTGATAAGAACAGTCAAGAAGAAGGTCATGCTGCTGGGTTTTATGGCGTCTTCTTAAATGTAACCTTAATCATATTATTAAAAATATATTAACAAATGTTGTGATGTAATGTTCAGTTAAACCATAAAATAAAAATATCATTCTTGCATGAATAATTCTCAAGAGATTATTTGACAGGACAGTGGTTATGAACTGTTAGCTTGAAATATTGCATTTTATATCTTGATATATTTTTTATTATAATTTATTTTATGTTTCTTTTCATTGTATTATTGAATCTGTCTACGTGTTTTGTTACAACATAAGTAGAGAGAATACAACAGACCCTGCGTTATAAACCCCTTCTGTGGTTACAGTACTGTTACCTATAAAAGTGTGATGAACTAAACTGTAGCAGTATCAGTGTCAGTAGTTATTCTCATTTCCAAAATGCATAATAGACACCTTTTGATTTTCTGTGACTAATTGAAAGTGTTATTTACAGTACACACATTGTTATCATGATTTCAGTTTTTGGTTGTAGAATTGTTATTATAATGCCATAGGTTAATTCATCATCATATCTGTACTTAGCTTTTCATCATTCCTGTCACTGTTCACAGCATACTGTAATTTACACAATTTTGTATAGTGTTTATGCAAATACGTAGAATAAAAATAAAACCGCAATATATTTCTGACACTGTTTATGAACGTAATGTAAAATATATTGTCTGCTTATTGCGTTTAAAACATTTTAAAAAATACTAATCAATGTAACCTAGTCACAAATCAGCTTCTTGAATCACAGCATTAGACAGAGACCTAGCTTCAGGGAGGTCTTTCATATGAGGCATGTTTGTTTAGCTTCATGGTAATTTTCACGTTCTTTTTCATCTTTGTCTTATTAGCCTTACGGTTTTTACGCTTTAATTAGGTGTATCGCAGTAATCGCTACACCACCAATACATTTTGCTCTTCCCCTCTGTGTAATATGGCTGAACTTCTTTATGTCCTTACGGCCTACTTTTCAGCAGGAGCATGTCTCCATATTGAGTGTATCAAATCCAATCCTACGCTGTATTGTGGTTAGCCCCGGTTGGTCCTGTTCTAAGATTTTCCCTCCTTTTCTTTTGAAAAAGGCATGTTCTGTTACCCTGCTGGTGGCCTGAATCACCTCAATTTGTTCCAGCAATCAGCCAGCAGCTGCTCAATGTGGGAGGAGTGGGGACCACAAAACAGAGCAGTAAGCCTGACCTCAGTTTGAATGCAACAGTCCAGGCTTTTTCTACATGACCATTCGAGCATGTGCAAACAGATTTTCTGTAGCACAGAGGAGCCTAGTGATTTAAAGCAAGTTTTCGTCTCTCTTTTTCAAAAGAGTATAAAGCCAGAGACAGAAGACAGAGCAGCCACAATCTTAGTAACATCTGTTACCTTTCAGACTAGTCTTGATTAAGGACAGTTCTGGAAAAAAAAGGAAGAAGGGGGGAGGTGTCCACAGTATTAGTTGAACAAAAAATACGTTTTTCTCCAGAACAGTAACTTAGGTTCTTGTTTCTTCCAACACATACAGTTGGATTCTTTTTAGTCCTTTTGTCATTCTAAATACTTAAAAAAAAAATAAGTCTTCTTGCTTTAGGAAATTTAAGAGTAACAAATCCTCATCTAATTATAAAGCTTAATAAACTCCATCCAAAGGGAATACTTATTTTTGTTTCCTTTGGGCGTACATTATTTCTGCTTGACAGGCTCAATGGCACATCTAAACAAATCTTTTAACATATTTTCACACTTATTACTTCACAGTACCTTGGGTATTCCTGTTGTTTCAATTTCAGTAGATGTCTGTAAGTGTTTGCCTAATGTGGAATAGTGTTTTCTATAAATTAAGAGTATAAGTAGGAATCAGATTTTCAATAAATTCTGTAATCATCCAGCACACTATACATTCATTAATGCAATTTATTTTTTATGAAAGTATACTACAGACTGGTTATTCAGTTCTTTTAAAGGGCCACTATCAACAAAAAGTAATTATACCATTTTAATTATTTTCATAAGCTATAACTTGACAATTAAAATGATCATTTTATTTAAGACATAGTATTTATTAGCATTAGGATGTCAATGGATTGAATGTAACAATGATTGAAAAGACTGTTACTGCCTTAGAGCTAGTACTTTTTGGGCAACAAAGGACATGAATTGTTTCATTTTTTTCTTCGTACTACTGTATGATAGCACAACTGCTTATTGTTCATGGATTAAGACAGCTCCTTCACAGACAAAAAAAACCATCTTGAAGAGTCTTAACACTTACTGTCTGTGATATTCCAAGAGGAAAAAAAAAACTGCTGTTCTGAAAGAGTCATGTCAGCAATTTGTATAAAGGAGCAATATCCTAAATTTAAGCTTCAACACACAGAGATCATCATATTAAGTGATAGTAAATGCTGTGCATCATCCTAGAAAAAATGTATAGACATTTTAACTTTTCTATTTAGGCGTTCTGAAGATTTATCTTACAAGACACTGGAATGAAAAAAAATAAAATAAAAAAGTATTGAACTCCAATCTGTAAAAATATTGAAAACATTTCTACATGCTTATACTCACTTATTCTTATACGCATATGTATATATATAAATTTAGAATGTTTTAGACATAATGTAAAATGTCAAATTCCACTATCATTCCAATGTTATTTGTTGTATAAAAGAATTGTGAAGCAACTTTATTAACATTTCATATTTATATTCTTTAACTTGTGTATGGAGATCAATATTTTGTGGTCTCATGGATAATAGACTTCTCTTTACATAGAAAACTGGAGGTGTATGTTATATATAATTTGTTTTCTATAATAATACTATTTGTTGATTTTAGTTTTCTTGTACCCCATAGACCAAAAATCACTATTTTGGTGTTGGATGTGCTATTATCTGACTCCACTCAAAATTCTGCAAGGTGCAGATTCAACAAGTAGCATTCTAGATACTGCTTGAGATTGGGTGGGCTTGAGTTAATCATTTTACTGTGCAACAGTAAACCTCTGTGCTATAGAGCCCTACATCACACCTCCAATTGAGGTTTACTGTTGACGACATGAAAGTTGCAGAGTAGAAAATGGAGAATAGTTCTACAATGTACATTTCAGTGTAATGTATGTACGTTGTTTTCCCGTTTGTACTGTATGTGTTAACCCAAGTGTTCTGGACAAATTTCCCCTTATAATCTCAATTTGTTCTGTTCCCTACTGATAGCTGATATGGGGTCGATGGACTGGCACGATTCGACTGCCATCATCTCAGTGGGTGCTACACAATGGTGGTGGTGGAGGGCAGTCCCCATTAACTGTGAAGTGCTTTGAGCGGAGTGTGGAGAAATGTGCTATATAAGTTTCAAAACACTTAAAATGGTTTGGACACATTATATTTGAATTATGAGGTGTAAGGTGCTTTTCTAATTTGAAATAAATGTTTTTTATTGAAAATTCAAAAGCTTTTCCTAACTTATAAACCACAAAAATCAAACTTCACTGAGCATTACTTAATGAGTCTATGACTCATAGGATGATCAGTATTTTTGTGTTCAGTATAATGTAATTATTTTCAGAACAGGAGTTTTCTGAACAGCACTCAGTGTGATTATAGATTACAAACAAAGTTACAGTACATCTACTGTTTAAATACTCTATATGTTTATGTGTGGGCATATGTGTTTTTTCCTATATTAGGTCTTAAAATACACTATTTGAAAGAAAAATAAGTGTTTTGGTTCTTGCTTTAACATTAGCTGGATGAAAAGTCCCAGACAAGAAACAGCACTAAAAACTAGCTGGATGAAAAGTCCCAGACAAGAAACAGCACTAAAAACTTTTAGTTACCTTATTACTAAACAGATTACATACTAATAAAGGTGATATGTATCCCCTTTCCTTTACATGTTTTGGTACTGTATAGACAAATATATAAACTGGTATTGTGGCTCTAAGAAGTAATGTTTTATAAATTATTGTCCACTACCATTAGTATAATTTTAAGTTCACAAGGAATAGAAACATGGAATAAGAATATTTATTTGGGAATGCTTAATGAGTTAGGCATAAGAGGATTTGAAGGGGATTAAAGTAAAGGATTCTACCCAGCTGGAATGGTGGTAGAAGTAATTGAGCTTCTGCTTGTGAGGAATACAAATGGGGAGATGAAGCAGTGAAATTACAGGGTGGATGCTAAGGAATGGGTACTGAATGCCTGTTGTGTTGTATTGGACACAAAGGGATGGGAAGGAGAGTAGAGGTAGAGGAACCTGCTGACTGAGGCGAAGGTGGGACACCAGATAGACCTAGTACCAACTAGGTGGCACCAAGAGCAGCCAAACGAATAACACAACATGCAACAACTAAGCCAGATTGGCAGACTGGCAGAGGAGAGAGCAACAATTAGATTCCATATTGAGGAAGAGAGTGAAAATAGACTTGGGGCCTGAACTGGAATTTCCAGATCACGAGGGTTTTGAGTAGAACGTTTGTGGATGTGATGGATAGATGAAAGTAGATACTAACTCATACTGGGGACCATGGGTCAGTACAGAGAGAAAAGAGTCCTAGAATACCTGCTGTCTGAGCTGAAGGTAAGGTGCTGGACAAGTCAGGGCTAGGAAAGCAGAGAGGGGACCAAAAGAATCAGAGCTGAAGGCATCAACTGTGATGTGATGTCTTTTGGGCCAGTAGGATGCCAGGGATAGAGACAGACAGAAAAAACAGCAGAAATTAACTTTACAGTGTGGAACTGGGGCTTGAGAGTAATTCAATTGAGTGGAGTTAGTTGTGGGCTTTAAATGGAACAAGAAACAAGAAAACACATGTAGAGGTGGGGATAAGAATAGACACATTAGACATTTCGGTACAAAACATAAATACGACAGAAGACCTGACAGGTAGAGGATCCATGCAGCAGACTGGTATCCAACAACATCATCAATGACATCTCCAAATTGAATATGTTTTTGTCTGCTACAAAGGAAATTCTTACAACAGATGCCTATAACAGAAGAGAGACGATTCCAGTTTTCATTTTCAAGGACATAAAGCAGAACATCAACTAGAATTTTCCAATGCCCCTATTCTATTACGTCTAACAACACCAACTGCAAATGGTTAACTTTCCATCTGTAATCTTCACTTATTTTAATTTCCGTGTGTTTACAATGATGAGCAATTAAAGTTCAAGTCTAGTATATTAACCTTCCATGTGTTTGACCACACATGTTGTTTGAACTTGTTCTGAGTAAAAAGAAGCCCAGAGAAATCTTTTAGTGTTGGGTAATTAGAATTCCAGTCTTGTGCTGCAGACATGAACTGCTGTGTATTAAGATTCTTTTTTAATGCATTTCATAACAAAACAGCTTAGTTAACGTTAATAATGTGAGTGATGTTTGTTTATTGTTGTCAGTGCTATTTTAGTGCTAAGGTTCAACTAACTTTCGACTAACACAAGGATTACAACAATAATTACATTTACAACATTACTGTTATACACGGTAAAGTGTAAATGGTTAAGACAAAGCAGAGCATTCTGTTACATTTTGCTTTTTCTTAACCATCTACTTTTCACCCAGTGAGTTAAAACAACAATTCCGTAAATTATTTTAATCCTTGTTTTATTGAAAATTAATTGAAGACCTCAAAATTGTCAACATTTTTCTTTTTTTCGCTGCACAAAATTAGCAGCTTTTTAAAAGAAGAATTTAAAAACTCAAAACTTGATTTCAAACTGAAAAATAATATTCCACATCTTCCAAATAAGCAGCTCATCTACTAGTGTACTCTGAGGGGCTCAGCTACTGCAGTCCCAGTATGTTAATGGTCTTGTCCATGGAGCTTACAAAGCACTCTTTAAGGATTTTATGGGGGCAATGATTTGTATCAAAATAACAGCATTGCAATTCTGAAATTTGTACTGTTTTGCCTTTTTACCTCTGTCTGAGAGCTAGAATATTTACCCCTGTTTGAGGCATGTACTGTAGAATAAGGAAGAGGTATCCTGAATTCTACCTACTCAAACTCCCTCTTCTATTTCCATTAAAGACATTGAACAGAAATCCTGTTGTGTCTTCTTCACCACTAGAAGGTGTAACTCACCACAGTTTCTTTCATCTTTTCTCATTCATTACTTTATTTTTTATATTTTGTGCTATTTTAGTCATCTATGAAGGACTTTAATACTGTATATACATCCTAAAGGATTTAGCTTTATAAATGCTACTATGAATGATCTCAGTGAATGTATATGTATTGTATTTACTCTATTGAAAAAAGGTTTGCCAGCTACAATGTTAACCTAATGACTAGGGTCAGTTCTGGAATTAAGGAAAGGACAGAGGCTCAGGTTATAGAGCTAATAGAACACATCTGTGTTACTATTGTTGTATTTTTCATCCATATACCAATATTCTGCTTTTTGTAATATCAAAAAAAGCATTTGCATTAAAAGTTGGCGGTGGTAGGAAGTGGAGCATTTGGTGGTTTTAATAGAATATAAGGCATTTACTCTGACCTCTAGAAATGTCTCCACCATAGCAAGTGCTATTACTTACCTGTCATACAGATTTAATATTCAGTGAGGATTTCAGACATGATTGCTTGACATGCGAGTAGCTGTAATTGAAAATAAACATTTACAATAGTGCCATTATAAAATATTTGAGTAGGGAGCTGTGTCAGTGTGCATTGGCTGCAAATTAGAGCAAGTAGAGGTTAATTCCACACTGAATTATATTCCACTCTGAAATATTCAATTTGTAACATTTATGAAAGCACAAAGTAAACGACTCAATTACAAAGAAATGTCATCAAATTCTGTCTTAATGTTATATATATATAATTTAGATTATTTAAAAAAAATATAATTTTGTTCAGGACAAAGAATTAATATCTAAATAGGTTATACACTTCTTTATAGATAATGTACTGGGCATGGTGGATTATAATATGCTGCTCACTGTTCAGAAGTACATACAGCCTGGTTTACAAACCCACAATTGCCTTTGACATCTTTTTTTTTACCAAAAAGTGGTGTTTTTATGCTATAGTTGTTTTTTAAAGTATTTTCTTCTATATCTAATAAGATTTTTTTTCACCATTCACGAGCTTGTAGCATCTGACTACTATTTAGATCCTGCTAAATACAGACTCCAACTATTTGAAGGTATTCCTAAAAATCCCAGAGGTAGCAATGAAACATCATGAAAACCACACAACTACAGTCCCTCGAGGTTTGTGGCACCCAAGAAGAAGGTTGTTCCCTGTAACAGGATGCTACAGTATGTGGTCGCTTGCGGTGAGGTGCATTTAGGGCAATATGCTACAGTGTTAATTTGTCCGCCTTATACTGCAGTGGCTATTTTTTTTTTATTTTGTCTAACTTGACAAGCTCGAAGAAAGAAGAGAAAGAGAATGAAAGAAACTTTCATTTTCTCCTAAATCTCCGAGCTTTCAAATGCAAATATCACCTCGCCAAGAGATAGATTGGTTTCAGCCCCACCTCCTTCAAGCCCTTTTCTGATTCCCCCCTTTTTAATTCGTAGGATTCATTCTATAGATACTGACAAGTGGGAGTTCTGTTGTGGGTCACTTTGAATAGTACCTAGTCATACTAGAGTGGTAAAAAAGGCTTGTCTCTTTTTTTATTATTAGTCTCAGCTGAAGTGGCATTAGGAGTTGAGGCGGCTGAGCATGATTTGCTCACAGCAGTCCGGAGCTCCAGAGACCATCAGTTCACTGCGCTGTGTGCGCTTCGCGTTGAAATCTACTCTCAGCAGCTGTAAGTTCTCAATGGAGTTAATAGCAGCTATCGCACGTATGTAAAAGGACACGGGCATTAGAATCACGCCGGATCGGTCTGTTGCAGCATCCGAGAGAATCAGAGTCTGGAGGTAAGGTTTCCAATGCGTTTCATTTCTTAGCTCGTTGTCTTATGTGCGTGGTTTGGATTCTGCCGCAAAGTGATTTGCGCCACAGAAATAATCCGACATCTGACAGTGGTCTGTACAGTATATAACCTAAATGAGTTGAATTTGGAAGAGCAGAGGAAACAAACCAACTATATACTGTATAAGAAGCGTTCAAGCAGGTACTTTATCATCACTGAGCCCTATCACTACACTCACGCATGTAATGTTAAAAGAAAATAACAATTACAGAACAAAAGTTTTGTTTGTCAAATTCATATTGTTAATTCAATCTGGAAAGTGAATCTAATACAAGAAGAAAGAGGACAAAAGGTATTTTAGAAAAGCTTTTCTCCTAAAACAGGTGTTCCTACTCTATATTTGGATAGTTGATAATGTTAGATTCGAACGTTTTCCACATTTACCACTGCACATCTACAATATCTTATGTTAACATATCTCTAATTCTTTCATTAGTATTCAGTGGAGAAGGTTAGCGCTGCAGTGCCTTTTCGATGTTATTGACCCACGTTTATTCCCCCCTCTTTTTTTGGGGGTATGTAGAACATAAGGGGTAGATTCGGAAATAATACCCTTTCTTTTTGGAAAGAATTTAAAGAGACACTTCTTTCTATATGTTTACATTGTTTGAGATTATGGTTCAGGTGAAATAAGGCGCATACAAAATACTGCCAGGTGCTTACAGGCATTATAGTTTATAGGCGATATTTTCTTTTCTTACTCGTGTAAAGGAGCGAAATACTGGGCAGTGTTCTTGATTTTATAGGTACGCAGCCCGAATACAAGTAAGGAGATGAGCAAATGGAAGTTCACCTTTAGATTGTTGAATTGTAGTCATCAGTTTCTCTCCTGCTTTATTCACACATGTGTTAAAACTATGGTGGTGCTGCTTTACAGATAGTTGATCGTTTCCCGTCAATTCCGCTACTATGTTGATTTAGTTTGGGAATTTAATATTTATTTTCTTTGCAGGTCTGATGAGATAGTCATGTTTTCAATTTGCTATATTAAGATCTGTTTAGAAATATAATCCTTATTCAAGTAGAAATTATTTACTTAACCTTATTGCTTACTGGTACGATTGCTCGTCGATATTTACGTTCTTGGTCATTCCATGTTAAGGCGTTGAATGTATAAGTTTAAACTAATTGTGCAGAAGACGTTTTATCTCCTGTCAGGAGTGAAGTAAATGCCTAAGTCAATGTCAGAACAGCTAGTTCGCCTTTAAAAAACACGCCAGGGTAATAGGAGAGACAAAATGATGCCAGCCTTATTATTTCATTCAGAATTTAAAGATCTTTCTTTAGGGGACAAGAAAAAATAAAACAAAAAATACATTTTCGGAAAATATATTAATGGATAGACGCCAAGAGTACATATTATACACCAGCTTAAAAAGTAGCCATATTCCTTAACTTTCATAAGAAAACTATCACAACTTCTTAAATATATATTTTTAACATCGAGAGAGAACAGAAAAAGACAAGCATATTTAAATTTTAAATATCTGATTTTATCTTCGCGCTACAAGTTCCCAATTCTCAACATTATACATTTTGCGTTTCTATAGTGGTTTATATTATTTTTGCCTTAGAATTTAACCAAAAGCAATTCGCTTTACTTCCACCAGGTGGCGCAGACATTAGATTTTAGGGTAAAAGATGTTACTATTTATTTCTACTGTTTCTTTTTCTTACAAATCTTTCAACAAGGGGCCGTTAGTAATAAGATGAACACAATATCTTAGAAAATGAACACAAACACCTGTTTAATCTTAGATTTCTTCAGTTATACAGCTGTCTTCAGCAGCCTGAGGGCAAGTTACTCTGTTTTATTACTATATTAGTTAGTTTTTATTTAAAAATGCTATGCCTAAACAAAAAGTACACTAAGTAAGCATAATGTTCCACAATGTTCAAGCAGTGCTGAGATTGTCCTTTTTTAATCTGCATGTAAAATGGTGTACATTAGCAGTGGTTAGGCAACTCGTAAAAAAGCCCGTTTTCATTTCAAAAGTTTGATATATCCAGCTGCTAAAATGCAACATACAATAAGAAAAAAAAATATTTTACTTCATTCTTTAAGTCAGATACAAGATATTTAACATTTAGACATTTATACTAGAATACAGATTTTTTTTACTAGCACTAATTAAGTTTTAGGATGTCAATCATAGGGCATTTTGCCCTGATATTAGAAGATACATCATGTAATTAGGAGCTGCTGCAAGATATCATAACAATATTAAAGAGGATCATGCAAATTTATTCAGCCTTCAGTGTTTTTTTTTTTCCAGCTGAGTTAATGAGTTTGAATGTTCATTCTATAATAAAAAGAAGGAATGCTCATTTGTCCTTAAAGAGTTTTTCAGGGTCAACTGTGAATGTTTTGTTAAATATATTGCATGATACATGCAAAGCTATGCACCATGACTTCTACATTTTCTTGTCCATAGACTATATTTCCCAAGTATTTTGCTTATTCCCTATCTTGAGATAAGGGATTTTAAAAAAATGTTTATTAATTATAATATTAGTATATAAAGTATTATAGAAGTATTAAAATACAAGTATGTGATGGAACCAATAGCATCTGTTGCATTTTAATGCCTCTCCAAATACTGTATATATATATAAGTCTGAAAATAGCATAATTGATTGTTTCATTTTTATCCTGAATATATCTTGGTCTTAAATATAATAATATATTCGGAATTATAATTTGAAAAATTCTAATTATGCAAAACATTTTTTTTCACAGAAAAATGTGAATTGATACTCAAGAATAATAGTACTTTTACAAATTAATGTTAATAATTTTAAAAGCACACAATTCGGATGGTCTATTTGGATTATCAGAAAATATACATTGTTGAAACTTCATAGTCTAACTAAGTAGTCTAATAGTCTTGATTTGCATCCACATGCTGCATCCCTGGATTAATGATTAGATAACCAAGTAGTATATTCCGATTTGCTAAAAATATCCAGACAACTGAGTGTTAGCCTATCTTTTCTTCTGTCTTGTCAAGGAATTGCATGCAAGACTTCACAAGGCAATAAGGCCCATCTAGTGCAATGATGCCATATGCTCTGAGTCTTCTCTCTGCCTCCTTTGATATCCAGATGCAAAGTACAGTATGTGTTCTCCATTTACAGAAGTCCCTTGTGGATGCTCAGGCCAGTTAGCAGTAGGGAGGGTCTGGTTTTCACTCATTGTGTCATATGGCAGTAGGAACTAATAGGCTTTATCTTCCTGTCGTGGTCTATTTGAGTCATACACATGTTCAAAGTTCAGCATTGTGCATTCTGTAGTTAAGAGAGCACATTCAGTAAGATATCAGTAAGGGGTGTTGTGTATATGCAATGAAAGCCAGACACTAATTATTTAAAGTGCTTTTAACTGCCTTTAAGATTGGTAAACATTCAGTCCTTCATCCATAACCTCAGACACCTTCATATCTATATTGCAAAAAGATGTGGGTGGAAAATTCATAATCCTATTTTTTTCATTCTGAAAATGTCACTTTGAAGTAAAACATTGTTTTCATGCTGGAAAGCTAAAAACGAACAGTTAACAAACTAGTTGCCTCTTTAATCATTATGATGATATTCACATTGGAAAAACATGTAATTAGAGCCTTTATGCACTTCCATATTCAGAAATAAGTGTTGTCAGTTTTTGAGTTTTTTTTTAATGAGAAGACTGTGAAAAGTTAGAAGGTACATTCATACTGGATTCAACACTTTTTTTCTATTAGACTTTGAACTTTTTTCAAATGCCTCTTAATATTATTCTATGTCCCTAATGCCTGTGATATGCCATACAGTATATGTATATCGTCATGTTAGATTTCACATGCTTAGGATGACAAGGTATAAGGTAATCTTAGTAACTTAAGGGAACAAAAAAACAATTTGCTTCTAAAAGAGGTGTTAGAGGATCAGCAGGATCAGCAGCCATATCACCCTGCAACTCATACCTGGCAACCCACTGAAGTAAAGCAGGTATGAGCCTGGTCAGTACCTGGATGTGAGACCTCCTGGGAAAAACTAAGGTTGCTGCTGGAAGAGGTATTAGTCGGGGCCAATAGGGGGCGCTCACCCTGCAGTCTGTGTGCGTCCTAATGCCCCTGTATAATGACAGGGACACTGTTCTGTAAAAAGGCACTGTCCTTCAGATGAGATGTAAAAAAAAGTCCTGACTCTGTGTTCATTTAAAATCCCAGGGTGTTTCAAAAAGAGTAGGGGTGTTACTGTACCCCGGCTTCCTGACCAAATTTCCCATTGGCCTTTACCAATCTTGGCCTCCCAATAATCTCCATCTACAAATTGGCTTTATCACTCTTTTCTCGTCCATACTGATAGGTGATGTGTGGCATACTGGCATGCTACTGTATGGCTGTCATTGCATCATCCAGGTGGATGCTGCACATTGGTGGTGGTGGAGGGGAGTCCCCACTATGTGTAACGTGCTTTGAGTGGAGTGTCCAGAAAAGCGCTATATAAGTATAAGGAATTATTATTATTATTTATTATCAGTAGGTGGCAGGACATCTCTGTTGTGATAGGAATTTTCCAATGCCATTATATAGTAACATGGATCACTGTGCTGCAGGATGTGCTTTGCTCCAGAGAAGATGTTCAGACGACTTGAAACCACCTTGAAAACATTTGAAAAAGTAAGCTTAGCCTGGTTCTCTGGATATATTACAATCCAATATTCTTATTTAGGAAACTTTTCCCTTATCAGCTGTTTAGTAACCTGCAAAGTCAATGTTAGCGAGGTTTGATAAGTATTTGTTTATGCCCATTCCACCCTGAGTCTGACCAATCATATCTGATCTCAGAAACTCAGCAGTGTCTGGGTTGATTAATCCATGATGGGAGACAACCGTTGAATATAAGGTGCAATATGCTACAATTTTGGTCAACATCTTATAGAAAGGGGCTGCTCTGGAATCAGTACAGAGAAGACTGAACAGATAAAGCCTTGGTTTAATGGATTGTCCTACACTGACACGCTGAAGAAACTGATCTTTTTTAGTCTTGAAAAAGTCTGTGAGGGGGTTTAAATCATCCAACAATCCATTTGTACTTGTTTCATCCAATTCAGGGTCTCAG
This sequence comes from Lepisosteus platostomus, assembly GCF_059453375.1. NCBI lineage: Eukaryota > Metazoa > Chordata > Actinopteri > Semionotiformes > Lepisosteidae > Lepisosteus > Lepisosteus platostomus. Next base: position 48,503,343 of record NC_142618.1, on the reverse strand, counting down.
GGGAGTATTGAGGCAGCAATATTATTCGTTGCACCACCATGCCACCCTGGACTTAATACAATTTAAAAAAATTCTCACTGGTATCGACTTTAGAATAAATGAAAACCAAAGGAAACAAGCGGAAACTTCATGAAAATGCATCTACCCCTGAAAACAGGAAGCACTTCCTTACCCAAAGGGATGTAAGAGTATGGAACCAGTTAACTCGCCATGTTGTTGAAGCTGATATCCTGGCTTCTTTTAAGAAATAGCTGGGTTAGATCCTTGGATCCTTAAGCTACTACCAAAAGTACAAGATGAGCCAAATGGCCTCCTTTCATGAGTAACAGTTCTTACTCTATGTATAACTACAAGCAAGACAATAATCTGCATTACAATGTAAACATGCCAACATGTTCATACTAACCATATGAGAAAGGCGTTGCAATATTTTAGACCTGAGAGTCTTATTAAGTTCAACATTTTACTGGTGAGAATGTTATTTGTTTTCTTAAAAAAATCTTAAAAAACGAAAACACACCTAAAATGTTTGAGGTGTTTTAATATTAACACAGTTTATACTTAAAGAAATTATGCAAATGATCTTACAGTTTACAAAAAAGACTGGTATGTACCCTCATTTATTATGATCATTACCTGTGTAAAACAGGTTCCTGTAAAATTGATATTAAGATAGGCAAGGAACTGGTGATGCCAGTGGAAGTAATACAAAGGCTCCTGATGCAGTGCCAGCATCCTTTTAGTTGCTAGTGGGACCAGCCAAACCAAATCTGTTTATGCCACTGAAAAAGGCTAGGAGAGAACAAGAAAAGTGGCCAAAACAGACATCTGTTTGTAAAACATCATAATTGGACATTCTTAAACAGCTTAAAAATGAATCACTGGATTAAGGTATTTGAAAGCTGTACTATACTGTATATTGTTCCAAATTGTTGTCTCATTAACTTGTTTTTTATCTGTAGCATTCAAATCTTAATTCCAAATACTAACATTTGGTTAAAAACTTCAAAATACTCATACACAGAAAAAAGCTAGTCAATTTGATTTTCCTCCAAATGTATTGGGTGCTTAGAGAAACTTGTCCCCCAGGGGAGGTAAGAATTGCAGAATGAAAGCATATGTGGAGAATGATAGAGACGCCAGTTAGCTAGTATTGAAATTACAGGTCCTGGAATAAGTAAAGACCATTAACAATATCTGTTAAAAATGTAATATCCTTATCACTCTGATGTGAAGCACAGCAAGAGTTTTCCTGCACTTCGAGTCTTTCTACAAAATGTCAGTTCATAAATAATTGTACTGTACTGTATAAGGAAAAAACCAACAATGCAATGTCTTAAGGCAGAAACAAACATGGGATAGACAATTATAAAAAGTTATTTCTGTTTTTATATGAATTTGAAATTTGGGGTATGTAATTTAGCCTGATACCCTAAAGGAGGACAAACAGTTGTACAACTGATCAAATGGAAGTGAAGTGAGCTTCAAAAGAATTATAGAACTGAATCAATCCCTCCAAGTCAGTACTCAACCCGTTTTAAAACGTTACAGTAAACCCTCGGTTGAATAGAGTACCACTTATATTCCTGAATTTTAAACCGATGTAGCACTTTTACCTTTTTGTACCTTTTATCTGTGGATTTTATCATTATTGCAGCAAAAGCACAGTACAGTAGTTCTGATTTCACAGACAAATTTATCCTTTAACAGATTTTGTCCTTTAAACCCAAAGTCCATTAAAGCAAAGTCTTTTAAACCGAAGATTTATTCCAATAAGATTGTTTACCATGACACCATCTAAGGTACAGGGTACCTAAACTATTTAGTATCTAAATGCTAAGGTTTCTAAATTGTCTGACCAGTGGCACAGTCAGTGATAGATTCCACTGTAGAGTTGAATGGCAATCTGTCTTGATACTTTAAAGGGGGAGAAGGGGGAATAACAGACCTGAAAGAACAAAAGTGAAGAAATGCATTCATTTGTTTTATGGAGGTGCTTTCAAATGAGTGTCTGCCTGTTTGAAAATGTTAATAAAGTTATTTCCAGTGAGAGTAACTGCATAACCTTAAACACCCCCCAGTATCTGAGGATTTGAACAGTGGCAAAATCAAAGAGGCTGACATTATCAGTTGCCAATTTAAAGCTAATAGTGCTGAACAATGAGCCAATTTTATACTCTTGTGAAGCATTTCAATTATGAAAAAATAGCTGGTAAATAAGGTAGGGATTGGGAGAGATATAGAGGAATATGCAGTACAGAATACTCTTAACAGAAATAGCCATAGAAATGTAAATTAATAATAATTGCTTACACTTATATAGCACTTTTCTGGGCACTCCACTCAAAGTGGTTTACAGGTAATGGGGACTCCGCTCCACCACCAATGTGCAGCCCCACCTGGATGATTAAGCTTTTTCCCCCATCTCTTCTCTACTATCACTATTAGGTACTTCATCTTTTATGAGATCACATCAGCCCTATTACCCGTCATATTCATTTATTGTATTTTATTTGAATGATCATTTTAGTTTTGTAAGGTACTTCCCGATAAATGATAATTACAGAGAAATTTCAAACATCATAATAGTATAGGCATCATAATGAAGAAAATGTCATCAACTGTTATTTATATAATTACTGAATATCTTTCAGGACATCTGGATTCTTATGCTATTAAAAAGTCACATGCATAGACAGCTCTAAAAATATATACAAATGTGAGCTCTCAAATATATTCTGTGTGCCTCAATCAGGCTGGTGCAAAACCTGTTTTAAAAATGTTTAAGGAGTGCATTGTCAGGGGACAAAGCTCCTTGGAGAATAAGGAAATTCAAACAGACAGCATAATAGAATTATAACAGCGTAAACTCCTTCCACATTACATGACTATCTGGAGTCTGCCATGATTCCCCCCTAGGCTTGGTCAGATACTTAAGACTAATAAAAATTGAAGGAAGCAGCATGTCATGTAGCATTAGACAGAGAGAATGAATAATGCAGGAGAATAATCTAAATCCTAAAAATACTCCCATTCTTCCATACAATTTTGTCTCAAGAAAAAAAATGGGACGTAAAAAAATGAACAAAATCACCCTTTTAAGTTTGCCCACTTTATGGAAATAAAGGTCCGATGTACTGTATTCTGTCAGGCATGGGTAAAATTGAAAAAAGACTGAGAATATCTGAAGCTTGGGATTCAAGCAGGCTGAGCTATGTAAATCTCTTTTGAGGTTCACACTTTTAAATTTGTTTCCAATGGCTGAGAGTATGCTGACCAAACTCCAAACTTATCAGTTACTAAGTGCTTGTAATCCTGTTGTAAACCAAGCTTTGCAAATGAGATTAAAGGGATTAGATAAAAAATTTCCATACCATAGTCACCCTGGTTTTCTTATCCGTACTAGTGAATTCAAGATCAAATCCTTTGAGAGGGTTGATGTGACTATTCTTCCAAGGTGCGGAAGACATTGTCTGGGGCCCCTGTATTGAGTATGTAGAATACCGAATACCACAACTATGGTAACACCCCTTTTGATGTGTGTTTTCTCTTGAATTGCAGTATTGTCATCTCCAAAAAATCTTCAGGGAATTAAAAACTTTATCTTTTAGAAACTAAAGGATCCGTGCATGGATACAAAGTTACCAACCCTTATTATAGAAAGGAATAGGATCTTCTAAGAAACATAAATCCTTGGATCATTTACTTTGATACAATCTGATAAAGCCCAGTGAGCAGTATGCTTTTATCTTCTTCATTTCATTTTAGGATGGTCTTGTGTTTCTATCAAGATAATGTCTTTAAATTGAACATGAGCAAAGAACACATTTAAAACCTGAGTGTTGACAGATTCAGGACAAAAGATAGAAATGCTTCTTATGAGACGCAATACTTCTGTACCATTATAAAAGTAAGACAGAAGTAAAATTCTGTTGGTGCTCACTAGCACAGAATATCTGTACTTACTGTATGTTTAAGGTGGCACTGGACTTACTTGAGCTGCTTTTTTCTTAAGTTCATGCATTTCATTGTTACATCAGAAAGTAGGCTAATCAGAACCTGCAAAACAAAAAGAATCATAAAAAGATCCAATTAAGATCCCTTGATCTCAAAAAGTTCACAAGCACTTTTTTGATTTATAAGAGAAATTGGTCATTCTCAACAGGTTGTTTCCTCAACAGTACATGGTGATTTTCTTTTTCTTTTAACAGTGCATTATTTGCCAAAACCAATAAAAAGGAATATGATTTAAATATATGTACTTATAAATATACATCTATCTAAAAACAATAAACCAGTTATGAGTAAAATATATAATAGAATATATAATAAAGATGTCTGGATTTCACTGGATATATAAATAGCCACTTAAAATATTCTGAGAGGTATTACTTGAAGTTTTAGTTCTATTTTGTATAGTGTGAAAAAAAACGCTGTTCTAAAACAATGTGACATGACCAGGTCATGCTGTACATGAGTATTTATGTTTTGCAAAGAGTAAGAAATATTTCAAAGAATTAGGTGAATGTTTTAGAATTTTAAAAGGGTAATTTTGCTTTTTAAAAATTTTACATTTTATAAGCATTTCTTCATGTTTTCACACAGAAACATTTAAGAAATAGAACCATTGCCCAGCTTCACCAAGATGATTACCTGTACTTTCTGTGTTATTTAGTCTAAAAATATTACACACAAATTTTGATAGCAATTCACATGCTATAAACAATTCCGCTCCATAAAACATGAGGATAACATGTATTCATACCGCTCTGTATGCATTTCAAAATCAGATCTACAATTAATACGCTGCTTTGTAGGTATGCAATAGAAGCCTCTGAAGTTTATTTCCTTGTAAAAGGGGAGGCAACATACAGAAGACATTCTAATACCGTATGCAACATCAGTTCAGAGAGAACTCTAATGACTGTTAGCAAATGGTAATTAACTTCAGTAAGTTGGAGGATGACTATAAAAAAATCATAAAAAGATGAATTGACCACTTTTCACTGTAGTATTCATTATTAAGAAATTTAAGACTACTGTCACAGTGCCAACACTGCCAGGTAGGGGGTCTAGATTGCTGTGGGGCTTGCCACCACTCTTCTTATGCCAGCTGGCATAGGTTGTCTAATTGTGATTATCTGCAGTTGATGTTATGGGCACGTTGCTCCTACATATGTTCTATTAACCTCAGGTTAGGAAAGAAAAGCTGACCATGATAAGATCGCAGCATTTTCTTGAAGTCATGCCAATGTGCTTGTACCATCATGTGGTCTTGCATTGGCCTCCAGGAAAACTGACAATAAGGGATTGGCACATTGGAAAACAAAAACAGGAAACAACCATTGGCTTGAGGACTTCATCAACATAAGTCTGAGCAGTAAGTCTTCCCTCAGTATATACCAGCTTATATTAAAGCTGGCTATTCCCTGTATTATCATTAACCACTACATTAGTTGACTTGAACGATGCAACAGTCTACGGACATGCATTGCAGAACAGAGGTGAATGTGAGATTGTCCAACAATGAATAAAGACCATCCTCATTAAAAAAAAAAGTTAAAATGTGAAGCCCTCATCACTACAAATTGAAGCAGAGAAATTACCTTTAAAGGCCTTTTATGATCTGTAACGGACTGGTATGTATCCTGAAATTCTCTTGCTCCCATTGATTTGGGAGCCACCCTGTATTGAATAAGTGCTGCAGCCCTGTATTGGATACATGGTCAGAAACTGGATGGATGTCCTTATATGATTTTGGGAAGTGGAAAGTGGAAACCGTTTCCTGGAACGTCTTGATGCATTACACTGAATGTCAGTTCAGAAGATATTGTGTAATTCTGGGGAAAAAACAAAAACAACTCTCACTGCCCAACACAAGATCCAACTTTCCTTAATGCATCCTAAATATAAATTGAATTCCTGTTCGTATATGGATTTGTCCTTTATGGTCTCAGCCTTATATAAAACATTAAAAGTACTTATTAGTCTATAATTAATTTTTGTTAGTATTATCAAGTCATGCACTACCTCTTGAGGAATAGGCAGAACGCTTCAAAGTGCTACCCTTTTCATTGTGGAAATATTAAAACAATTGTTTCATCCTGGATAACTGTGGCACAACTGTGGTTCTCTGAAAGCACTAGGGAAAATTAGGGAAAATCCTCCTAAGTAAAATAATGGAACACAATGTATTGTAACACATCATTCCAAGAGACAAGTTCCTGTTTTAAATATTTCCCTTTTTAATTGGTTATAATAGAAAGTTCATGGATTAAAGAAAACAATACTGCAAATATGCCAAAGCAATAAATGTAGTTTCCTCAAATAGTCCAATTAGTTTTAAACAACCTTTTAGTGTGATATACAGTGCCGTAAGTGCCAGTGTATTAAAACCAAAGTACATCCATTGCTTTGAGTTCAATCTTCCAAATTAATTTTAGTTTAGTGATTACTGGTGTCACAGTAAAGTAGATAAAACATTTAAGCTTTAATTTGAAGACTCAAGTGCAAACACCAAATCATTTTCACTATAAATTAATTTCTTCAGATTTGATTAGTTTGAATCTTGCTTAAAGTTTTGATTCTTGCCGTGCAGGAGAAATTCATCAGTTCAAGTCCTGTGAATTCCAAGGCATCAAGAGGTTAATTTTCAAAGCATATCTTTGATGTTTGATGTATTGACAATTTACTCTGAATCCAACACTGGTCAAAAAAAGTACAACTATTGTAACTCATTTGAAAAATAATGTACTTGGTTTTTTTACTGCTGCTGGCCAGTTAAACTAAGCATATGCTTTACAAACTATTACCTAATAGCTAAATCCAGAACAAGACACTTTTGCACACACCATTATGTAGGAAGTCAGTAGCTCCCAACTTCTTTCTGTGACTCACACATCTAATGTACTTTTGATAGTTGAAGGTATACAGTATCTGCTCTATTTACAAGGATTGAAAATGGAAGATTCCATTACCCTTTTTTAACATGGTTGAAAATGTTCATAACATGAATTTCAGTTATGATCTTTTGCAGCTAACAGAAAATCTTATCACAGACACTGTTGTTCTGTAATAATGCAGTGCTTCTCATTTCATAGTCTTTAATCAGTTTGCTGCTATACATTGAAGATATTGTTTTTTACTATATATTACAAATTCTTGGGTTTTATTGCGCAATATAGTTCAATTCCCTTCTATGAAGAAGTCCATATTTGTTCTCATCTGTGAACCTAATAAATCCTGCAACATTGGTATTTTCCATCATGACTTTAAATGACAATAAGAAAGAAGCAATACTTTGTATACCATGGTTTCTGTCCATGTATTAGTATGTTAAATGTTTTGACTTTCTCCATTAGCCGAGTTTGGCACATTAACTAACAAAACCAAATTTTATTTAAAATGCTGCAATCATAACTATTTCTTAACAGCATTTAATAAAACAACATTTTTTTTCTTTCTCTCTATAGGTGCCTTTTACCCGATTTTCCCCTGTGAAGTCAAATTTGCATCATCCACTCTCCTCACCCAGTGTGCTACAAATGGTCAACTCTTGAGTCCTGCAGATTTCCTCTGGGTCAAAAAAAAGCCTGCTACAACTCCTGCAAATTTTTGTAGATTTCTTTAATTTCCTTAATACTGTAGCAAATGAAGTCAGTGACAGTAAACATCCAGACATTTCTGGGGATTGTGACCCTTCTCCTTTCGCTGTGGGAGGCAAGTTGTACTGAAAGCTCAAGCTCAGGCTCACATTTACATTCCCAGCACTCAGGTGCGACTCTGCGGAGGGAAAAGCGGAGTTGGGTGTGGAACCAATTCTTTGTACTCGAGGAATATACTGGCAATGATCCACTTTATGTTGGAAAGGTATGTGGACTTTCTTTTTTGTATCTGAGTATCTGAAGTGAGAAAGGGCATTTGTTCATCCAAATTAAGTGGATGTTAAAGCCTAAATAAAACATCTAACTGGAACAGTGCATGTGGCAATATCTATGGAATGTTAGCATATAATCATATGGAGAGGAAATGAAGGTAATGGATTTGCACCTAATGCCAGGGTAACCATTGTCAGCACTGGAATAATACATCTATATAATGTATTAGCCTTCAGATAATTTTATAGATATCATTGCCTTTCCATGCCTGACTATGTGTAACTACAAGAATGAACTACTATACATTGGCTTTGGCTCCTGGGTTTCATGTTTCAAGTTATGAAAAGAAAAACCCGTAGATTCATACTGTCCCATGACATGATGCAATAGAGTAGTCTAAAGTAGCACACATGGTTTTATGTCTTACTTAGTAGCTTGGCTCGGTTTTATTTTAAGGCAAATGCAGAAAGAATATTAAAATTTGTCTTTACTCATAATAGCTGCCATGCCAAATGATTGCCAAACTATATTGTAATGGACTACACTTTTTGAAAGCAAAATGGTTTTGGGATCAGTCCACGTGGTTTAATTTTGATTTCCTACACAAACAGCAGTGTTTTGTTTCAGTTCTAAAAAGTTGTTCTAAATCTACTTCAATACCAACATGCAAGCAACAGTAAAATAATCTCAGATGGAAAGCAACCCCAGTTCTGCATCAGTGGAGTTCAATCTGTTTTTCCTGAGGGAATTGCTTCATTCCACAATTCAAAACCAATGACTTGACGTACTTGCGCTCATGGAAACAATATGACGGTTTTCAAATTGTTTGTTTCACCAGTTTAAAACGGGTGGAAAAGAATGTTGATTTTATAGTAGTTTACTTTACACTAGTTAATATTAAATATCCTACTTCTCATTTAGCACTTATACGTTTTGCTTATGATATAGATATACGGCATATACTGTACACTATATACAGGGTTTGTATGAAATTTGAAACATGCCTGTTGTTGAATGGTAAATAGGAACACTAATCCTAATTTGAAAAATAGTGCTCCTGATATGCTCCTAAAAATATATATATATAGTTATTCAATGAGGTATGCCACATTTCCTACCAAAAACAAAACATTCAAACTGAACATTGTTTAAATTTTTATGAACAAGTACCTTCCAAACAGCCTGCCAGAAGAGGTCCCACTATTGTATTCTATCCAAACAGATTACCCTCTAGTGTTAAGAGGTTATTTATAGTTAGACACTTTATTTTAAAAAATGCTCTTAATAACGTCTTATATCAGCACCATGAAGAACTACGTTTATGAATTCAGTTAATGAAATGCTGGTGCATCAAGTAATTTACAATCTAAATTAAGGAACATTAATTATGAAGTCTTGATTGTGTACAATTATTTATCAGTCAGCATTTTAAAAAATGTTCTAGGGACTTATTAATGCACGTGCTTAAAGTCTATTCACAATGTGTATGAAACATTATACAATAAGAACTGGTTTTGCACTTGTTGGAAATATTACTGCAGCAATTAAGCTAAACAGCAAGCAGTAAATAGCCTATGGTGTAATTTACACCATACATGCTAAAAAGGGTTCTGGTTACAATTTATTGTTTTGAAAACGTTTTTGCAGAGTCAGCAAAATTCTGTTAGTTGCATTACTAGCACTGATTCCAAAATAAAAAGGGGTTCATGGTGAGGCACTGAATCACTAGAATTTATGCTGTGCATCAAAATGCACTACTCATTATTGCAACATATACACAAAGGTTTGGGGAAAAATGCCAATCTATTTTATAGCAGGTGAAATGACATTTTATTGAACAGTTATGACAGCCAAATTCATTATGTTTAACTTTTGTCAAACATGGTGACCAACAGAGATTTTGTGGGTGGGGTTACCGTGAATCTTCATAAAAGACTAATAGAGTATGGCCACCATTTGAAGCAACACGAACTGTAATGAGCAGCACAATGTTTAGTGTTGTACTGAAGGAATATTGATACATCTGAATGAGTCAGCCAGAACTGAGGTCTCAAAATTTGATTTATATGTGCCATGCAGTCAGGTAGATATCAGTTACTGGAGTGGAGTTCTGGAACAGGATACTCACTCAGACTCCCCATCGATTGGTTTTCTGAACACAATTAGCATATTGGTCTGCATGTCTGTCAAACTCGCAGACATCCATTAAGATGGTCATGATTCATTGCTAAAGAGGACTTGACCCTAATGCTGATGACCCACCTGACGTGTTCCTCCAACATAATGATGGCATGAAGGCATTGCTCTCTTGAGCTACCATGCCCTGTTTATCCTTTGTGTCTTTCTTGATTTTCACCAAGCTTGGCATTCAACAGTTACATCACATCACCAGGACACTCATCACTTGTGCTCCCTCTCAGATGAGGAGATTTTGTGTTAATACAACTATTAAAGTCACTTTAGTGCATCACTGACTGTCATAACAGATTAATCAAAATTCCACGAACACTTAATCGATATCCAAATCTGTACACTTTTAAAAATATGTGAAAGTAATTTTAAGCGTACATAAAGAGAATCGTATCTGCAAAGATTAGTAGTACGAGGATGAATTACATTTTTTCAGATATAACATGTCCTCTTCACTTACAGTAATGGGAAGATCTTGTGACCAGTCCCTTTCAAGTACCCTTATCATAAAAATAAAAATCAATCTGATAAGGCTTTACAATAAAAAAACAAAAGAGTCAACTCATGACTAAACTGAATAATAAAAACTAACATAAACTGACTGGAAAAAGGCCATGCTCAAAGAGATGTGCCTTGGAGGAATACAAATCTGCTATTTTCTAGGAGAGCTGATGAAATGTGACAGTATTTCTTCATCCTCAGTATATTCTATAGTACAACCTTAGATGAATAAAAAAGGCTGTGGTGTAATGCCTTATAGTTATAAGAACCCTGTTTTTCTTAAAGAGGGGTATCTAAAGTTGTCAAAACAGAGTATTATATAAATGTGTTTGTCTGGGATTATTAATATCAATATCTTATATGCTTTGATATGCCAGTACCATGCTGAACGTAATTGAAAAACATTCTGTTCTTAAGTAACTTGATAAAACAGTGGATCTTAAAACTTATAAAATGACTAGAAATGGGTATAATTTACTGATGTGCAAATGTTATGTACTGTGGTAGTGTTATTTTGAAGAAAATGGATTGTTGAGTGCACTACACCTAAAAAATAGGAACAGAGCTAGATTCTAGGAACTACTGCCACCAATCCACCATACTACCAATCCAACTTTCAGGAGCACTTGGCTAATTGTACAACGCCTTTTTGGAGCTTATGGTCACATAACTAAATTGGCATAGTCCTGATCAGAAGCATGCACATTTACAATCAGTCATATTGGAGAACAGAATGTTCAGTGATAACAGTAGGAATGTTTTTGGTTAATACTGGACAAGAAGAGAATTACCTATAGCATTTAAATATGTCAGTATGGTTTGAGTTTGATGAGCTTAAGCAAAATAAATGATCAAATACATCATAGCTAAAATACAATACTTTCAACAACACTTTAAGGGAACATCTCTAAGCGAATAAAAAATCTATCTGATAATACACTGAAATGTGTGTATAAATAGTAGTAATACCACTTGAATTTCAAGAAAGAAACATCCTACTTGTCCTCTATCCTTTTGGCTATGATACAGGTATTCAATCCTATACAATAATATTTCTGACCTTAAAGTTAAAAAATCAAGCCTTCAGTCAAAATGTACATTGAAGTAAGGTACTACAATATGCATGATCAATACCTAGTATAAACAAGCATACAATATTGGAGACTGCAGAGAACAATATAAAAGGAAAATAGGGATTGTCAATCAATTGTCAGATCAGTGATATTGTTTGGCAGTAATTGACAATGATGTACATTCGTACCCAACTCATTCCATGGATCTTTTTTTTATTTTAAGATTTGTACATAAGATTTGTTTAATGCAGGCAATTGATCCAGACTAGTGCATTAGGATTTTATACCTCTGATGTACAGGGACAGACATTATAAAATTGATAGCAATGCTATTAATGTAATGAAGTAAAGTAATAAAGGAATGCTAACTTAATGATGGCATTGAACATGTATATTTTTCTATCACAAAAGGGCATGCAGAACTGACATATACAAACTAATTCAACTATTTACAGTACGAATGTCAGAGTTTGTACAAGTTTGCAAAAAAGCATTGTAATTAAGAGTGTATGATTCAAGAGATATAATTGTCAGTGTTTCTGAAGGCAGACTTGGGTAATGCATTGATTCTGACATCAAAGGTACCAGAAAAGATTTATTTCTGAATTGCAGATAATTGTACATATAATAATACATATTGTACATTGCACATAATGTCAAAGAATAGGAGGCTGGAGCAGGTAGGACCCTGTGTGTAGCAGTCTCCCGTGGTGTCTGGTCAGGAGGTAGATAAGGTTCTAAATCAAAAACTAATAGAAAACGAGAGGCAAAGTCGCGGACGATTATGGTTTCAAGGAGTCAAAAGCCAGCAAGGACAGACAAGAGAAACGCTAGTCTTCAGGAGAAGAAAGTTGTAGAGCAGCTCGGGGAGGAAACCTAAATAGTGAGCGAGGTCCAAGAGGAAAGTGAGGGTTTAAATAATAGAGTGTGTGCGGTGCTGCTGCGTGGACGTTTACGTTTGCAGGAGCGCTTGCATTTTTGCATGCGGTTCGTTATACATATTTGGTGCTAAGGTGTCATGGTACACACATACCAGCCCGGAAGGTAGTATGTTCTATGATTAATTTGCAAAATATCACAACTGACAAAAAGGAGAGGAAGCAGGTACTTGGGATGTTAAACATAATTGGTGTTTGATGCAGATCTCAATATTAATGTGATAACCATTTTACACTTGTTAACTGTGTTTGGATAACTATTAGTACTAGTTATAATCCATTGCCCTTGTTCCCCATAAGGCAATATAACAAGACAAAATTGATCTAAAACACTTACAGTAACACACTGTTCAGTACTTGGTTTGCAGCTAGTTTCAGGTGGTCAGTGCAACAGAAATTATAGTCATAAGGATTAAAACAGTCCAAAGATAACTGCCAGACTATGGTTTGTAAACCTTAAGAACAAATTCCTCAACAATTTGCACTGCAATATTGGGCAGCAAATTGAGGTAACCTTGGTCACAGAGAACAAAAATGCCATTTTCTCTAATTGTTTAATCTATCAATGCCAGAGAGAGCAATTTGCACACAACTGTTGTTGACTGAAATGGTTTAATGGAAGAGGAGCAATTGCTTAGTACTTTCCAATTCCAATCAGAACTAGTTGGACAGGCTAGTCTTGCTATCCAGTGCTTTAGGGACACCATCATCAAGCAATCCTCTATTCAATGTATATACAGCCAGGTAGACAACTCATTTTCCAACAGTTCTTGCCCCAACATTGCCAGGATTACATCGACACATTCTTGTCTGTACACAGTGCTCAAGTGCTGGGATTGCCGCTCATGACACTAATAAATGATAAATTATTTCATTAGGCTTAACTATGCTTCAGTGTGTATCAGTCCACATTACAAATTGAGTAAAACTCTAGCACCTTACATTTTCTGTTTGTTGTCAACACCTTACACAAAGTTCAAAACCATACAAAGATTTGATCATCTACAGTGTAGAAGTCTAAACACTTGTCTACAAAAACACAAGGATAAACTATGCAAGCTGAGGTGATTGGGCATTATATTAAAGGTCTGGCTGTGATAATTGATTCAGCTAACTGGATAAAGTGATTTGGTTACAACACATAGAAGTGGTAGACCAATGTTTTTCCTTCCCAGGAATTAAGCAATAAAGCATATAATTTTCTCAATAATGTTTAAGAGGGAATGGTTCCTTGTGCTTAAAAAGCTGTGGAGGAATGAGTCCTAGAAAGTGTACTTGCTGTATCTTGCAGCAGATAGAGGTCCCTTGTGCGTGAAGTATTTAAAATTATTGATCTCCCTGCTCTTGGAAAGTACTGTCAATTTGTACAGTGTTTAGATTGCCTGATGTATGCAATGAATGCCATTAAGGGATCTGACCAAGCATTCATTTGAATAAGACCTAATCATGGAATTCTTCCTCTCTCTGATGGTAAAAATCTAATCTGATGTATCATTTCTATGATGTTCTCTCTGAGAGATTTGTGAACCTCAAATCAAGTACTGCAATTCCTTGGACAACAATTTGAAAACAAATTGTGTCTGACTTACGATTTATTAAACATTAGGATACATTCATGACTGGGCCATTAAACCTAAAGTACCCCTTTGAAGCTAAGCATGCCAGACCAGCAGCAGTCACTGGGCAGGGGCAATATGCTGCTACTTCCCACCTCTTCCAAGAGAACAAATCCAAAATTAGCAGTAATGCTTCAGGTAGCTTTAAAAAGCAATGACTGAATAAACATAACTAAATTGTTTCCCTTAAAGGCTACACTCTATAACAGAATATACTGTATACTGTATATACATATTTATAACTTTATTTTCCTTGATCTATTTTTCTTATACAAAACCTGGAACAAATTGTGACTAACATCATTTGACAGGGTTCAATTGACATTGTTTTTGGTGGTGTACCTATTAAATTATTGTTGAGCTTTTGAGGCTGTTTAAGCCATTTTTTGAACTGGGAACATTAGTTTCATGGTGTCCTGTTATGAAAGCTTTAATAAAATACATTTCACTCCAGGACTTTTTATTTTCTGCTCATGGGTAGACCCATCTCCTTTCATGTGTATTAAATCATTGTTAACTCTCTGAAAATTAAAAGTAAAGTCAACTGCTTAATTGGTAAGGCAGCACCAATATCTTAACCTTTCATGCATTTGAATTAAAATCTCAATCCTCTATCTACCTGCCTTGGTCTCCAAGAACCATTTATATACTTGATGATGGCTGATGATCCAAGTACTATATATAGTAATGTATAAATGTAGCAACACAGTTGGATGTGTAATGTATTTTGAAGTTTCAGCAATAAGTTGCTTAAAATCAACCTTCCTGTGGCAATTATTTCTTCAATTGAAGTCTGAGGATAGTTTTATTGCAAAATGGAGCCAGTCTCATTTTAACTCAATTTTGTAGTCCCCCCTCCCCCCCAGTTTACATTTACCAAAATGTAGTTTCAGCTATTGCTTTTTTTAACTGAGGATTTTGTATAAAAGTAATGTATAAGTAAAATGCTTCTAATGATCACAATTTAAATATTATATAATAAATCCACACTACACTACTTGTCACCAGAGGCAGTAATCCATGTTGGTGATACAATCCTCCAAACATTGCTAAGATAGGCAGATTTTTGCTAGGGTATTGCAATGAAACCTCAATTTCTCAGGTCCCCTCTGGGGACTTCTGGGTTGCTGGCTTCTTGGACAAGTCATTCTATGACTTGAGGTGGATACTTAAGGGCTGTTTTTTGAAAATTATTGTTTTAGCTGGCTACACGTTTGAAAATGTATGAAAATGAAGGTTTTGAAACCTTTTTTTTAAATCACTGTCTTAAAACTTGCTGAACTAGCTAAGTACACGTGGAGTACAGTGACTCTATAAAAAATCTCTAGGAAAAAAACACAGACTCCAAACCTTCCATCATCTTTCCCCTCTGAAGTCGGCCCTTGCCTATTGGAATTTTTTAAAATTTTTATTTTCATTTAGTAGTGAGAGCCCCTCCACAGTTTGAATAAAAAATAAAATAAAATAAAATATGGTTTTTGGATTACATTGATATAGAAAGAAATGTCTTATTAAGGCTTTGAACATTCAAGAACACAAATAATATTGGGTTGTGATTTTTTGTTTGGGTGCAACAGGTACAGTACCTAGTTCAAATCCCAGATAAGCCCATTTGTGCTCTTTGCTAAAGGCCAGGACACCTCCATTGCTCACCTAAAATCTCAAACACTGGTCTCAACTAGGAATCCAAAAAAAGAAATGGTGGTTGCTGGAGACTACATTTTTTGTTTGGTGTCTTGCTGGAGCTAAGGTACACTGTATTCTACACAGAACAAATTCAAACAACTCAGACAGAAATGTAGAACAGGACTAAGGCTCTGTTTTCTCAGGAATCTTAACAGCAGTGGCAGCAAAAGATGAACAACTATAAATGTTATTCTGTCAGCACAACACATGAATGTTGTGATGGGCAGAAGAAGGCTTCAACTTGCTTGCCTACTGGAATCCTTTCCATAGCAAAGACATCTGTATCTGAAAGGCATCTGCATAGATATGGCAAATTGCGTATAAATTAGATGTGTACCACTCATCTTGATGAACTGTAAAGAAATCCCAAAACATTTAAACAAGAATGTAACCCAAGTAAATCACAAATAAAGTTGCATTTGGAGTAAAGACCAAAGGAAGAACCAAAGGGAAAAACTGAAGATCAAATAATTTAGTGCTTATACCTAAATACAAAGATTATTAGGGACAGATTAGCTGAGATAGAAAATACCACATTAGCAGGTACTGTAATTCTGATGTTACTGAAGCATGGCTGACCAAATATGAAGATTAATAGAACAATAGTGAAAACACTGTTTTGATGAGATAGGAAAGAAAGTGAATGAGAAGGTGTGGAGTGCTGTATATCAAAAAGAGTACTCAGGCTCATGAACTAAAGCTAGAGTAATCAATAATTTCTGAATCAATAAACTTCTGATAATTAAAAAAAACATTCTTAGTGTTGTGTTAGGAGTATGTTATAGGCAGCCAAATGCAGATGTTGATTATAATTATATACTGTATAATCAAATGACAAATTTCCGTGCTTAAGAGTTCTTTATGGGAGACTTCATCCCCTCATAGACTGGGAAAATCCCAACTGCTGCAGAAACTAAAATGGTAGACATGACATTGTTAATGCCTGCTTTCTTATCCAGTCTGTCAGAACACCTACTGCATAAGAGAAAATGTTAGAAATCTTGGTTTTTCAAACAATTTAAAATGTCTGTGAGGCAGAGGTGAAAGAACAGTTGAACAGGCAACTGTTATCATAATGTGGTACATTTTGAAACTGTACAGGTTTAATTCAAATTAACAGACAGCAGGAATTAAGTTGGTGAAGGTTTAAGAAAAGGAAGAAAAAAGAATGGACATCTGAATGGCAAAAATTTAAACAACTTTCTAACCACTGTCCCAAAAGTGAATAAATCAATATTGAATTTTGTATGCCAGGAGGTTTAACAAATTGATTAGGAAAAATAAAATGGAAAAAAAATGCTTTACACATGATTAAAGAAAAGGAGTACAATGAATTGTAAACATGTAAAAAGGTTATTCATAAAAGCCAAGACAGAATTTGAACAACATTAAGACAAGATTCTTATTACAATTCCAGCTAAAAACGTTTTCAATCCAAGGTCTTCAGCAGTTTCATTAATCATCAATCGGGTAACTTTAAACTTTTTTTGTTAAATAAAGTTACAGTAAATCAATTATATATACACATTATATCTAAAATAAGTATACATAGCCTTCAGGTTTTACTTAAAAGCGGAAGGTCACGCTATGTCATCTTCTAATTGCAGGGTACACCCAACAGACTTAAAGTACAAAAGTCAGCCAGAGATCTCCAGCACTTGCCACTAATGTAAACCAATTAAACAATCCACTCTATCATTCTCTCTATAGAGAGATACTAACTTTGTTGCATATTCTGGTCTAACTGTCTAGCCTCCTTAAATATTATCAGTATAAAGAAATTAAACATTAAACAAGAGGGTTTAGTCTTCACTTAGTGATTCACTTAAATCACTTAGTCTTCAATCATTTTTCTGGCTTTTGTCAATGTTTTGTCTGTTCAGTCTAGATCAGTTTCTCCTCCATACAAAAGCAATTACTCATAATCATTCTGGTCATTTTCCTTTTAGTCTCCTAGGTCTAAGTCTATCTCTATCCCTGCCTTCACCCCTACCTTTACCCTCTAATTCTTAAAAACAAACCCAGGCGACTTTGTTTCCAGATTCACTTCCTCTTTTAGGGTACTAAAGATTTGGAGACTTGTAGTTCAGTTGCTCTTATCTCTATTTCCATTAAATGCCCTTTGGAAATATATGAATGATGTAATGATAAATTGATAGCCATTTCTTTTTGAAATTATTCTTTTCTTTCAGTGACATTTATTACAAGTAATCCAAGGACAAACCATTTATACAAAGCACTGTCTATTTGACAAAATATTTTTTTAAAGTGACTTTTTACTTTAATGCTTTGAATATGGCATGGGTCAAAAACATATTATACACAATTATGAAATTTGTGTAAGGAATAATTTAATTTTGCTGTTCATTTACTGACTGCTAAAGACACAATTATGTTTAAAGATTTAAAATATATATTTTCAAAGATGTAGCTGATGTAATTTATGAGCTTCATTTAATTTGTTTAGTTTGATTTTAAAGCAGTTTATGTAAGACACATTAAAATTACTTATAGACTGCACTGAAGCTTGGCTAATTAAAGGCAGTTGAAAATGAATGAATCTAAATTACTGTATCTAAAATAGAAAACTAAAAATAACAAAAAGTAAAAGAAAAATTGTAATGGCAGCAAAAAGCTCTGTTATGATCTTGCTCATTTTTGTTTTCATCACTTTCTCCATTCATGGTAGTCCTTGGAGAGTTTCTCGTACAACTTACTCAGCTTTGCCTACAATTTGACAGACATTTGCACAAAGACTTTGGCTGTTATGCCCCTTGTTAATTCACAAAGGTTTTCCTATTATTCTGCTTAATAATAATGTGAAATGACTAACTAAATGACTAATGAAATGATTAACCACATCATCTCCTGTTTATATGCATCTACCTAGTTATCTGGAACATTGCATGACCCATTATAATTCAGAAGTACATTAATCTCATAGTAGTGCAGTAAGGCCTACATTAATTTAGCTGTGAATAAACCTGAGTGTTTTTAACAACTTTGACAAGGGGTTGATCATTGCTTTCCAGATGGTCTGTCCTCTGTTATCTGTGCCTTAT
Organism: Lepisosteus platostomus; assembly: GCF_059453375.1. Lineage (NCBI taxonomy): Eukaryota > Metazoa > Chordata > Actinopteri > Semionotiformes > Lepisosteidae > Lepisosteus > Lepisosteus platostomus. The sequence continues at coordinate 48,484,400 of NC_142618.1, read as the reverse complement.
GATGTGTTATTTTTGCATTATACACTGTGATGTGTTCAAAACCCATAGGGGCTTAAATTCCCATAGGAAGCTATGGAAACTTCAGCAACTAATTGTTTTGAATATACTGTGTGATCTCTTGCAGTAGATGAAGTGGGATTCATTTAAATTGAATTAAAAATATAATAGTTTGGTCTAGAAAAAGGTAAAAAGCAAATTGAGGGAAAAACAAAATGTAAAGACAAAAAGAAAAAAATCCCTAAGCATGTCCTCCAAACATGCAATTCCTTTTAAAATTAATAATGCAGTATGAATCTCACAACTGTTGGTGAATTACTTTTGATAAAAGGTAAACTGATGTCCCAGAGGCCTTAAAGTTCAAAAAGCTAGGTTTTAGCAACCCTTGAAATATTAAAAGCAAGACCTGAATTTTTCACGTGCAGTTTTGTTGCATACTGTATAAATATAGAAAGTTTTGAAAGATTCATATACAGTATATGTGTGTACGTATCTCTTAAGAACTACAGTCAAATCCACAACTACTCAGAAGCACACTTCCAATACGTTTTTTTTTATTTGAATTTTCTGTGGGTAAGTATTTGTACTGTACACCCAACTAATTCTCCTGTCACCATTTGTTCCAAAGAAATTTCAATCTTTTCAAAGACACTTTTGGAACATTCTTACAATACCTACATTATTGTAATAACCATTTATTCACATTTCTGGTGTTTCAGAATAGCAGAAGTCTGTCGTTCAAAATCCCAAATCAGAAAAGAGTGTAGGATCCATGCCACCTAAAGAATATGCTTATATGAGATTTGGGACATTTTGCATGAGGCCTAGCTCCACGAGAAATGTAATTTCATTTTTCTTTTTCCCAATTTTCTTCAGCTGCCTCTTTTGTATGTTGAGTACTTTAGAATTATTCATTCCCATTCATTCCAGAACAAAAACATACCTAAGCCGACAACTGTATTGTACTGTAAGTGACACTATTGTTTTGAGTGCTACAGTACAGTATGTTTGCATGGAAGCTCACAAAGGGGAAATCATAAAATGAAAACACAAACAAACAAAAATGTAACGAAGTTATTTTCACAACTTTAATAGGATTTAAGCAATGCAGTACATTATTAAGCATGGAATATCACTGACCGATCTACTTTCTTTTTAATATAAAGATCCTGAGCAAGTATGAGAAATATAAAAATGTTTAAATTCTATGGAGAGCTAATTGAAAATTCCCACAATCTAAGTAGCTCTTATGATGCTATGCATATTTGAACCCTTTGCACCAGAAATTACACTGTCTCTCTCCACATTTATATACTGTATAAGTGATACAGAGATCAGGTGGGGTTTTAAATGCTGCACAGAGGATCAAGAAAATGACATTGCTGAAGAAAACGGGACAATCTACTGTAAATGTGCTTTTTTTAGTCTTCGCAAATATTTCAGATTTTATCATCTCTCAAAGTTGAGCTCCAGGATGTTAAACCAAACAGAAGGTATGGAATATCAATACTTACTATGACATGGAAAGATTATTGTGAATATTTAAAGACTATTAATTCTCACTTGACCTTTGGAAATATAAAATATCAATATGTTCTTCCCTAATATAATAAGACAATCTTATGATATTTTTTCATAAGTTTTGATTTCCAAATAATTTTATGGGGGAAAATCAGTCTAGTTTCTTTATAAATATAGCACAACCTTTATTCCTTTTGGTGATTCATCACTGGTTCCTCTAGGACATGTTTTAATTTTGATAATTCATCAGCTATCCCTTGTGGACAAGAATGATTGTCCTTCTTGAACCTGAAGCTGACTGATAAGAACAACATGGGATCTGCATGCTCTTTGGCAGGTTGAGCAAGGTTCCGATTAGAAACTGCACAATCCAGTCTTTATAAGCTCCCTTCAGAGCTTTTACTGTATTCTTTTAACCTCATCTGGTTGTATTACATATATATTAGGACACTTTCAAAAATATGTTTTAGATTTTTTTTTGGCATAATTTCTGAAAGCTCCTTGTCCAGGTCAGTGTCAAAGCAATCCAGATCAAGGGAGATTAGCGAGCAAGACAGGACTGCTAACACATGATTACTCTCACAGGAGTTTTACCTTGATGATTCTGTCATTATGCTTTCTAATGACTGGCATTTAAAGGAATATATAATAGAATAATACAATATATAATAGAATATACAATGTAGTATATTAATATAATATATCTTATTATATAATTTAAGACTGATTTAGTTGGGAGATATTATAGCAGAAACATTACTGTATATTTGTAGAAGATGATATTATAGAAAATCTTATATTTCACATACTATATTTTCACTTCCCAGTTGCTTAAACTGACTTTCATATCATAAATGTACAAGCTCGCTTTATTTCAGGTGTCATTAATATGCCGTATGAAATTCGCCAAAGCATACAAACCACAAAAAACACCCACCTTAAGCAATTTACCTACCCTATAGGGTGCCATTGATATACTTGAATTTTAAATTTGTGGTATTTTATTTGACCTTGTTTTATTGTTTGTTCATTTTCCCATTATTGCAGGGAAAGTCTAGTATTTCTGATTTTACAGACAAAGTTAACTTTTAATAAGTTCTGTCCATTAAATCTGAAGTTTAATAAAGCTGTATTTGTCTGCTTTTTATTTGAACTACAACTTCCAATCAACGCTAGTAATATCTGTGACTCTCATTCCAAACAAGGAGGAGCATAGACTGCATGCAGAAATGCTCCAAAAGTGTCATCATCATGCTTTGCCAGTCCAAAGTTTAAACAGCAGAAATAAGAATAATATGGAGGAAAGATCCAGCTTTTTACAGGCAATAGTGAAAACTCCCAATCTTCCACAGTGAAGTTTTCATTTAAAATTAAGACCAGGTTGTACTTTTTGATGTTATAAGTTGTATAGGATGCTGTTAAAACTGATATACAGTATAAGACTTCCTGCTCCAATAAGTACTACCAAATGAGCTATTTGGCCACCTTTCATATTCCTTTGTTCACCGATTCTTATCCAATAGCAAATCAAGGAAACCCATCTAGCTTCTGATTCCTGTTACATTCCGCTATAATTCAGAATCATAGCAACAATTTATGGAGTATTTGATCCTGTACAGAAGCCTTTATTTTGATGGTAGAAGATATTGCTATGTTGTTAATTTTGTTATATATTTTGTAACATAATCCACCCTTTTCATTTCCATTCTTTCCATTTTATAAAGCAATTCTAGATTTATCAGAAATATTGGTAGCTGTCAGTTTAATTAGAAATTTAAATCAAAATTGGCAGGGGCAATCGTTTTGTGAATATCCAAGGAGGTTTTATTAATTGTCTAGTTTTCTTTTAGTCATGCAAGTTCAATGAGTGTATTACGGAACTTTTAATAAAATAGTTTTGTGAATTTCCCTTTTAAAGTTCAGTCTGCCATTTTCATTATTTTGAAAAACTGAAATCATGAGACCGAAACCAATTTCAAAAGACAGTGAAAATAGAAATAAATTACTGCAAAAAAAAATACAACTATAATTATTGAATCGCTTTTATAATATTTATGATGTAAATAATTGTCACTAGGCTGGGGCCATTAAAATAATTGTGTGCTCAGAAAGTGAATAAACAGAATAATAATCCTTTTAAAAAGTAGTTACTTTTTTATCATAATCATTTGATTGGATTTTATTTAGGAGACTAAAAAGAAGCAGGAAAAGCCTCTTTAAGCTTCTACTGCAAAAGATGAAGAATTACTTCTGAAAATTAAAATTAAAGTAAGCCTGAAATGGCAATTATTAAATATGTATAATGATGCTTTTGTGTTGGTAGACACAGTTATCTAAAGTAATATAATGTGGTTAGTTTTCCACAGCATGGCATTGCAGGGTCCCACTGTACTTTGAAGTGAAACAGTTTTGCTTCTTAGGAAACTGCAGTGATAGGCATATAACTCTGTTGTGGGGAATTCACACTTCCATTGATATCTTCATTGGCTTTTTTGTTGTAGAATGGAGAGTTTATCACAATCTATTATGGAAACATAATTTACAAGTGATGTAGTTACCATCTGTAATTTTCATAAATCTACAATACCTTCTAGAAAACAATATAATAGTTTTGACATCAAAAGATTTATTTAGTATATTTATTGGTTATACACTGGTGAATATAAGTAGAAGCCCCTAGCTGTGGGGCTAATTATACTCTAAATATATAACCTAATATTCCTCCCTTGTAAGCATCAACTCATGAAATATGTTGATAACTTGATAATTTAGGCTGCCAACTGAGTATGAATCAATCAGTAAAGACACTCAATATGAGAGTAGTGTGACCATTATAGGCATGGCATCTACAGTTTATGCCTCAGCTGTCATTATCCATCTGTCTCCAGCTTTTCCTTGGTGGTAGTGCCAGGTTTGGGTGGATCAGCCAGTGTACACTCATGTCATGGAACAACAGCCATTGTGACTTGAAGGTCTCCAGTGAGCTTCTGGTGGCAGCAGCAAGAGAAATGTTGTTCAAATGTAAATCAAAATAAAATTGCCTTTGAAAGCACTGTGGAGTCCACAGTTTAGAAAACTAAGAGTAGTTTCTGAAGTGTTTGTGTTGTGCAGTTTCACCCATTCCACTGCCTTTTGTATTGGTCCAAGAGTTGGTGCAGTGAACCAAGTTGAACATCTGGCGATTCCAAATGAAAACACGTAAAGTGACTTTCCCAGCTATGAGTGAATGTTAAGAGGATTTTATTGCAGCTCGAACAGAGAGCATACATGATTTGCATCCCAAGAAGTATCTTTTAAAACACCCTGAAACAACTCATTCTACCTTGATATAAATAGAAGATGGAAAAACATGTTTTGTGAGACATGGAAAATTCCAGTATATAATTGTGTAATTCCCTTACTTCATAGGCGTGCCAATGCTTGCAGATCCTCTTGGTTATTTTCACATTTCTTTTTGCTGTTTGCTGTTTGGGTGTGGGTACTTGCTGTCTGTCAGGATCTGCTTCACTCTAATGCAAGAATATGTGTAAATATGAGAGCAATAATGCAAGTGTTAATTCTTCAAACAAAATAAATATAAAATCCAACAGCTGCTTCTGCTTTTATGTGCAGTTCTGTAGCTCATAATGTTGTTGTCATTGTCATGGTGTTGTCCAGTCAGAATCTAAAATTACTGACAATACCCATGAGCAATGTTACATCAGTCTTTAGGCATAGCTTCTCTATTGTTGACACTGGGTACAAATTATAATATATATTTTTTTAAACTATGATTAATATCCTCCAAATGATGTTTATTTTCAAATCAATATTTCATATGAACAGTAGAAAAATCTGTCATGTTATGGCTGATACTGAATTACTTCCATCCATCCATTTTCTACCCATGCCTTCCACCCCCGGGTGGCGGGAGCAAGGAGAATACACCCTGGATCAGATGCCAGTCCTTCACAGGGCAGACACACAATCACAGAAATGCACACATACTTAGAGCTAATTTGGCTGTAAGACAATTAATCTGCCAGTATGTTTTAGGATGATGGAAGGAAACTGGAGCACCTGGAGGAAATCCAAATGAACAAGGGAAGAACATACAAACTCCACACCCCATTTCCAGTGATGAACCTAGGACCACAGTGCCGCAAGGCAGCTATGCCAACCAGTACACCACCATGCTACCCATTCAATTATATTTTTAATCTCAATATTTGATACAGTTAAAGACACTATAAAAGTGTTTATTAATGCATGCAGTAGATTGTATAATGATTAAATTTTGTGCATTTCTCTTGGATAAACAGTATAACTGGTTACAATACTAATTAAAGTTTTCTGAAAAAAATATTTTATTTGAGAGATTTTTGCCAGCATTACACACCACAGAACATAATCTGCTCCTGATTTTTTAAAAGAAACTGTATACTGTATTTTTAAGGGTACACCAAACAGGAGGCATTGTGAGCATGGGAAAGAGAAGTCTCCTTTAAATAATGGATTATTCTGAGCCAGACATTTAGATAATATTTGAAGTCTTAAAAAATCACTGTGTTCGATTTTTTATTTCTACTAAAGAGAAGAAAAACAGTTAAAATTAAATGTGATAATATGATGTACATAAAAAACAATATTCTAAATAAAGTTGGAAATATTATTATTTATAAATGTATATGTATTTCAGTCACATCCCAGCTTACATATTTTTGAATAGATTTCGTGTGATTGAGAAATTAGGGTTCTTTATCTACAGTAAAATATAAATGCAACTGTTTCAAGAAACACTCTTGCCAGGACAAGGATCCAATTCTCATTTGTTTGAGGGTTTTGTGGTCAGTAGTAAAAATATAAATTAGCATTACTTTGTTGTTAAGAAATATTCCTTGTTTCATAAGACACAAGATCTTGAAATCATCTGACTGAAATAGCCATTTTCAGAAAACCTCACAGTGATATCAATAGATTGGAAATGTTTCAAAGACACAATTTGCAGTACTACTGTATTTTATCAAGTTAGTTAAAACAAAAATTTTAATCTTGCCTAATGTTTATCTTAGTTGGTTAATAGTAGAGAAATGTAGTATAATTAGTGATTTTTTGTTGATCTGTAGGAAAATCAGGAATTGCAACTAGAAATTTATCTATAGAGCTCAAAGAATGAGAGGGTTGCTTAGATTTACAGTATGACATGGAAATATAGCTTGGTGGGGAGATCAAACATAATGCTTCTCTCTTTTATCTTCTTCTACAGAGGGTTGTTTTGCAGTAGTGGAATAAAAGTTTAAATTGGACTTCAATAACTTTTGTGCAGAAACACTGAAAAAGTACTTTGGATCCACTACGCTTAAAGATGCAAGCCAGTTCTAAAATGGATCTTATTAATTTAGATAAAAACTATTGAAATACTATTTAACTTTACTAATTGTAGTATTTAATGCTAATTTGGATTAGCTTCTGTAATTATTTATTTTTCTGATATTCATACATGCTTTTAACTAATATTAAATATTGCCTTAAAATAATCATAATTATCAATACTTTCATAACTGTTCACTATACAGATACAGATGGTGAGTGATAGTGTACTTTCTTACTCCAGCCAGCAACATACTGATGGCATGACAGATGACAGTATTATCCTGTTGATAATCTGGATCTGAATCCATTGGTTTCCAAAGTCCACCCCCTTGTCCTCTCCATGGAACCTGGACAATGAGTGATATAAGATCAAAATACGTAATAGCGTGAAGTACAGAAGGCCTCCTTTAGTTCTGAAGACACAGCAATTACCTGTTAGAATACAGTAGTTAACATCAGGCCTGTTACGATTTCTGTATGCTTCATAGTCAGCAAATGGTCCCCAATAGCAGAACAGTTCCCTCGGTCTCCATGGCAGTGGATGGAGCGTCTGCCAAGATATGTGAGGAAGCTGGTATAGTTGGTATCTTCTCCTCACTAAAATATGTTCCTCATATTTTTTTAAGTATTGGCAACTAGCTAGTAGTGAGCCTCAGGATAACCGAAGGCAATCATGCTCAACTCTGAGAGATTTTCAATAAGTGACTACCTCCTTTATGTACAGTACTTTTAATTCTTGATTTTCACCAGGGTTGATGTTTAACAGGTTAAATCACCTCATCACTTGTTCCCAATCAACTACAGTATAGTTATCACTAGGTTATTTAGTGATTATACAATAGGCGCTCAACTAAAAATGATGCCAAAATATTTAATTAATAACCAGAATATGTATACTTCAGTTTTTCTTAATACATCCATACTGTACATATATTTAGTGCTATTTTTACTGTATATTTTACATTATATATGATTAATTGTGTGTAGTTCCTCAACTTATTTGCATTGAATACAATACATAATTGTGTTATCTTATCTTATTGCACAGTACACACCCAGGCCGCAACGTTAGAGTGTTGCTGATCTTTAAAAGTAAAAGAAAAAGTCATATTTCTCTCAAAATAACTTTTCACATTTTTATAGATGACTTTTAATATGTAAACTTTTTACACCATATACCTTATCTGGATTATTTTTAGTATTTATTTATTGCTTTTATTTACTGTGATTGTTTCCAAAATTATATTTAAATATCTGATTAATTCATTTTGATGCATTGTATACTAACTGGGAACAGCTACAATGATTTCTTTATAGATACTGACATATGGTATATATATATATATGTTTGCACTTTTCCATGAATCAAGTAACTTCCATCTATTCTGCTTGAAGGATTGTTAGTGCTTTAAATTATTCATGAAATAGTAGGCCTCTAGGGTTAATTCAGTTATCACCACAATTATTAAAGATGACCAGAATGGCTTCATCACTAGTAGACATCTTCATTATTACCCTCACAAGTGCTAGAGCATTTATTATGCTCATAATAAATGAAAATGTCCGGCAATGTTAATTGTAATGGAGCCTAAAGATTGTTTGATTTGCTAGGTATCCTGTTTCTCACATCCTCTAGATTTACTTTTCTTGAGTTCCTATTTTGGGTGCTATAGACAAGCCCCACAGAGTCATTGATTGAGGATGCTTGGAAGTTTTACTCTGCCTTTAACCTGGATAGGTGACAATCTGGCCATATGGTTGAAGTGGTCCAATGCTCCTGAGAGAGGGGCTGCTGCCAGGACATTGATGAAAAGGTTGGCGGAGGGTTATTGTTCAACAGAAAATGCAGAAAGGAGAAGGTTAAACTGAGGGCTTTCATTGTCAACTCCATTACATGAAAAAATACGTTGTCAGTTTCTAATTAGTGAAATATAGTTAACCTTGGCATATCTAAGAATATAATTTATTAAAGGGAATACATCTCTAACACTGTAAGTCAGCAGTAATTAATTTATTTTATTGATTGTTTGTGCTTATCTACGAAGGGTTGATTATTGTAGTGATAGACATGGTGAGTCTGCCAGAGGAAAACAGTGGAGCTGTTAAACAGCAATGATATGTTCTTTAGAAACCTCCTTTAGAAGAATTTCTCTGAATTCCACATTGGCTCATTTTGTCCAGAATAATATTTCAACTTAAAGAATGTGATCAGAATTTCACACTGTATCCTAAAACCATGGATAAGGGTTTAATATTAAAATAACTTCAATTAGTCAGGTTTCCTAGATAAAACCACACAAGACACCAAGTGACTGACCATGCATTACTACACTATTTTCTTACTGTGGTGCCAAAAACCACTGACTGATTTCATGGTCTTGGATTTGATGAGTGTTTACATGGTCATACATCGTTACCATTCCTGCCTCACAGCACTGTGGCTCTGGGTTCAATTCCTGGGCTGCTATCCATGTGGAGGTTTTACTGTATGCTCTTTCTGTGTTCACCTGGGTTTTTGCCAGGTGCTCTGGTTTCCTCCCAGTCCAAAGCAATTCTAGTAGGTTAAATGGCTTCTGGGAAAACTAACCATTATGCGAGAGTGTGTGTGTTTTTGTCTGAGTGCCCTGCAGTGGACTGGCATCACATCCAGAGTGTATCCAACCTTGCACCTGTTGCTCCACTATGACCCCGTGTTGGATAAAGTGGTTAGCTAATTGATGGATGAATTTAATTTCTTTAAGCTTGTGTTTTTTCCACAAACAAAACATATCCATCAATAAAATAATGAAAGCAACTTGTCTTCTTTTACATGCATATTCATATCAAATTGTTAGTTCTTTAATTTTTCCTGTCAACACCACTTCTATGAAGTAATTTTTAACATATGTTTGTTAATTAAAATTATGTAAAAGCTAACCCAGGCCTTGCAATTACTCTACTTTGTCAGCCATCATACATGCAAACAAGCTATTTATCTTCAGTTTAATGTCAGCAATATGTCTGGCACCCAGTCTTTTTTGGCTCGTGAAAGATATTTAAAATACTCTTTTCAACATGTTTGCCTATATAAGGCAAAATGAATAAACGAAAAGAATTTCAAACAACCTGTGATTACATTTATTAAATCTAAAAAAAAAAAGAAAAAAAAAAAGAAAGTGTCCAGGAGTTGAAATAGAATTTATCTAAGAAATCTTTGGAAAAAATTAAACATTTTAGTTTTAAAGGCTTTGTGAATTATTTGGTTCTAGCTGTCCAGGAGTGCTCATAAAACCTCTTCTTCCAACACAGAAAGTGACCAAGGCTGCTACCAGTTTTATCTTGTTATAAGCCTTCTCCGATTTGTTGGGCCTAATGAAAACCTTTACCTCCAAGTTTTTATAATAAAATACAGGTACAAAAGTTTAAATGCAACTGGAGATGTTAGGGGATATTTCCATGACTTTAGTATCTTTAGATAAAAAGACAAAAGCTGCCTTCAATATCAGGCTGTCCATGATCTTCCTCTCCGCTACTCCACAAGCCTGACCTTAATTTCTCCTAAAACAGATTTAAATCTCAATGTTAAGCATTTGGAAACCAATTTCAGGTCACAAGCCAGAAGTTATCTAATCATTTTTTAAATAAAAATGCTATCTTTTTTTAGACCTTTCAGCTTTTAAAGATTCTTTAAAAACAGCTAAAAGATTCCCTTCTAAAATACCTCAAAGATTTGTGAAGCTCAAAGGGCAGATCCAGTCTTAACATCTTACTTGTTCTAGTGGTTTTCAAGCTCTCAGTTAGCTCCTCCATTGAGAGGTCTTTTGACAAATATGTGCCATCAGGATTAAGTTTCTAACCACATGAAATTTCTCTCCTATAAAAGCTCAGTTATCTTCAATATGTCTTCTGTCAATATTCTTTCAACCCAGACATAAGAGCCTCTCTAGCTCTTTCAATCTGCTCTGGAACATAACTTTTTTTGCCATCTGTTGAGATCTTTTGTACTGTAGTTCACTTGACTTCCTTAACTTCCTCATTAGAATCCCACCCTTACACCTTCAATTTAAGATGTCTATGTAATCTTTTTTGTAAGATTTTTTCCAACTCTCTATGCCTTTTTTGCTTTTTGTCCCTTTCCCACTCTTAAAGTTTTGGTGTGCTCCTTTACCTCCACTGCACTCTGGTACTAAAAAGGTCATAGGATTGCCTTTTTTTTCTAACTTTCCCTGACCTTACTGGTTACTTCCACACCTTTTAAGAGTGAGGTATTCAATTTCCTTTCATCTTCTAGTACTCCTGTCTCACTAAACTGTGAAGATCTATGAAAAGACCGTCTCTGACTGCCCTAGGAACTGCTTTTATAGGGAGCTAGAGTCCAGGTGCAACCAATTCAGTGATTTCCCTGTGAGAATCCAAAGAATGTAGTTCTCCTAAATGGGACTTCACCCATGTCTCGGTCCCCTTCTTTGCTACAGTGACATACAAAATTCTATCAATACTTTGACTACATTTTGTTAAAATATGACTAGCCATGTTTAGCTGAGAATTACCACCTAATATGGATATGTCTCTTAACCCTAATGCTTTTTTCATTTGTTTGGTGCCACATAAAACAAAAAAGAAAGATTCTGTATTATGAATTCAGGTTTCTTTTTGAAGCCAACTGGAATAATTTTATAATCACTTATAAATGGGTAAAGGATAAGTAAATTATCAACAATTACATTTTACTGAGAATAAAAACATTTCTTAATTCTGCACAATTAATCATATTGGAACAAAAAACACTGCATAGAAAATAAACGTTTTATCACATTAATTGGAATATTCTTATATTCAGTGTGTATGTGTACAGTATGTGTTGTACTTAGTACTAAAATGGTCATTAATAATTCTCAGTTCTTGGAGATTTTTGCAAACAGATCCTTATGTTAGAAATGATTCCTTTACTTTGAAAAATAAAGATCTTGGCAGTTTCTGTTTCACACAACATTGGTCATTGCTTTTATTTAAAGAAGTCCTGAAGATGAATTAATTTACTATTGTCCATGTGTAATGCAAAATAAAATCTCATCCCCTTTTGTGTCCTTTATTACTGTATTTCTGCATCACATTGTAAAGATGTCTTTTCCAGTTTTGATTGACAGCAGCTCTAGTTTGTGGCATTTCCCCCCTGATTCATTGGGGTGAAAATGATTGATTATATTATGTTCATAGAAAAACAGAATCTACTGTAAAATATGTCTCCTGGGTAGTTCCACTGGTAAAGGCAGAGCTCTGTTACAGTATGTGTTTGAACCTTTGTCATGTCACTAGTTGATTTTGACTAGGATTTCCCAAGCTGCAGTGCAATTGGATTAGCACGTACAAGTGTGAGTCAGCTAGGGCTGTCTTAATTCTAAGCAACACAGCAGCCCCTGTAGGAATGTAATTGAACCCTTAGTATGATTGCTATGGGTTGCACAACATGGAATGGCATTAAAAACGCATAGTTATTGGCTATTCCAAATTGTGTGTATGTCACAAAAATACTAGTTGTTGATAGGATTTTTTTTTAAATGGCTTTATAAGCTGATTAAAGTTGTTTGCACAAGAGAGCAATTTAATAAGTTCATTGGGTCAGGGCATGTTTTTTTAATTGTCTTTTAGAACCTGTAACCAAATGATGCACCCAATTGGACAAGGCAGTCCTGTTTTTTGTAAAGAACAAGCTCAGTACCGAATGCAATAAGGATTTAAATAACAAGCACATTTTGGGACGTTATAAAGTTCACATTTTAATGTAGTGAGAAGGAACAACATTTATAATGCTCTTTTTAGGCAAGGGCAGGGACAGAAAAATCATATTTTATTTTGTAATCATTCAACTTGGAAACTTTACCCCTACCCAAACCACTACATAGAAAGCAAAAGGAAGAATTCAAGCTTTATTGTTATCCTCTGGGGGAAATTTGTTTTATGGCATAGTGCAATACAACAATACACGAAGGAAGACATACATTACCAACAGAAAAGATAGTACAATAAGAGAGTTAAAATAAAAGAGCTCCTTTACATTGTTTGAGCTTGATATTGCAGCAGAGATGAAAGATTTCCTTAGTCTCCTACTTTTACACCCAAGGACACAGAAGTGTCTCCCAGATGGGAGTAGTGTAAATTGACAATGGAGGGGGATGAGAAACACACTCCATAATGCTCTTGGCCTTCTTTACAACCCTCTGTTTGTAGAGGATATTTAAGCTGATTTCACTCACCTCAAATATTTTGCTACTTGTTTTCACTAATTTTCCCAACCTATTCCCAAGTAATGGTACTGATGTTGTCAAACCACAAAGTGAAGACATTATGTTAAGACACTTTCAAAAAGAGTTAAAATAATTCTATCTGCACGACTTTCCTAAGAAAAATGGTTTTTGTTGTCCTTTTTTATAAATGGTGTCACAACATACTGTATGTCCCTTCTCAGAATTTTAATGACCAGTCCCAAGTACTTGCAGTATTTGACAATTTCTGTAGTTTAACTGTTAATTACCATAGATTGGAGGTGTGTTTTATTTTTCCTAAAATCAGTGACCAGTTATTTTATTTTATTATTTTGTTTTCAAAACATTCAACTTAAGATAAGATCACTTTATTAGCCATATACAATTTCTTGTGTTAGGAATTTGTCTTTTCACATACCCCAACTTGCTCTCCATGAGACACATAGACAGGGAGAAAAACTTGGGGTCAGAGCGCAGGGTCAGCCATTTATACAGCTGGAGCAGTCGGGATTAAGGGCTTTGCTCAGGGGCCCAACAGAGTAGGATTCCTCTGCCAGCCACGGGATACAAACCAGCAACCTTCCAGCCACAGGCACAGATCCTTAGCCACAGAACCACTGTGTGTTTGATTTTACAATCATTAGTGTACAAAATGTACAGTAGGGGGACAAGACAGTCCTGTGGTGATCCAATGGAAATGTAGTGTACAGTATGTCACATAACCATTTTCCCAATTTGATCTGTTGAGACCTGTTTGCTAAGAAGTTTAGTACCCAACTTATCAAGTTGCTATTTAGACGGAATGTCTTTTAGGGTTTCTATGCAGGCTATGGTGGGTTTATTCTGTTAAAAGCAGAGGAAAAATCACATATTCTTATAGCTTGTTTAAGTTAATTCTATGTGAAAGTGATGATATTTAACTAAGGAAAATGTTCTCTTGAAATATAAAAGTATACTTACTGTACACTGGAAACTAGTTATGGTGAAAAAAATAGTGTGGCATGATATTGCAGACATTTTGTGAAGAATAGTAAATAAAATGCACAATTTATATTCTAGAATAAATCTGTCTTTGGTATAAACATTAAGGTATAGATAAAGTTCATACAGTATACTGCACCCAACACCACCAAGAAACCTTCTCTACTTGTAAATGTTAAGTACATTACTGTATATGCTTGATGATTTAATTGGGATATACAGTATAGAGCCACCTGATGTGATAGGAGATTTGAAATTTACACGTAAAATAGATGGATTGATCATTTGTTCAATTAAAGCAAAAACTATGACAGTACCATATTTAATGGGTGTTATTCAGTGAAAATGTGTTACATTATGTGGGATGTGCAGCTTTGGGAGACTGCGAAGGTGTCTGGGTTACAACAGATTGGATCTTGGCCAAAGAAAAGCCACACACTCAACACATAGCTAGATGGATAGTGATACAGGGTATATATACAGTACAGTATATATACATTTATAATGTGAAAATATGGAACAGTTTAAAGATAGCTTTTAATCATGATAGTTACTTTGATGTAATCCATGTGTTTTATAATGAGTTTAAATACAGAAAGCAAAAACAGATATTCTGTGATTTTACACAGAAGAGTGATGAAATGAAATCCACTATCTTCAGGCTTAATCATTTATGTTAAACTAACTAGTGTGATTATCACTTGGTAAAACATGTTACTTTATATGTAACAAGCAACAAACTGATTGTGAAAACAAGTGAAAATATAGGAGGATATAGAACTATTAATATGTGTGGAAAAAAGGTTTCCACTTTTATATTTAACTTTAATTGAAGATGGAAAAGTGAAGCAAATATTACAATGGATCAAAATGATGTCCTCCTATAAAATTATTTTACCATGTCCAATGTTGATTATTTTCACATGACAGTGGTAATGTACAGTATCTAGTTTCATGCACTGGAGACAATTATAAAGGAGCCAGTCCTAACGTGCTGTCTGGAGCAAACCAATTTGAACTTAATTATAATAATAGAGTAGAGGAATGAATTACGTTTTTTTTGGCCCTTTTTTAGAATAGCAGGGCAAGTTACTTTCTAAAATATGCAATACTTTCCTATATTATTCTGACCCTTGTATAATATCTCTAAATTTGTAAGACAAACCCCAAATAATTCAGAGTGCCTTCTATTTACTGTAGGTTATTACTGGGTAGTGGTAAGCAAACCAGCACTGTCTTCATAAAATATTACATTTGTATGAAGCTATCTTATTAAGCGTGTTTCAATATGATGGAAGACAGACAATTGAACACTAAATTTGTTGAATGCAAAACAAGCAGTATATGTAATTTGTAACATAATTGGTCTTGGGAACTGACAAATGACATCATTTTGCAGGAGGGATATAATGATAAACTTAATTCATTTTATGTATCATGTTGCAATATGCTTCTCATGATAAGCTGGATAATTTTCTGGAAGGTGTAATTTGTGAAAATTGTCATACACAAAAGACTGTTCTGTTGAAAAGCAGCACCATGAGGAAAATAGGATGGGGACGTATCCATAATGTAGATGGAAAGTCATATTACGATTAAGACCTTTTTAATACACATGGTCCATCTTAATGGAATTAAAATATGAAGGCTACTCTTTAATTGCACTCGTAAAAGTGGACTATCTAGTTTGTGGTTTGAGTGGAGTACTTTGACACAGATGTCTTTCAAACACAGCCTAGCCATTAAGTGTAAATCAAACATATCAGGTTATATTTAAAGTAGTTCAAGTAGGGACTGTAGCTGCATCAGCATGCGTAGGCTGCAAAGGAAGAGGTAACGGGCTTATTTAATGCTGAAAAAAAAGAAAGGAAACACAACATTTCCCATTGGCCCTTACCAATGATGGCCTCCTAATAATCCCCATCTATGAATTGGCTTCATTACTCTGCTCTCCTCCCCACTGATAGCTGATGTGTGGTGAGGGTTCTGGAGCACTATGGCTGCTGTCGCATCATCCAGGTGGATGCTGCACATTGGTGGTGGTGGAGGGGAGTCCCCATTACCTGTAAAGCGCTTTGAGTGGAGTGTCCAGAAAAGCGCTATATAAGTGTAAGCAATTATTATTATTATTATTATTATTATTATTATTATTATTATTATTATTATTATTATTAACATTTCGGCTGTGGAGCCTTCTTCAGTTGTGAAGAAGGCTCTTCACACCTGAAGTAGGCTTCACAGCTGAAACGTTGTGTTTCCTTTCTTTTCAGCATGGAATAAACCCATTATCTGTTCCTATATTTAAAGTATATCTTATTTTTCTGCCAAACTAAAGTTGTCACACTTGTTTGAAGAAAAAAGAAATCTAATGTGACAAAATTAGTGTGACACTATTTGAGTCACACTACATTCTTATTCTCAAAAGAAAACTATAGGTTTAACATTAATGTCTTAATGTCATGTCTTAAAATAGAAAATGTTATTGGATGTGGCCTGTTGCTTTTCTCCCCAAAATTGCAGCTTTCTGATGCCATGCAGGGATGAAAGCAAGCTGCTCCATCTGCTACAGTCCACAGAAAATCAAAAGCTTCTTAAACATGTCTTCTGCTTTCATAGACTCTAGCTTCTGTATCCCATATTGTTCAGCATATTGACGTAATGTCATTAACGTGTATTTTTCATCTGTGTCAGAGCACTATAATGGGATTCTATACTTCAGCCACTCTGAGGCTACTGACCTAGGAAAACAAAGCTTCATGTTCAGCAGTGGTGGGCCCCTAATTACAGTATGAATTTTTAAATTCTGTATTTAAATGAAACTCAGTTATTCGAGAATGTGACCTGTTTTTTCTACAAAACTGCATTTTTCTAGTTAGTGCTATTGTCTCTTCTTGTAAACTATAATTTATACATTTTTGTATTTTTATTTTTTACCTGCTTATCAAGATTTTTTAAAATGCTGGATAATCAAGAACTTAAAATTCAGATCTTTATTTTCAAAAAGTATGCCGTTTTAGAAACACAGAGCAATGAGGGGATATGACATCATGCATTCTCCTTCAATTAAATCCCTAGATGTACTAATATCTTTGCATTCCTGATCACATAACTTACACATTGTTCATATATATTAAAAGATATACAGGGATAGAGATACAGATGTTCATGGTGATACATCAGTATTTCCATATTTAATCAGGAAAAAGGGCAAGTGGAAAAGTAGAATATACTGTAGAATCTAGAAGTATATAGTCACTTCTTTTTTTTTCTGATATAAATATTTGCAAATAAAACATACAAAAAACTGTTGACACTTCTGATGCTTATTTTTCACTCTTAATATCTTTGCATACCTGAACAACTTGGTATCCAAATGTGTTTGCTTATATATCTCAGGATATATATCTGAACTGATTGCATTTTGAGTACTACAAAGATGCTACAGATGCTAATAAGAACATATTAATAATGTATGTCTTCAGAGACCACAACTTTTAATTTGTTACTACGGAGAACTGATTTATCAGGAAACCAGTGTACATATATCATTTATCAGGCAACAAGTGGGCTGTCAACACTCTGATATCAATGTCTATATATTATAAAACAGAAGATACCCCTTCACTTACTGTATACAAAGATGCAAGTGAATGTAGAGATCAGATGAAGACTAATGAAAAATATTGTTCTTGTGCCCAACCTCTGTAGTGCTGCTATTTTCAAACTTTTGAACAATGCAGTGTGTTGTCCTCATATATTTTGCTTTTTTAAAAATATAAACAATTAATTTTACACAGTAATCTTCTGCTGATTTTATTATGCCTTTCTGCATCATGACATTTTTGAACCTCTTTAAAACTAAGCTTATCAAAAGACACACTGTAAAACTGGCACTCATAGATTGTGCTAGACATTGTACATTGGAAATTGGTGTGAAATGGGAAACTGTGAAGCACTATGTTATAACAATTAGCTGTAGAATGACTGTATCACTGTATCATAAACACAAACATTGATATTACATTGGAATCAAGTTTATTCTTCATGTTTCTCCATTATTTGTTTCAGGGTTCAACCACTTAATATTAAAATATATTAAGTACCTGACATGTAAAACATACATCACTTTAGCAAACACTGAGTACAAAAGTGTGTTATTGTATAAGTTAATATTGAAAAATAACACATATACTGCATACGTTCTCTATTCACAACCATACTGTGTATCATTAAAGTGATTATTGAATAATATGAATGATGAAAAAGAAATGTATACTAAAAGTATAAATTAAATACCCCACATCATCCTTCACCAATATTTTGGTATAACATTACCAGAGGTAATGTAGCATAGCTCATATTATGTAGTATTAGGGAAAAAAAGCATTCTAAAGCACAGTTTGTGTCATCAACTCTTGACTGCGTTCTGTCTCCGTAAAAATGCTGCATAGTTATTTGTTCAGAATGACAATTTTGGTTCCAAGGTGGAATATTTGGCTCTATTTTTTAATTTCCAAAGGCTTAAGTGAAATCCATCAAAACTAAAATAATATAGTGATTTAATCTTAGCCCTGGTTGACAAAGAAGTCTTTGACACAAAAGAAACACATAATTTGGCACAGTCAGGTACCCATTTAAAGATGAGAGGACATGGATTGATGGACATAAAGACTGAAACCTCTCACCACCTAAGTGGCTGCTTCAGGGCATAGTAATTGAGGCAGACTAACAGGAGGGAAAAACTCATTTCAGGCACCATGCTGTGCTTGCTCTTTGGGGAAACAGAGATCTGCAGTCACCAATGCTATCCATCTGGAACCTCTTAGATGCTCTAAAAACTACAGAAAAGAATAAAAACAAAAGCAACAAATACCAAACAATCTATACATATTGAAGGGAATATTGTAGAAGTGGCATGTATACAGTATTTTTCATTCCTTGATCTCCACCAATTAAAAACAGGACAAGAAGAAGCTCCTCTACATATGGAGCAGAATAATCTTTACTGGGATGTTTAAAAGACAATATTGAAATTACATATTTTTTTATTCTCATAAACTACAGGCTGTCATTGCTGTTCCTTTCTGTACAATCTCTTTCCCACAAGCTAACCCTCTTGTTAATATTGCCTCCCATACTTTATTTATAGTTTTTGTAACCTCACAAAATCAAAGTCAACCTTGCGATCATTTCTTCTTTTACCTCTTTAAAGCAAGCTGAAGCAACAATATATACTGTATTCTCCCACCCTAATGCAACATTTGGTATTGTTTTCAATGCTTTGAGTGCCCCTCACTGTTGTAACATATACATATAACATATATAGGAGGATAATAGATACAGTATATCCTATTGCCCCTTAAACAACAAATTATCACTCACAACGTATCCTTTCTTGATTTAACACACATCTGTTGTAATTTAATTGTGCAGTTTTGGACTACAATGCACATCTCAGAAACTGTTAAGTGCCATCAATAATAAAAAATAAAGATTAAAGAACATCTTATAGTATTCTTATAAGGAGCTTTTTTGCTATAGGTGACTAATCTAGCCTGTAGGATGCTTGTGGGTGTAGAATTTTGTTTCGACTTTGATCAACACTGTGTACAAAGTATTTTGAATGAAGGGAAGTATTCTCTTCTTTAGTGCTGAAATGTGAGTTTGATGACTTTCATCAGAGATATTTTAAAAGCCCTTCAGCCTTGTTTTAGTTTTGAAACCACTTGAGACTAATACTAAAAGGAGCATGCCAGCTGGGAAGATATGAGAAAGTGCACAATGCTCCCTCTCAAGAATGGAAATGCAGCAATCTCTTTCAACATACTCAAGAATGCATTATCTTTACTTTTCAGGTAACGTTAGCATGGGATTTTAGCACAATAAAATATAGATTATTGATATTTTAATTAGTATATGCATGAAACATGATGGTACAAACAATACTATATACTGTACACATTTAACAGAAATTACATTTTCTTATTTCTAGTTTTTTTAAAAGAAAAATGCAATTTTTAAGTTTTGTGCCTTGTTTCTTCATTTCACATGACAGAAATGGTACAAATGAGTAGACATGGAATGTGAAGCTATTGTGAAAACAAAGAAAAAGTGAAGATCTTCTTACATTATGTAGAATTCTAATTTTTTAATGTATTTTTTTACAAAACTCCGTAATATTACAAAACATCTCCCTATAATTCAGTGTCTTGTTTGCACAATTACTGTTTTCATTTCACAAAACTGAAACAAAAACATTTTCTCTACTGAGAGTTAAAGCCAATCCAGATTATGTTTGAACTTTGAGCATTATGGATACACTATAGTTACACTCAAACCAGAGAAACATCAGTTGTCAGTAGATTGGATAGGACAACACACGTAAGAAACAAAGGGGAAAGGCAATTGACAGATTACTTACAATTGTATGAAGTTTACGGGTTGGCATAGTGGCACAGGGTTTAGCATTGCTGCCTCACAGTGCTGAGGGTTTCAATTCCGGACCTGAGGTACTATCTGTGTGGAGTTTTTATGTTTTCCCGTGTTCGTGTGGCTTTCCTCCAGGTGCTTCCGTCGCCTTCCATAGTCCAAAGACATACTGGTGGGTTAACTGCCTTCTGGGAAAATCGGCCTTGGTATGAGTGTGTGCCTGTCTGTGTGTGTGTCCTTCTGCCCTGACTGCCTCATGAATGCTGGCAGTCAAAACTATGGGGCTTCTAGGAAAGTTTACTAAAATACTACTAAGAAGAGAAAACTATAGTTCGAAATGTATATCAGCAGATGCATTTTAATGGGATTGTTCCACATTTATACCCCTGAAACATGTACTATTTTGTAAAGGAGGACGCACTTTCCTCTCTGAGATAACTAGGGTAAGAAACATAGGAATAGCAGAAGCGAGAAACTGACTGACTGGGAGGCCTGAACAGAATGAATGCATAGTATGTCAGTTAACACAGTTTGAAGAAAGGATTTAAAATATGATAGCCATGTATCCATTAAGCCACTTCACAAGGAAAGATAATCTGGGAGGAATACTGCAAGATGCTTTGCAGACCACATTTATTTGAATAGTGTTTCAGGAAGAAATGGGTCATCTAAATTTGCATGTAGGCCACAGTTGATGCACTGATTTAATCTTAATTCCATTCAAATGTTATGGAGTGAGCTCAACAGAGGAGTGGGGAAGAAAAGTAAGTGCAACCAATATAAATGTTCTTTTAGTATGTATTTGACCACATTGAATAAACTACAGTGCTCTCATAATGTTGGATGACACAGTAGAATATGCACAGTACAGCTGTGATGCCTTACTAGGGTCGTATTATGCAGTTACATTGCATAAAAGGTTTTATTCTTTTGCAATTCCCTTTAATTTGATTCATAAATATTTATATAAATAAATCAAAAACTCATATATTTTTGCTCGAAATAATATTTCATAGATATTCTCATTATTGTAACACGAGTTTAAATTAAAAAAAAGAACTGTGTACAAACCCATCAATGATCTCAGTCTTTTAAAAATGCCCTAATAATACTCATGTTTTGTTTTTTGTTTGTCTGTTAAGTCTATTGTTTCCTTATACCTTCAAATTCAAACTGAAGTAAAAGTAAGTATATATAGAGATATTTGCTGAACAAACACATGCTATGATTGATTTTGATAACGCATATAGTAAAGAGCATGTGGTATATCATAACAAAGTTCTAATTATGTAAGTGCCATGTATTGTAGGAATACAGAGGACAGGCAACATGTTATACTTCTAATAAGGGAAATGTTCTAATATTGTACTTTCTGGTATTGAGAATTCACTAATTTATTCTTACTATTATATTATTTTGGATACCTTAACTGCAGTGCTTTAGAATTCTTTTTAACTTTTTATTAGCAATCTATTAAGTATCTATAAAACACTGATACAATACCTTGATATTAAGTGTGACCAGGGCACAGGTGCATTCTAACATGCAAAATTAAAGGTAGGTCATGCCTAGTGATGATTACTCATAATCCCATAGACCCACATCCCTGCAGGTTTTATAGGAAATTTCAAATCCTCTGTGGCTAAAAACATGGGTGGGAGTTTAGATCAGTGACATCAATTCATAATGTCATAAAAGTGTTAGCCAAAAAACAGAAGACCATTTGGGTTTTCACAATATAGGTTCCACCACCCTGCTTTTCCTAGAAACAGCTGAAGTAAATACTCAGTGCAATAGACTATTAGCAAACAAATGCCCTCTCCTTGTATAGTACATCTTGTAATCTTTTCATGTTTCTTAACACTACAGGCCTAGCATAATTAAAGCAATAACAATCAAAATGAATTTGTTGTGCAAAATGAGGTGCTATTTTCCCAATAAAAGTTACTTTATAGACATTCAAACTTTTAAACAATGTCTTGAACTTCCACTTCAAAAGTTAAACTTCTTCAATACCAATTATATTTTACAAGGGAAACTCTAGTTGATGTGACTCATTTCATGCATTTCTTTTTCAAAAAAAGCTTCAAATTCCTTTGCCTCCTCTGCCTTCTGTGTTATCCGAAGAGTCAAATTGCATGCTACAGCACCTGACAAAATAAATTATCCCTACCTACTTTTGATGGGGCTAGCATTCCTCTGTGTTAACCTTGTCTCATATCCATTTTTCAACAGCTCCACTCTGATGTTGACAAAGGAGATGGTAACGTCAAATATGTCCTGTCAGGCGAGGGAGCAACCTCCATTTTCATTATTGATGAAAAAACAGGAGATATTCATGCAACTAAGCGGCTGGATAGAGAAGAACAGGCCTATTACACCCTGAGAGCTCAGGCTGTGGACAGTCTCACAAACAAGCCAGTGGAACCTGAGTCAGAATTCATCATTAAAATTCAGGACATCAATGACAATGAGCCAAAGTTCCTGGATGGACCCTATATGGCTGGAGTTCCAGAAATGTCTCCAGTGGGTAAGTTACAATTCTTTGAAGGTAAAAACCATAGTTACATACAGTATGTATGTGTTTTGTCATCTCTTTTCAAATACCCTTCCTTTTCCTTTTGTAAATATATTTCTTCTGTCTAGGGCTTTGTGGTTATACTGCTTGTGGTACACCTATAACAGAATAGACATAGATAATATTATTTTTCTGATTTCAAAACTGGTTTATGTACAATATTTAAGCCTCCATGACAGAGATGGGAGAAACTGTTCATCAGACAACAATAGCATGCACACGTCATAAATCTGGCTTGTACGGAAGGGTGGCAAAAAGAAAGCCTCTGTTGAAAAAAAATCATATCACATCTCGGCTGGAATTTGCCCAAAGGCATGTGAGAGACTCAACAATTTGGAAGAAGATTCTATGGTCTGATGAGACCAAAATTGAATATTATGTTTGGCGCAAAGCTACACTAACACAGCACATCACACTGAGAGCACCATCCCTACAGTAAAGCATGGTGGTGGCAGTATCATGCTTTTGGGATGCTTCTCTGCAGCAGGGACTGGAAAACTCAAATATAGAAAGAAAATTGGATGGAGCTGAGTACAGAAAGATCCTGGAGGAAGACGTGCTGCAAGAGCACTGGGATTTGGAAGATGATTCATCTTCCAACAGGACATTGATCCAAAACATACAGCAAAGCCACACTGGAGTGGCTTAAAACCAGAAAGATTAACATCCTGGAGTGTCCCAGTTAAAGCTCAGATCTCAATCCAAATTCGCATCCGTGGAATGACTTAACAATTGCTGTTCACAAACGGTCCCCATCCAACTTGATGGAGCCTGAGCCATTTTACCAAGAAGGTATGGGCAAAACTTCTAGTGTCAAGATGTGCAACGCTGATAGAGGCATACCCAAAGAGATTCACAGCTGTAATTGCTGCCAAAGGTGGTCCTAGCAAGTATTAACTCTGGGGTGGGGTGGTGTAAATACTCATGTATTCAATTATTTTCTGTTTTTCATTTTTAATTAATTCAGCAAACTTTCTGGATTTTTTCTTCACTTTGACATTATAGAGTTCTTTGTGTTGATGAGTAGCAAAAATTATCAGTAAAATACATCATGGTTCAATTGGTTCTATTAATCATGGTTTATAGTAATTATATAGTAACAATATAATGTGAAAAATTACAAGGGGGGTGAATACTTTTTATAGGCACTGTGTGTTTCAGGTCTAAAGCAAATTCTGTTTGAAGGATAGGCTTTCATTTTAAAAGTATATATAATTCTCTGCAAAATGTACTATGCATAAATACACAAAAGGTATAATGTTAACTCAGTGTGTGAACTTTGCATTTAGTATTTAGTGATATTTTTAAAACGTATACATAAAGGGACTAAAACTTTAGGTAGAGTAAAATTCAAGTTATAACACCATCAATTTTCTTGTGAAGATTTACACTGTAGCAATAAATTGGATATGTACAAAATGTGATATTAACACAAGCACTCTTCTACCTGTGAGATTCTTTCCAGCTGTTCATTGAAGAATTTCAGGGAATCAGCTTCAACAACATTGCTAGGTCATCATTCAGAATTGTAAATACTCTGGATAGATAACTCAGAAATTAATGATAGTAGGGTGATGTATGAAAAACATCCCGAAACGAAAGATCCCGAAGACCAGTCCATTTGAAACAAGACCCAGCAGTGTAGAAGAGTTTTATGAGAATAAAAACTTTAGGATTAATATTTTTTACAAGTTAAAATTTATGGTTAATTAAAGCTGAATATCACGAGACAATATTATAGTAATTAACACATTCAAAAAGTACTTCAGGGAGTTCATGTAAATCAGAAGAAATATTGTTAATTTGGAAGAATTATGTGATTTGATGTGAAAAGAGAAAAACATACTGAAAGGGGGATTGGGAATGCAAGTATTTTTAAATTACAGAGTGAAAACTACAAAACGTTTACAGTAATTAACACCTACTATATTTCTATCATTTAAATAAGAAACAAAGTTTCTTGTTCAAATGGTTAAGTAATGCACTGAAACATGTTGATGGGCAAAATTACATTAAGTATATGTGCATTGATCAGATGGAAATCTTTTCAGACAAATTAATTATTCAAAACATGTTTTATTTATCTCAAAACTTTATGGCATTATGTATTTTCTAACAAGAGGCAGGTGACAAAATTGTTAGTGGGTTACTACATGCCAACTTTGAAGCATGATTTTAAAACCCTTTCAAACCAACTTCTGAATGTCTCATGGAAAATACTTTTGCAAAGTCCATAGACTCTGATTATTATATAGCTCTTTCTATTTGTACAATGTACCTGTCATGGACGTCCAAAGGGACAAACCGTGGGGAGCAGGAGAGCGGAAAAAGACCCATATGCGTAGCGGCAAGACGGGAAAAAGGCCCGGGCTCATAGTGCAAAGAGTTCAGGAATGCCGTATAGAAACCTATGCCCTCAGGGAGCGGACGTGGGGCGCCCTGGTGCTAGGCGGGTCTCAGGACATCCGAACGTCAATGCTGAGCGAGGACAGAGTGCAAGACCCGGAAATATATAGCCCAAGCGAAAGAGAGGGACAGGAAGGACAGCAGACCGGAAACTAGGGACAGGACAGAGAAGGAGCGCCCTCTGGCTGCAGAGGGCGTGACAGTACCATTGGCTTCTGGGACTTAATGGGTAAAATATTGACACTTTTGGAGGACCTACCATTATTTACAGTTACAAGATATGTGAATACAAATTTAATTACATATTAATGACTTAATTAGGACTTATTAATGATAATAAATGTAACTGATGTAATTACAGTAACTTTAGATTTTTTTTCCAGGGTGATGACTTTCTGTCCTCATTGGCAACCCCATTCATGAATTTCTTTATACTTTTGTAGTTGTTGTTTGTAGTGGTTACTTTACAGAATCAGTTTTTTAAAACATCAAAATAAGTAAAACTGAATTTGCAAATACGTGGGCTGTGGCTGAAAATAGTATAATTCATATGTTAGTCACAGTATCAAAAATAAATCTTGAAAGGATAGACATGTGCCTCAACAGATAACAAAGGCGTGGGTTGCAGAAATAATTCCACCAATCTGTCACGCATGACAATCCCACCAAGTTGTTGCACAGAACTATATGATTGCACCTCACTGAGAGCATATTTTTATACTACCTTTCAATCATACATCATGTCTTTTTTGACAGTTCCCCTTACTCAATACTGTATATCACCTTTTCTGGCATCACACAAATGACCAAGTGAGTAGTTTCTAAGATGGTAGTAATAAATGTAACATACTCATCCTAAGCAGTTATTTAGCAAAGTCTAACAAAAAAACAAATGATGATTGCTTAAATCATTATATTTCAGTCACAATCTATGTGATATTTCTGGCACTAGCAGTTGTAAATAATGTAATGAAAAGTAATTATGTCTGCACAATGCCTGCTGTGTATTGCCACATTTGTATAAAAGAAGGAGTATTTACAGTAGCACATTACAAGAAAATATGTAAAATCAAAAAAATAAAATGTAATCAGAGTTGGGTAATTAACTAAATAACACCTACATGTAAAGTTTTCTGTTTTCTGTTCATAAGAAAGAAATATTTGTGTGGATTAGTCATTACACAGAATGTGCTGTGCCAAATGACAATAATGAATTCAAATCTAAGTCTGTGTAAAACAAGTAAAATATATTTAATCAGTGATAAGCACAAGTAAATGAAGCTTCATTTTATAGAAATTATGTGTATTTTAGCTACATCAATATCCATTGACCTTTAAATCATGGCTATGAATTTTAAGCATTAGGGGCAGATTAAGTACATGGGAAGAATTATATTTTGGAATAATATGAAAACAAAGAGCATTAGTTTAAATAAAAAAAAAACAATCTGAAGATTTTAAATCCTGAAATAGTTTCAGGGTGCATACTGTAAATTAAATTAACTAAACTATTAAAAGCTTTGTCGTCATTTGTTCAACCCTCATCGTCTAAGGTCATTAATGCTACAAACGTTAGAAATGATATTGCTTTCAAACTGATATTTTTTTATTTCAGACTAATTTATTTCACTTAACTTGGTTAAATCCAAGTTAACATTCAGTAATGAATATACAACATACAACTTTATTACTTTTATAATGAAAGCATAATTTCTTTTCAATACAGCTTATATGCCCTTCCTATAAAAGTATGAATGAAATAAATTATTTAAAGGGTTAATTTCTGCATTAATTAGGGACTGTTTCATAGTTGTCCTTCCATCAGTAAATCTATCAAACAAGCCAATAGACCTATAAGGATGTTAAAAAGCTCAGGAGGAACATAAAATAGAGGATTACAATGGCCATTGTCATGTAGATTTAACTTTCAGAAGTATTCACTCCCTTCCAATGATGTCTCAGTTCACTAAAATACAAAATGTTGTATAGTATACACATTATTTTAAAGTGCATATATTTAATCAAAAGTTCAATTCACAAATTGAACACTGTTATGGGTGAAGTGAGCCATTAGGTAGAAAGTGTGTTGTAACACTCAGACTGCCTAGATCAGTCTGTAACTCCAAAGTGAGAAGCTGTGCAAGAATACAGTAACTAGTTAGGCATACCACAATGAGACTGCTGGCAACTTTGAAAAAGGTACAGAGCATAGATGACAGTGGACAACTTTCCATACTTCAAAAATATCCTGATTACTCTATAAAGCTGGCCTATATGGCAATATATCTGTATTTGCAACTGCAATGACTTGCACCATATTCTAATTTTAATAACAGTTGAATTAAATAGCAAAGTAATTGTAACTTCCGATAACAGTCCAGCTGCAATTAGAATTGACCCGAGGCCTGAAATACATCCACTGTAATGAATAACTGGAATGGCACTGAGGGACCTTACCTTTATGTTTAGGACAGTGAATACAAATCAAGGTTACATCATCCAAAAAAGAATAATGAACAACTGTGGAGGACATTTCACTGTGAGGGTTTTGTTTTTGACAAGATCACCCAGTCTGCAATTCCATAATATAAGAAATGGGCATGCTCTGATGAAATACTGGCTTCGCTGAAGTTGAAGGACATTGCACACATTAAGAATTATATCATGTGAAGTACTTGATGCAGATGTTCTGAAGGGTCATTTGCTAAGGAAATAGTAACCATTGATCTGTGTGACATATTGGATATACTGTAAATCAGTGTTTATTCAATGTATATGCTTCAGTAACTCCAAACTAATGCATTGTCTGATTTTATGAAATGTGCTCATCACCTATGCGAAGACAAGAAACAACTGAATGCTGTAAATGGTATCTCTTATAAAGGTTGTGTCAAAAGCCCATCTTAAACAGAAATAATGAACATATTAAACATGTGATATGCATCTGAGATTCAGCTATTTTAATGTAGAAAACAACTTATTAGGTATCTTATTAGGTATAATTTTAGTAGGTAGTTTCACTTGGCTTCAAATAATCAGAACAGCTTAGGTACCTCCATGTATTGAATAGACTAATATAAATAGGATGGATTACTTTACTGGATTTGAAAGATGAATAGTACTGTATACTAAGATCAATAACGAGGCATGGTAAAATCTATTAGAACAGAATTGAGGAAAGAATATTTCAAAAGCCATAATGTTCACCTCCTGTAAAGTTACAGTTTTAATTTTGCACATCAAAACACAGTATTTTATGGTAGCGCTTTCAGAATATTTTGGAATTGCTTTTCAGGAAACAACAGTCATAAAACATCATATACAAGAACATATAGTAAATGGTTCTTCAGCAAGGAAAACAGGAAGGGAAGGGGGGTTACATAAACTAGTTTGGAACATAGGAGGAAGTACCCGGTTTTGTTTCATAGTTTTTGTGACAGCACAATTATATCATTTATTTTTTTAAGAAGTATATTTTGTTAATGTGTTTTTCTTGCAGTGTTATTGTCAGATGCACTGGTTTGCAGCTGACAACAGTTATTGTATAATGACAAAAAACTGATGTTCTACAGAAGGTCACCCTGCAACTCATAACTGGCAACCCACTAAAGCTAAGCAGGTCTAAGCCAGGTCGGTACCTGGATCGGAGACCTCCTGGGAAAGCTAAGGTTGCTTCTGGTCAGGTGTTAGTTGGGCCAGCAGGGGGTGCTCACCCTTTGATCTGTGTGGGTCCTAATGCCCCAGTATAGTGTTGGGGACACTGTACTGTAAAAAAGCACCGTCCTTCAGATGAGACGTAAGACCGAGGTCCTGACAAACTGTGGTGATTAAAAATCCCAGGTTGTTTCTCAAAAAGAGTAGGGGTGTTACCATGGCATCCTGGCCAAATTTCACATTGGCTTTTACCAATGATTGGCCACGTAATATTCCCCATCTATGAATTGGCTTCATCACTCTGTCCTCCTCCCCACCGTAAGCTGATATGTGGTCAGTGTACTGGCACACTATGGCTGCCGTCAAATCATCCAGGTGGATCCTGGATGGATCCTAGCACCTTTGTTAAAACTGGCTGTTTGTTCTCCACTACCTGCTGCAATACTCCTGTCCTGTGCCATCCTGAAAATACCTTAGAAAATCATATTTTCTATTTTTTAGAAGACAATAACAACAACTAGCATTAAGAAGCAACTAAAGAGACTAGTGTATCACAAATATAGACTTCAGTAATATTTGTATGTGTTAACAATTTTGAGGAGAATATCTTTCATATTGCATTTGTATTGGAATGTCTTGTATCAGTTACAATGCCACTTAGAGTACATGACAAAGCTGTCCAAATCACTACTCCTCAAAACTTTGAATCTGGCCTCTTTGCACACATTAACATTAAAATGTATTTGCTTTTAAATACAATATGTTTTTCAAGCAAGTTTGAATATTTTATAATTAAATTCTAAAATAAAATTGTTTATTGTCTAATAACTATACACAATTATTCACAATAACTATACACAATCTAATAACTATACACAATTAAAACATATTTTAATATTTAATATTTTGTATTATTGCATTCAATGAAATAGCACTAGTATGCATACAGTATGATTAGCACAAGAAAACACTAATGGGTTAATAAACATTTAATAATGTTTCAGAAAAACCACACACAGCTGCGGTACCTTAAGGATTCACTGTGCCACCAGGCAGTTTTACGGAGTAGTGCAGTCCTGCATCAAATTATTTAAAAAATGATAACACACTGCAGTCCATGACCCAACAGTGCCTACCACAGTATACCCCCTGACACCTTGTGTATTCTAGATGCTTCAGCTGTACCATTGTCTGTCTTGTTACCAAAACAAAATGAATTCCACAAATTTGTTTTTTACTGTTTGCAGCAGTTTGTTTACTATAGGAGAACAAATCTTAAATCTAAATTATATGTGCTCCTTTATTTTATTTCCACATACTGTAACATTTTCAAAAACTGATTGAACCTCCTCAAATCCCATATTATCTACCAGACCCGTCAGAAATTCCTGTGAATTGGCCAAACCTTTTAACACAACTTACCACCCATAACTGCATTTCAATACTTGAGGTCCTTCCTTCAGTATTTGAGGATGATGTGCCAGCAATATAGCTTTTGCTCTACACGTCCGAGAATTTAGCAGATTTCTTCATACCTAAATATTTTTTCATCCTTAAACAAATATCAATATCCTTTGACCTTTAAATCATGGCTATGAATTACTTTTTAAATCAAAAGTAATTTTTTGTTCATGTGCTGAATTTAGGAAAATGAAAGCACCCACATTTTCTTAATGCAGTATCCTCCTCTTAAAATAATTTGTTTTATATTCTCTGCCTGTGACTCATTGTGTGTTGGATAATAATTTCTATTTCTAGCAAAAAGTATTTATTATACTTAATTATGGTGATACGTAAAATATCTTTTAATACTCAAATCTTACCTTGAAGAACTGATGATTTATTTAAAAAGTTTATAAATGTCCCCTGAAACACAAAAATGCACGTTAACTGCTTAAAAATCACAGTTTTAACACATTAAACAAAAGAAGAAAATAATAAGGGCAAAATCTGAAATGTAATGCAACTGTAAAAGTATTTTTCCAGTGATGTACCCTCTTTCATAATTATAAGGAGAACGCCTAATACCCTGTTTCCTAAGGACAAGAAACAAATATCAGCATCCATGGTTGTGATTTAACTGTATGAATATTTTGGGCCTTGTCATTCCAATTATAATTTGCATCTTGTAATTACAGGAACTTCAGTTATTCAAGTGACAGCCACAGATGCTGATGATCCCACATATGGAAATAGTGCCAGAGTTGTCTACAGCATTCTACAGGGACAGCCATACTTCTCTGTGGAATCAAAGACAGGTAAACCATGGGTCATTGAACATCTCTTCAACTTGACTTTATTAACATTAGAGCTAAGGGAGCTGGTATGCAGAATTCCTCCAGTACACCAAAAGATGTTTTTTTGTTCCTTTTGTCATTTGCCTTTTATGTGCTGGATTCTGCATAAGTCAATGATGAAAATTTATAAAACACCTATAAAATATATTGAAGAACATGTGTAATAGAAAATAAAATAAGATTATCTATTACAGTGAAACTCTATGATGCATCAGAAGGTTATTTAGATTGAATGAGCGCTGATATCTGCACTTCTTTAGCAATCACAGCAGGAGGATGTTAAATTTGCAAAGCCCTACATTCAAAGGCGGCTTTGCATTTTTCTGATTGTGACAAAAACTTGCATCTGACATTAACTTATACAATTTTCTTTGAGATTGTTCAAATGCTTCATAATTGTGAGTGTTATTGAATTCAAAAGAGTGATAAACAATGGTATATTTATAATTTAACTGTCTTACCAAATATGGTTATTTTGCCTTACATTAAACATCTCTCTAATGTAGGTTTGCAGATTTGATTCGCTTTGCAGATTCACACAAAAAGAAACATTGGAAACAAATAGTAGTGGAATGTGAGTGCTTTGGCTATGAGTGGTCACATGTGGTCTGCCAAAAGGAGTATTTATTATTATATACTTTCTCTATAATCTCCTTGTAAGGTTCCAATATTCTCACACCACCATACACCATCTGCTCTCACAGTATGGCAAACCTATTATTCCAAAAAGTTCAATGAAGACATGAGTGTGTTTTTAAACCATCTCTGTACTTCTGTTTGGGTAAAAACCCTTACCAAGCAGTGTGTCCTAAAAATACAAGGGACCTGAATGTGGTTGTGTAGAAAAGGAAGGTTGTAAGGTTAGCAGAGAGCAACAACTCTGGATACAGTAAGTTGCATGGAGATATGAACTTCCTCAGCTTTCACCATTCAAAGTACACATTTAATAATATTATACACTATATGTAAATGTCATACACAGTTCAGTATAGATGTGGCCTATGTTATATCATTTGTGTGTAATGATATATGTAAATATTTATTACTTCTTTAGCCTTTTTGACATATCCCTATTTATTAGGAAGGTGTAACATGAAGTTTTTCAAACACAATTCTAGTCAAGCTGTACTGTATAAACTACTGTACCTTATCTTCTTAATACCGTTAAGCTCTTTTGATAATTCAGTAAGCAACAATGTTAGACATTGACAATATTCCTTTATTTATACCAATAAGTCAATAAAAAAACAAATTTACATTTAAAATGATGATCCGAAGAGAACACTTGTACAGCTGGGATAAATTATTTTGTAGAAAGTTCCAACCTCAGTGCCCCACCTGGGATTTGAAACTTTCTGCTTACAAGCTCAGGGGTCAGTGTTGATTATGAAACATTATTATTGTTGTAATGTCTGCATTGTGTATGTTTACTTTAATATACACAATGGTGGCTAACTGCTCAAAAAAAATTCACTTCTTTCTGAAAGCAGAGCCATAAAGATATACTTCTAAATATAACAAGGAATTGTGCAACAAAACAGTATGAAATAGGGCAACAAATCTGTATAAATCTACTTAGATACATTTTTGCAATATAGGTTTTGTAAGAATTTGGTGCTGAATTATTCTCTCCTTTCATTGAAATGTAAGAAAAATTCAATTTTACCATTCTTTGCACTGTTCATATCATCATTAGAATGGGACAGTTTGCTATATTTGCTGGCTGCTTTCAAAATTGTAGTATCATTTTTGCACTTCAAGAAAGAAGTCTTAAGGCCCTTTCACACTTGAAAGCTTCTTTAGATTGCTATTTTCACCCTGAGGCAAACCTCTCAAGATTACAGGGTTGGAAAATCTCAACCTGGGGTGAAAAAATATGAATGCTACAGGGTTTAGTTTACCCCAGATTGGGAATGTGTATGACAGCAGACACAACACAAAAGCAACAATTATCTTTTCTGTGCACCACATGTTCTGTTCATATTTCTAGCTGCCATCAGTATCTTTCCAAATGTCATCATAGATGCATTCTGAAGTAACCTAAAAAATTATGTCTTGTGTTGAGAAAACTGTGTTGCCAGATACTTGAGCCACTTTTACAGGGATAGACTGAATGCAATATAAGAAAGAGCCTTGCCGATATCACTACTGTACAATGACCTTTTACTTCCCTTTCTGTATTTGATTTGGGAGGAAAATAATAGTATTCATGAACTTTGTCTAAACCATGGGATTAACTTCATTTATTTTGTAGAGCAAGGTGAATGCAAACAGGCCCAAACCGGCAAACTCAGGCCCAGCCAGAGTAAATTTGACTCGGGATGGGAGAAACTAGTGTAAACTAAATTGCTCATTTCTTAGATGCTACAATTTTCATGCATTACAGATTCAAATGTGTAATATTATACTTTCATGGCAACAACTGTAATTAAGGGCACTTGTTAATATTAAACCCCAGCCCCCCAAAGGTCATTTTCGCCTGTTCGGAATGTATCTGTCATTAACATTTTGAATTCTCTTGGAAAGTATATACAGTACAGGCCTGGTTCAGGGATTGAATTCAAGGTAACCTCTTGGGCATCAAGTCTGAAACACTGGATTTCTTAAAAACAAAAAAAATTCAATTTCTTTCTTCAAATGTCATTTCTCAAGTAACACATGTAGGGACACAATTTTTACCATACCTTATTGCAGTCAGTCCTGTATCATTAATATATTAGCTCTATAATGTCTGTGATTGGATATGTCAATGGTTACAGAAAAATAATGGAGAAACTTTGTATTATAAAATTTGTTAAAATTTGTTAAAAGCTTAACGTTTCATCTGGAATCATAACATAGTGTGCACAGAAGTATACATCAAAATTTTAAAGGCAAAATCCAAATCACAATGTGCAGTTCCAACAGTCATTCAAGCTGGGGTAGGACCTAAGAACAGGAAATTGTTAAATGGTGCCAATCCATAAATTTGGAGACAAAACATAACCAACTAATTACAGACCAATAAGTCTGATGTCTATTGCATGTAAGGCAGTGGCAACATTGATAATACCTATACTAGAAAATCACATTTATAGGAATAAAATCCTTGGGGATAGTCCACAAAGTTCATTTAACAGGCTACAAAAGAAATGGACACACAGAACATACAATATGGAGGCTTTTTAAAAGGTGAACTAAAGTTCGTCATTAAGATTAAGACTCAAGTTACGAGCACTAGGCATTTCACTACATGGTAAATCTTAGTGTTTTGATTGAGAATTTGTTAATACTGTAGATCAAAGATTACACATAAGAGGTGAATGCTCCCTTTTGAGTAATTAGTGTAGTGCCACAGGTATTTGTACACTACATTTTCTTATTCATAGCAATAATTTGTATTCTGGTATAGTAAACAAATCGAGATCGTAGTTATAAGCAAAGTAAGATGATTAACAAATAATTAAGAACTTTAGAACTTTATACAAGTTAAGAGGCCTACGTCCTGACCACTCAGAAAAACACCAGACTGCTACCAAGTATTCAAACTCTTATATAATACCTTCAAAGTCCATCAAAGTGATAAAGCTGTCTTGCTGTATAAATATTGATACTGAACTACAACATTAATTGGAAACCTATCTCCCTAAACCTAAAAATGCATACAATAACCAAGAGAGGCTGTTTTTAACCAAGGCAGACTTTAAACATGAAATCTGAGTTTCCTAAAAACAACAGAATAGCAGGCTCTCTTAACAAGATTCCACTACTTAACTCATATCTGGTCTTTCTAGATGCTCTGGACAAGGAGCTCTCACCTTCTGTCTCCTGTCCACCTCTGTATATTTCCCATTTCTTTTTGTATGTCTGTTTTATGCTGGACCGATGATTCCTGGACACTTAATCATTTACTCAGGACTTAATTAAGGTAAACCAAGGTAAATGTTACGAATGCTTTGATAACTGAATCTCAAACCCCCATATCTCAGCAGTCAGTATCTAGATTAGGGTTAATAAAGTGATGTTATTATTATTATTATTATTATTATTATTATTATTATTATTATTATTATTATTATTATTATTATTATTATTATTATTATTATTATCAATACAATTCAAAATGGGAAATGCTGAGATTGAAGAGGCTACTTATTAAAAACACTTAAAAATGTATTCCATGTTGAAAAGAGAAGAAAAGAAACACAAAGTTTCAGCTGTGGAGCCTTCTTTGGGTGTCACACCCAAAGAAGGCTCCACAGCCAAAATATTTTGCTTCTTTTCTTCTCTTTTCAGCATGGAATAAACCTTTACTTGTTTCTTTGCAGCCTACTGTATATGTGTTGACTCAGCTACCAACCTGTACTACTTAAAAAATTTGATTACATTGGCACATCATTTACATCTTTTGTATGCTTTTATATGCATTCTTATATACAATTATAATATACAAATATACAATTAGAAAGGTAAATAACATGTTGAATCTACAGTTGAATCAAGAAACATAGTGTTAACAATTGTATGATACACTAGCAAGACATCATTTTTAATATAGTTTTCAAGTTTGTTCAAGGTATTGCTGGAATTAGTTCAGAGAAGAGCAACTAGATACAGTCTGGGGACGTCCAACACCAAATCCTGATGAAGGCTTCAAATTTTGACAGGTTAGACAGCTTCTAATAAAAAATAGAGTAGACAGAGTTTGCAGTCTGCAGGTTGCAGATGATGTGACACTTCTTTGTTAAAAGTCAAACTTTTTTATTATTTTCATATTACATTCTAACATTCATTTCATACACATCCATGATACAGTAATTAATGTAAATGAGAACATCATTTAGCACATTTTCATGTAGGAACACCTGCAATGAAAGCAGCTTGTGCTATTTCATATGGAAAAAAGTTCATGTATCTGTCCACGAAAGAAGCCGCTGGTGGCCAGTAAGATTTGAAGCAAACTGAAACCTGTCCTGGGAGTATAGAGCACAAGACAGAACCACACTCTGAATGGGTACACAAAGGTTATGTGCATACAAGTAGACAGGGAAAATATAGAAACGCCAATTCACTCAACCAGCATGTGTTTGGAAAGTCCTGAAAACTCACACAAACATGGGAAGAAGTGTTGCTGAGAGCATTGCCAACATTTCCATTCCCCAGAAAACAAAATGCATATTTATAAATCATGCAGAATTTCACCACAAAGCTCAGTATTTTACATACATTAGTTTTAAATATAAAAATAATTAAGCATATTATTGCATCAATAATAACGTTTTTTTCTTTTAGTGTTTGGTGGCAGTACTTCCAATTTTCTTTGTAATAATTCATCTCTATTTACTAACAATACAATAGCACATAAGTGTAAATCACAGAAAATATGAATCACTCTAGTAAGAAAAGAAACTGAACATGAGTGAATAATAAGCATATTACAGTTTTGTTTCTTTTTTTATGAGTAGCAGTATATTTTAATTGATACAGTCATAGCTAGAAAAGTACAGTACATGTGTAAAGTTTTCTCAGGTTTATGTGACTTTCTTCCAGGTACTCCGGGTTCGTACAATACTGAACTATCCCAGGTGTGAGTGTGAGTGCATTTGTTTCTGTGTGTGCCTTGCAATGTACTGGCATGCCATCCGGGATGCATCACCCACATGTCCATTGCTTGCCAAGATAGGCTCCAGCTCCCCTGCGTCCCTATATTGGATAAAGCAGTTGGACCAGGGCTGGATAGAAAGTGAACCCATCCTTCCTTTAAGCAACTTGTTGAACAATGCTCTGAATTGTACAAACAACTGTTTTAAATAACAGTATGTTATGCAGTACTTGTCTGGTTTGTTAGGATACTGTATGTTTCACTGTAGAAGCACTGCTAATACACTTAGCAAAACAACACAGAATAAGACATAAAATTTCATTTCTTGCTCCAAGGCCTACAGAAGAGAAAATAAATGATATGTTCCCGTGTTTGTCTCTGTGAATGGTATCACTCCCTTCTCATTCTTTTCTGGGGATTCCTTATGATGACACACATCCGGAAAATAGGTTTAGCAGTGGATTACTGATTCATGCACCACAAAACAGATAAGTACAAAAAATCAACATAGGCATACTGAATATGTTTTTGACAGCTTTTCAATAAAAATCAACTGTTTAGCAGCAAGCGATGTACTTAAAAATCTCTTTTAAGCTAAGAAAGAGACAATGGAAAACAATAATATAAAGCAATTTTGGTTTTCTTCTTTAGACCACTTTTATCTTAACCTTTCCTGTTAGTACTTCTAATTAAATTCTGCCTTGACGTTTCATCAAAATCAATTGCTTAATCGTAGATTCAGCTCAGTATTTACTATTTGTACCTATTTTTTTTTTGTGGCATATAAGGAATAAATTAAGATATTATTTATTAAGATATTATTGTGTTCTTACACATATTTAATATATATTCAACATGTTGAAAAATACAAAAGACATTAGTGCTCATTATTTTAAGCTCTAAGAGGCTTGGGTTATGGATCAATGTTCTGCCTTCTGATTTCTTGCATTGTTCTTTTTTTTAACTTATTAACCCATAAAACTGCCTGTGTTTTGAATGGCTGCCATCAATAAATGACCAAATAAGGACTCTTCTATAGATGTTATGTAAGATAACATTTAATTTACCAAAATAGGTTAGCAGGCTTCGGAAGACTATTTGTCACTTACAGCTTGCTAATACAACTTGTCGCTGTTCTGCAAGAATTTCTTTTTGGAGCTCTAAATAATAAAAATGCAGATAAATCTAAAAGAATTAATTACATTTAACATAGATATTTAAGAAAAACATGGTTTCAATTGGACAAACCTGATATTTATTAAGAGGGGAGACATGAAATTACTCATTTATCTTTGCCTCACAGAAATATTTAATTAATTAGATGAAAAAAGTTCCAAAGACTGAATAAAAGGGATAGATGCCATGCCAACCAAAACTGGGGGCCAAGTTCAAATGGGGTACTGTAATGGTCACATCTTTGCATTGTAAAGCTACTCAAGCAACAGACGCAAAGCTTCCAGTCTTAACCACTGTAATAACAATTCCATCTAAATTCCTACATGCTGATGCCCTTTAGAATGCTCCAATTGAGAACTGCATTTTCTAATTCATTTAGTTTTAGTGCAGCAATGTGTCAAGAGGCAATTCACATACAGAAATGGAGTGACAGTATCGTGGGAAAGCTGTTATTTGACTGTGTATGGGATGGATTCTGATGAACTAATAAAGCAAGATTACCCTGGCCAAAAATTGTCTTGCATGTTAACCCCAAAGTTGTGAAATTATTGTCATTTATTTTCCCCAAGCAGGAAAAAGAATAGAATACTTCTACCAGCTAATATGGTTGATATGACAGGTTCATGTTTGTGTTCATTTTGGAGAGATTACAAGCAAGTATGTTTAGCATTTTTATTAGGTTCCTTCTCTGGTCCATCTGAAATAAATTACTTCAATAATGTATTGACTGAGTATTTTAGAAGGACCTGACAGCATACATAGCAATCAAAGGAGTTTAAAAGGATACAAATCAAGAATCAGCTACGGGCTGAATAATAATAATAATAATAATAAAAAAAAAACGTTTTGCAGGGTGGAATAAAGCATACTGCCTGTGTTTCAGATTGAACTGATGCACAATATGGGACATAATCAAATTAAAGTTGCTTCCTAATTTAATAAATTATTTAAAGATGCATTACAATATATTATAAAATCATATTATTATGATATCTAAAGTGACACAAATACATTTAAAAATAATATATTGGAGTACTGTGCATTACATTCCATTGTTGCTTATTGTCTTCTGCCTTTTCACATTCCCATGTGACTCAGCCTTTGTTTAGAGTGTTGATTAGAGTGTTGTTAAGAGTCTGAGTAACCAATCAGTCCAGTGTAAACAAATTCTTTAAACAGTGCTTAAAGTGGAATTTCTATAGAATTATGCGCATTTACATGGATTCACTAATGTTTCCACCACACGATGTGAGACATTTTCTTGTTTTGTGCTTTCTTTGAATGTTTTGTGCCCTTTATAAGCTACAAGAAGCACAGAAACTTAACTGAGCTCCTCAGAACCATAGGTTAGTGAGAAACTGACTCTGCAAAACAGTAGCGGTATCATAAATGCACTGTAGCTCAGAAATAATTGTTATAAATGGTTCTCAGACAATTTGCTACTGCAGGTTAAGTTATAAAAATCAATCTTGAATGAATGTTTATGCTTATTAACCTCTGTATTTCAACTAAGCTTCAACCCAGGGTTCTTTATTTGTTCAAATACTGTAAGACTTAAAGATAATACTAGAATAAAATCTACAATTAAGAGAAAATAAAATCACAGCTTGACAGAGCATTAATTTGTACCACTCTGTATTTAGATGCCTGGGCTGATTAATGTAAAGAACAGATTAAAATTGTAGAAGTAAAGGAAATTAGACCTCACTTGCAAAACATAGTAAATATACAGTATATCATTCATCAACTGCTTCCTCCAATTCAGGCTTGTGGGGGAGCTGGAGCCTATCCTGGCAAGCAACTGGCACAAGGAGAGTGTACTCTGGCCAGGACTCCAGTCCATCGGAGGGCAGACACACAAATACACCATGGACATGCATACACTCACAACTAGGTCCAGTTCTTTTCAGAAGCCAATTGACCTACCAGTGTGTTTTTGTGCTGTGGGAGGAAACTGGAGCACCCAACAAAAACCCAGGCACACACAGAAAGGACATATAAAACTCCATGTACATACTGTAGCATCCCAGGAATTGAACCCAAGCCCTAAGTGATGCTTACCATGGAGATGCTAACCACTGCACCACTATGTCTCCCATATTGTATATACAGTATACTGTACAGTATGTAAAACACATACAGTATGTACACATGCACGTGCTAACATGTATTCAAAATAGTACCCTGACTTATATGTCAGAGGACCTCAAAAAGTATTTTGTAACAGATTATTATTGATCAAGCAATTTCATTAATATTTTATTTTTATAACATTTTGCTTCAAAAAGAAACAAAAAAATAGGTCTATTCATGCTGGGGGAAACAGCTCCATAATTTCACATTTTAAGTACAAACAGTTATGCATCACATGACAATACTGGTTTTACTTAATGTTAAAGAAAATTTCCTCCTTGCTGTTTGGTCACAAATTTATCACCTGCGTTCAGGCATCTCTCCCAAACCACCTCTTCTAGGCTAGTGTCCCAGATCACTTCCACTATGTGTGCTTCTTCCTCATTGTCTCTATTCTTTTCAGAACTAATGACCTGTCTTTTTTTCTCCCCTTTCCATAGCTATCAAATGGATGGCACTCCACCAGTTCTCCACTTAACTCTCTCATCCCTCGCTTCTTGACCCCCACCAGTTTGGCATTCACCCACAACACACTATTGAAACTGCTCTTCTCTTAGTTACCAGTGCCATTCAATCAGCTCATCCTTCTTCCCTATCATCAGTCTTAATCCTCCTTGACCGTTCTGCTGCCTTTGACACTGTGGATCTCACTATCTTTGTGTGAACACTTGCTGACCTGGAAACCCCTGCCACCATTTACACTTTTTTTCATCCTATCTTGGAAAATCATATTTACTGGGTCTCAGTTTCCTCCCCTGCCCTCACACACTTTCCAGTGGTGTCTTCC
This sequence comes from Lepisosteus platostomus, assembly GCF_059453375.1. NCBI lineage: Eukaryota > Metazoa > Chordata > Actinopteri > Semionotiformes > Lepisosteidae > Lepisosteus > Lepisosteus platostomus. The sequence goes on along the minus strand of NC_142618.1, from coordinate 48,443,266 downwards.
AAGGCTCTGTGCTGGATTTTTTCTCTCTTTACTCCTGCTCCTTAAGAAGTGTGATCACTGGCTTTTCATTTAAACCTCTTTTAAAAAGAGCAGATGATGCTCTTCTCTTTTTGAGTCTCTGAGACAATGTTTTCTTCTATATTAATGCTTCTGTCCACTCATCGAGTGCACCTTCCTGGATGTGCTCACATCTCAGACTGACACTTTCTAAACTTGGCGTCCTTTTCTTCCATTTATCGTTTTTCCCCTTCTCCATTCCTCTTGACTCCATTATGTCTTCCGATTCCTCTTCCTAGTCATTCAGTGACATTCTTGTCTCCTCTTTCTCCTCTATTCCTAAACATTCCTCTTCTGGTGCACTTCTGGTATTCTTCTCAGGATCTGCCCCTTCTGAGTAATACAGCTTTGAACTGCTCCTAGTCAGTGATATCTTAACACTTAACTGGCGTATTCTCTACATCTTTTCACTTGCGAGACATACATGAGGTATGTCCCCACTTAATTAACCAACTTTTGACATCTCCTCAAGACAACACCTATGACTACTCTCACATAGTTGTAAAAGTTTACTACCAACTGACATCACACAATACAATCTACAATCTGCTCAATGACATTTCCTCTTTATTGTAATAACCTAATAATAATCATAAATATATATATATTTATTTTAAGTATAATAATTATTTTTCTGTAGAAAAAGTATTGACTCCAATTGTATTTTGCCACATTTTGTGTGTTACAACTGATAAACACAATAGACTTACAATTTTTTTCCCTTTTCATTCAGACAACATCCTCTACTATATCAATATGTTTAAAACTCTGGAGCTAAAAAATAGTTAAAAATAAAACCCTGAAAAATCATAATTGAAAAAGTATTCACCCCCTTAAAATTAACGCTGCTTAATGAGCTCATTTGCCATTTGCCTTCAGAATTTGTTGATTGCAGTCTACCTGGGTGCAAGTTAATCAATCAGATTGAACACTTTGTGAAGTTAAATACACTTGTCTGTGTGAGCTCCCAGCACTGGACATTGCATACAAAGCAAAGACAAAGACAAAATAGTTTCCACAACAACTAATAGAGCTGTGGACAGACACAAGTCAGGCGAGGGATATAAAAAGATTTCAAAGGCATAAGTATTCCACAGACTACTGTTAAATTAACTATCAGGAAGTGAAGGATACATAAAACTACTCAGAATCCTCAGCAACCAGTTTGTCCTCCAACATTTAGCAGCCTGGCAAGAAGCACATCGGTCAGAGAAGCAAGCAAGAGCCCCAAAACAACCCTCAAAGACCTTCAATGTCACAAAATTGAGATTGGAGAAATTGTGAGTGAGTCAACAACAGCTCACAAACTCCATAAACCTGGGGTGTAAGGTAGAGTGCTGAGGAGGAAGCCATATTTGAAAAAAAAAGCTCTCATGAAGTCCTGTTCTGAATATCCAAAAACTCATGTGGGAGCCTCTGAACTGATGTGGAAAAAAATGTGGTCTGTTGAAACACAAATTGAGTTATTTGGCCTATGTCTGACAAAAGAAGAGCGCTACTTAACACTTAAAAAACACTATTCCCATACTGAGGCATGGCGGTGGCAGCATAATGTTGTGGGGTTGCATTTCATCAGTAGGGAGTGGTATGTTTGTTAAAATAGAGGGCAGAATGGATGGAGCAAAACCTGGAGCAGTCTGCAATAGATTTAAAACTGGGACGGAAATTCATATTTCAAAAGGACAAAGACCATGAACACAAAGCCAACGCAACCCTAGAGAGGCTTAAAAAGAAGAAGGTGGAAGTCCTTGAGGGGCCCAGTCAAATACTTACTTTAAATACCATAGAAAATTTGTAACAGGAACTGAAGGTTGCTGTACACCACTGCTCCCCCTGTAATCTGCAACAGCTGGAGCAATTTTGCAATGAAGAGTAGGCAAAAATTTAATCTGCAACATGTGAAAAGCTGGTAACAACATACTGTACCACAAAAGCCTTGAGGCTGTAATTGCTGCAATAGGGGAGCAACTAAATATAAAATGTTTAAGGTTTTTCAGTTTTCTATTTTTCACAAAAAAAATTACAATGAAAATGAGTATGGCCCATCAAAATGTTAAGCATGTTTTGTTAATCCTGCTCAAATGTGTTGCAATTTAATGTTTTAACACATCACAATGTGGTGGAGGTCTAAGGGAGGGTCAGTGCTTTCAATGCCCTCTGTACTCTGCATGTTGTTTACAGATCAATAGACATTGTCTTCACTGTGCTTTGAGAAGCACAATTATTAGACTCACTATCATGTAGCATATGAATTGTTTTAAATCCTTAAAACAAAACAAACAGAAGGACAAGAATTATATACAGTATATTGATCTCCTATTTAGAAGATTATGCCCTCAATGTGATCACTTTTTATAAATTATGCGATTCATTTTTTTCTTTTTTACAGCTGTAGCTGAAGTCATATTATTTTAGGATATAAAAGCACTGAACATAAAAATGTGGAGAGAAGTATATACATGCTGTAGACAAGCGTTTTCAACTAGAATGACCTTCACTGACCATTGCCGTGAAATCTTTTCTGATGGCAGCCTGTAACAATGGCTCACACAGGTGCAAGCCAACTCAATGCTTCTGTGAACAGCCACTTTAATTGGCATTCTGCTCACAAAAAATCAAGAAGGCTGTCCTAAATGTACATGATGAGAAGTATTTTTTTTCAACATTTCTGTTTCACTGGCTTTAACTGATGTGTGGTTCTAGGTTGTATGATAGTATTTTAAGTTCAAATCATTATATTTCTTAAAATAAACAAAAGTAAAAGATACAATTACACAAGAACACAAAATAAACCAAAGATAAGACCAAATTCTGTAAATGTTTAAGACATTAGCAATAAATGAATAGATTCAAATATATTAGCTCCAGCCCAACAAATGGAATTTCATCTTGTGACCCACATACTGTAAAACAAATACAGTAAACAAGCAGCACAGCACTTTCAAAAAGGCCAGGGGTTATTTCACAACACCTCCTCATGTTACATGATACTTACTATGTTTTAAATCTAAAAGTGTCAGCAACTCATTCTCTGATCCTTACAAAATACTGGCAGCCTGTACTCTAACGAGCAATAAATCAGTACCACAACATTCTAGCGAAGGAAAATGAAAACAACAAAAGTTATTTTATGGACAGAAAACTATAATGAATCCAGGACAACCTCAAGTTTAAAAAGAACTATCAGCGGGACATCCTCTAAAATACTTAGGTGACTTCATCAGCATCTTCATAAGTGTCCAGTGGTGCAGAATTTACCAATAAAGCAAAATCTGACTTTTTATTATGTAATTTAAATGTTAGTAATGTATAATAGTTTTTGGATTGTATTCATGGGACATGTGTTAATATTTTTTTCAATACTATAGACATAGTTGTATTTTCAGTTAATTTACCAATTGAACAAGTACATCAAGTACATCTATAGCGTTTACTGATTAGGATACTCTTTGTAATTTTTATTTTTAAAAAAATCAGTTCATGAAATTTATTTCCTTTAATTTTTCCCCCTGGCCAACAACCTTAACAGTCTTTGTTTTTAACACATACCATCACTGTAATTGCTGCATTGTATTCAGAGAAGTGTATGTGTATGTTATAAACAGTCAATATATAATATTACAGGTACTTTTATTTAATTAAAAACAATTGCTGATCGATAAACTATATAGGGTCAGGAAGTTGAATACAATGCATTAAAGGTGGACACATACAGTATAATGGAATTACAGGAATCATCTCAAATAAGTGCTTTTACTGATTAATGGATCCTTGATTATTATTGGTTGAATTAAAAGGGATATCAGGATGTAGAATAAAGGGAATATATTATTTAATATATAAAACCTTTTAAGCATCATTTGTTTATAAAATGTGTTTAAATTTTCACTTTTTGTTTTTTTACAGGAATTATTAGGACTGCTCTTCCCAGTATGGACAGGGAGCTGAAGGATCAGTATCTTTTGGTAATTCAAGCCAAGGACATGGTAGGACAAATGGGAGGATTATCTGGAACAACCTCTGTCACTGTCACTCTCACAGATGTTAATGACAATCCACCACGCTTCTCACATAGTAAGGATACTGAATTTTACCATTGCCCCTTTACTGATGCGCGTTAAAATTCTACATCAATACATTTTATTTTGTTTATGTGTTCTATGTTTCATTAAGGGAAGTTTAATTCTAAGATGTTTTTGAATCCCAGAAAAGAGGCTGTGTTCTTTACATTGTCCTCTTTTGCTCAAACTGTTTAAGTGATGTACATGTAGCTCTTTTATAATCTTAAAAAGTTAAAAATCTATAGCACTCAGTTCAAGTTAGCGTATACTGTATGTAGTGCAGGAATGTATTCTTATGGCTGATGTGAATCCAGTATTCCTATTAGATACTGGATACATGCCATTACATGCAACCTCTGTAGCAATGTTTGGTGATGTCAAATAAACTGCAGACAGAAAGACTCTGAATTTAATTGTCCTTGTTAAAGTGAGTGTAGTTTGATTTTTTAAAAAAACTTATGAGGATGCATATAATAAAACTTCTGTAATAATACTACATTAACCTTTGTTTGCAGAATGATGCCTTTATCCTTTTAGACATCATGTTTTCATGGGTATCAAGGGATATTAAAAAGGAGATTATGAAATTTAAGTTTTGATTTTGTTTCCAGGTGACCATAATATTTTTATGTTACAATTCATCACAGTATGGACTATAGAACGTATGGCAAAAAAATTTAAATGAGGTATATGATGCTGTGAGTGCAGCTTTAAACACTGAAAAACAGATCTGTGCTGATGCATAACAGTGTCGTATCTTGAAGCAAAAGTAAAAAGTTAAAATAAACTACTGGGTTAATCTAGGTAATACTGCTGAGTAGGGGGCTCTTTTAAACTGTAATAGCAAGGTCATTGGACAGAATCAATATTTTATTATCACCCACCATGTACACTAGTGATTGCTAACTCAGTTTGCTACTTTCCATTTGAGATCCCAGCAGGCTCAGGATCAAGGGATTGAAAAAAGGGAAGCAATTTTGCCATTTAAGGTGCAGCCATTCCACGGTGTATTAAAAAGCCATCAAAAAAGATTATGCGCTGGCAAACAATGTTAAGTAAATTAGCATTTTGAAACAAAATGGCTAATCAAAACACTGCATAATATCAGGCTGCTGAAGTGGAGAAAAAAAGCTTTAATAAATGTCTGCAGTTGTGTTTGTGGATTGTGATTATGACTTTCTGAGTGGGGAAAAAGCATGTAATTAGGTTTTATAGGTAAGGAAGAAGACTCATCAGACAATTTGTTGAATCAAGGAGAAAAATATGCCTTATCAAAATATTCACTTTGGTTCTTGTTTAAAGGATTTATTTCTTTATGAAGCTTATCTAATTTTAACTGTACATCTGAAAAATCCTGATTCTTTGGAATTAGCTCTATGTTATCAGTTATAGGTATTCTGTATAGTACTGGATCTGCTCTATCACCTGGCAATTGTTCTCCCAACGGTATCTATTGTACTCTTTCTTTTGTAATCCCCATTATTAAAAAAAAACATTAAGGACTATGAGAAGGAGAAATAAATTGTACAGTAATTGGAAATTTCAAGGCCAAACATAATTCCTCCAACGATACTGAAGTATTTTATGACTTTTTTAAAACTTCAATTTCATAGTAAATTGTATATACTGTGTACGCACAATTATCTTGTGAAATGGATCTAATTAAGAATAGGCATTGAAAAAGCTTTTCTAATAATGGTGCTCATTTATTTCAGAAACATTATTTTCAATGGCAGAAGTGCCCAGCTTGTTTAAACCTGTTTGCTGTGACATCTAAACAGACATTTGAAGAAAGCCACTTGGAGACAAAATCAGTTCAATCAGCAAAGTAAAAACTAAACAGCCTAGCTGTTTAGAAAACGGTTGATAAGAGCAAGAAAATTGCCTCATCAATAACCATGTTGGGTTTTGCAGAAATCTATCGATATAAGGTGCCTGAGTCTTTGCCTGTAGCATCCATGGTAGCAAAGATAAAAGCTGCTGATGCTGATGTGGGACCAAATGCTGAAATGGAATACAGGATTATAGATGGGGATGGCCTTGGGACGTTCAAAGTTTCTGCCAACAAAGAAACTCAGGAGGGAGTCATAACTCTTCAAAAGGTAGTGTACCCTAAAGATGTATGAATTCAGAGCATTTTGTAAACTGTTTTTTTTTCTTTTCATAAAATAACTGTTAACGTAAATCATTTTCATTTCTTAATTTCAAAATAAGTTCATGAATAAGTTTGATTTCTGTTTATTTAACAGTTACCCCTTTCAAATTATCTAGACAACAGTTGTCCTTTACCATAGTTTTAAAGAATGTCTTATAGTCTTTTTGTTTGTTACCGATGTTCATATTAATTTTATGTAATTTTTCAGAATGGTCACTAAACATAAGAAATTCACTACAGGAGGGGGATATGTCAGTGAAATTGAAAAATTCTATAACAAATTCTGTACAAGGGTGTTGGGAAAACAACACTTAAAAACAAACCTGGTAGTTTGAGAATATTTTTCTTGAAATGTTAATACTGAACATAAATATCAAAATTGCACTTCTTTGAAGTTGTATCCATTAAAATAGGCTACAAACTCTTACATTATAACTGGTTTAAAAACATTATTCAATATATAATAATTATTTGGAAGTTGGAAGGTAGAGTCCAATTTAGTACAAGCATGCTGACTGAACTAGGAAATTGCTAGGTTTTTTATTACTCATTTTACAGAAATGCACTTTCTCTCGAGTTATTTGTAATGTGAGATTTTAGAATTTAACATGTTAACTCTTCACACTGAACTTAGAAGCTTAAAATTGCAAGGAATTGAAGGAATAGCAGTGATATTTCAAGAGATTGACTACTGTATGTTAATGTGCTCAGTTAAGATAATGTATCAATGCTTTTGTGATTGCCTGGCCAATTAGCACATGGCCTGATCACTTCCCTGTGGAAATACTTGAAAAACATTATGTCACATATATTCCTAAATTGAGAATTAATAATACATCTAAAAACTGACAATCTCAAAAAGAGTAATGATGATGATATGTGCAGGACATCATATTCTTCAGAAAAGCTTTGTACAAGTATTCAGTATAAAAATGGCTATTAACTACTGAAAGAAAAAACATAATGCATTGTTTTTATTAACAATGTGCAGAGTAGCTAAGGATTGTGCGGCTTTTATGACTTTGAAAATGTGTGATTGATATTTAGAAGCATATTTTTCGCTTGTATTTTTAACAGGGGCTTGATTTCGAAACGAAAGAAAATTACACTTTGAGAATTGAAGCTACAAACAAAAACATTGACCCTCAGTTTCTGAGCCTGGGGCCCTTCAGTGACATAACAACAGTCAATATCACTGTTGAGGATGTGGATGAACCACCAATCTTTACATCTCCACTGAACAAAATGATTGTTTCTGAGGCGGCAAAGGTTGGCACTATCATTGGAACAGTATCGGCACATGACCCCGATGCCTCTAACAGCCCAATTAGGTATGCTAGAGAAAATAACCTTTTATTCCATTTTTCTTAATGTATTAAGTAATGTGATCATTTAACATGAGCAGCTCTCAGGTGAAGGGAAAACATCTTCATAAAACAGACTGATAAATCATTAAAAGATATTTCATCCTTCTTACATTGATTCTTACATCTATATTTTCTTACATACAGTAGATATCATCTTTGTGTAATTATAGTTGGTCACTCCTTGATGATTATACAGAAGTCTTCAAAACTGGTCTTTAAAATAAGACAGTCTGAGTATTCTGGAAGAATTTTCTAAGTCAGGGGACTCAACTAGACATTTTTTACACAAATGTTTATTTTTAAAAATACCTTTGTATTCTCCAACCATTCAAAATTATTAAGTGATTTTCAAGTTTGATTTCCTTTGAATTTTTAAAAGAAAAATGTAGATGTAAGATTTTAAATCATGCAGTAGATAATGTGCAGCAGAGGTGGTGATGAGAATAACTATAAGCACTTTTTGTAGTTAACCGTATATTTTTAAATGGCATTGGCATTTCATTTGGAGAATGGAAAAAAGTGGAATACATCAGAACACAGGAACACTTACAAACAAGAGGAGGCCATTTGTCCATCTAAGTTTGGTAGTTAGAAGATAAGTATTCACAGTATCTCATCCAGCCATTTATTGAAAGAAGACAAGATATAAGCTTTCAGCAACATAACTGAGTAGCTACAAGCCTTAAAGAGTGAAAGTGGGAGAAGTGAAGCAAATTATACATCAGCGTAAAAACTCTGAAAATTGGCAGCTTTTTTAAATAATAATAATAATAATAATTGCTTACACTTATATAGCGCTTTTCTGGACACTCCACTCAAAGCGCTTTACAGGTAATGGGGACTCCCCTCCACCACCACCAATGTGCAGCTTCCATCTGGATGATGCTCACCACACATCAGCTATCAGTGGGGAGGAGAGCAGAGTAATGTAGCCAATTCATAGAGGGGGATTATTAGGAGGCCATGATTGGTAAGGACCAATTGGAAATTTGGCCAGGACACCGGGATTACACCCCTACTCTTTTCGAAAAACGCCCTGGGATTTTTAATGACCACAGAGAGTCAGGACCTTGGTTTTAGGTCTCATACGAAGGACGGCGCCTGTTTACAGTATAGTGTCCCCGTCACTATACTGGGGCATTACGACCCACATGAGCCGCAGGGTGAGCGCCCCCTGCTGGCCCCACTAACACCTCTTCCAGCAGTAACCTTAGTTTTTCCCAGGAGGTCTCCCATCCAAGTACTGACCAGGCTCACACCTGCTGAGCTTCAGTGGGTTGCCAGGTGTGAGTTGCAGGGTGATATGGCTGCTGGCCATATTTTCCAGATTTTAAGTATCTGGATTTTAAATTGCCTGTTTAAAACTATTCTGTTATAAAGTAGATTGCACTGGGTTTGTTGTTTATTTTGCAACATTTAAATTTAATTCAGTTAATAGGAAGAAAATTGACTCTCCTCAAAATACTGTATGTTCCACTCTTTTTGCAACGTGGTTACCCCACTGCCAAACTGTTTTCTCTCTTTTGTCTTACCTGAGCAATTCACTTCTGTCTCTTTTTTCATATTGCAACCATCCCGGATGTCTGGTGCTTTGTGATCATTTGTGCATTCAGGGTCCATATGTCAAATCAATATGTTAGTGCAATCTAGCAAGATAGTTAATCTTCCAAAAGCACCCAAGCTTCATCCCTGTATTTTGGACATATGGTTCACTAAATTATATTAATTCACTAAAGTATCCACAGAAAAAAGAATCGTCACTTGGCAATATTAGTTAGACATACAATAATTACAAAGAGCAAGAATGAGAAAATTAAGCTCTGTATAAAACAAATACAGAGCTATATTACTTAAAACCACATGGAATAATCAGCTCCACTTTAAATAAATCAACAGCAGCTTCTGTAGACTTCCTAGATTTCTAAAGCACCAGCACCTGAAGAGCTTAATTCAATCCAATTAAACTGATAATGAGCAGATTAAGGTTCTTAAGAGCTGGATTTGAATGAAAAACTGTGGACAACAAGTGACCTTAGACCAGGATTTGATATTTATAATATTACAGAAAGTGTCACAGTAGATTTTTTTTCCTCAGAATAATCTTAGATGACATCCAAGGATATGTAACCATGAAATTAAAAAAATACTCCAGACAACTAGATTTTCATTTTTATGTATAATTTGACTACTTTCAACCACTGTTTGTTTACAAATTGAGACACAAATAAAATTCATGACCTAGACCTCAAATTGAAAGCCTTGAGAAAAAGCTGGACTTTATTAAATGACATTTTTTCTCATCATTCCAGATATTCAATAGATCGTAATACAGACCTTGAGAGGTTCTTTAATATTGATGCCATGACGGGAGTCATTAGTATAGCGAAACAGCTGGATAGAGAAATGAATGCAGTCCACAATATTACCATTTTTGCAATGGAAAGTCGTAAGTATTACAAAACAAAGATTTCATTTGTTTTATATTCTTTTCTTTTTAATACTTAAATAATCAATGAATAAATCATTTTTAATCTGCTCATTTTGAATTAGCACTATTTGGTCTAAGAAGTGATACTGTATGTATGTCACATGTTTGTCTTTAATTCATTCAGTGTACTGTAATTCAATAAAAATATAAAATTATATACTGAACATAAAAAGAAACATATTACACATTGCTTGTATGTTTATCAAAAAATAAACTTCACAGATTTGGATACCGAAGAAATGTTTTTGCTGTTGTATGCATTGATAATTCTTGGCAGATCTTGATACTCTTGGGAAATTTTGTCTATTGCATAAGCTTTAAATAATTATTGAGAAATTATTTGGTAGAGGTGATGAGGTGGTATAATCTGTTGAATGTTAAGACTTGTGAAAATAAAAACACAAAAAGGAACAGTGCCTTGAAAAAGTATTCAGACCCTTGCAATGTTTTTTTTGCATTTATTTGTTTTGAAACTTGCTGTCATAACACTTTTAAGCACCAATTAATATTTGTTATACACTAAACGTACTCCACAAATCTGTAAAAAATAAACTAAAAGAAATAAGTAAATAAATTGTTAACATGAAATAAAAATGCAAAAGTAATTGTTGCATAAGTATTCAAACCCTTTGCTGTGCACAAAACTACATTGATGAGCCACAGTTAGACTGGCATCTGTCTTTGAGCAATAATAGTAGTTCACATTATTATTTCAGAATAAAGTAAACCTGTGTTTTTAAGGTCCCCCAGTCAGGTAGAGAATGTCATGCAAAAAGTCAACAATGAAGACCAAGAAGCTTTCAGAAAAATTCAGAGATATAATAAAGTTAAATAAAGGCAAGGATTAGGTGAAGGTTCTGTATTTAGGTGAAGACCTTCAATATTTATTTGAGCATAGTGAAGTCATTAAGAAGTGGAAGACAGTCAGACACCTCCTTCACCAAACTGAGCAGCTGGGAAAGAAGAAGACTGGTTAGCGATCCCACAGTGAGTTTAATGGCTATTTACAGAGTTACAGAAAAATGATGAGTTTTGTGGCTGAAATTAAAGAAAATGTTCATGGGTCAACAATATCTTAGTCATAAAAAGGGCCTTCTATGGAACCTGAGATGGAACATCCCAAGACCTGCCTGGGGTTTTCAACAAAGACCTAATTGATACTGCAAATATGTGGCAAAAGGTGTTGTCAGACAAGACTTTTTGGTTTAAATGCAGAGTGTTGTATCTGGCACAAACACATAATGACTGAGTGCATCACTCTGTCAACACCATTCTTACTATTAAGAATTGGGTTGTAGTTCTGCTTCTCATCAGCAAGGATTGGGAAGATTGATGGGAACATACTGTAGGTGGAACAAAATACTGGCAAGTCTTGGCGTGGTCCTAGTCAAAATCTTAACTTGAATTTTATTGAGATACTGCAGCAATCCCCAAGTAACTTCAGAGATTTTGAACAAATAATTATTGGAAAATAGGCATACATTGCACCAAGCTAGTGTGCACAAATTATAGACACTTGCCAAAAAGACTCAGCTTTGAATTGACAATATGTACTTCCACCAAATATTCATGGGTCAGTTCTGATTATTTATGCAGCATAATACCTGTATTTTTTTACGTTTGTGGTGATAATTACTGTAACTTATCTTAAATTTAGAAATATTTGGTTTAAGGATATAGGTATTGAATAAAATATTAAGTTTAAAAATGTGTATGCCTCATTTTGTAATTGCATAAAATGGAACACCATAGGAAGAGTTTGCAAAACATTGTATACTTGGCTTATCAAAAGATCATGTGATCTAGCCATCTTTATGTTGGTGATGGAAATCCTCTTGAAAACAAGATTTTGTATACACGATTGTGGTGCAGACATGCAGGAGAAGACACTAATTCTTGTGTACAGCAGGCCAATTAATGAAGAAGTAATGGTCTGAGCTATAGATGTCTGCTGCAGAGCTCAATTTGATGGCAACATGATTGCATGACACTACAGTGATCATGGTACAGTACCTCTGTTCCTGCAGGTTCATTCTGACATGTCATGGACTAGGGCAGTGTCCCATGAGATAGCATCAGAAGTCTTTTGGAAAGCATATATCACAGATATTTCTACTGATGATGGCCACTCATGCCACTAGCCTGTCACTTTCAGAGTAGGCCCCCTGTTGATGAATCCTGTTGATGACATATGCTACTCACCATAATGAATTCATTTATTTCATGTACAGTATGTTCAACAGAATGTCAGTGCACTTGGGGCAACAAGATCTTGTTTTTTTCCTGTTAATGAAATTATTGCGGTTAGAAAAAAATTATTTTCAATCTCAGTATATTAAAAAAAAATTGTCTGTTTGAAAACGGTTCTACTAAATGTGAAAATGAGTTGGTTTAAAGACAAGATGCCACACAGACAAAGACACACACTCACACATTCGGCCAGAAGCCAATAAACCTAAATGGACCCTAAATGTAACCAGAGTATGGTTACATATCTATCTAGTTATAGTACACTGTACAATTGTACTTTTTATAAAAATTACATAATTTTGTTCAAGGGTTCTTTAAAAGATGCCAAAATATTTTGAAAATGGAGGACAAGTAAAACCAGGAAAAGAACTGCATATCCAGATGTCTGTGAATGTGTTACTTTATGTGGCCTCTAGCAACTGAGTAAATGATTTTCTTTGTTCTCTGTAGCATTAAACAATCACTTTAATGTCTCAGACAGCATGCAGTTTAGTGCTATCTCCAATGACACTCTGGAAAGAACAAATTATAATTACAGATGCATTTCTCCTCCTCTTTCACCCTACTAAATCAACAGCAGGTGTGCTACTATTACATCCAGATGTACAAAATTAATTTATTTGAAATCTTTACTGAAAGCAGTATTATAATGTTTCTCTTTTATTTTAACAATCAATTACAGAAGTAGTTGGTGTGTCTCAATCCTTGTTGCTGAAATGTCATAATAAGCTGTATACAGTATATACAGTATATCTAGATCTACACATGTATAAGCATCTCTTTAAACAGCTGCATTTAATTTGCATTTAATTAATATTTGCTCCTTAATGAAGGTTTAAGGTGGCATAATTACAATAGGAATTGATTCCTATAATTTCACTATGCCTTATTAAACTGCAACATTAAAATACTACACTGTAGTGTTTAGTTTTAGTTTAACAAAATAGTAAATTTACCCCAGTTTTATTTCAGCGTTTTCTTACCTTTGTTGCTCAAAAAGGATTTTTAAAGTATGCTTTGTTCATTTTAGGTTTTAGCTATTATAACATATTAAGCCATAAGCATATATTGTGAGTATGTTGCATACAATCTTATATTATTTTTTATGCACTTTACAGAAGATCCAACACAAGTTGGAAGAGGGGTTGCAATCATCACAGTAATGGATATCAATGACAATGCACCAGTATTTGCCATCGAATATGAAACGTTTCTATGTGAAAATGCTCGACCTGGACAGGTACTTTTTAAAACTATTTTCTACACTATTGTAATATTACTGGATTTGAATAATTAGGCTAAGTAACAATGATAACGGCTACTGTTTTTCATTGCATTTGCAGGTTTGCTAAATGTAGAAATCCTGGGTTCTGTTATAAAACTAATGCTTTATCCCTTTCTCTCTGGTCAAGGTGGGTTTTTGTCTTTACATAACTCTACATTTAATCACAAGTGAAGATCACCTTTGGTTCAAGTGCTGAACAAAATTACGCTAGTCCAGTGCCACACAGCAATTAATGCAATTAATACCACCATCATAGGTCAACAATGATAATTTACTGGGAGTAAGAGTGGTAAAAGCACTCTTAACATAATGGTAGATTCAGTGCTATGATGCTGTATTTTTAGGTCCTTATCTGAGAATGCATATTTGAAGAATATAAGACAGATATTTCCAAATGATTAGTGATTTAGGTCAATGAAATTAAAATGCCAACTTTTTACTCATTCATGTAGGAAATGTAGTATCATTCAACTGACTGCAACATGAAAATGAAGTTGGATATACTACCATATAAACTAAACTCATCCTTTGAACATTGGATTTTCCATACATATTGTTTCCATGCTGGATATTTTTGTGGTAAAGTAGAGGAGTTAATTATGTAATATTAGTACCACAGTACCAGAAAATTATATTACAAAAATATCATTTAAAAATAATTTTTAAAAGCTGAAACTTGAAATTCACCTTTTCCATGTTTGAATTCCACATTACTGTGTGTAAGGTCACAGTTAATTTCTTTGTGTACAAAAATGTTAAAAAACAACAAATGTATTTGTTTTGCTAGAGTACAGTATGTCTAATAGATCTCTGATATTCTCTGTGATTACTCCAGTTTACCAGTTTGATGTCCAACCCCCGATTCATTGATTTCTTTTTCTGATAATGTGAAATTCTTAAGGTTAAATGTTAAATTAACTTAGATCCAGAGTTTTCAGGATTTTACTTTGGCATGTTTGTACAGTATACAGTATAATTGCAAATAAAACCTTTATCACCACTCCTCTCTGATATAATTTGTTATTGTTTCTACAGGAGGTAAATGTGCCATTTCTTAATTTGCTGTTTCAAATTTCATGTTTTCTTTTCACAGAAAAGTATTACTAATTCTGGTCATATTTTAAACACTGTAACATTTATGAAAACGCTGTTTCTAGGAGTGATCATCAACAATAATCGGACAAGAGGACAAGAGACTGATCATGCCTTCCTGACACTGATTTAAATTGCGCTTGAATTCAATAACCTGTTTTTTTTTCCTTATTAAGTCACTCATATTAAAACATCCTTCTCAGGAGACATAACTTTTACGGATTGTTAGTGATTCTTCCTTGGCTGCAATATTAATTTATTTTCTCTACAGGATAATATAGTGCAGTAGTTTCCAACACTCTTGGCAATACATAGATGCATGAAATGGATAAGTGAGTCACTGCTAAAACTAAAAGTTTGAAATTGTGTTATAATAGTTCTGTATTACACAAAAAGTCACTTTCACTGTTTCTCTTATAGTCATGAATGCACAGAATCACAGCCCTGCAGTATTTCTTTTACAAGAAAATAGTTAACAAAATAGGAGCAGAAAGTGTGCCTATCATTGCATAGCCTCTAGTTTCTCTGATCCATTATATACTGTACTTGGATATTCACAAGCAAGCAGTAGGAACACCATATTGTGTGCTTATACAGTGTGTGTTTGTGCCCTATGACAGACAGGCATCCCATTCAGGTAGTAATCCTGCCTTTTACCAGCACTTTCAGGATTGTCCCTGGATTGCTGTGACTTTTATCAGGAAAAGCAACTTTCTGATAATGGGTTAAATTATAGTACCCAATTTTCACTATCTTCATTATTCTTTTTTTGTAGATTCTTTTGACAATATTAAAGAAATATGCCTTGAATGACAGCTCTGCACTATTGTGAAGATTTCAAAATAGCATATAAGAGTGTAGAAATAATAAAAGTAACATTTTTGTAATGCTAAACCCACACATACTGTACAAGAGATAAGAAGATTTTCAGGAAGAAGATTTAAAAATTAAAGAAGATTATGTAAAAACTTTCTTTTAGGTCTTTTAGGAACTAACCTAAGACCCCAAAATTCTATTACTAGTGACACAGAGATGACCCAGGGCAATGCATCAATTAATTGCCTAATGAATTTTTACTCTTTGCAATCTAACCTTCTTAATTAGATGTCTATGCAAGTCAATGCTGGCACTAAATGTACCAAGATCTATCAAACCCTCCTCAATGCCCTCCCTCTCCTCCAACTTTGAACTGCTTGCTGCAGATCCACAAAATATTTTAATTGGGTAAAAAGGTCCATTTAAAAAACAAACAGCTTGGTTTTCTAGCCTGATTGGAAAGCAGTGGAGTGGATGAGATTTGAAGATGTAAAATGGTTTCTAAGCAGGGCTCTTGTCTTAGGTGGAAAGCTCCCTAAGCAATAAAACTGTCTGTGCAATAATAATTACTAAAGCTTTTAGGCCCTGGTCACAGCAAATCTGTATTTACTTTTGAAACTGGAAAGCAGAGGTCCCTGGGTTATCTGTAGGTACTCTTTTTTTCTTGTCTGGCAGAATCAACAAAGTTCTCAAACACAAGGATGGACAAATACTTCCAATTGATTCCCCACTTGCATCTTGGGTAGCTACAATCCATCTCTGTGTATTTATATAATCTAATGAATACATTTCCCTATTCTTTGTTGTTAAGGTAATTTTACTAAACATCAGTACTGAATAACTACTTCCGTGCTGAAAACTCTGTAAGGTAACCTGAGTGAAAGAAAGTCTGTGGTAGTATTAATAAAATCTACTGATAATGTATTAGCTATGAAATGATAATTCCTTGTTTTTCACTGATTAATGAAACTATATGCTGTGAGAAAGACTAGAAGAGCAATTGAACATTAAATAAGTGACATACATTTAAATTGTGTCAGTGATTTTAAGATGAGGATGCGTAAAATAAATCTGTGTTCAGATTTAACTAGAGATCCACTCTGATGAACACTTTCTTGGTTGAGAGCTGCAGCAATAAAATGTGTAAAAACTGCAGCTTTCACCACTCATTATGACAATTTTTAGCACAGCAGAAAAACAGGAGTCTCTATGGTTACAGTTACAATTCCTGTATGTCACGTGTTTTTAGTTTTTACTGTTATTTTATTTTTCACAAGAATATCAGGCTCACAGACTCTGAGAATTGAAATACTCAGAACTGATGTTGATTACAAAAAGAAAAAAAGAACGTTTGCACTTTTAATACTGTTGTTCAGTTGATTTTGTAATATGCTGATTTGATGAAAATGACACCACCATTATTTAACAGTTAAGGTCTCTTACTCGTTATTGTGATAGTAAAATATCTGTTTAAAAAAAGGAGCACAAACACTGAAAAAAAAAAATACAATAGATCCAAATTACATAATGTACTTACCACTGGTATTATATAAGATTAGACTGAAGCAGTTCTGTATAAAATGTATAATATTTATTAAAATACAAAAATAAAATAGTAATCTTTATTTAAAAATGTATAGTATTTAACTTCACAATCTGCAGTTTACAATAAAAGCAGGTTTAATGTTTTTATTATCAATAAGGTATCTCAAAATCTGTGTTTATCCCAATGACCCAGAATGTCCCTCAGTAAATCCCATAGTTCTTCAAAAATTTGTCCATGTCCTGTGATCTTCAAAACTGTATTATTTTTCCACTTGAATAGTGTGGATAAACAACCATGCATTTTCAATAACTGTCTTGTGCATTACAGTGTTGTGTTGAAAAGATAGGCATGACTAAGGAATTTTGTATTGTGAATTACAGCGCCGTGTATCTGCAAAGCTTGTGAAAAAAAATACTAACCAGGTATAAAGAAATATTTGTTTAGTGTTCAAATTGGTCAAGGAAACTAATCTCCTTTTAAATATATTTTTGTTTAAATACACCAATTATTTAAAAGAATGCAATCTTACCATTTTTCTAAAATAATTTCGAACTAATTATTAAATGATAAAAATTAAAACCTTCAAAACGCACAGATCAGAAACACTTTCCTTTTGGTTATGAGAAACGTATAAGTCAGTAATTGCTAGTGTTGTCATCAATTTTGTCATCACATTTGTCTCCAAACAAAGATACATTTCAAATTGAATGTACTGTAGGTTTGTCTTTTTCTATATTTTGAAACGCTATGGGATACACATTTTTGTTAATAAAAAATCTGGAAGAATAAACATTCAAATAAAAATAATTATATATATACAATATAACTGTTTGTTATGATTAGCATACATTTAATGTTTTTCAAAAATCCATTAGAGTGTATTTGTTCTGCACTAGTTACTGTAGGGATACTGGGTCTTTATTATGGATTAAGCTACTGTAAGCTTAAAATAAAATATTTCAAACATTTTGTCAAATATTTTGTCATTTGCAAAATATGTATTGAAAAGGATAAAATGCTGATAAAATTGAATTAAGAATAAAAAATGAGGCATTATTACTAATATAATATAATATAATTATTACTAATAATATTACCAAAAATAAATAATTCCATTGATAATACCTGTACTTTAAATTGGTCTGCAAACCTCTTAAATTGAGGTACATTTTTCTAAAAAAAAAAATCACCTTCTGTAGCTCACACTGCTTTGTTGACACCATCTAACTTTTGTGTATTTTAAAAATAAGACAACCACTTTTTGACTTTTTTTGTATTGTTCAAACACACAATCGATTTTTCTGAGCTGTGTCTGAGGAATTGAAATTTGGAAAAGAAACGCTTTGATCACCTCTGATATTTGCATACCTCAGACACAGATATGCAAAGCAGTCGTTTGTCTGAAATGAAAATGCCATCATGACTTTAATTTGAAATTAGATGCTTTCAATGTGTGCTGTCTATTGGTTAATGATGTAGAGAGGGCTTATCTGCCAGAGCTACAAACTCCTGTTCTTTACTAAGAAGAAGAAATAAACTCTTTCTTAATTAAAAAAGCTTAAACACAATTCAATTTGCTTAGATCAATAGGAGTCAGCTTAAGATCATTTAGGAGGTGCAATATGCATTGAAGAGACATGCAGGGCTTAAACGGTAGTAAGCCTAGATCCAAATGTTCTGTAGGTTTTTTAATCAAACTTCTTATTTGTATCAAGGGCAAGCTTAAGGTATTTCAAGTGGAAACCGTGAGAAGTAAAACATCATTCAGTGTCATTGTTTAGTGATCTTATATATCTATATATATCAATGATCTAGATTATAGTATAATTAGTAAGATCCAGAAGCATCAAATTAAATTCAAAAAGATTTACATGGAATTCTGGATGGGGATCTGGAAGATGGAGTTTATTGTAGTCATGCAGAGTATTACAGTGCACATAGAAAAAAACAGAGACTACAAATACAAAGTGAGAAACATTGGGCTTATGTTTACCTATGAAAAAGTGTTTACGTTTATACATCATTTACTGTATGTATTCTGGACAATGAGGGAAAACAAACTGCTAAAATACAAAGTTAAAAGCACAGATTTTAAAAATTGAACTGTTATGTTAAGTTTGTGCAGTGTAATACATCAATAACAATAATGTGTGCAATTTTGGTTATTGTGTTGCAAAAAAGTTATTGCTGCTGTGAAATCAATCCAAATACTAGCAGCTGGATACTTTCTCTGACTTAAATAGATGTCTTAAACTGACAGGCTAAAAGAATTTAACTTTTTAGTCTTGAGAGTAGGGGACCTGACCTGGGTATTCATAACACTCAAGGCATTGACAGTGTCAACCAATGGACTTCTTCTGAATTACCACTGAAACAAGAACCAGGAGGAAAAAGTGCAATGTGGAATTACATTTAAATCTGAGCACAAGAGGCCCTTTGTTACACAATGAGTTGGAGTAGTATGGAACAAACTAAGCAGTCATATAGTTAGAGATGATACCATAGCTGTGGTAATTGCTGCATTGCTGAAATAGATCTGCATATAAATTAGGCATGCAGCCTAACAAGCTAACAATGTCAATTGTTTTTCTGCCATTTGTAAGCTTTTTAAAGTTTTTTTAATGGATGGGGACTTGTAGATTTGATTCTATATAATACAATTGAAATGCTGTAAACAGAGATTTACTTAATCCATAAATATGAGGTCTTCACAGCCTTAGAATGAGCTATTCTTCAACAATAATACCTCTTAACATGAAGTAAAAGTTTTTATGGCTTCGCTCTGCAAAACCTAAATTCATTAAATTCCTTGAGATTCAGATTTATTATTTAACTGAATTAAAATATCCATATATATATATATCTTCAAAGTTAAAGGATTTTGCCTTGCAAATCATAGATAATTTATTGTATATTATTAAATGTTTCTCTTTGCTCACTCTGAGTCTGGACTTTATGCTGTCAGAGAGCAAGCAAGCCATGCCGTAAGTTACTGTTTGCTTTGCAAGACATTTTCCAAGAGATGCTTAGAGAAGATCTTATTTACTGTACATACTGTATTTATAACACATTCAGAATTGTGCTTCAAAATGCAATGAAGTGCACAAGCAAAATAGAACATAATCATGGGAATGTGACATAAGTGATAATGTTTTAATTTAGGAGCTGGGGTATGCAAAGGTATATTATGATGCGTATAACAGGATACATGAACGACAACAAGATATAGGCACACAGAAAAGAGTGTTTTGTTAATGCACTCATGAATATGTGTCTAAGCAGGCAAAAGGACGGGCAATGTATGCAAAACTCCCAACAAAATGTTATATGTTTACTTCTTTCTGTCATAAGTGATTTTGCCTCATTTGCCTTACTTAGAGACAAAAATCAGCATTGTTCCTTATGGTGCCAGTGGTATTTATTTGAATCTCATTCAAAACTCACACAATGAAAATGCTACAATGCTGTCACAAGTTAATCATGTAATGTCTTCTTCCCACAGCCATTTAAATTAGTCATATCCTCTACCTTTTTCCCAGGTGCTACAGCTCAGACTTTGCTCCCTGATTTAGTTTGATTTCTGACATACAGTATGCTGTATATTTCTTGTTTTTCAGGTTATCCAGACTATCAGTGCTGTTGACAAAGATGAACCACCCAATGGTCACAGGTTTTTCTTTGCCCTGACTCCAGAGGTAGCAAGCAATTTAAACTTCACCCTGAGAGACAACAAAGGTGTGACTTTAAATATTCATTTCAATAACACAACTGCCATGATGCCTTTTTTATACACAGAAGGGGTCCTCATTTCACAGCCATTTACTGCTGATTCTAAACAAAGTTATTTTGCTGGCTGGACATTAATTAAGGTCTAATCAGTGCCAAAGTAATTTTTATTCTCAAATTAGCTGTCATGGCTGTAAAACCATTCTTTAAATCACTGGGACACCTAGAGGAAAACAGAAGGGGCTCCAATCATTTCTTAGTGAAGCTTTTCACATTCTGCATTTGAACCACTTTATCTGAATTAGATTGAATGGCAGACACAGGCAGAAATTTTCATAAGCCTCATGTTGTGCAAACACAGTCTGTGCTTTGAAAAATGAGGCCGTGCACAGTTCAGAAGTGTAGTTCTTGTGTTTAGTTAGTTTGATAAAGGTGACCCCGTGACAGTATAAGTTAATGCAATAAAAGAGAGATGATAATGGAAGAAATGATGCATGAATGCCACAAATCAGTCTATGTAAAATACAACATTTATGTTTTGCAAAGGTTCTCCATCAACAAACACACTTATTAAAAACTGATGAAAATAGATTAAAATCAGTTTGCTGTATCTCAACACAAAGCCATGACATTCTGATTTTCATTTTTAAGCAAAAATTGCACTTCCATACTGGGATTTTGAAAATGTAGTTTTATAAATGACTATTGCTTAAGTAAAATATCTCTTATTTGTAGACTTCCAAGTCATGGGAGCCTATAACGATTGTTTAGATTTTGTTACAACTGATTTGAAGCAACTCATATTTGAAGACAAGCACTGAGAAATTAATTGTCTTTAAATGTATTACACAAATTGAGGTCCTACATCAAACCAATATGGGAGCATTCCAGTATTTTCACAAACCCTTCCAAAATCATTAAGCCTTTTCAAAACATTTTTTTAAATGTTTACACCTGAAAACTTGCTATGTCTGCAAATAGTTCATCATGCAAACTGCTCTTGCTCAAAAACTGGCTATTGAACTATGAAATGAAATAAGCATAATTTTAATAATGATACAGAAGTATTTGAAAATTCCTGCATACAGCAAGATAACTGCATGACCACCTTTTCTTTTTACATTGTTAATATGTGACTTGTAAGATATTCCTACTGTTAAAAAATAATTTAGACAATTATTTTCAAAAATGGTAAGGATCATTTTACAAAACATACCATCAACATGTAAAATGGCATGATTGTTTTATTCCAAGAATACTTCACAATCCCCATTTTGTTTTCAAACATCAAGCTGCTGCTGTCATGAGAGTCCCTGCACTGATTAAAACTAGACTAGTATTGTAAGCAATCAATACACCACCTGATTTGCACCTCACAAATTGCTGTTATAATGTCTCACCTATAGCAGGTCTACAGATGATCCCTATCTATGAAGTAGCATTGCAATTTAAACTCAAAATTAAACTTTGCTCACTTACAGTAGGGCTTTGTCAGGGGTTCTGGGAGTGCTAACCTTACTTTCAAGGTATCAAACCTTTCTAACCCAAAGTGGTCAACTGACAATCTCCTTTTTTGTCTCAAGCCGTCTTGTCTATCAGTACCTAAACAAGCTAAACACCTTGTAAACAAACAGAACCAGGTATCTAACCCTGTATGAAATGACTCAAACAATTTACACAAATGAAATACTGAAAATAATTTTCTCAGTTCCAGTTTTGTCATGGTCTTGTGTCCATTATCATTAAAAGACCTTTCATGGAGTACTCTGCTATGTTTACTACCTAGCAAAATGTGGCCTCTTGTACAAACTGTTACAAAAGTCCAGTTAACTCAAAACATGGTACTGATCACTCTAATGAGAATGGAATTACTATACAACAAAATATGATTCCGGCTTAAATTAGGGTAAACTCCAGACAGCCATTTTTCTTCAATTTTTGCAACACATTCTTTACCAGAAATGTCTCCTTAACAAAAAAAAGACGTGTTCAAAAATTCAACTACAGACGGACATTCTAGTAACGATGCAGTTAATATATAGCAAAACTGGTTTTCTTCATAACCCGTAATAACCTTATAAATGAAACTATCACTTGTGAATTGTTGTAAGATGGAGATCAGACCCAGATCTGCTTTAGAACTGCACCTCACAAGTCACAGTAATATTTGATATGCCTGGATCTTCACCTGCTTCATGAAATGTTCCCCATAATTCTATCAGTTCTTCTAGAAAGTCTGTTAGATCTATACACTCCCAAACTAGCCAGGAATAATTCAAGTAACAATATAATTAACATACATAACAGCCTCCGGTTTACAACAAGTTGGCTTACCATTTCATTTTCAAACCTCAAACTACCACTATCTTAATAACTTCGACATCGGTTGACCTACAAGGTTTCATCACACTAAATATTACTTCAGATTGTAACCCACATGAGGAAATCACACTTTCTATGCCCGTAACAGCTCAACACTTTCTTGGTGAAGCATGCCTTATTCTTCTAACTACACTTCTTCAAAAATAGTTTGGCCTTTCTCGGAGGTCTTTAAAATTGCATACAATTTCCTAGTTCTTTTAATTGTTTGTGCTCCCATGTTTATTTAAACATGTAAATGTACAATGATAACTTTCATTATACTCTATCAGATCTCAATAAATGCACCAGGCATGTGCATTCAAAGCTGTTGTCTATCTGATGTCATTAAAAAAATAACACTGGTTACAGTTTCTATCGCATTACACTTGAGGAAGATCTTTTTTAGCAGCTTCAAGTTATGTTAGAAACTTCATTACAAACAATACTACCTTATGGCCTGTAAGTTTAAAAGCTGATTAGCACATACGGCTGATGATGTATGACACAGCATTTATTAAATGCTCTTTATTTGATCATCAAGTGTATTTTTGGTGTTATTTCAGGAAAATAAGAAAGACCTATAAGTAAGAGTGTAACAATTTGCTAGCTAATACACAAATAACTGGATTTGGAAATTTTGTACTTAAAAAGGCATTTACAAATAATAAATGTGATGTAAATTGCATATAAAAACAACACATATAGTCTGTAAGATGACAATATTATGCATTGAAAATGTGCTATAAAATTAACTTAGGTGAATTCTATTTGAGCTGAACAATGTTCTGAGAATTCATCTTCTGAAAAGTGACAGAATATGCTGGGAAAATTGAGCTATGGGTCAGATCATTGAGCTTTTCTCTATGTAAGATTTAAACACTTATTTGAAGCTGATTCAAAAGTGAAGGGGAGTATACATTTTACAAACATTTTTTCCTTCTTTCCAAGTTTATAAATGGAAAATTCAAACATACCGTATATTGATGAACCATTACCTCACCTCAGAAGTAAATCTAGGACTTCAATTAACACAATTCACACTAACAAACTCAGCTGTTCTCTTTATCACATGCATGGAACAATATTTTAACACACCTACTGTACAACTGCTTGTGTTAGGTCTCTTGGAAATAGACATGCCTTTTGTCTTCATAGGAGATAGACTTCCTCATTGTGTCAGGATTGGTATTTGGAATTTATTTTACAGTATGTAAAATAGTACAGTACAGTACAAGAGTTTGTTTTGACATGTTTGAATCTGTGTGGTGTGATTGCAATCCCTAGGTATACAAAAATGCTATGATGTTTTGCAGTACAATGATGTTGAACTTTTTCAGTGTGCATTTTTAACAGATTGAAAAGAAGATAAATTAGGAGATAGAGATAAATGCAATTACAATTTAGTGTCATGGAAAAGTTGCAGTAGTTGGCAAAGGCAAGCAAAGCCTTTATTTATAAAGCTGCTAAACAAATAATAATCATATTATGTAGATGGTAAAGCCTATCAGCTTACCCGCTAAAAAGGAGGAAAACTGAAATAATAAAAATGATTGAAACATTACCTGAAGCAAGTACAGTATAGTACTTGCTGCTTGGACATTCCCATATTTATTGACTTTTCTTTCTCTTTATTTAGACAACACAGCATCCATTCTGACAAAACGAAATGGCTTCAGGAGACAAGAACAGTCACTCTACAAGCTACCTATCCTGATTGTGGACAGTGGAAGTCCTTCACTAAGTAGCACTAACACCCTGACGATAAAAGTTTGTGACTGCGATCAGGAGGGCATAGCACAGTCTTGCAATGCAGAAGCATACATGTTGTCAGCTGGACTTAGTACTGGGGCCCTCATAGCAATCCTGGCTTGTGTATTAACATTGCTAGGTAAGCTCTCTTTCTTTGATTCTACTACTGTACTGTATATCTAAGTTTTCGTTCTGCTTTATGATCATAAAGCATGGCAAATAAATGTTCTTGCTTAATTTATGTCTGTACATAAAGATGGAATAAAATGTATTTTTTGAGTAGAAGAAATTATAGTACATAACTTTAGTAACTAAATCATCTGCCTGCTCTGAGACTGAGTGTTCTGAACCCTGATGTCTATCTTCTCTCACATTCACATTCACAGGCGTGCAGGATATATGGATTATATTTTTACACTGACAAATTGCAAGGAGTTATTTTAGGCCAGTAAATCCGACCCTGGGGCCAAGTCAGCCATGGTGCAGAAATTGCTGAGTCCAATGGCTGCAGAATCAGTGGGGGATATAGAGAGCATATCTTTTTAATACAGATTTCTGATAATCATATTGCCTATTTTTGATTTTGATTCCTCTGAGCAGTGATTGATAATGCACTGTCTATTCAAATACAATTAGATCAAACCTAGTAGGCTTTGAAGGTTAACAGTGATGCGGTTAAAATAGTTAAAGGGCCTTGTTTTAGAACTCCCTTAAATATTTTGGGGTCTCTTTTAAGAACTTGATTGTTCAGATACTAATTTATTATATTGCTGTATCTATTATTGCAAAATAAATAGTGTATGCTGCTTCCTATCTTTGCTCAACCTGTATCTAATATGCTTACATATACAATTATACTTGAAATGAATGAAAGAACACCGGGTTCTGAGGTAATCTAAACAATTGAGAAATAAATCTCAGATTATATCATGACTTTTGCCATTTTGGATTATGTAGCATTGGATTCTATAATGTTTTACCCTCAGGCTATGTATGGGTAGGGGTTTAGTGAGATCAGGTAAACCTGTCCCAGACAGAGTAGAACATAGATAGCAAAGTACAATGGACTTAAGGGATCTTGTCTTTCAGAAATGGAAAGCAAATGCCTGGCTGAATCAGCTGTATGCTCTTAGTATTGCTGGGAAATTCAGAAGCAGCCCATGAAATAGACATGACTGCTCCTTTGCACTGTAATCTCATACCGCAGGTGCAGAAGTGTTGCAAAAGCAAATGTCGTGAGTATCAGCCAGCCCAATTATGGGATCTGACACCAACAGCCTCTTGTTGTTTGCAGTCGTGACAATGTCATTCAGTCACTACTGCCGTTGCCATTTTCACGGGCGGTTTACTGAATCCAAGGTGCAGCTCTTGTAGCAGTGTCATTGCAAGGACAACAGAAGTGACATTCTGCAGACACCATAATCATGAGCAAGAAAAAGTATGGCTTAGTCATAAACCGAACATGTTGTTTAAATTACAGGAGTTCCGCATGACAGATATGATCAAATTCAAAGACAAAGAAGTAAAAAGAAATACAACACTACCTGATAAATAAAACTTTTATGTAAGTGATAAAAAGTGATGTGTTTAAAAATGCACCATAGAACACCCATCAAATTTAGGACATATTTTGAAAGAAGGGTTATTTTAAAACAAAGGAACTTCTGTTAAATTGAGAGTTATCAGATTTGTGATTATTGTAGATCAATAACTCAACTTAAATTGTCAGCATTAGCTGATTCAAACTGTCATGCTAGATAATAGAAAAACAATAAAAGTCTGCTAGCAAATGCCAGAGTATTTTTGAGGATTTTCAATAGGTTTTCTATATCATCATGGGATGTTTTATTTACTATTTAGATGTTTAGATTTTTTAGTCTAAAAAATTGAATATGACTTGAAATATGCAGAGAAAATGAGCAAAGAAAAAGAAAGATCTTATTCTATGACATACTATATTCACAGACATTTCTGAGATATCCATGTGTGTTTTTTCTGTACTTTTCAGAGATATCCATGTGTGTTTTTTCTATATATGTTCATGCAATTAGTATAAAGACATATCTTACAAGTCCATGCTACTTTGTCTTATTTGACCCCTAGGAATTTTTTTCTCATATTCTAGAAGACAGTTGTTACATCCCAGTGTGTGGTCTAGGTGTGTTTGTTGTTATGTTCCACACTTCTGACTTTGATTGTTCTCCCTTCCCCATTGGCCCACCATTACACTATTGTTTCCGTATGACATCATCTTCAATTAGCTTCTCGACCAATAACAACTCTTCACTATATAACATGAAGGTTTTCAGAAGGAAGAGGCCTTTCGTTTGACTTTGTTCCCACTCCGCTTTTGGTTTTCGCTTCTCTTCGCTTTTGGATTTGCTTCGGTTTTGTTGGTTTGTTGTTTTGCTTTGTGTGTGTGTGTTTTCGTATAGCTTCGGCTTTGTTGTTTTGTTGGTTTCTGTTAGTCTCTTTGTACTTTCGTTTGTTTGTGTTATCCTTATTTTGCCATTACCTTGCCCAAACTTGTTATTGTATCAACATCTGTGTTCTTTTGTACCCTGTTACTTGTCTACTCTCGTTTGTATTCATAGTTCACTTGTGTATTTGTGTGAACTTTTATGTATAGAGTTAGTTCAGGTTGTTGGGTACATTTTGCACACACGTAGTTGATTCTTGTATTAGTCACACTAGTTTAGTACGGGTGTGTGCCATTTGTCTTGTATGGTTTTGGGTAGTCAGTGGAGGTTAGCTAGGGTGTTGAAGACACAGAAGACCGTGTGTTTTGAGTTTTCTTTTGTAGTCAGGTTAGTTTTCCCTCACTTTCCTAGCCAGCTCCATTTTGTTTGTTATTTTCTTTTCTTTGGCACCATTCTAGTTCCCTTACCCTGTGTGTTATTGTGCCTTATTTCGTACCAGTCACCGACCCTTGTTATCACAATTCCTAAGTCCCTCACCAGAACCCACCTGCTTCCACAAATTATCCTAAATGTTACACCCCTTTACCCCTAGACACTTGAGGTCGAACACAGTTTTAGCACAAAATTGTTTAATTCTTGTGCAGAAACTCAATTTAATACTTCTAACATATTGCTGAAACATTTTTCAGAAATAAATGTGAGATCTACAGATTTTTTTCAAATAGGGGAATTGTTTACTTTTTTCTATAATTTCATGCAGGAAATAGGATAAACATAAACTTAATTATGTCATTTTCAAAACTCTTGTTCAAAGGAAGTAAATCTGGAATTCAATCTGTAGGTACAGTATATAAGTTTTCATTTCTAAAAAACATTCAAAAATACCTAGATTTTCTATTTGGTCATGAAAAGTAATTGGACTGACTTAATAGCAAGATTGCCATTTAGTCAATAAAAAGGAAGCAATTATTTATTCACCAAATTTGCAGCAACGTTTAGATGTGTCTCATCTATTTATCTTTGACTATATTGTCTGGAAAGTAACTTTTCTCATTTTGATTAATTTATCTTATTAAGACAACTTGCATGAATACAAAATATAGGATGATGTACAGGTAGTAATAACTCACATTCTCATGGCATCAGCTGATCATTAGATACTATATCGGCCTGGTAGCTACAGCATGGAAAGTAATTGTATGCTCAATATACAGTATCTGGGGGCTAAAGAAAAGTTGCTTTGTCTTACATGTCCATAAGGTATTTCATCTTTCTCATGTCAGAAATTCTGGCACATTCACATATCTTTCTTAGATTTCTTTAGTTCTAAGATTGACAACATCCGGCATCACATTCTCTCCACTACGGATATAATTTCCACACCTCCTCCCTCCTCATCCAACTTCTCTGGTTCCCGTCTCTCCAGCTTCTCTCTTCTTGACTCAGCATCCCTAAACAAACTAGTTACGCGCATGAAACCCACCACATCTATTTTAGATCCCATTCCCACCACTTTATTCCAGTCCTGTTTCTCTTCTCTCTGTCCCATTGTCCTCAATATAATACATGAATCCTTGAGCACCGGCATTGTACCAACGGTCCTCAAAACTGCTGCTATTACCCCAGTGCCAAAGAAGCCTAACATGGCTCTCGACAATCTTAACAACTTTCGCCCCATCTCCAACATACCCTTTCTCTCTAAAATTCTAGAACGTGCTGTCACACTTCAGTTACATAACCACCTCATGACAAACAACCTTTTCGAACCCCTCCAATCTGGCTTCCGTCAACTTCACAGCACAGAAACCGCCCTAGTCAAAGTCACCAACGATCTCCTAATAGCTTCTGATTCTGGTTCTCTTTCCATACTCATCCTTCTTGATCTCAGTGCTGCCTTTGACACTGTCGACCATATCATCTTGCTTTCTCGTCTCGAGACTGTGTTTGGAGTCTCTGACACTGCCCTCAAATGGTTTAAGTCTTACCTCACTGATCGCTGTCACTTTGTCTCTCTCAATGGGTACAGGTCTGAAATTGGTCTTGTCAAGTCTGGTGTCCCTCAGGGCTCAATACTGGGCCCCTTGCTCTTCAGCATTTACATGTTCCCACTTGGTCAGCTTTTAAGATCACATGGCCTCAGCTTTCATTTTTACGCTGACGATACTCAAATATACATCCATACCAAACCCGACACTGATGTGGCTGTCTCTATTCTATCTAATTGCATCTCTGACATAAAAATTTGGATGACTCAAAACTTCCTTCATCTTAACTGTGACAAGACTGAAGTCATGCTTATTGGTACCCCCCATCAACTTCGTAAAGCCAGTCCTGTAACCCTGTCTGTAGATGGCTCTGTACTTGAGCTCCAATCAAAATTGAAAAACCTTGGGGTTATATTCGATTCTGGCTTAACATTCGACCCACATGTACAGCATACTGTCAAAACATCTTTTTTTCACCTTAGAAATATCGCAAGACTACGCCCTATGCTATCATTAACTGTGGCTGAAAAGCTGATCAACATATTTGTATTCTCTCGAATTGACTACTGCAATGCTCTGCTCCCTGGGGTATCTAAATCTACTCTGAACAAGCTGCAGTATGTCCAAAATTCAGCAGCCAGAATCCTGACCAGATCTAGTGCAAGTGTTCACATTACTCCTATCCTGGAGTCCTTGTACTGGCTTCCGGTCAAATTCCGCGTAGACTTTAAAATCCTCATGCTCACCTACAAGGCTTTACATGGCTTGGCACCTCAATACCTGTCTGAACTTTTATCGCCCTACTCCCCACCTCGCAACCTCGGCTCTTCAAATTCTGCCCTCCTTACTGTCCCCCAAGCCCGTCTACATTGTATGGGCGACAGGGCCTTCTCCTGCTATGCCCCCAAGCTCTGGAACTCCTTGCCCAAGGATATTAGAGAGTCACCTTCTCTAAACTCCTTCAAATCCAGACTCAAAACCCTCCTTTTCAGAAAAGCCTTTACTTAACTGGTTCCATTCTTCACCCCTCTGCTCTTCTTAATACCATCTTCCACGGTCTCCTCTATTGTTATTGTTGTATTGTTGTAATTATAATTGTGTCCTGTCTTGTGAAATTTTCTTATTTATTGTTGTAGTCTTCTTATTTATTGTTATTGTCATCCTGTAAAGCGCTTTGAGAAGCCACCTTTAAAGGCGCTATATAAAATAAAGTTTATTATTATTATTATTATTATTATTATTATTATTATCTTTTGAACATTATTCTTTGCTTTCGGAAATACAATAAATACTAATATTTTAATTTTTAAGTTTGTCCTGTGTCTGATTTTAGGAAAAAGGGGCGTAAATGTCACATACTGTAAGAACTCTTAACTCTGGATTGGTCCAAACCAATAATAAAATGAACATCATAGAATTAAAAAAAAAAACATTAATAATGTTTAATGTTTTGTTTGTGCAAATTTATTGAAGCTATGATTATCATGTGAAAGATATATAGTATAACTATATATCAAATTTGAAGTTATTATATTGTTCACAAAACATATTTTATGACAAAAACCGGGTTCTTGGAAATTCACATATTCATTTATGCTTTGTATGCAGAGCTGTCATTCTCCTTGCATAATACCTACAGAGTAGCTTTATTTTATAAGGTATGAACCATGAACAAAGCAAATTACAGACTAAATTGAAAAAAAAAACATTTTTCATTAGCATTTTTGCCACCAGCAATGTGGAATCAATTTGAATTACAGCCTAATTAATGTTTTGCCATAGGGTGCACTTTTTATCTGGATGGGACTTACTTATTGCTGAAATTTATTTTTCCCATACTGTTTGTGACAATTATTATCACAGGTGCCACCATACTCAAATCAATCTATCGCTCTGTCCAAAAAATGTTTTTTTTTTCTTGAAAACAGACATGTTGTTTTTTTTCCCAATTAATTTAACAATCATACCAAGACAATCTGGATATGGGTTGCAATGGCTACCATATAAATCCACTGACTGGAAGCAACAAAATGACACCCAACATCTTTTCTGTGTCTCAGAGACAGAAAATGAACCACAAAAAAACCCACCAAAAAACATAAAATCAGCACAAATGGCTCCATCTTGAAAGAAAGATTCACGAAATTATAACAGCTGTAATTTAAACCATATTCCCCACTTACTGGCAATAGCAGTGTGCATAAGTAAATTTATATAAGGGTAATTTGTTTTCAGTTGTGTATACAGTTTGTACTGTAAGTACACATATTCCTTGTATTTTCCATCTTAATTTGGAAGGAAGTTCAACCATTCTGTGTCTGATTTTTCATGTTGTAAGTCATCTTAACTTTGCTTTATTCTCTTCCATTTATCATTCTTAATATAAATGAACAAAAAGCTGAAAAACCTTATATGATAATACGTCCTTTTCAGTCAGATTTTATGTTGCCTTCTTCAAAATGTCATCATAGAATATTTATATTTATTACTCAGCTCTTGAAATACTGTAAATCCAGCCATTAGTTTAAAGTAGTGGTCTGATTGTCTCTGTGTTTCAGTGTTGGTGCTGCTCATCGTCACCATGAGAAGGAGAAAGAAGGAGCCACTAATTTTTGATGAAGAGAGAGACATCCGGGAGAACATTGTGCGCTATGATGATGAGGGAGGCGGGGAGGAGGACACAGAGGCTTTTGACATGGTGGCACTCCGCAATCTCAACGTCATGCGGGACACCAAAACACGAAGAGATGTGACGCCGGAGGTTCAATTTTTCTCTCGCCCTGCTTACAAAACGCTCCCTGACAACGTTATTTTTAGAGAATTTATATGGGAAAGACTAAAGGAGGCAGACATAGACCCCTCTGCTCCCCCCTATGACTCCCTGCAGACATATGCTTTTGAAGGCAATGGCTCAGTAGCAGAGTCACTTAGCTCCTTGGAGTCCCTGAGTACAGATTCGGACCAGAATTATGATTACCTCAGTGACTGGGGACCTCGCTTCAAAAAACTGGCAGACTTGTATGGAAACAGTGAGAGCAACATATTCTCTTAGCCTTTGAGTTAACTTTGGAAGAAAAAAATAAGACATTGAAGACATTTTGGGATGAAGGGGTAAAAGATAATAATATTGAAAAAAAGAAGGAAAAATGTTTTTTTTTAATCTTTAAGGTTTGTGCGTTGATACCTTCATTAGAATTTTCAAAGAGAAACTCAAGAGAAATTTAATACAACAATTAAAAGCCTAGACTTTACATGCTACACACTTGTTTTAAGCCAGCCTGGAGAAATGGCATATCATATAAAGAGGCCAGGAACTTGCCAAATGCTGTCGAGATCCTCATTCCACTGCCATGCTTAATCTGAAGAACAGTATATTATTTAAGAGCTCTGGTACATTTCCTGCATTTGTTGTTCTCCTCATGACATCCAATGTTTAGGTATTCTGTCTGTAGTAATTAGATGGTACCGCAATTTACAAGTTGAGTGATAATTCAGAGTGTACACTTTGATCAGTATAGATGTTTATATGAAACCTTTAAAGGAATCCTTAAAGGAATATGTTAACATGGACTTGTAGGCAAGAGAGTGTTTTTTTAAAAAATCAATGTTTCCTGTCAAGATCTGTAAGCTAGACACAGATCTAGTAAAGCGATTGCTCTGTTACTATGTAAAAGAGATTTTCCACTTGCCATATTTTAATGTCAGATGGGAACCAGCTGTAAAAAGCAACTAGCAGATTTTATCTGTTTAGGACTTTTCATTACCTCTTCTGATTCTTACAGGAGAATAAATGGTGTTTTCTTTTGGTATGCTATTGGATATGTAGTGTAATATTAATTTTCAGAACTTATATTTGGTTATGGGAAGCTATATGGGAATGGTGGTTCTCACTGCCAAAGTATTGCAACAGATTCTATTGGATAATAGAACTATTCTATCACTAGAATACACATTGAATCCAGGATTAAAAATCAGAACCTAAAATTAAGAAAAAAGAAATAAACACAATAAATTTGGAAAACCACTGCATGGAAATCAGGTTTTCTCCTGAAACACTTCTAATTTCATTCACTCTCCAATACCTGAATTACCTATGCCCCAAATTTATTTATGATAGTGCATGATGAATTCTTATATTTTGAGTTTGATGGCAGATTATTTCAACAAGTTATTTGCCTCACTATTTTCAGTTTTTACTTCTGTTGTTAAACATGTGGAGAGACCAAGTCTGGTAGAAATCACCTAAATTCCTGAGATTAAATATTGAATATTTCGTTTAGTAATGCTTTGAAATAAAATACCACCGTAAAGTTTTAAATTGAACTTTTTTGTTTGATGGATAATTTATTTAATAGCTTACTGTAACAGTGTAGTGTTTCAGCATGTCAATATAATTTTAAAGACATAGACACAGACAAAGATATTATCACTTCTTTTCAATTCCCTGGGGATAAAATGGAATGCTGAAAACAGTAAAAGGGGAACTGGTTTGTTAATAGGTCAAAGAGAACTGGAGCTGATTTGATGGACTAAAAAGGTGAACAACTCTTCGGAATTATATTTTTCCATAAAAGAGAGCAAGGTTAACTGTATTGAACATGAGGTAAATGAAGCATGTGGAGTGGGAACAGTCTTTTCTGCTGCTTTTCTGAAGAAAAATAACAGGGACTGTATTTTATTTGAAAAAAAAAATATCTGTGCTTTCACAGAAAGCTGAAAGACCTTTAATAAATTATGTTCCATGTGTTAAAATTTTTTAAACTTCTTCACAAATTAGCAAGGTATTCCTTATGAAGGAGTTTTTTTAAGAGTTTGTAAAACATTTCCCTTTGAATATTCACTGAGCAGTTGTAAAGCCTTGCTCCAAAAACTAAAGGCACTTTGATATTAACTCAAGTTGATGATACATTTTATTTCTGCTGAATAAGGAAAATTGTGATCTTCTGGTGCTAATCATGTCTTTAACATGTGGTTTTGAAACAATCAACTGTGTAATGATTTCTGCTAAAATGAGGGATGCACATCTTCACAGATTTTTCTCCTTGGATGTCATATTCCTTGTCTTAAGTTGTTTTTGCTTCCCTTACCTGATGTGTGGCCAACTATCAAAAGAAAGAAAAAAAGCATTCATTAATAACAGCCTTTTAACTTAACCAACTGGGGAGTTACAGTAAAATTAAGAAAAGACATGGCACCTCACCAGATAACCTTCTACACTGCCACCTCAAGCACTTTTACAATCATAAGACAATACTCATGCTGATACAACTGCCAGAGGTTCTTGTTTTTAGATCATCACAAATGTGTAGTGTGCTGTGAAGCAGTGATCCTTCAGTAAGTCCCAAGGGAAGACTTATCTAAACCTAAAGTGTCTTTCATAAGGATGAGAGATTCATCACTAATGTAATATCCATAACTTCAACATGAGGTAATTTCATTGATTCTGTGTTGTGACATTTTTAAAATACAGTGACTTTGAAAAGAAAAAAAAGCATTTGGAATTTTAACCAGTCTTTATAAAAATCATTAACAACCTTATTGGGATCAACACACTGGCTTCATTGTTTCTTTTTTGTGAGGTGTATCTGATGATTTGCCATCTTCCTGGCAAAGGGAAAAAAGTATTACAATATACAAAATCTGAAACTTTAAGCCTTTGAGCTGCTTCTCCCAACTGGCTTAGATGTACTGTACTTCTTGTAGGAATCCACTTCCAAGAGTGATGCATTATACCCAGGTTCTGTACTTTTTTTATAACATTTATTTTCATAAGAGAAATTTAAGATGTAAAAACAATACAACTGCAAAAAAGAAATTAAGATTCTACAAGAGGATGTGATCACATATTGTTTTTGACAGTTTATGACAGTTTATGATTTAATGTGATTCAATAATTCTTAAATTTCTTGAAAATATTTTAGTCATTCTTTTCATAAATGCATGAATATAATTCATATAATCTTAAGAGCAAATGTACAGCAACTTAATTATATTACCTTGTTATGCTTAAACATACTCTAGAGGCCAAAAGAAGGTTAACTTGACCAGAAAATAAGAAATACACTTTTAATTAAGAAAATAAAGAGAGTCTTAAATACCCATTGAAGGGTATCTCAGAAATACTGTAATTTCTAAATTTTAACCAGAAAATATATATATACTATATCTATATATATATAATTGGTAATAATTTATGTTATAAGTACCTGAAAATACAGCACTGTACTTTATATTTAAGGTTAAAATTTAATTAAACATTTAATCCATCTTTAATTCACCTAGAAGTGGTGGTGTGATTGTATGATAGAAATAATCCCAGTCCCTCTATTCAGATACTGTGCAAGTTAAAAAAAATGGATTTGCTATACTGTAAATTTAAAATTATAAAACTATAAAAAAAACAAGTATACACTTTCTGACCAAGCTAACTCTGGGTAACCTGAACATCAAGACTAGGCAGGGGTATTATAAAAAAAATCAAAAGGGTGAAGCATGTGCAAAATGTAAATCAAAATGTGTCCATTTGATTACCGTCAGCATCAGCATATTCCTAATTAGAATTTAAATCTCTTGGTCATGTCTGCAAAAGCCCTAAGCCATCATATTAGAAAAACCAGTACTAAAGTCTCTCCTGTCTTCAACCACCTCTCACCTTCACAAAGGCCATTTCCTTCTTCATTTCTCCTGGACCCAATAACTCTTGTATTGAAAGAAAAAAAACCATAACAATGCTACTAGACAAAATATGATTTTATAGTTTCAAAATCATTATTAAAGGATTTAATTTTCATCAGGGGCAGAAGGCAAGAAGATTTATGTTTCACAAAACATGGAAATGCTGATAGTTTTACAGTGCAACACAAGTGGTCCACACATGTTAGGCCCACGGGAACTGTTTTGTAGGCCACATTTCTGCATTTCTTCATCCCTTTTCAATGTCATACTTACAGCTGAAGAAATATTATTTCCTGCTTAATAAAATATTCCCATAAAAATACTCAATCTGGGAGATGCCCTCTGAAAATCCTGCAGCTTCATGTTTAAATATTTTCTATTGCTATTGTTAATTCAATTTATATTACTTTTATTAAATATAATATTCTCATCAATGCTACAAACTCAAGTCTTGGATTAAAAAGTCCTGGTTGTGAGAATATTATATAAATTACCAGGTATTCTTTCAGATATTCTGATTTAACTCAGAACTGGGCAGTGCTTACATGCCTGTGGCCTTTAACATTTTCTAGCAATAAATGGGGCTGAAATATCACACTAAGAACTCCTCTTGAGTCTCCCCCAATCCAGGAATGTCTCCCATATTGGAAGATTAAACACTTAAATATAATCTGGACAGTAAAAATTAATATCCCAGTCTAAACCAAACTGATATGACAATTGCAATCAAGATGCTATTTCACAAAACATCTGTATGCTTTCTACTGATATTCTGCTTCATTAACTTTCATGTGTTTGCAAAACTAATTATTCTTAGAAACCAAGCATGAGAGTGCAATTTGACAAAGAAATGTATTCTAAACAAAACAGAAAAAGAAAAGATAATAAGAATGGAGCCAATCTACTGTACATTCTGTCAGTTTGATTATGGTACTGCTTATATGAAAGTGACCTTCATTTTGCCAGCACAGGTTGGGAGTTAGCTTAATTGACTAATGAAATGCCATCTGTAGTGCTGTTTTTGTAGACAATCATACATTCATGTTTCATAGTATTTTTTTCCTTCATTTGAACTGTGCATGCAGAGTTTTGTATTAGAATTTTACATATTTACAGGTATGTTGCTTTACGTCACATGCATACATTTCAGTAAAGATGTAGAATTGTTTTTCCTGGAGTGCAGATACATTCTTGTTTTATAAACTTCAGGAAAAAGCTTGATACAGTATATTACTAATATAATATATTAGTAATATATCACTAATTGCTAAATATTAAATGTTAGCAGCTAGGAACTGTGTTAAAAATGAACATTTGTATATTGATTTTTTCTAAGACCTGGCCCTGATTTAAAAAATTCCCTAGATTTTGTCTTATTGTTTTCTTGATAAATTAAGAAAAACAGAGCTCATATTAAAATATAATTTTATATTCATTTTAAATTAAATCTAGCTGGATATTATTTGCTTTAATGTTTAATAGAACATTATTTATTTTTCATTAATCAGGAATGAACACTACAATACAACAATGGTACAATAAAAGTGAATTTAATAAAATCTAAGTTGCAAATGTCATATGTCTTAAAACAATTACAATTTAAACTAAAATCAACAGAATTCAGGTGTTGCAAATACGTTTATCACATATGTTTATTATTTCTTCTTCTTTTCTTCTTCTGTACTGTATTTATCTTCAAGTAACATTAGATAACAAGATTAGAAACAGTGAGACTCACTGTATATCTATCTTGATTTGTCCAACTTTTTTATGTAGTCTGCAACTTAGCAACCTAGAGTCTTTCCAAATGTGGTCACCTGCCCTATCCACCAAACCTACACACTCAAATTAAACCAAGGTAAAAGTACCAAATTTGATTTCAGACACTCAGTGCGTGTGCTTTTGCAATTTAATAGTGTTGAGCATGGCACTTCAAAAATCAACATTTGACTGTTTACTATATGATACTTAATTTACCAATGGGCTCTTGTCTCTGGTCTAATCCCATGTGAAACAGTTTTGCAGCAGAGAAAAAAAAACAGTTCTCATAGATTGTGAGATGCTGTTAAGCCTCTAAACGCCTTTAGTACGGCGCAGTATTGCTCTAAACAGGTTTTGTTTTCTTATTGTAAAAGTTTCATGTCCGCACCACAAAGGTGAACTATTTTGCAGAGTGGATTTAAAAATGACATAATAAATTTACTTACAGAGTTAGTGAGAAATAATTCCCTTTACCTTTCTATAATAAAAAAGCTATTTCTAAATTGTATTTTCTTATAAAAGAAGTAGACAGATTTCACATGAGCATACTTTAAGAACTGAAAGGTGATGTCAACAATAAAAAATAACATTTGTACTTTCATGCATTCTAACAAATTAAATTAAAATGTAAGTAAGCAGAATTGAAGTACTGTTTACTAATACTCAAACTCATTACACAACACTATTTAAAACAGAATATATATTCTTCTTTTATAATTATAGGATTAAGAGACCATAATATGAAATAATCCACAAATAATCATTTAACTTAACACTGACCAACATTAGGTCATAAAGGGCTGAAATCCTTCTGGTTGTTTAATCTATCTTGATTTTTAAAGCATATTATTCAATGAGTGAAGTACAGTAGTGTATGTACTTTATTGGTCAATCTTTGGATAGAAGCAAGTGATGGATAAGTGACCCGTAAAACCATCAAAAGCAGGCACTCCAGTACTGGACAACCCTTAATTATCTCACTACAAAACAGGTAAAAATATCTAGAAGAAAATGCAAATATTTATTCAGTACATGCAAAAACTAAAAAATTAAAGACAGTAGAATTTAATCTCATATACAGTGGATTTACTTTGATTAATAAAATTACCTTTGAGTAGGGAAACTGAGTACAATAATTTATGGTTTTCTTTTGGTTTGGATGAAAGACTTTATTAAATTGCTATGATTTAAAAGAACTTTGAAATATAGTTATAGCATTACTAATATTTAGCATATCAGCATACATCAAATATAATTTTGGTTTAGTAGTACCAGTCTGCTATCTTTTAACTGTTCTAAGCTGCATCATTTTACACTTAAGTACAGTAGAAAACTATCAGTATGTTAACAGTGTATTCAAGCTGTTTTTTTTTATATTTTGTAAGATGTATTATGTATTATATATAACTCCACACTTCAAGTATACTATAAAATTCTAATTATGGGTGTATATTGCTAAAGCAAATTGTTAATTTTTTTCTGTGTTCTGTGAAGACATTATACAGTATGACATTTAATTTTACCCATTAATCAGAAATTGTAAGTACAAATCAACTGTCCCTTACGTCCTGGTGGATTAAACATCTGTACTAACTTTGCATTCTGACTCTGTTTACTACAGGACAATTTTAGGTATGCAACACATACAGTATTACACCCATCTGAATCAGAAAAAGGCTTATTCCTGATATTGGCTGTGACAACCCTTAGCCTCTGAAAGGTTTATAGACATGGGGTGCAAGACAGACTACACTCTGGACACCAGTAAATTGCAGGGCACACACATACACGTCAACAAAGCACAGACACTAATTGACCTAATTAAGTCAGCATGTTTTTGCTAGGAGAAATACAGCACCTGGTAAAAGAAGAACATGCAAACTCCACAAAAAAGGCGGAATCTTCATTTACACTATTGTAAAGGTAGTAGATGTACTGACAATACATTGTGGGTGCAGTACACTTTTCTCTCTGCATACAACTTCTCACATATATTCTGAATCCATCATTTCATATTTTTAATTATATGCAAAAATACCATTAAAAATATCATACGTGTAGATGTTTTGATTGCATCTGAACCACAGTGCATTCAACTTCGCTTTCTTTATCAAACTATTATGTCTTTTGTCTGAAACTATACGCATGCTGCACAGTGTTGATTTGTTTGATGTGTACACTTTAAGCTTAAAATGCAATAGAGGTGTTAAAATAAAACATGCAGTGCCTTGTCCATAACCTATTCATGAAGTGAAAATGTATATATAAATATATGTATACTGTTAATTTAAACTTAAAGTAACTATTTTAATATTTTTACAATAAAATTGATTACTGGGGTTAGCCAGTTATGCTACACTTCTATGCTCAGTAAAAATTAACTCTGTGTTTGTCAGTCTGGGTAAATTGTTAAGTTCATCATCTGTACCACAGGTGTGAGGGGATGCTGTTTTTAAATAGGGGTTGCCTACCTGTGTAGGCAGGTTGCTAGAGTATGAATCTCAACAGGGAGCCATGTTTCATTACACTTCTGATAGTGTTCAGTTTTCTCTCTAATTCCACACTGTCTCTATAGCTATGGATGTCCTTTTCTTTTGAACCCTTAAAACCTTTTTATCTTAAAACCTCCTGACCCAATGTGGATAATTGTTTATGTTGCTGATTTATTTTGCATTCTCACCAGAATATTATTATTAATTAGATTACAAAGTAAGAAAGAAGATGCCACTTTCAATTTGAGTATCAAATTTAGCATGTTGAATAATAAAGGATGATAGTTATGAAGAGCATTATGGTAGTCTCCTCGCTCTTTCTTGTTCTTGTTTCTTTTCCAACCTTTGTCTTTGCAACATCTGAAGAAATGTTTAACACCATCACGTTGCCCTCTGGAATTTCACTTGACTGAACCCAGTAAATAAAACCACTTTAAAATCTACACAGTTCACTAGGTTTCTTGTCAGGCGTTTTGGGGATATGTAATGTGTTTGTATTTTTATTGTATTGGTATAGGGTTGCTAATATTATTTTCAGCAAATATTGGTAAAATGTGTAATATACTAATAGGCTTCTACTGTATGCATTTGTCAGTGAATGTTTTTGAAAAATGTAGTAATAAGGATTACACTAGCTTTGTAAAATGTACTTAGAAGTTTGTAAGAAGACACTTCCTTGCTGTCACTGATCAACAGTGAAAAAGTGGAAAGACTGCAAGTAAATGAAACGAGTTAAAATTCCTCTTTCAATTTTATTTTTATGTACTTTCCATTATTAGATTACCTCCTAACTAAAAAAACGTTAAAGGTGATATCTAAAAATAAGACTTAGTGGATTAGTGGATTTGACCCACTTTGCCTAGCTTAATTGAACCTTGCTTCCAAATTGCAGCTATCAACTCTGATCTTATCAGATCTCAGAAAGCAAGCAAACCTGAACCTAGTCAGTAGTCAGGTTGGAGACATGAAGGAAAATTAGACTGCTGCTTGATATCGATTTATTGGACCAGTTCATGGCTCTCTTCCCACTGGACCAGAAACCCTTCAACAATGCACAAATGCAGTGCCCTCCAAAAGCATCTGGACAAAAAGTTTAAACTGGAAATTTCACTATGAACTCTCAAACTATTTTTTTTCTTATGAAAAATGAAGACTGATTAGTATAATTCCTATTTCAGTTTTTTGGTCAAATTACAATTTCAATTAAATGAGCTAACAAATATTGTATAAAGGGCTAGTGAAAGTCATACTTTAGAGTTTAGTGTTAACTCATCTGACTGAAGGGATGACAGCCCTGAAAATAAGGTCAGAGCTGTCACTATCCCTCTCAGTTACAAGGAATGAACCACGAAAGGTGCTGCAAAGGTGAAGATGCACAGGAGGGAGATATGCTAGAAAAGATGTGTGGTGAGTTGTGGACAGCAGGCAAATATTTATAGTTAATATATACAGAGCAGTAAAAGATTACAATTTGACCTCTCCTCAAACTTTGTTTAACAACACTATTTAAGTAGTTTATTAATTACGATGGAAAATGCTGACATACATAAAGGTAAAGTGTGTTTGGTGTTAACATGCCTGGTTGAGGAAATGACAGCTCTGTCCATAATAAGAGCTCTAACAACTCCCAAACAGAATTAAAAGAGCCTCAAAACACTGATGCACTGGAACAGAATTCAGCAAATAAGTGGCAGTACAGCCACTTAACCGTAGATCACTTTGTTATGCTGTGGTGACTAGAAAAGAATAACCTGAGACTAATAAATCATTTTGTACTTCATTGCAATGCGGGCAGGTCAGCACCCTAAAGTGAAAAGTTTGCCTTTTGTACAGAGAAAAAAATATTACAAAAGCCCCATTCTGTAAGACAGGAAAATTATTTTTTTTCCTTCTGCTATGCACTATGTATGAGATAACACCTTTCTTGTCATCACTACTACATTTTACTAATGAAAATAGCTGAAATAGGTGAAAATATCATTGCAAAAGTAAAATGTTGCCAAAATATATATAATCCGTTCCAGGTGGAAATGGCATCTGCATGCCTGAAATATTAAAAGGAAGACAGGAATTATTGCTTGTTGAGATTTGCTGTCGATTGAATGGATAAAGATGGATTTTTCATGAAAACCTGAAACACTGACCCACTGACAATATCCCTGAAGTCAGTGACCAGTGGTGCTGCTATGGTGACAGCAAATTGGAGGATATGGAAAAGGGGAAAGAAAAACAGAATGAAAATAGCCTTAATTCATAGGTATATTGGGTCTCAAGCAGAAACCTAGAACAATTGGAAGGTGGGGGGTGGGAGCGGGGGAAGCTTAAATAACAGAAAAGTGATGGGGGGGGAAGTGGTAGCAATCGTTCCAGATTCCAGGGAGGGTTTAGGACATCAGGAGAACTGGTAAAAAAGAGTATACAGCATGGCACGTGTAGGGACCTGGTTGTTTTTCATGGAGAAGTTGAGATTGAAGAGTTAATTGTTCAAAAAGAGGTGATAAAGTGACTTGTATCCTGGTTTAAACTATGTAATTTGAGGTTGAATCCAGGAGTTAGATAAGTCTAAAGAGATGATGATGCACAGAACTGTCAAAAGTAGGGTCCAGCAGGGCTTAGTGTAAAAGATGTTTGTCTCAGACAAAACCTAAATGCT
This sequence comes from Lepisosteus platostomus, assembly GCF_059453375.1. Classification (NCBI taxonomy): domain Eukaryota; kingdom Metazoa; phylum Chordata; class Actinopteri; order Semionotiformes; family Lepisosteidae; genus Lepisosteus; species Lepisosteus platostomus. Next base: position 48,400,327 of record NC_142618.1, on the reverse strand, counting down.
TAATGTGAAGAATGACATGGATAGAGTTGTGGCCAGCGGGCAGCCATTTATATGCAATTGTGCAGAAGTGCAAGTTTACAATGTTATCTCCTCCTGAAACTTCATTTAACAATGCTATTAATTCTAAAACTGTAACTTAAATATGATGAGATAATTGCTACTGGGACTCTTGACAGGTACTCCTTTTCCTGTACATTGTGAGAACCCTATAGCATCTCAACCACTAACTTTCATTTAGCAGTACTCTTTTAATTGACAGAAATGAGGGGGGTCTCCATCAGGTTATCAAGTGAATGCCCCCCCCCAACCAGTATTTCAGGTGGGTAAATAACAGCATTTCACAACACCTCAATAGATCACTCAGGTCAGCTCTGTCTCCCTAAAAGCCTGCTTTGGTTTGCCAATGCTCATTTCTCTTAATCCAAGTCCATCTGAATGGTCTCTCAGCTTGATTATGGACTATTATTTTCTGACACTTGAGGATCAATAACTGATATTTCCTGAGGTTCAACTCATGTGCTTCCTCTATCCTCTCTTCCAGGGGCATTTTCAATTACATGGGGGCTACCTGCTTTGTACCTCTAGTGCAAAGGATGATGTCTGGCCTAAATTTCATGGTGGCTATTTCCTCTAGAAACTTGAGGTGCCTTTTAAGGTCTGCCCACATTTCCCAGTCTTTTGCTGTTGTGATGATCCCCTTGGCCTTTGCCATCTTTACCACAACCTCTCCTGACCTGACAAAGTGGGTTAAACAAGGTCCATGGGTAAGATGTTTTAGATTTTTCTTTGCCATCTAGTCAAGTTGTTAACTGTGTCAGTATTTGGTCATGTTGCCACCTGAATCTTCTATCTGACAGACCTTCTTGACAGGAGGACAGCATGTGCTCCAGACTAGCTCACCTTCCACACAGTGCACAATTAGGGCTCTCTACCTCCTCATGTGTGGAGCTTTCTTTAAGGTACAGTAGTTCTGCTTCCATGCCACTTTCAACAGCTTCCAGAGTCTGTGCCTGAGCCTCTTGCAGGCTTTATAAACCTTGTTCCTTAAACCTTTGCCCAAGCTTGTGCTTATCATGCTCTAGCCCTTTTCAGGAAATCGTTCATCTCCCATCAGGTAGGTTCTGTCACTTCAAATAGAATGGTGGGTTCATCTGGCTTAATAAGTTTGGCCATTTCCTTTAGATCTTCCTCAAGTCTATGGTCACTGTGGTCTCTATACACATACAGTATTCTTCCACCTCCTCCTTTGTAGCCTCCAGCATTCCAGACCTTTTACTCCCCCAAAATGTATATATATTGAAAGGATATCTTATAACTTAAAGCTCTTCCTCACCTTCATCCATTCTCTTCTACAGTGTATCTATACTGTGGTACTCAGCTCAGTGCAAGGTCTAGGTCAAAGTATATTATTATTAATAAAGCCAATTCAGTTCTGCCTTTTTTGGTTAATTAAACAAATTGATACTGATGAATCTCTGTTTTTAGTGAGCAAAGGTATTTGAACAATTGACTGACATTTGTCACTTGTTGACCAGTTTTTTGTTTTTTGATCATGTTTAATGAGAAAGCAATAAATATCAGGTCAACCTGTTTTTGATTTTTATTTTTGTTGTCTATGATCTTCATTGTTTTCTCTGAAAGTGAAAATATTAAAATAAAATGTAATTCTAAAACTGAACAAAATAAAACAATATATAAATACCAATCAGCTATATGATTGGGTTGGGCAAGAAAAATATCTGCAGTTGATAACAGAAAATGTGTGAGCTATCAAGGAATAACTTACAGTGAAAGTATCAAAATATAGTCTGCAAAAGACTGACAGCAGAATTATTAAAGCTGCAAACTGCAATAACTAAAGTTCACATCAGTACTAATAAGCCAGAGTTTGTTTCCATTTTATGACAAGATAACCATGATAAACCAAAGTTTAACCTGTAGAAAGAAAGGATCTGCAGATGCTCTAAAAAACACCACCTCATCTTTGAAGAGGACTGGAATAATGTCATCACTATGCATGACTGTCTCTGCAATTAACCAGCTCATGCATCTTTTTTTAATTATGATCAAGTAAAGGTCTATTCCATGCTGAAAAGAGAAGAAAGGAAACACAACGTTTTGGCTGTGGAGCTTTCTTCGGGTGTGAGCAGCTACCTATTTGAACTTTTTTCATCATGTAACTAATGATATAAGCAGCAGAAAGAATTCTGAAGTTTACAAAAATAGTCTGCTATGTACTGTAGAAGAATGTCCAGATTTAAATCAAATTGAACTTGCCTTTTACATGCTGAAATAAAAAAAAAGATGAAAGAACTAAGCAACAAAATTAAGCAACAACTCAAAGTTGTTAAATGAATACACAAAGGCCCTGATGAGCTCATGTGGTTGGAGACATCAACAAGTTATTACCTCACGGCTGTCGTAACCAAATGATGAACAGTATTTGTATTTTAAATCGATGCTTACTTACAGCAGATTGACGCTTTTCATTTATGTTTCTGTCAGGGTATTTTCTGTTTTAATTATAGAACTTAATTTATCATTATTATTTAATAACATAATGATTTTAACCAAAAGTGTATACAAATAATGTTATATAAATTTCCAGATGAGAAATACTCTAAGAAATAAAAGCTCAAACAGCTCAAACAAAACCTCATGTCTCATGAGATTTTATAATGGAACACTTGCACTGAGAAGTATAAAAAAGTGTTTGAAAACTATCAATAACGCATCAGTGAGCATGTCTCATGGCAATACCCTTGAGAGTCCAAGGTGAGATACTCATAGGTGTCAAAAATGTCCTGCATGCTAATATAGTCTACAAATAAAGAAAGAGAACAATTTAAGTAAAATTCAAAGACAACAAAGATTTTATACAGTTTTTTCAGAAAAGGTTTATCAATGTAAGACTAAATATTTCAATAATGCATCATTATTTTGCATTATGTTATTCATATTGAACCATTTTGAGGCTTTATTGAAAATACTACATTGAAACCCTTCTTTAAAATGAATCCTCAAAACAGGCTTTTAAACCAAAGTAAAGTGTAAGTTCTTTTTCTGTGTATTTATCCAAGATGATAGCTTAAACTCAATCTGTATGCCAGAGATTTTCCAGTGTTATTGATTTTCTTGAAGAATTAAATATAGGATTTCATAAATTTAACAAAATAGCTTTAAGAAAAATCCAATTATCCCTTACAAGCTGCTGTAAAACTCATTAAAATCCAGCAATTTACTTCAGTCACTCTGACTATGCAAGCAAAAGCCTTTTGTGCAGTGTTAAAGACTAATACAAAAATCCAGGCCTTACAAAAAATCTTAGTGTTAAACCAATATGCTTTTTGTGTTAAGCTTGGAATCTTTGAAGCTGAGACAAGATGTAACAAACCTCCTACCTTTAATTGAAGGGCATCTTGGAAAAAAAATGAAAACCCATTAGCAATTTCTTTTGGAAGTTTTTGTGGACAGTTATTTAATGGAAAAATCAATGAGAAAACGCATAAGTAAAATGAAGCCTGTGCTTTTGATGAGGCTTTTGATGAGTAGATTGTATCTTTTATGAGGTGTGTGCCTATATAGGGATTGCACATCATGAATACAGTATTCTGTATTGTTTTTCTTATAAACATGCTAGCCTACAATATACTTAGTAGAAGGCTGCTTCAGTGCTACTTAAAGTGTTAAATATAAATAGATGAATACACTTGGATTATTATTTAAAATGTTAAAACAATACCATTAAGCCTTAAATGCACCTCATGATATTATGTTTAGGAGGTTAAACCTCAGCTATACTTAATTCAGATGGTGAAGCATTTTCACACTTCTCTGCTTAATCTGCTGTGCAGTGAGACTACTGGTTTATAATGGCACCTAGGTGGGTTCTGCACATCAGTGCTGGAGAAGTGAGTAAAGTGATGAGTAAAGTGATTCGGGATCCAATAAGATTAAAAGTTCTATATACATTCAATGAATTATTATAATAATTATTATGTTTTTTTCATGCTAACGTTTGTTATGACTCCTAAAATACACCATCTAGCCTCCCACAACCAAAGCAGCATAAACAAAAGTGTTATATTCTCTGTGCCCCCTTTTTAGTTAATGACTTTTGCATGTCCACAAGGATTATATAAAGGATATGTGTTATTAATCCAGAGAAATTGTAAGCCATTATCATCAGCCATCCATGTGTAGTGGAAAGATGGAAGCTAAAGCGAGTTTAAGGAACTGGAATTAGAGTTATACTTGATGGTCACCTTTTGTTTTAAACTTTTACCTTTGTCGATGTTGTGAATTGTGTGCATGTTCTGAGTTTTTCTTCAATCATTTTCTCATGGGAATATGTGTGAGGCTCTGTGTGGAGGACTATTGTCTACTGTAAGGACATAATAAGATTCGCTTCTGTCTTTTTTATTTTTAATAAAAGAAAGTTGTATTGCTTTCTTATCTCTTTTTTTGACTGCCAGAAAAATATCAGTTGTAAAATATTATTTTGTATTTAAAAATAAATGGAAAAGATAGTGTGTGTAAGTAGTGACTTTTAAAAGCAAATTTTTTCAGACTATATTAATTCACTCTTTATTGTTTCCTAAACATATCAGAAGATATACCTTCTAGAAATAAATTTATATTAGTTTGATAAATATTAGATGTAATTAATGTAGCTAGCTTCCATAGGCTATAAACAAAAGTGAAGGTAAATAATGGATGTGGTCCTAAGCACCTGCATTAGTGAACAGTGAAGAAATAAGCTAGGAAGACCCTGAAGCCTATCACAATGAGCTTCTTATACTCATATAAACCCTTTCACAAATATAAAACTTGGATTAAATACATTTTTAATCTGTATATATATATGGTATTTACTATTCATTACATTCTAAAAGAACTGTGAGATATTCTATGTCAGTACAGAGTGGTGTTACCAAAGAATGTAGAGTTACTACTGTATGTGGGTGGAGAAATAATCAGCACAAAAGTACATTTTCCATAATATAAATGTGATACCATGTTATCATGAAACAAAAATCTAACAAAAAACAAAAGATTCTTAAAAGTAGTCTGCAATTTGTAACACATGTACTACAAATGTAGAATCACCCAGCAGTTTGAAGAGAGAGCATTTGCAATCATTTCCTTGCTCACACTCCAAAATGTTGCCATAAGAAGTGTCTTTATCATATAAATTGACCCATTGCTGTTTTTTGAGAATGGACAACAGGGGAAAATTATGTGACACCATATATACTGATGGAAAAAAGAAACACCACAATCCTCCACACTCTGGCCCACACATCTGCGTGGAACAGGCTGAAGAGTGACTCATCTGTGAAGAGCATCTGATGCCACTGCTGACGAGTCCATCACAGCCTCTATCTGGCCCAAACCAGTCAGGTGCTACGTCTAGGAGGTGTGAGCAGAGGGACCCTGACAGTTCACCTTGATCAAATCCAGCAACATGGAGCCTCACTGTCCTGTCACTAATGCAGGCATTGTGTCTGCCGGCAGCTTCAGCAGCAGTATGGGCAGCAGATCTGAAACAATATCTCAAATGGACCAGTCTGATGTGTCGGTCCTCCTCTGCTGTGGTCACTTGAGCTTGGACGGTCATCTGTCCGGCCGCTCTGCTGATACCTTCTCTGCAGTCGGGACACAGTGGAGTGGCTTACTCCATAGTGTCTGGAAACGCTGGCACATGACATGCCTGCCTACAGCATACCACTGGCCCTCTACCTTCTTCTGGTGACTTGCGAGGCATTATGGAATGCACAGAAAATTGACTAAGTGTGGCCTTTTAATTACAGTGACCTGGGCTTTGAATTATGGGTATTTTAAAGGTAACCTGATCAGGCATTGTTCCACCTGGATCTTATTGGGTAAAAGTGCACCTAACAAGCTTTCGTGTGATTGGCAAGTTGCAGTGCCTCACTGCACAAGCTGTATTGCTGGTCAGAGGGTTTAAAAGAAATTGACAACTTTTTGTGAAAGTACATAAGCTATAACTATAGTATTCTCATTCCAGAAAATGTTGCGTTTCTTTTTTCCATCAGTCTATAAAAAAGGCAGACAGACTAGTTTTCTTCAGAAATGTAGCCTCTTTAAGATAGACTATTTTAACACTTTTCAAAAGTGTTTTAAAAATCTTCCTTACTTGTTGGTTTGGCAACATCAGTTTAGTTCTGTAATATTTTGGGAGAAATTATAGTCTCACTACACACCACTTTCTCAGAAGTAAAAAATAAAAAATATCATTTTAATGGCCCCCGTTCATTATATGCTCAGGAAAAACACCATTCTGAATAACATTTTGAGGTTATAATAAAAAGAGCTGGATTTTAATGATGAATTTTGAGATTTTTCAATTTATCAATTTTCTATTTTTAAAATATTTTTTTACATGCATTTTTCAGATTTCACTCGTCAAATGTTTTACAGAGTACAGAAGTCCTTTGACAACTGGGGACAAATAAGAACAAGGTGCTGATGTCACCTCTTTAACCTACACTGCCTACTGCAGCACATCTATGGACACCTTACACATTATACAGTAGATGGATCTGTATGTGGTTAAGTGGTATGCAGAACAAGAAAGAGACAAAGGTTAAAGCTTTACTAAAAATTTTAAGAAATACTGTTAGTGTACAGTACATCGTACAGTAAAACAAATTGTTTTCACTTCTGCTGTACTCTATAATTGTGTATGTCAATATACTGGATACTATGGGCTACATCAAAAATAAAAATAAAAATATATATCAGTTCTTTAGTTATTCAACAGGACTACACTGATCTCCTGAGAAAAGCTTTTAGATGCCTGTCTAGTTCACTGGATCTGTCCATGATCAGGCTTAACAAACAATAAAAAATATTATGTAAGCTAAGAAAAAAATAGCAACAACTAAAAATTTCAAAGTTTTTTAAAAAAAATCACAAATCAAGAAAGAACAATGTAGAATGAAAAAAAAAACATTTTGTAAAAGTGAAACTTTGCATTGAATGGCATTGATAAACTGATTATCTCCATTAGTTATTTAAAACAGACAATACATTATAACAGCAATACAAAAAATTATTTAAAAAATGAAAAAAATTAATTTACATATCAAAATGGTTATTCTCATGTTATTCTCATTTTCTTCTGCTTTAGGCTGCATAAATACAATTGCTAGGACCTATTGCTTCACTCCACGAAAGGTCTGACCTGTTTTGTTTAAGTATTGTCCATTTAAATATGTTTTTCTATAAGCTAGTGAAGTCACATGGTAAATGTTTTTTAATTTATTTTCTTGGTATCTGTGTGTTTTAGCCTCAGAGAATGTTAAGACCCTCCAACCTCGTTAAGATGGTACAGTAGATGCATTTACAGGCACTGATGTTCTGAATATTTCTGTCAGCTCATCAAGCTGGTGAAAAGAAGAGAGAATACATATAATATTATAAAGCATGTTACAATTATTTCATGTCATGTTACAATTAGGCAAGCATAATTGCCTTCACAAAAAACAAGCATTTGGCATTTAGGGAAAAATTGTCTAATAAAACAGCCAAGAAAATCATTAGACCTGATTAGGAAGAAGACATTAAATCCAACACTTCTAAAGTCAAAACATTTCAATCCATTTTCATTTCTGGTCCCAAAAGAAACAAAGCACTTCACACACGGTGATGAGTACTTCACTCATGTGGGTGGTTGGCATGCTTCATGTTTTACCATAGTATCAGAAGACTGCACAAATCAGTAGAAAACAAAACCAAACAATCATGAAGCTGCTGAAAAACAGTGTGAAACTTTCCAAAAATTAGTGGATGAACATGACTTAATCCCAGACAGAATTTATAATGCTGATGAAACATATCTATTTTGGAGTTGTCCACCTGCATCTTTCCTGACAGGTGTAAATGAGACTTGTGCAGCAGGATTTAATACTGATCAGGTGACGGTTCTTATTTTTACCAATGAGTCACACAGATTTAGTCCTTTAGAGGCTGGAAAATATACACGACCTAGAGCACTCAAGGGCAATATGCATTTAGCTGTGCATTATATGGCACAATCAAATGCTTGAATGGATAAAAATCTTTATTGTCTTCATCATTTTTTTCTGTCTTCACTAAAAAATAAAGTGTATAAAAGAGGAATTACAGAGAACATCAACTTTATTGTAGTGCTCAATAATTACAAATATCTCCGCTCCAAACCTGAAGAGAAACTCTTGCCTGTTATAGTTTTCACAGTGTTATAACATATATTGTATTTTCCTTAATTCAGAGGTTCTCAAATTTTTTCGATGATGGAACCCTTTTTCTGTCGAAGCTAATGTCGCGGATCCCCAGCAACCTTTTTTCTTACTTTTCAGGATTAGCCATGGCTGCAAAAAGCATTCTAGGACTATTATTCAGAGGCAACTTACCCAATTATTAAGGAAGAAGCTATCGATTGCTTTTGTTTTAATAGTAAGCATTGTATGAGCCCATTGAGTTTATTTCAGTCATTTATTAATCACATGAGGCTAGCAGCCATATCACCCTGCAACTCACAACTGGCAACCCACTGAAGCTAAGCAGGGCTTAGCCTGGTTGGGAGACCTCCTGAGAAAACCTGTGGTTGCTGCTGGAAGAGGTGTTAGTGGGACCAGCAGGGGGTGCCCACCCTGTGGTCTGTGTGGTTCCTAATGCCCCAGTACAGTGGCGGGGACACTATACTGTAGTGGGCGCTGTCTTTCAGATGAGACATTAAACCGATGTCCTGACTCTCAGAGGTCATTAAAGATCCCCAGACATTTCTCGAGAGCAGTAGGGGGTTATCCCAATGTCTGGGCCAAACTTCCCTCCTCAGCCCTTACCATGGCCTCCAAATTGTCCCCATTTAATGATTGGCTTGCACTTGCCTTGCAATGACGTGGCGTTCTGTCAAGGATGTATCCTGCCTTGCGCTTGTTGCTTGCCGGGTATGCTCTGGCTTCACCGTGACCTTCACCAGGAAAAGTGGAAGTGAAAATGGATGGATTAATCACATGATAACTTTCTACAATTAGCACCCCTAAAGTTCAATAAAGCTTAATTACTGAAATACTCATTGATAATAAAAGAATCAAAGTTCTAACCACCAGTTCGGCCAAGTTAAAAGAAAACCAAAAGAGTTTTTTACAACAATTTTTTACATTGTTAACAAAGGAAAAAAACTAATAGATTTATAGAACCAGACAACACTTTCTGTGGTCTAACCTGGCGCAAATAGGAAAAGTTGGTAGAAAAATGACTAAATAAAACACAGTGAGACAACAAAACGTGAGGCAGAAACAGAACAATCTCAGTGTGATGAGCAAGTTTGCCTTTTACTTCTACAATTTTATTTTATATTTGGAGATATGGATGTGAGTTGCAGGCTCATGTTCAACTCTGCATCCAATCTTTTGCGATACTTCGTTTTTGTGGACATGTACAGTGCCTTGCGAAAGTATTCGGCCCCCTTGAACTTTTCAACCTTTTGCCACATTTCAGGCTTCAAACATAAAGATATAAATTTTTTATTTTATGTGAAGAATCACCAACAAGTGGGACACAATTGTGAAGTGGAACGAAATCTATTGGATTTTTGAAACTTTTTTAACTAATAAAAAAATGAAAAGTGGGGCGTGCAAAATTATTCGGCCCCCTTGCGTTAATACTTTGTAGAGCCACCTTTTGCTGCGATTACAGCTGCAAGTCGCTTGGGGTATGTCTCTATCAGTTTTGCACATCGACAGACTGAAATTCTTGCCCATTCTTCCTTGCAAAACAGCTCGAGCTCAGTGAGGTTGGATGGAGAGCGTTTGTGAACAGCAGTTTTCAGCTCTTTCCACAGATTCTCGATTGGATTCAGGTCTGGACTTTGACTTGGCCATTCAAACACCTGGATACGTTTATTTGTGAACCATTCCTTTGTAGATTTTGCTGTATGTTTGGGATCATTGTCTTGTTGGAAGATAAATCTCCGTCCCAGTTTCAGGTCTTTTGCAGACTCCAACAGGTTTTCATCCAGAATGGTCCTGTATTTGGCTGCATCCATCTTCCCCTCAATTTTAACCATCTTCCCTGTCCCTGCTGAAGAAAAGCAGGCCCAAACCATGATGCTGCCACCACCATGTTTGACAGTGGGGATGGTGTGTTGAGGGTGATGAGCTGTGTTGCTTTTACGCCAAACATATCGTTTTGCATTGTGGCCAAAAAGTTCAATTTTGGTTTCATCTGACCAGAGCACCTTCTTCCACATGTTTGGGGTGTCTCCCAGGTGGCTTGTGGCAAACTTTAGACGAGACTTTTTATGGATATCTTTGAGAAATGCCTTTCTTCTTGCCACTCTTCCATAAAGGCCAGATTTGTGCAGTGTAAGACTGATTGTTGTCCTATGGACAGACTCTCCCACCTCAGCTGTAGTTCTCTGCAGTTCATCCAGAGTGATCATGGGCCTCTTGGCTGCATCTCTGATCAGTCTTCTCCTTGTCTGAGCTGAAAGTTTAGAGGGACGGCCAGGTCTTGGTAGATTTGCAGTGGTCTGATACTCCTTCCATTTCAAGATGATCGCTTGCACAGTGCTCCTTGGGATGTTTGAAGCTTGGGAAATCTTTTTGTATCCAAATCCGGCTTTAAACTTCTCCACAACAGTATTACGGACCTGCCTGGTGTGTTCCTTGGTCTTCATGATGCTCTCTGCGCTTTCAACAGAACCTTGAGACTATCACAGAGCAGGTGCATTTATACAGAGACTTGATTACACACAGGTGGATTCTATTTATCACCATCAGTCATTTAGGACAACATTGGATCATTCAGAGATCCTCGCTGAACTTCTGGAGTGAGTTTGCTGCACTGAAAGTAAAGGGGCCGAATAATTTTGCACGCCCCACTTTTCATTTTTTTATTAGTTAAAAAAGTTTCAAAAATCCAATAGATTTCGTTCCACTTCACAATTGTGTCCCACTTGTGGTGATTCTTCACATAAAATAAAACATTTATATCTTTATGTTTGAAGCCTGAAATGTGGCAAAAGGTTGAAAAGTTCAAGGGGGCCGAATACTTTCGCAAGGCACTGTATGACGAAAATCTGGTTTTACACAGATAGGTGGTCACAAATGGGATAAGAACATAAAGAGCTTTCTCTGATAATACTGGATATTCGTTTTTGGTGCTGCACCAAAACTCTGCCAAATGCACTTCATTAAAAGCTGTTTGTAAGGAAGAGTCTGCAATCAGGTAAATGAACTTCTCATGTTCTTGTGACGTGAAGTCTCAAAGTTTTTTATTGGTTTTCATGTTTTCTTTTTCTTTGTTTTCCTCTTGCAGTGGTAGTAATTTCTAAGCGATTCTTCTAACTTCTACTTCTATTTTCTCTCATTGAGAGAGTTTTTGAGATGTGGCAAAATGGCAAACGTTTTTATCTCCAAACAAGAGCAGATGGAAGAGGAAATTTCATCCGACACCATTGAGGTACCCTCAGGTTCTAGCAGCGAAAGTACAGAAAATTTAAAGAAGACATTTCAGAAAATATGCTTAATTTTTCTGACTTCTTGGAGCCATGCAAAGCCATCATAACTCACATTTTTTATTGATAGCAAATTTTTATTTTTCTTGTAGCCTATGTGAGAGCTCACGGAACCCCCGAGGACGTTCCGCAAAACCCTTTGAGAACCACTGCCTTAATTTAACCATTGGTCGCAGAATTCTAAAACATGAAGGATATCTACAGGAGTTCATGAAGCAACATGTAAATAATGAAGACATTATGTAACATTTATCATGCAATATTGTACAATAAAGGATGTCCTTGTGAGTGCTGCACTTGTGCAGAACATTCTGAAATGGAAAAAATATATATTATTGCTTTGGGAATAGTGATGAAAATTGTGTAGGATATTTGTAGAATAATTTTCAACTGAAAGGGAATTTGAAGGTTTTATTGTGCAGCACAAGGAAAATGCAATGGCAAAATGATAAATCTGCTTAAGAATGTGACTACCCATACCCAGTAACAAAATTGGTAATGATGACATTGACAGGTGAGTTAATGTCGATGTACTGTGGAATTTGAGGTTTCCTGCTTGCTTACCGATGAGCTCTGAAAAAAAAAAACAGAAGACAGAAGACAAAATCCAAAGAATAACAATGCTAGCATCATTTTATTCTTTACTTCACACACTACCAACTGTAAAACATGCAGAATTTACTTTCACAAAGATAACTGGAGTTTTTGTGCAGACATTTTCAAGTTATTCCAAATGATTCTACAGCTTAAGCTAGTACCTGTGAACTAACACCTTCCTCCTTGGATGTTCTGCACACTGATCATCCAGAAATGTTTCCAGATGCAGTCAGGCAGTAGAGTATAGTTGCTGCAATATACTGCAAAGCTGCCATCCAATACTGAATCAATCTACTCAGGATCTACTGTGCACAGTGAGTAATGTTAAATAATATTATTTTTTACAATATGTGTTCAGTTAGATTATTCAATGTAGTTCTGTCTGATCCTAGTAATCTGTCTATTTCCATCATCCAGTAGCCAAGTGGTTTTCATTGCAATGCTTTTCATTTCAATGCTTTTCTTTTCAATGCTTCTCATTGCAATTACAATTTTATTTCATTGAAGTGTAGTGCTAGTGCCCTGGGTTCAATTCCTGAGGAGTATCTTCTCCCCATGTTTGCATGAGTTTTCTCTGCTCCCACAGCCTAAAGACATACTGATAGCTTTGGCTTCTGGGAAAACAGGCCCTGGACTGAGGGTGTGCATGTTTGTGTACGCATGTGCCCTGCGATGGACTAGCGTCCTGTCAAGATGAAAGAATAAATATCAATGATACTTAAAAAAAATGCATACGATTCTGTAAGGTGTAAATTCCTTGATAATGTAATATTATTGTAATATAAATGGTGTTAATCATATCAGTTCAGTTTACTGGAGCTGTACTCCAATGATGGACTGGTCGCACCCTGTAACACATTTCGGTCTGACAGTGAGCCTCTGCCAAACCACTCTGTAATATGACACGTGAGCATGTTCTCAATAGAGCACCTGTAAAATGCAGTAAGGATAGTTGATAGACCATTTTTTTTTCAACTGTCTGAGGAAGTAAAAGCCCTGTTGTGCCTACTTTGTAGCTTCACTTACAGTACATGCTGGGACAACGTTAAATCACTAGTAATGAAGATACCCAAGAACTTGAAGCTGCTAATTATCTCTAAACTACCCCTTTGATGTGAATAGGGATGTTGTCCATGCACTGCTTTCTAAAATCAATTACCACCTCTTAGATTTTGCTGACATTGAGGGAGAGATTATTTTCGAGGCACCACTCCAACAGGTTCCTGACCTCATCCCTGTAGGCTGTCTCATCATTACTGGTGATTTGGCCAATAATGGTAGTATCATTGGCATATTTGTAGATGGAGTTGGAGCTGTGTCTGGCCACAAAATCGTGGGTAAAACAAGGATAACAGCAGGGGCGAAGTGCGCAGCCCTGAGGGGCACTTATATTGATGATTGGGATTGAAGAAAGCTTTCCATCAACCCTCATAGATTGTGGTCTGCCAGTCAGGAAATCTACAATCGAGCTGCATACTGTAGATAAGTCCTGATGCCCAAGTCATTAAGCTTCCTAACTAGTTTGGTTGGAGCTATAGTATTAAAAGTGGAGCTGTAATCAATTAATAGAATTCTGACGTATGTGTCTTTATCATCCAAATGAGCCAGGGCAGTGTGAAGAGCCAGTGAAATGGCATCGTCAGTGGACCTGTTTTGCCGGTATTCAAACTGCAGGGGGTCTAAGCACTCAGGTACCATTGTGCTAATGTACCTCATGACCAGCCTTTCAAAGCATTTCTTTACAGTAGACGTGCGCATTACTGTAACCATTAAAACAGGTTGCGGTATTTTTCTTTGGCACTGGTATATTAGTAGTTTCCTTAATACACACGGGAACAGAAGATAGTAAAAGTGAAAGATTAAAAATATTCATAAAAACAGTGGCCAACTGGTCTGCACAGGACATAAGGACCCATCCAGGAATGCTGTCCGGGCTGTTCGACTTTTGTATGTTCATCTGTGGCCGGGAACACTGGTGCCGGCAGTTCTGTAATTATCTTCTCAAACCGAACATAACATTCAACTCATCTGGGAGAGAGAAATCAGTATTGGTGGATGTAACACTGCTTATTTTAGCTTTATGGTCTGTTATTGTCTGAATACTCCACCACATTTGGCAAGCATCAGAAAAGGCGGTTTGTACAGTATATCTAGTTTGTTACGATATTGCCTCTTAGCGTTCCCGATAACTCTCCACATGCCAAACTTTGCCTTCCTATAAATGTCCAGATTACCAGAAGGACTTTGATCGTGCCCACAGCTTATTATTAATTTAATTATTAAACCATGGTTTCTCGTTAGAAAAACATTCTCCACTTCAGCTTCTGCTTGTAAGCCTGCAGGAAAAGCACTGACAGATGATCTGCCTGTCCGAAGTGCAGGTGAGGGATAGAGCGCTAGGTATCTTTGATAGTGGTATAGGAGTGATCAAGAGTATTTGCACCTCTTGTTGTGCAAGTAATATTTTGAAATAACTTTGTGCAGGTTGGCCTGATTAAAGTCTCCCGCAACAATAGATACAGCATAAGGGTAAGCAGTTGTTTATCACAAGATATATAGTACAATACTGCCAGTTTTCTTACCAGATAAACTAGACCTATCTACAGTATATTAGACAGAGAAAACAGCAATCCTTGATGTCCTGCTGATGGCTAAACCTTCCCCTTAGCTCATTCATCTTGTTCTCCATGGATTATACATTGGCCAATGAACACCTGGGAGTGGGGTCTGGGAGCAGTAGCATTTCACTCTTTCTTGACGTCCTTCTTCGTCTACCGTGCTTCTGTCAGCCGTGTTCGCTGGCTCTGCCCTGAGCCAGGTCGGAGGTCCGTATTCAGAGGCAACAAAACTAGTTGATTTATATTCAAACAGGATATATCCGTGTTTAAGTCAATGATTCTCGATCCACTGTTCACAAACACTTGCCGATCATAAATAATTGCTGAAAAGGCAGACTAGATACAAAAAACCCACAACACAAAACAGACAAAGACACACAGAAGAGGAGCAACATGCAACACATCGCCACTCTCTGCCACCATGTTGAAAAAATGGGAGGTGAAAAATGAGAGGTGAAAATTATAAAATGGGAGGTGAAAAGGCTTGTCATAGAAAATAAACTGAATGCTACGGTACTCAACACCTCTACTTCAACATTGTATAGCATAACCCCAGTGTCAGTCATTATTACACAAAAGTGTAGAAAACATTTTCCACACTAAAACTGAGAAAGTCATTACAACAAAGATCATTAAAGATTAGAATAACCAAAACATATTTCAAGGAAATCAATTAGACTTTTGAGCAGTACATGATGAATATTCAACAGTGTTAAAGTCTGACAGAAAGTAACATCTAGGATGCTAGATTAAGAAAATTACTGTTTCTTCAAAAGATTCTGTATGAGTACTTTTGACCTTTACATCTAAAACAGCACTATAAATTCCAACAGTTATCATTATAGTGTAATGATAGATAGGAAATAGAAAAGAAAGGACCATGTGGTTAGTTTTTGACCAAATTCTCAAAAATCATCCCTATAATAGTGCTGTTCCTCAGAGTAATCATTAAATTTATTCAGCCTGACCTTTGTAAGGTGTCACTCAGAACTTTTACAATGGTGAACCCAACTCTGATGTCAGAGGTGATGATTTCCAGACAATCGAGGCAATTCAGTTTGCTGAACAATTGGGATTTACATCCACAAGGCAGTGTAGCGGTGAGGCTTATTAATAAGGCAGAATTAAGTGTTTCTGAGCTTTCCCAAATTAGGCCTAATTTCTCTGTTCATCTCTGTGGTGCAGCCACAGAGAAAGAATTCATGCAAGCTGATTTAAGATGTTTTCTTGTGATAAGAAACCAGCTCCCAAAGGGGGATGCACTTAGCTAAGCCTGGCTATCATGATCAATGGTCATCCATTGGCGCCTATCTGTCTAGGGAGTGCGAGTTGGACATCTGGATTGCATTCCTAAGTGTCAGGAGTAAGTGACTCATATCTCACCTTGATCAACCAATCAGGGACTGGTAGGGCCGAGTAACCCACGTGGGACTCTGATGCCCATGGAACTTTCAGCCAATCAATGAGCTGAAGTTCCTCCAGGTAAAAACAGGCAACACAGAGATTCAATAAGATTGAGAAGGGATTCTGGAGAGGATTCTGTGGACTGTTCTAAAGGGAATTCAAAGGAGAATTCCAGGGCAGGACGGCCCAGGAGCAGAAGGCTCCCAAGGGCAGGACATCCTCGCAGCGCGCCTCCTGACCATCCTGAGACTCAGCCCGGACAACCACGGAACGGCCAGTGTGTCCGAGTGCCAGAACTTTCCTTTGTTCTAAGAGTCTAGAGTGGAGGTTGCCAGAGAGTAACCAGCAGCAGGCCTCGTGAACAGGTCGGAACTGTGGACAGCTGAATCACTATTCAGAACTAGCTCTTCATTAGGAACGAACCGGTCCTCTTCCTGACTTGCTGGGACCCACAGTCATCTTTTCTCCTGTGCACAAACTTTGCTAGTTAAAGCCAACACTAACTAGCCGGTCAGTGAGCATCAGCAGCGCACCGTCGCAAGCCGCACAGCACAGCCTGGCACCGAGCCAGAGAGCGCGGATTGGACAGCAACAGCCTGCAACTGTTTCTTTGTGCCCGCAGGAGATCTGAATCCCCAAAGATTGGATGAGTATTCAACTTCAATGCATTACAGCTCAAGAATTCAATTGTTATCCCAACCAGTTGATATCAATTTAATTCCTAAGAGTTATGTACTTGTTTCGAGTATCTAATGTAGAAGTTATAACCAAGTTCATTTATGAAACGGTCTTAATGAATGATATACTGAACATATGTCCTCTTGATATATGTAACACTTCGTAACTGATTGAATATATATCTTTTGTATTGTGATAACCCTCTCAATAAGATCTGTTAGTTTAAGGCATATTCTATGTATTAATAAATGTATCCTCGTGTATTAGTACCTGTGTGTGTGCGTTGTTTGAGTTATGTCGCATGGTTGGACTCTAAAGCCATCAAAAGAATCAACTTTGTGATTTACTGCTACAATTAATAATTGTCTCAGTAAATGCCCAAACCCTACAGAACCGGTTTTCCCTACAGCAGTAAAGAACAATTTCATTTTTTTAGAATATTTTTTCTTGACATTCAAGTCTTTCTTTTTAACACATTTACTAAATGTATTTAATTATATATTACATAAAATATATAATATAGCATATACTTGTACTTAAATTTATTTACTGTATATATTTACTGCCATTTGCAAATATATTTAAAATACTACATAATACCCCAAGATGTGTAATTTAAGCCTGAATACTCAAAAATCTTGATAAAAACTGGGGATGTTCATACTGTATTTTAAAATAGGGAAGTTATATACTGTAAGCAACATAAAATCAGGTTTTGACACCAACTCACTAGAAAGTAAACAAACTGGATCCTACCTGAGGACAAAATCTCTAAAGTAAACTAAAAGTGGATTCTTACAAAAGAATGGGAACCAATTTCTCTATTCTAAACAAAGGCATAACTAAAAGAGAAATTGCAGAACCCACAATAAAGGAAAAATAAACTACCTTATTTATAAGACAACATTCTCTCTTCTGTAATAACACTCAGAGCCTGGTACTCCTTTAGTGTTCAGTCAGGACAGAATCTAGTTTCAAGTCAAATTCTCTCAGAACAAGCTTTTGAGGATGATGAATGATGACTGCCTTTCAGTTCCTTTTGTTGTTGTATGTTTTTTTTTCTGCTTGTTCTTCTTCCTTTCTGTATATGTATTGTTATTTAAGATTTCTAATAAGCTTTCTGTTGCCTTCACCAAGCAGGCAGTACAGGCAGTTTTTCTTCAGGGAATACTGTAGTTGTTATGGACATTCATAAAAACATACAGTGCCGTGAAAACGTATTTGCCCCCTTCCTGATTTTACTCTATTATTGAAAATTTTTGACACTGAATGTTTTCAGGTCTTCAACCAAAATCTAATATTAGATAAAGGGAACCTGAGTGAACAAATAACACTTTTTCTTTTTACTTATTTCATTTATTTAATGAACAACGTTATCCAACACCAACTGGCAATGTGTGAACAAGAATTGTTAAATCAACCCAATTAAAGAGATAATTTAGAGCCAGCTGATTGAACACAGCCGGGCTTGATTACAGCTAGCCCTGCTCAATATAAACCTCACTTATTTTGACCCTTACCATCAGATTCAAGTTGCCAGCACAAAGATTCAACAAGCACATTATGCCACAATCAAAGATATTCCTGAAGAGATCAGAAAAAAAAGTTGTAGATATTTATCAGTCTGGAAAAGTTACAAAGCCATTTTCTAGGGCCCTGGGACTCCACTGAACCAAAGTGAGAGCCATATTCTCCAAATGGAGAACACTTGGAACAGTAGTGAATCTTCCCAGGAGTGGCCGACCTGCCAAAATTTCTCCAAGGGCGCAGCGTAAAATCATCCGGGACGTCACAAAGGGTCCTTAAAAAACATCCAAAGAACGGCAGGCTTCTCTTGCCTCAGCTAAGGTCAGTGTTCATGACTCCATAATCAGAAATAGACTGGGCAAAAATGGACTTCGTGGGAGAGTAGCAAGGCAGAAACCACTGCTAACCAAGAAGAACATAAATGCTCATCTCTCATTTGCCAAAAAGCACCTGGATGATCCTCAAGCCTTTTGGGAGAATGTTCTATGGACAGATGAGTCAAAAAGGGAACTTTTTGGACGACATGGGTCCCATTATGTCTGGCGTAAAGAAAACACAGCATTCCACAGTAAGAACATCATACCCACTGTAGCGGCGAGGCTTATTAATAAGAAAGAATTAAGTGTTCTGAGCTTTCCCAAATGAGGCCCCATCTCTCTGTTCATCTCTGTGGTGCAGCCACAGAGAAGCTATTCATGCAGGCTGATTTTAAGGATGTTTTCTTTTGATAAGGGACAGCTCCCAAATGGGGATGCACTTAGCTAAGCCTGGCTATCATGATCAATGGTCATCCATTGGCATCTATCTGTCTAGGGAGTGCCAGATGGACATCTGGACTGCATTCCTAAGTGTCAGGAGTAAGTGACTCATATCTCACCTTGATCAACCAATCAGGGACTGGTAGAGCCGAGTAACCCACGTGGGACTCTGATGCCCATGGAACTTTCAGCCAATCAACGAGCTGAAGTTCCTCCAGGTAAAAACAGGCAACACAGAGGGCCTGAGAGAATTCTGTGAATTCTGTGGACTTTTCTTAAGGGAATTCAAAGGAGAATTCCAGGGCAGGACGGCCCAGGAGCAGAAGGCTCCCAAGGGCAGGACATTCTTGCAGCGCGCCTCCTGACCATCCTGAGACTCAGCCCGGACAACCACGGAACGGCCAGTGTGTCCGAGTGCCAGAACTTTCCTTTGTTCTAAGAGTCTAGAGCGGAGGTTGCCAGAAAGTAACCAGAGGATCCACCCGAGGTTAGCATCAGCAGCAAGCCTCATGAACAGGTTGGAACTGTGGACAGCTGAATCACTATTCAGAACTAGCTCTTCATCAGGAACGAACCGGTCCTCTTCCTGACCTGCTGGGACCCACAGTCATCTTTTCTCCTGTGCACAAACTTTGCTAGTTAAAGCCAACACTAACTAGCCGGTCAGTGAGCATCAGCAGCGCACCGTCGCAAGCCGCACAGCACAGCCTGGCACCGAGCCAGAGAGCGCGGATTGGACAGCAACAGCCTGCAACTGTTTCTTTGTGCCCGCAGGAGATCTGAATCCCCAGAGATTGGATGAGTATTCAACTTCAATGCATCACGGCTCGAGAATTCAATTGTTATCCCAACCAGTTGATATCAATTTAATTCCTAAGAGTTATGTACTTGTTTTGAGTATATAATGTAGAAGTTGTAACCAAGTTCATTTACGAAACGGTCTAAATGAATGATATACTGAACGTATGTCCTCTAGATATATGTTACACTTCGTAACTGACTGAATATATATACCTTTTGTATTCTGATAACCCTCTCGATAAGATCTGTTAGGTTTATATGCATATTATATGTATTAATAAATGTATCCTCGTGTATTAGTACCTGTGTGTGTGCGTTGAGTTATATCGCATGGTTGGATTCTAAGGCCATCAAAAGAATCATTTTGTGATTTACTGCTACAATTAATAATTGTTCCAGTAAATGCCCAAACCCTACAGAACTGGTGCCTTCAGAGAGCACACTACACCACAGCCAAACATGGTAGTGGTAGTGTAATGGTGTGGGAATGCTTTGCTACCTCAGGACCTGGGGGACTTGCCATAATTGAAGAAACCATGAATTCCGCTCTGTAACAGAAAATTCTTAAGAAGAATGTCCCGTCATCTGTCCGTGAGCTGAAACTGAAATGTAGTCCAGCTGTTCTGTCCTCTGTGTAGTTTATGCGTGGTTTTTACGCATCTTCTCCAGTCCTGGCTGTCCCAAACAATGTGGTTCCCTCATGCTCTACCCCTACATTAATTTCCCCACATCCAATGTCAGGTAGGGGTGGAGAAGATTGTACCGGAGTCTTGTCTGAGTCCTCTCTTGTGTTCAACCTCCCTAAAACCTCCTTCTACCAAAGGTCCAGCATTCTCCCTTGACTGAGGCTTTTGAAGCCTTCTTAACAATGGCTCTTTACTCTTCCTCTAGGGGTGTAATAGCTTCCCTGTGATGCTTTGGGTTTGGGAAGAGCCAACTGCCCAAGGCTTATTCAGGAAATGGCTGTACACAGTTGGCCAGGTGTAACAAGGCATGGTATCCCTTGGTCATCATTAAAACACAATTTGATTGGATAACTATGGAACTCTGATCTCACTGATCAGGATAGGCCATTTACGTCAAGAATGATGCAAGATCAGTGTACTCTGGTGCTAATGAAGAAGCTAAGAGCTTCAGTATAAGTTCTCTACTCTCAAATTGCTGACATCCAAGAGCATTACTGGACACAGATAAGGAACAATAGGTACAACAGCCCATACTACATTTTGATTGAACACATTGAGGGGGTAAGAGATCAGATCCAAACAGTAATGCCCATTGTGAAAAAAATGAAACAAGAACAAAGTGTTATTTAGTTGTTGCATAGTCACTGAAAAACAGTTAACTAAAGAATTATCTGATGCACTTCAGTTGATGGGATTAAATAGTTTGTCTGGCTAATTTTTTTTGCTGAAGTCAGGTCCATTAGGATTGCAACTCCGCATCCATAACCCTGTAAAACAATTTTTTTTGTCAAAGAGTCACTGAAAAAAAGTTACTAAAGAAGTCTTAGATGCACTTTAGACGATGAGATGAAATAATTGTTCTGGCTCAATTTCTTTGCTTAAGTCAGTCCCCCTGTAGAGCTCATCAGTTTGATCACCAGCTTGATTCAAACAAACATTTAAACAAAGCATTTAAATAATTTATTTTAATAGAGCACTATCATATCAATGATTTTTACCAGCTGAGTTAATTAACAAGTGGAAGTTAACTTGTTAATTAACAGTGAAAAGTAAAAAGAAATAAATCTACTTTAGGTATCATTTACTTAAAAATTGAATTCCAGTATGGAATGACACAGCACTCCATTATAAAAAATTGATAAACGTTATCAATTTAACAATGTTTCAAGGCTGGCAGTACAACATCAGTACCCTTGTTATAATTCATGTTTCAAAGCTTTCAGTATTATGATCTCTTGACTTTAGTTGTCAACAATCTGTGTAATATAAATGCACAATTAAATGTTTCAGGTAGTATAAAAAGATAAAAAAGATAGTATTTTTGTATAGATGGTTTTAAAGACTATTTCAATTGCATCTCTTTGAAAATAAAATTAACCTTACACTGTCATCTCTTTTCTGTAAGCATATCCCATGTCTCATATACTGTACTTTCAGCACGAGAAATTTCAAAGTCACAGGTTATAGTAAAATCTATTTCATCTTAGTCGTGTGTACAGTATAAAGAATTCCTCTCTCAGATGTTGCTAGATACATTACTTATTTCTGGGGGATTGGGCTTGGGACATTATAAACTGAGTCTAGGTCTGAAATACAAGGCATTCATCCAAAACAGGATTTACTCATAATCAAATCAAATTATTACCTAATTTTACCAAGGTAAACCCTTGGTCTTAAATGTATTCTGCTTATACCATTTGATTTGAAAGTTAAGCTCTGCTTTAATCATCTTGCCAATATTCATAAAATTCCTTGTAGATGATTGTGATTAAGTTTCATGAGCTTTTTAAATAGATTGAAAAATACAACAAAAAATTAAACAGCAAAACAAATAAATGTGATTTACAATGTACACAATTGTGGTGTTAAGTAAAAAATACCTAATTACTATTTTTCATTTTTTCTCAATTGTACTTAAGCAATAATAAATACTCCCTTGATTGTGAATACCGTAGTTTATTGTGCCCTTAAGAATCCTAAAATACTTCAAAAAGATGCATGGGGGACCCTCATTTACCACTGCAGTGCAGCATCTTCTTGGGTGAGCTGTGGTAGCTATTACAGTATGTGTCAGCAGTCCCGGAGCTGATCAGGTAACAAGGTGGCAATGCCCCTGTCCAGTGTCTTTACCTGCTGTGTTAGCAAGGCTGGGATTTGACAGTGCTGAAGAGGGATATGTCCAAAGAAAACCAGGCTGCTGATGTCAGTGGTATTAATAAACCAGTAGGTGGAACTCTTCCCTTCCCTTTGACCCCGACATTCCAAACAGTTGCCCAAGAATGAGGACAGGGCAGTGTTGTAGGAGTTGTGCATAAGAGGAGGAATGTCAATCCTTGTGTCCACTTGCCATTTGCATAATCCCGATTCCTTACATTCTCCCTTAAAACAACTGGTGGAACTCTTTTTTATATCTGATCTACAATGTAGTGGTGTTCCTGAAGCATAGTAGTTATTACTGTACATGCTGCTCAGGTAGTAATGTATTCCTTATGTAAAGCACTATGAGAAGAATAGCACTGTATAAATGCAATTATTATTAGAGTCTTAGTTTTGTCCCCTTCCGTATGGATTGTCATAACATTTTAAATTGTTAAAGCAGAGAATAAAGCTTTCATTCACTTCACAATGACCACTTTGAAAATTTTTTTGTGTGTGAATACTCCCAACATACACTAAAGCAGTGTATGTCATGGCTAGACTGTTCAAGAATGCCCCTGAGGAAACTTTGGAATTTGAAAATAATCAGTACTCCCGACAGTGGCTACTATGTTTTATGCAGCCAAGAGCTCTTGCTCAATTCAATGCACAACCAGAATAGATTTTAAAAAGTTGTTCCCGAATGTCCTTGCTGTCCTCCTCACTCCTGACCTATGCTGTGCTCTGCATTAATGAACACAAATTGATAGGTCTTAAATTCCAGCCACCAAAATAAGGCAGTGGAGGATTACATGAAGGACACATAATGATCAACAGTTTCCACATCGTACAAATTACAAATACATAAAAATTCTCCTTTGCTCAATCTAGCCAACATCAATGTTATCTCTCAGTTTAAGTGATGAAGACATTTCTGGCATGCTGCGTAGTGAGCTGTTTGCTGTGGAGGAACTGGGTTATTTGCTTCAGTAATCAATGTGGATTTTACCTTTCTATCTGTATAGTCTTTGGGATTCTTGTACATGAAAGTTTATACATAAAGGCCCAATTAATTAATGTAAGTATTCCTATTAAACTTGCCACAAAAAGGGTCGTCATTACAATATTAGGGCTATAGCATCATCTACAGCTATACAGTATATCTCCCTTACGTGTTTTTTCCCTACAACAAGTTTGGGGGAAGAAAATCAAAACAATACTAGATGCTAATATAAATTATATATATTTAATATAAGTTAACTTTATATATAGTTAAAAACTATTACTAAGTTAAAGTATAACATTTAAAAAAAATAAAATATAGAAAGTCAGTTTATTTCTTTACAGTTACTTGATCAGATGGATATCTGATTAATAAAGATTTAGTCCAGTCTTATTTCATCATTATGGCAATGTCCAGATCATCACGATTCATGATTCTAACTGATATAATAGCACAACACCCATCCCTCACCCTTCACCTCAAGTGAAATATACATTTTTGGATGCATCTGACCAGGCCACGAGGAGCTCACCAGCGAACACAAACCACAATTCATGATTTTAGTCATGTTATACTCATGTTATACTGTTTTTATTTGTGCTTTGAGGAGTCTCCTCGGCTTATTTTTTTAGCCACATTAAACCAAATGCATTTTTTTTCGCTACATTAAAACAACCCTCATATATCTGAAATGTAAATTTTTTTACATACATTGAATTATTTGATTGTGCTTTTGTAGTTGTGGTAGTAATTCAAAGCCTTCCTTAAAATAGTTCTTAACAGCAACTCTGTCAGCATATTGCTAATAACCACTATATCACCAAAATGTTAAACTAGTATCTAAAAGTCACAACCTGAGTAAAATATACTGAGTTGTATACTTTATATACACTACAGAAATATAAATAATATAGAAATATTCTGTATAATACAGAAAACGGGAATGCTGGTTTTCTTCTTGTTTCTGTTATCATAACCCTCAATAGACAAACCTCAATTACTTTTTTGTCAATTTGAATTTCTCAAAATCGTTACTAGGTCTTTCACTTGCAATCATTATGAAGGGGGAAATCGTGGGGCACAATTTGTATTGTTATTGTTTATTATGATGTCTGGGAGATATCTTTGTGTTTAAAATTGCAATCAAAAGCATGTTACAGATACCCTATTGGATAAGGACATATCCACATTCTTCTTATTAATGTACTATATACAAAAGTAAGTAAAAAAATGGGTTAAACATGAGTTTTCAATTGGCATCAAAATAAAATCTGGATCATTAATTGTAAAATTGAAAAACTGAAGAGAAGATCATGATTAAGGTTGTTTTTTAATGGAGAAATAAAAATGTCACAATAAACTTATTGTCTTGGTAAACTCCCTTAATTTAATTATGTGTGACCTTTTTTGTTGTTAGATATGCCATGCACTAGGCAAAACTTTAACAAAGCTCATCTCCTTTAATTATCTTTTTTGATATTATATCTACCACATCACTCCAGTTAAAAACAATAGATATGGACTGTTTATATTCACTGAACCTGAAAATACACTGGAGAACAAAGGAAATGAGCCCACATTTTTACGTCTGCCTTCATCCCCTTAAAGTGATTCATTCATTAGCTATAGTAAGCAGGAATAATATTGATTTTGATGCACTCTTTCCAAAAGACAGAATTATTAAAAACTGCCAATCACTACACAATGATAAGATGTGGTCTGAGGAGGATTTCAATTCCTTTGCTTGTATTACTACATCATTTTGTCATTTGCTGCATAAATCTTCTGAGAGCTCTGTAGATATGTTTATCTCAGCAAAGGATGACTGTAATAGTATTCATTCTAGAGCATGACAATGGAATTAGTTTCATTTTATTTTTCTTTAAATATGGCATAGTTAATCCAGTGTGACATAAACAGGATAAGTTCCACCACATTAAATAATGTCCATATGGCTGCTTGCATCAGTTAATGGCTTGAATTGCTTGCCACGTGGAAAATTTTCATTAAGGTTTTTAACAGTCTGGATTTATGACAAGGCATTTCATAAATTGATTAAACTCTAGAGCTCCCCCGCACAGTCTTTATTAAATGATTTTGGGAAGCAACGTTAATGTTCATGATTTTTTGTTTTCGCTCTCTTTTGGGAGGATGATGGGGTGCGGCATACAAATCATTCTTTCAGTCATCATACTGTATAGATCAAAATGATAGAATTCATGTGTGATACCAATACAGTGAAATATTAACATTCACAGTGATATGTGCATACACACTGGCTAAAATAATGAATAGAGGAAAGTCAGTTTAATCAGTCACACTCTTCCCACTTGTGTGTTTCTTTTTTGGAGGACAACAAACCCACAGGTACTTCCTTACTTCCTTTCTGATCCAACCTTTCATCTACCCATCTATTCTTCTGTTTTCTAACCACTTTATCCAATACAGGTTGCCACCGGAACCTATCCCAGCAAGCAACAGGTGCAAGCCACCATGCAACTTGAATGGGACATCAGACCATTGCAGGCCACACACAGACACAAACATACAGTACAGACACGCATACCAGGGCCAATTTTCCCAGAAGCCAATTAAGCTACCAGTTTGTCTTTAGGCTGTGGAAGGAAACCTGAGCACCCAGAGGGAACCCACTTGAACACGAGGAGAACATACAAATTCCACCCAGATAACACTGCAGGAATCAAGCCCAGGGCCCCAGCGCTGCGAGGCAGCAATGCTGTCCGCCTTACTATCCTCATCCCATCCTTTATAAATATTAAATGTACTTGCTGTAATAAAATCAGAAAAAAATAACCTTTCAATCAACCTGTTTGTGTGGTTATTTTTTCTAATAAGATGGCCATCATATTATTACCATCATGGTCATCAAATCAATTCATATTATTGCGCACAATCGCAGAGGTGCAGAGTAGGGAGCATGTATGTAGGATATTTATCCAACAGAAAAGTAATAGATATTCAGTTATATTTTGCAATTTCAATTATTTTATTATAAATGTGTTTTTTTTTATTTTAGTGTTAAGATTTTGGAAAACCTAAATATAGATCATTGTTTCTAATACAAGAGTACCTGCTGAAGAGGGATCCAGTATCTACAGTATCTCCACTTTGTATTTGCCTCTTTCTAAATGGCCACAGTAACAATTTTACAGCTTTACAATGCCTCAGGGATCACATGCCATATCTCATAATTCATTGAATTTTTATCTTTAATTCAGTGTGATGCCAAACCCAATAGGGTATGCAATTTTAATACAGTCGGACAGAGTGTATTCTATAAAATGCTTGCCTAGGAGAGACAGGATAGTGGCTAAATGCATGCTGCAAAAAAAAAGCCTTGAATGAATGTACCTCAGCATGAACATACCAGAGCTTGATAAAATCACACCAAATCATAGTGACAGACATCTGCTCCTCATGATTTTGGGAAATCTGTATGCTCTTTGGACATGTTTTACAATGTCTAACACCTTGCCTTACAGTAGTAATCTCTTTAGAAAGTCACATTCACAATCTGTAAAGCTGGTAGGAGAGTAATATAAGCAGTGGAAAATTAATGAAAATACTGGTATTTCCATTATGTGACTATCTTCAAATTACATAATCTTACACATTGATAGAAATGTTACACTGAGATGTATACTGATACAGATAAAGTAACAGAACACAGTTCTTTTTGCGTTTTCGACATAGAGACAACATGTTAGATCTAATGATATCCAGTGCAGGATATGAAATTCCTGTAATAGTTATCTCCAAGATTTAAAATTAACCTCTGCATCTACTTGTCACTGTTCCTTCATTTATTGCAGTTTCTCCTATTCCTGTGACATGGTGCAATATTAATTTTGTTAAGAAGACATGATTAAATTCAGCCAGTTTCCATAATGCTGACAGAAGTTTGTCTTGAGCTTTGAACTCATGAGCTTTCAATGATATTTGTCACATTTTTCCACTGCTTGATATCATTTGTCACAATATTTTTTAATTTACCAATTCTGAAGAGGTTTTCGTTACTGATACTGTATGTATGATTAAATACCAAATGCAGTACACTGTTGTGATTTGATATATGAGCTCCTACCATGCAGCAACATTCTTACGCTAAATACAAAAGAATAACAGAGACATTTCTAATCAGGATTTCTCAATCACCAGAACTTTTTGTCTACATTTTGTCTTGCTTATCTGATTCCTTTTTCATGTCATCTTCTTAACTGGTTTGCAAGACCAAATGGATATCTCAACCGCAGTCATTTATTCACTTAGATTAGAATGCTCGAAAGCAGCAAATTCTAGGCTACAGAGTAAATTCTCTTTGAGAGGAGGCTTTTAGTAGATAAGAAGATTCTGTGCTTTAAAACTGCCTGGAGTACTTTCAATGACCAGTTTTAGCCCCTACTTATACTGAAGGTACACATGCATAAGCTCTAAAACCTATACACAAATCACCTTAGCCTGGGGAGCTACAGTATATGAGTGTCCTTGACAATCATATTGTGCCATTTTTGTTTTGCTTTTTTCCTTAGTCTATTATGGAGAAAATGTTTTTACAAGGGATCAAAGTACAAAAAAGAAAACATCACACCTGTGTTTTTTTTATCTTTCAGTAAGGGAAAATAATTTAATATGTTTAAAATGTGAAGCAAAAAGGAACTTAAAGATTATTGAAATGCATTATGTTTGCATATGACATAGTAATTCTTTTCCACATTGAGATTTTTACAAAAGCTTCTTCCTTTGTCATTGATCAATGGAAGTCTGAATAAAGTGCACTGAAAAACTTTAATCCAGTCCATAAAAGAAAGGAGGTACAATATAATACAGTATAGTAAATGAATAAGATGGAATACAAATGTCATGATATACTTATTTGTGTATAAGCCTTTCACAGTATTGACTGACAGTAACACTGTTGGTATTGTATTCTGTCAAAAATCTATTTCATATAATATTACAGAATGAATTTTGTTCTCTAATTTATATGAATAATTATTCTAACTATGCAAATATATTAGGTTTCATTTTTTTTAATGCATACAATCCCCAAATCCAGAAATTGCTGTATCCCTATTTAAAAAGAAACGTATTTTGTTTAGTGTACAGATGCAGGTGCTATTTACTAAACTCAGGAACTGAAAATGTCACCGCTGGAGAGGCAACAAAGCAACTATCAGCAAATAGTATTTCAGCAATTCCCGGATTAAGCAAAAGCTATTTATGATGACTTTGGCTTTAACCCACTGGCCCAAAAGGTGACATCTAGCTATGCAAAAACTCTATTCTGCCCCACCCAGTTCACTCCCCTGAAGTAAAGTGATCTAAGGAGCTGCTGCAATCACAGTAGAATGCCAGTGGTGGAAACTGCTGAACAGTATTACAGAACAGGAAAGCCTGACTCCTGAAGCCTGTAATGTGCAACTCCAAAAATAGTGTTTCTTAGTTAAAGGAATGCAGCATTTTCTGAGTTTTACAGTCTTTTTCAGGTCTGTTATCTAGCTTTTAGGACAAAAAGAGACTTGAAAAACTGGCATAATCAAAAAGATTCAAATGTTGATAAACTAAATAATAAGCTGGGGGTTAATTTGAAACGAGCCTAAAAAAAGTAAACGGGAAGTGTACTGTAATTCTGAAAGGAAGGAGGTAGTCAGAAAATTGAATTGTTTATTCATAATTTGTACTCATAAAGAGTAGGGTGAAATTGTAGGAAAATTTCATTCACAAGGTCCAAATATGCACAATCAAAAGCAGATAATAAGAAAAAGTGTTTGAGGCAGCCTGGTTCTGATTTCAATATCACATTCATACTCAACATATCAAATAAATGTAGAAATATCTCTGAAAACCTCAAATGAGTTGGAGAGCAGCAGCTTGAAAACTTTTGCTGAGACAAGGAAAATGTCAAGATTTTGTAGTGTAGGCATTAAACCATAAACAGTGATTAAATGTGTACTGTAGAAGAGTTTTAAGAACAATGTTTGACCTTTTCGATTTCAATAGTAGCAGTAAATTGTATAAATAGAAAAAACATACATGTCACATGTTATGTAGTGCCTGGAGTAAAACACTGATAAAGTGAAATAAACAAAATGGTATTACAAAACCCAGTGTATTTGATTTTTCAGCATATTACAATAGTCTCAACTAGTGGTTGAAAGTTGCTTTTAAATGTGATGTTTGCCCTTAAATCACCCATAAACTTACACCAGGTTTTAAAACTAAAACACTACTATCAGCCGCTTGGCCTCAACACCATAAAGTACAATGCTGGACAGAAGAGAGGGGATAAAAAGCATAACAAGCATAACATTAAAAAGTTCGTACCATTACAACTGAACTGATAACAAAAAGATAGAAATGTAGAAAGATTTAAGGAATCCCTGAATATGTACAGCTGTCACAGATGCATTAACGTTCATTCCTCTACTGCTGGTGATTGTCAGGCCATTGCATTTACCCCAAAGACATCTCGGCCACTGTGCCTTAATTTTCAATGTCATCAGCTGCAATTTACTTTTTGTCTTCATTGGCCCTTGTGGCCTCTCCAACACCAAGTGCCTAACCCCCAGTCCTCTGTCATGTCTAACTACTTTGCTAGAACCCCCTCTCACAGCATGCCATAGTTCCTTTACTGCTTTTCCAGTACACACAAGTTTTACACAAGCTCAGTCCCCTCTTTCTATTTTACTTGAAATTCCTGCCTTACACCCTTCAAAAACATTTTCAATGTCAGTCTGACTTTAGGAATTCCTTCACCATAAAGCAGTAATACCTTAACTTCCTTTTTTAATAACAAATGTTACAGTATGTAGATATTCAATGAGTACTGAGCCCCTGTTATTTAGGAATTATGACAGTAACAGAGTTGTAAATTGCAGTGATTTCAATTATTCATTATTTTTTATCTCTCTAGCTCTTATCTCTCCAAAATGTTTTCTATATCTACAATGTATATCTATATTCACAAGGTGGCTCCACATATTTACTACCTCAATGGTTCTATGTTTTCTTAACTGGCAGTCAAGTTTCAACAATGGAATTAACAGAATATTTTCATAATGTTTTCTTCGTTGTCCTTCAGCCATTTTCTCGTGTGTCTCCTGACCCTCTCTAATCCATTAACTGTTATCTGCAGTACATCTTGGCATAAACCATCAAGTTTCTACTAAACAAATATGAAAATACTTTCAGTTTTCCCTTTTTATTTTATTGGACAGTAAAATATTGTAAAAATGAAAACATTGGAAGGTGATAGGACTCAAGCTGTAAAGGTACTCTTTCAGTGCAAGGTTTGAGATCTATGATCCAGATATCACAATTTCCAGCTTATACCAGGTCATAAGGCAAATATGACCAAGATCCCCCAAGAGGTGGCACATAATTGCCAGAATAACACTCTCTCTACTTCTAAGCAGTGATAACTGTGAGTTACCAAGTACCTACAGGCTTGTAGTCATGTCAGTGAGAGACAAGACAATCACTGTGTTTCTCCTCTTTTTGAGGCTAACTCTCCTGTCAGGTGCTGTGAAGCAAGCAATTTAACAGAATGGCCTGCATGTGGGCATGTCAATAGAGCAGGTCCTCATTGTGTCTCATTCTTGTGTGCCTAATTAAGTTTCTCATTCTTATCCAAGTGGTATACAATTTGTTGATAGATGTGGTATACACTGAGTCAAGTCTTCAAATATTTGGTGATGTTATAAAAACTAAAATAAATAAAATTGTGCTTCTAAAAACATTAAAAGCTAGAACCAATTAGCATGCTTATGCTTTATAATCAAAGAGTCTTATGGTGCTACCCAATCCATGAGAGTGAGTTGCCCTTGCTAATTAAGATCAAAATGTACTGCACATTATTAAGTCCCATAAATATAGTAGAGGTACCTAAATTGTGAGTAAATTTGCAAAAGAAGTTTAAGTTTGAGAGACAAAATGCCTGGACTTATCAGGCCAAGGTTTAATCCTCCATCCAAGACAAATATAGCACATTGAACAAGAAGACATGCATTCTTGTATTATATTAACAATCTGCCCTGCTTTGGAATCTGAAATGTTGCCCAACAGGTGACCATTTCACCTAGCCTGTACAGTTTTTAAGTACAATTAAATGATTTAGCCTAAATACAGACAAGATATTGGTTTAGGCCATCAAAAATGCTCTATAACATGGATATTAAATTCATACCCAGCAATAGGAAAGTACAGGTATCTTGTAAAAATACTTGAATTTAGTTGGACTATTAGAATAAAAAGGAATATTTTTGCTATATATACAGTACATCATTCAAAGTAAATGATGCCCTATAAAAAATATAGCCAATTAATATGTAAGAGTTCCTAAATACTTATTCTATTTGTAAGATTTAAAAACTTTTAAAAAACTGTTAAATTTGTTAAAAGTAAAGTATTTTAAGAGGCTTTTCTAAAATGAAGAACATGTTGTATTTAGCAAATACATAAAGTAGATCCTCAGTTTTGTATGTCTTTGATAACCTTTGCAAAATTTATAGCTTTTTTCAGACAGCATATGATATTTTATTTATATTGTACAGTGGTTCACCTTGCGAGTTTCTTTTAAAACCCTTTAAACTGCTTCCTTACGAGACTAGAACAGAGATATATAAAATGTAATTTCTGTACCATTTTTCAAACACGTTAGCCTATAACAAGCTCTCTGCTTCTGAATATCAATTTATCCAGCATTATTTCATAGAACAAATTCATTCTGTTTACTATTAGAACATAGAGTGGTTAGGAAATTATACTGAGCTTAAGGTAAAATGAGGCATTTGAGAAATGGTGTGCGAGTTCTTGTTCTTGTTCTGGCAACTGAGTAATTGAATCAGTCAAACGTGTGTGACAGTGGGAAAGGAATTCCCCACTGTACGCCGCTAGAGGGCCCTCTAGCCAGTCCCCCTCTAATTAGTTCAGCATGAGATTGTATATCAGCACCACCTGAGTCTTCATTAGAAACCCTATATAACATTCTTATGCAATCTCCCAGCGATAGCCTCAGAACCACACTCACACTGCAGATGTCTGTTTCCACTCTCTTATAGAGATCTTAACCATCACCTGAAATTCGTACAATTTCATCTTTGTTTTTGTGGGCTACAAGAACACTACTTAGTGACTACATGTCGGCTCTCTGCCCCAGCAAGAGGTATCAACCCTACGCCAGTGAAAAGGTAGCCACAAAACCCACACAAACACATAATTCTTTACAATGAATAACATACTCTATACTACATAAAACTTAGCACTATACAGTATACACCAGTTTGATTAAAAATCAAAAGGACTCATCGATACATTTCAGAGACGTACATTATACGGACCCAGTATTCTAGCTCTTTTACTTGAATAGAATGTACACCAAAACAGGCCAAAAAGAGAAAAACACTGCAACCTAATAAAAGAGTACGACTCAGAACAAAATCATGGATGCCCAAAAGAGAAGGGGAACTGATTTCCCTTCTAGAAATGCCTTGTTTTAGTAATGCATTATCAGACTAGGAGAGAAGGACTATACTCTAAGGTTTCCACAATATGGTAAATTTCCAAAAATAAGTAAACTTTCTAAAATGTTCAAAGTAATTAGCTATCTGGCCTCCACATCTGGTCAGAACAAGGCCCTCTTGCATGGTGCAAGATTTGAGGAAATGGAGGATGATGGCATTGTTTTTGCTTTCTCTTGGTCTTCTCCTCTGGTTCTCTTATTTGCAATAATCTGGTCTTCCCTCTCTTTTTCCTCCCTCTGGTTTCTATGGATGTTGAGTTCTTTAATGATTTATCATTAAGTAAATTAACCATAGTATACCATCGGAAACCTCTTTGGCCATGTATGCTTACCTGCCTCTTATCCTACATACACCTAAGCAGACAGCTGAAAGGATTTACATTGCTTTTGGCTTTCTGAGTAAAGACTTCAGTAGTGCAGTCAAAATGTTAACTACAATTGACGCACTCTCCTAGGTCATAACAATTCCTTTTGTCTCAATTTTGTGTGTCAATGACCTTATGAGTTGGTCTCTTCCATACTTTCATGTATAAGTAATTACTCTGATCTCATAATAGTTCACTAAAAACAGGTACTGTAGTTTCATTATATACAGTAAGCCAGACCCTAGTCCCCATTAGGCTTGTTTGCTAGAATGGTTAAAGGAAGACAGGTGGTTTGTAGTATGTTCTGTATAAGTACATGTTTCAAAGATTCAATTTGGAAGTTTTTATTTTTATTTTTCCAGGTGTATTATTGCAAATCAATCTGTAATTAAGTCTTCCTGGTACTTTTAATAATGATGGGCTTGAATAAGTTGTGTGAAGAGTGGGATGAAAACTGACCATAGTGAAAACTTCCACATTTTATCTTTGGAAAGTGGCACCAGGTCAAAAACATGCTTTGTAGTCAGTCAGAGAACAGACACACTCTTGGAGTCTCAGCAGGAAGAAGTGCCCCAAGGGTATGCAGTGAGGCCATGCAAGTCACACAGTGCATGGTCAGACAAATCTGAAATTTAGTTACATTATTTTCTAATACCTCCATCATGTGTGGTTTATGCCTCATTGTGGCAGTAATCTGGATAATGCTGGAAATCAGTCTGCTCACTATAGTCAAACATAATCCAGTAATTCTGAAATGGTTTGCATAAGCAAATGCCTGACAGTGGTGACAGTGATGCTAACATTAGCCATTTTTGCTCATGCTAAACAAATGCAAAAAGGCATTAGATTGCTATAATCATAGACAGTTTTGAAATAAGACACTGCAGTGTATAAGAGCTCATTTGAAAAGAATGGGAGTTAGCAAACTGTTATATTCTGAGAGGTTCTGAGAGGGAATTTATTTACATTGCAAATAAAGGATGAACTGTGTTCCATTCTGATGAATGGAAATCCAGTTTTTTGGTTTTTGCCTTGTTGTACACTGGAAGTATCCCCCAAAATGGGCAAGTTCAACCTTAGTAGTTAAGGTGGGTATCTGTGTCAGCATGCGTAGGCTGCAAAGGAACAAGTAATACGTTTATTCCATGCTGAAAAAAAGAAGAAAGAGAACACAATGTTTCGGCCGTGGAGCCTTCTTCAGGTGTCAAGTTCAACCTTTAAACATTTTCTTCCACTGGTTTTTGATGGCTTAAATTATAACTGAGCACCCTCAGCATGTTTTACTTTTTCTGGTTACCTGTGGTGCACGTATTGTTTGTAGGCTGGCAGTACCTCTTATGCTATTGCTGTGATTGATTTGTTCTTGCAGAAGCATCACCTTGTTATGTACTTTAGTATGTTTTTACAGTCCATATTTATCTCCCTCTTTATACCAAAGAGTGCTGACCTTTACGTAGCTGGTAATTATTATTAAGAAGCTGTAGTGAGAAGGAGGCAATGTCAGCATGCTTGATTCTTCTTATCAATTAGACGTTATAAGAGGTCAAAAAAATCACACTCTTTTTTTCAATATTTTATTTTAGAACCTGTTAAAAAAAATACTCCGGTTGGACTGTAGAATTCATTTGTTCCAAAAATTTCCTTAAGCTCTTGACTCTTATCTCCCTCTTTCTTACCAACTTTAGAAAATATGGCTTATAAAAAGTGCAAAGAAGTGCTTTCTGTTTTTAGTCTATTGTTAATTTATTCTTAATACTCACTTGTGTCTACCAGTCCTTGCATTAATTTTGAGCGACAATAGAAAACATAAATAGAATACTTTGTGTCAATGTCTTTAATGATTTTCTAATCTTAAATACAATTTATTATAACATCTTTTTTCTCAGACAACATTTATTTAGTTTCTTTAGATTGTTATTCTTCACACTGAGAATCCCAGTGGAGTTACAGTATGACCATCTTTTCCTGACCTCCGACAATTCTAACCAGTGTATCACCTCAGTCGGAGACAATGACTAGGGCTATCAAACTGTTTTGGATATATTCAGATTGGCATGTTTTGAGATCAAATTGTATTAATTTCCTTTTGATAGTGGCAGACAGTCTGCTTAACATCCTTACCTTAAATCTTTCACTACGCATTGTTTTCTTAAGGCAGGATTATTTTTTATTTTCAATCATACAAAAAATTCAATAGCATGGCTGTAATTCCCTTTTTCACATAGACCTGAAGTGCAGAACAAAAAAAAATCCTCGAAATGGCCACTATGAAAAACTTGTTTTATTTCTAGGATGAAAGCAGGCTCAATACATGAATACTGTATGTATATAACCTGGGGTCTCTTAGTTATTAACCCATATTAAGTCATATAATGTATACATATCTATCTTTATAGTTGATCTAATCAATAATTTACATACTGTATACTGTTAACAAATCTGCAATAAGATGACGTATGGAACAATAAATCACAGCAAATGTCCAGGATGACTGGTAGTTTCAAACACTTTTTTTTTCCTGACACAGAAGCTTTACTTCTGTCAGTGGAATAGTTAGTCCTTACTGAACAATAATGATATAAAGTATGAAGCTAAGTGAGATCAGTTGGTTGAGCCCAGTGAAGCAACATGAGGTTCCTTTCTAAATAGCCCCTTTGATACAAGAAAGATAAACACCAGATTGTATTTATCTCTGTCTAAATAGTTTTATAAAACAAAGTATAGTCAATTTAAAAAAAAAATCATGTCCACCTACAGTCTCACCCATAATTTGCACCAATCCAGTCACCTAGCATAGGATTTCTGCAGGTTCTATATAAGGGAGCACTCTAAATGGATAACTGCTGCGGGAACTTCTTAGCAATAGAATACTCACTTACTCAGAACTTGCTGATGTCCTGTGCCATGTGACTGGAAAGGTTCAACTACTGCAGGTAACAAATTGAAAAAGATGGATATTTAATTTAAAATTACAATTATTAGAACAATGTGTTCTGATCATTTTAATGTTTTATTGTGTAATGGAAATTTGTTTTACAAGAGGTTCTGAAACTTGACTGCTTTTTAACTTTAGGCTATTTTCTGAATGTTTTTATGAGATTTGTCATATGATTAGATTAGAGATTAGAGCATATGATACTGTATAGATTTATTCACATTTTCATAATGTTAAGGTCATGATTAATGCTTAAAATGCAGGGTGTTGGCACTGCAGGTGGTACACATACTTGGATTAAAAATGTGTTAATGCAGATATAATAGAGGATACACATAAAGGGTGAATTCTCACATTGAGATGATGTACAATAATTAGTTCTTCAGGCATCTGTATTAGGATGAATGCTGTACTTAATTTAGTACATAATTTATATCAGTAATTTCGATTTTGTTATAGTTAACAAACTAGTCAAATTATCAGAATTACAGAATAATGATTAGCAAAATAAGAAGCTGGGAAAAAAGACTGAAACCAAATTCAGGACCAGGCAATCACGTGCATAAACGTGTAGTCTTGCATGCAGGTAGAAAAACCATAAATACAAAAGGGTACTTTAGCCATAAATACAAAAGAGTACATTGTGCTTGAGTAATCTACAGTACATCTGAACAAAAGTACACATTAAATAAAACTATAATTCACAAGGGCTTGCAATCTGAGAATTAATCATTTATGGGGGACTTTTTGCAAAAGCTTTCTGAACTATAAATATAACTTATAATATGCTGTGTGTCCATTACTGTTGTTGAACAACATGTTGATTACACAAGACATTCCTTTGCTTGAACCATACTGCTATTCCCAGATCTTGTTTTCGTATAGATGATCCTATAGGTTTGCACTAATTATTACACAATTATATTTACATAACATTACATGTAACTGATGTAAGACTTATTGATCTATAAATGCTTGGTTCAGGTTAACTTTTTATGGATGGGCAATAAATGAGCAATTTTCTAGTCCAGGTGTTGTGTTAATGGGCTATGATTAGTATATATAGTTTATTTCCTTAAGTTCAAGTATAGCATTCAGTATACCTTAAGTATGAGTAGTATACCATCAGGACTAGTGATATGTCAATCTTAAGTGCTTGAAATGTTTAATCTTAAGTTCTTAATATATTGATTTCTTAATTATTCATTAAAATAATGCCCAACATTGACAGTCTAGAACAACTATGTTTTATTCCGTCATGAACAGACAAGATTAAGAGAGAACCCAATTTAGGTATTCAAAATCCTCAAAGGCATTTGAAAAGATAACCTAATGGACTTCTTCATAATCAAAAGTGAAAAAAATGTGTAGAAAATCTGAAACTTTGAAGTGTTGCATTTAAAATGAGTAAAGGAGGTACATTTTATGCAAATCAATGTGGTTATCTAATGTAGGCTACCCAGTCATGTTTTTCAAGCTAATATGCTAGATTTTTTTCAAGAAAACTATTCAGATGAATTAGCAACTGCATCAAATTAACTAGATGTGCCAAATGGCATTGTCTTGTTTTTAACCTTCTCAAGCTCTTATGTTGAAAAGTGGTGCTTGAGCCACCATTAATGCTGAACCTTATATTTATTACCAATTATTAGAATAGGTATTTCTTTTAAAAAAACTGATGTACTGCATTAATCACACATCCCCCAAGAAATGTACTGTATATACCTTTGTTCTTGCCCTACACATCCTTTACAGTTCATACATTAAATACATTTGTTGATAGACAAAGTATACTATTAAATTAAAATACATACTGGTTCTATAATGTATAGTATGTACAGTATGTATTGCATTAATAATCAGTACTGTCCATATATAGTTTCAATTCTCATTATAATTAAGACCCAACTCAGTAGAAGCTGAGCAAGTTTGATAGTGAGGTTTTCAAGCCCATGCTGTAGATTTTCCAAAACTAAAGGCAAATGAGCCACTCCAAATTGCCCATAGTCAAACATGTACAGATCCAGCCTTCAGAATGCTCTAGGGATGCTGCAGTAGTTCCCAGACCAGCAGATGAGTGAGTAGTTCACAGACCAGAGGATGAGTGAGACTGCGCTGGGCAGATTGCGGTAGATCGCAGTATTTTAGAAATTTTCAGTTATGTGAATGGGCTACTTTGTCAAACATGTACAGATCCAGCCTTCAGAATGCTCGAGGGATGCTGCAGTAGTTCGCAGACCAGCAGATGAGTGAGACTGCGCTAGGCAGATTGCGGTAGACCGCAGTATTTTCAGTTATGTGAATGCGCTACTTTGTAAAACCGCCAGGCGGGGCTGTGAAACCACTGACTGTGGTGTGTGGAGCATTTGGGCTGTCACTAAAAATGCCCGGTTTCAAATCCCGCTCAATTATGGAATTTAAATTGTACATTTTTTAGACTTTTATTGATTTTAAACTGTTATTATACTGGAGTTTGTGAACGTGATGTGCCTCTTTCATGTTTACATCCACATAGAGAAAATCAAAAGGTAAATAACGGTTTTGTAATGTAATACATACCTGTGCCTAATGTACACACAGTAGTGATAGCTAAATATGAAAACGTACACAACAGTATCACACCCTCTTCATACATATTTTATTAATTAAAGTCTTTAACATGGTGACTTACTGTACGGTTCATTATGGTTTTAACATGCTTATTCAGGCATTATATACAGTTTATATACTGCTCATAAAAAGTTACTGTATAATGTTTTATCCTTTTTTTAAGAATACCTAGTAAGAACACCACTTGCTGTTATTGCAAAAAAAAGTTGCACTGATTTAATACCACTTGACAGTAAAATTAGTATGGCATCTAATACTAATATAAACTAAATACTAGTTTTGAATTTAAGCAGCTAAAATATCACAAATGGTTGTTTTGGAAACATTTTAACATTCGTTTTTTTAACAAAACCTTTTATTGTCCTTATAGTGGCAATGGACAATGGAACGCTCATGGACTGTATAGTAGCATGCTGCACCCAGGCAGCTCAAAGCCCGATCGGCACATTACTTACGTTTTCTTGTTTCCTAAATAGTCGAATATATCAAATTAGACCACTATCATAGTGTGTTGTGAACGTGATGTGCCTCTTAATGCAGGTTTACATCTGCATTAAGAACATCTTATATATATCATATATTTTGTATTAATATAAATTTCAGCAAAGAGTAATTGAACTTTAAATTTGGATTAAGAAAAATATTTCACATATACTGTATTGTTGTAGTGGCTTTGAAACCATACGGCCTCATAATGTATATACAGTATATTTATACAGTATACACCACACTGCCGTTCATAGACCCATGCACTACTGTTACAGTATATCTGTGTATCTGACTTCCCGTGATTGCTGTGTGGGTCAAAGCAGGAAATACAGAGGTAGCTTCACAAATTAAAGAGAGGTCTGGAACATCCTGTCTCAAAAATAGGCATTTTAATCAACAAAGGTTGTGAAAAAAGTGAGAAATTACCCTGTACAAAATACAATTTCAAACTAGAAGCAGTTAGAAATTATTTGTTATTAATAAATTCATATTGTTAATAAGTATCAGATACGTTATTATAGTTCGGTTTTAGCCGTCTTTTTAATATCGTTCTGTTATTCTCAATTCTAATTATAATATATATGATTTTATTTTAAGGCTTGTTGTAAAGGCTCGTCTTTGAATCCCCCACTTGAATTAATAAGGTATTTTGAATTGACTTGAATTAAACCGGTTGAACTGTTTATTACTCGCAATGTTGACAGTCAGTTCATTCATTCATGAATTGACCATTCATGTTGTTGATCTAATTTAACTTTGAACACGTTGTGGTATTTAGAAATACTCCAAAAATCTATATTTTGTCAATTGTTTTAGTATTTTTTAAAAGAAATGTGTATTTGTCAAAGGAGAACTTGCCGTGAGCAGGATTAGAACCCCAGCTTCCAGAATGCGAGTCACACACTGAAGCCAATATGCCAACAGAGCACTCTCCAACTTAGGCTATAGCTGAAAAGGTCAGGCAAAATGTTTCCAAGTAATAACGAGTGAATGATTCATATTGATGCAGACTTTTACAAAAAAAGTGGACTACGGTAATACTTTGAGCTATATAAATATATTTAGATCCTTAAATTAATATTCTTTAGTATTAAGTATTCTTTAGATATGCGATTCCATATTATATTTCCTATTAAGCAGATTACAAAAAGTATGCGTTTTTTTAACTGCGATAACGAGCGCAAGTACTCATAGCTTTTCAGAAAGTATATAAACTTAAAAAAGTCCGAATGAGCACGTCAAAACTTTCCCAAAATAACCACAGTAAGTGACTGAGTGAAAGACTTTGATGCTTAAAATGTTTATGTTTATTAAGAAATTGGAATACTGTTGTGTATTTTTTAAACTACCACAACCAGCCATATACAAGTTGATAATATATATTCCTAAATTAATATGGTTTATGACGGTCAGAGACGTTATGCTCCTCTTATTTTTATGCTCAGCTACCGTACCAAAATGTCCCTTTAGTTGTAAAATTCCATATTAATATTCAGTATTAAGCAGATTTAAACATGCACAGTAAAGAGATTAAATGAAGCAATCGTTACACTAACAACCAGTGCACTATGAGTGCCGCCCGTTGGTCATTTTGGCCAAACAATCACGTACTGTGGTATTCCGCAGCATTCTGCAGATAATTTCCCGCAGGACGGGGTTTTACCATGCATTTTGAATGGCTACATCAATAGAATGAGGATGAGACTCATTGAAATATAGCAGCAACATGAAATAGATTAAGAGAGTTGATCCTCAGGACTCATATCATCTCATGACATGTAAAGTCATGATACTTACAATAGTTTTGATTAATATTGGTGCTTCAGTAGCCTGTCCTTCTCTATCACACAATCCAATTCCTCTCCATCCATCACTAAGCTACAAGTAATGTAGCCGTTTGTTATTTTTTGGCTCCAGTTCAATGCAATTTCTTGTGCTTTATAATACAAGAAGTAAGACTAAAGCTATATACACATTTTATACGTTAAACTGTACTGTATATATAGCCGAATGCTACTGTAAGGTTTCTTTCCAAGTGTCTTGATATAATAGTATTTGAATATATTATGTATAGAAAAATGACACTAGTCTTTCAATTTTGGAATGCTCAGAATATCAATTATACAAGCCCAAAAGATTTAAAAGGGAAAATAGACAGAACTTTTTTGGTCATGTGGACAAGATCAAACTGAAGAGATGCTCCCGTTTTGTCTGGAAACTGACTTATGCTTATAAAACTCACAGAGCCAGGCAGTTGTAGCTATGCAATAGCAAGAGAATATGTGGTTGCTATTAGGAGCTTATTTAATTTATTCATTATTTGGGGAATTGTCTTTTTCATTTTTACCCTTGTGTTTCTCCGATTTCCTTTCTTCAACTGACAGAGTCAGTTCCTCAGTCTTTAATTTAATCTATTTTCAAATTTTATTCTTCCACTTAAGGAGGTAAGGAGGAATACTTATTAATGAATAACAAGACATTCATTAAGGAAGCAGAAACTGTAATGTGTAAATCATAACAGATATAAAACAGACTTGAAAAATCTAGGTAAGTTTTTTGTGGCTGAGGTAAATCATTTTGTTCATAGCCCTTCAAGAAACTACACAGTAATTGGAATTCATACAGTGTTTCATCTATTGTTTCTTGCTGACTACAGAGTACATCAATTCCTGTCATTACTTTATTGCATACTGATAAGGCAGTTTATATTGTAGTGGCAAAAAAGTCACAAAACCCAAACAGTGGAAAGAAAACCTGCTATTTCCTAAATTTCTTCTCTTCGCATAAAGATTTAAAACTAAAATTTGTAGCTACAGTATATATATTTTGATACAATTGTTTTGCAGAGTACTCTCGTATTAGTTACTACACGAGTTGTGTAATTTATGCTGAAACATGCAGAATAATCTTCTATATCCAAGAAACAAAAATTGCTGTGTAGAAATCTACTTCTTGAATCTTGAATATAACATGTAACATGTGATTGTCTAAACTAAGGACAACATGTACCAGTTGATTCATACTTATTACATTTATGTTTGTTGTTTTAAAATTAAAGTGGAAATAAAAAAGAATATCCTAATATACTGTACTAATTAGTACAATACAGATAAGAATTCATTTATATATACTATTTTTGATCATTTCAAACTGCTGATGTAATTTTAGCTGTTCTAATTGTTAAATATTTTACTTCATCAGCAAATAGGTTAAAAAGTTTAACATTTTAGTAATAACATTTTAAATAACATATATTTCTCTAATTTTTTTGTTTATCACAATAATTCATTATTAGAAACAACCTATGAAAACCTTCCATACAAGCAGAGAATTCTAGATGGTTTAGTAATCAGAACTGCACATCTCTTCACCAGCATCATGGCTTTTCTTTTACATTTTTTCCTATTTTTACATCCGTCTTTATTAATAATACATTTGACTTGGAGACTTTAGTATAAAGCAGCAGCAGTGTGGAGCAGTGGTGAGGCCCTGGGCCCAATTCATCGGGTGCTAACTGCATGAATTTTGTATGTTCTCCCCATGTCTGTGTGGGCTTCTATTGATTGCTCCTGTTCCCCCCACAGTCTGAAAGATATAAGTTATAAGTTAACTGGCTTCTGGGAAATTTGACCCTGTTGTGTATGTACGTTTGTGCCTATGTGTACCCTGCGATGGACTGGTATTGATAAAGCGGTTAGAAAAAAGATGGATGGACTTTAGGACAAACAGACAAAAACTCCATTCTATTTAAGTTTTACAATATTTATCCTACACAGCATTTATGAAAATTATTTTTTTTCTTTGATACATTAAGAACCATGACATCCTGAACTGTGGCACTCTTACCAAAATGTCTAATAACGGAGTAAGCAATTCACAGGAGATTTATATTCACTGAGTGAATACCATTTAAAATTACCTACGTGGGTCTCGAATGCCCACGGAACATTCAACCAATGAACGACCGTAGTTCCTCCAGATAAAAGAGGCAGCACAGGGCCCAGAAGGTGCCCCTCTAGGACATTCTCAGACTCAGCTTGGACAATCACTTGACTACCAGTGTGTCCAAGTGCCAGGACTTTACTTTGTTCTAAGAGTC
Organism: Lepisosteus platostomus; assembly: GCF_059453375.1. Lineage (NCBI taxonomy): Eukaryota > Metazoa > Chordata > Actinopteri > Semionotiformes > Lepisosteidae > Lepisosteus > Lepisosteus platostomus. Next base: position 48,356,550 of record NC_142618.1, on the reverse strand, counting down.
AAGAACGGAGATCGCCTGCATGTAACCAAAGGGTCCGCCCGAGGTTAGTACCCCACTGAGAACGCTCACCTGATCAACGTGTGAATAACGGTCAGAATTGTCGACTGCTGAATCTCAGGATTCAGGACTAGCGCTACATCGGGAACGAACCGAGTGTGACTTGCTTGGCCCTTGGTCTTTTGCACAAACTCTTGCTAGTTCAGCCAAGGCTAACTAGCCGGTCTTCGGTCTCCACTGCCAGCACGCCACAGCAGGAATCTCTCCCTCCTTCTCCCACACCTCACGCCGAACCAGGATTGCCTGGCACCGGGCCAGAGGACGCTGATTGGACACAGCAACAGCCCATCACTGTTCTCTTGTGTCCGCGGGAGATCTGAATCCACACAGATTGGATGAGTATTCAACATTCTGCATTACAGCTCAAGAATTCAATTGTTACCTCAACCCCAGTTGATATCAATTTAATTCCTATGAGTGATGTACTTGCTTTGGAGTATCTAGTGTAGAAGTTGTAATCAAGTTCATTAACAAAAAAGTAAAAATGAATGGTATACTGAATGTATGCATCTCTTTGTTTTTAACTCTTCATTATTGAATATATACCTTTTGTATTCTGCTAACCTTCACTCTTAAGATGTGTTGTGTTTATATGCACATTTTGTATATTAATAAATGTATTCTCGTGTATAAGTATCCGTGTGTGTGCGCTGCTGAGTCATTCCGCAAGATCGGTTTTCTAATAGCCATCAAAGAATCATTTTGTGACTTCTATAATTAATAATTGTCCCAGTAAATGCACAAAACCCCTAAACTATCTACATATATAATTACAGTAAGTCTCTTCAAGCTTTGTATATCTGGACACTGCAATTTTTGTCCATTCTTTGCAAAATTGCCCAAACTCCCTCATGTTGGATGGGGACCACCATCAATAAACAGCAATTTTCAACTACTGCCGGCTGTGGATAGACTACGGAAGCGCATTGCTGCCGCCAAGGGAAAAAAAAAGATTGCCCCTGTATATACATAATTAATTATCTCGTAATTATGAGATAGCAATGCTGACGTAAGTGTATGTATAACCTGTTACTTTGTGAACTGAACGCATGTACTGTAGAAGCTACGGTGAACTTGGCTGAAACTATCGGTTTAATGATTGTGTCCAGTGCTGCAGCATTTGTACAGATTTCGACTGGGGTTTAGTGATAATGAAATCTTGCAATTTTTAGCAAATATGAATAGAATCAGTACAAGCATGAGGACCAGTTTTGTGAGATTTAGAGATCAAAGCAATGATGGTTCCATTATGAACAATTACACGTGCAATCACTCCCACTGCTTAAAAGTATTAGTCCGCACATAGCGATATAGGTATTGTAATGGATACGGCCGACATTACAGGTTGTGCGAACTAATTCCACACTGAAAAGTAAAAAGACAAAAATGGTTTGCCTGTGGAGCCTTCTAGAGGTCGTCACCACACACTTCAAGAAAGCTTCCAGGACATTTTTTTGTTTATTTTTCTTTTCACTTCTGGGTGTGAAATTCACTTCTACTTGTTCTGTGTACAGTCTATCTGCACAAAGATAAATATTGTAGTGCATACAGCCGACATTACAGGTTGTGCAAGCCGGTTTGCCAGTGCGGTGACGTCACCACCCTTCCCACGAATAGCAGGGTCATCAGCTGCCCGAGCTGTGGGAAGTTCTCCCTTTAGCTCAACTGGCTGGTTCCCTGTCGATTGATGCCATAGCCCCGCGTTTAAGCCCCAGCGGTGGAGGGCCTACCTGAGGTGGGAGTGGCAAGGTCTCAAAAACCCATGAGAACCCGCTACAGTATTAAAGGAATAAGTTAAAGGTTTATTCCATGCTGAGAAGAAAAGAAACACAATGTTTTGGCTGTGAGGACTTTTTTTTTCTTTTCAGCATGGAATAAACTTTTAATTTGTTCCTTTGCAGCCTACTCATGCTGACGTAGCTACCTGCTTGATATAGGTATTATATGACAATTATGCTATCGCGTGAGCACATAAAGTACACAAGAATTACGAAATCATAATTACGAGATAATTTTCTCGTAATTACGAGTTAATTTGCTATCTCTTAATTACAAGATAATTTTCTCTGAATTATGAGATATGTTTCTCGTAATTACGAGATAAGGGTGAGGATTTATTTTTTTCCTTGGTGGAAGCAATGCGCTTCCATAATAAACCATGGGAGAACAAGAGATGGGAGTTGAAAGGAAGTGGGAGCAGGAGAGAAGGAGTATTAACACTCGGGTAGTGTATGGTAATGATATGATCCTTTTGTACAGATGTGGTAATGGTATGATCCAGTTTGGTTAATCTTCTCCTAAGTCCTAGGTCTTTTACAGACCAGCAGGTTTTCCACAACTTTTTCTCTATACATTGCTGTATTCATTTAGTCTTCTATCTTCACGTCTTTCAGGCCCCGATGCAGCAAAGTTAAGCATGATAGGATGATGTTCTCAGGATGATGCATGGTTTTATACTTACACTAGTGTAAGTTTTTTTCAACAATGGCTTTCATTTTGCTACTTTGATTTGTGAAGCACTTTTTTCAATTGTTGTTGCATGCACATTTTCTCTCATCTCGGCCATGGAAGACTTTTAAATCCTTTTAAGTTGACTAGAGCTCTTATCACCTGTATAATCTGTATTTGAGGTTGCCCTGTGCTACAGATTTATAGTTGTGCTCCATTGCTTTAAAATGGCCTTTGCTGTGCTTTGGGGGATATCCAATGCCTTAGACAATTGCTTATGGCCTTCTCCTGATTGGTGCTTTCAATACAAATTGCTTTAAATGTTCCTTTGTCTTCACGATGCAGTTTTGTTTTTTGGGGAGCTGTACTAAACAATTATTGGACTTCCCAGAGATAGGTGTATCTAACCTAACCTGATGTGAACCCCTTAGTTTTACATAGGTGGACTCCATTCAATTAATCTACACCTTAATCTAAGTCACATGAACCACCTAGTCATGAAATGCAGGGATTTTACTGTATATCATTTTGTTAATAATAATTAGTAAAGATTCAAAAGTCATAACTTCAGAGAGGAGAGTTAACCAGTTTTCAATGGGCTATTTGATCAATAAAAAGATATGCTAGATCTAAATGTGCTTCACATTTGTACAGCTGTATTTAGTACCATGTACTGTTTTTTAAGTTTGTAAAATTAATAATTGTTCTTGTTTTATATCTTATTGACGAACAGTTAAAATTGTTTAGGTTTCTCTGAATTTTAAAGTGCTTATTTGACAAATTTACCCAAATGTGTAAATGTCTGTCATTAAATGCATCTTGGAACACGTCTTAGAAAGTAAAGAAAAGTACATTATGCATCACTGCTTCACACTGCTTCAGAAAATTTTGCTGTTCTACAATGTACAGTATATAGTTTATATCTCATTCTCTTTCTGAGATTTAGATTTTGAAAGGCAATTGTCTAATCACAATTCTATTTCAAAACAAATAGACTTAGTGCATCTTCAAAATGTCAGCTTAGCCCAGAAACAGATAACTGATACAACTGGTTACCATGGCAACATTTGTATATTAGTACTTCCTGTGTTTGTACCAAGTATCTGATGAGACAGCTTAGACATACAGTAGACTGTGCAAAATAATATACATATATGTTCTGACAAAAACAAATTAAGTCTCAATTTGTTATTATAAGAAAAAAATAACATTTAAAATTGAGAGCTTTATTATTTTCTAATAATATTATAATTAATTTTGTTAAAATCTGTAATAGTTTCTCTTTAGCCAAATGAGTTCTGCCAATAAATCACACCAATTTGAATCATACCTTTTCTGTGGTTTAATTGATTTGTCCAAACTACTGAAATATGATTTGCATCATTGATGTAGCATTCTCTAGGGTTTTACAAACCCATTTAAAAGTAGAAACTGTCATGGATTCCAAACATAAATATCTTGATACTTTTACAGCCTATGAAGTGAACAAATTTCTACCGATGTTCATATTACCTTTTTTATTATTATTATTATTATTATTATTATTATTATTATTATTGTTATTATTATTATTATTATATCTATGTTAATACAAAAGATCTGGTCACTGTTAATATGGCAGACTTATTGATTTTAAAAAGAATCATTTTTGCCTAAATTATTTATTAGTACCAGTCTTTATATCATCTATATTTGTTGCCTAGATTATTTGTAACATGAACCAAAGACAGCTACAGGGTACCTAAAGACTTACAAAATAGTATTACATCTAGGAAGGACCATTGATCTAACCCTCAAACCTAGTCTAATAATGAATTTGGTTGTGAATATATATATATAATAAACAGAATAAATGAATTTGCCATGTTGTTGGTCACAGCTTTAAACTCAAGTTTGAAAAAGCCCAGCAATTTCACTACTATAGCTGTTTGATTTTCAAGTATATGTGCTACAGTTTTCCAGCTATGAAATTGTATTCACTTCACTGAATGCATTTTGAAGTAACTACTAGGGTCAGTCTTACATACTCCCTTTAAACATTTGAAAATTACATCTCCTGTTGGATGTCTTTTACTGAAATTGAAACATGTTTTTATGTGTCTTCACAACTCATCCTTTTAAGCTGTGGAATAATTGGTCTTCTTTGGACTTTCTCCAAGACATCTGCAATATTCCTTTCATGATATAGAGATCACAAAGGCTGAATATTATTTTGTGTCCTGTTCTAAAACACCCTTGTATTATGTGTCTTACCTAAGTACTGCCTATAATTGAAAAATATGATTGAAGCATTTGTCCTATTGCGTACTCTCTAACTCAGTGTCATCCATGATATATGTATGCCTTACATTAAAAAGATATTTGATTTTAATTGCCACATTTCTGTCCATTTCTATATAATATCTTACATTGTTTTTTTATGCAGTAGACTAGGCACTTATAAATACTTAAAACATTTTCATCTCATATTCATAGATGATGAGTAAAGTAGACTGAAGCCAAGAGAGGCTAGGAACATGAACTTCTGTAGACCCAGGCTATTTGAGATACAGAAATAGGGATTACATACTGTATAGACTGCTTCAATCTACATTTCTGAATCAGGTTAAGATAAAATATTGTTCTTCATAGTTTTCAAATGATCCTGTTAATATACCAAATCATATCAATTACAATCATTTTAACATTATTGTTATTATTTCTATGTACAGTATATCCTATATTATTTCATTAAAAAATGGATATATCAGATTATTTTTGTGTCTGGCAGAATTATGAACACTATTTATTGTGCAATTGATTATATAGCAAGATTAGCCCTTGGGCCTCATTCTTTGTGGTATTCATTCTGCCAAGCAACCCTTGAGATTAGCTTGCTTGGCTTGTTAATGAGGTTAAAGTTGGAACTGAGATGATAAATCCAAAACGTTGAGCTCTATTGATTACTAGAGGTAGCTTTAAATTGCCGTCCTTGATAATTCAATAGATATATTTGAGTATTAATTAGAAAATAAGTGTTATTAACTTAAGTGGGATATGATGATGTGTGGGAAAATATAAGTAGCATTGAGAGCTTTGTGTTTTCGCAGAATTTTTTCTTGTAAGAACCATTACTAAATTTGAACCACCACAAAACCCATACAAATAAAAAAATGTTTGTGTTTGTCATAGCAAATTATATTAAAATGGATCCGTTTTTCTAGCATGTATATCTCACTACATTTAAGGCAAAATGTATTTGAATTAAAAAAGTGAATATTTACAATTACAATTTTAAAAGAAAAAATGTTTCCAGAAAGGAAGATGGCTCTGAATCTTAACTCTAACATTGACGAATGTGAATAATTACAGAAACTTTAGTAGACATGTAAGGCCGTACCTACAGTGCAGTGAGCACATACAGATGCAGCCATTCAAAATGGGTGAGGTATTTCGCGGCATACCCTGGTGGGCGTGTCGCGGTATCACGCAGTTCACGTGTGTCACGTGGCTAACTATCCGGCGTCGCCTTGTAAAACCGCCAGGGGGAGCTTAACCTCTCATGTACAGCATTTGAGCCTTTAATTTTGAACTGTGTATTACAGCATGTTAATCATCAGTCATTAAAATGTTGGTATATTTTATGAAAGCAAGATTGCTCAGTTGGACAAAAGTACACAACCTACCTTTATCAGAAATATTTATGCATCAAAGCCTTTACTGAAGATATTACTAATAGTATTAATAATGGATGACTTTGGACAAGCTGTATACTCAAAGTATAATTTCTTTAGCACATTTGTACAAGCACTTGGAATCTGTCCAAGCCATACTTTGTCAGGCATTTTGTTTTACTTCAACTTCCTTGCTTTTAACAGGGCGTTTCATAATTTCTAACTACGAAAATGATTTAAAATGCGACACCTATCATTCAACTAGAGCTTAAAATATCACAAGGATCCTCAAGAGCACAGCAAAGAGTGTATTAAAAGACACTTGTATTTATCAACGCTTTCTTTTCCGTATACCAGATTTTATGGAACCACTTCAGAGGGGTGTCAGCCAGTCAGATTCCAGGAATCGGCACTTTAAAGGAAAAATACACACCGGTTTTCCATTTCTCCCTAAACATTGTAAGCTTCGAAGTCTTTAACTAACGTGATACCGGAGTCAACAAGCATACTTTTAGAATTTGATTAAAAGGGAATATAATATGGAATCGCGTATCTAAATAATTTAATAATTCCCATTCTGTTCTTACCATTATCCACTACAGATATCTACTGTATGTCCACTCCTGAGCATTTACTGTTCAATGCCTTGATTTGGCCCTAAAGTCTGAGTCTGATCTTTCTGCTTGTAGCTTGTCTGTACCTGTCAACAAACCTGTTTGATTTTGTTTGATTATCATCTGACTTCAACAGTGATTCCTGTATACAGATGCAGCCATTCAAAGTTTGCGGTACAGACACGTACCGGAGGTAATTGGCTACGGCGTCGTGCATCGTGACGTGCGATGACGCAAAATACCGCGGTGCGTGATTGGTTGACCGACAGGGGCACTCGTGGTCCGTTGGTCTGTCGTAGAAAGACTTACTGTAAACGTCTTTACTGTGCCCGTTGTAGATACTGAATTTTACCACTGAAGGGAAATCTTAGTAGCTGAGCATAAAAAGAATAGGAGCATACTGTAACGCGTGTGAAGGCCATAAACGATATTAATTTTGGAACATAAACATACAGTATATAGCTGGTCTTGGTACTTTAAAGAAAAAAATACACACCAGTATTCCATTTCTCCCTAAACATTGTAAGCTTCGAAGTCTTTAACTAACGTGATACCGGAGTCAACAAGCATACTTTTAGAATTTGATTAAAAGGGAATATAATATGGAATCGCGTATCTAAAGAATTTAATAACGGTATGATTATATCCGTGTACTGCGACAGGGCTGTGTAGGGCTGTTTCGCCTGCCTGTTCATGCGAGCTGTCTTGTAGCCTACTGGTCTAGGTGCGTGCCTGCCAACTGGCAGGTTGTGTGTTCAAATCCAGCTGGTGCTGGACTTTTCATTTTTATTTATTTATTTTTTAATCGCGTAACATAAACATATTACCGTATGCAAACTGTACTGTATACAGTATGTATATGTATATTTAATGTCTTAACTGTGCCCGTTTAAGTATTGAATATTCATATCTAATTTTACCACTGAAGGGAAATCTTAGTAGCTGAGCATAAAAAGAATAGGAGCATACTGCAACGCGTGTGAAGGCCATAAACGATATTAATTTTGGAACATAAACATACAGTATATGGCTGGTCTCGGTACTTTAAAGAAAACATACACGAAACATGGTTTCATTATGACCAGAATCGGTCTTGAGATATTTTTAACTTGATTTACAGTATTTGAGAGGTATGTCTTAACACCGATACTACAGTGCTTAAGTACTGCTCACGTATATGTTTCTAGGTTTATATTATGCATTTCATACGGTCAAATTACTTTTGAGCAACTAATAAGAAGCGCGAAACGGTATGCGTTTTAGTTTCGTTTTGTGCTGGGACCCGTGGATTGATTAGAGATATCAAGTACATACAAGTCATTTTTTAAATGTTGTAGTTTGTCTTGAAAAAATGTTACGAGTACATCATCTATCAACAATTACACAGGTTCTGTTTCCATATTGCTGATTTTGGTTACGTAATATTATTTTCTAGATTTCACGTTGTGAATATATGATTTGGGCAAACAGAGCCGCAAAGAAGTACATTATGGGTTGTTGTTTTTTTTTTTGCAGTTTTATCTAGAACAAGCGATGCTTAAACCTTTGTCTGATTCTTGTGAAACTATCCACACGACAGTAACAGTACCTAGGAGTTGACTTCAGTGATGTCACTGATGGGATGTTTCTAAAAATCCATCCTCTGTAAAACGTCTTCTCTAGTTGTCCTGCATATGTATTCGCTAATGAAGCTGTGTGTTCTGAGCCTGGATCTCTACATTTCTGTATGAACCAGCTTAGAGGGCTAAAGACAGCTTGTGTTTAAATTGAGTGTAAGGCAATTTATGCTTCTAAAGTCATGGTCAGCATTTATTATTGTACTGTGCTGTAAACTTGTTCTGTGCCAAGTCACATTATTTTATAGCGTTTTTATAGCGTTATCAAATCCGGTGGCGCTGTGTGTTAGTTTCCTGACTCCCATGTCACATGGTCTGTGATTGAAACCTGTGAAACCGGTTTAATTCATCACAGCCAGCACTCCGGTTGTAAAGTAGAAGCAGGCGAGATTTCCAGCGAAAGACACCCCCCCCCTTCTTCAGGTGTGAGGGTCTTCTGCTCAGAATGAAACGCTAAAATGTAATGTAGGCTCTGAATGGGTTCAATTATGATTTGGGCTTGATTAAGGCCGCTGCCTTTCATCTAAAACCCTACTTGAATCCTTCTAAACTAAAAATCAGTGTTAGTGAGTTCTAAATAAAGAGGTATCCAGGTAACAGTGAAACGGACGGACAGTCTGGGGAGATCGCCCGTTTTCCATGTAAATAGTTCCCTGGTTCCGCACCCCTTGGTGTTTCTCTCGCTCTCTCTCGGGTCACCTGATCATTAGCTCGAAAGATTTGAGTGCTTTGTGTATATTCTAATGGTAGTGGGGGCAGGGTGTGTGGGAACAGGTTTGGTTGAAATTGCATTGGAGATCTATGTTCTTCACACCTGAAACATTTTCTCTGAAAGCATTTTCTTCGCAGTTTAACCGATCTTGTTACAGCATGTTACAGTTTACTATTATTAACCATATTAATTTTAAGTGCTTAATGTAAAATCTTGTAAAAATATATTTTCATTGTTCAAATATACATTAAGTCTGACTATCATATAATAAGTTCAATACAAAACTAAAGAAAAAATAGGGTTAAATATAATTCAAAATATTTTGCTAACAATGTTAACTGTTTATGAATAATAAAATGTATTAACTAAGGAGTAGGATGGCACAGTTGTTAGTATGTTTTTTGTTTTGTTTCTTTTTCATAAATACAACAGTAGTACCTGATGTCTCAGTGGCTTTCAAAATTAAATTATGCATGCAAACCTGTGAACTAGAAAGATAACTAAGATATCCATCCATTTATAATGGTGGCATTGCTATCTTGCAGCACTGGGGTCCTAGGTTCAATTCCTGCCATCCTGTGTGTGTGGGGTTTACATGTTCTCTCTGGGTTACATGGTTTCTCTCCATATGTAGAAACATGGATGCACATGAATTGAAGGAATGGGCAAACATAGCTGATGCGGATCCACAGAGCCAGCATATTAAGATGTTTATAATTAGAGGCAATTTGTTTAAATAACTAGGTATGGATACTGATGTGCAAGAGAGGTGGAAAGGCTGTTTCCTTAAGCCAGCACTATAAAATGTTTTATTCTCAGTGAGATGCTGCCATTTCATAGTGGGTTTCTAACACTGTGTATAGTTCCATCCACACAGTGCCTTTACTTCCATCCATTTCTAATCTCTTTATCCAGTACAGAGGATTTGGAGCCTATCCCAGTAAGCGACGGACACAAGGCAGAATACACCCTGGACATAGCGCCAGTCCATCACAGGACAGACAGACACAAACACACACACACCAGGGCCAGTTTAAATCTAACCTCAGAACCTTTCTTTTCAGAAGACTTAGTGTCTGTATCTGCTTCATTTTCTAATTTTGGTAGCACCTCTAACTGCTTGTCTTTCTTATATGCATTTACTTTGTAATCTGTGGTCCTTTTATCTGTTTTTACATCTACTGTATTGCTTTGAGATGCCACCTTTAATGGTGATATATCAAATAAAGTTTTTTATTATTGTTATAGGGAAACATGATCAGATTTTCCCTGGTTCAGAAAAAAAGATCTAAAGTATACTAGTTTGTCACTCTTCTCATTCCCTTTGCTAAATGACTTTTCATACTAATCTGATCAATCTAACTGCCAGTTTTCTGTGCTTTCTCTATCCTGCTAGATTTGCAATTATTCTGAACATTTTCATCTTGAAATAACTCATTTCTAAATACCTTTTTCACTGTTAACATCTTGCAGCAACTCTGCAACAAAATATACACTCTGACAGTTCATCCTGCTACCAACATTAAATAAAACAAATCTTAAGATTTCTATATTTATGTCTTTATTTAGTGGTTTCATTAGTGACAAAGGCTAAACTTTCTTGGAAAAATGTATTTTATGTGTTGCGGAAAAAACTGACTTGCTTTAACAAAATATGTTTACAAATCCTTTCACCTGGCATTTTCGTAGTTAGAAATTATGGAACGCTCTGTTAAAAGCAAGGGAGTTTTTATGTCCGTTGCAGTTCTTTTGCAACATGTATATAATTATATCGTTATTAATTTCTTGAGATACGCGATTCCATATTATATTCCCTTTTAATCAAATTCTAAAAGTATGCTTGTTGACTCCGGTATCGCGTTAGGTAAAGACTTCGATGCTTAAAATGTTTAGGGAGAAATGGAATACTGGTGTGTATGTTTTCTTTAAAGTACCGAGACCAGCCATATACTGTATGTTTAAGTTCCAAAATTAATATCGTTTATGGACTTCACACGCGTTGCAGTATGCTCCTATTTTTTTTATGCTCAGGCACTAAGTAAAAGGAGATGCTTCATATTGCTTGACTAATTTTAAAAACTAAGTTATAAATGCAGACGCTCCCTCGGTGCGCTGCTCTGGTGCGCCGGCTCTTACACAGTGCCTGTCTGCCGTAAGCGTTACAATATACATACCCAACACTGCTTGTACCCATCTGTCATGCAAATAAAACACCTTGAATTGAATTGAATTGAGGGGAGAGGGGGGGAATACTAAAGCCAATACTGGCTCAATGGGCTTTGACGTGCTAATGCGTTGGTTTAACAGTCCGGGTGTGGCAGGCTTCCAATGTCAACTCGACTCGATTGGAAGACAATGAACGTATTTTAGCCCTTAATGAATTAATAGCAAACATGGTTTACATAAAATACATTTTTCCAAGAAAGTTTATAATAATACGATCTATAGTTGAAATCTGAGCCTACTTTAAAAATAAAGGAAAAGCATTTTCAGAGAGCAATCACGCTGTGTTTATGTAGAAAAAGCGATTAGGTTTATGAGCAATCTAATTACCTATTCGCTTAAAACGCTATATAAAATAAAGTTTATTTAGAGATGAATGATCAGTGTCGCAGTTTAAATAATGGGAGTCAGGAAACTAACACACAGCGCCACCGGATTTAATAACGCAATAAAAACGCTATAAAATAATGTGACTATGCACAGAAAAAGTTTACAGCACAGTACAATAATAAATGCTGACCATGACTTTAGAAGCATAAATTACCTTACACTCAATTTAAACACAAGCTGTCTTTCTGTATGAACCTCTAAGCTGGTTCATACAGAAAATGTAGAAATGCATTAGCCTGATTATGATTAAAAAACACATAATTAAACACATGTTTGTGATTTAAATCAGAACATGATTTAAATCAATATAAATGTTTATATTGTAATGCATACTGTCCAGCCTCCATTTCTCTATAAAAATTTACTCTGTTGCACACACACACACAATAGAAGCAGGAACCGCTGCCAGAAGGGAAGAAGGTGACTATTCATTGTTATCAAAAATGACTTAGAATCGATCATGTTGCGATATTTTGAAATATAAAAGTCAATTGATTGTCCATAATATCGCTATTCTATTTTTTCGAAGAAATGTTTGTTAAAAGAAAAGTCAAGCACCAGCTGGATTCGAACACACAACCTGTGCGTTGTTAGTCACGCACCTAGACCAGTAGGCTACAAGACAGCTCGCATGAACAGGCAGGCGAAACAGCCCTACACAGCCCTGTCGCAGCACACGAATATAATCATACCGTTATTAAATTCTTTAGATACGCGATTCCATATTATATTCCCTTTTAATCAAATTCTAAAAGTATGCTTGTTGACTCCAGTATCACGTTAGTTAAAGACTTCGGAGCTTAAAATGTTTAGGGAGAAATGAAATACTGGTGTGTATTTTTTATTTAAAGTACCGAGACCAGCCATATACTGTATGTTTATGTTCCAAAATTAATATCGTTTATGGCCTTCACACGCGTTACAGTATGCTCCTATTCTTTTTATGCTCAGCTACTAAGATTTCCCTTCAGTGGTAAAATTCCATATAAATATTCAATGCTAAAACAGGCACAGTAAAGACATTTACTGTAAATCTTTCTACGACCGACCAACGGACCACGAGTGCCCCTGTCGGTCAACCAATCACGTACCGCGGTATTTTGCATCATCGCGCGTCACGATGTGAGATGCCGTAGCCAATTACGTGTCTGTACCGCGCACTTTGAATGGCTGCATCTGTACAGTACTGTATTTATCTTTTGTTCTGTATGTCTTAAATGATAGGATGTTATGCTGAAACATCCTCACATAATTTTTCAATTGTCTTTATGTATGGGTCCGATTTGAACATGTGGTTATTGAGAAATTTTAATAAATCTGTTTGCATGGGTAAAAAAAAGTGAAGAACTTCTTCAACCAAAGAGGTATTTTAGATTTTGTATAATCTTTTTTTCTTTTGTAAACAGTAGTTATCCCAGTTGGTAGTGAACATCAAAAATTAATTGAGAGAAAAAAAACATTAGTTTTCATTTCAACTTTTTAAACTCTCCCCTTCTTTGGTTCTGTGTTGTAGATTCATTACTTATTTTAATGTCCATGTTCTAAGTGTAGCTACATGTTTTGTTTTTTGGGAGGGAAGGATATAAAGCATTATCATAAATGAAATCTTCCAGCAGTCACCCACTTCAGCAGCCCAACAGGTGTAATCATTTCAGAGCACTGATAGTATTCAATTTTATCAACTCAATTTACAATATAATCTGGTACATTTTTTTGCTAGACATGACTTCATTGTAAGGATATTCTACAGAGGTTTTTGCTTACAAACACAATGTATTTGAATGTGAATGTGGCTGTAAGCTCTTTTTGGGTCTACTGGTACATCTTATTTTGTACTCTCTACAGAGCTAGGTCTTTGAAGAAGTCTGGTGGTACATCATTCTGTACAGAGTTATGACTTCAAAGTCATAACGTCTGGTTTTCAACATCTTCATAAGAATAATGATGGATCTATATACAGTAAGCACCACAGAATAGTACTACTATATTTTGACATGTGTTGCTAAAAATTAGTGTTGAATTTCTGTACTAAATCAGATTTAAGAGAAGAGTCTTAAAACATTTCTACATTAGTAATGCAGTGTATGCAGTGGAATTTGCTGTGTGCACAGTGTATAATGCCAAATTCTGTTTAATAATAAATGACAAATGCATTCTAGAAGCTGTGCTGTTTTTACTGTGGACAATACCTTTATCTTTAGCAGTTTGGTTTTGTATTATATTAATTTGCTCAAAACCATTGTTGCAACTCAAAACAGACTTATTGTTTTTATTTTATTTGACAAGACAGGAACAAGAATCTGAACCACATCCTTGAGGCTTTTCTGTTAACAACACTAAGCAGTATAAGATCTGTTACACTGCAGCAGGGTACTGCAGACAACAGCCGAGAACTACAGGCTAGATCCTTCTGTATAGCGGCTGTGTGCTTCAGGCAGCTGTGGAGACTTATTAGCCAGAAGCCCAAATGCTTAAGCTCAAGGGTCTTTGGATATTTCCGAAAGGAATTAAGAGGAGCTCAGCTGAAGCTCTTCAACGACACCGAAGGCACAGCGAGGAAAGTGATGGTTGAGATGCTGTAGTCACAGTGATGGTTGAGACAGATGGTTGAAAAGAAAGTGGGGTCGGCTCTGGAAAACCAGTTGCTGTTTAGAGGCTTGACAGGCTGGAAGCATTATGAGGTTTCTTGGTTCAGAGGAAAAAGTCCACCTCAGAAACTTCTGTGGAGTAGTTTAGGCCTGTCATCCACATTAATTGATTGGTATTTATACTGCAAGCAAGGAAGTACAGGGAAAATACTTCCACTATGTTTCAGGAAAGAATCATGACATCAGCCAGTGTATTTACCTGCCATATAGATAATGCATCATTTTAACATCACATAGTATTTGCATATCAAGCAGGTCAGAAATGTACCTCACCTGCAGATTACGTCACTCCCTGATGAGGTATTATTTCTACTAAAGTCCTTCAAATTGTCTTAATGCATGTTTAGTTGAAGGCTGTTAAAGCATAAGTCATAGATGCCAATAAAACACATGCTGTTCTGCTGCAGAAAGAGTTAAACATAGCAGCATCATTAACTAAAGCACTTTTCTAATCTTTTAGGTAGGTAATTTTTTTCTGAACTAAACATATATTGTATAGAACTATATTGCCAGTGATTCACAGTGTCATTAAATATACATCTGTCATTGATAACAGAGCTTCTTCACCTACTGTATGTCCTTAGCTTTGTCTATATGTCATTTGTATTAATTTAAAAAGGAAACAGCATTTATTAAGCCTTAAGTGATCCTGAGAATATGAATATGAAAAGCAAAGGGAAATTTCCAGAAATACATTTACATTTTACTCGTGTGATTCAAGCCATTCTTCTGAGCATCTTCACGTGTCAAAACAGTATTTGTAAACAAGCAAACAAGACGTCTTGTAAATTAGTTAGGTCAAGATATGTAACATATATATATATAGTGTCTTTTGTTTGAGAAATAGTAGAATATAAACATGTCATATGAGGAAAAATATCTGTTTTCATTAGCCACTTAGTTTAGTGTGGAGCTGCAGAGAAACTGAACTACAACAAGGAGTCAAAGGACACATCTTGGATGCAATGCTAATCTTTGGACTGTGGAAGGAAACTGAAGAAAAAAAAAGATGCTGACCAGACTCCATTCAGAAGACACCCCAGGGTGAAAACAAATTGAAGATGCTAGAGCAGTGTGGCAGCAAGATGGTAGAAAAATGGAATGTTGCTGATGTGTTTTTTTTAATTTTTTGCATTTTAGTGGTGGCACACAGAGCTCACAAGTCTTACATTTAGTCTTTTTGGTTAAAAAGTAACATATCTTTCTGCAAATACTAGGGTATAGAAAATACAAACTCCAGCTCATGATCCAGCTTCCAGCTCTTGTAGCTATTGTTTTCTTTGTTTCTATTAACATTATATATTTCATGTTACAGCACAGAGCAAAGGGTTTCAACATTGTTAACAATATGTTATTAAAAAGCACTTTTAAATGTAAAGTTGTCTTGAAAATAATATTATTTAGTTGGATTTCATATACAGGTCAAAGATAATATTATATAATATAATGCATATATTCAGTAGATGTTTGCATAAATCTTATTGTGCTATTAGTCTTTCCTCTAACAAAAAATATTTGCACATATACAAATATACAAATTAGCATTGTTTTTTTCATTCTGGAAAGATTGAACATGAAGGAATGCTTATCATACATTTTCTTAATTTCTTTCGCTGTTTAAAATGATAGTGTTCTTTGATTATATATTGTATGTACATTGTCTATGTAATTTCATTTTTTATCAGTCTTCTGAGGTGTAGCTAACAATAAAAGTAATTAACTGATAGCTAGTTTGTAAGCATCTTTCATTTATTTAAATTCATTAATTCAATTCTCTTTACTTGAGGCAGTGCTTGGGGCAATGTTGGTGAAGTATCACTCATGCCTGTTAGCTACCACCCTTGGTGACATTTCCCATATGAAGCCAATGCTTAAAGCTTCTGTCTCTGTTGTCCATTGCCACGTTCATTTTTGTCTGCCTCTTTTTATTTGCTTTGTTCAAAATATTTCTCTGGATAATTCAGGAAGCAACATTCTGTGCTCGTTACAGACATCTAAACCATTTTAATCTCACCTGAAATGCAATGGTTTTCAATCTTTCTATTCCATTTACAATTCTTCCTTTTTGATGCCAAAAAGTCTTTGGGTTCTGCAGAGGCATTAGAGGCATTTTATTTGAAAGGTTTCCAAATTCTTTTTGATGGAAGTTTTTGCTGTTTCCTAGCACTCAGAACAATATAACAGGACATATAGGATATTCAATTTGGAGTTTCTTAACTTCGTCACCATGCTTAAGTTATAAACTATAAGCCATGCTTAAGTCATATCTCTCTATTATTGCCGTTTGTTGACTCCTTGATGCCATAGGATATGTTTCAGAGATGGAAGTGTTATACATTACCAGCATCATAAAAATGCTGCTTGAGCAGAATGGCCAAAGTGTAAATTTCAGTTCACTTAGCATTTAGCATTGTTCTCTGATGTCAGCATCTGTAGTTGAATAATGAATCTTATCAGCTGCCAGCCAGTGAATTTGTTGGTTGAAATTTATTTGCACTCTCACCTTTGCTAACTAATTACTGTAGCTGTTCTAATTGTATTTTAAATATAACTCACAATGATGTCACCAATGCCTGTCATATTTAGCCCTTGAGGTTTATAAAGAATGTGGATTTATCTTTCTGCATAACGTTTTCCTAACAGCTGAATTCTGTACTGGTACAAGCACATGATGACACAAGCACGGTCTGATCCATTGATATACTGCATCTATAAATCTGAATTGCTTAATCACCAAGTGAATTGTAGGAAACATTTGTTTTACTATCTAATATGTAATCTTTGACTCTCCAGTCTGTTTGGCTTTAAAATAGCTAATTGTGCTGAGGATCTCATCCAGCCATTTCCTGAAAAAAGCTGTTGTGCATTTTTCACTTTCTTATTAAAAAGAAATCTACAGGATGTAAACTGTTCATGTGTTTGTAATCCTTTCTGATCAAGACTAAAAATATTATTTTGTGAATTATGGTGTTAAATTGTATTGTACAATTTGTTTTTACATAACATATTCCTTGATTTAACCTTTTACACTTTTTACTATATATCCTTATATTCCATTTGCCTTTTGTATTGGAAAATAAAAATGTTCACTTAAATGGTTGTCAGGCCAATAGGCCCAAATCAAAAGAGAAAAGAATATTACAGTAGAGACCAAAAAATGATGGTCAAAGAATTTATTTTGGAGTGAATACAGGTACATTGCAATATTCCTTTCTATATACTGTAGGTTTTGGCCTTTCTCATATCCCCTTAACCTGCACTTCCAATTAATCATACATTCTTAAACGGAATATTCTTTCTTTCTTTTGTTTTATACAGTATTTTTATCCTTATATATTTCTTAATTGATTTATTTAACCACTTGAGCTTGTCTGACTCTGATTTACTTTCTCAGGGGATAAATCTGTTTCATGCTTCAGGCAGAGTATCTTTAAATTGTTATCATTCATTTTCTATGATTTGATATCTATCCTGTTCCATTCTACTTATATTCATCTCTGTCTCATTGCTTCATATTCTGCTTTCCTGAAATTGTAAACCTTTGTTATGGACTCTTTACAGTATACTTCAATGCGTACCGTATTAGGGATCACATTTCTCTAATGGTTGTCTCACCTGTTTTCCTCAGGCTAGCTTGATTGTATGAAAAGACAAAATCAATATAAGCATGCACTCTGTTTGGTGCTCTGAGAAACTGAGTAATAAATCAATTGTTAGTCTACTATTTCACCCAATAGGGAAATGTTTAGGAGTGTTTATTGGGGAATTACACTACGAAGTTTTGACTTAAGCCCTTTGACAAAGGTCCAACCCACTGGCTTTAGGATGAGGAAACTAAGACGCTCCTACTAAGAGAGGCGTTAAACAAAGTATGCTGTAACCGCAGGTGGAGATGGAGTGGAGGTGCAATGCAGAAAGAAAAATGCAAGCAAGAGCCAGAGGCTTCCTATGTTATTTAGGATTTTTTGAGGTAGTGACATCATAGAGAATTGAGTTAGCATCATAGTTCATCATAGAGAATTATGAGTTCAAGTAGCACAGTGAGGATGACCTTGGTGGCTGTCATGGGATGTCTCCTGAACTTCTGTTAAAAACTCAATTTTAAATTCAATATCTATATTAGGAAAATTACATTTTTCATAAGAACCATTCCTTACTTTGCAAAGACATTCTTGATGCCATGACATGAAACTTCAGTACAACCCATATCTGAACATTGTGTTCATTTCAGTGTTGTTTTATAAGATATATTCCTTGATAAATCTACCTGAAAACTATTTGTGATGTACAGTCCTACTTCTTCACCTGATGCTGAGTAAACTCTATAGTTGAATTTATGATCATCAGTCTCTGTTAGCTATGTATCTGTAATTCCAATTGTGTCATAATTGCATGATAGAGAACTGTAGGGTTCCATTATTTTCTGACTGGAATAGATATTTGATTCTTCTATTCCCCTTCATCCAACCATTTTTATCCTTTAATCATTCCTGTCCTCTTTTTAATCCAACTATTTTGCTAAATTATTAAATGATACAGAGATGACAATGAAATCCAATAAAGACATGTCCTGTTCAACATCAGAGAAAAAGTTAAAGAAAAAGTCTGACAAATTCCCTGAAACTCAGCTATAGCTGTAGATGCCACCATTTCAGATATTTTAAACAAAAGCAGCCGAATTTGCAGTCTCTCATGAGACAGCTGATACGGACAGAACCTCATGGATTAGTTTGACAACATGCTGATAACTATTTGGGTTACTAAATGGGAATTGTCAGAAACCAGAACCATCACTGATAAATTGCAGGACAATGTGGCCCAATTGAGAACAAACAGTGGCAGAAAACTGAGACTTGTAGGTTTAAAAAAGGGCAAAGTGAGGGATGAACCTAACAAATTATCCAGTCTAATCGATCAAATGGCTTCCATCTTTGGAGATAAGATCAATCAAGACAAAAAAAGCCCACCCTACTGTATTTACAACAGGAAAGACACCCTCAAATCCTGATTGTGCACTCCAATTTGTAAGCAGCTATGATACATTGATCACCAGGTTCAACGTGCAGCTATTATACTGAGCACCATGCTTTTCCCAGATTACAGGCAGCAATTTCAAGCTCAGATGAGATGAGACATGACACATATCCTAAAATGCCTTATTCAGATCTGAATTAGGTGTTTTCTGATTTATATTGCTTGCATTAGGTTCTGTCATTGGAGGAAGCACATGCTATTTAACATGTCCATGACCAGTAAAGATTTCACAATATGTTTGTAGTATACAAATGATAAATTAGCAAATGGCACAGATTAATGAGAGATAAAATACTGGTTGCAGTTTAACTATATCCTTAAGAGAAAAAAGTTTGTTTACATGAACTTTATCTTCAGGCCAAGAAATACTGTATTTGAATTCAAAATTACCTATTTGTTTGGTTATGTTGTACTATTGTTTACTACATTTCTGGGCTAGAATTTTGATATCCACATTGCTGTATTTAGGCTGTTTGTAGAATAGACTAGGAAAAGCAAAAAAAAAAGATGAAACATTTTTTGTGTTTCAGATATAGGCAGGTGGTGCAAAAGAAAATTTGGGGGTGAAATTAAAATCTAACTCTAAACTTCTAAAACATCAGCGGCTATTTCAGAAATTCCATTGGATCCTAATGAATGCAATAATAGGATGAAATACATCTAAAATATTTGGTGAGACTTGCCTTGCTGGGGAAATAAGACCCAAGCTCTAAGAATGGGCTGCTCAAACCACTTCCCCTAACCTTCTTTCCAAATAAACTCCATATGTTGAAAGTTAATTTGGAGTTAATGGCTGCCTTTAAACAACCCAGACAAAAATCCTTACAGAATCAAATTACAAAACCCTTATAAAACCTAACCAACTGCTTGGTAACTGCACTAACCTCACAAAAACATCACAAAGTGATGAAGAACTACATTGGATTTATCTAAGAAGTGTTCTGACAACATACATATCTACTCCATGAAACTGTTACATAAATAGCAGATATTCAGTCACTGAAAGGCTACAATACTTACATATGTTTTAGTATTGAAAAAAATAGTTTACAAGGGGATTCAATAATCCAGAACCTTAATCTTTAAAGACTTTGACAAAGGCAATCCTATAGACTTTGGTAGAATCCATAGTGACATATGAAGTCGAGAACACAAGAGGAAACTGTGTGGAGGTTTTTCTTGAAACTAAGAACATGAGGCATGATTTTAAGCAATACAAACAAACTGAACATGCCAAATTGTTGATAAAACTTTACTGGTGAAAACAAATATGGCTATGGTTATGGAAAACATACTGTATGTCAAGCTACAAAATATGTGAGGTATTTTAAGATCTTCGAGATTGAGTTGAAATCAGTATTGACAGATATCAGCATAATATAAAGGGCACTTTTGTAATTATATCTCAGCATAATATAAAGGGCACTGTTGCAACTGGATCTGCTGACAACCTTACAGCACGTGCACTAAAAAACATTTTGTAATAGCAGAGGATATTGATTTTGTCTGTGCCACTATGATACCTTATCAGAGAATATTACTGAAAAATGAATTAAATAGGAATCTCAGAAGTCTTCAGTATGGTTGGAATGACTCACCAGGCAAACTAGTTTGAATTCCTGAATTAATAATTACAGAGGGAGATATTTCTGGAAAATCCACAGAAGAGTTTAGGTGTGTTGTTTAGGACTGAATTCTTGAAGACAATGAACCATGGAGATTACTTTTAGTTTTTTTGTGTGAGATCATCTTTGATCTTTCTATAAAATGGTATTAGCCTTATTTGATATTTTCTTTGGTAGCCAAAGTGAGCAAGAATGCTCACCACACATCATAAATACATAGGATATACAGTTATAAAAGAGTCCAATTTAAATCAAGGGGTGTTACATTAATATTATTCAGTGTACTAGTTGCACATTGTTTATAATGTTATACAGTACACAATTATTGTAGCTAGTCTACTAAAATAATTACTGCTTTAATATCAAATTGACCATGAACATTCCCAGGATTACTAACAGAAAAGAGAATGGATTATCTTCCATTTGAACAGAAAATACTACAGGCGGACCTGATTTAAATCCTCAAAATGTCTTACTAAAGGCTTGACATTTTCAGAAAACAGTGGATTGTAAAACAGAAATCAAGTGGAAACTACAGATTCTTCAAGAAATGGTTCTGTATGAGGTTTTCAGATCATTTTGCTGCTAGAAACACAACAAAAAAATAAAAATGGCCTCGTCTGATTTCCATACTTTCTTACATAGTTATGACTTTGTATTTAACAAGTCTTTCAGAAACTGAGTATTAAGATTATTAATATACAAATGCAATATCTGGATCCCAAATGCAACTTTTCAGAAAGTGACTATGACTCTGAGAAAGAAGAATTTGTGCTTTATGCTTTGAATTAAAATGAAGAGACAAAAAAATAAAATTAATGGATGAATGCACATACAAGATAATGTACAAACTGTGCATTATTATCAGACTCTAGAGACTAAATTGGTAATTGCCTGGACATATAGTATTGCTGCACCAAATAAATTCAAAACTAGATTCCCAGAGGCCAAAAGCAACAATGAGGATGACATTAATAGGAATAAAATGAGATTTGAAGGTGAGATGAAGTCTTTAAAGTTGTAGAAGCTCCTGTAGGTGAATAAATGCAGACAGATACAGGAGTTCATGGAAGGTCTTCATTCAGATAAGAGCTGCATTTTCCCTACAATTTCTAAAAAAAAAAACATAACACAGATGCAACGATGCTAACTCAGTTGAATTTGATTTTGGACTATAGTATACTATACGCTTGAAGTAAATCCGAATCTATATTGATCTGCAATAGATATTTATAAATGATTTCAACAGTTTCAGTTTTTTGTATCAAAGAATTAGTGCTATGTTCATTGTTTTGAAGATCCTTTGAACTAAAGCTACATTTTCTTTATTAGATACTTCCTTATCAAATATCAAATTCTTCTGTTTCAAATAATAAACACAGGAAATTATTATGTAAAACAGACAAAGCTGATTTTTAAAGTGCAATATCAGTAAGATTTGTCATATTATATTGTGGTATTAAATGAGGCATGTAAGACTTTGCATTCCTTCAATATATGTAAGTCAGTTATATGGAATATAATATAAAAGGCATTCACATTTATTTTGAAAAATGTAAATAAACTATTTGTTTTTAGAGAAAAGGTATTTACTAGAGATATTTGAGTGAATCACCTTGCCCAAGGATACAACCAGCAGCATTCAAAGTAGTGTTTGAATCCACTACCCACTGTTCCAATGTCCATAGCTCTAAAAACAATACACTGGACTGCTGTAAGTAAAAAGCTGTCATAGCCCAGGGATACACACAGAAACAATATTATTTTTAAGGGAGTTAAGAAATGGAATTGGAGACTTTTATTTACATATACTGTATTACACTGGCTGTAAAATGAACCATAGTTATAGTCCTTAAAAATTCAGTTATATACTGTATACAGTAATTATTTACCATATCTTTACCTTTCCCACTTTTCTCAGTTTGCAAATTAAACAAATCATATTTGCATTTCTGCACTATATACTGATGAGATATACATCCCCATCCCATGTTTTCTTCTTATATACAAAACAAACAAAAACATAACCCCCGTTACAACTTTACAGTGTGCATGTTTAGACCAAAAGGGGAAAAGGTGATTGCCTTTTAATATCTCCATAGTTTAACATGCTATGATGTTGTATCAAATCTATTAGATTGCTAACTTTAAGCTGTTATGAAATGTAATAGAATACAGCTTAATTATTTGTGTTACTGTAGATATGTGTGTTGGGGTATATTTACAGTACATAACAAACTAGTTGTCTGATTAATAGCAAACTATTTTTAATAGCTTTTTGCTTTGTGTATAGTGCTCGGTGAGCAATATGTAACAACATGTAAAAACGTAAAAGTTTAAAATATAACTCTGATGATCATATAGGAGAGAATAAAGAACCATAGGCAAATCCCTTTGATCCACCAACCTAATAGCTTTTAACACCTCACAGAGTACAAGCCCAATTGGAGGAGAGTCACCTCCCTAACTGACAGCATTGCAAACCTCTATTCCTGTCACGGAGGCCGGAGGCTAGCTGTGGAGAGAGACCGGCAAGATGAGAAGACCCTATGCGAAGTGACAGGAATTGAGCAAATACGAGGCTTCACTCCAGGCTCAAGGTATGGGGCGGAGTCGGGCAACGAGACATAAGCCCTCAGGTAGCGGACATGGGGTGACCTGGTGAGGTGAGCCTCTCGACAACCGATCCCAATCGAGTGAGGAGGAAAGGTGGAGTGCCCTCTAGGGGTAGGAAGAGGGTCATCACAATTACATGCACACGGTAGGCGAAATACGTCGTTGTGTTATATCGAGTGACGACAGTGACCTGGCCAACTAGCCCAATTCTTGACAACACTGAACCATTTATGCACCATTCCTTGGGGAGTCAGCTAGTGACATGACACTGGCCCGAAACTGTGACACCAGTATCACAGACCTCAATTTGTGCTCTTGCAAAAGTGTTTACTAGTTGAGCCACTTGGATGGCCTGTTTTTCTTTTTTTAGTTTCATTTACTTTTTTGAAGTGTGAATTATTGGTATTTAATTTGGATCTATCACCCTTGTCAGGAACTGGAACACACTGGGTGTACACTCTTAGACATAGAAAACTCCTAATTCAATCCTAATATTACAAACTTCCTCAGTATTGAATCTAAAAAAGCAGATGCAAAGCAGAAACATTCCTGGCAAAGTATACCTCTCTTACCTGACTTTGGGAGACAGGAGAATAAATGATGGTGAGAAAAAACATTCCATTCTCTACACTGCAATATTCATTTATAATTCGATCTTTAGCTTTCAATGCACTTTTCACTTGTGCTCTTAATTCATTATACTCCTTTTCATCAACTGTATCCTGTTCATTTCATAAAGTGCTTAATTTTTTAAGAGTACATCCCATTTTTTTAATTGTTAAGTTGGCTCTGGTGCTTTGACGGGGATTCAGAAAGATTTTCATCATCTTTTGTAATTCTTCCGACTAACCAATGAACTGTTCCTGCTTTCATGTCTACAGTATGTACTTGTATCTGCAAGTTCAGTACATTGCAATGCTCCCTAAGGCACCCATAATGGCTCACCTTGAAAGCTTTTGGAATTGATTAGGGTGTTGAATACAGTCTAGTTTGATTGCTACAAAATATTTGGCAACTAGATGCTCTTCTTGTCAAGCAGTTAAAAATATGCCACTGGCATTCACTCAGACACTCATTTGATCAATGAGACTGCGCCATAAAACAGTGTTGTTGTCAGCAAGTGTTACAACACATTATGAGGCTAAGGAAACTACCACCATAATTTTGAGATAATCTTCAGTAAAGATTAATGGCGTTGTTAAACTAGATGTATTCAACTACTGTACATGTTCATTTCTGGATCACACAAAGATCACAATATTATGTAAACCAACCAGTACTAGAAACAGTACATCTGCAGAGGAAAGTAAAACATTCCTAATAATTGCTAAGAATAATTGCTTACACTTATATAGCGCTTTTCTGGACACTCCACTCAAAGCGCTTTGCAGGTAATGGGGTCTCCCCTCCACCACCACCAATGTGCAGCATCCACCTGGATGATGTGACGGCAGCCATAGTGTGCCAGAACACTCACTACACATCAGTTATCACTGGGGAGGAGAGCACAGTAATGAAGCCAATTCATAGATGGGGATTATTAGGAGGCCATGATTGATAAGGGCCAATGGGAAATTTGGCCAGGACACCGGGGTTACACCCCTACTGTTTTCGAGAAACGCCCTGGGATTTTTAATGACCACAGAGAGTCAGGACCTCGATTTTACGTCTCATACGAAGAACGGTGCCTGTTTACAGTATAGTGTCCCCATCACTATACTGGGGCAGTAGGACCCACATGGACTGCAGGGTGAGTGCCCCCTGCTGGCCCCACTAACACCTCTTCCAGCAGCAACCTTAATTTTTCCCAGGAGGTCTCCCATCCAGGTACTGACCAGTGTTATGATGGTGATACAGTGTTAATAAAACAGAAATCATGACTCATACCAAAGATACCCTTTGGTTTCAATGTGAAATGTATATTTTTTTATAATATTGGTAATATTTTTCCTGGTCTCGTTTATATATGTTCTTATTATTTTTCTTGTTTGTACTTGTCGAGGTTGTTTCTTCTACCTCTAGAAGATCTCTATTTTATTTTTAAAATCTCTATTTTAACTTTACTTTAATCTGTTTTCAATTGTTATTAGTTAATAATTTGTAAATATTCACAATTCTTCAAAAAGAACATCAACACACAGCTGCTGTTTAACAGTCATTGTCCAGAAATGATAACACTCCTGGGTGTTTTCACTTTGCATGATGTTGGGTTTTTTTTTTTACTTTTGAAACGTATGAGCAATTCCTCAGTACCTAACTTTCAGTTTCAAAATTCCTTGTTTTTTCTTAACATTTATTATTTTCAAATTATTTTATTATTCATTCTGTTATTTTACTGTGGACTCCAT
This sequence comes from Lepisosteus platostomus, assembly GCF_059453375.1. Taxonomy (NCBI): domain Eukaryota; kingdom Metazoa; phylum Chordata; class Actinopteri; order Semionotiformes; family Lepisosteidae; genus Lepisosteus; species Lepisosteus platostomus. The sequence goes on along the minus strand of NC_142618.1, from coordinate 48,330,566 downwards.
ACACCGACGTCACAATGTCTCACTGCCCAGTTACATTTTAAAATTATCCTGTCCCAATACATTTCTAGGGAATATATGGAGAATTTAGAACATTCATATTCCTGGACTTCCCCATGCACAGACTAATCTCAAGCATCTCAAGCATTTGTCTAGTGTAAACTAGAAGATGGCTTCACCAAAATCTTGGCCAGCCTAGCACCAGGTCACCCCACATCCGCTACCTGAGGGCATAGGTTTCTATACGGCACTCCAGAACTCTTTGCACTGGCGAGCCCAGGCTAACTCCCCATTCCGCTGCCTCGCATAGGGAATACAATACAAGTATTACAAGAATACAAGAATGAATTACTACATGTGGTGCCCCCTCATTATAATATAAACAAAGTAATATTAAAACTAAAAGAAAATAATAATAACAATATTGAATGTCTCCTCCAAATATTGAGATAATCTCTGCATAATCTCTGAAACGGCATTTATTTTAATTCACTGTCAAATCAAATGTGAAAAATAGGCTACTGCATTGGTTTAAGTTATTCATCTTGCTTGACATTTAAAAAAAACATGTGACACTAGCAATATAAAACAATTCACTAGATTTTTACTATGTCTTTGTGTCATTCAAAAAAAAGCATGTCCTGACATTTGTCTGGTTGCCACTGGTATTTGGATATTGGTGACAATAGATTTTGTCTCCTTAACTTTGAAAAAAATATCCCATGAGATCAAGCATTAATTGCCCAGTGGTTTACAAGTACATGGTATTTAGTGCCTGGCAAAAATGTAGAAAAGCTTGAAAGCTGTGTCATTTAAAATTATATAAGTTAAATGTAATAATTTCACATGCAGAGTTTTCTAAAGGATGTCATTTTAAGACTCAGGAAATCCATTGTATTAAAAAAGAACACAAAATGATCTTGCTCTTAGAAGACAGTTGACTCTGACAGAGGGAGTACAGCTTAAGACAAGATGAGGTGCAGTGTCAGGTAATTAAGACATTCTGTGAAGAAGAAAAGAAAAAAATAAGTACACACAAGCTTACAGATACGTTATGACATACTGACCTTGGTTTTCAGACAGACAGTTTTAACAAGTTATCAGACTGACCTGAATCTTAAATTGTGGAGAGAAGTCATTCTTTTCTTTGAGTGCATTATTGCGTCTAAACTGCGGCTGTATCTAGAACTGTTTGGTTGACGTGGAGACTATTTGCTTTATTGTTCTATGCTCCACATTCTAAATATCCTCCATAAACAAGATGGAATTCTAAATCAGTTAATGGCTTTCCCATTGCATAGCACTCATGTCCCATAGAAATTAATTTTGCTGTAATGCAATAACATTGCAATAAATACAAATTAAATTCTTTAAGGTAACAATTTTGACATTTACATTCCTATTTAAAAACGTCAAATGTATTGCATTTTTAAACCAACCCTGTGGCAGTCTTATTCAGCCAATGCGCTTGACTTTTAAATTTGGATTATGGTTGAGCCAAATTCTTATCTCTTATTTCAGGAGCATGAATAAAGTGGATGATGGTTCCTTGAGAACAAAAACACTGCAGGATTGACAATAAGAGAATAGTTATGTAGGTGTATTCGGACCTGGTTTCACATGTACATAAAGTATTTTTAAGTACTGGGCTGAGGGGCTACATGCATTTCTGCTGTAAAGTTGGTGTGATTTAACTATAAATTACTTAAGTTAAGCACCTAAACACATATTATCATTATCACTATTAAAACAGAAAATATCTACCCTGTATAGGTAGTGTGGTCTAAAAGGAAAAAAAAAGACACATGGCAATGATCAACAGTAAAAACACATCAAAGCTTTGCTTGTCAATTATTAACAAAGTAAATCTGTGAATATACTGAAAAAATGTATCAACATACAGTATTGACCGAAAATGGTAAATGTTCATTCACATTTATATTTGTACATTTCTTTACTACATATCTATGACATATAATGGATATTTTATTCACATTCATTTCTGCAACTTTGATTGTTCAGATTTCAGTGTGAAGAGAAAAACATACTTCAATCTTAAACTCCTGAGAATAATTATGGCAAATCGAGCAGTATGTAAAACTTCATACCTATTTTTATTAATTTTCTTTTTATGAAAATTCAACACAAAAAAGCATGTGAATTGTTAACGGCATTTCAAATAACGAAAGCTAACATTGAAACTACAAAGAAGCGATATGAAGAAACATTTCAAAACGTAGAAAGCCAAGAGGAAGGCATCATACAACCCATTTTATATTACTGTAAGTGTACGCATCACATTTCACTAACTAGTATAGGTGAGAGCTAGCACAGAGCCTATGGAGTGGCACAAGAAACGTGCAATACAGTTCATCGCATTTTACTTTGTGCGTTGTTCACTATTGTGTTTGCTCTTACTTTTTGTAAGAATATCTGTGGCTTAGACTTTATCATGAACCCTAAATGTGTGAAGAAAATGAAAAGTGTGAGTGTGTGTAATTACAAAAAAAAGCAAATGAAGAGGTACAGTACCATACTTAGGCCTGATTAATGATGTCTTACTAGGTAAGCAGTGTTTTTTATTACTAAGAAACACAGTATGAATGTTAGTTATTATTGTTAAAAAAATATTAGTCATTTTTGGTAAAAAAAAGTTAAAGTTGGGGTGACATATTTGGGGTCTGGAACAAATTATATTTTTTCCCTTTAAGAAATAATGGAAAGAGGTGTTTTTTTATGAATTTTCACTATACCAAAGCCAAAGCAAAAAAGAGGATATTCTGCCCTGTAGCCAGTTTACCTACAGTAAAGGATTGGTTGTGCTCATGTGGTCCTTAATGATTAATGATTAATGATTAAAGTATAAACATACACAAAAATGTTACCACAGTATGTACGTTATATAATGGTGGCCTCAGCTTTTAAATGTACATATAGTACAAAGTACCCAGAATTAACTTACGATTCATTCATATTACAGAGACTTGCTTTGACAACAATATGTAGACAATTCCACCACAAAAAAATATTAGTGGGTAGGTAAAAGTTACTAAAGTTGTGTGTAAAACAAAACATACACCTTAACCTGACTTTGGACTTCATCCATATCTCTACAACAATACAGCACTGTTCATTGTCTTGCTAGGTCTGTCTTTAGAGAGAATATTTGGAGTTTTACAAAGCAGGGACAGTTGTCTTATCAGAAGTGAGCTGGTGGTACAATACAAGATGCACCAGGAAAACATGTGTCTGTTGTGAGCAATGTCCAACACAACATAAATAATCTTTGTGTGCCTTGACCAAGCAGTCTGGTGCTGTCTGTGTGATAGCACCACAATGTAGCTGAAGAGAGCCCATCTTTGTGATCTCTGCCACAAAATGACCTAATGGTCTTTTCATGTGGGATAGTAAGCGAGAGTTTGTCTTTTGAATATTTACTGTATCTTCCCATGGACACTGACAATGATGGATGTCTACTGCTGGTGGCTGCCATAGACACATACAGTATGGACCTGATCTAAAGGTCACAGGGCATGGTCAATCACACAAGGGTAGACCCACCAATAACTGATCAGCAGTTTGAATACCAAAGCTATACATGATGGCATTTCAGCCAGTCACCAACCTATGATGTTGTACAGTACTTTAAAACTGCAACCCAAGTCATTTTTCACCAGTTTACTCAGTAGCTCTTTCAATCTCTCTGGCAAACTGATTTTTACAACCATGTACCTGAAGACAGTGCAAGTCAGGACTTGTATCCAAGTAGCCAGGCTGAGAGAGTGAGTCAGTAAAAGTACAGACCAAGTCCAAGACGTTCTTTCTAAACCTAAAGAAATCTTGTGTTCACTAACCCACTGTTATTTTCACCTGATCAACAAAAATAGTTGGAAGACAACCTGTGCATGGACTATTTTAAAGACTGAAGTCAACTAGAAGCACTTCTAGCCAACACATGGCTAGACACTCTCTACTGTCTGCACTGGGTCCCTCCCAGCACAGAGAAGCTGCCATAGACAAACCCAGCCCAGCTCCCCGAACGTCATCATTCTAATCCTCGAGAGTTTCCAAACGCATGTTGGATATTTAGTTCATGATCCACCATTGGGTTGGTCATGTAATTTCAATGTCAGACTCCATGTATCTGTTTAAACAGACAAATAAATTCTGGATCCCGAGATTAAGTTTATACAGATTAGTTTTATTGCATGCAAGGAACAATAAAACCGAAGTATTGTTCGAAATTCCGGTACAAAACTTCCAGTTTATATAGCACTTTTCAGCCGCTTCTGACGTAGCTCGTTACCATGGTAACGGGGAAAGGTCACGGTGTTCGGACAGTCCACCAGGCTTTGACCACTCTTAATGGTCAGTTTTAGGTTTCCTTCCTTGGGGGGGGTGGGGAGGGGTTGGTTCTAGCTGGCATCTGGAATCCTTAGTTATCCCCCTTTCCTGCCATAACTCTAAGCCTGACATGTCTTGTGTTACAAGAGGTCCAGTCCTTGTGCAGAAAGGAATCAGTAAACCCCTTATTCACATCTTATATCTTTCTTCATATCTAAAGAAGGTTCTATTCCAACACCTAAGGTAGTCACAACAAAGGAGGACAGATGATGTTTTTCAAAGATATTATAAAAACAAACATGAAGACATTTTACATGAATATCAACTCCTGAAAGGTTATGTCTGAGAAGGAGCCAAGTAGTTTTACTTCCACTGTCCTATGGTTATTCCTCAAGATATATTTGATATATATTTCATTTGCTTTTATTTTTTAAAAGGTCATATTGAATTTGTACCAATTTCTGTGTTTCAGAACTACCTTCACTCAGGTATGTTGCATGAACATACATTGTGGAAGTATCCAGTTGTGTCAGGTAGCCAGTGATAATCACTGCTTGAGAGGATCCAGCTGAGAGAAACAGAACCTAGACAAATAAGCTAAAAGCTAAAGGCCAAATCTGTTAAGATATCACTTGATGGCAGACAGCAGGAGAAAGGCAAAGAGACAGACATTCAAACCAAACTGAATCGCCACTGCAGGAAGAAGCAAATGTCCTAGAGTGGCCATAAGAAAACATAACATAATAACAGTGCAGTGGCACAGTCTCCCTCTGTCTGCTCTAGCCAGCATGATACAATGTCTTTCTCATCATGTAAAACTATGTAAAGGTCTGTACACTGAAGAAAGAACCATCACCATTGTACCAAGTAAGGTATTTTTTGACACACAGGACTGACAGAAGAAACAAGTTAAATAAAAGTCAAAACAAGCAAGCTGATCAATTAAGGCAGGGACAGGCAATTCTGGTCCTGGCTTGCCTGTTCTTCTGAGTTTAAGAGTTTAGTTGAAGTTGTTGTTGAATTGTTCCCTGCTTCCCTTTAAAAAGACAGTCAGGAGTCTGTCTCAGAAGTAAAAAAAAAGTTTATATTTCAAGTGCACGGGAGCAAAAAAACACAGACATGCTTTTTCTCTAGGTAATTTAACTAGAACAGTCCTTAAATACTTTTCTGTTATCTATTACACTTCTCTGTCCTTACAAGATTGGCAGTGTTCTGAAATCACACACACATCTTCCTACCTCCCTATTTTCTAAAGAGAACTTATTTTAATACAATTGCTTACTTACAGTAGGTTCGTAGCACACATTCCTATATAACGGTATAGAATTACACAGTAGACCTTGTGTCCAGCATTCTTCCAATTCAGTCTAGTTCAAACCAGTTCTGAATGTCTGAATGTCTTATAAAATATTACATCTTCTGCAGGAAAAAAAAAAGAACGTTTTTTTTATATTTATTGATGGGCTTTATACAAATTAAACATACAATATTGTTCTTATCAAAAGGTGATATAATCAATTTAGCATTGAAATATATTTTAATTTTTTATTCAGATGTATTTTTAAATTAAAATTTTGACAGGTTTTTGATGGTTTTGGCTTAATGCAGACTATATGTGCATTACTGGAATGAATATCATTATGTTAGTATTAAGACAATTTTTGTGTGATTTTATAATGTACGGTGCATTTTCCCAGTGGTGTAATTCAAGTGAAGAGGTGAGTAATAATAGTGAATAAAAGTGAATAATACTGAGCTTAATATTAAACAAGTCTTTCGTTGTATTAGCATCGTTAATATTGAGGTATGCAACTACTACAGAAGTTAAATCATACATTTATGGTTATGTTTCTCCTTGTTATTTAAACATATTTTTTCTCTGCTTTGGGTTTGGATTTAAATTCAAAATGTAGACATGTTTTGTAAAAGTTGCTAGTGACAGGTAAAATACAAACTGTACAGTACCTGCATTATTAGTGTGAAAAAAGAGGCAAGAATATATTTCTGTCAATATTAACATAAGCTCATCAATTTTATAATATGCTAAAGTTGAAAACCGTGGTGATCCTGTAGTCTTATGACAAATGTTAATCAGCCTGCCTAATTGGAGAAACACTGTGATTTTGTTTTATATGTGAATTGGTTTTATTTTAAAACTTATATAATGTTACATCACTCATGTGGCATTTACTTTTGTTTCCTAGAGACTATAGCCATATCTTACTAATCATAAGATTTTAAAGTAAAAGTTGTATTAGTAACTTAAACCATGTGACATGGAAATATTTTCACATAGAAAATGTAGGACAGAAGGAAAAGAAACTGATCAAGATGTACTGTAGTTTGAACTCATAACATGACTTTCATTACAAAAGATAAATCTGCCTTTTTTCTGAAGTCAGGAGTTCAGGAAGGACTTGGACTCTGAAATGCAATTTTAATTGTGGTCAAATTAAAAGGCAAACTTACAGCAACAACCCGTATCACTGTGTGACATACCACTGATTCTAGACATATATCAAGTATTGAGCTCACAACGGTTTTCTCTTCTAACATAAACCTTGGTAGATCAGTTCCTTATGCATAAAGAACTTGACATTTCATGTTTTATGCATGCAAATAATTTTGTTCCTAATATCTACTATTAGAACCCTAGTGACTGCACAGGATGTGAAAGAGACTGCTCTTTTTTGCTTCTACTTCCATATTAGAACTGAGCTTGGTAAGTGGCATCCTTCAGCATTATTAGAAAGGGATCCCTAGCCTGACTTCATTAGTGCTATCCAAAATAGAAAGGTGCTTCTCAAGAGTAATAGGGAGAAGGGGGTGTTATTATCAGGCATAATAAGTGATCATTTGCACTTCAGTAACTGAGGCTCTCCTTGCCCGACTAGCGCTGACAATGTAGTAAATTAGTGACATACAGTATGAAAGCAGCTGAGCCCCCTGTCTTAAAGATTTAGACAATGAGAATATATGGCTGAGTAAAAGAGGGAAGATCACAAAACATTTCACAGAAAAAAAAATGCACAGAAATAAAATGCCTTTAGATAGTATATTGGAAGAGAGAACACGACTGAACTCTTTCTCAATTGAAATAACTTTTAGTAATAATACAATAATAATTCAAAATTACATTAACAACACAAACATAGAAGCTATTGTTTAAATTTTTATTTTACACAGACTGAGTCCACAAATCTAGGACTTTTAGATTCTATACAGTAGCCATCCACACTTAAAGGGGAACTGCAACACTATTTATATATTGGGATTAGAAAGAATTGGTATTGATGAAAGTAAAATGTATGTGGTAATGTGTAAAACCACCAATTTACATCACAAAATAGACAAAATTTCTAGGTATGGACAGCACCATGTTGTCGCCATTGTCTGCGATTCAGAATGAGGCAACAAAACTTCCTGTGACGTGAATTGGCACTATTACAGTGTAAATAAAATGGAATAAAAGAGAATACATCTCTTTTAATCCAATAGAAAAAATTGTTCTTAGTTGTAAAGCCATATTTAATGCACTTCTTAAATTAGGTCTTAAACATAATTAAGGATCACTTAAATTGTGAATAAAGATTTTTTTCTATTTTTCTATCAAGCCCTGACATCACCCTCTCATTGTGTTCTCCTTTTATTGATTGCTTTTTATGTGCAAAAATGGTAGAAATGCAACCTGGTTTGAGAAGACGTTTTGGTTCAGTATTTGAAAAAATATTTTGTATTATGAACTTTCAGGCTTCAAAACTCCAAAGCAGAGTGAATTTCAATACACATGTCCTAACCCAAGTTATCAATATTTGAAAACAATCTATTTCTATTGCAATAAAGCACATGGTTTAGACCCAAAAATGTTTTTACCATTGCATTAATTTTTTTATGTTATATAACCGAAACATACAATACAACATGTTTTTAGATACTTTAACTAGACTGCCGAATGAGTGAAATTGAGTTGAATTCAACATATCAACTTGATGACAAATACTACTTACTTGTTAACTCTGCATGCAGATCACGTTGGAACATTTCTGCGGTGTACAGTCTGTACTTATACGTTCTTACATCGCATTACATTAGTTATTACAGTGACTAGTGAGTAGGAAGGGCCTGTTACCTAGATTCAATAATCGGTCTGCGAAATTGGGACTGCGTTAAAGATGGGCCAAAACGACTGCAAATTAACAGAGACATTTCCTTTGCAGTGTATTTTACACAAATTCATTTTGATCTGGGATGTTAGTTAGGAATCGCTGATTATCAATTTTTAAGACTTTAACTGGGCCACGTAAGGACATTTCCTTTCACCTTAAGTCACTCCAGTGCAGATTTAGCTTTATACATTCAGTCATTTGTCTGCTGGTGAAAAGGTGATATTTTCATGATAGTTTTATGTCTTTAGCAGAATGAAGGAACTTTTCCTATCAGGACATTCCTGCATTTTGCTCTATCCATTTCCGGTGAATCTTGAAAAATGTTATAGTCCCTGCTGATGAGAAGCAGCCTCATAACACAACGCTGACTCAACAATGCTTGACAGTAGAGATATTGTGACTAGATGAATGTGCTGCTGTATTGGGTTTGTCAAGACATGTTCTTGCAGGTTTCACATTGTCATCACATTATCATACAGCCTTTAATAAATGTGTTTAGATTTATATTGTTACAGCTGTAGGTGACTACTGAAATGTTTCTGAGAATCTAGATACAATGGGCAACACGAGGCTACTGTCAACATTTCTAGCTTCAAAGCAAAGGGATGATTGGCTAAGACGCAGTCATCAAAGCAATCATAAAATCTACCTTGGTTTTTCAATAATTAAGTTCTGGGTAGATGATTAAGTATAAGAAGATGATAAAGAAGAGAGGGTGGAGAGGGTAAAAGGAAGAGGAAGTGGAAGAGCTTATTGCTCCAGATAACCTGGAAAGACCAGATTGGAACTAAGTATTTGAACCTAAATCAGCAGAATATGACCTACATTTAAACCTCAATCTCAGTAAACTTGGATGCTACAAAATGAATGAGTACCTATTCTAAAAATTCTCCCTATTCTAAAAATGCATTCACTAACCAGGAGAGGTATTATTTTTTACCAAGGGATACTTCATACAAGAAATCAGAGATTCCTAAAAAAGCAGAATGGCAGGCTCTCCTAACAAGGTTCAAATATTTAACTCAAATATGGTCTTTATGGATAATCTGGACAAAGAGCTCTCATCTGGCACTTTCTTCTTCCACTATGTCCACCTTTCTCCTCTCCCCCACACTGTCTGTCTGCCTGCCTTTATATTTTGTGCTCCTGGGCTGTTGCTGGCACATAATCATGTATCCAAAATTTTATTAACCAAGGTAAACCCGATGATTCCTTTGATCGGTGTGTCTCGGACCAATAAGCACGCAGTTCCTTTCTTGCTTTGCAGCTTCTGCACCTTCTTAAGAATGGTAAATGATGAAATAGCTAGGTGTTAATTATTGTTTTAGTATACTTAAGATATTTCTACAATCAGTTCTGACAGTCTAACCAAAACAATATTAAATCTTGATATTGCTCTCACTAAATGAGAAAGGCATACCCCATCAATTTCTGATCATACAGACTCTGTAGTAACTAAAGATTATGCAGCAAGGAAAACTGTTGCAAAAAAGATTCTTCCCAGAAATACTGATCCATTGGCATGTGAAATTTCAATTTTTCATTATCTTATGAAGACTTTTGATTACAGTACACTTCTCACATAACCATTTGATTCACTTTCAGGAAATGTCCTGGGTATAACATACTGTAGTATCTTGAAATTTTATTTAAAGAAGAGTTTAGATCACTTAAGATTTCACAATAGATAAAATATAGATCACTTATAATATAGTGTGAGTTACATATTCAATTTCACAAGGTATCAGTAATGTTCTAAATAACCCCACACCTTAAATTTTTATTGTTGTATATTAGTCTTACCCAATATTCTGTTACTTTAAGATCTCAAATGAAATGAAAAAGTGGACTTTATATTTTTCTTGAGAAGCAGAATTTGAAACAGGATCTTGAAAAATATTTTTCAATGATACTAAAAGAGGGAGAGTGACAAGCACAGAAACAATAGGGGAGATACAAAAACATTTAAACAAAAGAATGAGTAAGGCTGATATTTGCCAAGTTAAACTGAACATTAAAATAACGTAACACATGCGTGATTCTGAGCTGCAGAAAATTATATGTGAAAGGGATCTTTATGTTCATGTATTTTCTTCTATATCATCATCAAGACAATTTGGAGACAAAATAAAGAAATCAAACTGTAAATGTAGGGATATAGCAAAAAGAAGTGTAGAAATTAAATCCATGGAGGTTAAGATCTACATTATACTAGTAAGAACTCATATAGAATACTGAATTCAAAGAAGAGCAGCCACAATTTTGTCTGGTCTCAAGGACATGCCATATACAGACAGGTTGATGGACCTAAATCACTTCAGTCTAGAACAGAGGAAAGTGGCCACAAATAGTTGAAAACAAAAAAACGAAGTAATATTTCCTTATATGTAAAAAATGTCTAAATGTTGGATTACCTGGTTTATATTATGTCTTTTTGTGTTCAATTATTAAAGAATAACCAAAAAGAATAATCGTGTAACTTTGAGAGTTTGTCCTTCAAACTACTCATGGCATTAGTAGGGCACCAATGTGAAAACAGAAATCACTTTGAACAGCCAAGAAAATACAGACCTTGTTCAAAAAGACCTTGAGATAACTTTAATTAGAATCTGAAAAGAATATCAAAGATCTTTCTTTTGATTTTCTTTTTAGCTGGGAGTCTTAAAACTGGAACATTATTAAAGTCAAGAGCCTTTCGGAACTGCCGCTTCACTAAACCCAGCTATATGGTAATTTTAGATTTTCCATCAAGGCCAGAATCTCATATGGTTGGCCAGGAATCCATTGGGTTGTTTCTGCTGTTATTATATATATGTATAATGTTCAGGTTGAGAATACAAGGAACAAACAAAAAGAATGGCTTTTAAAATTGCAGAATTTAATTAAACATTAATCAAAATAAATGTTTTATTTTACATTTTTTAATATATTATGTATATTTTTACTTAAAACAACACATACAGATTCATGAAACTTTGAAGGAAAAGCAAAATAAAAATGGATGTATAGAACACAACACCATCAGTACATATATTGTTACTATTTCAATATGAATTCAGTCACAAATATTAGCATGCAAATATCTAGACAGTTTTGGTTTTGGGAGATAAGTGTGGTATCCCAAGAAAATGCACACAATACTCCGGGCCTGTGAATGTTTCTTGGTTTGGCATACATACAAAATATAATTTTCCTAGTGAAATTACTTTTGATTAAATTAATTGTAGCCAAGAGCTAGTAAAGGTATGAAGAAACATGGGACAAACGATGTACTGTACCTACGTAACTAGAATCTTACAATGTAATTCAAAAGTGCTCCCTGTTGTCTCAAAGCTAAAATAACAAAAGCTAATAACAAAGCAATGGTTCTGGTCTGGGTTTGGGCAATATAGTGCATTTTCCTTCAAATTACTAGACAATAATATTTGAAATCAACACAATGCAAATCATCTTTGAAGTGTTTGTGTTAGGAATTAGTTGTGTTGCATTGTGTTTGTGACTGAGATACAAGACGAATGCTAGAAACATGAGATTACATTATCAACATGCTTCCTTTGTAACACTAATTATTGCATTCTAGCAGTCATGCACCCAGGCCTGAACAATGGTAACAGACTGGTAACTTGTATTGTAAGTTTTAACATGTAGAAGAGAGTACGCTTCTTGAAATGTTTCATTTCTTGAGGAAAGAGTTTTGACATCCATCTGATGCATGAAGACATTCTTTAAGTCATCTTTCATTTTCCGCTAGTGAAGTTACTATAAAAATGGGTCCGTCCTGGGTTGTTTTTTTTTCACAGTCTACAGTCTTTTTGTTACTGTGAACCTTTATTCAACTCATTTTTGTTGCTGGTTTCTTTTTTCTTCCTCCATTTTACTGTATCTAGAGCTAAGATGTTATTGCTAGACTTAGTTTACCTCACTATCCCGAGAACGCACTGAAAACCACTACTTTCAACAAACTATACTGGTAGGTGCTTTTGACAAACAGCTAATACTGGTAATAATAGAATAAAGATTTCTAAATGTGTAGAAATGTCCTCAGCTGATATTTTATAACAGATTGTAGCTGACATTGTATGGTGACGTACTGTATAAATATCAGTATTTATACAAGTCTGAATCTGCAATGAATGTAATATAATACTTAAATTAACTAAATGACAAAGACGATTTATCAATAAGATATTAATTGCTATAAAATTGCAGTATGTCTAATTTTCCTTTTTTAATCAGATTATAACCTATCTTCTATTTATGTTTAACAAAGACTGTATTACTGTTAAACTTACCACCTGTACGTTTGCTAGACTTTCACTTCAATGTATGTAAGCTTATATTTCTGGTGAGCAGAAAAAAAAAACTTCCAGAAATCCACAAATTCATATGATTGTTGTCCTAGGCCTAAACATTTTTTGTGAATATTTTATTTGCATTTTGTCAACTGAACAAACAACAAAATAAAACAAAAATGCACACAAAATAAACAAGGAGAAAAGAATGGTAAATCAAATAAGATTTAAAGATTAGAGAAAGCTTCTCTCCACATTGTAAGCATTTTTGCAGTAAGATTAATCCAATCATACTTTACATAAAACTTTCTGCAAAAGAATGCAACCAAGTGTGATTTAAGGTCTCTACCCAACCTCATAAATACAAAACATTGTGCTGAAATACATTTTTTGATTATAGTGCAACGAGTTATGAAAGTACTTCATGGCTCTATTTCCTTTTCTTTATAAAGAAGATTATCCTGCATTGAAACCATGAAGTTCATATCATCTAGTCAATTCGTAGGGGCAGCAGTGATACAAAGGAATGTATCACATTAATACAAAGCAGCAGACCTGAACTATAGTAAACATTGCATCCTTCTTTTATGGTTTTACTGTATTAATGAATAAAATAACATATAGTACATATACACCCTCTGGAAATGTAAGATACATTCAAAAATGTTTCTATTTCTCAAAAAACAGTGGCTTCATTTAAAAAAAGAATACATTTTTACTTTCACTTATAGGATAAAAATATTTGAATCAATTATCAATTCTTACTTTCAATATATGAGAACATGTTGAAGAAATATTTTTAAGGGGGGGGGGGCAGAAGTCCTTTAATTTCAGTTGAAAAAGACAGTTCATCACTTATGCATATTGAAATGAAAAATGATGTTACCAGAAATGAAGACAGCTACGTTGCTTGTTTTTTCAATCTTTTATTTTTAAAAAGGATGAGGAATGCAAAAATAGTTTTAAAAGGTACGGTACAGATCCTTATGAAATATTAAAATTTGTGCTATTGATGTACAGATCCAGCCATTCAAAATGTGCAACATATGTTGTGCTAAAATGCATGAATGAATGACCATGGAAGACTTGTGAACTGGAGTTAGAGATGACACATTGAGTCTTCTTTTCAGCTTGGAAATTAACCTTTACAGCGATCCTTTTGTCAATATTTATTATTTTTTACATAGCTGGATGCATAAAAATAGATTGAATTAATAACTGGAGTAAGAAAATAAATTTTACACATACTTTGAAACCATACGGCTTTGGATCAGCTGGAGGCGAGACCCAGCTGTGGGGAGGGGCAGTATTTTGATTTTCCTGTGCGAACCGTAGTCGCTACAATAATATAATGATTCCCTGAGGCATATCGTTTTGGAATTATAAAAAATAAACCTTTGTTGAGTTTGCAGGAGAGACAAAAGGTACCTTCTGATACGTCATGTACTGCTTGCAAAGTAGCTGCTTTTGACAAACAGCTAATTTTGCTTGAAGAATTTAAAATCTGTGTGTACTGTAGCTTTATTTAAATGAGCATAAAGTAACCTTGCTCTTACAAGCGGCTCTGTTAAGCAGTTTGTGTTAACACATCCCACCCTTTTGAATGAGTTTTAATCTCATTTGAGCAGAGTGATGGAGAGTGAAATAAATGACCTCCGGCACTTTTCCTTCCCCCTTTGTGCGAGGTGATAATGCAGAAAACGTTTTTTTTATTTTACTGGGAGTGTGAACATAAAGTGAGCACCGGGGCGCACAGTGAGATTAACACAGTGTGATTCCTGAGATGGATAATTTTAGTAAATATATTGACTAATGTGTTGCTTTCACGAGGCAAGATAAAATTGTATCCAGCTGTGAATCAGCTAAGTGACCTTGCCCCCTTGAATTTTTTTGGGAAAGGGGTTTAGTGGGCAATGTTACTCACAGTATAGTGACCATTGAGTGTTAATTTTAATACACTGTACAGTATAATAGTATAAAGCAGTATAACAGTATAACAGTAAATTTATTTTTTAAAATTAAAAATGATTTAAATGTATTTCAATTAAACTATTAAAATGTAAATGATTAAACGATTAAAATCTTTCCATGTGTAAAGCCATTAGAAAGTACAATAAGCCTCTGTCTTGTTAACGATGGTTTCAAATATAAAACTGATTGATAAGAAAACTATGTTAAATGAGAATTAAAAAGGTTTGAAGTTAAAATAAATTATTTACATTCCATTATTACATTTTAAAGGCAGACGGACACCCTCAGTGTAAACCTGCAATACGGTCTTGATGTACTACTGAACACCTTGCCTCCACTCAGGTCTGCCTCTTTGACAGAGCTCAGTGGGTTGTGTCCTATCTCCTTAGCAACCTGCTGATTGCTGATTGCTTCACACATCAGGAAGAGTTGAAAAGGAATGGAAGTTTATCTCTACAATATGCATGTTGTGTTTAGGAAATCAAAATGTTTAATTAAAAGTTAAAAATACATCTTACACAAAGATTCTAAGATGATCGTGCATAAACAGTGTCAATAACGAAACCAATAAATAACTATCTAACATAGTTTTTTAATGGATTTTAAAGTCATGCAATTTTAGGTAGGGACACTCTATTTCTTATTCTTAATTTTATTTAAATTTAAAACAATCAGTTGCCCATCGTGCCAAACAAAATAATGTTACATTTTTATGTTTTTAAAGGACTTCAGAAGGCTATGACTGAAAAAATATAGCATAAAGCCTTCTCGCGTTATAAAAGTCACTTGCACCTGGGATTCGCTTTATTCAAACTAAGGTTTCTAAACGTGCAACCAGGTATTATACATTGTTTAAATAAAAGCTGTGAAATTTTTCACAAAATGTAATCTTTAAAACTGTAGGTTGCAGGCTTTGTGTCATTTGCTCACAAAGTTATTGACAACTGTAACATCGTGTCTTATGAAAATGCGTTTTAATAAGTGAAGGTTATGAAAACCGAAGAAAAAAATGACTGAAAAAGATACAAGAAGCTTGAAATTATTATAATTAAATTAATACTGTTAATAATGAAAAGACACATTATTATAATTTCAGTGGTATTTTTAATAACTCTTTGTTATTCTGAATTCTAATTACAATATATACAATTTCGTATTAAGTCTTAAGGCATCTCTTAAATTGCCCAGCTGAATAAAGTGTTTTGAATTAAACTGGTTGAAATGGCTTATATTCCAACTGTTGAAAGTGTTCACATTTGCTAATTCACATTTGTATTTCATTTTTAATCTAACTTGAAATTGAATATGTTATAATAAATAAAAAAATTAATATAGTGTACATGATATGTACTATTTTCAGTTACAAAAGCTTAACCCCTTTCTTTCAAATTTTTATTTTAAAGGCAATTTAGTCAACATTCATATTTAGGGAAATGCAGAGTATAGAACCATATATGCAAGAAAAAAAAAAGTGAAGATAGCTTTGAAATATCACTTTTCCTGAATTTCATTTCTGTCCTAGAACACAACCATGCCATCAGACATCTTCTATGTTTTCTAAAAATTCTAACCCTAACCCTAGCTAAGGGTTTGGGCAGGTTATGGTTAAGATTGTCTCCGCAGAATCGATGCAACCTTCCACTGATTTGAGTGGAAAATATAGCTCAGGTCTTCAAGAAATTAGCTTTAAATCACTCAAGAACCTTGCCAAACCAAAGAAAATGTATCAACTATGGTACAATTTTATTATTTGGCAGGTATTGTGTTAGAAATTTAGTCTTGAATGGTGTTCTCAATGAGTATGGTTTCGGGGTTAAATAGTTTAAGAGTCAGGAAAACCCAATACATTTTAGTTGTATCTTTTCAAATGTCACTGTATTAAATGCCAGATGCAACAGTTTCAAACACTTAACCCCTTCTTTCCACACTTTTTATTTGATGGCAGAAGAGTCAACATTCCCATTTAGTGCAATGCAGAGTATAGAACCATGTGTGCAAGAAAAGAAATGTGCAGATAGCATTGAAATATCACTTTTCCTGAATTTCTATTCTGTCCTAGAACACAACCATGTCATCAGACATCCTCTATGTTTTCTAAAAATCCTAACCCTAACCCCAGCTAAGGGTTTGACAAGGTTAGGGTTAGGGTTAAGATTGTCTCCACAGAATCCATGCAACCTCTCACTGATTTGAGTGGAAAATATAGCTCAGGTCTTCAAGAAATTAGCTTAAAATCACTTGAGACCCTTGACAAACAAAAGAAAATGCATCAACTATGGTACAATTTTATTATTTGACAAGTATTGTGCTAGAAATTTCATGTTGAATTGTGTTCGCAATGAGCATGGTTTCGGGGTTAAATAGTTTAAGAGTCAGGAATACCAAATACATTTAAGCTGCATTGCACTTTGTTTTGTTTTTTACACTTGTTTTATAATCGAGAGACTTTCTGTAAGTAAGAATTCCATTGTACCAGTACCGGTTACATATGGCAATAAAGTTCAAGTTCAAGTTCAAGTTCAAGTTAAAGAGCAACTGTATTAAATATTAAATGCAACAGTTTCAAACACTTAACCCCTTTCTTTCAAACTTTTGATTTGAGACCAATTTTGTCAACATTGCCATTTAGTGCAATGTAGTGTATAGAGCCATATATGCAAGAAAACAAAATGTGCAGATAGCATTGAAATATCACTTTTCCTGAATTTCTTTTCTGTCCTAGAACACAACCATGCCATCAGACATCCTCTATGTTTTCTAAAAATCCTAACCCTAACCCTAGCTACGGGTTTGACAAGGTTAGGGTTAGGGTTAAGATTGTCTCCACAGAATCCATGCAACCTCCCACTGATTTGAGTGGAAAATATAGCTCAGGTCTTCAAGAAATTAGCTTAAAATCACTTGAGACCCTTGACAAACAAAAGAAAATGTATCAACTATGGTACAATTTTATTATTTGACAAGTATTGTGCTAGAAATTTCATGTTGAATGGTGTTCTCAACGAGTATGGTTTAGGGGTTAAATATTTTAAGAGTCAGGAAAACCAAAACATTTTAGCTGTATCTCTTCAAATGACACTGTATTAAATGCCAGATGCAACAGTTTCAAACCCCTTTCTTTCAAACTTTTGCTTTTAGTGCAATTTAGTCATCATTCCCATTAAGGGTAATTCAGTGTATAGAGCCATATTCAGATTCAGCCATTGAAAAGGAGCAAGGTACACTACATTAAAATGTGATGGACATAGCACAACATACTGCATGTTTTTTTAACTTGGATAACAGTATCCGTAAGTACCTTGTAAAACCACCAGGTGGACCTAATAAAGCTTAACGTCTCGTGCACAGCATGTAACGAACAGTTCTTTCCGGACCCTATGCGGACAACAATCCGAAGAAGTGGGAAACACTAGGGAAAGGTCATGCAGGAATACGGGGCTGAAGACAGGGGGGCGTGTCCAAGGTGCGCTGGTGCACGGGGGAGGTGTGGCCGAGGCGAACAATCCAAAAGAGTAGTCCTTAGAGAGTATCCAAAACAGAAAGGTAAGTCCAAAACCAGGAGATCCATCAAAACACGGAATTAAAACACGAAGGCCGGGTCGGAACCGGCGGACAGGGAACAGGAACGGGAACCGAGATTAAAACCTTAACGGGACCAGGCGCTTCCAGGTCCCGGACTCGCACGATACGGAAATCAGATGCAGAGCCGGGATGAGCGTCAGCGCCTGGCTTTTAAGGTGGGCTGGGAATAGGAATCAGGTGCACAGAATAAAGTCTTAAGTGAAAGGGCTGGAGCACCCTTAAGGAGGGGGGACTATAATCGTGACACAGCATTTGAGCTGTCGTCAGAAAACGTCCGGTTTCGAATCATGGTAACTGCTGAGGGCCAGTCTTTTCCCAATTAATAATGTAAGTTGTACAGTGTTTAGACTTTTAAATATTTTAAACTGTGTATCACAGCATGTTAATCATTAAACATTAAAAAGTCAGTATATTTTATAAAAGCAAGATTGCTCAGTTGGACACAAGTAAACAACCTTCCACCTTCATCATAAATATTTTAATTATGCATAAATATTTTATGTATCAAAGTCTTTAACTTGGTAACTTACAGTAGGTTCTGGTTTTAACTTGCTTGTTCTAACATTATTAAGCTTATATTCTGTACTTCATAAAAGGTTATAACATTTTATCCTTTTTTAAGAATACGTAGTAAGAACACCAATTGCTGTTATTGTAGAAACATAAATGTTGTATGGATCTTGTAACTAAGCAGCTATAGTATCACAAATGGACATTTTGGAAACATTTTGACATTCATTTCTTTTTAAAGAAAAACTTCTATTGTCCTTGTAGTGGTAATGAGCACTGTAATGTAGTGAGCTGCACCCAAGCGGTTCAAAGCTCGATCAGAGCTTTACTTTCAGTTTGTTCTCAAATAGCCAAATGCTTTAAAATAGTCCACTATTATAGCTTATTGTGAACATGATGTGTTTCTTTCAGGTTTACACCCAAATTGAGAAAATCTATACTTTGTCTTAAATGTCAAAGGTTACGTTTACACATTGTGAATCGCTTCTTCTTATATTTATAAAACCAGTCCAATTTAAATGCAATAAGAAATAAATTATTTATAATATTGTAACGAATTGGGGTTCTTGGACTTGTGCTCTCGCTGCTCCTTTCCCAGTTCATCCTTCACCACATGAGCTTGAACCCGGGTCTCCTGCGTCACTTAAAAGAGGTTTTGCCGGCTGAACAAGGAAGACCCTCTTCAACCCAGGCAGCCAACATCCCTGTTATGCGCATGGGAGTAGAAGGCTATACTGTCACCGCTCTGCAACCGGCTTGTACCATCTGTATGCCTGCCGTTTGTTACAATATTAATAACGAATGACCATTCATCGATAACACAATATTAATGCATTGTTACTGTACATCTCAGGTCAAGAACAGAAATTTACATTTTTAAGTATACAATAATCAGCCCTAGTAGTAGCGCTTAATTAAATAGATGTCAAGAGAATGTATAGATGTTGTATTAAATATGGTGTATGACTGGAAAATGAGAATATCCTCTACAAAACTGATTCCCTGAAACAATTAATAAGTACTGTATATGCATATATTACTTCAAAATGGCAGAGCAGTTAGAAGAAGGAAAGTGAAGACTTTTGTCAGTTTCATTTGTGCAGTACTTCCACAAGCACACTATAAGGTATTTTTCAGAAACTCAGACATATTCCGGAGTAAACAGTGATAATTCAGACAAGCAATATACTGTATGTCTAGTCTTCCTACATCAGCTTGATAAAGTACAGCATCTTCTTGAAAGGTTTCCAAAAACAGCAAAATGACTCATCCAAGATGTCAAGGATGTATTAAAAACTATGTCTAACATTTTTGGAGGAAAAAATAATGACTTATGCAGTCGCAAAAAGTTAAAGTATGCATGTGTGAATGTCCTAGAAATCTTTGTAGTTTTACTGTATACAAATACTCAATAGTAAGCTTAGTACATTATTTTAAAGGAATTCTTTAGCTGGTCTTCAGCTGGTTTACTCTTTGGTAACATGCATCACTGAACATTTTCAAACACAATTAATAAGTTTACTCTTTGGTAACTTTAAGAAGGTAAATTTACTTCAACCTACTGTAAGTTTAATAGCAGAATTGAATAGAAAAATGACTGTCAGTCTATAATTTGTCCTTGAAGTGAACTTACACTGTCTTAAGAAAATGTAATTGAAATATAATTCATTAATCGATAACAACCTATTTGTTGATTTGTAATTCACAAAGAAATGTATAATTGTAAACTTTTCTATGCTTCAGTTAATTTGAATCCAATATATATTTTTTGTGAATGGTTTCATTTTTTACATTGAGCCATTAAGAAAATTTTAATAACTGATGAGGTTAGATTTAATCTCAACTGATGAGATTTAATAAATATTACTTCCTGACATTTCACCTTCATTAATGTAATTCATTTTATGCTTTTTTCATTATTTTTTTTCATTTCAGCACCAAAATAGTCTTTAAATTTTAAAGAACACAATTGCAGGGGGTTTAAATGTGTTTTAAGGAAGTAAACACTGCTCTTTCTCCTCTAACTGAAAGTTAAATTCACTTTCAGCTAGAGATTGAATTTGTGTTAAGATTCTTTGATTTGTTTTCATTCTTTTAACAAGCTCAATGTTGCCTACAGTTTATTGTTGGAATTACACTTGGATACATCCATCCATTTTCTAACTGCTTCTTCCAGTTCAGGATGGCAGGTGAGCTGGAGCCTATCTTGGCAAAAAACAGGTGCAGGGAAGAGTACAACCTGCATGGGATACCAGAAGCCAACTAATATACCAGTATAATTTTAAACTGTGGGAGGAAACCATAGCACTTGGAGGAAATGCACATAAAAACACAGGGAGAACATACAAACTCCATATAGATAGCACTCCAGTTCTGGGATTGAACCAAGGGCCCCAGCTCTATAAAGCAGTAATGCTAACTACCACGGCTCCATGCTGCCTCAGCAGAATGCAGCTGCACAATATCTAGTTTCACATAAGGAAGCAATTGTGAAGCATATAAACATTTTTATCTTGAAGTTCATGTATTTTTTTTTACATTTCATAAAGTTGATGGTTTTAGCACTTTAATTTCAAACTTAATCGCCATTCATGTCAATGTAAAGATTTTTTTTCTTTTTTTAGTCAAGGACTAAGTTGCTTAAGGATGTTCATGTAATCAGTTCAATTAATACAGTACCTCTTAAGAGCTATAGCATATTTGAAAGGCAACTCTACATTGAACTCAATGAATTTTTTCAGTGAACTGTAAAAGATCTTGAAAGTGTTTCAATATGTCCTATTGAGAAAATAATTAGCTTAATTAAAATTATTGAGAATCTAAAGCTGTAAGACAAACTAGAAGACCATGTAGACATCAAGGAGTAAAACTTTAAATTCCTGACCTAAGGAGTTTTTTTAATTCACATTTGATACATTATTGACCAAAATTCAGTTGTTATCCTTTCAGAAGCCTGCTTTTGACCTACCATACTGTTAATTTACCACTGTGCAACAGATTTTTTAAAGGTAAGTGAATCAAATAATGCTATTGTGAAGTTAATATAATTCCAAAAGTAAGGTGAAAGTTTAATGAAATCATCAGATAAATGCTAATAGACCACAAGAGTGTCAAGCAGAAACGCTGCCAATATATGAACCAAAGTAAACTAAGTTAACATTTACTGAGAGAACAACAGTGGACTTGATATAATGCTCTGGCTCAACAAAGGTGCTGGATGAGTAAATACCAAAGTAAAGGCCAGATAAAGGGGTGTGGGTAACTCAACTTACATTTGTGATGTCCTGCTTTGCAAAAGGCATGTACACATTCAATGTGGTAGTTACTGGGAGGAATTTTTAGACAGTGGTTTTAAAATGCAGTAAATGAGTACTAGAAATAAAAAAATGAATAGACTCATGGAGACAGACTAATTTTAGCTCATATTCAACACAAACATACTGCAAAGATGGTGAGGTACAATAACTACTTCACCTTTTTTTAAACATTCAGTACAAACTATATTAAATCAAAAGGAGGTGAACAACCATCTTAAAACTGAGGTCTATCCTTCCATCTGCTTTCTAAGCCATACCATCCAGTACAGAGTTTCAGGGGAACTGTAGCCTAACCAGGCAAGTAACAAGTGCAAAGCAGACTCAGCCTGGATAGATAACCAGTCCAGGACCAATCCCAGAAGCCAATTAACCTAGCAGTATGTATTTGGACTGTAAGAGGAAATCAGAAGCCCAAAGAGGAAACCCACCTGAATGCAGGGAGAACATTCAAACTCCATGCAGAAAGCATCCCTATCATGCAGAAAGTGTTGCGCCGCAACGAAATGCTAACCACTGCACCATTATGGCCCCTAGCTTTTTTCTCTTAGCATTTTATTTCTCTTGAAATCAACAAAACTTATGTCAATGATTGTCTTCCTTATTTGATCATCAAAACTATGATGAATCAGTCTCAGTGTAACTTTAATATATAGACATATGCTCTATTTTGCCACACCAAATATATTTGGCCCCTCCAATGATGTTCCATTTTGTTCAATAACAGTGACCATACATTTGCTAAAATTTAATTTATTTCATTCATAAACATGTTCCATTTGAGCATTCAGATGAGAAATATTTACTTTTTTACAATGCACTGCATATGCAGCACTTCTTAAATAATGTGTGTAATTATTATTATTATTATTATTATTATTATCATCATCATTATTATTATTATTATTATTATTATTATTATTATTATTATTATTATTGTTGTTGTTGTTATTATTATTAGACAAAATTGGACATTAATGGAAGGTGGTGATACATATGTACTGTACATTATTTAAATGCTTCCTGAACATGTTTGTTATATGGAAAACGGTACAATGATTGAGTCAAAAGTCTGAAACACTTTTAAATAACCCAAAATACATTTAATGCTGGAAATGTACTGAATTCTGTCATTGAGTGAGTCAAATATCTATCATACAAAGACATCTCTGCAGTTATCTTATAACATATAAATTTGATCACTTTGGATGAAAGTAATGTATGTTTGGTTTCATCTCCAAACATAAAGACTTTGGATGTTCTTTAAATTAACTTAGAGTGGAAGGTGATATTTGGAAGCATAAAAATAGAATAATCTAAAAACATTCAACTGCAGGACAATAGATAGCAAATATTTTCTTATCCCAACAGTTTCTCTCATGGAAATACAATTATTCATTGTATACATATACAGTGTTATTTCCAATATTACATAGACATACATTTGCTTTCACAGCTACTGTATATACAGTATAATGTCCCTTCTCTCAGTTAACAGGTCTGTTGCTCAAAATAACACTCAATGGGGAAATGAGACACTGTCATGAGTTAAAATGTTAAGGAGTGCCTAAACAGTGTATAAATTAGAAACATTAGGGAAAAGACTGAGGGTGAAACTGAATCTTTAATGAATATGATAGATTGCAGTTAGAAAGAAATAAATGAAGGGTAAAGAAAGTAAAATAGACCCTTGGGCAGTTTTTTTTACTTATTGTATATTTGGTTTCAAATAAGCCTGCATTCTGTAATTATAAGCATTATTTCTTTTTTGTTGTTTATTATTTTTACATTTCAATGCACTTTGACTTTCCTATGAGAATTAGATTATCTTAAACATGTATTATCTAAATTTGTGTAGTAGTTTTCACTTCAGTTTCTAGTCTTGGATATGGAAACAGTTTTCTTGTGAAAAGTATTTTATAAAAGGATCCTGATTTCTTTTGCATTTTTATTTGTCTGTTTATCTTACAAATATGCTTTAGCAAGAATCACTGGGTTGGAAACATGTAGGTTATATGCACACTTTGCTCACATTCTCTTTAAAAGTATTATAATGTTCTGTATATTATAATTAAAATGAAATGTGTTAATTCTTACAGCATTAATGATAATCGTGTTGCTTTAAGTGTTAACATATTTATAGTGAAACTGTAATGTCATTAAGAAATAAACAAACTTAATTTGTAAACCTGGAAAATCATTGCAAAATAATTTAATTAGATAGTCTTGCTTGCACCTGTGTCTTGGGGGTATAAGTCAACATTTTAGCAACAATAATAAGCAATTCTTGACAGTATTTGTGACATTAGAACCACTTTTTTCTCTCCCTCTTTCACATCCTCTCTTGGCCTCTTTATCTGTCTTTTTATTATTCCAGGTTAATAGCTAGGCAATAAGAATAAATGATCTAGCTATTCATTTCTTTGGTCCATTTCATCCTTTGACCTTTTACTTACTGGGGAATTTGAAGAGGGATAAAAGGAGTTGGTATACTTAGAGGCACCTGATTTCTTTGTTCTCTGGCATGGCTTTGGTAAAAAGAATAATAAATAAAGCACACTGGTTTGAAAAAATATTTATAAATAGCAATCACACAACACGAACTAAACAATGCACAACATAAACATACAACATACAAGTAAGGCTATTTTCAAACAAGGCATCACGAAGGCCTGCATCCTGACCTATAATGTACGGCTTTAAAAGCAATACAATAAAAGGACCACAAAAGCAAGGTGTGTCATCATAAAGAAAACAAGAAGAAAAAGGGAAGCAGAAACAAAAACCAATATATATTTTGTTATAAAAATATAATAATGTAATCATTAATAATATTTTTTAAAGTTAAAAGGAAGCATACACATATAATTCTCAATTGTAATTTTCTGTTCAGGGGCGTCTTTAAATTCCCTTGCTCTCTTTGAACGTCCTGGAGATTATTGGTTTGGTGGTTAAATGACCACTAGAACTCATTTTTGTTTATCTTCACTGTGGTAATAGTCACACATTTGCTAAATCTACACTATGGAGGTTCATTCATGTTATTACTTTGTTATAAATTTTATTTAAGATTTAACATTCTGTGGTATATACAATTAATAAAAATGTCAATATTGTACTTATAGCGGTATATAGTGGTATATTAATTATAATTATTAGAGAAAGAATCTTTATTATCCCCAAAGGCCAATTCAAAAACAATTTGTGCAAGGGCTGGGAATCAAATAGAGAATTCTACCACTGAACCACCAATGAGTCAGTCTATTAGGATAAGCATTTTCATTACATTGAAAAGAAACATAATATACTGTATGTATGTACAGTAATTGTACATAACCAACAGATACTTAAAATTACTATTGTTTCTCATTTCACCTCTGACGTCCATGATCACACTAATCTCTCCGTCTGTGTTCTCAAAGTTGGTTTTCCTAAATCCTACATCATAAGGACTACAGAAACTAAAATTATCCTGCAGCTAGGATCACACCTTCCCCCTTATCTCAATGACAGACTAATTTTCTAAATTCTCTCTATTCATTGTAGGTTTCACTTCACACCTGCCTTCACCTATCCTGACTTGACACCTCCTGATTGGCCACTCTGTCCACTGCTCCCGCCCCCAGCCCCTCCTCTCTCCCAGCTTTCGTTCTCCTATGCTTACTACCTTTACTTTCTCACACCTAAAAAGGCTCCACGGCCAAAACGTTGTGTTTTCTTTCTTCTCTTTTCAGCATGGAATAAACCTATTGTTCCTAATTAAAATTATTATTGTTAGAATTGCTTGCAGACCAAATAAGATCCAAATAAACCCAAAGTAAAAGAGTGGTTTCTGTAGAAAAAAAAACTTTTAGATAATGCAGGCTTGTATCAGCTACAATGCCTCTTACAGTATGCGATGCTAAGTCATTCTTTGAAAGTCATTCAAATCATCACTAACCCCTTTTTGTGTTTTTATGTTTTGTTGCTATTAAATACAATGTCTTTAAATCCACTATGTATCATATTTTTAATAATCAAAATCTACAATAAAATTATGTTTTCTATGTATATACCATTAGTAATAATTCTGTATACTCTATGTAATTAAAACTACTAATTTAATTTAATTAGTTTATTACAACTACATATTAATACTAAATTATGTTAGTGTTTTACAGTATGGTGACATACTGTATGGTATATCTTATTTGGAGTTGTACATAATAATTGATGAAATTGTTGCTAGTACAATGTGTATACAGTACAGTATGATTAGCACAGGAAAGCACTCATTGAATAATAAACATTGTGTTATTTATATTTTTATTACTAAAATAAGAATTGTCTGACAACCATACCCACTGCAGTACTTTAAGTATTCACTGCACCACCTGCAAATTTTACAGAGCAGTGCAGTCCTGCATCAGATTATTTGAAAAAATGAAAATGGTGAGATGCAGTGCTATTACTTAGTTGTGCTGGGTGTGAAATACATTGATGAAATGAATCATTTGGTTTAACTTAATTAATTTAACTTAATTAGGTTCTGGGTAAATAATTTAGTGTCTATCAACAGTCCGGGAACACAGTATAAAACAGGAACCTAGAGAGAGGAGAATGGAGGGCACGAGAAGAGACAGGTGAAAAAGGAAATATACAAAAGAGAAGAAGGAGAGGAGAAAAGATATCAAAGGTGTGAGTTCCTTGTCCAAATCATCCAGAAAGACCAGATTCAAGTTAGTTATTTGAACTTTGTTAAGAGAGCGTCATTCTTTTGTTTACAGGAACTCTGATTTCCTGTGTAAAGAATCCCTCAGTAAAAAATGCCCTCTCCTTGTTAGTGAGTGCATTTTAAGAATAGGAAGAAAAGTTCCCATTCATTGTGTACTTTTATCATCCAGGTTTACAAAGAGATAAATATTCTTATTCAATAAATATTCTATAAATTCAATAAATATTCTTATTCATCAAACCCCCTGCAGCTTTCATTTGTGATGTATCTTGTAAGGAGATAATTACACATATACTGTAATGCAACTAAGTGAAAACAACATAATAATGTGTCAACTTTTAAAATACCTGCTCAATCTAAGGTTGATTAGGCAGATTTTTAAACATTCAGCATCTTTTAGTCAAATAATATCTTCCCTATGTGAAACTCTGGAAAAGGCATTTAAAAACTAGTTCTAAAGTTTTTCCAACAGTATTGTTTTGTGCTCATACTACAGTGGAATACAGTTCTTGTCTCTTTTTATACATGACAGCTTAGTGTCAGCACTGTAACAGATATTGCTAGAAAGTAGCAGGTGAACTTGTGCCTTGATAACTAAGTACTGGGAGTCTGAAACACAATAACATCCTACACTCTTCAAAGCCAAAACAGAATTTGAGCTGATGTGGCATATTTTTTTAGGAACATCTGAATTCAGATAAACTGTCTTTGAGTGGGTTTTACAATTAACAGGCAGAATTAAAGGTCAGTGATCCATTAAATCATAATGTGATACATCCTTTTATAAAATATCTATAAAAAGTCACACTAAACCAAACCCTGTAAATCATCCAAAGGATACATACAACTAATAAAGATGAGGAGCACACCAAAGTACTTTTAACAAAAAGTTTGCAGAAACTGAGAATAGTTTAGAATATTATAGTTTAGAGTGCTATACAGTAACTTCATAGTTATACTGTATGTTCATTAATGGTTGTGGTGCTAATGAGGCCTACGTTTTAAGCGAAATCTTCCAAATTAGTGTAGCATTGCAATGTCACTGTATATTAAGTTAAGTTAGTTGGATACATTACAGGTGTATTTGCAGAAATAAGAATATAAAGAGTTTCCTGAGCTTATTTATGCAAGCCAACTAATCAGGTTTGCTCATTACGGGGAGAGGGATTTCTGTTGTTTTGAAATTAAACATAATGTATTTCTGCATGTTATTTTTTACATAATGGAACATAAACTATTTTCCATTAGGATTAATATAATATAATTAATCCCCGGCATATTTCTTGGACTGAAGAATCAAATGTCCCTGCACTTAACAAAAAGATAATTATGTCATGAGAAGAAACACAGTTCCTTAGACAAATGTAAGATTTAACAGTGTCTATTAAATTTTCTAACTTTTAAAGTTGTGGAAAATCTTTCATGAAAAATGTAAAATTAATTAAATATTAATTGGTTAGTATGGACAAAAAGAAAAAGTTTTTTTTTACCTCAGTGGACTTCTAATGTCCACTACCGAAACTACCGAGACTACCGAAACCAAACTGCAGCTAGGATCACACCTTCCCCCTTCTCTTAATGACAGACTACTATTCTACTAAATTTTCTCCATTCATTGGAAGTTTCATTTCATACCTTTCTACACCTATCCTGACTTAACACCTCTTGATTGGCCTCTCTTTCTGTCCCCTGCTTCCGCCTCTAACCCCTCCTTCCTCCCAGCCTTTGTTCTCCCAAAACACTACCTTTGCCTACTGCCTTGTTTCTCTCACACCTGAAGAAGGCTCCACGGCCGAAATGTTGTGTTTTTTCTCTCTTCTTTTTTTCAGCATGGAATAAACTTATTACTTGTTCCTTTGCAGCCTACGCATGCTGACGCAGCTACCCACCTGATCTAATTATTTTTCTGTCAAAGGTTACCCTAACATCACAATATAATAAATAATGATATAATTTTAAACTTGCCAGTGAATGAGAAATAAAAGACAAATGTAGAAAGCACTTTTCGAAGTCTTGAAGTAAACTGAAATATTAGGCTTAATTTGGTGAATATATTTTGTTGTGTAAAAACCCACAGGTTGCTTGAAAATTGATTTTTATTAGAAACTATCTGATTAGATATGCCACAGGAAATAAGAGCAACAAAGTTTGTGTGTCAAAAGAGGGAAGACAAAAACACTTTCTTGAGCTTAAAGAATGTGCAGGAAACCTAAAAAGTATGGATTTTGGGTATGGAAACAACTACTAGAGCAGCACTGAAGACTCACAATACTTCTAAAGAAGTCTGCTTCAAACATTGAAATACTGTACTTTATAGCAATAAAGTTTTTTTCTAAGTGAAACGCTGTGTCTCAACTTAGAAATGGCTCAGCGTTCCCCTGTGTACCAAAACCTAGGCAGAAACATGTTCACTGTCAATCATTGGTTCTGCATTGGTATTATCTTTGTGTAGGTGCAATGTTCGTGGAAAGGTGCCAGAGAGGAAAAGAACAGAGAACAAGCAAAACTTGTGTAGGTAGTGATTTACAACAGCCTTGTGGACTATGACTATGACAGTACTGTGCTCTACTGACAAATGGAATTAGCTAAGAAGATTGCACATAACTATTTTCTGCATTGGTACAGATAGGTATCACTGGTCATTCCACATCTATCCTAACAAGTTCTACAAGACGTACACATGCACCTCCGCTGACCCTAGTCGTTTTGTCTATTGTTAATATAATGATAGACAGATAAAGCACAACCTCCCAATACAAAATATGAACAATACAGTATCAATATTAATTTGTCTTACTTTTTTGAGAGCACCTACAAGATGAAAAGATGAATCAATATATAGAATTACCCAATTCAGCGTTAAATCTGCAGGACAGTTTGATTTTGTCCTTGTCTCCTTGCAATAATATACAGTATAAGTCATGGATTCAATATAAACTTTTATTGTAAATATGTCATCATTAATAACTCATTTGTATTGCTCATCTCAAGAACTATAGGCACACAATGCTCAGACATTAAACTGTGCTACTTATTATTTGACATGCTGGAAGCTCCACTTTGCAGAGTCAGCCAACACCAATTGGAGTAATGACATGTCCCTCTTTGATTTCATTGATTGATTACATACTGTATGCCTGACAGGTCCCAGGAATTAGTGACACACTAGTGAAGCCTCAATCTTTGTAAGGTCACTTAAATCATAACTGAGGAAATCCAGTTATATTCATTTAGTGATGCTTGAACTGGTAACTTTGTGCCAGTATTCATCAACCTATGTATAAAACAAAGAAGCACCATTATTTGTTAAGAAACAAATTTTTGTTAAGTTTTCTTATTATTTATAATAATATTATATTTTTATGCAAATGTACCAATTAACCTATGTAGAAGAAAGATTATTCTTGTTACTTGCACACAGGTGAAAAACAGTGTTTTTAAATCTATGTTTCAGAGGTAGATTAAGTACACTCCAGAGATGTTTTCCCATAGTGCAGATTAGTTCCACTTGTTGATGGAACTCCTCACTGAAACGCATATAATAAAAAATAATAGCTGTTATGCACAGCTGACTACTAGCAATGCAAGACTTTTCCTTACATTTTAATATTCTATGACTATTGTGCAGGGATTGTAAACAAAGTGAAAAAAAAAACATTTAATCTTTCATGAAATATTACCAAATGAACACCACCAAATTCTACCATCCACCCATCCATTTTCTAACCACTTCTACCAATTCAGTGTTGGCTATCAAATTCAAAAACAAAAACTTGGAAATGATTTTTTAATTATATATTTTTTTAATTATATTGAACAGACTACAAAGACATTCTTTTATATTTTGCGTATTAAGTGTAAGATTCCTAAGAATTTAAAGTTGCTTCTTTTTATAGAAAGGATTTCTAATAAACAAAGCATAAACAGAATAAATATTACAATATCAAAAATCTGTAATTCTTTATATACCTCTTTAAATAAAATTCCTTTCATTAAAAAAAAAATCCTATACTTTAGTTTTCCACCCTGTATGTCATTGCATATCAGACCCACCGCAACTATGGCTACATACTCATTCAAATAAGCTCAAACCTTCATTATTTTTGCTTCTCATTCATTACATATTTCAATCTACGGAATCCACAAGCCTGCATTCATTCTGTGCTACACACATGTTCTGCTCAGCTCTTGTCAAGCTGTACCCAAATCGACTTGCTTTTAGCTCAGTGTCGAAATCTGTGTGGGTGTTTCGGGGATTCTTTTGGAGAAAATGTGACAGGGTTGTCATTTCCTCAGCCGAGTAAGTTATCGCCAAAGTATTAAGTATGCTATGTTCGTTTATGTTTGTTGGTTCATTTATTCATTAGAATTTAACCAAACTACAGAAAGGAAGTTTTGAGGTTCTGTGGGTACATTCTTATGGATTACCTGCCAACCAATAATGCTGTTGTAAGTCAGTACGTTTATTAGCGAACCATATATCTTTACACAAAGCTATTAATTTATAATACATCATTTGCATTGTATACAATATTTTTCCTTTATCCCAAACCGCTCATTTACTGTACAATGTTAGCATTCTTTAACATGAACTATGCCGTTCCATTTTGACTGACTAATTCATTAAGCTCCGTGTTCAAAATTAATGTTTTCCTATTTAATAATGTTACTGAGTGTTATCAGTGGTTTCATTTCAGAATGCTACATTTCCTTGTTTTACAATGATATGAGAGCTCTGTAAAAAGTAACATTTACATATTCTTTGTATGGAATCAATAAGAGTAATTGTATTAATTAACTTAATAAGATATTCTAACAAGAGTCAAAGCTTTTACTTCAATAAAAATCTGAAATTTCAATTAGAATATGATTTTCTAATTTAATCTGAGCAATAAGTGATGTAGCTATTTCAAACTTGAATGAGTTCATATGCAAAATCCTGTTGTTTCTCAGGAGGCTGCAGACATTAAACTTTGCTGATTATACCTGTACTTCCTCTGCATTATTCATGAATTGGGGACTAGAACATCTTCAAATAGCCTGTCATTTTCTATTACCTTCCTTCAGAGCAACCATATGCTGTTTCAACAGTGCAGTGATAGCAGGGCAGCCTCATAGTAAGCAAACACATACAGCGAGACACTGTACCTTGGGATTGCTGAAGCACTTTTGAGGGAATATGAGGCAACGCTCCAAATGCCTGTTTCTCTGTAAAGTGTCTGCAGGAACATTGTGTATCCTAGGGATATTGAAAGAGTGCAAAGCAGTCAGCTACTGGAAACAAAACAGCTAAGGACTTGGAGAAAGAGATATATAAATAGAGATGAGATTTTGCAGTTCATTTTTTTATCTTTAGTGGATCAGATTTTAAGAGTTGGTATAGCATTCTCTTATTGTGTACCATGTAGTTGATATGGTGTTTAGGTGTATTAAATTTGCTTTATTGCAATGTCTTGATTGGCAAATTGAGGTTTGGGGACTAAAATGTAGGTTTAGTATGCATTTTCTTATTTACTTATAAACTCTGCAGGACATAACATTGTTCTCTTCTGTATTGTTAAGATTTAGAATTACTCTCGGAGAGACAGAGAGGCCACTCAGGAAGTGCAAAGTGGAGAGGGCTGAAGAAAGGTGTGAAGTCAAAACTAGCATGAGATTAGAGAAGATGACACAAAAATAAGTCTGTCTGTCATTGAGAGAAGGGGGAAGGTGTGAACCTAGTTTCACGATGAGTTTAGTTTCTGTAATCTTTCTGCTATGGGAGTTGAGAAACCTTTCTTTGAGAACAGAGACAGAGAGATTAGTGTGATCATGGCCGTCTGGGGTGAAATGAGAAACTATGGGTTTGGAGAAATGTTTAATCTTCACAGTCCTAACATATTCTCTGAAGTGGTCTCCTAGTCTCCTTCCGGTTTCCCCAATGTAGATAGCTGGGCATTTTTTGTAAGAGATGAGTAAATGAGGTTGCTGGAGGTAGAGGATGTCTTCTGGGTGATCCAGGATTGACCTGAGGAGCCCTGAATGAGCATGTTGTTAGATGTGTATTTGCAGGTGATGCACTGAGGTCTCTTGCAGGGGAAGGTGCCTGGTGGGGATGATTGCTGAGTACAGTCAAGGGAGCTGTGAAAAAGACGTTTATGTAGATTGGGTGGTTGGTGGTAAGAGATGATTGGGCGGTCAAAAAAAGGGAACTGATGGAGGGATCATCCTGTAAAATTGAGTAATTGTTAATAATGGTCCTGGGGGTAGAAAGTGTGTTAGAGTGGTAGGGAAGCACCAAAGGAATGTGGTTGAGAGACTGAGAGTTCCTGATTGAGTTGATGATCCGAGGGCTGTTTTTGACTTGGGTGAGGGCCCTGTCGATAGCATGGCTGGGGTATCCTCTGTTGATAAAAAAAGAATGCATGTTGAGTGCTTGGTTCTAGAAATCCATGTAGTCACTGCAGAGTCGACGTAGCCTGAGGAACTGTTAAAAAGGGAGAGAGTTTTGGGGGTGAGTGGGGTGAAAAGAGCTGTGTAAATCCGTGGGTTTGTAATAGACCGACGTGGAGAGTTGTGGATGATTAACAGATAAATTTATGTCTAGAAACGGAAGAATGGTGGAAGATATATTCACTGTATATTTGAGGGATGGGTGAGTGTTAGTAAATTGATACAGAAAGTGCTCTAGCTTTTCATTAGAGCATGTAGCAGCACCGTCACAGTCATCGATGTATCGCTTGTAGAGGTCAGGGACAAAGCCAGTGTAGGGAGCAAAGAAGCATTCTTCTACCTAGCCGACAAAAATATTGGCATTTCTAGGTCCCATCTTGGTGCCCATAAAATATATTTATATTAATCATTTTCACTTCTTTAGTTAAGAAGATGCATACATAGTTTTTGTGTGGAAATAAAGTGTAAATGAGCTCCTTTAGAAGAAAAGGAGTGACAATCGTCTCTCAGTGTTAAAAAGTTACTTTGTTAATAAGAATGACTTACTTTTCAATGGTGTCAGTTTTAATACATCATTCAGCAGATCTGGTCATGAATTTTAAAAGGCCTATAATTTGCACTTTGGAAATATGCACAAATGAAACAACACTCTGAGCTAATGGATTAAATAATGAAATATTCTAAAAATACAAAATCAAATATAATCACAGAAAATTGAAACATAAATCACAGATGCAGATCAAAGAATCATAAAATGTGACACTGTCAAAATTAAAAGCCACTACAAAATTTGTATCAGCTGTGATCTTCCTGAATAACATTGATGTGGAACAGTGTGGGATTGTCGACCCCTGGGCCACAGACTGTAGCCCTGAGCCAGAATGTTACCAGATTATGTTTGCATGTGGTCTGTCACTGTTGGCTTTCAGAACTCCTCCAGGATCCTGGGATATACTGGTGATCCCCTTTTGGATAAGGCTACTGTCCAACTATTAGCAAAACCATCTTCATTTCCTCTCAGTCCTGTGAAATAACCCTATAGTCCTCTTTTTCACTGGAAAAGCCAGAAAAGACAAGTTCCTGTCAAACTCCTATTAGCTCTATGCTTCTCTTCTTTGCAAAATATAGACTCTTCATTTCCTGGAACCACTGGCACACTAAAGTGGGCTCTTCAATCCAAGGCCAGTCTTCCCTTTAACTGGAAGATAAATGTTCTCTGTCTCCTCAGAGACCTACTGGTACATCATATCCAACTTAACTACTGGCACCTAGTTTTCAACTATAAACAACAATAATCTACTATTCCGTCAAGGCTACGGAGAATGCAAAGTAACCCAGGAATACATAGTAGACAAAGATTAAATTAATTCTGGATCCATCTTTCTTTACTTAATCTAATCCATAACAAAGTCCTTGCAAGTCTTCATCATCTCTATAAAGATTTCAAACCTAAACTGATGTTAGGACTGTTGCCTGGCTGCTAATATTAGAGCATGGGAGATACATCAACATTCCTGTGCTACTATGTCTCAACTCTCTACAGTTCAGAAAGCCACTAACAAACACAGCTTCCCTGAACTGCAGGAGCTTATATGCTGTTCCTTGCCCTTTGCACCAGACTGGTGCTTTACTGCCTTCAGCTACTCCTGAGGAATGTCCAGTTACGCACTGGGCCAATCAGATGTACATTTTTCTACTTAAGTCCAATCAATGCAGGTGTGTGCAATTTACTCCCTAGAAGGAGGATGCTTTAACTGTCCTCCCCTTGCTCCATCACATTAGCCTGTACTTCTTAGTTCATTTAAGCACCACCTCTGTGATGGTACCAGTATCCAACACCGGAGAGCGCCTACACGCTTTGCTTCACCTACTCTGGTTAGGCGTGGGTTAACCATGTCCCATTAACCCATGACCACGTCTCCTTCTCTCTCTATTTATGCCCAGCTGTCTGCATTCACCTTTGCTCAGTATTAGGTTGTACCTCTTGGTATTCACTTCAGAGCCTTCTTTTGTGATTCAGCCTGCCTCCTGTTTTTGTGGACTTCTGCATTGCCTACTCGATCTTGCCTTCTGGAGTTTGGCTTTTACGAACTGAGTGTTTTCCTGATTTTTGGACTCCGAGTTATTCCTTTGACTACGATTCCTGACAACCCCTTTTACGGCTACCTGGTCTCCTCGTCACCCGCATAAGGTCCATCACCAAATACTCGCTGAAACCAGCATAACAACTTCTGAGCAAAGGGAAGTGTAAATTGCATATGCAGGCTTAACAGACCACCAGTGTCCACATGGTCCCCACTTCTCCCACCAAATGTGGGAATGAAGATGCCCAAACAAAAAACTGTAGGCTTGAGCCCAAATATTACCATATTATGCATGCACATGTGGGTGGTCTGGCTTGCTCAATCCCTCTAGGCTCCTAGAATGATTGTGATGGTTATATGTTTACCGACTGCTCTCATAGCATGTTGGTCAGCCCAACACGGATACATTTTCCTGGTTTCTTTAGATTCGTTGTCCGATTGTTGACGCAGAGAATTTAATTCCCTGGGTACCTTTTCTCACAGACCAGGCTGTCTTCAATCATATTGATAGCAACCAAACAATCATCATTAAAGATACTAATGAAGTACTGAAGTAAAACTGTAATGTACTGTATACATGCAGTACATATCTCTGGTGTGCAAGCGTATTAAAGACCTGTAGAAAAACATGATGACTGCCCAGAAGTCCAATACCCACACCATAAAATATTTTTGGATCAAACATTTATATTAGGAAAACATGTGCCATTACAACGTTCTTTTGCTAGAAATATGATGTGCCAACTGCAGTGGACTGGCGTCCTGTCCAGGATGTACCCTACCTTGCACTCATTGCTTGCTAGGATAGGCTCCAGCTCTCCCATTACCCTGCATTCAATAAAGCACTTAGAAAATAATTGGATGGATTATGTGCTGAACTGTGTACTGATAAATAATGAGGGACACTGTGAAACACACTCCTGAAGTATTCTAAGAAAATCACCAATGCAAGCCTCAAATCTGACCACAAACTTAGAATGTTCACTATTATTTTGTTTTTTGATGTATTGTAGCTACAGTTAGTTACACATTACAGAAAAAAAAAGAAAGAACACTAATAATAAACTGGGTATTTATCTTCTCTGTAATCATGTTAAGAGGACTTTTTGTTAATATGAAAAATATACTCTGAAATATTCAAAGCTACTGAGGCTTTGTTGCTGTCCAGGAAATACATGGCAAATATAATCAGGATAGCAAAGTATGTCATTATACTAAGCATTATGTGTTGTTAAAAATTTCTAATAATCATTCTGTTGACTTACTAACCCTAGCATATTAGGCCTCTGTGAAGGTTCTAAGAATGCAGGTGAAAGTGACCCTTCTGATAAGAACCATACCCCATATCATAAACTTGACCACTCTTAACTATCCTATTAATGAGGTGTCCAACATCAGTATTTCTGAGTCTGCTCCACCAAGAGAGACCATCTTGAATAAGACCCTGAGTCATGGTCAATTGCACACATGATGAACCAATGAGGAACCATCACATGTGGAGAAAACAACTCCTGATGATCTTCAGGTTTAAAAGGACACAACACACTTTCTTGGCTCTGCTCACTCATTCTATCCTTGGCAAACTGACAGTATCACCAACCCATGACTGAAATAATTGTTGTCTGAGTCAGGACTTAACTTTAGTTCAGGTTGCCAGGCAAAAGAGATAAAGAGAGTAGGTCCATACTTAAAGAGTATATTGCAATTCTATGAATTGGCTTCATCACTCTTTTCTCCTCCCTACTGATAGCTGATGCGTGGAGAGCATACTGGCGTGCTATGGCTGCCATCAGATCATCCAGGTAGATGCTGCAATTTTTGGTGGTGGAGGGGAGTCCCCATTACCTGTAAAGCGCTTGAGTGGAGTGTCCAGAAAAGTGCAATATAAGTCTAAGGAATTATTATTATTAAATCCTATGTCACATAGCTGTATTCTATGTCTCATAGCTCATAACACCAGCTGTACATTTTGCCTGATTAATGGAATTAACATAGATATGACTATAAGAAACATATTCAGTAACAGCTCTAAACCCCTTGACAAATCAAGTTCTCTCCACCCATCTCTCTTGCAGCTGGACCCATGTCAGATGCTGCACACAGGCCATTTGAAAAATAATAGATTATTGAAACACTAATATCCCTGTGTAGACAATATCAGCAACAAACTAAGTTAAGACTCTTCTTCTACCTGTGCCATGGAACATCCTTAATGCAGAGCCTTCTGAAGGAGTATGGACAAATCCAATGAACCTAACCTAACCTATATAATTCAATATTCACATAATAATCTAAAAATATCATTCCAAACTTGTAAAGTTTAGCTCATGACAATAAATGAATATGTGGTTCTCTTTGAAAATATCAATATGATTAATTATATGAGACTTATTTTGTCACGGATGTCGGAAGGGACGAACCGTGGAATGGCAGGAGAGCGAAAAGACCCTATGCGTAGCGGCGAGACAGGGGTTAGCTTGGGCTCAGCTGTTCAAGAAATGCCATATAGAAACCTATGCCCTCAGGTAGTGGACGTGGGGCGACCTGGTGCTAGGCGGGTCTCAGGACATCAATGCTGAGCCAAGGCAGACTGAAAGATCCGGAAATATATAGCCCCAGAGAGAGAGACACACCGGAAGGAGAGCAAATAACCGGAAATGAGAGACAGGACAGAGAAGGAGCATCCTCTGGCTGTAGAGGGTGTGACATATTTGACTTAGGAGTTATATTAAAACAGGGTGCATTTTTCGAATAGGGAGATAGGCTTCCATTTATTTTGTGGCATCTGAGGTAGAGAGAGATTCAACTGCAGGTGGTATTGCATTTATTTAGAAAGGCATCTTATCTCTTATTTGACCACTGTGGGCATTAAGATATGTAGAAGTCTGGGTGTTTTCTGAGTGATTTGGATGTTAGGCCTCTGCAACACTTTGTTTGTACATAGTGTAAACATAGTAAGCTGTATGTTTATTTTGTGTGTAGCATAGTTTGTGTCCTGTCATTGTTAATAAATATTTGTTTAACCAAGTGTGCCTTGATTATTACTCCTTTCACCAAAGCTGTGCCAGAGAACAAATAATTATTGTGCCTCTAATTATACCAACTGCTTGGGTAGATTCTGAAAAAATCACTTACAAGGTGGGGGTCATGAATAATTATTTTACTTATTAACTAAACTGCTCCGTCGATTCCTCATTTTCACTATTTCTGTAACCCCCCATTTGTAACTTTATATATTATTACTCTTGTTGCTTTGCTCTGCATGTTTTGGTATTGCACTTATAAAATGTATACTGCAAATATGTGTGTAGTGATTACTTTGTCTGATTGATTTGTAATAACCTTAAAGCACTCCCACAATTTACTGTGTCAGTTTCTAATTGTTTCAATGAATTGAAAACCTCACATCACTATAACAACATTTATTATTTTTAAGAAAACACTATCTATCTTAAAGTCATATTGACGTCTCTGCTTACAACTGAATAATATATGTTTGGCTGGAAATCATGTAAACAGATCTTTTGGACAATATTGAGAAAAATATAAAAGGCTAATAAAAAATAATGCTG
Source organism: Lepisosteus platostomus (assembly GCF_059453375.1). Lineage (NCBI taxonomy): Eukaryota > Metazoa > Chordata > Actinopteri > Semionotiformes > Lepisosteidae > Lepisosteus > Lepisosteus platostomus. The sequence goes on along the minus strand of NC_142618.1, from coordinate 48,291,588 downwards.
TTTTTTTTCTCCTGTGATACACTCACAAATTAATTTTATCATTACATGTGGATCTAAGATATTTTTTTTTCTTTTCTCTGTTCTCTTTAACGTGTTTGTTTTAACTGGTTTATCGTCAAGGTTCCATGGCTTGTCAACTACTTTTAACAGTTACCAATTCACAAAGCTGTCCTTGGAATTATTTGTATTTATGGAATTTAATTTCTGTAAACATGCATTTGTTCACTGCAGTAATTGTGATTGCTGTCTCTTAGCATCCCCAGTGTGAAAAAGATATTACCCAATAATTATTACTCTTGTCTAATTTTCACAAGCGGTTTCAGAAATCTTTCATACAGAAAATTAGTAGTCTCGAGTGCTTTCAGTTTCTGCCAGCTCAAACCACAAACAATCTGCACTCAAAAAACACAGCATTGACTTATCCTTATCTTAAACAAACACACTGAAAATAAAACTATTTCCATTTTCCAGAAGTGCAACATGGAAAGTTAAAGAAGCTCAAGAGTTTAAAAGATATATTAATTTCAATTGCTGGAAAATGTACAGTGCAAAATACTTGACTTGGATAAGCTTTCTAATATAAATAATATGTTTATTACAATTTGTAATTCCAACATCATCCACTGTCGAAGTCTTTTCTATTTACATCAATGTGAAATATACAAGAGAAAAATATAAGAGTGTATACAAAGCATTTGCTTCATTGTTTCTGTTTTTCATTAAACATTGCATCAGTGATTTGTCAAGGTACATAGCTTTTTGGGGAAAAATACTTTTTAATTGCTCTAAAAATCTTTCAGATGAGGTGACGATAATAAATAAGATTAAAGACATTGAAGGAGATTAATAATGGTCAACTGAGTTTTCTGTAAATTTTTTAGAATTATCAGTGAAATAGTTATCACTTCAATGTAAAGTGTACAGTAAGTCATTGAAGAGTTGAACAGGGTGTCAACACAGGGTGTAATAATGAAAGGAGCATATTTAAAATAAAAATAAACATTTCCTGACATTTAAGATTTATACATCTATCTGTTCATAAAGCATGGACATAGTATAAAATGTAGTATTTCAGGTGTGTAGTTACGTCAGCATGCATAGGCTGCAAAGGAGCAAGTAACAGATTTATTCCATGCTGAAAAGAGAAGAAAGAAAACACAATGTTTCGACTGTGGAGCCTTCTTCAGGTGTAAGAAAGATATATTTTTTTCTCACTACAATATTCTTTCAAGTTGTGTCTGTACCAAACATTCAAGTCCCCATTCTTTAAAAAAAAACTGTTGATGGAGTTTGAAATGACTAAACATTTTATTTCCTTGAGACTTTGATTCCTTTGTGCATTCAGAGTATCGAACAAAAGCCACCTTGACCCTAATCAACTAAAGGGTGAAAATAATACGCTTCTGGTATCAGGTTTGACAAGTCTGAGTGATCTGAATCACTAGACTGAATGGAAGTCAAACACATTAACATATGCCTAGCTTGTAACGAATTGCTTTGGAACATGGTGGGAATCTTATACAAGAAAAATGTGATACACATACAGAATATACTTGATTTAGTTTCCATAATTGACTGAAAAACTAATCACACATTCCTGACAGCAATGTGGGTAAATCATGCTTTTTCTTCCATTTATTTTCATTGTATTTCATTTAAAAATGGTTCAGCTCTGCTAAATAGTCCTATACAAGGAATACACAATACAAAATTAACCATAAAAAGTAAGACTGAGAATGCTACAAAGTGAAAAAGCTAAATACAGCATTTCAGAACTTAAGCAATTGTCATTACATTAGGACTATACGCAGGTCCTTGCAAAAATATCCAGGCCCTTCCTGTAGCCTTGTTTTGTGCAATTATAAAATGATAAAATGATGTGTACACATTTTACGAACTTGATATTTTTTTCAAAGCAGGAGTGCCCAGTCTTCAAATTTTTAAGGGTACAATAAACTACAGTAAATGTCAGCAAATACTAAAAAGAAAAAAAATGAAAATGATTTAATAAATGTTGAGACCTTTGAGCACAATATTTGGTGGAAACATCTTTGAGATAATTACTCCTGGCAGATTTGCTCAATTCCTTTCAAGTTATTTGGGGATCACTTATGGTGGTTTTCAAGACTTTCCACAGTTTATCAATGGGATTTAAGTCAGAACTCTGACTGCCACTCAAGGACACTGTATTTCATGGTTATAAACCACTACAGTGTAGCCTTGGCCTTGTGCTGTGAGTCACTGTAATGATGAAAGGTGAATGTTCGCCAGTTTTAAAATCTTTAGCCAATAGAATCAGTATTTTCCAGTAGTTTGCTCCACTAATGATCCCATCAGTCTTCACAAGCTTCCCAGTCCATGCTGATGAGATGAAAAACTTCCATAATGCTGCCACCACCATGCTGGAATGAACTGATACATTATTTTGTATTTGCATCAGACGTAACATACTGCATTTGGACCAAAAATTATTAATTTTCTCTCAACACAAAACATTGTGTTAAACGTTTGCAGAATCACTTAGGTACATTGTTGCAAACCCCATGCAGAATTTTAGATGGCTTTTCAGTTTTATATACAGTATGGAGTGACTGAGATACTGTTGACCAATGGACATTTTCTCCATCTCAACCACTAAACTGCAACATTTTAAAAGTTGACAGTGGCCTCATAGTGGCATCCATAAACTGCTCCCTCCTTGCCTGGATGTTTGGAGGGACAGTAATATAGGGTACTGTACGTTTTTTCCCGGATTATATGAACCTTGAATTCCATTAGAGAAAGGGGGTGTTTAAGGTCTAAAAGATATTAAGGGTTTTGTAAATGCTTTTATATCCTCCACCTGTGCCTTTATAAAACTTTATTCTTGAGTTGTTTTAAAAACGTACCTTGCTCATCATGGTGGAAGTGTTTCTTTGCTTGAAATGCACTGTGACTTAGAGACAATACTGAGACAGTTTGTGTTTATGCAGAAATTGTGTAAACTAGAAATATTGGTCATAGACAGAGGCAACTCACCTTACTGTGTGGATTTTTAAGACACTTCTGTGCACTACGATTTATTTTGTTTGATTTGTTTACCACAGCAACCCATCGTTTTTATATAATAATCGTATATCCCCATAATTCAAGTGGTAAATGTAATCAATTACCAAATATGGTTTATACAGCCATATAGAATATTTTCTGTTATAAGATGAGGTATTTTTATCTGCACGTTAAAATGGCAAGACAGTGTCATTTATCATTGTATGATTAATTAATTTATTTTTAAATTTAATTATGGTCTCTTGAAGAATGACAGACAAGCAATGAAACAGTTGGAACCCATATACTGCAGAGGCAAAGCCTGACTGCATTATTGGCGAGAGTGACTTGAACAAAGAGTTCTGAGAAGGAAAGCCTGAAATCCCCTATGTACTCTTATTGAACCGGTGATTGGAAGGATTTAGGGTACTGTGTACCATCCCACAAGACTACTTTACCTAGTACAGGGTCATGAGGGTCTTGAGGGAAGCTGGAGCCTAATCCAGCAAGCAGTCGGCTCAAGGTGAGGATGTCAGTGCATTGCAAAGCACACAAAGACACAAACATTCACATATTCATGACATGACAATTTTTTACAGAAGACAACCTACCAACCTGGGAAGAAACTCAAAGGAAGCCTCAGAGAACACAAGGAGAATACTAATTCCATGTAAACAACACATTGAACTCAGGGTCCCAGCTCTGTAAAGCAGCAATGCTAACCACTGCAAAATCATGCTGCCCAATTGAGGTATTGTCTTTCTCTCAAATTTTCATTATATGTTCTATTTATTAAAAAAGTAATGGATTACTAACCATTGTCTTTTAACATAAGATTCTTCTTTCAAGAAAGGACAGGAGAAATAAACCTTTCCAAGAAGCAATACATGTCTTTGGCTTGATCTGAAAACTTGGTATGGCACCTCACATACAGTAGGTCCCTCTTTTTTCTGTAATATTAACATCTTATTCTTCCACTTAGAAATGTAAGGGCAACCTTTTGCACTAAATGAACACAGCATACATTATTGTTAATTGAACAGCTGTTTTAAACCTAATTTAAAGGCAAATTGTAGGAGCGGTCAAGGTTACACTGCATTCTGTATTACAATCCAAAACATTGTATGCAGGGCTGCCATATGGCTGCATGCTTCGAAGCTTCTGAGGTGTGAATGAACATATTTCTAGCTGTAAATGGACAACTATTTAAAAAGAGTAGATAAGCATTTCAAGTATTTCTTTGTCATTGACATTTAAAAGTTAAATACATTATTTTTGAAAAGTTAGTGATGTTTATGTGAGGTAAACTATAAAATTACATTTATTCATATTGAAATCGCATTTAAAAGAGCAAGTTTGTTTTATTTTTAGCTACTTACTGTAGATGTACATTTAATATATTATTTGATAGTACCTTAATCACAATTATAATAGCTATTAGAGCATTGTGATTTACCTGAACTTGAATGAAATTATTACTTTTAAATATAAAGAGACAATATTACTGTACTGTAGTTTACAAGTGCCTTCATGTGTATTCCATTTTACTTGCACTTTTTAAAACAATATATAGCATTCATTCCATTTAAAACACACAATATTTCTTGGTTGAGCTCAAAGAAATTATCCCTTGTACAAATTCAACATTTTCCATTATTCAGCCCCTTCCAATCATCTTATTCAACTATCATTGTGGAGTCTAGAAGTGCACGCAACATGGTGGGCATAATAGGAACAGTAAGCATAAGCCAGGCACTGACAACACATTTATTAGTTATTAAATTAACCTAGAAAAGTACAAATTAATGACAAGTACAAAGTAAAAAAAAACACTATATCATATCACTATTCTACTACTTTTGTTCCAATTAATACATGAAATATGACTAGGAAATGTATGACCTGTTATTATTTCATATTCATCTATTAACTGCATGTCAGAAAGCTCACACTATTAAAAAAAATATAATCAAACCTTAATATAATTTTTTACAAACCTTTATATAGATTTTAGATTTAGGTTATATTTTTGTATGTTTATAAATACTGTACTGTAGTTAATTACATTGTAAGCATGTAGAGAATCATCATTGGAAACAAATTTAAAATTTAAATTTAACGTTTTATTTTTATTATTGGTTTACTATTGTCTTACCCATAGACCTATTTTCAAACTGCTTCATCCAATTCACAGTCGCAGGGGACCCAGAAATGGTGAAAAGCCAATACTGCACAAATATACTATTTTTTGAAAAACTCTAATTTTCTTAAATTATATCTAAGAAAAATTGCAAAGATGTTTTCAAGACTTACTGCAAATTTACAGTGTACATATCACACCAACTGGATAGGCCCTTAACAAATGCTGTTTTTTTTAGATATTCCCATTCCTGATCCTAATTTATTCTATGGAACTGCCAACTGTTTTCTTGGTGTCATTTAAACATACTAAGCACATCACTAATTTGCAAAGGTCTTCCCATTCTAGAACCGAGTCTTTTTCTGATGTCCTGCATGATGACTGCAAGAAATCAATAATATTCTAATTCACTGTTGACATAGCCCTCTAGATCACAAGAGTTGTCTGGTGGTTTTTATTTTCAGATGCTTATTGTCTGGTGAAAAGCATTAAGCTTTGACAGACGAAGTAATGTAATGATGTGTAGCCAAGAAATAAACAAGAACTTATCATGAGAATACAGTGCAAGTATGGGTAGGATTTGTTTAAGCAGCATTTTGTATGCCAAACCAATTTTCTGATTATTTGAAGACAGGAGAGGAAAAAATGAAATGTCATTCTCTATTGGTGAATATATCAAGGGGTTCAGTTCCCATTACATGTGTTCCTTTCTGTAACTGTAGTAAATTAACCTTCAAATGAAAACTTACTTAGATAACAGTTTTGGTTTAAAATTATATTTAGCAGCTGCACAATATAGAATAAAAATGTCAAGTTACTTGCAAATGTATAAAAAATGTATACTCTCAACAAAGTGATTGACTAATTAAGTAGAATCTGCTTTAGGAAACACAGAAGAATCAAATGGGATAGATGAGCTGAATGGTCTAATTCTTCTGAAAACTGTTTTACAGAAAGTATGTTTTTATATGCTTCCTGGGATTAAGGAATGCTGTTCAAGAATACTAGAAACCTATTGCTTTCACCAAAGGAAACCCCATTTTGTTTTGTGGAGGAAATATCCATCCATTTCCTAATGGAGTTGCAGGGACCAATCTCAGCAAGTTATTATGGTACACCCTGGATGGGATGTGGGTCCATCACATGGCACACACAGAGAAACACAGATATAGACAAACCAACACCAGGGTCACATGCCAATTAGTAATTAGTAATATTTATACTAATATAGTATAGTACTATACTAACAGTAGTCTTTGAACTGCGGAAGTAAGCCACATTACCTGAAGGAAAACCATGCAAACATTGTGAGAACATACAAACTCAATGCAGTTAGCACCCCAGGTCTGGAATTTAATTTAAACCAGGTCTCCAGCAAGGCAGCACTGCTAACTGCTGTGTCACTGTGACACCCTTGAGGAAATATGCTACATTTAAAGTATTTTATTTATATTGTGCAAAATGAATCTGAACACCTTTTGGTGTCAAATATATTTTATGATTCTTTTTTTTTGCTTTTCAACAACAGCTATCATTTCTGTCCTGCTGCTGGCATAAAGCACGTCTAAATCTGCAAAATCTGCGGGCAAGTGCAATGTTAACAGATTGTAGCATGTAAATGTATAGATGGCCTGAAGCACTGAAATAAATTATATTAACCCTATTTGGAAGATCCCTATTTGTGATAGCATGGCTCAGGGGAGATCTGCACAACAACAGTACCTGAACTTGATGTTTTTCTTTTTTTTGTAAGGTATTGAAAAATTAACCTGCTGGACTTCTGGTTTGTGTGGTTTGTGTTTGTGATTCCGATTGTAACAAAAGAAAACTAAAGGGAAGTGTATTTAAAACTGATGATGGGAGACACATTTTATACAACATGCTAAGTCTTCTTTCAAGAAAAGGGTTGGAGGGCCATAATACTACTGTACAATTAAAATTTCTGTAATGCTCCCAGACTGTCAGCCCATACTCAGTTAAAAAGATCACAAATTGAATTTTCTCTAGATTTTATAGATAAATGCTCCATATGCTAAGGATGTGTCTCTTTCTGTCCATTGAGAACAATGAGAACAAGACCATTAAATTGTAAATGTCAAGCTAATTTAATGGACAACATATTGAAGAAATAAAAAAAAAAATAGAAATGTGTATACAACTCAAATATGAGAATATGGTTGAAAATCTTAAAGAAGATTACAGAGTATTCCTACATAGGTGTAAGAAAATGTGAAAAACAAAAATGGCTCTAAATGTCATTTTGTTGACAGTAACAAAATTGGGTGACCTTCTGTAAATACAGTAAGTCATATTAACTCTTGTTGATGCACACAATTTCTACTGAATTAAAGAAACAGAAATATACACTGAAAACTTACTTTTACTTTGTATGGGCTCAATTTCATGAAGTCTAGATACAATTATTACAGTGATAAAAACACAATTAAAATATAAAACAGTGTTCTACAATACTATTACACATTTTTATCTCTACTTTATTTCCACATACTGTAAATATAAAGCAGGGATTTCATGCATTTATTTTGGTTTCTAACTAAGAAGCCTATTATACACACTGTGAAAAATGAATAAGACTTTATGTTAGGTTATCTGTAATTATAAAGCTTCAGACAAGGACAGGTTAGAAAACATTATCATAAGACTATTTTTTCACTGTTACATTGTGATAATGATATCAACAAAGTTAATATTAACCTATGAAACAATCTGTGCTTCAAATTAGGTAGATTGTTGATATTAATACTGATCACTGAACAATGTTACATAAACAAAACTGGGTGTCCCTTATGACAGATAAATGTGTATAAAGTCAAAAGCTAATGAACTTGCTGCTTTTTTATCACTCGATAATTACTTTTTCCACATACAAGGTGACATTTGACAAATGGTAGAGGAGGCAGAAATTCAGATGTTATCCATTATTTGCAGATGTAAATACCCTATTAAGAAACATTTTTTCTTATCTACCAGGTAAATATGATCATTTTCTATCCTTTATCATATTGTACTGTATGTGGATTAAATATGGTTTTCATTCTTGTATGCTTCTGTTTTATGAGTAAACTTGCCTAATGAAAACTAATTTATTAAATCCCATTTCTTGGAAGTCAGCTCTCTTTAACTGTATGTTCTTTGACAGAGTATCCTGTATTTACACAAAATAAATTTGCGGGATATTATGATTTCCATTGTCAGTTCTGGTTAACCCTAAAATGAGTGAGGTCTCTCATACTCCTGGACACTGGTTCTCAGCTCTTACTGTGATTTCAATTACCAGTAAATGTTGTACTATTGAAAGTATTTTCCTCACATTTAATATAAATCATTCATATAAATAATATATCTTTATTTCCTTTTATTTGTCATCTTTTATTATTCAAACACAAACAATAACAAGTATTGCGAGGATTGTGCTAAAGAGTTGACTAGTTTGCTGCAAGGGTGGTGCAGATGGGGTGGAGGCTGTGTGGTAGGAGAAAAAAGATATTCAAACTGGAAGACCTGGATACAATATATTTATATATTTATATATTTATAATTTATATACGAATGAAAACAAAGTGTGATTAGGACTTAACATTCCTCCCTCACTTTAGTTATAACCTCCATTAATAATGGAGTACTACTCCACTCATCACTTTACAAAGAGTTTCAGATTAAAATATCTGTTCAATGTACTCTATTAAGAAAATAATAGACAAGGCAAAACAGTACTTCTTTCGCTTCCTTCTCAAGCAGCTTTCTCTTCATTCTCAACCCCTTGAGCAGTGCCTCTTAAAGTGATTCCTCCAGTCAGGGGTTATTTCTCTTCCCCCTTGAGGGATTCATCCCCAATCATGAGGCAGTGCCTCTAAAGTTTCTTTATTAGCCCTATACAATTTCTTGCATTAAGAATTCATCTTTTCAGATACCCCAGCTTTTCTCCATGGAGACACAGACAGGGAGAGAAGCTTGGGGTCAGAGCACAGGGTCAGCCATTGTATGGTGCCCATGGAGCAGTTAGGGTTAAGGGCCTTGCTCAGGGGCCCAATGGAGTAGGATTTCTCTGCCGGCCACGGGATTTGAACCGGCAACCTTGCAGTCACAGGCGCAGATCCTTAGGTGCAGATCCTTAGCCACAGAGCCACCGCTCCGCCTCATGTGACTCTCAGCGACTCAGTTTTCATGTACCGAAGGCTGTCGAGTCAGCCAACCTGGCAGCGCCTCTCAAAGCGATCTTCAAGGAGTCAGGGGAGTCTTCCTCTTCCCTTTCTATCTCCTGAGGGCATAGCCTGGTGGTGAGGCAGAGCCTCTTAAAGCAACTCTCGGCGAGTCAGGGGAGTCTTCCTCTTCCTTTCCTACCCCTGAGGGCCTAGCTCCCAGTCGTGAGGCACCGCCTCTCTACCGACTCTCCGCGAGTCAGGGGTGTTCATGTTTTCATGCCTGCCGAGTCAGACAACCCAGTCGGCCACCTGTGTTCCCCATGCGGACCGGGTGCTCTTTTCTGCATACAGTATATTAAACACTGTATTTCTCAATGGGCTGTGACTCATCAAGAATGGAATGATATTCAAAATCAACAACTTGTTTAAGGTAGATATTTCCCAATATATACCTCATTCTACTGTACAGTATGTTGTTTTGTTTTCCTATTTCACTGGAGGATGAGACAATCTGGAGGGGCACTGTTTACAATGCTGGTGCACATATTCTCTGTAGAAATTAAATACTATGGTATCACAGGTGAATCCAAAAAGATTAGCGTGAACTATATTTCCTTTGCTTATCAGAGTCTTAAAGAGTTAAAGAGAGCTCCTGATTTTTTTAAGAGTTGTGCAAGCAATATTCCTGATAGACATTTTATCACCATCATCAGTTTTTATTAATCATTGACAGCCAGCATGCCCTCTCTTCCAACTAAACATTCAGGTTTGTTAATGAAATGCAAAGATAAAAAGCAGGATAGGTCTTTTTTCATGTGTGAGTAGAAAAATATACCCTTGATCAATAACATTTTCTAACACTAAAAGATGAGCCTGAAAAAGTCAATGATTGGGCTAATACTATTTCTTTGATTCTGCTTTTTCTAATAAGGCTCCTAAAGTAACCAATTAATGCATTGTCTAAAACTGTCAAATGAATATTGGTGTTTTCATTGATCTGTAGTTTTTCATCTTAATTTCAATGAGGATAAACAGCATGAGCATCTTAAAGCGTATTTGTTCCCATTAGCACCAATGTTGGTTTGGGATAAATTGGAGGACAGAGGTATGTTTTTCTTGTCTAGTATACAAGTTTGACAACACAGCAGTATAGTATGACAAGAAACCTGTATTCTGCCTCTTCCAACAATACATGCACCCAACTGAACTGCAGTGAGTCAGTTCTTTCCAAAATAAGCAGAAATGAAATATCTGTACCTCTAATAATTTTAGTATAAATTTAAATTCTGCACACATGACATTTGGGATAGACTACTGTGCCTGGCAGTATAACATTGTCTTCCATTATTTTTGACCCAACATATTTACTACATTAAAAAATCCTATTATACCACTGCAAACAGCTTGCTGGGCATGCTGTAATAGAATCTTTTTAATAGACAGGTCCAAGATGACAAACATTACATAAACAGCCAAGAGGTTGAAAACAGCCCTCTTTATATTATATGCTATATTATATATGCTCCCGCCTCTCCTCCTCCCTCCCAACCTTTGTTCTCCCTCTACTTTACCTTTGCCTACTGCCCTGTCTCTCTCACACCTAAAGAAGGCTCCACGGCCGAAACGTTGTGTTCTCTTTCTTCTTTTTTTTTCAGCATGGAATAAACCTATTACTTGTCTCTTTATATTACAATGAGGGAAAAACAAAACAGCTATCAGAAAATAAACAAAAGGCCTATCTCATTTGTGAGCTAAATGTATGTGTTTGTTACTATGGAAGCTAAGCTGTTTACAGATGTCCAACAGGTGTAGTCACAATTCAGTTTCTCACTGAGATGCAGTTCTGAAATACAGAAAAAGAAATATGATAACTTTTAATTAAGAAATATCTGTAAAAATTAATCATTACAAGGTTAGCATTAGGTATGATCTCATTGAGAATTAACACAATCCTGAATCACTGACACAGACCTAACCAGCCCCTGGTTAGACTTCTGTAGGGTTTCCCAACACTAATCTTTGTTAGTGAAGCCACCAGGCAAAGACTGGTCTGTATATCTGGTTTCCAGTTTGAATATTTTATGGAATTGGTCACGTAGATGCTCTGTTATATGCAAATGAGGAAAAAAGGCTGGTTGTTGCAAGACCTCGACATAGTTTTCTTGAAGTTGTGCCATCGTAAACCAAGCAATTTATAGTCTTTCATTGTCCTTGTAGAAAACGAATGCTTCAGGATATGTCTGAAACAAGAGAAAAGCTTTTGTCATCTTTCAGGTCTGTCAAGACAAAATTAATTCATTACTAAAAATAACACTCTCTGTTACCACGTCAGATGTTTTCTGATGCCAAAAGAAAGTGATTTCATCTCTTAGCAGTCAACATGTAATAGCATGCAAAAAAAATTCTTGCAGATAACAAGCTATAATCCTTTCAACTGATACACAAGTACTATATTTTTGGAATTTCTCATGTTGTAACCACTACAGTCTGAAAAAAAGGGAATGCATATGGATGAAAATGACTCTCTTGGGCCAACGTGGTAACTCTGTTTTCCAAGATGTGGCCTGTCTCTCACAGATCCAGTATCTTGTTCCTCTGGATTAGTCTGCTGAAGCAGAACATTTCTCTCCCCTAGCAACTTCTGTCAAAGACTACCCATCTAGTTACCACGGCAAGATTTTTTTATCAACTGTGACATGATCATATCTTTCACCTTTTTGCCTTTAATTTAAATTAAATGGTTATAAAGAACTAAATACATGGATACTTAAGCAGTTCCCCTTGACAACGTTACTAAAGTTAAATCCCAAACACTGAATACGTTTTATGGAATCCATTTACCTGATCTCAGTATTTTATATTCCCTCCATATAAAAAGACAATACTGCTTAAATGACAACAACAAGCCTCTGCCCACTCCTGTTGAGCATAATTTACTCACTGTTTAAAATATAAATAACATCATAGATTTGATCAAAGTGGCATAGCGGTACAGTGGTTAACAGTGCTGCCTCACAGCACTGGAGTCATGAATTCAATTCCTGGGGTGCATAAAGTATGTTCTCTCTCTATTCATGTACTGTAGGTTTCCTTTGAGTGTTCCAGTTTCCACCTACCGTATAAAGACATACTGGCAGGTTAATTAGATGGCTTTTGGGAAATTGGCCCTGGAGTGAATATGTGTACTGTATGTTTGTGCCTGTGTGTGCAGGTGTATCCTGTCCTTTGCCCATTGATTGCCCCTGCAAGCCTGCAAAGGACAAAATGGTTAGAAAATGGATGTGATCAAAGAGCTATTAATATAAAACTTGACAATCATTTTTTTAATTTTTGTTGCTGTTTTTTTTTATGTTTGGTCACTCACTTATCTAATGATACACACCACAATGAATTAGAAAACATTATTTCCCCAGAGATTTAAATTAAAATCATAATGCTCTATTTCAGTAAGGCAAATTAAACATTTCTTCTAAACATCTCATCGAAGTCTTATTAAGGTTTTAGGAGATGTGTTCCCCTTTACACTGCCCACTTTTAATACTTTTCAATAGGGATGTTCTAGCAAAACCATGGGAAAAAATGCTATCGTCTTATTTGTTAAAAGTTGAGAGCAGTACTCTAAAGAGACAATATCTATATAAAAAGGAACAAGTAATAGGTTTATTCCATGCTGAAAAGAGAAGAAAGAAAACACAACATTTCGGCCGTGGAGCCTTCTTCAGGTGTCAAGCCTTCTTCTTGACACCTTCTTTACTCTTTTCAGCATGGAATAAACCTATTACTTGTTCCTTTGCAGCCTACGCATGCTGTCGCAGCTATCCACCTGAATATCCATATGTATATATTAATTATACATGTGTATTTCTGTTATAAAATATTTCTGTTTAGGTTATTTCATATGATAATTCTAAAACTAAAAAATGAAGAAGTGATGTTGATTAAAAATAATATATTGATACTGTACAAATATGGATGGTTCAGCAATTTCTATGGTTCCAATCAGTAGTGGTACAGTATGTATAATATGCTATAAAACAAGAAGAAAAATAATATTCAATATTAATTAGACAGCATATGTTATTCCCTGTGCTTCCAGGATATCCTCAATTCTTGGAACCCTCACCAAGACAAAGGGTTTTCTGAAGATGGAGGAAGAGATTAATTGATTAGGAAAACATTAAAACTAATTTCATTTTATTGATTTAATTGATTTAGTACATGTATGCCAACAAAGTAACGTACTGTAGAAACAGTTCATTTTTATCTTTTCTAATATTGTAGCAATATTATGTAGCAGTATTGTAGTGTATATTCAACCAAAGTTAGGAATAGTGAAAGTATTGACTAAGAAGTAATAAATGTCTTTAATAGAAGATTTTTCATTTTGAATCTATGATAATAAGCCCGAAGCTGTGATTTTATGACTCCAGTTATGATTCTGGAACATACTGTAATAATAGCTTGACAGGATCTATAAAACCAATATATTCAAGTATTCTTTGCATTCACAATTTTATTATATTGTAACTTGCTGCCGGCCCAGGTCTGTAGGTTCACTTTCAGGCCATCTTGGGGCTATTCACTCTGTAAACCAAGCTGATTGTTGGTGAGTTACAGGAAATTCAAAGATATATCAGATCTTTGCTGTGACAGTGATGTGTAGTTAAAGGCAAATTTATAGAGAAAAACACACATGATCAGACAGTTTATCTTATCTTCAAAACCTGCTTAACCTAATTAATCTAACCCCATTTCCCCCTTTTTGTTTCTTAAAGGAGGAAGTTTCTTAACGTTCATTTGTTTTTATATTTATATCTGTCTCAGTGTACATACTCTATCATTATATTCTTGAATCATTTTTGTTCTTGTCCATCTTTCTTGAACCATTAAAATATCAAAAATGAACAGCTCCCCAGTGTAAAAAAAAAAACATTTAGAGTAAAAAGTATATTACAACAAAGAGATGGAAAAAAATAGCTTAGAAGTGATTTAAAAATAAAACTTTTTTTATTTTTGCACAGTTTAGACAACTACCTTTATTTAGAGGAGAATGTGAACTGGACTTTTACCTAGCAAAATGTGATCTGAATTTTAAATTGTCTGGTTTGCTTTGTTTGATTTATGTATGCTGATGTCTAGTTTAGCTATCCAGCCTCAAACAACAGAACACAATACATTAGCTAGCACTCTGAAGAAAGAATTACTTTGTTTTTTGTTTGCCCTGTCTGCACCTATGTAAGTATTAAAGAAGCCAGAGAATTCTAGCTACTGTATATACACTCTGCCTTTAAAATATACCCCAGCAAACAACTTCCAGTGTGTCACAGTATTTATTATTAATGTCAGGCAACCAACTGATGAACAGGTGATTTTGAAAATAAATAATTCCTTGGTTAACAATTCATGCTTTGCTCATGGGGTTCATGGTTAATTTTTATACTGTACTAAGCATCACCTATTACGGATTCGGCCAGTGAAACTGAAACCAAGTAATGGACCCACTTGCAGGAGCTGATTAAGCCAAGTCGTGATCCTAATACCGTACATGAAGGAGTGAGCCGAGAGTCCAGGGGAAGCCAGTGATCCAAACAGGGAGAGAGTAACCGAAGCCAGACCGTAATCCAAACCGTAGACGAAGGGAAAAAAACAGTCCGAAACCAACACAGTACGTAGAAGGTAGAAGGTAGAGGTAGAAGGCGTAGCACAACAAAGAAGCTCGAAGAGAAAACCAATACTGAGCGAGGAGGTAGGGAAAGACTAGTGCTTAAATACAAGATGAGATGGAGGTGTGGTGGTGAAAACATACTCTGATAGGTAGACTCATTGAACTAAGACTACACCTTCTTCTGCCTCTTCCGTTGCCGGGAGGCAGGGATCGTAACATCATCAAATGTTAAAAGGTTTATGCCTTTTAATGTGTTTAAGTTATTAAAAAAATACACTGTGTTATTTTGTAAATTCATTGTATGCTTATGTCATTTTAATTGATTTTCTAAGACTGACATTGATTTTCTCAACTGACTTTGAAAGTTGCATGTGCACAAAATCTCCTCAGTAGTGAAAGAATGTACAGTATACCGTAGGTGATGGGGTGATTTCACATGTTGAATGTCAAGTCTTGTGAAAATTAGAAAAGGAACACACAGGAAGGATCATATAGGTTGCTTATCAAGAGGAAAATGCCCTCATGATGTTGGTATTCTGACATGAGATGGTGGTGTAAAATTTTTAATTGTATATTTTTATATAAACATTTCATCACCCTGCAGCTCAAAACTGGCAGCCCACTGCCAATGGCCTGTAAAGCGCATTGAGTGGATAGTCCTGAGAAGCATTACATAATTGTAAGGGATTATTATTAATTATTATTACATCACATATTTCTCTGAGAACCCATATCTTCTCAATGTGTCTGTGGCCACTAATACAGAGCCAAAGATTTTTATTAATATTTACCAGTGATAATATTGCATATTGGTGATGAAATTAGGAGCAGTGTTCTTGAAGATGAAACAGAGCAGAGGAAAATTGAGCCTTAAGGCTGGATAAACAGAGATATATTAAGAATCAAGAAATGTGAATTAGAGAATCACAGAAAGAGAAGCAGAAGAGGAGGAGGAAATGATCAGAATCATGACAAACAAAAGGACAAAAGGGACCTATTTATCAAGCATCCTTTATGAGCAATTAAGTCCTATGCAGGACCATTTATTTAGTAAGAAAGAGGTTCGCTCTTTTTCCTCTGTGGTTCTTATACTGTATCTGAGTTTTAGAGCTGTATTGTTTTTTCAGTGGTTCAGTAGTACAGTAGGTTGGGCCTGGTACTCAGTCTTGTAAATATCTATACATAAAATGAGTAGAACTTGTGTGTTTGTGTTTTTTAAATAAACATTTAAATATTTAAAGTTTTCTTAGATAACAAAGAAAACACACGCCTATAAGTGTTACAGCTGGGTATTCTCTGACAATAGGAGGTGCATGATTGTTAACTTTTAGAATTTTTTTTTTGTACAGCAAGCTGGCACCAGGTCCTGAATATCATTTTTTAATTGCATTTTCTGTATTTGACCATTCACAACCCAAAGTTTGAAGTAGTATGTTGCAACAATACTATAGGTGGATTTGCCAAAAGCAGACTTGCAAAGCATGAATGGCAGATTTACAGTTATTATTACTTCCAACAGTGACCACAGATCTTTCTCCACAGGATAGCTCCTGCTGATAAAGATGATGACAAATGATAATCAGCATAATTATTTCCCCACGTCTTTTCAATAAAATAACCGTAGACATCAGGATTTCAGGATTTTTCATTTTCCTGAAAATGAAATTATGAATTTGTTGCAATAATATTTTATAGTTAGGTTTTGAACACAAAGGAATTATTCCTAACAGTAGAATTATTCTTAGCAGTTATTTTGTCTAGCAGTAGACAAAAGTTGTTTCATATAGTTGTGGTACTGTATCACTGATTAATTCATCAGACGTGTTCATCACAAGTAATTTAAAATAAATTAAATAATATCATAGAAGGTAAAAATAAAGCTTAAAATTATTACTATACTAAATTAGTGCAATAGTAACTCAGAAATGGATATTAAAACCAATTAAAAAGGAAAAAAATAATATGGTTTTGGTGAGGAAGACAAACAAGCAACAAAATAGCAATTCAAATATATCTTATGAAACAGACACAATTAATGAATTTATGAGGCTTATGAACATATCAGGAAAAACTGACTTTGGACCTTTCTTCTTCTAATGATGCCACTCTAGTATCAACACATATAACACAATAAATACTCATTAACTCAATTGAAAGCAGTTATTGCCATCATGCTGTTCTCTTTATTTATTATCTGCTATCATGGTAGTTAGGAGGCAGTAAGGGATTTTATCTCACAGGAAATATAGTAGCTGACTCTAAAGAAAGACATTTCCACATCTGGATCTTTTTTTTGTGTGGCGCCAAACATTCAGTTAAGGCCAGAAGTAGCAGTGCTAAAGTGATATTTAAAGGTCAGTTTACAAATCACCAAACTGCTACAATTGGGAGTTGCCTTCTATGTTTTGCAGCACTTACTGTAAATAGCAACAAATATAATGTAGTGAATAGCAGCATTTATTACTATGAGATATTAAGCACCGTCTATTTATTTACAAAGAAAATATGTATATGAATATACTGTATAAGTATTAGGACAGCAAAATCAAAACGTATTTTTTGCGTTACAGACGTAAGAATGTAAGAATTAATGAGCATGTGATTAAAAAGTACAATGTCATATAGATTTTTGATTTGCTGCATACATTTGATCATGATCAACCAGCAGCAATATCACCCTGCAACTCACAACTGGCAGCCCACTGAAGCTAAGTGTGGCCTGGTCAGTACCTGGATGGGAGACCTCCTGGGAAAAAACTATGGTTGGAAGAGGTGTTAGTGGCAGGGGGCCCTCTCCCTGCGGTCCATGTGGGTCCTAATGTTCCAGTATAGTGACAGGGACACTAAACTGTAAAGAGGCGCCGTCCTTCAGATGAGATGTAAAACCGAGGTCCTGACTCTCTGTGGTCATTAAAAATCCCAGGGCATTTCTTGAAAAGAGTAGGGGTGTAACCCAGGCATCCTGGCCAAATTTCCCTTTGGCCCTTACCAGTCATGGCCTCCTAATAATCCTCATCTATGAATTGGCTTCATTACTCTGCTCTCCTCCCCACTGATAGCTTCACATTGGTGGTGTGGAGGGGAGTCCCCATTACCTGTAAAACGCTTTGAGTGGAGTGTCCAGAAAAGCACTATATATAAGTGTAAGCAATTATTGCCAGGTGGAGCTAATTAAGGTTAACCTCTCCTGTACAGCATTTGAGCTGTCACCAGAAAACGTCGGTTTCGAATCCCGATGACTGCTGAGGGACAATCTTTATTCAATTAAGAATTTAAGTTGTATACTCTTTAGACTTTTAAATTTAAACAGTGTATTACAGCATGTTAATCATTAAACATTAAAAAGGCGGTATATTTTATAAAAGCAAAATTGTTCTGTTGGACAAAAGTACACAACCTACCACCTTTATCATAAATATTTTAATTATGCAGGAATATTTTATGCATCAAAGTCTTTACCGAAGATATTACTAATAGTATTAATAATGAATGACCTTGGACAAGCTGTAAGCTCAAAGTATTACCCTGGTCCACATTCTTTGTAACCATCTTTGTAAATGAAAAGAGTTTATTTTTTCATTGACAAAAAGTAACACCACAGCATTTAGTTGATATGATCACACATTAGTTTCAAATCATACAAAGTAATTCTTTAGAATCTCCGATTCACCATGCCTTTCACATGCTCATAAACGATATTAATTTAGGAACATAAACATATTACTATATGTAAATTGTACTGTATATTGCTGGTCTTGGTAGTTTAAAGAAAAAATACACACCAGTATTCCATTTCTCCCTAAACATTTTAAGCATCAAAGTCTTACATGTTGTTATTTGGGAAACTTTTTTACGTGCTCCTTCTGACCATATTAGGATTATATACTTTGTGAAAAGTGATAGCCTTTTAACCTTTTCTGTGAATTCACTTGTTATCTAACAAATGCATACTTTTAGAATTTGATTAACAGGGAATATAATATGGAATTGCGTATCTAAACAAATTAATAACGATATAATTATATCCATGTACTGTCTGGCGGAATAAACTGAAGAGGTTAGTTAATGCGACGCGGAATTATTAAGAATTATCACCTCTTTTTACACTTGAGAACAAATGAGAACATTCCACTCAGTGGGCGGTGCATTGTTATCTCAATCACCTGCTAATTAGTTTTACACCACTGGACGACAGGAGAATGTGACTGTACTGTATCTGTACAGAATGTGTGTTTCAATCAATACAGTAATTGATTAAAATCGCAATCGTGTGTTTAATTAAATGCCTTTTTTGATTCACAATCTGAAAATGAAAACCGTGGTAAAGTCACCTTGAATTAAAAAAAACGATTTTGCACGCCTGTAGCATTTTCACGAAACCTCCTAGAGTTGTGAGAACACTTGCTTTGTGTATAAAGTACATTGTGAATGTTTTCACAGCCTTCACTTTGTCCTTTTTAATGCCATTTTTTTTACCACGCACGAATATTCCTATGTTGTATCTTCGCAAGGGAATCAGTGCGAATTTTAATACTAATTAAATGACCGCGGGCACTTTCCACCCCCTCTTCATTCTCAGAGTAGAACAGACTAACCTTCTAATGAAAGACGGTCCACCCTCCATGGAAAGGAAAAGTGCCCACAGGCACTTAAACTTAATATGGTCAGTAACAGTAAACAGTAACATGGTGAGAAGGAGCATGTACAAACGTTTTACGAAATTACCACATGTAAGACTCTGATGCTTAAAACGTTTAGGGAGAAAGTGGAATACTGGTGTGTATTTTTTCTTTAAACTACCAATACCAGCCATATACAGTCTGTAACGTAGGGATTTCTATATGTCTTTATTTAGTGGTTACATTAGTGACAAAGGCTAAACTTTTAGCTTCAGTAACATGTACGCCGTATGTCATACATGTTTGTTTAGGGTTTTGCTTGTTCACATATCTCCCCTTTTTATAAAACGACATGGTTGAAAACTGTTCCAGAGCCACTGTTGTTTCATCAGTGAAAAGTACATCATGAAATGCCTCTCCCTGTTCAATCCACTGGAATAAAGAAAAGGAGCATAAAGCGTCTGATGGTCATAAACGATATTCATTTAGGAACAGCATCAGAGCTATGTTTTTTACTGCACTGCATCGGAGAGAATACCATAGTGTGTTTTTATTTTTACTCCCTGGCGGAAACTGGCTTCTATAAGAATCAGTATGGCTCAGAGATTATATAAAACTTCACTCGCACCAAACAAATGTATATTTCTAAATATCACAACATGATTGAATTTAAGTCACCTATGCGTTACAATATAAACATTTATATTGATTTAAATTGCGTTTAAATCGCCTTTATTTAAAACCCATAAATAAAGCTGATACTGTTTAGACTTTTATTTAAAACTGTATTACAGCAGCACAATGCACAATGCAACGTAAATCGCTATCTTTGTCTTCTGTGTAATAATGTTTACCTCTCTGTCCAGCAAATTAACAATAGTAATAATAATGAACTTTATTGTATATGGCGCCTTTAAAGGTGGCTCCTCAAAGCGCTTTACAGGTTAAAAACAATAACAAAAATACTGTTAGGCTGGGCAAATGATTTTTTTTTAAGAAATACAAAATGAGATATACTGATGTGTTCCGGCTTAGACATTAATGAAGAGCATAACATGTGGGCGGCGTAGTGGTCGGCTCTGGCTTTCCCATCTACTGTATGCACTGCAAGTACAACCCCCCTCTCTGTGGGAGTGCTGGCTGTGACGAATTAAACCGGTTTCACAGGTATTTTCAAAGTAGAAGGGGGCGAGATTTCCAGCAATAGACACCTCCCTCCCTCAAAAACCCAATAAGTACAGTACTTACTAGTTAAGAAAGCTAGGCTCCTCAATAAAATCGCTTTAACATGCTAATGTGTTGGTGTAACAGCCCGGGCTTGACAAGCTTCTAATGTCAACCCGACTACGGCGAAAGGAACCCTTCTTTCATTGGAAGACAATGAACATATTCTAGCCCTAAATGAATTAATAGCAAACATGGTTTACATAAAAGACATTTTTCCAAGAAAGTTTAGCCTTTGTCACTAATGAAACCACTAAATAAAGACATAAATACAGAAATCTTAAGATTTTTAAAATACATGACTTTGCTAAAATTTATTTAAAAATAAAAACGATTACAAATGCCAGCAGAGAGAGAGAACAAGGGAGGGATGTTGGTTTTGCGTAAGGGGCGGGGTTATGGAAATGAGGTCTATTTGGGAATGTGGTG
The DNA here is from genome assembly GCF_059453375.1 of Lepisosteus platostomus. Lineage (NCBI taxonomy): Eukaryota > Metazoa > Chordata > Actinopteri > Semionotiformes > Lepisosteidae > Lepisosteus > Lepisosteus platostomus. The sequence continues at coordinate 48,270,321 of NC_142618.1, read as the reverse complement.
TTACGTGTTCTGGCTGTTTGTGAATTATCGTTGTTGAGTAAGGAGTGTTGAGGTATTGATTTTGTGTAATGCTTTACGTTGAAAATTGAGGTGGATTTTGTTTATGATAAAGAGGATAAGCTGGGATGGGAGGAGGGTTTGATTTTGCATAAGGGGCGGGATTATGATAATTGGAGGAATTTGAGAGAGTTTAATGGTTTATTATATTTGATTTTGTATTATGGTTGTTATCTATGTTTTTGGTTGGTATTATGTTTATATAGTTGTTTTTGTTGGTTGGCCGTTATAACGGTTATTAATAATACGATCTATAGTTGAAATCTGAGCCTAAATAAAAAGAAAAAGCATTTTCAGAGAGCAATTACGCTGTGTTTATGTAGAATAAGTGATTAGGTTTATGAGCAATCTAATTACTTATTCGTTTAAAACGCTATATAAAATAAAGTTTATTATTAATTTGCTGGACAGAGTGGTGAACATTATTATGCATAAGACAAAGATAACAATTTACGTTAAAAGACATTTAATTAAACAGTGATTTTGTGATTTAAATGGGAATGGGGGTGACAGGAACTCTTAATCTAAATAAAAATAAAATAAAACAGGTTTTGATAGTTAATAACCACTTTTTATGCACGAAACATGGGTGATTTTTCTTCCTCCTGATCAGTTTAGAAATCTGTGTACGCTGTAAGGTTTTTACTTCTTAATTAAACTTTTAAAATACACGTTTCGATTAGAAAGAAATCCTCTTCCTAGTACAGTATGTATAGCAAACCAGCACGTCTTTTTTCTCCAATCAGAGGGGTGTCAGATGGTGTCAGCCAATCACCATTCTGAAGCCCTACCATAATCTCTGGTATAGGGAGACCCAAGAATGCTGTCCGATAGTTTATGTAGATAGATGATAGATACTTTTATTGATCCCGTGAGGGAAATAAAGTAAATCATTTTCATTTTAGGAAATTATTAAACTCTCGGTTAAAAGCAAAGGAGAGTTTGCTGCAGCGTTATTGGAAACCCAAATTTAACAAAAAATCGCTGGCATTATATCCTAGAAGACACAGACCGGCGCCAGACTGGGAGAATGCCCGCAGCGTAAAAGAAAATGCCTGATGAACTAGGGATTGGACAGTTTCCAAGTGCCTGTACAATCGATGGAAATGTTCAAATAAATGTGCAAAAGAAATAAACAAAATAATCATTTATTTCTTTATCATATTGGCTAGCTAATGTCCCCTCTTTGCTAGTTAGTGGCTGTGTTTATGCGTTGGGTAGCAATGGGTGACTGTTCTCAGGCTGAAGATGTAAACAGCTTAATTTTCGTGTTAAATATTTTTTTTTAATTAAAATTCATTCTATACAGCAATCGCATATTTAGGTACCGTTTCATAAAACTTTCATACTTAAAATGTTTAGGGAGAAATGGAAGACTGGTGTGTATTTTTTCTTTAAACTACCAGGACCAGCCATACACAGTACAGTTTACGTACATACAGTAATGTTTATGTTCCTAAATTAATATCGTTTATGACCTTCAGATGCATTATGCTCCTCTTCTTTTTATGCTCAGCTACTAAAATTTCCCTTTAGTGGTAAAATTCCATATAAATATTCAAAACTAAGCGGATTAAAATGTGCACAGTAAAGAGATTAAATGATTAAATCTTTTCACTACCAACCAATGCACCACGAGTGCCCCTGTCGGTCATTTTGGCCAGCCAATCACTTATCGCGGTGCCCTGCAGTGGCTTGTGGGTAGTTTACCGTACCGCGGGTTTGTACCGTGCATTTTGAATGGCTGCATCTGTATGCAGGTCCTTACATGCATTGAACTCACTTTTGTAGTTGCAAAGCTTCAGTTTTATGGCTTTTAAGATTGGCTTATCGGATTCACACTTTTTGACCAGCCTCGACAGGATTATTTTTATAGTCTACCTTTCCTGTGCAATATTCTCCACATGTTTCCTGATCTACAAGAAGCATTTTTTTTCACAGATTCTAAATGCAAGAAAGATAATTGCAAAAAATACTGGACATCTGGACATTGTGAGTATGTTTAACAATGAGCAGTTAATTTTGCAGAGACATTAGCATTACCAATTAGGATTTTTAACTTCAGACTCAGAATTCTCTAATAAGTAGAGGTTATTATAAATTATTTTTCTCTATTTTATTTTTATAGAATTAGAAGAAATGTAGCACAAACATACTTTTTTGAATGAGATTGCTTTTAATTTAAATGGAATAACACAATAAAGATAATCAAATGAAGGAGTATTGCTAAAGTATATCATAAATGTTATTAAATCTACAATTTAATTGTAGATTTCTGGTTTATTAATATATTTTTAATACAAAAGAGGTTATGTGAGGTTTTGGCTTTTGGCAATATGTATTGTACCATGCTATGTCCATGTAAGTGGCAATGAGTACAGTATGTCCAGCTCCTTTAGTACAATTCTGCACTAGGCAGTATTATAACACCCAGACACCAGAAGCCAGAGTTTCTATATAAATAAGTTCATATTTTTAATTTATAAATATAAAAATACAGTGTATTATGAATATTACCTTCAGTAAAATTCTACACAAATTTGTAATACACGCACTAGAGTCCAGAGGTTCTATATAATTGAATTCATATTTTAATTGATAAATATTCAAATGTATTATTAATATTATGAATTGTGCTCCAAGAAGATACTGCAGGGTGCTTGGCAAATCTGGAAAGCTTGCTACTAGTGGTAATACTAACGTTAAAATATATACTTTTATACTGTATATGTATTTTATATGATATATATATATATTTTCATTGCTTGATTCTTGGAAATCTCAGTATCAGTGGAGTCCCATTTAGTGATAGTGATTACTATATGTAACAGGCTGTCAGCTGGTGGCCTTCTGAGAGGACACAGCCACCACCTGCTATGTCACTTTACCACTGCAGTCCTCTCTGTATAAATTGGTGGGGTGGTCTCTTCAACCGGGGTAACCTGTTTCAAACAAGGGTAGGAAACAAGTATCACATAAGGGATCACATTTGAGAGATGGATAGAGATGAACAAACCATACTGTATAAAATGTGATTACTAAAGAAACTGAAGGGGCATCAGAGAGAGAGAAAAATATAGCAGAATTGAAATTTAAGAGGGTTTTTTTTTTCATTGTTTATATTTTGTGAAAAAACCACCCTGCCATCACCATCCTAACTTCTGTTAACAGTCAACAAAGGTTTTTTAACCTGTTTGTAACACTGTATTTTAGATTAACCTGCTACCAGTACAGATTGCAGATTCTTTAAGAGTTAAGTTGATTTAAAGAGCTGGCTTGCAGGAAGTAAAAAACATAATTCCTGCTGTATTGCAATAGATTGCTTTTAATGAAAATGTACACCAGTCCCACATTCTCTAATACGGAAGGATATCACTCACTTTCTGTATTACTGTTATGTAGGATGTTCTCATCAGATCTCAGAAGCTAAAAACGGCTGAGCCTCCACATTACTGAGAAGAACACCTCAAAAACAAGATAGCTACTACAAGTTGTTTCAGCAGACCAGTAGATGGTAGTCTTTTGTCTGTGCAAAAGTTCCAAACAAAACTCCAGTGTGGTGTTCATGGACACTGTTATGTATGAGGTGCAGTGCTTTGCAAAATGCATTTAACAAAGTTCCTGGCTTCACTGGGCACTTCCTGGATGACTTTCATTTGGGGAAAATTCAATACGGTTCATACAGTTTTCCTAAAAATGTCCCCATAATTCAATTCACGAGGAATGACAGCAGCCGAAAGCTTGGGAGAAATTAGAATTGTTTATTGTGATGTGGAGATTTGGCGTAACCCGCTTGGCTGAGGGCCAACCTCCCGGCCGTTGGACGGGGAGGATAGGACCCCCATGCGACCAATTGGGTAGCTGCAAAGGTGGAGAGGGGGTGGAGGAGGGATGCAGAAAACGAACGAGGAAGAGGAGAGGGTGAAGTTTGATATTTATGGAGACCGGTTGCTTACGTCAGGATTAGTGAGAATTGCAGCAGCTGTGTCGAATAAGCGCGGCTGCCTTCATTCCTCCCGAACTTTCATTAAAAACTCCATTTGTTGAAGCAATTTCTCTCATGTCTCTACTTGAACTGTTATGTACTGATGCTATATACGGTGCCTTGCGAAAGTATTCGGCCCCCTTGAACTTTTCAACCTTTTGCCACATTTCAGGCTTCAAACATAAAGATATAAATTTTTTATTTTATGTGAAGAATCACCAACAAGTGGGACACAATTGTGAAGTGGAACGAAATCTATTGGATTTTTTAAACTTTTTTAACTAATAAAAAAATGAAAAGTGGGGCGTGCAAAATTATTCGGCCCCTTTACTTTCAGTGCAGCAAACTCACTCCAGAAGTTCAGCGAGGATCTCTGAATGATCCAATGTTGTCCTAAATGACTGATGGTGATAAATAGAATCCACCTGTGTGTAATCAAGTCTCTGTATAAATGCACCTGCTCTGTGATAGTCTCAAGGTTCTGTTGAAAGCGCAGAGAGCATCATGAAGACCAAGGAACACACCAGGCAGGTCCGTAATACTGTTGTGGAGAAGTTTAAAGCCGGATTTGGATACAAAAAGATTTCCCAAGCTTCAAACATCCCAAGGAGCACTGTGCAAGCGATCATCTTGAAATGGAAGGAGTATCAGACCACTGCAAATCTACCAAGACCTGGCCGTCCCTCTAAACTTTCAGCTCAGACAAGGAGAAGACTGATCAGAGATGCAGCCAAGAAGCCCATGATCACTCTGGATGAACTGCAGAGAACTACAGCTGAGGTGGGAGAGTCTGTCCATAGGACAACAATCAGTCTTACACTGCACAAATCTAGCCTTTATGGAAGAGTGGCAAGAAGAAAGCCATTTCTCAAAGATATCCATAAAAAGTCTCGTCTAAAGTTTGCCACAAGCCACCTGGGAGACACCCCAAACATGTGGAAGAAGGTGCTCTGGTCAGATGAAACCAAAATCGAACTTTTTGGCCACAATGCAAAACGATATGTTTGGCGTAAAAGCAACACAGCTCATCACCCTCAACACACCATCCCCACTGTCAAACATGGTGGTGGCAGCATCATGGTTTGGGCCTGCTTTTCTTCAGCAGGGACAGGGAAGATGGTTAAAATTGAGGGGAAGATGGATGCAGCCAAATACAGGACCATTCTGGATGAAAACCTGTTGGAGTCTGCAAAAGACCTGAAACTGGGACGGAGATTTATCTTCCAACAAGACAATGATCCCAAACATACAGCAAAATCTACAAAGGAATGGTTCACAAATAAACGTATCCAGGTGTTTGAATGGCCAAGTCAAAGTCCAGACCTGAATCCAATCGAGAATCTGTGGAAAGAGCTGAAAACTGCTGTTCACAAACGCTCTCCATCCAACCTCACTGAGCTCGAGCTGTTTTGCAAGGTAGAATGGGCAAGAATTTCAGTCTCTCGATGTGCAAAACTGATAGAGACATACCCCAAGCGACTTGCAGCTGTAATCGCAGCAAAAGGTGGCTCTACAAAGTATTAACGCAAAGGGGCCGAATAATTTTGCACGCCCCACTTTTCATTTTTTTATTAGTTAAAAAAGTTTCAAAAATCCAATAGATTTCGTTCCACTTCACAATTGTGTCCCACTTGTTGGTGATTCTTCACATAAAATAAAAAATTTATATCTTTATGTTTGAAGCCTGAAATGTGGCAAAAGGTTGAAAAGTTCAAGGGGGCCGAATACTTTCGCAAGGCACTGTACCTATAATGACTGCCACATATCACCCAGGTGGGTGTTGCACTTCAGAGGTGGAAATGTTAAGAGTCCTTTTATATATAAAGCACTTTAGGATGAAATTCACCATCCATTCATCCATTTTCTAATCTGCTTATCCAGTGCATGGTCGCAGACAAATACCCTAGATGGGATGATACTACATCAAAGAGCACACACAGACACACAGATGTAAACACACACACACAGTATGTCTTTGGACTGTAGGAGTGAACTGGAGCACCATGAGGAAACAAACTCAAACAGGGAGAAGATACAAACTTCGTGCAGATATCACCTCAAGAATTGAGCCCAAAGTAGCAAGGCAGCAATGCTAACTACTGTGTCAACATGCCCTCTGAAAATAATCTTATTATTGTTGATTCATAATCACTCCATGTTTCTTGAAAGAAGTGCATGGAGGTTGGTGGTTTCATGAGGAAAAGAGTCAGAAGTTCAGAAATCAAGGTGGAGTAAGGTAGGGGAAAGCAAAATGAGGAGATCAGACTTTAAGATACTTGTATCCAGTACTTTTGCATTTAATTTGAGCCAATGGTCTATTTTTTCCTGGTCCTGTTGTAATGTTTTGATGACATGCTGCTGTGTGTAATAAAAAAAATTATATATCGTATCACAAAAACTCAACACAATAAAAAAAACAATATAACCTCTGAGTTGATAACTGGTGTCCTTCATATTTCACCAAATTTATTAAACACATTTTTGCATGTGAATAACAATCTCTTTAAATCAATCCTATCACTTCTATGTTGTATATTTGTTTTTATATCGACAGCTACAGATACAGACTGCATTACAGGCTTGCTAGTTACAAGAGAGACCATGAATGTGATAAATTAGTTTATTAAGGCTTGTTCCTTGCTGTGTCTGGGGCCTATTTTTATTGCACAGGAGGGCTTGTTTTTCTTTGGCACCTGCACCAGGTCAATTGCAGAGTAGAAGGGAAGTGATTATGATGTGACAGACAGTTCTGCCTCTGGGAATCAGCCTGACTTGAAATACTCTGGTGATGGAGCTTCAATTAATTCAATGGAAAGTCAGCAAGCATCTTTCTTTAATAAGGAACTGTAAAGTCATGCAGTTTCCTGACAGGAACCTGAGGAAATAACGAGATGAATGTCAGTAATCTCAGAACCAATCTTATGAAATCATACTGACATAAATTATCTTAAAGAAAGACTAATAAGGAAAAGGCTTCTTTTTTATTTTCGTCAATTATTTCCTCATCTTGTCCCTCAGGAGACACTTAAATAGTACAGAGAAGAAAAGAGTTTCAAATAAAACATTGAAATAGTTTATATAAAAAATGATGTCTTCATTTGTTGATAATCACATCCGTAATGGATGAAAATTCTGTTCCACTGAAAAGATAAATTTAGCAATCTATGGTTTTTGAATAAATTAATTCTACAATATTTCAATTGAAAAGAAGGGGCATTGAAAATAGCTTCACCCTGAGTCATTCAGAACAGTAAATGAAAAGCAACTAGCACATTTTAAACAAGAAGCACATAAGCAATGCATTTATATTTCACTCCTATTGAGCTTTATATAAACCTGTCATACACATAAATGTTCAAAAACAGTTGGACAAAATTGTGGAATGGTTCAAATGGATTTGGGAATTACAGTTAAACCATAAGTCATATTTTAGTAATCATACATATTTTAATTTAAGAGTGAATAGAGAACTTCCAACAAGATTGCAACGTCATATAATCATTATATTTCTCACTTTCAAGTTTTAAGCGGTTCATCTAAAATTACATCAATCTAATACAAGACCCTAGTTCATCTAGTATTGTTACATTGATATTTAAGATACAAGTGACTATTGATATTTATGACCAAAATAAACTTTTTTAGTAAAAAATCCAAAGAAATTTACTTTGGATACAACTTTGCAGTCCAACAGTTGTTTTTGACAGCTGAAAGTTATTAGTAAATTAATTGGTATCATTATCAATCTTGTATTAATTCTTTTTATTTGTTTAAATTTAAGTTCTGGATTAACTTGACCTTAATTACAAGGCAGTGTTTTATATATTAAATATATATTATATATTATATTTAGCACAGAGGTGCTTAAGTTTTATGCCTTAAGCACCTCTGCTCCAGTTAAATTGCTGTACCACTTTATTAACTGTTCCAAGCTAATACTTGGTTAAGTAATCCAGGCTAACTCTTCCTACATTTTATTGTTTCACTATGCTGGTTTTATTTTCTTATAAATGAGCCACTTGTTCTGCCCATTGGATCGTTAATCAGATGCTGATATATTTAAATCGGCAGACACTGTGAAATACCAAAGAATCTGATGAGAAAAATGACAGCTAAACCTTTATGACCTTTAGCTCAGGCCATTAACACAGTCTGCTAACACCTGCCTTGTAATTAATGTGCTAATGTAACTGCAGAGTCCGCCATGTGCTTCTGTTCAGAGTTGCTCCAAAGAATTTGCTGCTATACCTTTTTTCTCTCCTCCTTTTCTCAATTAGTGGGCAGCTTCTAATGTAGCTTCTCATTACTGAAAGAAAATTGGTTTTAAATTCCGAGTCCATCAAAAGCTAAGCAATCTGAAGTCCATACAAGAATATTAAGCTACTTCGTATCCTCAAACTAATTTTGTCTCTGCTGCAGAAAAATTGGTTTTAAATGAGTAACACATCTTGCATTAAGTCTTTTTGTTGCTATTTAAATTGTTCTTCCAGTAGCAAATAGACAAATTTTGCTGTTATTTTAGCAACTTTTTAGATACACAGAATGTATATACAGTATATACTCTCTCTATATATACAGGATATATGCATTAATTCCCACTAGAAGTTTTATTGTCACAAGAAAATTGTAATATTTTTAATGTGGACATCTACAATATGTGACCTTCTTGCTCAGTGTTTCACTGCATTCTTCCATAATTTGTGTGTAAAAACACGTTTTTAGCAATTTAGTTTTATCAACTTAAACTGGCATTTGTTGACTGTGATTGGGTTTCCCCAGGCAATATCTTTTTTATTAATTTCATATTGTGATTATGAAAAATATATTTCACACACACTGTACTGTTGTGGCTTTAAAGGTCTCATATGTAATACTGTTTATACATAATATACATACAGTAGATGGTAGAGGTAGTTAAATATAAAAAAAATACTTTAAAACTTTAAAGCTTTAAAACCATATGGTATCATACTGTCTATACAGTATATTTATAAGGTATTCAATCACACTAAAGTTAATTGACATGTGTGCTACTCTTTATATATATCTGTGGATATAACTCCATGTGTTTCATAGTTGTGGAATGTCGGGAGACGAGACCCAGTGGGTGTTTTGTTTTGATTATTCTATGAATTAGTCCAAGGTATGCCTTAGGCACTAAGTTTAAGTTTGTAAATGTGCTCCAAATGGCTGTTTTACAAAGTAGTGCAATCCGACAACAGAATATTTGTAATATTGTGCTGCATTACCCAGCTTGCATTCTGAATGGCTGGATCCCTATGTGATGCACTTTAGGATCCTCTAGAATTAAAAGCACAATACAAATGTACAGTAAGCCATTATGCAGCACAAAGTGATCCCTGTGACTTGCCAGGTGCCTGCTAGCTTGAAGAATGACTGACATTCTTCTATTCAGTGACAGTACTCCTGTAAAGTACTTTGGGACTCTATGTGTAAAATGTCAAAAGTCATTGCAGAAGAAATGTGCATTATCTCATTTCACTTGCTGTTACAAGTACAAGGGGTCTTTAGCATGTCCTGATTCCAAATGTAGAGGGCATGGAAAGAAAAGTAACTAAAGACTTCAAATTTGTAAGAAAAAATGTCAGTCGTGTGTTAACAATGTAGTTCTTGGAGCTGCAGCAAAGCTGGTTCGTGTCAATGTCTTCCTGTAGCAGACAGAGGCATCAGTGTGAGAACAGCGTGGGGCACAAAAGAAAAGAAAAACAGATTAATAACATGCTCTATGAAGCAAGGAGGGAAAAAAATGTGCATAAAAAGCATTTATATTTAGAGGCGTGCTGAGCGCACAGAGGAGAAGAGAAATATAGCATGCTCCAGCAAGGAAAGTAGCAGGAACCTTAGCTCTGTGGCTGTTGGTGAGGTTCTGAATATGAACACCATGCATCCACAGGAGGAATTCTTATAGCTGAGCCCAAATTGGCCTGAGGTCTTTCTGAGAAGAAAAAAAAAACGTTGGACATTCAGCGCAGCTTTTAGAGAAGAAAAAAACTGCTCCGCTGTGCCACATACCCTTCTACCCCAGCTCAGACCAATAATCTGGAGGCAGTGTCAGTGGAGAGGCAGTGGATTCTGGAGAGGATCAGCATTTCCTGCTTGATGCTCTATATGGACCTGAATGGATGCAGGGCCAGAAGCTGACCGATAACAGGCATTCCTGTCGTTGCTGGTCTTCGCGCAGGTCAATGGGTAAAGGTGGGCTTAAAGCCAAGCTTTTAGAGAGAAAAAAAGAAAAATACCCTCCAGTGTGCTACACATGGCATGCTAAATTTCTAACCAATCAAATAACCAATGGAGTACTAATAGCTTCTCCTTTTTCGTATAATGCATTTGTCATCTTTTTGCTTAAGTGATTGTGATTGTGAATGTTTGGTCAATGATAAATACTTCCATTGGTAAACACCTCGCAAAGACAAAACAAATTACAGGGATACTTTTTTTTCAAAAATAGAAAATATTCTAGGAATGATATCTGACATACACAGACAGAATAAAAAGGTTTAACCAAGAAGTTAAATAAATATGTCCCCCCACCCCCCAAAGAAAATCTTATCCAGCTGTTTTTTTGGAAAAAGTCAGGATAGTGGCTATAACAACATGACTAGGTAACTTGTTCTAGAATAGTAGCACCTCCAGTTCAGACTTTAGTTTCTGTATCTGTGGCTGAAACATTTTACTTAGAAAAGTGTCATCTTAAAATGATTTCATAATTTCCAATGTGTTGCTGTAGTAATATTAGGAGCAGGATTTGATTGTCCATTTTTTTACTTACATAGAATGTAACATTAATTAGTATAAAATTAGATGAAACTTTAAAGTGTTTTAGTTCAGCAGGACTTTGGAGTTCACATATGAATCAGATGCTTTGAGGTATATTGACATTCACATAGACCACACATACAAAACCATCAGTCTCCTTAGATTCACCATGGTAGGCAAATAATAAAGATTAAACCAAAGCTTTCTTGTTTCAAAGTTGTATGTGCTATGTACAGAAATGAGATTGTAAGTGCATCTCCGGTTTATTTATTCTGAATTTACAAATCATTAAATTAGCTGCATTCAACTATTATTGTACTTTTCAGTCTATGATAAGAAATCCATTCAAAAACTCAAACCACTTTCTACTAAGGGTTTCAAATGGAAGATCATTTCATAAAGTCACTTTTCAAAACTGACAAAACTGACAACTCTCTAAATTGAGAATATAGCAAAACGTGAAAAAGGAAGGTTGCATTTTATTTACAAACTCTGTCTTGTTAAGAACATTCTATCTGTACTTCTGAGAGCTTAAATAATTTGTTTTAAAACTGATTTAACAGAAACAAATATATCAGATCAGTTGTTCATTTACTGTAGATATTTGGAATCCAGCTATACGGTATGTGGAAAATATGGAACTGTTTTAAAATTAAAATGTTCTTTAGAAACTCACAAGAGAATATTAATGGTTTTTTCTTCACATGTACCCTGCTGTTAAGCTATTGCAATCCATCTAAACAGAAAAATAGCTCCACTGCTGCCTTGAGGAAATTAAAATTAAAACTGGATCAATGCTGCAATATGTCTTATGTTAAAAGTATTATTCTAAAAGTCCATTTCACTTTCACATCCACCACTTCCACCACATCAGCACTTTTTTTTAATGTTAAAATCTTAAAGGCATTGCAATTCAAACCTTTACAACAGGTAAATAAAATCTCAAGTTACTGTCTCTTTGTATATGATTTTCCAATGTTGTTTTAACCAAAAAGGTTGTCATACCTGTGGTTCTTCTGACCACTGTAAAATCATGCATTGTTCCAAGATTTCAGTAGTATAAAATCAGAAATGATTCATATTCTTACAGCTCTCAATGAAAAAATCTGAAATTTTCAATCTGCAGTATACATTTTTATTGATAGAGTGTACCATAAGAGCATATGAGGACACTCTCTATAAAAATACTTATTTTTAATTTATTAATAGCAGTATTATGCAAGTGTGTTCATCAGAGCCTTTTGAAGAGTTGAGTGTACTGTATTAAAATTAATTGGTTTGTGTTTATTGCCTTAGTTTTACCCATTTTAGTAGTCAGCTTTTTGCATTTGTGATAAAGGGAAAATACAGTTAAAATTAAAATATATTCAGTATATAATAAATCAATTAAGAAAATATAAGAAGACAGAAAGCATGTGATAAAATTATCAAAAGAAGCAGAATTCAGTTGAAGAAAAGAAGTTTAATGAACTGTAAGCAAAGATAAGAGATGCATAGTAGTTCACTACACTCTTGCCTCTGCTTTCTTGCTATTATAACATCAAAATATTAACACACAAAACAATAGTGGTTTTCTTATCTTGGAGACAGAAATAGGAAACGCTTAGACAATAAATGGTAAATGGCTCATGTATTAATTTAATTAGGTGTTCCAACATAGGAGAATTAGAAAACACTATCTTCATGACTTTTGTTAATTATTTTTCATGGTGAAAATAATGGGATAGAAATCCCGGACATTTCTGGATATTTGAAACTTCCCCCCGGACGGAGATATATGAATCAAAATAGAGAACATGGCCGGGAAAATCCAGATGTATGGTAACCCTATCGGCCTCCGACACTAGCTCTTCTGCTGAACCTGACACAGACAGCACTGCTAGTGTTAGCTCATGTTACAGTAGCTCATGTGGGTCATTGAGATTTTCTGTGGTTCCTATGAGAAGATGACTTGTAGGTGGTTACTGGGATGCTTTGGTTTGGTCAGGGGTAGTACTTGGTCCAAAAAGTTTGAGAACCACTGACTTAACCAATGAGATCTGGGTTAGTCTGATTTAAAAAAAAAAAAAACTAATTTTTTAAACAACCTAAAGTGATGCATAATATAGGTAATTGGTTAAAAAAGAGAAACAAACATAGTTATATAGCCCAAGAAAACATGGAAGAAAATGAGTGTGTGGGCAAGGAGGTCCACAGAAGCAATGTAGAGATGTGTGTTTCTGCTGTCACCTTGTGTATAGAACTTAGTCCTCAGCAAAGTAAAAAAGGTCTGATTTTGAAGGTCTTATTGTTAGACTATGCTCATGCACTAAGTCAGCAAGTCTTTAGGATAACCTAGATCTAGACAAAGCAGTAGCTTATAAGTAAGTAGGTGAGCCTAAAAATCCACTCTGAATTTCACATTAAGCCAGTCCAAATTACATAGACTTTACTTTAATTTTTGAGATAAATCTCCAACAGACACTGAAATTTAGCAAGAGTTATTGCATATTTCCCCATATGGCAAAAAGTGATTTTCACATTTCACTTTCCATAAATACAGGAGTTAAGGTTTGAAAACCACTGTGACAAGGAAGATAAGAGGAAGAAAAATGTGCAGATACTGTACCTAAACCAGGGATAACTAAATATTCATCAGGTTGTTGAAGCCTTTATGAGTTGTTAGATAACTATGTCACTGATTTTTAGAGTTATTTCATTCCATACATGCCTTTACTTTTCATAATCTGTCACTGATGTTCTGTAATTCACAAATTACAGAGACAAAGCTCATAAATAACCATTTCCTGCTATAGTTTTCTATTTATAAAATATTTATATATTTATAAAAATGGTTCTAAGTGGCTCTTTCAAGTCCAGTTTGGGTTCTTTCATCCATGTCTCATGTGCTCAAACTTGAGTCATTTCACTAGCCCAGTGAAACTATGACCTGAGCGCAACACAACAGCCCTACAATCTCATTGGGTCTTGCAGACTTGCTGTGAGTGAAATGCCTCCAATCTGAGCTGAGCCTCCTATATGGATCTTATACTGTATATCCTTACCTATATTAACAGATAAACTATTCCAATTTCAAATCAGGTGGGAACATACACATTAACATTTTTGTTCTGCAGCACATGGGCCCTCGGTTCAATTTTGGACTTGGGGTGCTACCTGCTTGTAGTTTGCTTATTCTACACATGTGTGAGTTTTCATTAGGTGCTATATTAATTGGCTTCTGGGAAAACTGGTCCTAGTATGAGTATGTTCATGTTAGTGTGTTCGCTGTGATGGACTGGCATCCCCCCAGGGTATATCCTGCCTTGAACCCATTACTTGCTGGTATAGGCTCTGGCCCCTTCATGGCCCTGAATTGGATGAAGCAGTTATAATATATATGGATAGAAATGCAAAGAAGAATATAAAAAACATAAAACAACAGCTTTAGAGGAAGTGTAATAAAATGTAAAATTGCATTCACCTTTTTCACAGAACAAAAATTATCCCAGGTTCTTTCTGGTGCATGTCCCTATCTCTTGTGTTATGAGTCCTCAGATCTTTCTTAACAGTCTTTCCTTTATTTCCCTTCATTTATTTGTGTTTTGTGATCCCCAAAAGATATACTGTTAGTGCTCACTGTAGATCAATCGCAGTTTTATAAACTATTCTGTGATGTTATTTGTTTATGTCGCATGAAATAATGATTTTGAGCATAAGTTCATAATAGCAATAGTTAAGACAATAGGAAGGTCAATAAGAAGTGTTTCAAAAGCAGATGTACTAGAGATCATGTATAATAGGCAACTACTGTATAATACACAGTAGCAGGCAAATAATGTAAGGACAGTACGACAGACAGACACAAATGTTTAATACAGTACTTGAATATTCTTAATGACTAGTATTTGCAGAGTTAGAAAAATGTGTTGTTTGATTATGAAATAGTTTATATCTTTTATAAGTTTTCACTGGGGTTTCAAGCTCTGTACTGTGGTGACTATGGATTTATCTGATTTTTGGATTGCTCCACTCATTTACTCAAAACCCCGCAGAGACACCAGAGATGAATTAATCATCATTTAAGGATTAATTTATAAAATTCTTCCTCAAATTTAGATGATTGTGTAGCACAAGGAGAGAATCGGAGAGCACGTAAGATTTTAATTCCCTAACTGCTGATTATGTGCACACTGGGTATTCATCCTACATGAGATTTGTGCAGTAAAAATAATTAAAGGAAAGGTACATTAATAAATACCATATATGGAAAACAGAGAAGAAATCTGTCTAAAAAAATAAAAGGTCCTATTCAAGAGTGAATCACTCTAAAACAGATGCTAAAGAAATGGATACCTTTCCCTCTATTCCAAACATTATAACTTAAAAAATTCTGGTCCTTCTTGTGTTCAGATTATCTGGACAGATTCACTTTGCTTAGTGGAAGAGGTACTCTCTCAGCTTATTCTCTACACTCTTTCTTTTTTTTCTTTTTCTCAACTCTCTCTCCCTCTGTTCTTTTAATACTGTCGTCTCTGATGATGAACCAAGATGGATGACTTAATAATATTTAAAATAATACCCAATGAGAAAGTGAAGTAGCTTTAATATTCATAAAATAGTTGAATGAAGTTTGGAGTTGACTTAGGATCAGTGAAGTCATATTTTAGGTAAGTGATACTTCAAGCAATAAAGGAAAACCCAAATAAAGGCTGAAATGCAACAATCAGTCCAAAGTTAGAAGCACAATCTTAATGTGGTAATATCAGTTTGCCTGAAAGATCTGATGTAAGCAAATCAATATCTCTGTCTTTTAGTTGTATGTGTTTCTTACCTGGAGCATTCTTTGCAATTGGATTAATTTATTAACAACAGAACAGCTTTAAAAGAAGAAAAACAAATATACTGTATGCTTACACCCTACAAAGAATCTTTATTACCTTTTGTAAACAAAGAAATTGAGTTTATAACAAAAGTTTAGGAGGGATGACAACAGCCAAGTTCAATCAGACTCAGCTGTCAATAATTCGTAATCACTAATGTCATTCCCTAACCTAAAACCATAATAGATATTATAAGTTATCCCCTTCTCTCCCTCACATACTGTATGTCTTTTTTGCGTACCACCTCCATGTCATCTTCACCTTGGCTCTTCATGTAGGTTTCAGTTTTAGAATTTTCTGGAAGGAACTTTGTGCGTTATGCACATTTCTAAATGGGAAAAGTGAGAGAACCTGCCTTATATGGACATATAAGAGAAGACCAAACTGAAAAGAGGTTCCAGGCTCTTTTGACAGGTGGCTCAAGTTTATGAACAGCACTTGAACGTATGAGCTGAAGGAAGGAGTTTTCATATTTGTTTGATTTAGGGAAGCCATGGATGGGCTTTAGTGCCTTCTGGTGGTGGCAAACAGCAAAATTGCATGCACCCAATATTTTAAATTTACTTTTAGTATCTTATTCAATATTCTTTAACAAAAATGATCCACTTTTTACTGTTTATAAAGTAAATATGATTTTTTAGAGTTAATTAATTTCAACTGTTCCTTCTTCACTTCAGTCAGTTCCTCACTCCAAGTCCTGATCATATCCAAAATGTACTAAATTGTTGTACAGGACAACATGGAAAAAAAATATTTAGTCTATCTACCACAAAGGCAATATGAAAAAGAACAACTTCAAAACTTCCCTGGTGTGGACATTTTGAAGAACAGTACTGTAGCTTTATTTTTTTTATTTTAGCAGTAAAATAAGTCTCAGATTTGACAAAAATATTAACCTTTTGTCATACTAGCTGAAGCACATACTCTGTTATACTCTGTATTACCAAGTAAGAATTTCCTGTAGCTTTTATCTAGGCAGCACTTCTTTGAAAAAAACAGGATACTAGGACCTTTGCTCCTTTTTGGCTTTGGGTATATATTAAAAGCCTGAGACAACCCTAGGTAGTGACATGTATAACCGATTTCAATGAAATCCTACATCTGCATAGAGGATATACAGCATCTATACAAAGAAAAGAGGCCATTGAAGAATAAGTGATTGATATACATAAATCTGACATTACTCAACCTTTATCAGCCTCCAAAAGAATTTCATTATAATTCAAGAAAAAAAGAAGGAATGATGGGAAATGCACTTTCATAGACTTTTGATATTCAAATGTAAAAATACACCTAGAGGATATGCCCAATACTAGAAGTTGTCAAAACTCATATGATGCCTTAATTCGACAGAATACTGGCAAACTGTGAGACAAAGAAACTAGATGATGGGGTGTGTATTTCATCATTTTTATCAACTATGAAAAGGTTTTGCTCCTAAATCTACATACAATGCCGTGAAAAAGTATTTCCCATTCTATAATTGCTATTATTGCATATTTGTCAAATATCTACAATAGAGGAAATACTTTTTCACGGCACTGTACATGACAATCCTCTGAGACCAGGATTTATTTTTGCTGCCCTTCTTTGCATTCTCTACCTGTATTTGTTTTGTGGTGTATAACTGATCATTATATTCTACATAAGGTCTTATAAGCTCATTGTAAATCTTGTGTATAAATTATTTTTATATAATTTCCAAGCTCTTTGTAGTTACACCCAAGCACTCTGTTTCATTTCTTTATTGCTTTCCCACATAATTCAGCTGAGAAGATAAAAGAGTCTACATATAAACCAAATCCCTATGATGCATTGCTTACTGCACATCAAAAACTGAAAATAAACTTGTAGAGTGCTTCTTACTACTTCCTGTGTGAATGATTTGCACATTAAATTTCATTTGTCACGTCTAAATCTTTATGTAATCCCATTGCCGTTTGTTTCTGTGTAGCAAAACTTGTTTGGTAGTTGCACGTATCATAAAGATAGATCATAACGAGAAATGGACCTAAAATGTTCCCTGATGTACTCTGTTACTTTTATGTCTCTAATATGAGGTTATTACACTAAAGATGATTGTTTTCTATTTACCAATTCTCAATCCATGTGCATACAGTGACATTAATTCGAGAATGATCATTTTATAAAATACCTTATTAAAAACATATTGGAAATTTGTATATATCACGTGGGTGGCATACTTGCTAACCACAGTAATTAGCATTGCTATCTCGCAGCACTGTGGCCCTGGGTTCAATTCTGGACCTCGGGTGCTATCTGCATGGAGTTTTTATATTTTCCGCGCCATGTGGGTTTTCACTGGGTGCTTCTGTTTCCTCCCATAGTTCAAAGACATACTTGCCAATCAACTGGCTTCTGGGAAAACTGGATCTGATGTGTACACATGACTGTATTTATGTCTTTATGTGGTCTGCAATGGTCTGGCCAAAGTGTATCCCAGTGAGCAACAGGTGTGGCTCCCCCATGACACTGAATTGGATGAAGAAGAAAATGCATGGATGGCTTCTTCAATAATCCGGCTTAAGAAGTACTAGATACATTGGATTAAATTTGGAGTAATGGTTAAGTTTCCTCCTTGTTATTTAATCATATTTCTCACATAGTTTGGGGTTATTTACAATTCAAAACTTTGGACATTTTGTACCTACAATATTATAATTGCAATATATACTGTATATTAAAAATGTCAAGATATGATTAATTTAACATTTTTAACATGATTTAACATTAAATCACTTTTTAATGTTTAGTGGATGAAGTGAAAAACACATTATTGATTATGTAATTGAAGTGGAAATCTAACCTTAATCCTACTGCAAGGCTTTATTAGAACATGTATGTGAGTATTTGCAGTACTGTATAGGGTTCCTCAATAATCAGGGTAATTACTACCAGACAAACTGTATATTATTTGGAGTTATGGCTGTCTTTACTCCTTGTTTTTCACCGTATTTCTAGTTTGGGTTTGTTTTGGAATTTTACTGCGTAACACATTTTTAAAAGTTATTATTGACAACCTTAATACAACGGGTACCTACAGTATAGTATCTGTCTGGGAAAAAAGTCAAGTTTTTGACAATCATGTCATTAATTTAGAACTAAATCCCTTTTTACTGTTTTCTTAATAATGTAAAAAAAAACGTCAATTGTGGTTTAATTCAAGTGGAAAGCTAATCCTAAATCAGGGCTGACATGAATATACTGTAGCAATTTTTCTTTGTACACATTTCTTCACTAATCAGGTTAACAGCTACAGAAGTTGAATCACATTTGTGGTTGTGGTTATGTTTCCTCCTAGTTATTTATTAATATTTCACCACTTTTTTAGATTTACAATTTTCACTTTAGACATTTTATAAAATTGCTAATGAGTGTCATAATACAAACTGTACCTACAGTACACTGTTGGTCTGAAAAAAAGACAAGGTATGATTAATTTAGCATTAAATCCCTTTTTAGTGTTTTTTATGAAAATATGAAAAAACATGTCAATGACTTTGTGGGATAACTTGATTCACATTATCAAAGTTATTGACAGTCAACCAAACATTTGTTTTGGAATTGACAGTGACACATGAACTAGTCTAACCTCTAACCAGTTGGCCTAACCACATGAAAAAAAAAACACAATGGAAAGAAAATACTGTACAAGAATAATTGAACAAAATTATATATTACTATATAATACTTATTATTAAATTAAATTATTAAAATGCTCTACCCTACATTTAAAGCAGAAGTCTACTTTAAAGAATCCAACTTTTACTGTGAATCCTTTTGTAAACCAGACTTAATCTAAATTTAACCCATGTGAGAATATGGCTCTCTGCTTTTCATCAATTAAGTAATTAATCAATTAATACACCACACCTGAACCTATTTACACAATAGCGGCTTAAACATGTTGTAGTGGCAGGTTAACTGAAACTAGTTCCTGGTGAGCCACAGGCACGCACAGATCAATTAGCTACTACTAAGCATTTGTAACTTGGTTTGTAACCTTTTTTATGTCCAAAAATGTAATATATTTTATTTATACACTGCTTATTAATATTCAAGATATTTTCACATATTTATGAGGTCCCAGGTTCAATCCCCACTGTCTCAAGGTTTGTTTTATGGGCAGTGTGGAGTAGTTGTTAGGGTTCTGTCCTTTTAATTGTAAGTGCATGGGCTCCAATTCCAAATTATATAGTATTATTAATGTGTAGCGGTGAGGCTTATTAATAAGAAAGAATTAAGTGTTTCTGAGCTTTCCCAAATGAGGCCCCATTTCTCTGTTCATCTCTGTGGTGCAGCCACAGAGAGACTATTCCCAGGGTGATTAAAGGTCCTAGGACAGCTCCCAAAGGGGGATGCACTTAGCTAAGCCTGGCTATCATGATCAATGGTCATCCATTGGCGCCTATATGTCTAGGGAGTGCCAGTTGGACATCTGGACTGCATTACTAAGTGTCAGGAGTAAGTGACTCATATCTCACCTTGATCAACCAATCAGGGACTGGTACGGCCGAGTAACCCACGTGGGACTCTGATGCCCATGGAACTTTCAGCCAATCAATGAGCTGAAGTTCCTCCAGGTAAAAACAGGCAACACAGAGAGCCTGAGAGATTCAGATTCAGATTCAGATTCAGATTCGGGAAGATTCAGTAAGATTCTGGAGAGGATTCTGTGGACTGTTCTAAAGGGAATTCAAAGGAGAATTCCAGGGCAGGACGGCCCAGGAGCAGAAGGCTCCCAAGGGCAGGACATTCTCGCAGCGCGCCTCCTGACCATCCTGAGACTCAGCCCGGACAACCACGGAACGGCCCGTGTGTCCGAGTGCCAGAACTTTCCTTTGTTCTAAGAGTCGAGAGCGGGGGTTGCCAGAGAGTAACCAGAGGATCCACCCGAGGTTAGCACCAGCAGCAGGCCTCGTGAACAGGTCGGAACTGTGGACAGCTGAATCACTATTCAGAACTAGCTCTTCATCAGGAACGAACGGGTCCTCTTCCTGACTTGCTGGGACCCACAGTCATCTTTTCTCCTGTGCACAAACACTAACTAGCAGGCCAGTGAGCATCAGCAGCGCACCGCTGCAAGCCGCACAGCACAGCCTGGCACGCAGCCAGAGAGCGCGGATTGGACAGCAACAAGCCTGCAACTGTTTCTTTGTGCCCGCAGGAGATCTGAATCCCCAGAGATTGGGTGAGTATTCAACTTCAATGCATTACAGCTCGAGAATTCAATTGTTATCCCAACCAGTTGATATCAATTTAATTCCTAAGAGTTATGTACTTGTTTGAGTATCTAATGTAGAAGTTATAACCAAGTTCATTTACGAATCGGTCTTAATGAATGATATACTGAACGTATGTCCCATTGATATGTGTAACTCTTTGTAACTGATTGGATATATATCTTTTGTATTCTGATAACCCCCTCGATAAGATATGTTAGGTTTATATGCATATTCTATGTATTAATAAATGTATCCTCGTGTATTAGTACCTGTGTGTGTGCGTTGTTTGAGTTATGTCGCATGGTTGGACTCTAAAGCCATCAAAAGAATCAACTTTGTGATTTACTGCTACAATTAATAATTGTCTCAGTAAATGCCCAAACCCTACAGAACTGGTGCCTTCAGAGAGCCACTACATTTAATTTTGCTACGGCTATGATTACATATTTGGCGTTCCTGAGCCGGTTTTCTTACAAATGTATATTATATAATGTATTAATGTTGAAACAAACCAAAATAAGTTACAAACTGAGGATATGCTTAAAACCTTAAATGGTATTTTCCTTAAGAATATCTCACAGTTTTAGTTCAGTAACTGATTAAGAGCTAGAATTCTGCCATTCATTTAATTAGTCCAGCTCTTTGTCTTATTTCAACCTGAAAGGGAATTTGGATTTGGGTTATATGAGAATTCCCCCTCTCCCTTTGGAATACAAACAAATGTAAAGCTTTATCTTCTGCATAATACTGGAACATCTGAGGATGACTGATTTATAGGATTAGATCCCCTTTTTGTTATTTTGCTGTTGTACAGAGGCAAGAGGAAGAATAAAAAATACAACATGATGCTTTATAAATGTTATCTACATGTACCATTTGGATAGCAGTTTAGTAATCTTTTAGGATACTGGACAGAATAAAAACAATGTAATTAATCTCGAACAGCTAAGTAATCATCACTGTTGCCTGTTCACACATTGTAAATGTTGTTGGAATTCATTATAATGGATGTTCAGAGATGGGTTCTGCATACATATTTTATACAATCATCTACAAGGTTTTTAAAATCTTGTGACAGTATGGTTGTGCAAACAGAAAATGAGCTATATAATCTATGATTCTTTTTTCACACACAAATTCAGGATTATTTTTGACAATATTTAACATTTAAATTGCTGTTGAAACCTTAATATTATTTTATGTAAACTACAATGAAAAGTATTTTTTATTAATTTATATAAATACAATATATTTTATTTAAAATACATTTTTATTTTGTATGAAGTAAATTAATATTTTTAATCGAATGCAAAATGACATCATAACATAAAGTGTAATTACTGTACGCTTTATCTGTTGAATTGCTAAACATTTGCAAATATTACAAATTAAAATTATTTTGTCATCACAATTCTACTCTGAATCATTTGACATAAAAAAAAATAAATGTACAAATTATCAAATAAATCTCAATTGCCAAAAGTCTGGATTTTCAGTTTCGTGACGCAAGATCAAAATGTATCTGGTTAAATATCGGAACTATAGCAACATATTCTTTATTCTTAACCTGCTCCTAACAGGTTAGTTTAAACTGAGGTTGATTTCACAGTTAAAAGCTCAACTCACAGAACAATCAGTCTTTGTTGTGTAAAATATTATGTCACCTTTCTTCAAGGAATCAGCTGACATTGAGGCAGTTGTCAGGAGAGTTTTACAAACAGAAAGAAAGCTTAGGGTTTGCCAAAACCCTTTACAGTTCACTGATGATGTTTATTTGAAAGATACCGTTTCAGTTAAAAAGTGGTATACTTTACATTCACTACACATTTACGATCTCTTAAATCTACTGTATAGCTGTCACTAGCTGCTACCAAAAAAATATGTGCAGTAAAATCAATCAGTGGCTTCCCAGCACACAGCAGCGTTTCAAACTATTGTATTGCAATTTTTTGAGGAGTTGTCAGATATTAATCTGAAAAAAACATAGTTGATTAAAAGCACATCTGGCCTAGCAGTTATTAGATTGACATTTATTTTCATTTTCCATTACAACTCAAAGTGCCATTATAAAGAAAATACATAATAATAAAGATAAATTTTAAAGATTTTAATTATAAAAACCTATTATATTTAGTGGCTCTAAAAATTAGTATTTATAATATTATTTAAATGCAAATATACACATAAAAACCTCAATTGTGATTTCTGTTAAAGGGCATCTTTAAATTGCCTTACTCTCTCAGAGCATGTTGAAGATTGTTGGTCTGGTGGTCAAATGAATTGACTGGTTTTCCTTACTTCCCATATGGCAGTATTCATACGTTTGTTAACACTACACAATTGAGGTTCCTTCATGCTATTTCTTGTTTTATTATTGTTATTATTTTAAAATGTAACATAATGTGATAATTGTCAATAGAGTTTACATATTAGAAATTATATTTTATTAGAAAGAGTACTATCCCCAAGGGGAAATTTGTTGACGTTGCATTGAGAATGCATTGAGAATTGAAAACGGGCCTCCCTTGTGGCAGAAAAGAATTCTACCACTGAACCACTAATGCAACACTCTTATTGGGCATCCCTCTGATTAGATGAGCTAAATTAAAAATTACAAGTGATGCTTTTTAATGGGTTTCATTTGATTGGAAGTTTCATTTTATACTACAATAGAAAGAAACATTAAATATCTGTACAAATCATTACAATTACTGACATTTTAATTGTTTTTGCAGAGAAGGTGAAAACAAACTAAGCCAAAGTGTTTTGAAATAAAATGGTATGAAAAAAATACTGAACAAATAAAGGTTACCAGCTTAATGTATATTTTAGAGGGACTCCTTATAACTTTCTAGTATAGTGGCAAAGCTAGTCTTTGTATTAGGTGAGGAATAACAGGCTGGAAGGTTGATCAAGTAGTTTATTCCCTTGACAATATAGTGGATGTGCTAGTCATTGGGAAAGACAACTAAGGCCTGAGAGAAGAAGAAAAAGACAGGTGCTGGTGCTAACACAGGCATGAGGCATAAAAGTCAGAAAGGGGATCTCATCCCTGTTTTGGAGAGGAATAATTGGGAAAGAGTGAACCTTGAGGGGAAAGGATATTTAGCTAAAATAACACATTGTAACAACTGTTCCTCAATATTCCTGCAGTCCTCTAAATGTCATCGCAATAAATAGCAAAACAAATAGTCTAGTTATACCCAGTTGAGCTGAACACACTTGAATGTTAATATGTACAGTAATTCTCTATCACAGTAGACGTAATACAAATGACACTTGTCTTTATGATTTGACCATAGAGATAGATAATACTTTATTAATCCCATAGGGAAATTGATGAATGAGATGAGATGTAGAGATGTAGATCTGTTATACAGTGTCAGAAATACAATTTTAGTTAACTTTTGCAATATATTTTGGAGCAAATCATTAAAATCCTTAAAACCATTCCGAATTAATGGTATTATTTCAGTAATAAACTGCTGCTAAATTTATTTTTTTTCTAGTGATTTATTGTTCCTCTTAGTACCTTATTAAATTGCTTAATATGTTGCAAGAGTTGCAGTAACTTCGTCCCATACAAACATAATAGTTCCACAGCTGATGCCATTTCCCTTTCACTACACACTGCTTTAGCTCATGTTGACAATATTAACACCTATGCCATATTACCACTCAATATATATACTATTCCTCCACTCTGATCCTCAACACAAAACTAAAATTTGCATTAAGACAAAATATAGATTTTCCCAATGCAGATGTAAACCCTGAAAGAGGCACATCACATTCACAAGCTATAATAATAAACTATTTATATATATACACACTGTATATATATACTGTATACTGTATGTTAAAAAAAAAACAAAGTAGGTCTGTCCAGGAATCGAAGCCTTCATCTTATGAGTAGCAGGTAAGTGTCTAAACCGCTGTAATACACTGCCATTTGGGTACAATGTACTACATTACAGTCTAGAATTCCATTGAACTGTACTGTACAACGATAAGGACAGTAAAATGTACATACTGTAGGTAAAATGAACATGTCAAAATGTTTCCCAAAAATCTACCATTGATATTTTTAGCTGCCAAAATGTCTTTAGTTACATGATTCCATATGAATATTCCCTATTAAGTGCTATTAAATCAGTACTGCAACGTTTTTTACAACAATATCAACAGCAAGTACAGTGTTCTTTGAGTGTGCTTTATTAGTTATATTTAGCTACTATTACCATCTACTATGTACATTAGGTATATATTACATATGGGACTGAATGACTTTAAAGCCACTAAAGCAGAGTATGTGTGAAATATATTTTTCTTAATCAATGTTTAAAGTTAAATTGTTGCCTGATTACTTGTTGTTGAAAGGACATTAATGTATTACATTTAATGTACAGTATTATGTAAGGACACTACATACAGATGCAGCCATTCAAAATGGGTGAGGTATTTCGCGGCATACCCCGGTGGGCGTGTCACAGTATCACGCGGTATCACGCATTTCACGTGTGTCACGTGACTAACTATCCGGCGTCGCCTTGTAAAACCGCCAGGGGGAGCTTAACCTCTCATGTACAGCATTTGAGCCTTTAATTTTGAACTGTGTATTACAGCATGTTAATCATCAGTCATTAAAATGTTGGTATATATTATGAAAGCAAGATTGCTCAGTTGGACAGAAGTACACAACCTACCTTTATCAGAAATATTTATGCATCAAAGCCTTTACTGAAGATATTACTAATAGTATTAATAATGGATGACTTTGGACAAGCTATATACTCAAAGTATAATTTCTTTAGCACATTTGTACAAGCACTTGGAATCTGTCCAAGCCATACTTTGTCAGGCATTTTGTTTTACTTCAACGGGGCATAAAAACTTCCTTGCTTTTAACAGGGCGTTTCATAATTTCTAGCTACGAAAATGATTTAAAATGCGACACCTATCATTCAACTAGAGCTTAAAATATCACAAGGAAAAATACACACCGGTATTCCATTTCTCCCTAAACATTGTAAGCTTCGAAGTCTTTAACTAACGTGATACCGGAGTCAACAAGCATACTTTTAGAATTTGATTAAAAGGGAATATAATATGGAATCGCGTATCTAAAGAATTTAATAACGGTATGATTATATCCGTGTACTGCGGCAGGACTGTGTAAGGCTGTTTCGCCTACCTGAACATGCGAGCTGTCTTGTAGCCTACTGGTCTAGGTGCGTGACTTCCAACTGGTAGGTTGTGTGTTCGAATCCAGCTGGTGCTGGACTTTTATTTTAACAAACATTTCTTCGAAAAAATAGGTAAGCGATATTATGGACAATCAATTGACTTTTATATTTCAAAATATCGCAACATGATCGATATTTGCGATATTTTGAATATATCTTCCCTTCTGACAGTGGTTCCTGCTTCTATTGTGTGTGTGTGTGCAACAGTAAATTTTTATAGAGAAATGGAGGCGGGACAGTATGCGTTACAATATAAACATTTATATTGATTTAAATCGTGTTCTGATTTAAATCGCAAACGCGTGTTTAATTATGTGTTTTTTAATCATGATCAGGCTAATGCATTTCTACATTTTCTGTATGAACCAGCTTAGAGGTTCATACAGAAAGACAGCTTGTGTTTAAATTGAGTGTAAGGTAATTTATGCTTCTAAAGTCATGGTCAGTATTGTTGTACTGTGCTGTACTGTGTCACATTATTTTATAGCGTTTTTATTGCGTTATTAAATCCGGTGGCGCTGTGTTAGTTTCCTGACTCACATTATTTAAACTGCGACACTGATCATTCATCTCTAAATAAACTTTATTTTATATAGCATTTTAAGCGAATAGGTAATTAGATTGCTCATAAACCTAATCACTTTTTCTTCATAAACACAGCGTGATTGCTCTCTGAAAATGCTTTTCCTTTATTTTTAAAGTAGGCTCAGATTTCAACTATAGATCGTATTATTATAAACTTTCTTGGAAAAATGTATTTTATGTAAACCATGTTTGCTATTAATTCATTTAGGGCTAAAATACGTTCATTGTCTTCTAATCGAGTCGAGTTGACATTGGAAGCCTGCCACACCCGGACCGTTAACGCATTAGCACGTCAAAGCCCATTGAGCCAGTATTGGCTTTAGTATCCCCCCCTTCTCCCCTCAATTCAATTCAATTCAAGGTGTTTTATTTACATGACAGATGGGTACAAGCAGTGTTGGGTACTGTATGTATATTGTAACGCTTACGGCAGACAGGCACTGTGTAGGAGCCGACGCACCAGAGCAGCGCCTGCAATTTTTATATTTATAACTTAGTTTTTAAAATTAGTCAAGCAATACAAAGCATCTCCTTTTACTTAGTGCCTGAGCATACTGCAACGCGTGTGAAGCCCATAAACGATATTAATTTTGGAACTTAAACATACAGTATATGGCTGGTCTCGGTACTTTAAAGAAAACATACACACCAGTATTCCATTTCTCCCTAAACATTTTAAGCATCGAAGTCTTTAACTAACGCGATACCGGAGTCAACAAGCATACTTTTAGAATTTGATTAAAAGGGAATATAATATGGAATCGCGTATCTCCAGAATTTAAAGACCAGACAATCGCAAACTCGTTTTCAATAAAATTATTTTATTCATTCAGCAGTTTGTGAGAGGGACATCCAGCAGGGAGAGACACACACACCGGTTTTCATTGACAACATTGTTTTTTTTTCAATTCCTCTTGTCTAACAGGAATGTTTTGTTTGTGGACAGACTGTTAGACAAGAGGAAAAGACTGCCTCCTCCTACGAAGCATTTCGTTGATCCGATCACGAATTCTTTTCCAGTCGTACGCAGCAAGGGTTGAGAATCTCCGATTCACCATCGTACTAATGGTTTCCCGGAGATTGGGTTAAAAAAAAACAAAAAACATACTAACAACTGTGCCATCCTACTCCTTAGTTAATACATTTTATTATTCATAAACAGTTAACATTGTTAGCAAAATATTTTGAATTATATTTAACCCTATTTTTTCTTTAGTTTTGTATTTAACTTATTATATGATAGTCAGACTTAATGTATATTTGAACAATGAAAATATATTTTTACAAGATTTTACATTAAGCACTTAAAATTAATATGGTTAATAATAGTAAACTGTAACATGCTGTAACAAGATCGGTTACAAGAAGAAAATGCTTTCAGAGAAAATGTTTCAACCAAACTTATTCCCACACACCCCGCCCCCACTACCATTAGAATATACACAAACATTTTAGCGTTTCATTCTGAGCAGAAGACCCTCACACCTGAAGAGTGCTGGCTGTGACGAATTAAACCGGTTTTACAGGTTTCAATCACAGACCATGTGACATGGGACTCAGTAAACTACAGTAACACCGTATTTGATAACGCTTTAAAAACGCTATAAAATAATGTGACTTGGCACAGAACAAGTTTACAACACAGTACAAAGATAAATGCTGACCATGACTTTAGAAGCATAAATTGCCTTACACTCAATTTAAACACAAGCTGTCTTTAGCCCTCTAAGCTGGTTCATACAGAAATGTAGAGATCTAGGCTCAGAACACACAGCTTCATTAGCGAATACATATGCAGGACAACTAGAGAAGACGTTTTACAGAGGGTGGATTTTTAGAAACATCCCATCAGACATCCCATCATATTCACAACGTGAAATCTAGAAAATAATATTACGTAACCAAAATCCGCAATATGGAAACAGAACCTGTGTAATTGTTGATAGATGATGTACTCGTAACATTTTTTCAAGACGAACTACATTTAAAAAATGACTTGTATGTACTTGATATCTCTAATCAATCCACGGGTCCCAGCACAAAACGAAAGTAAAACGCATACCGTTTCTCGCTTCTTATTGCTCAAAAGTAATTTGACCGTATGAAATGCATAATATAAACCTAGAAACATATACGTGAGCAGTACTTAAGCACTGTAGTATCGGTGTTAAGACATACCTCTCAAATACTGTAAATCAAGTTAAAAATATCTCAAGACCGATTCTGGTCGTAATGAAACCATGCAAGGGAGTTTTTATGTCCGTTGCAGTTCTTTTGCAACATGAATATAATTATATCGTTATTAATTTCTTGAGATACGCGATTCCATATTATATTCCCTTTTAATCAAATTCTAAAAGTATGCTTGTTGACTCCGGTATCACGTTAGTTAAAGACTTCGAAGCTTACAATGTTTAGGGAGAAATGGAATACCGGTGTGTATTTTTTTCTTTAAAGTACCGAGACCAGCCATATACTGTATGTTTATGTTAAGATTTCCCTTCAGTGGTAAAATTAGATATGAATATTCAATACTTAAACGGGCACAGTTAAGACATTAAATATACATGTACATATTGTATACAGTACAGTTTGCATACGGTAATATGTTTATGTTACGCGATTAAAAAAGAAATAAATAAAACTGGAAGGTCCAGCACCACCATTATGTTTATATGGTTGTTTTTGTTGGTTGGTTGTTATTATGGTTATTAATAATTCGATCTATAGTTGTAATCTGAGCCTAAATAAAAAGAAAAAGCAAGTGATTAGGTTTATGAGCAATCTAATTACTTATTCGTTTAAAACGCTATATAAAATAAAGTTTATTATTAATTTGCTGGACAGAGCGGTGAACATTATTATGCATAAGACAAAGATAACGATCCTGATCAGTTTAGAAATCTGTGTACGCTGTAAGGTTTTTACTTCTTAAACTTTTAAAATACACGTTTAGAATTGAAAGAAATTCTCTTCCTGGTATAGCAAACCAGCACGTCTTTTTTCTCCAATCAGAGGGGTGTCAGATGGTGTCAGCCAATCACCATTCTGCGTTGGGTAGCAACGGGTGACTGTTCTCAGGCGGAAGATGTTAACAGCTTAATGTTCGTGTTAAATATTTTTTTTAATTAAAATTCATTCTATACAGCAATCGCATATTTGGGTACCGTTTCATAAAACTTTCATGCTTAAAATGTTTAGGGAGAAATGGAAGACTGGTGTGTATTTTTTCTTTAAACTACCAAGACCAGCCATACACAGTACAGTTTACATACATACAGTAATGTTTTAAATTAATATCGTTTATGACCTTCAGATGCGTTATGCTCCTCTTCTTTTTATGCTCAGCTACTAAAATTTCCCTTTAGTGGTAAAATCCATATAAATATTCAAAACTAAGCGGATTAAAATGTGCACAGTAAAGACATTAAATGATTCAATCTTTGCACTACCAACCAATGCACCACGAGTGCCCCTGTCGGTCATTTTGGCCAGCCAATCACTTGCCCTGCGGTATGCTCCGGTGCCCCGCGGTGGCTTGTGGGTAGGTTACCGTACCGCGGGTTTTTACCGCGCATTTTGAATGGCTGCATCTGTATTACGTTATACTTTTGTTTTTATTTTCAGCTACCAACATTTCCCTTTTATTGTAAAACTCTATATTAATATCCTATATTGAGCTAATTTAAACATGCACAGTATAGAAACAGATTAAATTAAGTAATTGTTTTACTAACATTTAACGTAGTGGATCTCAAATGTTTTGGACCAAGTACATCCTCTGATCAAACCAATGCATCCAAGTACCACCTACAAGTCATTTTCTCATAGGAACTACAGAAAATATCAATGACCAACATGAGCGCCCGCGTGCACACACACATATAATAAAAATAGCACTGAGCACTTAGATAATTGTAGCCATGTTCCGATGCTTGCTAACAACACTAACAGTGCTGTTTGTATCAGGTTCAGCAGCAGAGCTAGTGTTGGTGGCCACCATAGGGTTACACATCAACACAGTTACTTTACCAATGAACACATAACGTTTGATATTTTGAAAACCCTCTCCATCCCAACCCTCTTCCCAGATAAGGCAAGAGGAAAGTTCCTCAGGGTGTCTTCTTTTTTTATGTTTAAATATGGTAACCCTAGTGGCCAATGTATAATTCTCCTCGTTCTCAACCTGATCTATTGGAACTGGCATCAGTACCCTTGGTGTCTATTCCTTTCAGCCATGACATAATACTTGATTTTTGCAATGTATTTATTTTCGATCACTCGTTTTGTTGGTGAATGTAGTGCTCAGCTGTGTCTCTGAAAGCTCAAGAGGAGTATGAACACTCTAGCATTAGCGTGTACAGTATTGGCGTAGCTTAGCACGTTGCTGCATATTTGACACATAAACTAATTTTATTAAAATAGAAAATATGAAAACCTGTCTCAAGTTTTCTGAAACTGATTAAGTAAATTACAGATGAAAAAGTTACATAATATTTAATTTCCAATTTTTCAGCGTACACAAAAAATGTCCAGAGTCATCTGGCATACTGCCTAGGGGCGCTCTGTTTGAGAACTACTGATCAAATGCACCTAAGTGCCACCTATTGATCATCTTTGGCCAGTGAATTACATAATGCAATGCACCGCATTACAGATAACACAGAACACACAAAGATCAGCAACATCAGATAAGGCCTAATATATTGTTTTATGTTAAATGACAATGAATTGTAGCACCTTAATTCCTGAACAAAAAAATGTTTTTTTAGAAAACAGAAACAATTCTATTTTTTTAGAAAATTGAAATGTACAGTAATATGTTTTTTTTTATCATTAAGAGACACTTCAGTTAATGATTTGGTTAACTGAAATTTAAAAAAGGGTACGAAATGTTAAAATGTTAGTAATGTTTATGTCTGTTTCTGTTTGTTTCATCCACAGTACAATGTCACTTTTGCAAGTGATTTGTCAAATAATATTCACAAGGAATAAAAAAAAGGAAGGTTAGGAATAAAGATGTTTGCATTAATCCACTTGGTTAAAGACATAGGATGAGGAAATGAGAACCCCATGCAGAGTGAAGAATTAACCAAGGGGTAACTGCTAAGGAGTAGATAGAATGGGGTGGGTGAAGGAGGTTGGAAAAGGAATGTAATGGACAAATGAATGTGAAAAAACAAGGGGTGTTTTGATCTTTATAGAATTTGTGGGATGAAACATAATGGAGAATAGTCCTGAACTTTCTTTAAAAACTTTACATTTTTAAAGATCTCCAGGTATACACTTTTTCTAAGGTCAAATGTATCACTACTAAATATCAACAACATGTCTAACATTACATCTGTGCTGGTCTGCAGAATCCATGCAGAACGTTGAATACAGCCCACAAAGAAACAAAGAAAAGCAAACCAGAAGGGATATGTTACTATAGGATATAATAAATCTGAGAAATTCCCTTAAAAATTCCTTTGTGTCACCATATGCCCGTGAAAGCATTGTGAAACTCCCTTATCACAATATCTTTTTGGTTTTCTGTCAAAGTGAAGAAAGCTAAGTGTTATAGTTTGTGGAGTGTATTATGTGAAAAATGGCTTATATCACCATGATGGTTGTGCTTTTGCAATTTTAATACTATGCCCTTTTTACAAATAGGGACGATACTTTGTAATGTCAGAGCACCCTCAAACATACTGAGTAGATAGTTCACATGCAATACAAGATCCCTTGATCTATTTAGTATTCATACACTTCAGTTACCTAAAGGTTACCAAACCTAATTAGACATTAATGCAGGATCTTCAAAGGTCTCTCTGTTATTAATGATGTACTACTCCTACTAGCTGAATTGATGACATTTTATTTTTCATGAATGTGCATCCTTCATAATATGTGCATACAGAATGGTAATCATAAGAGAAATGTCTGTATTTTTTATCTGAATCTGGGATTTTGTTTTAGAAAGGTGAATAGAGTTTCCAAAATTCAATCAACAAAAATTTAAATGCACTTCATACAACGTCTGTTTAAATGTATGTATAAGACAAAATCATGCTTTTTAATAGTTGTTTAAAATGACCATTTAAAATGGAAACCTACACAGATATTGTACCAATTTGCAATCCTAAATTCATTAAATTCACTTCTTTTGCAGATGTAACGTCTTACTCTACAATTAATTGTAACTTACTTTACATCATTCAATATTATTTGTATTTACTACATACTAGTATATCATATTATAATATAATTGTATTACATAATATTAAACAATTGCCCTGCCCTTAAAATCATCCAAGTGGTTGACAACAAAATGGACATTTAAGGACAAAATACTGTATAAAACAATCTTTGAGATCAAATAGAAAATTATTTTCATATCAAATAGAAATTATTTTATTAAAGCAGTGTTCATGCAGACAATGTGGATTGTTTGCTAAAAATATATTACAGTAATTGTTTTTAAAAATAAATTAATTCAATCTAAAGTTTATACTTAGGTAGCACAGTGGCATAGTGGTTGGCATTGCTGCCTCAAAAAGCTAGGTTACATATGTTCTCACTGTGTTTGCATGGGTTTCCTTCATGTGCTCTAGTTTCCTCTCACAGTCCAAAAATATACTTGTACTGTAGGTTAATTGGCTTCTGGAAAATTTAGCCCTAGGTATAAATGTGCACTTGTCTGCCCTTCTGTCTTGCAATGGACTGGTATCCCTTCCATGGTGTATCCTGCCTTGCACTTTTTGCTTGCTGAGACAAACGCTTGTTGCCCAACAACTGTGAATTGATGAGAACGTTAGAAAATTAATGGATGGACTTTAGTCAAAAATGTCCTAACATGAAATTGTTCATGTAAATCTCATTGAGATGTTAACATCTGTCCTGTTATGTATAAAAATGAAATAAAATATAATAATATAAATAAAAATATATCACCTAATCTCATTAAACTTTTTTCAGACATCCATATATTACATGTTTCAGGCAAGCCCGTTGTAATGACCAGTGTAGTACTCCAGGATCTTTGGCAAACAAACATTCATTCAACTTTTATTATGGTTTCACAACCTTGACATAGATTGCTTAGAACAACATGTTCTAAACAACATATTCTAAACATACAGGAATATGCATTTTATTTTTAATTGTGTTTGCTGTACTCACTTTGAATGCTGTGTTAATATTAGGTACAGCGTTAGATGACTCAGTAGCATATACAGTGTGCTTTTGTCTGTATGAAAACAAAAATCAAATCATTATTACCATTACTTAATTTAATGCACTCATTACAAATACATATCATTATTACATGTTATCATTCTGTAACATGGAATGTTCATGTGTGGAGTGAGGCACCTGAAGAAGTCTCCACAGCTACTTCCAATATAAGAAAATGTTTTAACATACTGTAAGTGTGAAGTCATTAAAAAATTTTGGAGTTCTGAATTAAATTAAAAAAAACCTTCACCCTCATGCCAATTGTACATTAAAAAAACTCGAGACTTGCTTCAGGTTTCTGTTTGGTAGAAGCTGTCTCTTGTAAACAAGAGCCGCCATATTGTACTGGATTTATAATCTGTGTTTAGCAGGTGTACAGTATATCTAATACGGGAATTACTACAGTATTGAATTAGTGACATTCTATCAAAGATGTGAATAGAATATTGTCATTTTGAGTTCATTTCAATTTAATATCAGTCAGATTCTAATTAATTAAACTTCATTGTGCCATTTTGAATTAAACATGTTTGGGAAAAGCTGATATCAAATCTCATTATAATTGTAACAGTCGTATGTAGCATGGAATTAAACAATATACTTTATGTGA
The DNA here is from genome assembly GCF_059453375.1 of Lepisosteus platostomus. Lineage (NCBI taxonomy): Eukaryota > Metazoa > Chordata > Actinopteri > Semionotiformes > Lepisosteidae > Lepisosteus > Lepisosteus platostomus. The sequence continues at coordinate 48,235,732 of NC_142618.1, read as the reverse complement.
GTTTAGCACCTCATTAATTTTCTTTCTAGAGATAAGATATTGTACAGTGTAGATGATTACTCTACTTAACAATGATCTGTCTGGAATAAAAACAGACACTTGATAGTGTCAGCATTAACATACCTGTTGTAGCTAGTCTCTAACTTGAATTTAGTTATAAATGAATTCTTAATTCATATTCAGAAAATTATTAACTTGTTTACAGTTATATGCTTTTTCACAAAAAGGGGGGAGAGAAAAGGAAATACAGTACTTAGAAAACATTGTAATACAGTAAAGCACATACTGTAGTACTATCCTATTAGGAAATGCAAAAAAAGGAGGAAAAACTACCTGTAAAGAGACCATACATATGGCATGCTCATCACAGCAGATGAGTGAAACAGCAAGCTACAGTAGAATTAACACAATAGCGAGTCACACCTAAAATCACCTGTGCATTAGTGCTGGTTACTGTGGCAATTAATTTGACAGAAATTTTGTATCACCAGGAGGGAGTAATATACCATACTCACCTCAGCCGTGATCTGGCTGTGTTTGGGATCTCCGTCATAGAGTTTACTACCTTTTGAGCTTCTCTCCGAGGTCCAGAGTTCTTTTCCTGAATTCCACACCTTTGCTGCTACCCGTTTTTGTTCTCTGCATCTCCCTCTTGTGCTTTTGTTGTATCTATCAGGTTACAGACTCTGCTTGTTCTCCTCATCTCTAAGTCTGGATTTCCCTTTGTGTGATTTGCTTCTGTGTTTAACCAGCTTTGAACCTCACCTGTTTTGGACTGTGTGTGTATGTACTGTACCACTTGCCTGTGCTTCCCAGCCTGTCTCTGTTGCTTACTCCAAACAATGTTTGTATGTACCACTGAGCTGCTGTTTGTTCACGCAGCTGTTTACCTACCTGCCTTTGGTTTATTTTATGAGCACAAATCTCTGCCTTTCTTCTATAACAGCACCTTCTACAACAACATAACTATGTTATTTTTCTAGTGGAGGCTGCTGAGTCATATCTTAAAAACAATGCAATATCACATAACATGACCAAAAAGCTAAGTAGTGTTTTCCAGTATAATATACATTTTGTTTTTTCCTAAAATACTGAACATACATTAGTACTGTATGTGACAGATATAAACACAAAACAGCTGCAATAAGAAAAGTACTTTTAAATTAATATTTGCTTAAAAAATACAATGCTTGCACAGATAAATGTATCTGTAGTAGTCTTCCTGCCCAGAAAGTTATTTGCAATATACTTAAACATATATATTTCATTTCATCTTTACATATAATATGTAACAAGAAAGTCCTGGATTTGTGCCATTCAATTCTAACTAATTCTGCTTAACAAAGCACATTTGGTAGTTAGGGTTGCCTCCTGTCCATACATATTAAATGTTTATCTCTTACACTGTTGGAAATAGCAAGAAAAAATGTGAATAAGCATATTGTATTTACATATTGTTTTGCTGCTTTCCTAGATAGCTTGAGTGTCACTGAACTATTATCACATTCTGAGACCATTACTGACCACTACTTACCCTAACCCTAAGCCCATTAATGTTTATTTTCCAGATATTTATACGGAAAAAGCCAAATGTGATTAAAGTGAATTGTGAATTCACATTCTTTTCCACAATACTGCACCTGCTGTCATGTCACTAAATACAAATTTGGATTAAATGTCTGAAATATGAATTGAATGTTAACGGTATCAGGCAACATTAACTTTGTTTTGTTAATTTAGCAATGACATTTGGACTTTTTTGTCTTCTAGCTACTGTATCTGGTGGGGGAAAATGCCAATATCTTCTTTTCTTATAAATTAAAAGATTTTTAGAGGAAGATTAAGATTTAAAAAAAATGAAAAGATAATTAAAGATGTTTTTGTTGTGTCTCAAAATAAAAGACATTGATAATACAAGAACATTAACATTTATATAGTATAATGTATATATTGATGCCTTTTCCATTCTTAATTGTTTTGTCTTTTACTTGCATTATTTTTTTAATAATTTAAAAAAAATGGACAATTAATGTTAAAAATGTACAGTATATGCTATTACTCGTGACTTAAAGCTTAGTAGGGCAGAAAAAATGTTTGGAGTGGTTTGACAGATTAATTATAATTCTGATAGGAAAAAATATTGGTTTCCTTAAAGGATCATCTTTGACCAATAAATGCAGTTTTTCAAATTTCATGGATCTGAAACTAGAATCCTGAAAGGAAAACAATGTAGAAACTAAAAACCACCAATATAAGCACAAACAATATCAACAACAGAATAATATGTTTTTGCATTTTTGCAAAGGTTCCCAAAGTAGTGTGGAACAATGTACATCATTGAAATATAGCAAGCACCTGGCCATTACGCATCAGAAGCTCAATTATATTGTTTCACCAGATGAATTATACAGTACCATAAACCATACCTCATATGATGTAATACTTCATGCTCATTTTAACTTATACCAGACATGTTTTTAAAAAAAAATAAGTTCGAAAGGACATCAAATCAAATCTATCTGTCAAGTTCAGAAACTTCATTCTCATTGTAAATGTATACACAGAAAGACAATTTTGTAAATGAAATAACTGAAATGACATTTTATCATCACATTAAATCTACCGTAGAACTGAAAGCTGCATGCTTGGAAGACTACTCAACAAGAAATTTTATTTTCACTATTTAATACAAAGTTTTTTTTTTACTGAGCTAAAAGGTCAACATTTGCTTTTACCACTGCAAATGACTGGCGTCCCATGCAGGGTGTGCCCCACCTTGCTTCTGTTGCTTGCCGGAATAAGTCTGCCCTTGACTTTGCATTGGACCGAAGCAGTTATAAAATGGATGGATGCCTTAATCAGGATTCTTTGTAACAAATAACATACCACATAAAGCTTTTACAAGTGTGCAACATCCTGCTACAACAATTATTTACAAACAGATGCCATTTTGCCTTTTGTACTTTAATTCACTTCAGTTTATTTTCAGGCAATTCTCTTGTTAGAACCCCTAATGTGTGGTGATCAAAAGAACAGCCATATTTTACCTTGACAAAACAGTGGCACATGTTAAAACTGTGAAAGAGCAACATCTGGAATGGGTATGCACAGGCTTATGTTCTATGAGGAGCAACTGAATTCAAATTGTTGTCTTGGATAATCCATTTTTATCCATGTACAATTCTGCAATTAATTAAATACAGGTACACATAAGGAAAATTAAGTCTTAATAGAAGGATCTATTTTTGTGATATAAAACTGATTCTGAATTGGCACGATATGCCATACTGCATTCATTAGCATGAAAACAATAAGCAACAGCAAATTAATATTTCCTCAAGAGATCTCATCTGCACATTTGCTTTTTTTTCTTAGCCCCTGTTCTCAAGTGACAAGATATAATACCCTTGGCTTTTTAATATAAAGTAATGAATTCCCCAAACAGTCCTTTTATGGATGGAATACTGAGAAATACATGGTTGAAAATCCCACTAATGACATTTTATTATAATGTTCTATAATGCACTGAATACATTAATGCATATTATTTAATATAAATTGGGGTAACAATTTTCTCCTTAATGTAAATTTGCTTTTTGAATAAAACAAGACCCCAACAACCCATAGAAAACAGAATGAAATGTCATTAGTATTAAAAAATGCAATTATAAGTAATCAACAATGTAGATTCCTCCTAGGTGTATGGACATCTACTGTAGGTCACGGCTGGTGTGGACCTTGTGAGTACACCCCAGGAGCACCCAGAAAGAAAAAAATATTGATTTCCTTAAAGGATCATCTTTGACCAATAAATGCAGTTATAAAAAATAAACCTTTGTTGAGTTTGCACAAGAGACAAAAGGTACCTTTTGAGAAGTCATGTACTGCTTGCAAAGTAGTCGATTTTAACAAACAGCTAATTTTGCTTGAAGACCGTAATGCAATGTCTATTTTAGGCAGACACATTAGGCGGACACACGTTAGACACGTTATATATTTTTATAATATATAAAAAAATAATGTTAATGTAGTGTACATCATTTTTACTATTTTATTTTTTTAAAGTCTTTGTTAGAAGAAAAACTTGTTCCCTAAGTGTGTATTGAACTCGGATTGCATAGACAGAACCCCTGTTGACAAACCTGCTGTACCAACAGGCTGCTCGGAAACACAGCTGAGACGAACAGCTTAAAAATGAAAGTAATCATGCGTGAATGAAAGTTAAAAATAAAACATGTTTACAAAGTGGATTATATTAATACTACCAGATATTTAAATACACATATTTAGATCCTTAAATAATATCATTATTAATTTCCTTAGATAAGCGATTCCATATTATATTTCCTATTTAGCAGACTCTAAAAAGTATGAGTTTTTTTACTGCGATAATGAGTGCACGTATTCATAGAAAAGGTTAAAACATTATAACTTTTTATAAAGTATATAAACTTAATATAGTCAGAAGGAGCACGTAACAACTTTTCCAAAATAACCACAGTATGCAACTAAATGAAAGACCTTGATGCTTAAAATGTTTATGAAGAAAGTGGAATACTGGTGTGTATTTTTTATTTAAACTACAAATACCAGCCATATTTGGCTCACATAATATGTTTATATTCCTAATTTAATATAATGTATGACCTTCGGACATGTTATGCTCCTCTACTTTTTATGCTCAGTTACTAAACTTTTCCTTTAGTTGTAAAATTCCAAATTAATATTTAATATTAAGCAGATTTAAACATGCACAGTAAAGAGATTAAATAAAGCAATTGTTTCACTAACAACCAATGCACCACAAGTGCCACCTGTCGGTCATTTTGGCCAGTCAATCACGAACTGCAGTATTCTGCGCTATTCTGCAGATAATTTCGCACAGTACGGGGTTTACCATGCATTTTGAATGGCTGCTTCTGTATAAATCCTAGCATTTTTTTGTCTCAAGCAACCTACAGTAAGTCTCTATCGTACATTAAGTAGTCTTTCCTAGCTCACTGTTTCTCATTTTGCATTTAAAACTTATATTGTACTACCTGCATGTGTTACACTCATCTACAGTATCTATATTAAATGTTATCTGCCATGTGTGCAGTCATTAATATTACCTGAAACTTCTTGAATTGCATTTATTGCTTCTACAGTGTTTGCTAACCTCTTAATGTGGTATAATTTGCAAATTATAGTTGTTTAACTGTTCTGGAATCTAGAATATTAATATCTAGTACAGATCTCTGTGGTACCCCACACCCTATTTGAATATTTACCTGTTATCTAGTAACAAATTTTCAAACCAGACACTTACATTTCCTTGAATGCCTACTGCTTACAATTTTTAAATTGTTAATGAGGAAGTTTATGAAAAAAACTTCTATCATGCTATATGCCCTATGTGTATCTATTACTGTTTTTACTTGTTTAATGCAAATCTAGTTTAGATTTTATAAGTGTTTCCTTTACCTGACAAGTGATAGAAGTCAGACTTTCCTGTCAGTAATTATTTACTTCAGTTTTGTCACCATTCTTATGAATAATAAATACATGACAACACTCTTTGCCTTTCTTATACCATTATTTTTTAGCAATGCTTGCACTTCATTATGTATTTCTCTTTAACTTGATCCTTCTTTTAATCATTTTATAAAGTACTTTTATTTAAGCTGATTGATTTGTTCAACAATTTGGGATACTTTTTTAGATTTTGATTTACTCACTTTTGGGATCAATTTATTCTGTGCTACATTTAGAATCTGTTTAAACCATTCAATTTAATAAAGATTTCCTATCTCTTATCTGATTTTATATGATTCTCTTATGCAATGTCTCATTTGTTCAAAGTATGCTTTCTGAAAATTGTAAAAAAAAAACAGTCTACCGTTTCAGTTTATGCGGAAGCTATTCCTACAGGTGTTTACCAGTCTATTTTCGGAAAGTTGGGAAGGTCATAAACAACTACTTCTTATTTTGCACATACAATTTTCATTATAAATATTAGGGAGACTATATTTCATTATTTCATTATACAGTATTGGATTATAATCAACATCTGTATTTGGTGTTCTACACTGTAGATATTTTAATTAGTATGACCTACATAGCTACAAAGACTCTTGATACATCTAACATCATTACCTGAACCTGAATACTCTTTTTGATATATTACATATGGTCTTCATATCTTTCCTCTCTCATCCTAGCGTTAATCCCGCATCAGCAGGGTCTGCTTGTCGGCACACCCGTCTCCATTTGGTGGCTTGAACCGAATCTTTGAGCTGACGTTGCCATTAAATGCGACAGAGAATACTCCAACCGGCGCGTCGCTCCGCCTGCTGTCGGGGGGGGGGAGGAGAACAAAGTAATGTAGCCAACTCATAGAGGGGGATTATTAGGATGCATGGGAAATTTGGCCAGGACGCCAGGGTTACACCCCTACTCTTTTCGAGAAACACCCTGGGATTTTTAATGACCACAGAGAGTCAGGAGCTCGGTTTTATGTCTCATCTGAAAGACGGCGCTTGTGTTACAGAATAGTGTCCCCATCACTATACTTGGGCATTAGGACCCACATGGACCGCAGGGTGAGCGCCCCCTGCTGGCCCCACTAATACCTCTTCCAGCAGCAACCTTAGTTTTTCCCAGGAGGTCTCCCATCCAGGTACTGACCAGGCTCACACCTGCTTAGCTTCAGTGGGTTGGCCCTCGTATCGTTCCTGTCTCTTCAAAACAGTTTCTCCTAATGTTCCATACTCACCTCTTGTATAAATAAGTGCTTTTTCAGTACTGTATGTTAAATTTGTTTTAAAAGCATCCCCCTGGAATTTCCACTAGTGATATCTAATTTGTGTTAGTGTAAACTTTGTAAGGGTTGTACCAGAAAGCATGGTGAGGTTAGTTCAAGCAACCTATAGAGATGCAACTACAAAGGTGGTCACACAACGGGGAGAGACAAAAGAGTTTGAAATCACAGTTGGAGTACACCAAGGATCAGCACTAAGTCCTTTCATTTTTTAAAAAATTATTGACACACTGACAGAGGAGGTAAGAACAGAAGTGCCTTGGGGACTCATCTTTGCTGATGATGTGGCACTGATGGCAGATTCAGAAGTAGAACTACAGGAGAAAGTGTTCAAATGGCAGAGGAATCTGGAAAACGGTGTACTGAAAATGAATGCAGAAAAATCTGAAATAATGGTAATGGAGAGAAGAGGAGATACTATGACCAATGTTGAGGAGACAAATGGAGGAAAACTGAAACAGGTTGATGGCTTTAAATACCTTGGATCAAAACTGGTAAAGGGAGGAGAAACACTGGCTGTAAAACAAAGAGTGAAAGCTGGATGGAACAAGTGGAGAGAAATAACTGGAATAATCTGTGACAGAAAGTTAAAGTGCAAAATGTACAAGACTGTGATTAGACCTGTACTACTATATGGAGCTGAATGCTTGGCAGTTGAAAAGAGGGAAGAGGGTTGAGAAGAACTGAAATGCCATGTTGAGGATGTTGAGATGGATTCTGCAGATTTCAATGAAGGATAAGATCAGAAATGAAGAAATCCGTAGACGATGTAGGGTGGTGGATGTAGTTGAGAAGATGCGAGAGGCGCGGTTACGGTGGTATGGGCATATCATGAGGAGGGACGTTGAGGAAGTTACAAAGAGGGTAATGGAATTTGAGGTGGAAGGTAACAGGGGAAGAGGCAGGCCTAGAAAAGATATGGAGGTATGTGAAGTGAGTGAGGAAGATGTGCTCGACAGAGACAAGTGGAGAAGAGCAACCAAAGCAGCTGACCCCAGGACAGTCTGGGACTAAGGCTGTGAAAGAGGAAGAAGAAGAAGAAGAAGAAGAAGAAGAAGAAGAAGAAGAAGAAGTTAACTTTGTAAGGGTCTGAATTCTTTTTTGAAAGCACTGCATGTATAGTAGATTATGTTTTTTGCTATCTACCTGCAAAACCCTACACTTAGTATTTAGTTTATATACTACATATCATCTGTCAGGTAATTGCTTATTCCTGAATTTGTTTAAAGTCTCTTTGAGACTTTTGCAACTTCTGGAGTTTCCTATTAAACACCTAGTATGGTACAATCAGTGAATATACAGTAACTTGCTTGCTACTGTAAGTAGTCAAACACCCAGGGCATTCATATACTGTAAATTAGGAGGAGCAATGGCTTTAATATAGTATTTATTAGGACTTTTGCAGGTCCTTGTATATTATTGATTTGAAAGCCACTGGATTTAAACATTGTGTAATGTTGTTAAAAACCCAAGTGTTATAAGCTACTCTTGATTGGTTAAGGTGGGATGAATCCATCTTTCTGTCTATTGGAGAACTGAGGAAGATCAAGGATGCATTTTGATGCACATTAACCTCAGTTCTGATGCATTTGTAAAGGCCATTTTGGGCAAATACTGTTGAAACCCATTTTATAGTTATTGTGTTATTAGGTGTTATTAGGTAAATAGATTAAATAAATGTTTTATGTGAAATTGGTAAGAAACATGGACATGCATTTTATATTTACTCAAATAGATATACATTTATTTCTTAAGTCTTTACAAGACAGAACTTCATTTTCTTAGGTAATACATCACACGAGATACACTATATGACATGTATGTGTACTTGTAAACCCAAATTAATTGTTTATTGCTTAAATACATAATATTTTATCAATTTAATTATAAAGATCTGAGTCATTTAGCAACCTATTTTTTTTAAATGCAGATTTATAGTACTGGTAATACTTTGCAGGCATGGTTTTCAAAAAGCTGAATTAATGCAAGCATATCAATCCTTTTAACAGAGTCTGCACTCTGACAGCAACTGAAATTAATCTGCTCTTTATTAATGAAACTTTTCAAGTCTGAGGCAAAAGCCCTGATATTCTATAATGGCATTCAGAACACAGTTTGGACCAAAGGAAAGTACAATGTTAAATTAAATTAGGAATGGTGCTGTGAATTATAACAGAACCACATACTTCATTTTCTCATTCCTCCGATGCTCTTCTAAGAAATCAGTATTGTATTTAAATGATAATTTCATAATCTTAAATTTAAAAAAAAACTCAACATTTCTAAGTAATAAATCAAAGGACTTATCAAGCCTACTTAGCTATTAAAGCATTTATGTTAACAGATTAAACACATGTAACATAAAGAGAACTTATAAATATGTTTATGGCACATGATAAATCATAAAATTAAATTAAAACAATTTAATTTTTGTTATAAATAACAAAATTATAACAATACAGTTCCTAAGCTAAATACAATAAAAATACACACTTTAAATAAAAGGCTTTTATACAACATTATTGTAACAATACTTATAAATAAAAAAGCAAAAACATTTATTTTTCTTTATTATTAATCCTCTCAGTGCAAACCTTCAAATTTCTTCCTATGATGTGTTCAATTTCTAAATGGAAATGGTGTCACTTTTTTAGTGCTTTTGTACTCCTTAAGAGAGAACAATCCAACATATTGCATCCAATACAGCTCCTACGTCTTACAAAGATTGATGAAAGAAAGATGAAAACTACTAAGTAAAGAATCTTTACCAAGGCTACATGCTATGGTATTACATTACTAAAAATCAAAGTAATTGTTATACCTAATAATAAATAATAATAATTCCTTACACTTATATAATATAGCGCTTTTTTGGACTCTCCACTCAAAGCACTTTACAGGTCATAGGGAGTCCTCTCCATCACCACAAATGTGCAGCATCCACCTGGATGATACAATGGCAGTCATACTGCACATTGTACATTCACCACACACCAGCTATCAGTGGGAGGAGAACAGAGTGATAAAGCCAATTCATAGATGGGGATTATTAGGAGGCCATGATTGGTAAAGGCCAATGGGTATTGTGGCCAAGACACTGGGGTAACACCCCTACTCTTTTCAAGAAATGCCCTTTAATGACCAAAGAGAGTCAGGACCTCGGTTTTATGTCTCATTAGAAGGATGGTGCCTTTTTACATCATAGTGTCCCCATTACTATTCTGGGGCATTAGGACCCAGGGTGAGCAACCCCTTCTGGCCCCACTAACTCCTCTTCCAGCAGCAGCCTTGGTTTTTCCCAGGTCCATCCAGGTACTGACCAGGCACACAGCTGTTTAGCTTCAGTGGGTTGTCAGTTGTGAGTTGCATCACAGAAAATATATGATTTTGTAAGTCATGTGACACAGTGACTGATTCAAAATTTGTATTGTATGTGTTTTTCAAGTTGATATAATGCATTAATAGATCAATTTATTGTTCATTAATGAAAAAAGAATATGTTATATAAGTGTTGTATTATGTTGTATAATATGAAAAAGTGGTTAAAAATGACTATGAATGTTCTTTTATTAAATTATATAGCCTTTATGATGGTTTTAGATATACCATGTACTGATATGCTCTAAAAAGGATTATTTGAAAAATGTTGTACTAGTGTAATATTCCAAGACTAAGTGTAGAAATATTATTTTATTTACAGGTTTAATGCCAGGATGTCACCCAGTGCATGATGTGCATGATATTACTTGCATGATATAACAGTGCATGCTAATACTTAATCTTACATCTCTAAAACTTCTGGTATTAATATTATACAGTAATAACTTAACATTAAATTATAAACATGCATAACAGCATATACCTTTTCTGACACATTTAAATAGCTGAACCCAAACATAATTTAGTAATGAATGTTTTTGCTTTAGTAAAATATGTCTTTACACAGTCAGATAATTATATGCTTCAAGTTCCATGAGCTGGCATAAGCAATTCATCATATTTCCTACATGAGGGGTGGCAAGTTGTAACCCTGGAGAGCTATAACCCAGCAGTTTTTTAAGGCCATCTATAATTACCAATTTATAATGACAAGTAAATCCACTTGGCTGTAGTATACTCATGCTCTCATTCTAAGTGATCACAATCATGTTATGCAATGTACAGTATGTAGTATTATCTTTAGTACTATATGATATAAAAGTGACCTAAAAATCCTACTGACCTTGTCTCCAGTGCATATGAATTACATGAAAAATAATGCAAATTATAAAAAGGAATTATGCTACCTCCCATGGAGCTAAGATGGCCATACAGTTCTAGATGAAATTGACTTTTTCCAGCAATAAATTAATTTTTAAGTTGCCCTGAAACTAAAAGTAATATAATCAAAATTCAGAAACTAAACTCAATCTTTACATTATCTTTATTTTGCTACTTTGCTATTATTTGCATGTTATCTGTTATTATTTTGCATACCAATCTATAGACCTAATATGTCTGTATATTTCAGTATTTTTTATTAGATTAGATAAGACTTTATTGATCCTGAATGGGAAATTGATGAATTTTCATACTACATTAGATTTTTAATATCAGAACACTTTTGTAAGTTGTATCTCATTGATATATGCCTGAATATTGATTTCTGAATTAAATATTTAAATCTCAGTGCTAAATATTTAAGCTTTGATATAAATATTTAGGTTCAAAGCTCTTTTTGCTCTTTGGTGGACTGCATGTAGCTAATGAGCTGCTAGGATTCAGTAATGTGAAAAGTATTCTGTAATCTAATCTTGCATCTGCATAATTGACAGATCATCTGCATAGCTGGAAACAGTATTCTAAGATATTAAAAAATAAATCAAATGGCTACATCAGTAAAGAAAATTTTTAATTTTAAGTGAAATATTGTCCAAACTACAGTATGTGTTAAATGTCTGCTATAAACAGTACGAATAAGAAATAATTCACAATAACTCCCTTGAATACAGATAGCTAACACCAATTATGGAAATTCTGTTCATACTACATAAAAGTATTCACCCTTGGACAGTTTTAAGATTTGTTGCTTTAAATCTTGCAGTCAAGACACTTTTAAGTTACAATCAATATTTGTTATACAGTATACACAACCTACTCCACACATTGAAAGCAAAAAGGAAATAATTAAACATAATTAACTTGAAAAAAATAGTATTAAAACCATTTGTTGTGGCTTAGATAGGAGCAAATGTCCAAAGCTCAATAGCCCAGTTACTTCAGAAAGGGGCTTTGTAACTACAAAAAAACTCAGTTCCCACATACTTACAACTGTAATACATTGTAAACATATGGCATGTAGATTTGAGGTCAGTCAAAATTGGAACTTTTTTATCTAAAAGCATTATATCTGATGAAAAGCCAGAAGTGCACCCACTCAAGTCTATCTATACTATCAGACGTGGTGGTCGCAGAATTATTTTGTAGTTCTGTTTCTCATCCAGGGACTGGCAATCTTGTGAAGACTGATGGGAACATACAGTAGGTAGAGCAAAGGACTGGCAGAACTTAGAGGAAAACTACTTCCAAAAACTGGGACAAAAATTCACCTTTCAGCAGGAAAATGATCCTTGACAGTGATAGATGGCACAAGGCCAAATCTACACTGGGGTGGTTTAAAAATTAGAAAGTGAATGTCCTTGATTGGAATCCTATTGAGACTCTGTGAAAACACTTTAAAACTGCTGTCTATCAGCGGGCAAATCCCGGGCAAATTAAGAATGTTCGAACAAATTTGCCAAGAATGTATTAAAAATACCCCCCAGCCAGAGAGATCCAAAAAGCCTTGATAAGTTCAGAAGTCTAATTCTAATGTTCTTAATGTTTGCCGACATTTACTTTAAACTTTGACATTTACTTTAAACTTATCTTACCCTCAGTCTTCAGTTAGAACTTTCAGCTTTTTAATTAAGTCTAAAATGTAAAGTAACTTCACAAAATTAGAAACCATGGGAAGGGTCTGAATACTTTTAGAAAGTGTTCTATGATCACCTCAAGCAATAGCAATGCTAGAAAACTGCAACCCTTCTGAAGGAATTTGTAAGTTCAAATACAGTATTGCTTTTCTTTAATCTTCTCTTTGAAACTAATGTACAGTTGTGAGAATATCTAACACAACTAGAGTAACAGAGTCAATTAGACCCCGCAGTCCAAATCATCTTTGTGTTTCCTTCATATTTAAATAAGGTTTTGACCTGCCTTAGCTATTTTGACCCATATACAGTCTGAAATATCTGTGTGCTTGTCTTTGTTAACTTGTGGATAGTTTAGGGCTCTCCAAGATTAATCTCTGAGGGCAAAAGTCTAGCATGTTTTGTAGGTCTGCATAATTCATCAACAGCACAAGACTTAAGAAGAGGAAGAAATTATTTTAAATAAGGCTTCATTGGACCAATTTAACTCTCTGCACAGGTGTCAAGCTGCTGATGACACTTCCTCTTTTTTATTTTTCAGAATTTCCACGAAGTGTGATGTGGTCTCATTTTAAAACATCAACACATCAGAAAAAATAACACCATTACTTAAAACTCATATGGATAGACTTAATTTACACTGTAAACATATACTTATAATACGAAGCCAAGGTTTCATGTCAAAAACTACAGGAAGAAAATATCGTTACTAGTACCATCTCAGATTTTGACAATGGATGAAAATATCCATATTTATTTTTAAAATCCTTATTTTTTTATTAGCTTCTAATGAAGTGTCCTATTTTTTCAGTAACACATTTTTCATATACAACATACTGTATAAAATGAATATCATGAGCACCCATGAAATATATTTACAGAACTGTTTATTTCAAGGAAAATAAATACAAGTTAGATTTAGATCTCCTACTTCTTATATGCAGTATTACATCATGCATTGAATAATATTTCGATTTTATTTGGTTAATTTTTAAATAACACTTTGGTCCAGTTTCTACAATATGTGCAAGAGTGTGTTCTTTATTGGAATTGGGGGGTACATGGTGTGTTATCCTTAGCTATCTGTCTAGATCAGGTAACTCAAACTCAATTCCTGGAGGACCTACAGTAGTTCCTTCTGGTTTTGTTTCACCAATATTCTCAGTTGGTCTAATGATTAGCTGACTATACTATTTGTAAAACTTCTAACTGGGCTCTGAGGTTATTAATGGATAACTATTCGTTAAATGAAGCAAATATCTTGTTTAATAAACAGTAAAAGACCTTAGGAAAATCCTATATACTGTATGTATAATGTAAAGTTAAGATGTTCTTTAAGTACCTGTAACTATCAAGTTTAGAATAAAAAAAATATTTGGTGATTCTAAACTAAAAATAAGTGTTTCTGCTACAGACTTCTGGTTGCTAAGCTTGGGAAGGTTAGAGCAAACTACTTTCTATTCCATCTCTGCATGTTCTGGCTCTGACAAGAACAGACAAGAGCTGGTGTTTTTGAGCTACCTACCATAGCCACATTTGGATTAATGTTTGATGGTTATCCAGGGTTGAGCAGAGTGATTTTAAACACACATCCACTTGAATGGCCAAGAACTCATGCAAAGACTCTTTCTGTTCATATTCAAAACAACTTACTCTAGTATACCACCTCTGCTTAAGACAGAAATATTCCAGGCACCAATTGTGTATGGCTTACTAATCACTTTATGATTATAAGAAGGTAAGTATGGGTAAGAGGCAGTTCTATTATTTTCAGGGGTAATAATTTTATTCTGTGCACCATATAATAAACTACAGTATGTGTTTGTGTGCAATTGCTGTTGTTTCAGGAGCATAGGACTATACAAATAAATAATTTACCAATTCAAACTCAATACTAATCCGAAAGTCTGTGTATACAATTAAAATGTTTTTCGTCACCCAGTGTTTGACAGAAAACCTGTGTGTTTTTACTGGTACTGGAATCCATCTTCATAAAATTATTAAAAGATCATTTGTAATGTTCATCAATGCATCTTACTGTACCAGATTCCCATGTTTGCAGATATCTTTTTTATGGGCAATTCTTTTTTTTTCAGAGCTCAGACATCCATCAACCAATGTCCACAATCTTCCAGTGCTTGAGTATGTTCAGGGTCTGCCTTTATTTGCTTGTTTCTCTTGGGTCTCAATATGTAACACCAGAGGCACGTTGTCTTTCTCTTAATACCCTGTAATTTGAAATAGAAATATATGGTTATTTGTATTTACAGATGTAGCCAATCAGAAATTGTCATATTTCTTCTGAATACGGTAAAGTTGTGCGGTGCGTTGTGGTATGTAATACACTGGCAAAAGATAATCTGTAGGTGGCACTTGTGGTGCATTAGATTAAGTGAAATCATTTCTTAATTTAATTTCTCTACTGTGCGTGTTTAAATCTGCCTAATATGGAATATTAACATGGAATTGTACAACTAAAGGAACATTTTGGTAGCTGGGCATAGAAATAACAGGAGCATAACATCTCTAAACATCATAAATTATATTAATTTAAGAATATAAATATGTTATACATGCTGTATATGGCTGGCATTGGAGCTAACATAAAAAATACATAACAATATTACATTTTCTGCATAAAAATTGTATGTATCAAAGTCTTTAACTCAATCACTTAATGTTTTTTTTGGAAAAGTTTTGACGTTCATTCTGACTATATTAAGTTTATATACTTTATAAAAATCTATAATGTTTTAACTTTATGAATACATGCTGTTATTATTTCAGTAAAAAAATACTTTTTAGAATCCACATAATAGGGAATACAGTATATAATTTACAGTATAATATACAGTACAATATGGAATTGCATAACTAAATAAATTAATAACCATATTAATTTAAGGATCTAAATATATTTGTATGGTTGGTAGTATAACCTTATTTCCCTTTCTTTGTAAATATCTGTATCAAGTGCTTTGACTCACTCACTTGTGATTACTTTAAAAAAAAAACATTTAGACCTGTCTGTTTCAGCTATGTTTCTGAGAGGGCATTGGTACAGTGGGTTTGGTGCCTCTTGCTCCAAAGGTCTGCGTTTGATACCCCCTCAGGGCATATGTTTTTCAAGAGTCTCAGGGCACAAAAA
Organism: Lepisosteus platostomus; assembly: GCF_059453375.1. Lineage (NCBI taxonomy): Eukaryota > Metazoa > Chordata > Actinopteri > Semionotiformes > Lepisosteidae > Lepisosteus > Lepisosteus platostomus. Next base: position 48,219,834 of record NC_142618.1, on the reverse strand, counting down.
AGACTCCTTTTTAAAACTAAAAAAGTTAGAAAATTTAAATGTTCAGTTTTTATTTAAACACCACCTAGTACCTGGTTGCATTTTTAGAAGCCTTATTAAAGGAGTAAGTGACTTCATAATGCAATAATTATTATTTAAAAGCTACTGTATGTATGTAAAACACATGACCATATAAAGCAGAATAACACAAACTCATTGGGTCCAACTTCTCTTTAATTCTGAAACTATGTGAAACTACATATGAAATTCTTTTGACAGGAGGAAAGATGTTCCGTGTTTAATAGCTTTTTCACCATACCATGTGTTATGCTACATTTTTTATGCATCAGTTGAGGCATTCTGAAGTCTCTCAAAATGTAAGAAATGTAACATAATACTGTACGGCAAGATGGGCAACTGATTCTTTTATTTTATAAGAAACAATGACGTGTTCCTACCTAACTTATAGATTGCATGTGACTTTAATAGCTTTATTTTAAAATAGTTAAAAAACACTTTTTATCTGCATAAAACAGGTGATTGTTCTTCCTCTTGATCAGCTTAGAATCTTTGTGTATGCTGTAAGTTTTTTTACTTTTTAATTAAATGTTTAAATGTTTTAAACAAACTATTTTTGTAAACACAATGTGTTTGGTACAGATTAAATCATATTCTCTGAGGAAATAGCTCACTGCCCAATGAGCTCCATCAGAGAAGAGGTGGCATCAAGAGAGAGCAAGCAATGTACAGTGTAAATAATTTCTATAAACTATTTGTGGTTTTACATCGAAACCATTTATTTACAGTACATCTCTAACACTTTAATGTCCAAAATGTTGTAAATTTTCAATTGTCTTAATTATTTGGACTGGATTTTAGCTTCAGCCTTAAAAAAGCTAATGTTTTCTGTATCTTTTGTTACTTTTTCAGAGCTCTTTAATTGTGAAGTTTCCAGAAACTTTATATTAGTCTATGTACATTTTTAATGTTATTACTGATATTTATGAAGACAGTGGAATACTGTGTGTACTTTGTATTGATATATTTACCTACCACTACCATCTACTGTATGTACATATATTATGTATGAGACTATATGGCTTTAAAACCACTACAGTACAGTATGTACTGTAACATAAGTTAAATTATCCTGATTACTCATTGCTAAAAATTGCATTAAGGAACATTAGAAATTATCTCAATGCGAATGTAAGCTTGAAAGAAGCACATCAGTTCACAACAAGCCACAGTAGAATAATAAACTATTTTCAATATATCGAACTGACTAATGTTGTTTTTGTCAAATAGCCCAACTTTCTTTTTAAAATTAATTTAATATTTAAAGTACTGCAATACACAGTTTAAAATTAATAAAAGTCTAAACAGCATACAACTTAAATTCTATAATCATAAAAATATTGTCTCTCAGCATTTACTGGGGATTTGAAACAGGGAATTTTATGGTGACAGCCCAAATGTTTCCACACGCCACACTAAACTTTCACTGCTCAACCTGGTGGTTTTACAAAGAGTGCACTCCAACAGCTGAAAATTTTTAAAAGCACGCAGTGCCCCGCAGCACGTGCACCACAATGCTGCATTATCCAGCATGCATTCTGAATGGCTGGATCTGTATGTACACAGATTCTACATAGATGCTTCTATTTTGAGATGTTTTATTTTTTACATATCATGGATAACGGCTAAAATAATAACGTTAACTGTTTTTTAAGATATGTTTTTTCATTATAGGTTAACTTTATTCTCATATTTAAAACAAGAGTATGAAAACAAATGTGATAAATGGGAAAATCTGTTCCAACACAGAATACCCATTTGTATAGCAGTTCAATCTCAAGTGATTTATTAAAAAATAAATTAAGCGACTCATTTTTACAGAATAAAGCATAGGGCTAGTTTATGTACTAAAATGCAGAGTGCAGGCTTTATCAAAGTAAATAAAAATGAATAATTCTAGTCTAGCCATAAGCAACTTTAGTACTATGACTTTCAGAATTCAAAGATATCAAACCATGCCCTGCTGTTACACAAGTCCTTAATGCTCCTGCAAGAAAGGAAGATAAAAGGACTTATTCATATTGCTGGTAGTGTGGCAGAAATATAGCTTGTGGAGGTTTTGCTTTCACATTGCATATTTTTCTATTACTAAACAAGATGCCACTTGATATATTTTATGCAGATAAGAGCAAGTATTACATGGGAAAAAGAGGAATGTGAAAAATATTAATAACAGATTAGCGGGAATCAATTTGAAAAGGCATCTTCAAAAAGGATGTAAGTGTTATTTTGACTCATGTTAACAATGACCTCATTTACACAGTGAAAAGATGTGACTCAAACTTGATTCCATGGATTGAGTGGAGTGTTCTGCTTCCTTCACAGGGATCAAGCCCTGTGATGGGCAGTTTAAAGTAGCCAGTTAAGGACATCCTGTTTACTTCAGTGAGAAAACAGGAACACCCCTCCAAAAAAAAAAAAAAAAGGCATGGAAAGTCTTAATTGAACCAGGATCCTAGAGCTGTGAGACACCAGCACTAGCTACTCCACCATACCACAATGCTGAATAATGTTGAACAATGCTGAATAATAATATACTCTAAAATAATAACAAAATGCTATACATATCAAAGAAAAGTGGCCAATACTATTACTTCTTTTAATGGAATTTCAAATTCATAGTACATTGAAGTTTGTTACTAGAAATTATTGGTCTCAGTATACATGTACTCATGGTCTAAGTTTAAAAAATTACAAAATATACCAATAGTACTGTATATCAAGTATATAAAAGTATATCAAAATGCTTTTGAGAAAAAAGACTTTTATATTTTATAGATATTTTGTATGGAATTCTCTAAAAATAAACTGTAATAAAGTTTTTCTAATGCAGTGCACAATACAAAATACTTAAAAAATAGATTTTAATAAAGGTTAGTTACTATTGGAATGACTATAGACAAAAATAAAAAATCTGGTATAATCCAACTATACAAAATTGATATGACACCAACAACAACAATAATAATAATGTTTTTTTTTTTAATAAAATAAAAATAAAGGTGATTAAATACATTTTCCTTGTAAAACAATCATACAGTACTTCTACCTTTTGATATAAATTAAGGAATTAAGGCAAATGTGAGCAAAAAAAATGTATTGGCTTATTTTTTTTAAATAAGTTTGATAGTGCAATATTACATGATGCCACATTGCATTGTAATCTGTAATCACAAAAATGAATCTAAGCGTAGAGGATCCCATAGGGGGATTACTGCTTCACTAATCTGAAATGTCGTAAACAACAAATTACTTCCCTGGTGAGATATTTGCTGAGGCCCTTGTCTTATTAAACAATTTAGCTAATGTCAACTTGTTAAAGAAGAAGTCAGCTGTAACTCTTAACAGAAAATACTTTTTTTTTCAAACATTTATCGAATCAAGCAATTTGTTTGCAACTGCAGCACAGGTAAGCACAAATATTCCAAATGACATACAGTGGTTTCTTGATTATCTTCCTCATCACAGTGGTTTATAGAATTTTTCAAGCTTATAACATCCCAAAGAGCTTTAGATATAGTGGGGACCCCACTTCATTCACTGCTGCAGTGGTGCACCTACCTGGTGAAATGTAGCAATTATGTCTACAAGCCCACTGCATAGCAGATTATGGTAGGTGAATAAAAATTACTTCAATAAGTGAAGCAAGAGTTACAATTTACGGTCAGATTGTGCAAGCCTAAACTGGAATTTAGCAAAGAATACAGGGTTCAACACTGACAACAGGGTTCAAGTACTGTTCTTACGATCTTTGCCACAGGCATTAAAAGTGCCTTCTATTGATCCACCCACACCTCTTACAGCCACAATAATAATTAAAACTATGTTTTGAATGTGATTACTGAGAGCAGTAATAGGTCCACCCTGAGACACGTACTGTATCTTCGACTAAACATTTAGTATGTTGTGGAAGAGAGAACTGCAGAAAAAATAGAATTTCTTAAATTTCACTAAAAATTTAAATACTTGAAATTCTGTTTATGTGAAGTTATTAGCCACATTGTACATAATACTTAGAACACTGTATGTAGTGTATGTTTAATTACTAACATTTGGAGGATACTTCAGCTCATGCATTTTGTCTGTGACTGTACATACATATATACAATACCAAACTGTTCAGTGTCTGCAGTGGATTGTTCAAGTATTCTAACAAATAGATGTCAAAAATTTACAGCTAACAAATCTTGAATGGCAGTTAATAATGCTGTTGTTTCAGGCACCTTGCAAAATTAAATCCAGACAGAGGAACGAAGGTTAAATGACACAGTCAGAGAAGCAGTACACAGTCAACCCAAGAGATACCACCTTGATTTCTAGAAATCGAGAGAAAATGCTGTTCTCAAGTGATATGTGTAATTAGTGGAGTGGGCAGAGAGCAAGGTCTTAATTAGCTTAAAATAATCTAAAATGGAAGCACATGGCAAAATGTTTATCCAATTCATCAATTTTCAAACTGCTTCTTCCAAGTCAGAGTCACAGGGGAGCAAGAGCCTATCCCAGCAAGCAACGGGTGCAAGGCAGGGTACACTCTGGACAGGACACCAACAAAATATATAAATGTAAAACATATGGAAAATATAGTAAATATGACAGCATAATGAAGTTAAAAGATTACAAACAGTATTTCATGTATTGTAAATCCCTTAAAATGTAAATATAAAATACAGTATATACTTACAGAAAAATATTGTAAACAAATGTATAGTTAGGCATTAATTTTACAGTTAAAGACTGGTGGCTAAGCTAACCATAAAATATCAGTGGCATACAGAGCAACAGTCATTCATTTTTAAACTACTTCATCATTAACTTATGGGAGACAACCAATTGAACTGCATAACAAAATAATTATAAAAAACCTGTAAAAGTTGAACGTATATTGACAAAAACTGTTCACTGCTCAAGACAGCAATTTTACATTTAATGATTGGCTGTCCTGGTGCATAATAGTCACATTTCCCAGTAATCATACATGTATAACATATTCTCTTTTGATTTCTTACTGTATGTGTTTGGGGAGTATATTATCACGCAATACCGCAGAGTACAATTTTTACAAGATTAAAAATGAGAGTAAATATTTTATTATCTGATTAGAAATACATTTGTTGCTTACATTCAATTTTAATTTTCAAAAGCTATTTTTTAACTAAATATAAATCAATATTTTTTCTTCCCTGTGCCTACTTTGTTCCCTGTGGTATTTCTGCCATTAAACTGAATTATTTACAGAAAATGTCAAGTAATGCCAGTTTGGCAAAAAACTAATCCTATTCACAAGTACATAACCAACTGTAGGAGACCAAAGAATTTCTACTAATAGCTCTTGCACCTTGGCTGAACTCTCTGATGTGTTAAATTTTGATTTCTGTGATAATCCCACATTCCTTTTCATCCTGGGGCTTTATTTTCACTTTTGAATTTGCAGTAATTAGTGGCAGCAGTGATTGATCCATACAAAAATTGTTTAATTAATCTGTAAAGTATTGGATTAGGACAATATGATTTTGCAAAGAAGATTAGCTGTATTTTGACAAGTGAAAATTTAAACATGCATTGTGCCTCAGGCATGAAAATGCAGTATGGAGTTTAGAGGTGGAGTGATTTTTACTAATTTTACTCATTTTTTGCTGATTACTACACAAGTGTTTAAATTATTTTATTTTAGTTATAAAAATAGGGATGCATTTAGACACTTCAAATTATGCCATTTATACTGCCATTCAGTCATACACATTACCTAAAAGAATATATTCAATAAATGACTAAGTTAAACTGTTCAAACATTCATCACAATGGAAATGTATACACTAACTGAAAATTTCAGTTGATGTTTGTTATAAAACTAATAATATATACAGCTTTCATAGTTTAATGATAACATACAGTTAATTTTATCATAGGGTAATAAACATTTACTTTTCATGTCACACATACATAAATTGTAATAAACAGTACTTACCCTTTCATCCCTTTCATTTGAAGTATTTATGTCATAAATTATATAATTCAATATTTTGAATTGGGTTTTTAATTTGATTTTTAACTAAATAAAACAACATCATGCAAATCAAAACATACTTTTGCAAAGCAAAAATCATACAATTCTACCATAATAAGTATGGTTTGATGCCTTCTATCAAAAAAATAAACCAAGACCCAGCTACACTGGAAACAGGGGAAAAAAATTAAAAAGATGAACAAAGTTTTTTCATAATATCAGAACATTTTATTTTTGTTCTGGAACACAATTGAAAGAAGCAGTATAGCCCTTTTAATATATAAATAACGGACCCCACTTTTAATCACCAAAAATGGACACTTTACAAAGTTTCCTAAAATGCAAACATTTTAATGAAGACATTATCATTTGGGAAAAAATACGATTTTTACAAAGAATAGAAAAACAGAAGCATTTGAAACTTATTTTTATTTTTCAAGGCAGATGGTGTAGAATAAGATGGTAATTGTGACATTGCTTCCTGGGTCTCTCAGGAAAATTGGAAATCTTCCCAGCAAAAGACAAGTCTTTTGACTTGGGGATTTGCGAATCAGAGATCTGTCTGTGACACCCATGGTCTATATACTGTATCTGTGTCAATGTGAGCATCATTTTTTAATTGTTGTTTCTTTCCTTTTGTGCTCTAATTTACACCATGTTTACTGTGTCTGCTTAATGTCCATGTCATGAAAGTGTTTACATCAAACCCAAACAGGTAACTAATTTATCTTGGAGTGAACTTACAGTAAGTCTTCAAAGCTAGATAATGAATGTACTGTCTCTGAAACATCAGTAATAAAAATAAATCAATACTCAGTCATCTTTAATGCAACACAACATCATATCATGCAGGAAAATAAATAAGGAAATTAAGATGGGTGCTAAATTACCTTACCTTTATTTTTCTTTGGTTTTCTTACTGTGAGTCTCAAATTTGACTATTTTATTTCACAATTATTTTAAACCTCATGGACTGTTGTAAATGTGAGCACATGAAAAGTACTTGGAAAAGGGATCTACTGTATTTAATTGTCTTCAGGAATGTCACTTAAAGATTAAATGTATTTTATAAATATGCGATTTCTTTAGCATGGATTTTGTTTGGTCAGTTTAATGTTTTCAAGATTAAATGTTTTGAGATTTTTACATTTATGTTAATGTAACAATGCAACAGCATAACAGCATATGTGATACAGTATTAGAAAAGCTGCATTGTTAGTTTTACATTTGTTAAAAAAGGCAATAAGGCACTGCATGCCTAAAAGTAAAGAGCAACAATTCCATTATAAAAACTGTACATGTATGTGCATCTATTCTTTCAAAATGATTCTAAATGTCACCAATAAGAAGGAAATGTCCATATTCTTTATATATGAATTGACCTTAGGTATTATTTTGGCCTACAGGTCTGTTTCCTCATGACCACCAACATACAAATAAGCAAGTCTTTTGAAACATGGTCCAGAGTCACAGATGTAATCATAATTCTGTTCAGAAGGCCATGAACCAAGAGAACTCAGTGACCCAGCTGCTGAGCCTGTCCCTTCATAGGCAAATGTGTGCAAGTAATCAAAAGGAGGAGCGTAAGGATCAGTGTCAGCCTCAAACAGCCTCTCCAAAATAAACTGCCTGAAGACTTCATCCTCAGGTCCAATTAGAAAGGACTGCCTCAGAGACATACGGATGCTTGCAGCCACTTCTTCTTTATGAGTTCTCCGATTCCTCTGCTTTGGGTTGGATCTCAGAATGACTGGGACAATGGCATGGGTATCCTCTTCCCCATATCCCTTCTCATTGTAACATACAACATTCTCTGCCACTTCCTCCCATTTCTCGTCACCAAGCTGCTTCTTCTTATGTCTCTTCACTGCCAGTATTAGTAGTGAAAGGACTGCAACACAAAATTGTTAGGGGAGTAACTGATATGATTAAACTAATGGTTAGAAATTGTATAAGCAAGCCAATGGACTAAATAACATGTATCATGTCATTTATCACAGCATCCTGCAGCGGTAGACAGAAACATAACTATATTATACTCATGACAACAGTTTAATAAAAAAAAAAACTAAAGCACATCAGCATGGGATATAACAACTGTTTAAGCAATACACAGGTAGTATTTCAGCAATACAGAGGGCAGCACTGCATTTAGCATTTATTATTGGTATGAATTCATAACAAAACATAATAAAGCATGGCCTACATAATTGTTTCAAATGTACGTAGCTGTTTTCTGTCAATTCAGGGAGTTGAATCCAAAAGTGACATCAATTTTGTTTTTTCATCACATACAATTTCCTGGCGAATGCATGTCACCCATATTGTATGGGTGGTACTATATATAGACATACACACAATTATATAAAGATCAAAACAGGCTGAAAAATATCAAGAAGTTCATGCTTAGCCAGTGCTAGAAAGCTCATCATGTCTCTAAGCATTTTGTGAAGTCTACAATGGGGTTTCTGTAAATAAAGGAGATAAATAATAGCCATCTAAATCCTCAGTCTAATTCCCAAGTTATGAGTTGAATCTGTACTTCTTTGCTAAAGCAAATAGCAGAAATAGCAGAACTAAAAACAGTTTATTGAAGAAGGAAGCAACACTCTACATGCAATTTGTCAGAAACAGCTTTTCAGAATTTAGTTTACTTTGGTAATTTTAATCTTCACAACCATTTTAATATATCCCATCAGGGTTTTTTAGATACAGATGCAGCCATTCAAAATGGGTGAGGTATTTCGCGGCATACCCCGGTGGGCGTGTCACAGTATCACGCAGTATCACGCGGTATCACGCGTGTCACGTGACTAACTATCCGGCGTCGCCTTGTAAAACCGCCAGGGGGAGCTTAACCTCTCATGTACAGCATTTGAGCCTTTAATTTTGAACTGTGTATTACAGCATGTTAATCATCAGTCATTAAAATGTTGGTATATATTATGAAAGCAAGATTGCTCAGTTGGACAGAAGTACACAACCTACCTTTATCAGAAATATTTATGCATCAAAGCCTTTACTGAAGATATTACTAATAGTATTAATAATGGATGACTTTGGACAAGCTGTATACTCAAAGTATAATTTCTTTAGCACATTTGTACAAGCACTTGGAATCTGTCCAAGCCATACTTTGTCAGGCATTTTGTTTTACTTCAACGGGGCATAAAAACTTCCTTGCTTTTAACAGGGCGTTTCATAATTTCTAGCTACGAAAATGATTTAAAATGCGACACCTATCATTCAACTAGAGCTTAAAATATCACAAGGAAAAATACACACCGGTATTCCATTTCTCCCTAAACATTGTAAGCTTCGAAGTCTTTAACTAACGTGATACCGGAGTCAACAAGCATACTTTTAGAATTTGATTAAAAGGGAATATAATATGGAATCGCGTATCTAAAGAATTTAATAACGGTATGATTATATCCGTGTACTGCGGCAGGTCTGTGTAGGGCTGTTTCGCCTGCCTGATCATGCGAGCTGTCTTGTAGCCTACTGGTCTAGGTGCGTGACTACCAACTGGCAGGTTGTGTGTTCGAATCCAGCTGGTGCTGGACTTTTATTTTAACAAACATTTCTTCGAAAAAATAGGTAAGGTCTTTGTTTTCCTGGTTTGCTGATTATGCCTGCTGCGGTCCACTCCTACCCTCACACCTAAAGAAAACTATTTTAAATTTCTTGGCGCAGTTCATTAACCCTTGTATGTGCTGTCCGCGCCCAAAATGCAATTTTAAGAAAGTCAAAAACCGTGCTCAAATGCAATTTTCAAAGTGCAATGAAATACAATATTGTTGTTGCTGCTGTTCTGGTTGTTTTTATCCCGTAAAGCGTTTTGAGAAGCCACCTTTAAAGGCGATATATGTTGTAGAACCGCTGATTCTTATGGAATGTGTTCCGCAGGAGATTCAAATTTTTATTTATTTTTTAATCGCGTATCTAAGGAAGTCTCAGTATAACTTTGTTCATGAACAAACAGTGGCATGTTACATTGTCATTGTTTTTTTTAACAAGGCTCGCCAGCTAATGTGAATCGAAACCTGTCTTGCTAGCTTTTAAAGTCGTGCATGTGTAAACGACAATTGAAATAGAGAAAAAAAGACCTGACTGACAAGCCGATACATACTCTTAGAGTTTGATTAATAGGGAATATAATACGAAAAAACCGTAAGGGACTTAAAAGCTAAAGGAGATGCTTCATATTGCTTGACTAATTATAAAAACTAAGTTATAAATGCAGACGCTCCCTCGGTGACGCGCCGGGTGTAAATATCAAAGTATACATTCCCAACAAGAATGGTACCCATCTGTCATGCAAATAAAACACCTTGAATTGAAATGAATTGAGGGAGATAGGGGGACAAATATACTGTAGGCAGGCCTCAAGGCAAATAAGATACTTATGGGTACGCAGGCATTCAAGACAGCAACATACAAAACGTTTGCACGTACTGAGTTAAGTTATTACTTGGTTTTCAAAGTGCAATGAAATACAATATTGTTGTTGCTGCTGTTCTGGTTGTTTTTATCCCGTAAAGCGTTTTGAGAAGCCACCTTTAAAGGCGATATATGTTGTAGAACCGCTGATTCTTATGGAATGTGTTCCGCAGGAGATTCAAATTTTTATTTATTTTTTAATCGCGTATCTAAGGAAGTCTCAGTATAACTTTGTTCATGAACAAACAGTGGCATGTTACATTGTCATTGTTTTTTTTAACAAGGCTCGCCAGCTAATGTGAATCGAAACCTGCCTTGCTAGCTTTTAAAGTCGTGCATGTGTAAACGACAATTGAAATAGAGAAAAAAAGACCTGACTGACAAGCCGATACATACTCTTAGAGTTTGATTAATAGGGAATATAATACGAAAAAACTGTAAGGGACTTAAAAGCTAAAGGAGATGCTTCATATTGCTTGACTAATTATAAAAACTAAGTTATAAATGCAGACGCTCCCTCGGTGACGCGCCGGGTGTAAATATCAAAGTATACATTCCCAACAAGAATGGTACCCATCTGTCATGCAAATAAAACACCTTGAATTGAAATGAATTGAGGGAGAAAGGGGAACAAATATACTGTAGACAGGCCTCAAGGCAAATAAGATACTTATGGGTACGCAGGCATTCAAGACAGCAACATACAAAACGTTTGCACGTACTGAGTTAAGTTATTACTTGGTTTTCAAAGTGCAATGAAATACAATATTGTTGTTGCTGCTGTTCTGGTTGTTTTTATCCCGTAAAGCGTTTTGAGAAGCCACCTTTAAAGGCGATATATGTTGTAGAACCGCTGATTCTTATGGAATGTGTTCTGCAGGAGATTCAAATTTTTATTTATTTTTTAATCGCGTATCTAAGGAAGTCTCAGTATAACTTTGTTCATGAACAAACAGTGGCATGTTACATTGTCATTGTTTTTTTTAACAAGGCTCGCCAGCTAATGTGAATCGAAACCTGCCTTGCTAGCTTTTAAAGTCGTGCATGTGTAAACGACAATTGAAATAGAGAAAAAAAGACCTGACTGACAAGCCGATACATACTTTTAGAGTTTGATTAATAGGGAATATAATACGAAAAAACCGTAAGGGACTTAAAAGCTAAAGGAGATGCTTCATATTGCTTGACTAATTATAAAAACTAAGTTATAAATGCAGACGCTCCCTCGGTGATGCGCCGGGTGTAAATATCAAAGTATACATTCCCAACAAGAATGGTACCCATCTGTCATGCAAATAAAACACCTTGAATTGAAATGAATTGAGGGAGAAAGGGGGACAAATATACTGTAGACAGGCCTCAAGGCAAATAAGATACTTATGGGTACGCAGGCATTCAAGACAGCAACATACAAAACGTTTGCACGTACTGAGTTAAGTTATTACTTGGTTTTCAAAGTGCAATGAAATACAATATTGTTGTTGCTGCTGTTCTGGTTGTTTTTATCCCGTAAAGCGTTTTGAGAAGCCACCTTTAAAGGCGATATATGTTGTAGAACCGCTGATTCTTATGGAATGTGTTCCGCAGGAGATTCAAATTTTTATTTATTTTTTAATCGCGTATCTAAGGAAGTCTCAGTATAACTTTGTTCATGAACAAACAGTGGCATGTTACATTGTCATTGTTTTTTTTAACAAGGCTCGCCAGCTAATGTGAATCGAAACCTGTCTTGCTAGCTTTTAAAGTCGTGCATGTGTAAACGACAATTGAAATAGAGAAAAAAAGACCTGACTGACAAGATTTAATTAATGCAGATCAGTAAATCAAGGGACAAAACAACTATTGCGCCCGGGTCCTCAATGTGCTTTGACGTGCTAATGCGTTGGTTTAACAGTCCGGGTGTGGCAAGCCCCCAATGTCTCCCGACTTCGGCAAAAGGCACCCGCCTTTCATTGGAAGACAATGAACACACTCTAGCCGTACATGTGAATATAGCATAAAAGACACCAAGGGATTGGGTGAGCTCCCATCACAAAAAAAAAAACTGCGAACCTGCACTACAGCGACCATAGTACAGTATGGAGACCAAGACCTTTTACGGGAAGAGACGGGGTGCTTCTGCCGCCCTAGCTTCCAAAGAGCGAAGGGTAAGCAAATACAGCAGACTTAATCTGAAATACGCGATTACAGCGCATATTACAAGGTATTATTGCAGTTTTGAATTTTAAATTCAATTATAATTATTTCTTCGTAGCCTGTTCTTCAAGAAAACACCGCACGGGCGAAACGATCTACCACCAGGACAGTAAAAAAGAAAGCGGTAAGACGGGAAAAAAAGAAAAGTTTATTTTGACTTCTGTTCCGCGACTGATGAATACTACTGTGTGACTGTATTTCTTACATGAATTATGTTATTTTGCCACAGGCCGTGGGTATCTGCTCTCGGCCACTGGCCAGGGTGCCAACCTGTAGAAGCAGCACCTGTATGGAGACATTTCGGCAGCAGCGGGAGCAGTACGATGCATTACTGGGGAGGATTGGGAGGCTAGAGACACTCCTGAAAATGCAGAGGAAGGAGACAGTATGTTCCAGCAGTCAAACAGTTGAGCAGCTGTCTCCCGAAAAGTGCCTCTCCCCGCCGCGCAGGTTGCAATGCCTGGCGGAAGCTCTGCCCCCCGCAGAGCACACACCGCCTCAGGACACTCCATCCCGGCCTCTCAGTTCACCACCGCGCAGGAATCTGTTGATGCTGTCCCCGCCGGCTATCTCCCCCCAGGAAGCACAGCGGAATTCACAGATGCCAGTGGGACGAATAATTCTCCCAGATGTCCAACTGCTACCCATCACCCAGGAGATGGAGGGGGGGGTTGTACTTGCAGTGCATCGGCATAGACGGGAAAGCAAGAGCCGACCGCTACGCCGCCCTCGTGTTTCGAAATCTTGTGACTTTTGAAATTTACTGGGGGTGGACCACGTCTGTAAATTTCGATGGGTCCAGAGGCAAAAGTGCCTTGCAATCTCCGGGAAACCATTAGTACGATGGTGAATCGGAGATTCTCAACCCTTGCTGCGTACGACTGGAAAAGAATTCGTGATCGGATCAACGAAATGCTTCGTAGGAGGAGGCGGTCTTTTCCTCTTGTCTAACAGTCTGTCCACAAACAAAACATTCCTGTTAGACAAGAGGAATTGAAAAAAAAACAATGTTGTCAATGAAAACCGGTGTGTGTGTCTCTCCCTGCTGGATGTCCCTCTCACAAACTGCTGAATGAATAAAATAATTTTATTGAAAACGAGTTTGCGATTGTCTGGTCTTTAAATTCTGGAGATACGCGATTCCATATTATATTCCCTTTTAATCAAATTCTAAAAGTATGCTTGTTGACTCCGGTATCGCGTTAGTTAAAGACTTCGATGCTTAAAATGTTTAGGGAGAAATGGAATACTGGTGTGTATGTTTTCTTTAAAGTACCGAGACCAGCCATATACTGTATGTTTAAGTTCCAAAATTAATATCGTTTATGGGCTTCACACGCGTTGCAGTATGCTCAGGCACTAAGTAAAAGGAGATGCTTTGTATTGCTTGACTAATTTTAAAAACTAAGTTATAAATATAAAAATTGCAGGCGCTGCTCTGGTGCGTCGGCTCCTACACAGTGCCTGTCTGCCGTAAGCGTTACAATATACATACAGTACCCAACACTGCTTGTACCCATCTGTCATGCAAATAAAACACCTTGAATTGAATTGAATTGAGGGGAGAAGGGGGGGATACTAAAGCCAATACTGGCTCAATGGGCTTTGACATGCTAATGCGTTGGTTTAACGGTCCGGGTGTGGCAGGCTTCCAATGTCAACTCGACTCGATTAGAAGACAATGAACGTATTTTAGCCCTAAATGAATTAATAGCAAACATGGTTTACATAAAATACATTTTTCCAAGAAAGTTTATAATAATACGATCTATAATCTGAAATCTGAGCCTACTTTAAAAATAAAGGAAAAGCATTTTCAGAGAGCAATCACGCTGTGTTTATGTAGAAAAAGTGATTAGGTTTATGAGCAATCTAATTACCTATTGGCTTAAAACGCTATATAAAATAAAGTTTATTTAGAGATGAATGATCAGTGTCGCAGTTTAAATAATGTGAGTCAGGAAACTAACACAGCGCCACCGGATTTAATAACGCAATAAAAACGCTATAAAATAATGTGACACAGTACAGCACAGTACAACAATACTGACCATGACTTTAGAAGCATAAATTACCTTACACTCAATTTAAACACAAGCTTTCATTCTGTATGAACCTCTAAGCTGGTTCATACAGAAAATGTAGAAATGCATTAGCCTGATCATGATTAAAAAACACATAATTAAACATGCGTTTGCGATTTAAATCAGAACACGATTTAAATCAATATAAATGTTTATATTGTAACGCATACTGTCCAGCCTCCATTTCTCTATAAAAATTTACTGTTGCACACACACACACAATAGAAGCAGGAACCGCTGTCAGAAGGGAAGATATGTTCAAAATATCGCAAATATCGATCATGTTGCGATATTTTGAAATATAAAAGTCAATTGATTGTCCATAATATCGCTTACCTATTTTTTCGAAGAAATGTTTGTTAAAATAAAAGTCCAGCACCAGCTGGATTCAAACACACAACCTGCCAGTTGGTAGTCACGCACCTAGACCAGTAGGCTACAAGACAGCTCACATGATCAGGCAGGCGAAACAGCCTTACACAGTCCTGCCGCATAATGTTACAATGTTTAGGGAGAAATGGAATACTGGTGTGTATTTTTTTCTTTAAAGTACCAAGACCAGCCATATACTGTATGTTTACGTTCCAAAATTAATATCGTTTATGGCCTTCACACGCGTTACAGTATGCTCCTATTCTTTTTATGCTCAGCTACTAAGATTTCCCTTCCGTGGTAAAATTCAATATTTACAACGGGCACAGTAACGACGTTTACAGTAATACTTTCTACGACAGACCAACGGACCACGAGTGCCCCTGTCGGTCAACCAATCACGTACCGCGGTATCGCGTGTCATCATACCTGCGGTATCTGTACTGCGGTGTCTGTACCGCGCACTTTGAATGGCTGCATCTGTATATTCATAGTACTTACTAGAGACATTACTACAAATATATACATATATAGTATAGTTTTATCACAATTGCTCAGAAATGTTTTCATAATAAATTAAAAAAAAAACATACATAATTGATCAATTGTCATTGATGAGTAGGACAACATAATATTTTCCTTGTCAATTGACACCCGAAGAAGGCTTCACAGCTGAAACATTGTGTTTTCTTTCTTCTCGTTTCAACATGGAATAAATCTATTACTTGTTCCTTTACACACAATTATGTAATATATGTGTGCAATATAAACAAATAATGGTTTATTAAATACATATATGTTCAGATGTTATATTCTTATATCCCTATACAGATATACAGTAAATGTATTTGTACAAATGCATCATAGAGCTCACCCTGTGCTTTGGGCAATTGCCTTTACTGGTTAAACCACTTGGGAAGCCCAGTAAGAGTAATGCAATAGTTGAACTGGAAATTAAATAGAATTGTACAGTAACTCCATAGAATCAATTCACCCTGTCTGCATGAAAGTCTGTATTTTATTATATACAGTATAAATAATAAAGTTGATCTTGGCACAGAGTAAATCAATCACATTTTTTCAAACCAGATTTCTGACCCCATGAGTCTTGTTGTACCTACAGAACCCTGCAGGTCCCAGATTTAGTTTAATACAAATATTAAGGAAATGTTAAAGAAAGTATATCATGCATATTTTGAGCTCCACACAAGGTTTAAACACCTGTGGCGTAAAGATAAAAAATACTATTCTTCTCCCTAACTTTTTGTTCTATCCCTACTTTTAATCTACAATGAGACCTACAGTATAATCTAAGGCACAGATCTTTCTTTTCACTTGCCACAACAGCTTAAAAAGTTATTTTACACAGATGTGTACTATTTTCCAGAACGTCTTGGTAGTGTGAGTGAGGAACAAAGAGAAATTGTCACGGAAGCCAGAGGCTACTCGTGGAGAGAGACACCAGTGAGACGAGAAGATCCTATGCGAAGCGCCAGGAACCCCCTTGTTCGCTCCGGGCTCAACTTATCGGACATAAGCCTCAGGTAGAGGACGTGGGGAAACCTGGTAATGCAAGCCTCTTGACAACCAATCCCAATTGAGTGAGGAGGAAAGGAAAGACCGGAAATAAATAACAAACCTCCACCAGGTGCACCCCAAGCAAATGAACAGGCACAGGGAAGCAAGAAACAGGACAAAAAGGTGGAGCATCCTCTAGGGGTAGGAAGAGACTTGTGACAGTACCCTCCCACACACACCTTCAAGGGTGGCTCCGGACGCCCAAAAAATAATAAGCTGCACAGCACTGGGGGGAGGAAAAAGGAAACCTCTGTGAATGCATGTCTGAGAGCTAACCCCCTCATCCAGCATAAACCTTTATTAGTAGAGGGAGGGGGAGGTGGGCGGGGCTCATGAGGACAAAGACAAAAACCAGATAAAACATGTAAAAAATAACGTACAACCGATAAAACCGCGGAATCCATGGGGACAAACAATACATAAAAAGACCAGGGAGACAGGGAACCAGAAGCCATGTAGGCCAGGGAACCAGAAGCTGGGTAGGCCAGGGAATCAGAAGCCAGAGAGGCCAGGAAACCAGAAAAAAAAGACCAGGGAGAAAGGGAAACAGAGGCTAGGGAAGGCAGGAAACCAGAAGCCAGGGAGGCCAGACTCGCACACAGGGTCCAGTGCAGGCTTGGCATTCTGTCACAGAAGCCGGAGGCTAGCCATGGAGTGAGACTGGCAAGACTTAAAGACCCAATGCGAAGAAGCAGGGGGTTCACACCAGGCTCAAGGTCTCGGGCAGAGTCGGGGACAAACCCTTAGGTAGCGGATGTGGGGCGACCTGGTGAGGTGTGCCTCTGGACAACCGATCCCAATGCCGAGTGAGGAGGATAGGACAGACCGGAAAAAAATAGCACACCTCCACCAGACACACCGGAAGCACATGAACAGGCACAGGGAACCAAGGAACAAGACAGAAAGGTAGAGCAACCTATATGGCTTTAAAGATGGTCATAACAGAAATGTTTGAACAGGATATCAAGATTATGAAAAAAAGAAGGTGGGATGTCAAAATGATGACAGACTTCTGCTAGTCCCTTAAGTGAAAAAGCTTGATTACAGCACAATAAATTGACAAGGACAATAGTATGTTGTCCTACTCATCAATCACAATTGATCAATTACAGTATGTATGAATCAGGGTTTTGAATTTATGATGAAAACACTTCTGAGCAATGGTGACAATATTATAATATATATTTATATATTTGCAGTTTTGAAAATGTGTCTAGTAAATACTATGAATATATCTAAAAAGCTCTGATGGGATATATGAAAATGGGTGTGAAAATTAAAATTAGCAAAGTAAACTAAATTCTGAAAAGCTGTTTCTGACAAATTACATGTAAAATGTTGCTTCCTTGTTCAATAAACTGTTTTTAGTTCTTCTATTTGCTTTAGCAAAAAAGTACCAATTCAACTCACAGCTTGGGAGTTAGACCTGAGAATTTGGATGGCTATTATTTATCTCCTTTATTTACATAAACTCTTTCATAGAGTTCACAAAATGTTCAGAGACATGATGAGCATTCTAGCATTGGCTAAGCATGAACATCTTGATATTTTTAAGCCTGTTTTTATGTTTTTATAATGAAAGTTGCTGTTGGCTGAGGATGAAAAGCAAACTTTACTGTACATTACACAAATTCCATCTGCTTAAAAATTGTAACACCAAGTATGAGGAACTTTTCTTCGTATTCTACCCTGTTTGTACAAGTGTATGGATCATCTCTTGGAGTTTATATGTGTCTGAACTTTAAATGTGAAACTAATTATCAACATTCATCAATGCCCTCATAGAACAATGGAAACCTACACACTTTTATTAGTGGTTTGGCAAAATGGTAAAATAACATTATTCTGCATATTATTCTTAATATATATATTTGCATCTTGGGATTTGACCAGGAACATTTATCTAACATGAGAACTGTAACAGGCTAATTGAATATTGAATAACTCAGTTGCCATACTGAGATCTTGCTTGGTCTTCAACAGCTGGGTTTAGCTGCAACAGTTTAGCTATTTTCTAATGTTACCCTAGACTGTGACTTTTGGTATTTGTCTGCTATGTCAGGAGTTTCTCATTAGTGAATTGGGCATATGACTGAAGTACTTTGTTTATTTATAGTAAGTGTTTAAATTACACATTTCCATTTTACTTTTGATCACTTGGTTATCAGTTCTAAATATTCTATAAGTGTCATAATAATTGTAAAAATGGCATTTGTTTTTAAAAATATGAAGAAATCTCAATGCTATTTTTTTATTTTTTTCATATTGTTGTATGTTATACATAACTGTTTTGTCCCGTAAAACATGTCTTCTTAATTGCATTTTTTGGTCTTTAGACAATTATCTTTGAGTTTATGTGGAAACAAAGTTTATTTGTAGTGTATACAATTAAATGGAAGCTTAGAACACCTGCATAAGACTCCGGTAGGAGAGTTGTTAACCTGAATAACACAATTTATTTTTAATTATATAAAGAGAATGGAAAATACTGTACATACAATTTTAAAGCAAAAAAATCCAATCATAAAAAAGATATATCTTGGTTACATCCACAAACTGTCAGTCCATGCATGTTGTTCATTAAAAAGCACTTCATTCATTGCAAATCCTACAGTAAGTATTTTAGCCATACTGTATGTTTGGCATGGTAATCTGGACAGATAGAGTTCCAAGCACAGTTCAAATCATTTTACACATGCTTTTCATTCTTTGTCAATTTCCTCCTCTAATGTTTTAAATAAGTCCAAACCACTATTGTTTCATAGGATGTACAGTAAATCCTAGGAGAGAGACAACCATATTTTGCTTATCCTTCTCATACATCTGACTGTTGTATTTTACCTCAGCTATAGCCTTGCTTTCAAACCTTTTGATAAACTTCCTCATGTCTGTTAGAATAAACAATATTACAAGCCTCAGGTTAGATTTTTTGTTAGATAATGATAGAATTCATTCTTGTATTTTTCCTGACATGGGATCAAATCTTGTTTTCAAAATTTTGCACAAAACCATTTTGCCATGATTCCAAATTTTGCACAAACCTTTCACTCTGTAAAAATGAACTAATGTTATAAAATTCTGGGCACAAATTAAAGAAGGAGTTATCAACTTACCTACTATAATCAGCAGACATGATGAAATTGCAATTAGGGTCTCAATGCTAAGGCCAATGGACAGGGCAAAAGCCTCCACACCATTAGATCGGCAATTGCCATCTGGGTAGCAGCTGCATACTTCGATTGTGAGGGTTGTGGTGCTAGTGAGTGCTGGGGTGCCATTGTCAACAATAACGATAGGCAGGTAATAATATGCCCTCTCCTTTCTGCTAAAACTGCTTCTTCTCGTTAGAACCCCAGCAGTGTTATCTGAAACAATCAACAGGAAGTGATCACATAAGACTTCCGCTTATGCAGGTGCAGGAAATAAAATAAGAACCAAAAAAACATATTTGGTAAGAGTTCATTAAAGATAGAGGGTAATGCATGATATCTATCCAAGACACTACTTGTTCAAAGTAGTTAACCATAGGAGAATAAAGTAAACAGGAACATGTTCATTATTTAGTAAATAATTTTACACATTTTTATTTTTTTCAATTTCCATCTAAACTGAACAAACTCCATGTGAAAACTGAAAATTAAGAATATTGAAACTATGTTAAATATATTGATGATGTGGTTTTACATATTAAATATTAGTAATTATTTTTAAAAATGTCTGAGCATTTCTTTTTCATTTGGAGGTTGTATGTTACAATGTATATAAAGGTAAATAAATTCTGATTTAATGTGTGATTTCAGGCTGTTATGTGTTACTTTGGAAAGGATCTGTAAACTTTCTGTAGGCATTGTATTGTATATTTGTTAGATGGTCAGTGGCCTTTATACAGAAATTTTAAAATAGACAATTAGTATACAATGAACATGGTTAAAATAGCAGCATAAAATACTGTATATTTGTATTTCTGTGTAGTTCCTATATGTATTCCAATCTTTGGGGCATTGAAGAATGTGTGGCCTGTGCTTATCTTTATCTATTCCATTCTTTTCCACAGTACTGTTAACGTTCTCTTGAATTCATGTGTTAATCGTCTTCAGATAATATGCAGTATATTTAGTGCTTTTTTAGGTTCTTTTTAAAATGGTAAAAAGTTCAATTAATATTGAATACATTTTACTGTACTCTACCTTGATTATCCCTTAATGTGAAATTGGGGTTGATGTGTTTTTCGGAAACCAAAGAAAAATAGAAATGGTGACCTTCTTCTGGATCATCTTTATCCACTGCACTTATTCGTTGTATCATCTTTGAAAGGAGCAGAAGTAAGTATTAATTTAATAAATAATATCTATATAAAAATCCAAACCAATATGAAACCTTACTACTTATAATGCAGTTATTTTCTCATTTGTCTTCAACATTGTTCCTTTGAAATAATCACCTAATTTTATTTTTGTATGTTTTTGATAAATAAAATAGTAAGTTAATATAATATTGTGTTTAATTAAACCACTGTACTTAAACACATTCTTTCTCAGACCTCTAAAATACACTACATACATTATAAATTACTACATAATTATAAACTACTACATACATTACTCATACATTATAAAATATCATACATTCTATAAGACTTTTTATAATATAAACATTATATAAGTAGTTCAGGTGGGTAGCAGCATCAGCATGCATAGGATGCAAAGGAACAAGTAATAGGATTATTCCATGCTGAAAAGAGAATAAAGAAAACACAATGTTTCATCTGTGGAGCCTTCTTTGGGTGTGAAAAAGACAGGGCAGACAGATTAAATAGTACAAAAGCTGGGAGAGTGGAGGAGGCAGTAGCAGGGGAGAGGCAGAGAGGCCAATCAGGTGGTGCAAAGTGGAGAGGGGTGAAGAAAGGTGTGAAGTCGAAACCTGCATGTGAATAGAGAAGATTACACAAAAATAAGTCTGTTATTGAGAAAAAGGGGAAGGTGTGAACCAAGAGAAACCCTTCCTTGAGAACAGAGACAGAGAGATCAGTGTGATCATGGCCGTCAGAGGTGAAATGATAAACTATGGGCTTGGAGAAATCTTTAATCTATACAGCCCTAACATGTTCTCTGAAGCGGTCTCCTAGTCTCCTTCTGGTTTCCCCAACGTAGATAGCTATTATATAATACACCATCGTGAATTACTAAAACTTCCATTAATCCCCCTGGTTTTGCTTATAGTTGGCTTATACTGTACAATTCAAACATTCCATTCAAGCCACATGAATACCTTAGTCAAAAAGAAATACATTATATTGCACAATGAAATAATGATTTGAACATTGCCATTTTTTTTTGTTCTTTGCACCTTGTAAAACTAAAACGTTTCAATAAAAATTGTACTAGACATACAATGTAACAGCAGAAAATAGGAAGAAATCTTCCTCTGGATACTTTGCATCAGCTTAAAAGTATGCGAATGCAAAATGCTTACCTCTCCCGATTGTGTTCCTTCACATACATAAGGTGTATACTGTTTGGAGAATTGTGGGGCATTATCATTAACATCCATAACCTGTATGGTTATCTGCGCTTTAGAAAATAAATAATTTTCTCCTGGAAAAGAGATACATCGAAATTAGTAATGTGATATTTGAAATCATAGTCAAGGATTCCATTGGTTTAGTATAAATGAATGTCTGACAGCTTAGCTCTCAGAGCTTTTTAACTTTTCAGATGAAGCGACAGTACATCTTTCTTTAAACCAATGGAAATGTCAAAATACTGTGAATTACAGCATATGATTTAGTATTTTCAGTTACTTAAACTCTTGCTCAATTGAACATGAAAGATTAATTCTTATGAAATCATTGCTTGTCTGAATATGACTAAGGAAGGCAGAAGCTGTACTGAATGTACAATTTAGTAAAATGCTGTATGTGAGATACTTAAGGGCAGATAACTGCTGTAGTAGTGTTTATTGCTTTTTTATTTAAATGCCATTTCATATACTTTTATTAATCTCAAACTAAATATGTAGCTTGCTGATCTGCATTTAAATAGTTTTCTCTTTAGTTGTTTTGTTAAAAGAAGAACAATTTGTATTTTATATCACATGCTAATATCACAGTAAGCGCATATGCAGATATACTAAACACAATATATTTATTTAAATACCAAAGTTTTTGTTATTAGACTGTACACTTACGTGTCTCTCTGGCAGAAACAGTTAAATTGTGCCAATGAGCTGTCTCCCGATCCAAGGGTTTTGCAATGGTAATGGTTCCATTATATTGATCAATACTGAACATTTTGTTCATATTTGTTCTTTCATCAAAGTAATACCTTAAAAATGACAACATGAAGCCACTGAATACTTGAAAAGCTATTCAGGACCATACAATCATATTTTTTTATGTTATCCCATTAAATGCATAGTGGTCACAGAGCTTTAGAAGTAAAAAAAAACTGCAAACAGTCTAGAATATATTTTATGTAACCGGCAGGTTACTATTGTCCTTTACACTGTAGTTTATTTGTTTTTTTATTTTGTACTTTTCAAGGCTTGTGCAGACAAAGTACGTTCTCTAAAAAAGGACAAAAGATTGTTCCAATATTTTTCTGTCCCCCGGTCCATACTCCTTTTCATACTCATCTCAAAGTTCCTCTCAGTTTCCTTTTATCTTGACTGGAGATATTTAGTCCCTTTAACACATGTACTGTACATATAACATTCTCCTCAAGACATAATTAATAAGCCAGGAGCCATATCACCCTGCAACGTACAACTGGCAGCCCACTGAAGCTAAGCAGGTGTGAGCCTGGTCAGTACCTGGATGGGAGACCTCCTGGGAAAAACTAAGGTTGCTGCTGGAAGACGTGTTAGTGGGGCCAGCAGGGGGGGCTCACCCTGCAGTCTATGTGGGTCCTAATGCCCCAGTATAGTGACGGAGACACTATAATGTAAACTGGTGCCATCCTTCGGATGAGGCGTAAAACCAAGGTCCTGACTCTGTGGTCATTAAAAATCCCAGGATGTTTCTCGAAAAGAGTAGGGGTGTAACCCCGGCATCCTGGCCAAATTTCCCAGAACGCTTACCACACATCTGCTCTCCTCCACACTAATAGCTGATGTGTGGTGAGCGTTCTGGTACACTATGGTGGAGTGGAGTATGGTGGAGTGGAGTGTCCACTCAAAGTATATACAGATGCAGCCATTCAAAGTGCGCGGTACAGACACGTACCAGAGGTAATTGGCTACGGTGTCGGGCATTGTGACGCACGATGACGTGCGGATCCACGGTACATGATTGGTTGACTGACAGGGGCACTTGTGGTCCGTTGGTCTGTCGTAGAAAGATTTACAGTAAACGTCTTTACTGTGCCCGTTGTAGTATTGAATATTTATATGGAATTTTACCACTGAAGGGAAATCTTAGTAGCTGAGCATAAAAAGAATAGGAGCATATTGTAACGCGTGTGAAGGCCATAAACGATATTAATTTTGGAACATAAACATACAGTATATGGCTGGTCTTATACTTTAAAGAAAAAATACACACCAGTATTCCATTTCTCCCTAAACATTTTAAGCATTGAAGTCTTTAACTAAATACCGGAGTCAACAAGCATACTTTTAGAATTTGATTAAAAGGGAATATAATATGGAATCGCGTATCTAAAGAAATTAATAACAATATAATTATATTCATGGTTTGCTATACATACTGTACCAGGAAGATGATTTCTTTCTATTCGAAACGTGTATTTTAAAAGTTTAAGAAGTAAAAACCTTACAGCTTACACAGATTTCTAAACTGATCAGGATCGTTATCTTTGTCTTATCCATAATAATGTTCACCGCTCTGTCCACAAATTAATAATAAACTTTATTTTATATAGCGTTTTAAACGAATAAGTAATTAGATTGCTCATAAACTTAATTGCTTTTTCTACATAAACACAGCGTGATTGCTCTCTGAAAATGCTTTTTCTTTTTATTTAGGCTCAGATTTCAACTATAGATCGTATTATTATAAACTTTCTTGGAAAAATGTCTTTTATGTAAACCATGTTTGCTATTAATTAATTTAGGGCTAGAATATGTTCATTGTCTTCCAATCGAGTCGAGTTGACATTAGAAGCTTGCCACGCCCGGACTGTCACACCAACGCATTAGCATGTTAAAGCGATTTCATTGAGGAGCCTAGCTTTCTTAACTAGTAAGTACTGAACTTCCTTGCCTTTGGATGGGGAGGTGTCTTTCGCTGGAAATCTCGCCCCCTTCTACTTTGAAAATACCTGTGAAACCGGTTTAATTCGTCACAGCCAGCACTCCCGCAGAGAGGGGGGTTGTACTCGTTAATGTCTTAGCCGGAGCACATCATTATATCTAATTTTGTATTTCTATAAAAAAATCCCAGCTTAACACTATTGCTGTTGTTTTTATCCTGTAAAGCGCTTTGAGGAGCACAGCTTTCTCACCACTTAGATTACTTTTTGATACCATCCTTACACAAAGCAGAAACTTATTGTATTTTCCGATGACATACAAGTGGAAAGATTACAGATTGTAATTGTCTTTTTTCTGAACCAGGGAAAATCTGATCATGTTTCTCTATAACAATAATACAAAACTTTATTTTACATATCACCTTTAAAAGTGGCATCTCAAAGCAATACAGTAGATGTAAACCACAGATTACACAGTAAATAACCAGACAAATGCAAACGCGTTTTTAATAAAATGCTTTTATTCATTCAGCATAGAGGGAGCGTAAAACCTGGGCGTTATAGCTGTTCCTTTTTCTGATCTGATCCTTTTTCTCACCTGTCCGGTTCTTTGTTTTCCTAATTTGCTGATTATGCCTTCTGCGATCCACTCCTGCCCTCACACCTAAAGAAGACTATATTAAATTTCTTTGCGCGGTCCATTGTGCAATTAACCCTTGTATGTGCTGTCCTTAAGGTGATATCACATAAAGGTGATATGTAAAATAATGTTTATATTATTGTTATAGAGAAACATGATCAGATTTTCCCCGGTTCAGAAAAAAATATCTAAAGTATACTAGTTTGTCACCATTATACTTTTAATACAGTCTTTGCTGTGCTCTAGAGGATCCTTGTGATATTTCGAGCTCTGATTGAATAAGTGTCGCAGTTTGAATAAATTTCGTAGTTGGAAATTATGAAACGTTCTGTTAAAAGCAAGGGAGTTTTTATGTCCATTGAAGTTTTTTTGCAACATGAATATAATTATATCGTTATTAATTTCTTGAGATACGCGATTCCATATTATATTCCCTTTTAATCAAATTCTAAAAGTATGCTTGTTGACGCCGGTATCACGTTAGTTAAAGACTTCGATGCTTAAAATGTTTAGGGAGAAATGGAATACTGGTGTGTATGTTTTCTTTAAAGTACCGAGACCAGCCATATACTGTATGTTTAAGTTCCAAAATTAATATCGTTTATGGCCTTCACACGCGTTATAGTATGCTCCTATTCTTTTTATGCTCAGACACTAAGATTTCCCTTCAGTGGTAAAATTCCATATAAATATTCAATACTTAAACGGGCACAGTTAAGACATTAAATATACATATACATACTGTATACAGTACAGTTTGCATACAGTAATATGTTTATGTTCCTAAATCAATCTCTTTTATGAGCATGTGAAAGGCATGGTGAATCGATTCTCAAAAATTACTGTACTTTGCATGATTGGAAACAAATGCGTGATTGCGAAATGCTGTGGTGTTACTTTTACAAAGACGGTCAATGAAAAAAAGAATGTGGACCAGGGCAATACTTTGAGTTTACAGCTTGTCCAAGGTCATTCATTATTAATACTATTAGTAATATCTTCGTTAAAGACTTTGATGGCGACAGCTCAAACATGAGAGGTTGAGCTTTATTAGCTCCACCTTGCGGAAATTCCGGATACTATTATTTTGCTTGCGGTATTATAGGAGAATTTACGGTAACTAGCGGTATTTACCGGTAACTCGCGGTAGACTGCGTACAGCGCACCGGAAAATAATGCGGTATCGCCCGCGTATTTTGAATGGCTGCATCTGTAAGTGTAAGCAATTATTTATTATTATTATTATTATTATTATTATTATTATTATTATTATTCATTATTGTTACTCTTCTTTATGGACTTAAAAAAGGTCAAGATACATGACAAATATAATGAACATTGTGATCCACTCAGGAAGCAAAAGAAAGCACTATACAAGCACATGGGGGGATACAAAAGCTCAGAAAAAGCCTGTTCTAGAGGGATAGGAAGAGCACAGGTCAATAATAAGAAAGAAAAACTTAAAAATAAATCATATTCAGACTTAAATTATTATAGCTCAATCATACTCAAAATGTAAGGAACAGAAAGGAAAATGGGGAACATCAGGCATGTGTTCCTCCCATATGAGGAAATTGAAAGCAATAGGACTCCAAAAAAATATAGGCACAAGGAACAAAAACAGTTTCATTTGAAAGAGTGCAACCTCTTAATAAACAAATGTAAGCAGTGGCGTACCACAGGGGTTCAGATAAGACCTGTTGCTCTTCCTGATTTATATTAATGATTAACAAAGTAGACTGAGAAACAATTTGGATTAAATACGGAATATAAAATCCTAAGTGGTGTATTGTATAAACTGTATACAGTAAGTCAACTCAGTAGACTGAAGTAGCAATAAAAGGGCCTTGACAATATGGGGACACAAATGAGAAAAAAGTTCAGAATTCAGACATGAAAATAGGAAATTATTTTTTCACAAATACTTGTGTCTGGAATAGGCTCCCAGCGAGGTGGTTGAAGCCCACACTCCTTTAAGAAATAGCTGGATAAAAGTTAACATTTATTTAGATTTAAACTACCAGAAGAGCAAAATGGGCCTTATAGCCTCATCTAGATTGCCAATTTTCTTCTGTTCTCGCGGTTCAACTATAAAGGCAGTTATTAAGACACGTTGGGGTTTAGTTTTATGAGACATTTCAATTTTGTAAGGGAATGCAAATTAAATATTACCAAGCGTGATTCATACTTCATATGCATTGAGAAGAAAAAATAGATGGCTCTTGTCACCACCTAGTTAAATGTTTCCCTTTGCACTGTGTACTACATACACCTGCTAGAAAATAAAATAATATGCAAAGGTGGATACAGGCAGACCCACACATTATTTCCATCTTCATTCGTTATTTAATTTTATTTATGCACTTTTTACCCCATGAACAGTGTTTTGTGATAAGACTCATACACTAGATGGAAAAAGCAATAAATACAAAGCATGTATGTTTTATTCAGTAGGTTTCATTTCACGGTGAAGTAATATAAGATAAATGTAACGAAGTATTGGGCACTGGGAAAGTTGAAAGGTAACTGGATGCATAAAGCTGCTGACACAATTTAAAATAAATCATTTTCATTCCCCTGTGGTTACTGTTTCATAATATAACCTGAATTATTGTATACTGAAGTGCTGATATGATGTTATTTATAGAGAACACACTTCTAAACATGTCACCAGGGTAAGGTTTTGTGTTTATTGAAAGTCAAGTTAAAGTTAGCCTACCTAACAGGATTATTGGCTGCATCTCTGTCGTATGCATTCACTCTGCCAATGGCTGTTCCAACAGCTGTATTTTCCAGGATTTCCCAAAAATACTCATGAGGAAAAAATAGAGGAGGCTCATCCACATTTTCAACAGTTACCTTCACAGTGGTTTTGTCTCTGAATTGGTTGAAGGTGAGAAACCGTGTATCGATGTAGGCATTGATTGCCTCCACAGATATGGTGAACCGTCTTCTATTTTCATAATCTAAGGCCTTAAACAAAAAAACAACAACATATATATATACTTTTATGACTATTTTGTTCATTTATTAAAGACAAGGACACTTACAGTAGAAAGCATAAAAATCATTAATTACATAGTTGCAGAAATGGGCAACTCCAGTGCCAGGATATGGCCTGGGTGCTCTAGATTATCTAAGTGAACTAATTACTTCAGTTGGAAAGCATTTTTTATGGTTTTAATTTGTACCTCAAGGACTGCAGTTCCTTATCTGTTCACTAAAATATGCTCCACAAATGAATTGTAGAACAATTTTAGTACATTTTATTTTATTTTATTTTTATTTTGTGAGATGTTAAGAATTACAGCTTTGAGGCAGTACAACATTTTGACTTCTTGAACACAAAATAAAAGGACTGGAAATTATTTTTTAGTTCTTTAATCACCACATTTCATTTCATAGATTCCATTTTTTTTCTGGAATAGTCCACTTTGTTGTACTTAGAACTTATTAATGTGGTGTGAGATACAGTATGTTTGTTTTTCTAAAAAGCATTTGAACCCCATGATTTCTAAAAGTGTATTTTTCAGAAAATAAATCATATTTAATATCATATTTAATAAATCATATTTAATATCTCTATTGAATTTCTCAAAATTTCTAAGTTTACACTTTTCAAATTAATAGCAGAAAATCATAAGCGAATTTAGTTTTTTGATGTTCATGGTGTACTCATACATTAAAAGTATTCATGGGTACACCAGGAATTCAGATGAAAAATCCTGGGAGAGGAAATGAAACTGCTTTTAGATCTTTATAGTTACACAACTGTTTGTGCTACCATACTAGCCTCCAACATCGAAGTAAACAAAGTTATTGTTATTATTATTGATTGCTTTCTTGTTAAAACAATTGTTAAATAAGTCTTGATTGAGTATCATCAATATATATATTCATATTTTTTCCAAAATGTAATTATTTTACATTTTCACACTCTCACAAATACAATAACTTGTTTTCCAAATGTTTTTTAATCTAATTTTTAGAAAAAAAAGTGTCTAGATGAATTTAAGTCTTTATTTTTGACATAAAGCTTCTTATTTAAGTATTTATTCAATTATAGTCATAGATTGTACTAAAAACTCAACATTTCATATGATAACAATCACAGTGCAGCATTTTAAATGTATTCTTACTTTTTTATCTCAGGGCAAATGATGGGAAATAAATCTGTGATCATTAGTGATTGAAACATTTTAAGCTGTGTCCTTTGCACCCTTGTACAGTAGCAGTGTTATTTTCTTCATTTCTATTTCACTTTAACACAATATAAATAACACTTTTTGATTTACTTAGTTGAGATAGTGGGGATTCATTCACATCTATGAAAATATTCCTATTCTTCCCTTTATTTTTTACATGTGTGATCAATAACTTTGTCCTGTTTAAACGCCATCTACAATCAAAGAATTTCTCATCAAAGTAAGTCAGCTTGGATAAAAGTGTCAGTCAGTAAATTTAATATCCAGCCGTTCATTCATTTTCTAAACCACTTTATGCAGTATAGGGTCAGGGGGAGCCTGGGTCTAACCCAGTAAGCAAAGGGGGCAAGGATACACCCTGAACAAGATGCCAGTCCATCACAGGGCACAAACCAGACACAAACACACACACTCACACCATGGCCAACTTTCTTAGAAGCCAATTAACCTACGAGTACATCTTTGCACAGTGGAAGAAAAAATGAAGAGGAAACCCACTATGTATACAGTAATACACAGGGGGATGGTTGTGAATAAATTAAATAAAATAAGGCAAAGAGGTTATTCCTGATGCCTGCTTGTGTTGCAGCAAGTATATACAATATAGAAACATCTTTCCTCGATAGTCAGGAAATGCCAAGTTTAGTTTATGTATTCTTTAATACTGGGACTGCATGGTTTCAGAGTAAATGAACTGGCAATAGCGTAGATGTTTCTGCTTACTATTTACAAAACTACTAAACATACATTGACTATTATCAGTAAATAAATGACAGTACCTGCCCTGTGTATGCTGGTTTACAGAACCAAGCCTTAGTCACCCAGGTGATTCAGTGAGAGCAGACAGATCCTAACATGTTCCTAATGAGATACAGTTCAGTAAATGGAAAGTAAAACCATTCTTACAAAGTAAAATACTCTGTAACCAGAAATAAGTTCTCTTTCTCCAGTGAATACCAGAAAAATGGGAATACATATTTCCACAAACATAAAGAATGCAAAATAAAGCACCTCATTCTAAATTTAAATTCAGTCTATTCAGATCCTAAATACTTTTTGTGCTTCAAGAAGTCTGACCTGTAAGAAATCACAGTGTAGCCTGTGAAAGATGACACCCCCTCACAGCGGGCCTCTATACTGTGCCCTACTATATCTGGGTTATACTGTGGTAGATAGATTACTGAACCTGCTCCTATATACTGTTTCTTGATCCAGCCATTCATCTCTTGGTTGGTGATTCTGTCTCTATATTAGGGCATAATTCACACAACTCTGCCTATTCATATCTGAAAAAAGTGATTCAATGGCCTTTTTTGTTGGATAACTTGCTAACTTTCTGCTCCATTTTTTTTTGTTTTGTTGAAAGGAAAAAAGCCAACAATTCTCCAGTGGCTCATTCCACTCTGATTCTCTTTCACTCTCTGAGGCAGCACACATTTAAATAGGGAGGATTCCAGCTGTCAGGTATCATGATCATAGGGACCAACAGGTAGTTTCTCTCAATCAGTGATTAGACTGTGACTATACAAATGCACAAAAGTCTATTTGTAACTACTTATACATCTTAGCATTTCATATTTTTGGCTATCTGAGATTTTAACACCCAACCTTTCAGTACTGAGTCTAGATGCTTAGCCACTACTCTAGAATACTGTTGCCAATTTGTACATATTCTACATACTGACTCTAGTTTGGATTCTATTGCATAATTGATAAATTGTTTAAATGTGTAATCAATTTGTTGTAATCAAACAAAACATTGTTTAAATGTGTAATACAGGAGACTCCTCATTTTACAGGGGACAGAGTTTTTTTATTGTTCCAATTTAATGTTTAGTCATAGTTTACATAATATTTAGAATAGTACATTATATCTCCTGATTTCCAATTCAGCACAGTCTGCCTAATCTGAGTTAGACAAATAACATTCTAAAGTTTTCTTAGATGTAATTTATGCTATGTTTCTCCCCATGAATATAATTCAGGGGTATAATTTACTGGACAGAGCTTAATTGAAAACTACAGTTTTTATAGTAGTTGAATTAAAGCACTAAATTTCTTAAAAGTTCAGTTCAGTTTATTTGTGATATACACAAATGAATGATACAAAGACCAAAAGCTAAACAAAGAACAGCAGTAACAACAACAAAGTAACAAGTAGTAGTAGGTTTATTCCATGCTGAAAAGAGAAGAAAAAAAACATAATGTTTCGGCTGTTCTTTCATAAAATAACACTCTGACTTTATTTCAGATGTTTCCACTTGCTGTTTGTTTTTCAATTTATACTGCAATTAAGACAGCTAATATTTTGTCATTAAATTATTTGAAAGGAATGTTATCTGGTAAAGCGTACTGTAGAAACATTTGTCGACAGAATTGAGCGAAAGGTGGGAATTTGTTTGTGTTGAGACAGGCTTGCCAAATCACATAGTGACTCATTTGGTTTGTCTATTGATATGTAAAGTATAGATGTACAATAAGCTCTAGTGATATATTACTTGACTTATTTTGAGCTCTAGCCTTAGAGCTTAATTTGGTAGTCAATTTGACTTTACTCAGGATATTTACCTCTCAATGGAAATACTGATCTTACTGCTTCAGATGGTGAGCATTAGTAATATTCACTGGCTTTCAAAAGAGTTAGACAATATCAGAGAATTACCAGATTTACAGATTCCTGAGGCAAGATACATAAATTTTAGCTGCATCTGATTTAATGCTGTGTCCAAATTAAATTGAACGAGGAATTAAATGAAATACTGTTGCGCCACCTTAACATACTGTAAGTGCATCTGGAGTTTCAACTTAGCTTAAATTATTTCACAATATTAATATTGAATGATCGATTAGTTCTTTATGCAGGTATGTGTAAATTTCACATTTAATCACATTTAATAGATTCCAAGACAAGGAATATCAGTTCTAGTTCTAGTTCATACTATCTACTTCATGTACTGAACTACTGTAGAATTATATATTCCTTCTTCTACATGCTTAAACATCAGCCTCTTAAAAAATGATTCCTTTTTCCATAAACAGTAATAAACAGTAATGACTGCACTTATAACAAGTGAAACTTAAACATGAATCTTTACTCTGATAAATACACAAACATATTGTTAAGCCATTTTAACAAAAGTGAAGGCAATAGTATAAGGATGACTGCATACGGGTGCAGCCATCTACAAAGTGCATCAAAACTTGCATTGGCGGTAAGCTGTGGGGAAGTATAGTGCAGTGTGCTTAAGAATGCCAAATTTAGCATTTTGCTGCCAAAAATAGATTGTATTTGTGGTGTATTAAATGTTAGGGAAATCTAGACTTCATTTAATCTTTTGTACTACTTTTTTAGATCCGCTTAATATAGAATATTAATGAGGAATCATGTAATTAAATGGAAAAGGTTTTTGAACATTTTTAATAATAATAATTTATAATATATTTTATATCAAATTTGTAACTCGGTCAATTATTGTTATTTCTGTTAAGTTTCGATGTGCTCATCTAACTACATTTCGCATGAGCACTTGCAAAGTTCACATTAAAAATAATAGTCAGTTTAAAAATAAGTTTACGTTTTTTTGATGGAAATCATTGATAGTTGTTATTGTCTTTGTGTAATCAATATTCATATTTTTAGGCTAAATTTGTTTTTTTTTAAACATTGATGTTGTGAACTGATTTATTTGGCTCTGTAAGAGCTTTAATGAGGATGTATGTGCAGTCCACATATTACAGTATGTTAAATATTCAATTAATATTAATATAATTAAAAAATGTTGCATTTATAAATGAATGAAATCACCATTTGTATTAAATTCTTTAATTGGTCTGAATAATTGAATCCGATTCACCAGAATTTCATTCGATTTAACACAATATCTGATTTGTAACATAGTTACAAGATTAGTTAGATTTTAACATAGTATTAATTGTATGACAACCACATGCAGCTACAATACTTTAAGGATTCACTTCTACACCTGAAAGGTTTACAGAGAAATGTAGGCCTGCATCAGATTTGTGCAGGCAAATTTCAGGATGTGTTGCTGTCTGGAAAACCTGGATGCCAACCTGGTATACCAACTGCACCTCATACACTCTAGAGGGCTGTACAGTGGCATGTACTGTATGCCCACATGCACCTAAAACTGAAAACAATGGTCCATGTAAAGCATTGAACCTGACCAAAAACACAACATTATGTCTTAAAAATCAAGTTAAATGATGTCTTTAACTTCATAATTTTAAAATAATGACTCAGGATTTAAATTTCCCATTGTTTGAAAAATGCTAAAACACTTTCTTTTTTGACATATACAGTAGGTGAGTAACTAACATTCATTTCATCATTAATAAGCTCATCCAATGGACAGCCAGGAAGAAATTTTCAAAGATGACTCTAACGATAAGTCTTGCTCTACATTTGAATTTACTCCATTTTCTTCTCCATTCTCTCGAGCCTGCACTTGCATTCTTGTCTCTGTCTAATAAATGCGAGGGCAAGCATTTCCAGGAGTGTACAGCACTGCCCCTGTGCCCAGTGATTGCTGCAGGTCAGTGAATCTTAGTTTCAAAGGGTTGCTAAGAGGGTAGTGGTACCTTGAAGAACAAGGAGTAGGCCCAACAACGTATAATAATATAATATTCTATATTAAGAACACATACTAAACAAATAAGTCATTCTTCACAAATATTACATTTTCAGAATTTTTATTATATTGATTTGTAAAAAGATGTGGAAGAATTCCTGACATCAGTTATTTGAATATCTGATATTGACTCTCCTGATTGTTTTCATTTAAAGCTCTTGTACTGTACTGACAAATGCAGTTCTTAAAAATAATCTCCTAACTAAGAAGACAACCACCATTAGGTTTTAAGTGTACAAATAATTATTGAAACATAATTTCTATGGATCTGACATGTCTGTAAAACATTGGTTTTTGAGAGGTTTTCATTTGCAATGAAACCACTGAAATTACCCACTGGTGTTTCACAATTGCATTGAATTACACAAAACACCTGAAATACTAATATCTCTTTTGAGTGGGAGTAATAATTCTTACATGTTAAATATCTTTCAGAATTACTAAGGCATTTTCTGACTGTATAAAATAATGAAATTTTAAGAAATTACTTTAAAAAAATGACTTTTTATAAATTAAGAAGAACCACTTTTAAAATCTACTGGCCCCTCACACTAAATATAAATATGGTGAATTCTTCTACTACGGCCCTTAGAATTTATTGATTTTAGCATCTATGCATACAGGTGTTTTGATGTGACTCACCTTTTGAAGTATAATCACTCCCTCTTGAGTGTTGGGGTCAGTCAGAATCTCAAACACACCTGTGCTATCTGTCTCCTCGATTGTGTAGTTCATCATGCCATTTAGGCCCACATCCCTGTCTTCAGCCATGATTCTACCAATTATGGTTCCCACTGGTGCTGACTCAGGTATGGGAAACGAGTAGAACTCTATATTGGTTAGAGGTGAGATATTCAATGTAGAAATAGCATATTTGTATGATTTATGTATATATTCATTTAATTATTTTCTTGATATTATTGGACACACACATTTTCCTATTAAATTAGTAGATTCTGTTTATGATGTTAAATACCAAGTAGTTCTTAAAAAACTAAATGAAGGAAAAATATAAAAAGCTAAACTTAATGCAATACCAGACTTCAGCAAGACTTCTATGTTTATAGCAGCTGGTCATTATTTTGGTTGCGGTAAAGTATTTGTGTTTGTCTGTATTAGACAATATTCCTAAAAGTTATGTAGACAAAAAATTAAATACTTAAATGTTTAGGTATATAGTCTGATTAACGTGAGTTTTCTGTGTAATAGAAAGCTTGGAGCAGTATACAGAGGTATACAGAGGCTTTATGTACTGTGATCTTTTTTGGAGTAAATTCAAATGTAGTCCAGAACACCCTTTTTGCACCATTTAAGGTGATTAGATGAGTGTGATTTGCACGTGAAGGTGTTTATCTGTAGAAAGAAAAATAATGTTAAAGACAACAATATCAGTTTACAAAAAAAGTTAATTAAGGCCTTGCAGCTATGTATAATTACACATAGAATGTTACAATCAGGACAAAAAAAATCTATAGAAAAAAACAGATAGACTTAAACTCTTAATGGTCAGTTCTCCCATGTTACATGTAAGGGATGACATCTGTATACAGGATACAAAGTGCTTTAATTTCACCAGGATTGATTCTGTTTTCTTCTATTTGTTCTAAAGATCATGAAAAATAATGTTTACTTTATTTTAGGGTTAAATATTTCCCTCGCTTTATAAAGAACTTGGATAGCAATACAGAATGGACTAAGCAGTACTTTGTTCCAGAAAGGAAATATTTTTAAGACGGAATTAATAATCTATTCTCTATAATACTATAAATCCAAAATAACACGTCCAAAATTGTCCTCATATAGGACAGGATGTGATCATGCTGGATGTGAGAATAAAGATGGAAATATTAGAATAAAAATAGGGGAGTAAAACTATAGTTGTACTTATACTTACTGTGCTGAAATTTAGGCCCATTGTCATTTACATCAGACAAAT
Source organism: Lepisosteus platostomus (assembly GCF_059453375.1). NCBI lineage: Eukaryota > Metazoa > Chordata > Actinopteri > Semionotiformes > Lepisosteidae > Lepisosteus > Lepisosteus platostomus. The sequence goes on along the minus strand of NC_142618.1, from coordinate 48,183,457 downwards.
TAATGGTTACTGTGGTTGTTGCAGAAAATCCTCCTCTCAGGCCCATCATGTCTTTCACTTGTACAATCACCAAATGTTGCTCTTTGGCTTCTCTGTCCATATCAGGCCAAGAAGTAACAATTGTACCTATGAAACACATGCAAGTAGCAATAACGCAATAATGAATGTGAATAATGTGCAGTGCATTATTAAAGAATTAACATTTTCAATGATGCTTATTCTTTAACAAGGGTGAATTACACGGAAAAGCACTGATAGTGTGAGTTTATTTATCATGGCTTTTAACATTTTTCATGCAAACTAAAAGAAAGCTCACACATAACACCGTACTGTGAATCCTTTGTCTAAAATTGAAGTTGGTGGTAGAGCTCTTTTATATTTGTCATGCGCTCACCCTTTAACTCACCACTAGTTAATAATGGAGCAACCCCTGCTTTCTTTTGTTCACCACAAACTTAATTTAACTAAAACCTTTGTTACTTTAGTTTAGGTACTAGAATAACTATTTGCATTGTTTCTTTATTAGAAAAAAATATTTCCCAATTTAATTTAAACACTTTTTGGGTTCAATTAATCTTTAAAATTAGCTTTTTTATTGTGTGCAAATGCTCAAAATGTAAAGTACTTATTCAGTATTTACCCATGTTTTTGTACATTATTACTATTACTAGAGCACTAGTACAGCTCTCAACAAAAAAAAAACAACAACAACAACAACAACAACAACAACAACAACAACATCAACAACAAATATGTTTACTTAGCATACCCAGAAGAAAAACAGCACTTTATAGAGTATGGATAATTCTGCTGTTAGAAATTCTATGTTAGAACTTCTAAACCAGGTATATAGCAATATATTACATAAATACACTGTAGTTGTAATAGAAATCTACTTGACATTCTTGGCTCTGATCATCCCCTTATACCTGAGGTCTACTTTATTTAATGGCTAGTTTTTTTTTTTGGCTCCAAGATATATTATTATGACAAAATATTTTACTTGGAAATGTTGTCTCCTTGTGACAATCGGAATATAGATAGGAGGTTGTCTGGTGTAATCACATATGCCTTGACATCGGATACACAGCTTAGTGTGTAGCAGTGATGCTTCTCTTCGGTCAGGTGCTTCTTTACCATAAAAACCTCCTTTTACAAAATACACACATGTGAGCATCTTACTGGAGTATCACTGGCTTCTTCATCTTGCATCACAAGCAGTTTAATGTGAAGAATACATTTAGTATTGGTTAAGTAGATAGAGACCTGGAGCTTAGAACTAATTTATCTTAGTTGTATCTCTTAGTGGTCTCAATGAAATCATTGGCAAATCCAAAATTAACCACTTGGTTGTAGATATCCCTTCTTCAAAGGAGGATCTGCTCTTAAGATCAACAAAGAGCCTAAGCGTATTGCTAAAACCTTTAATAGTACAGCTCACTTACTTAGCATAATTATGTTTTTAACTTTCTGCAAGAATGTCCACAATCCACTGGGTACTCTGGTGAAAATACGAACCCCAACATATTAAAATGTTACACCACAGTGCACCTACTAGCAGGTATTGTAGTGTTTTTTCCCCTTTTTGTTTTGTGTTATCCATAATATAATATAATATAATATAATATAATATAATATAATATAATATAATATAATATAATATAATATAATATGATATATTATAATATTGTTAAGCATTAAGTGCATAACACTACAATTATGTCGTTATTGACTTCTAATAATCTTTCCGTTACTGTGACCAGACAATAAGCTTCGCAACTCATGTCTCTGTGTAAAACATTAGGAATGAAGATGGAAATGGTCACTGATAAGCAGCATATCCCGAGTCTGTGGCACAGACTACGACATTGAAAAGGAGGTCCATTTTGGTATCTATAGAGATAAATATCCAACATCAGGATCTCTTAGTTCATTAATCTAAGACAGACCATCTGGAGATAAAAGTATACTCCTTTTACTTGTCTCTGAGACTATGACAGACTACGACAGTATGATGAAATGAAGTAATTTTATGAGAAGCAGACAATGTATGTAATTCAGATTTTATTCATTTCTTTGTATTTCCAGCCATTTGTATCACAACAGATCAATTTACATTTATATTATTACTCTTGGTGATTTATTATAATGTACATTTTTTTTCAATTTTATTCTAAATTGTACACATTAGGTTTGAATCTATGTTCAAATATTGCTTTTTTTTATTTTGTCCAATTGATTCCTAATAGCCCTAAAGGGCTTTCACAATTTACCATAACAATTTCTAGGTGGTAAATTCATCCATCAATTCACAATCAACAAAAGTTACATTAAGGCCGCTTTTAAATATGACAGGGCTACATATTATATATCAGTATAAACATTCAAACCGAATGATGACAAAACTGCGTGCCTTTATGAAATGTGCTTTTGTTATTTCTTGGTGATAGCATATTATTTTTAATATCAAAATTTGTCTTTGCTTACAGCTCTCCATAATTATGAAACATAAAGACATTTCTATTAAATTACAAACTTAATTAAGTTCTTTCCATTTCATGTGATAACCAGTTCCAATTTTAAAGGGAAGTATCTTAAAGTATAAGTAGTATACTTATAAGTAGATTAAATATTATATTTTTTAAACACAATAATTATTTGTCAACACATAAAAATATTTAAAGTATTACTGAAGTCTGTATTTATGATATGGTATAATTTCCAGTGTTTTCTTTTGTATTTTGTTACATCTATTTTGAGCACTTTGAGATGTCCTCACACAAGCTGACTGTTAGTTCTCCTCAATACTACCTACTGCAAAACTCCTGCCCTGTGCCATCTAGTGAAAACCCTCCAATATTTTCTATTTTGGAGAAAATAAATCTGTAAATAATGGTTATTTTATATATTTATATTTATGTTATGGTATTTGGAAGTGACTATTGAGGTGTTTCAAGAATATAGGGACAAAAGTCAAACATCTAGCTCATGTCAACATTTGTAGTTTTCAGGAGCTTCAAAGCAATAAAAAAACAGAGGCGTTTGCTGAATGGAAGATGGTCTGACAGACACTGATCAAAGGAATAGTCTGGTTTACCTTGATTAATTAAGGTTCTGGGTAAAAAGACTCATCAACAGTTGAAAAACAGAATAGAATCAGGCAGGTATGATAATTAAGAAGGATAAAGGAGAGAAAGAGATGGAGGAGAGCAAGATAGACAGAGAGAGTTCATGAGAGAGGAGAAGAGACAGTGGAGATGGAGGTCCTTTTTCTAAACGGCCTTTAAGACCAGATTAAAATTAAGTATTTGAACCTTGTTAAGACAATTTGCTGTTCTGTTGATTTCAGGTAACTCAGATTTAACTCAGATTTCTTACATAGAAATCCCTAAGTTATAAATGCTCTCTCCTGGTTAATGGATGCATTTTTGGAATAGAAAATTACACTTCCAATTCCTTTTGTAGCATCTGAGTTTATCAAGAGAGAGGTTTGACTCTAGGTTGTATTCTGTTTGGTGGGTTTATCTATATTCTTGGGACTGTTAGGCATAGGATTCAAATACTTGGTAGCAGTCTGGGGTCTCCTGGTTGGGCAATACCTAGGCCTTTCAAGACACCTAGAGTGTTGTTTAGTTTGTGTTGTGCAATTATTAATATTTTTTTGTTTAACCCAGTGTGCCTGATTTATTATTCTTTTCACCAAAGCTGTGCCAGAGAACAGAAAACTCTGAGATGAAAAGTGTCTTTTAGATTTTAGATAATGTTTGTGACACTTGAAAGAGTAAACACTTATAACTTTACTTTAACTTTACCTTTGTATACCTAGGTATGGTACGTTGTGGGTTAATGACTGTCAAGGAGAAATACAAGATATTGCACAGGGGAGAAGAATGAAGAAACAAGAAGCAGGGAACAAGGAGAAGAGAGAGGAGTCCAGAGGAGTTGAGACGTGAAGCTTGCGCCAGGCGAGAGCCCCTACTTCATGATCATCCAAACCATACCTGGCTGGAGATAAGTGTTTGAACCTTGCTAGAGAGAGCATGTTACTCTGTGTTTGTAAGGAAACGTGGGCTTCCTTGGTAAAAGATACCTCAGTTAGAAACATCTTTCCTGCTTAGGGTGCATTGTTATGGATAGTGATATAGGCTCCCATTTATTTTGTGGCATCTGGGGCGCAGAGAGAGAGATTTAACTGAAGGTTGCATTGTATTTAGTTAGAAGGCAGCTTATCTGTCACTGAGTGTACTGGGCATGACATTATCTCTTATGTGGCTTCTGTAGACATTAAGAGTTCAATGCTTAGTAGCACTTTGGGATTTTCTGGAATATTAGGCCTCTGAATCACCTTGTTTGTTAATACTGTACATAGAGTCACTTCTGTGTCATATGTGTTGTTTGTAGTGTAGTCTGTGTCTTGTCATTGTAATAAATAATTGTTTAACCAAGTGTGCCTGTATTATTGGTCCCCTACCATAGCTATGCCAAAGAACAAAGAATTAATGTGCCTCTAATTATACCAGCCACTCAGATATATCCTAAAGAAATCACTCACAATTTGTGGATAATGAATAACTATTTCAATTATTGATAAAGCCGCTCAGTCAAATCCTGATTTTCACCATTTTCATAGCCTCACATTTCTAACAATATATTAACTTTAAATTTAATAAAGAGAATCACCAAACTGTTGCATATTTTTTCTTAAGTTTTTTCTATTCTTTTCCATTCCTTCAGGATCAGAAAAATATGTACATCATTATTTGGAAAAAAAAGATCTTTGAAGTACAGAAGTTTCCAAAAATTGTAGTCTAGCATGGTTATGCTTTGTTTAAATCAGTATCTATGTCAAATTTTGTGTTAAGAATATTTATTTCAGAATCATTTTAGTGTATATAAACTATGAAGACAAAAGTGTCATCCTGAAATGGAGACTTTCTATAAATCATAACTTCCCTGTCTCTCTGTAACTGTTTCCAGGTGTTCTTTTTCACTATTTGAAACCTAATGTTTTTTTTTTAAATAAAATGAAACAGTGTGTTTAAAAGGGAATTGACAGATAATTGTATTTCATGAGCAAAGAAACATGTCTGGTAATTGAAAATTTGACATTTTATGAACCCATTGGCTGTGGGGTATAGTTTTATATGATATTCTGAAAGCAGTATGAAGGACTGTAAAAATGGTAAGTCTCTTTAACCTGGCATTAAACAGTTCCAGAATTATCATCCAAGAGTTTTCTTTTATATTACAAAAACATAATGAACTAACCTTCCTTAGAAAAAAATGTTTAAGCCTACTTCTTGAGGTCCACAAGGTCAGAGGAGGTGATTTATTAGATTGACTAAATGTTAACATTTTGGATATTCTGTAACAGTACCTGGTAAATCTTTATCACATTGTGTTATTATTTTCAGTTTCTAATGTCCTATTCACTTAATTAAGAGTTACAGAACTGAATCAAAAGTAGTTTCATATTGTAAAATAAAGATTGTGGTATTTTAAGAAATAATAATGTTTAATTATAGATGATTATAGTTTTCAAGGACCATGTCCCACATAAAATAACACAGCAGAATTGCAGGTCATTCTTAACAAAACTGTTAAAATATAGGAAAATATATTAACCATATATTTGTTTTCTGCTATAAACTGTTTTCTAAGTACATTATGTGGGAAAAAAAGAAAAGCATATTATAGTCAAATTAAAATGATTTTAAATTTTAATTTAAAATGATTACTTTAACGTGTTGCACTGACATTTTATACACATAATCATAAATAACAAGAATACATTTTTTTAAACATGTAGATACCACTTATGGGTCTTAAGCAAAAGGTTGTCTTGTATTACTGGTATTACTCTAAAAATTACAGTATGCATACCATTAGATTATATAGGTTATACACTAAATCATTTTGTTAACTTGCCTTATTATGGTGATGCTTTTTTTCTCTGACGTTCTATCATTCTTAGGTCACAATCATATGCTAAAATTAAAATATTGTATGTTCCTTGATGTCTTTATTTTTCCATTCCCTCTCCTGCGTATGTGAAAATGAGCCACATGTTCTAAAATGAATCACCACATAATCTCAGGCATTACAACCCAACTTGGAAACCACACTTTAAAATTGAACATGGACAGATCCTGTTAAAACCTCACCAAAGAAGTGTTGAAGGTGATGTAAATTTCCCCTTAATAAAAAAAAAAAACACTCACCAGATTAATTAGTGAGATTATTAGTGAAACTCAATATTGGGCTCAAACTTAACAGTGTATATTTCTTAACTTTACATGTTGGTGATGATGGGAATCTACGAATATGCTACTGTATCTTTGGTGACCAAATTTAATTTACTCCTTATGATCTTTTTTTAGGGCGCCTTAATCAACTCACGCCATAGTCTACTCAACTCATATCGTTGATCTATCTAACACATTAAATGAGGAACATGCAATAATTCTGTCTGCCATCATTTATATTTTCAGGACTATAGCACTATGTACTGTAGCACTATGTAATGCTACAGTACAAGAGCATACAATTGAAATAACAGGTATCAAATGGAATAATAAGATAAGAAAGGTTTCTGGAAATTCCAATTGGAAGCTGTTTTTTCTGTTTATTTAGCTACCTGTTGTTGGTTCCACAGAGAAGTAGGGCTGTCCCTGCAGGATGCTATAGATTAATCTGGCATTGTTCCCATAAGAAGGATCATCAGCATCTGTGGCTGTCACTTGTATGACTGTGGTCCCTGAGTGAAAAATAAAGGAGAGAAACAAAAGCAACATTAGCTTAATCATGTGTTATCATTTACTAAATGAATAATTATGCAAAGGGCGTGTTATGCAGTGGCTGGTTGCGGCCTGTGCTTTCAGCACACTGCTGCACACAGATCTGGGAGGTACAGGTGTGCATGACAGTTATTATTCCTGCGGAGACCGTCCTCTCTCTTCACACTACTTGATGTCTCACAGATCACTGAGCTAATGGAAATTTATAACCAATGAAACCTGGACCTATGACTTCATAATTAACAAGCAAAAATGATTCATAATATACAAAATGTTCTGGTTATAATTATAAATTAGAAATAACTGTTTTGTTAGTAAAATGTAAGACATGTTTTGACTCCACTTTTTTGTGATTTATTTTTTAATAAACAGTATGTGTCCAATATAGCAAGTACCAAATTAATTGTTATGTATTTGCATCATAAAAATACCAATTTAAAGATATTATATATTGTTTATATTTTGTTCATGTTAACACTATTATTTATGAAAATATTTTATCTCACGCTTATTAATAACACAAATGAAGTGTAGATATTGTTGAATTAAATAATTATTGTTTAACACATTCTTAGTATGTAAAAGGTATATATATTATAGTTTAATTGTAATTAGTTTCTTTCATCAATTCTGTTATACTAGCTGAGTAAAGAATGTGTAGTCAAATGTATTTCAAATTTCTTTGTTATACAAATTAGGAAATCAATTTGTACAGTATTAGACTAGGCTAAAGAGCTTCAGCTTGATGTTCTATGAAATCTGAGAAAAAGAAAACTTACCAGTTGGACACATTTCAGCAATTGTAGCAACATAGGGTTCATTTTGGAACTCTGGCACATTGTCATTGATGTCTTGAACTTTGATAATAAATTCAGACTCCGGTTCTACAGGCTGCATTGATAACCTATCAATGGCTTGTGCTCGCAATATGTAGGAGGATTTCTTCTCTCTGTCTAGCTTCTTCATTGTGTAAATTTCACCAGTATCTTCATCAATTCTAAAGACATCTCCAGCACCTTCTCCAGAAAGAATGTACTTTATAGAAAAGTTAACTTTGTCATAATCTGATTTTAGCTGTAATACAGTAAAATAAAAGAAAAGAAAGGTAACATATTACAAAATTTGCTAGGATATACAGTTTCTCTTTTAGTCCTTTTTCCGTTATTTTGTGATGTTTTGCTCTTTAAATAACTTTTATTTTACCCTAAAAATACATGCCAAAATTATATTTCCTAAGCTATAGTATGTGTATATAACATAAAGTTAAAAATTATACAGTTTTGTTCCACAATTTACGAAGCGCGTTTCAAAGATAAACATGTGTTAGATTTTTTCACTGCATGAAGCACTAACACGGATGAACCCTTGGGTACTACTGTACATTTGGTCAAAATAATTATCTTTGGGAAAATCACTATGTCCAGTGCTGTACCAATGACATTATGTGTTGCTCTTGCACTCGATTTATCAAAATCAGGCCCCAAGAGTTCTGAATATAGGGCTTTATGTTAAATTACCAAGTACCCTCTATTTGCTTATGAGGTATCACTACTTTTGCAGTAGTACTGTACCATTACACATCCAACAGTTCTGTTTTTAACTCATGTGTCCAAGTAAAAGTGAGAAAGGGGGCTTCTCATTCCAAAAAATATATCATGACTTAGAAAACATTGAAGCAATTCTGAAATGATCTACATGCAAAATTTCCAAGGTAGATCCCCACCTTCCTCTCTGGACAGTAAACAGGAATGAGTAATTTATGCCTGGCATTTAATTTTTTTTTAAACTAAAAATATAGAATAAAACATTGTTATTTTTGGTTTTCATAGTCTGTCTTATAGCAGATAAAGAAGGTATGTCCTAACTGATTAACAAAAATGTCTGAATGATGATTCCTAAATTCATTAATATTCTCCAAACATATCACTACATTTGTAGCTGGATCCACATCATCCTGCAGATTTTACATATTCTGGCTATGTTTTTCATAAATCTATTGAGACTTCAAATAAAATGATCATTCATTGATATCTTAAGTTTTTCTAGCACGTAAAGTTAAAATATTTGTGATTTACCAAAATAATAGGTAAAACTAGAACTTTCCTGATGTTTATATACAGCCAGCTGCTGACATATTCAAAAAGCTGACTGTTTACAGGGTATTTATTAAAATGTTCTAAAACAGTAAATGTTTTTGTTACAGTTACAGTACCTGCCCAATAGTACGTGGAGCTGGGTCTTCTTCAGGAACAAAGAATTGTTTCCATATCCAGCCACGACGTAGGCGACGATGAGAAATATATTGTTCTTTGTTGAGACTTGGGGTTTTTAAGCAGAGCTTTGTTCTTGTTTCATTTGTTACACAGCAGCCCATCATAGAAAATGCAATTAGCATGGGCAACCAAGCAGAACAGTTCATTGTTCTTTTTTATTATCTTGTTCCAGTATAGTACAAACAACACAAATGTCACTGCTTTATTAAAACGTTTTTATGTTTCGGAGAATGTAAATTGATAATGTATTAATCTTTCCCCGATTTTAGCAATCAGGCTTTTCCATTTCTCTAGCTTTCTGCATGCCTGTGAAAATAAATATATAAAAATCACCTGAAAAGTTTAAAAAAAAATTCAAAACATAAGCATGAACATGAAAATACTCTAAATCTGTCTATTAAAATAATATGGTAAAAGTGGTAAATTACAAAATCAGTAATATGGAAGAGTGCATCTCAATTATTTCTTAATTTTTTAGTGATCATTACAGATAAAGTTTTTCTCTAAGAGCTTGTATGAAGAGCCTTCAAAAGCACATTCATTAGATTGTATACAGCATTATCATCAGTTTTTAAATGATACTTTCAAATATTTTTTGGTAGTGTTAACACATGAAGATACTCTTAGATTAACTATGTTTGTTTGCAGGGAGGAGGCAATCAAAACAAGATGTTTCTGTGTTTACTGCAGTTGTATTTTTTTGTGTGCATAGCCAGCAATACGTCACTCTATTATGTATAAGCCAATATCTCTTTAACAGAAGTCATTTGTCTGTCATATTACTCAAGGATGTGACATTCATTTATAATGAATTTTGTCACCACATTATAGAAAAATATATTTCTACTCTGGAATCTGTCCAGAGATAAGCAACCAAATACATTCCACAGCTTAAGGGAATGCCCTAAATTAAATTTACAGGCTGAAGGAACAGAACTTTTTAGTCTTGAACAGAGAAGATTATGAGGGGACGTGATAAGGGTATTCATAATTCTCAAAGGCAATGGCAAAGTCAACCCAGGAGACTTCTTCAGAATGAAACATAAACCAGAGGTCAAAAGTAGAAAATACATGAAACTGCATTTAAAGCTGAGAACAGGAAGCTCTTATTTACCAAAAGGGTTGTGGGAGTATGGAACAATACAGGGTTACAGGGGAGCTGAAGCCTATCCTGGCAAGCAATGGGTGCAAGTCAGGATATGCCCACAACTGGAAGCCAGTACATTAGAGGGCACACACAGATATAAACATGCACACACTCACAATGGCACATTTTCCCAGAAACTGATTAACCTACCAATGTGTCTTTTGACTGTGGGAGAAAACTGGAGCACCCAGAGGAAACTCGCAAGAACAAGAGGAGAAATTACAAATTCTATGCAGAAATCACCCTGGAACTTACCCCAAGGCCCCAGTGCTGTGAGGAAGCAATGCTAAACTCTGCTCCACCATGCCACCTGCATGTCACAATACAGTACACCTGTCAATTTAATATTAAATGTTTTGCCTTAGGGCGGCACTGTTGCACAGTGATTAGCATTGCTCAGGACTTCTTACCTGTGGGACTCTTCACCTGCTGAAGCCAATTTTTTCATGCCAAAGCCTTTAACTTATACTGTTGTCTTTCAGTTGTTCATAAACATTCATCTTTTCCATTTCCCCAGTGTTTTCCAAGGCATTCAATGTTTCTTTATTTCCCCTTTTACATACCAGATAAATTAAAGGGAGAAAAAAGGTAGTCCAAATGAAGATTCATTCTTCTCAGAAAAATTAAAAATCCTGTTGTTTTTTATTTCTACAAAAATTAGTGTTGAACTGTTGCTGCAACACTTTAAATATTTGCATCTAAACTGTTTAGCTGCTCATCCGTTTCCTCGACATTACACAGAGACCACCACATGTGATTCATTTATAAGCTGCTCTTTTGTACTGACAGTTCTTGTTTCCTTTAAATTTCCCTTTTTTTCGCCTTCAGTGCCTGTAACACAGCTTCCTTTATACTCTTCATTTTTTTCACAAAATGCTCCTTTATTATCCTTCTGTGTCAAAACCTGTAACTTATCCAGATGCAAAAAGCATAGACATTGCCAGAAGTGATGTTGTCTAAACATCACCATGCCTTCAAAGGCATTTTCTGATGTTTGGATTTTCTCTCTTTCCAACTGGTAAAAAAATATTCTCACAGCTAACATTTAAACTCTAAATTCATGATAAAATGAGATGATCTATGGTCCCTAAGCAAAAATGAATTCTAATACAAAAGTATCTTGGTGGATTTAGAAAGGAAATTAAGACCTTCTACAAAAAGAAAATACCCAACATTACTTCATGAGTTTCTGTTTATCAATGAGTACAAGAGATGGAAAGTATCATTTGATGCAGAAAACCCCAACTTTTGTCATTTCTTTTCTATTCTTTTTCTTTTCTCTCCTCCAAAATAAAGTACTGATCACTTGTGCTTGCTCCCAGTTCCAGAAATAAGTGTGTCAAAACATTTGGTTGTTTCCTTAAAATATTTAAATATCACTGGTTCCATAGCAACATCCCCTTTTAAGACAAAAGCCAAATAAATTATAAACACATGCAATATATACCTAACCTGACCTAAATTAGATAGATTTTAACAAAAGCAAATTCAACAGCTTTTTGCTTTAACTGAATTATGAAAATATCTTCAACAAATGTATCATTCATAGGCCATGAAACTACAGATTTCTTGCCATTATTACCCTTGAAGTGTCTTTTTTTCAAAATGTATGTTGGTTAACAATCTATGCCAAGAATCAAACATTTATCTTGTATAGTTTTTAATATCTGAGATGAGACAACTGGATACTTTTACAAATAAAACACTTGTCATAATATAAAATTATTCAGTGATAGTTATTCAGATAGTCAGTTATTTAGTGATAAGAGCAAATTTCCAAACCTTCTAAAAAGTTCACAGTTGTTAAAAATAATTAGATACTTTTCTGTTGTGATGTTAAATGAGAAACTTCAGCTGTGAACATTCCACACTCATTCTGAAAATCTTAAACTGACGTTGTTTTTAGTTTTCTTTTATTTTCATACTCTTACACTGAGTTCAAACCAAAAATTGTACAATCCCAGCTCCATAAATAATACATTTCTCCATAGGCTCTCTTTATGGACTGTAAAAGAATAGGCTGTTACTTTGGTCTTGCTCCCCAGTGCAGTGCCTTTCACTTTGAAGACATTCAGTGAGGGTTGGTTCCAATGCACAACCTCCACTTGCCTCTGCTCAATGGGCACACTGTTTGTGTGCAGCTGAGGTGTTGGCCAAAGGCAAAAACTTCTTTGTATTAATGATACTCTGAGAGTTATAGAAACCACTGAGGACCATAAGCCCTATTTGAATGTCTGCTAATTCTGCTGCTGGCAGATGAGTGAAAAGAATAAGGTGTTCAAACTGTCAAGATTCCTTTGAAAATGAAGAAATAGTACAGGGCAGGCTTTACCTTGTGCTGCACTACTGGGTAACACTTCCACAGCAGTTGGAGTGTGGCATAATGGTCATACTGCACTACATTCAGCATCGAAGCACTTTGAGACAGAAGTGCAGACTTTGGAATCATTGCCTGACTTCCTTGGTGACCTACAGCAAACCACATCTCATTTGTCTCCGACGGGGAGTAGTAATTGTTCTTAGGCTGTCCTCATTTCTCATTCAGGTCCAGCCTACCATCACAGAGTTACAACCATTGCCAGGACTCCTGCTTCCTAATGAGCTATTGCCTGTTCTGTTGCCTGATGAGCCCTGATAAGCCCCGATAAGCCCTGATGAGCCACTGCAGTCTTTGACTGTCAAGAACATTGTGGCTAAAAGGAGACACAGGGAAAGATAAAGGTGGATTCTTGGAGCATTAATTTCTACCTTTGAGTCAAATGCAGATACTTGCAGTATGGAAAACTGTGACTTAAGTCATGAGGCAATTTGTTCATCAGTCACTTGCTACATAGCATACAGTAGCTTACTGGAATGTTATATGGCCTTGTGCACTGTCATTGACAGTGATATGAATCTATTGTATCAATCTACATGCAGGCAAAGTTTGTCTCTCCTCTTTGTTCAAAAACTTTAAACTATCTCTAACCACTTTTTCAGTTCATCCAACCTATCATCACAAACACTCAATTACTGCATTAATATTTACCTCAGGGCATTCTTCAAAAGTATGACATCCTTAGTGTTTTTCACAAATCTTTTGGAGTCACAGATATCCTTTTCTCATTATATGGTTAACTCTCACTGAATATTATTCAGCTCTGTTTATTATTTTTAAATGTATTTCTTTCATATTGTTCTGCATTTTTGGTTTCCAATCTACTTAACACCTGCTTTTGACTTCTCATTACAAAACATGAGTACCCATAAGACTGTAACTATAAGTGTCACTTGGTGGGATATGGTTTCTTTATATTTTAATTCTAGCATGGAGTCATTACTTATCTGATATACACTATCTGTATCATGCTTAATAACATCAACCTCTACAGACCCTTCACACCTATATGAGCATCCTTTTTGTCTGACATACATACTTTACTAACAAAAGCAATTTACTATTGACTACAAAGATAAACAAAAAATATCAAATCATGCATTATTTCTAAGAGATGTTTCTGCTTAAATTCAAAAGTCTTGCATCTTTCATACTTTTAAGCATTCAACATTTTACTCTATAAATGTTCACAAATGATCAGTAAAAATAATTTCACTTACTGTACTTAATTTACAACCAATCAACGTACCAATCATAAAAGCTCATTTAGTCATTTTAATACAAATGTGGATGTGATTGTGATATTCATGTTACTAAACCTGTACCCATAATTATTGAAAGTTGGGACCAATATGCACTAATTATCAAAATGCCACGACTGTCACAATGTAGGAGATAAGTGGCCACTGGGAAGCTGGGGGCAGGACTGTCAATGTCAATGCCCATTTTTGTAGGCACTGATAAGCACCGTTTGACAATCACATTTGCAGTCTCATTACATTTGGACAGGTTCAAATGTTCAACTCATGACTGATAGTGGGCAAGGCTACTAAACGTTACCTCCTCTTAACAAGATTTGTATATTTGATTGAGGTATCTCTAAGAAAGACATTGTGCTCTACAAATACAGTATGCTGCTACATAGTGAGACAGAAGTTCCAGGCTGAAGGCATTAGATAGTACTATACACATGCGAGTTTGGTTCTGAGAAACCAACAGAGAACAACTTGTTGTGGTTGGGAGACATTCTAACTTTCCAAACACAAAGTGGTGCCATGTTTTTTTTCTTCGACAAGTCAGAGTTCAATTTATTCCAGGCCTCTCAATTTTATCTTCTTTCTAACATCCACAAACTAAATACCAGAGGATGTCCGATTGTATCGGAAATCAACTGCCCTACTACTCACATCAAAGCTTTCCTTAATAGCTTAATGAGACTACTTGGTGAAGATATTCCTTTGTACATCAAGGATTCTTTGTTTTCCTGCTGTTTGACAGCTTCAATTTCAAAATCCAGAATGTTTCATCTTCACCATGGGCATCACATCCCTATACACTTCTCTGTCATTTCTCATGATGACAGATTCACAGCTCACACACAGTTAACAAGCATGTAATGCTGGATTCCTCAAGCTACAGCCTTATGCAACAAGCTGGAGTGGTTCTCATCCTGAATGGAATTTCCTTCAGTAACCTTTCTTTCCACCAGGTCAGACAAAACACTTAAAGTGTGCTCTGTTTTATAGAGGACATTCCTTACATTGCATTGACAGGGCCCTCACGTAAGCCAAAATCTGCACTCAGAATATCAATCCTACAAAGACATCCTGTATCCAGAACTGCTTTATATCATCCAGAATTCACAGAATGACCACTCAACTGGAAACGTTTTTTTTTCCAAACCACACAATGCTGGCAACTTTATCTATGCAGTCTCCTTGTCCCTAGTACCCTTGACTGTCCACAGCAGTCATCCATGCCAGATGATGTACCACGTGCAAATACATATCAAGTAGCTAACACGACCTCTCTGCCCATTTCAAGATCACCCAGAGGGCATCATGTTTGTCCCTTAATCGTATTTACTGTATTGCCTCTCTTGTAGAAAATGCCCTGCTATCTACAGTACATTGTCAAAACAGAAAGACAACTACTTAGGGGACGCGTCAGAGCAGTGAAGATCAAAGTTATCGCCAGACTGACAGTTCCTCATTTTACATCACCCAGCCATGATTACAAGGACCTTTCTGTCTTTACCTGCCCCTTTGTTTCATATTCCTTTGTTTCAAATTTTCAGTAAGGATTTGACCTTTAGTTTTTCCTCCATAGATATGTATACTTGCTGAGCTGCATGGAGTACTCCTGGCTGAGAAGAATATGATTTCACAGGGAAAAAAAAAAATCTTAAACTGTAGGTGCCACATCAGGTACAAATATTGATATCAGCAAATAGAGGACAAATGAGATATTGAAGTCAATTATTGAAAAAGGGGACCTTGTTGGCATTCATCCTCCTTTGATTATATAATAATTTTAAATAACCCCACTTTTTCTGTCAAAGATATAAATCCATCTGTATTTTGTTTTTGTTTAGAAACATTTAATGCTTCATGTTTAGCACAATTGGATGCTACACTCATTTGTTGCATTTAAATTATGAATAATTGTTTTCAGAATAATTTATCATTTTGCTTCAATGTGATAAAAGAGCCAGTGGCAGCTTGTGGAATGGGGCTAATGTTATTTTAAAGGAGTCTTGATTATTTGTCACTTTGAAAACACATTTCAGCAGCCGGGAATCAATTAACACTAAAAAAAACCTGTAAAAAACTCATTAATTGCACAATGACATTCCAAATGTTTTCCACTTCATTTGCAATCTAAGGTTTGTGTTCTGTTACTCATTCATGATGGGAAGAGCAACTTCTGGTGATCTATAATATGGAACATTTCTGTGTATTTCACTTTCTCTGATGCTAATTAATGATTATGGTGCCATTTATTTAGAATACATAAGGTGAAGTAGATGAGGCTAAATTATTATAGCAAACCAGGGATTCAGGGATTTAACTGATCATTTCAGTTTGTAACCACTTGCAAATGTGTAAAGATTCAATGTAGATTGGATTTGCAGTTGCACACATTTTTAGGTACTATTCTGCTGCTGTATAAAATAGATTTCATAGTAGTTTGATATTGTACTAAAGAGCCATCTGTACAGAGTTTGCATATTCTGCCTTATTCAAGGTAGGAATGCTAGATTCTAGTGTTGTTGGATCTCTTACATCTTCACAGAACTCCAAACAGTTACAGGGAGTACAACAACCCCCTGATCATTGTTAACAGAGCAAGCTATATGTAATGAACAGTTCTTTCCGGACCCTATGCGGACGACACAATCCAAAAAAGTGGGGAAACACTGGGGAAACGTCATGCAGGAATACGGGGCTGAAAACAGGGGGGCGTGTCCAAGGTGCGCTGGTGTACGGGGGAGGTGTGGCCGAGGCAAACAATCCAAAAGAATAATCCTATCCAAAAACACAAGGGTAAGTCCAAAACCAGGAGATCCATCAAAACACGGAATTAAAACCAGAAACCGGGTCGGAACCGGCGGACAGGGAACAGGAACGGGAACAGAGATTAAAACCTTAACGGGACCAGGCGCTTCCAGGTCCCGGACTCGCACGGCACGGAAACCAGATGCAGAGCCCGGATGGGCGTCAGCGCCTGGCTTTTAAGGTGGGCTGGGAATAGGGATCAGGTGCACAGAATAAAGTCTAAAGTGAAGGGCTGGATTACCCTTAAGGATGAGGGACTATAATCGTGACACTATAGAGTTTATGCAGACAGATATGTAGGCAAACAGATCTACAGTATCATTTGACTCTGGCTATAACCACTTTAGTTTTAAAACTGACTCTATAATTGAAAACAGTGTGTGAATTGAAAGCAACATAACCAAATGAAAAGCAGCCATTTTTTTGCATTTAAGAAGTTATTAGCAAGTTTCTCTTCTTGTAAGATAAATAAAACATATTTTTTTTAGTCTGATTAAAGAGGTATATACTTATTCAGATATACAGATTTCAGAAATCTTTTTTCAGCAGCATCAGCCTTCTTCCAAAGTGCAAAATGAAAAGAGCAGAGGCTGTTTGAAGGTGACATCCAAAGAGAAATAGGTATAGGCTGCAAATGCCACCACAGAAAATGCATATATTTAACAATGTGCAACAAAAGCACCTGAAAGATTAGAGAGAGAACCAAAATGACTATTCAAGGACTAGACAAGTCATTCCTGCTAAGGTCAAAGGAAAACAAAATAGTTCAGGATGTAGCTGAAACAAGATTAGTATGATATGGTACAGAATACCCATCATTATGTTTCCATGCTTAATGCATAGTTTCTCTGTCAGTCTTGATAATTCTTTGCCTGGTTTAAGAATCATTTAAGGTTCTTGACACCCTCTACACATTTCCCTCTACATTTCTGGAACATGTTTATTTTTATTAGCACAAGCATTGTGACACCTGAAAACATATGCCACCCCCCTCCTTTCATCATCTATAAATTGGCTACATTACTCTGCTCTCCTCCCTACTGATAGCTGATGTGTGGTGAGCGTTCTGGCGCACTATGGCTGCCGTCGCATCATCCAGGTGGATGCTGCACATTGGTGGTGGTGGAGGGGAGTCCCCATTACCTGTAAAGCGCTTTGAGTGGAGTGTCCAGAAATTATTATTATTATTATTATTATTATTATTATTATTATTATTATTATTATTATTATTGAGAACATTTTAGTTCTAGTGGTTTTCAATGTTTTTTTTGTTACATCTATCTCTTATATTACAGTACATAAAATAAAAAGTGCAGAAGTAACTGATGAAATAATTCTGGGCTTTGGAGGGTTTTTTTCACACAGTTAATTGTATAGTGAAATGTAAACAGCTCAAACCTTGGAGTATCTTACTGCATTCAATTTGTATAATGCACTTACATCAGGTTTTTTTCTAGCATCTTCACATCTTATTATTGAGCTAGATCCTATCATGTTATCTGAATTGTTGACTTTTATTGGATTATTTTCTTTACAAAGTGATTTTAATTATGTTTATGTATTTATATAATTTAGAAATAAATACTTGAAATGACATAAATACACAGTATATTAAGCAAGAAGTGAGAAGGTTTGTATAAACTCCTGGCAATTTGTGAACTTAAAACCTTTCTAGTTTTATCTGATTATCTGTATTCTCTGCAGTTTGTCCGCACCAACTCAGTTGTAAAGTTATTAGTAGCATTAGGGTTTTAGGTTTATTGTTAGGACACAAATGCAAGTGATTCTAAAAAAATATATTTTAGTTCCCTTTTAAAATTCAGAATATTATACAATCTTAGTGTCAGGAGTATTAAGGTATGTTTCTCTTTGGCTGGTTATTATTTATTTTTTATTTGCACAATCACCTACTATATCCAGCAATATTTTGCAAGTTGTTTCTCTGAAGGTACAGTATAACTTAACTACTGTATCTATGTCACAGCAAAACAGGATTGTTGTATAACAAGGGTATAGATTTATAATAGTAACAGGCTGACACTATTCACAGACATTAAGTAACAGTAAACTGCTAATTTATACATTACAAGTTATAGAAAAACATATATTCTAAAAACTGAAAAGAAAACAATCAATTAAACATTGGAATTGTAACACATTAAAGATCAATTTAGGCATTTAAACAAAAATATAACACTAGATGTTTAACAGTGAGAGATTGCTGGTGGACTGGCTATAAGTACGTTTTAATTTAATAATTGAAATTATTAACCTTACACCTTTTTTACATATACACAAAAATAATTATTCTTAATTACAAAAGAATGCACTTATCATAGTCAGATTCTAATACTCTTTTTTAATGAAGGATATAGACACCGGCACCTGGATTATGGGGATTGTATTCCGTCATGTTCAGCAATATTTATTTAATAAAATGGCTAATATCACTGATTAATTTTGCATACAGTATATGTTTATATGTGTAAAGCCAATATTCAAACACTGATCATTTCTTTTTAAATGAACCCAATAATTCGTTACATTCTATACAAAACTGGATTTTGAACTCACACATACGTCCCGTTGGGTATTTAAATGTTCTACCCTGCAAATACTAATTTAGCATATTGCTGATAGCATATAGCTGCTAACATAACATGCCATGTAGACATAGTAGCTGTTTCCAAAGTGATTTTATAATATGCATACTTGATTTTCAATTGGGAGAGACAGATTCCATCACTAAGTGACAGTATTTGCCAAAAGGCAAGTTTGAAAGCTAAAGAGACTACACTGCTTCATTTTGGCAGTGTTTCTTTATATCGATGTTTTGAAACAAGCAATTTGTGTAAAATGAATATGTTGTTAGTTTAAACATTGAGGCAGGCTACCATTGTTTCTCACTGGACTGTACATGATATAGAATTGGGTAGGATATTCCAGGAATGAAGCATATTGCTGAAGACATTAGTATGGGTAAAAAGAGAATATGATTTTTTTCTTTTAGTAATATTCATAATACAGTAAACTAAGAAATGATGCACTGCCCGAATATTTACGGACAAATTATTATGTTTTCATTTTTTTCCAGTTGAATAGGGATGCAATGATTTACAGCTTTACGTCTGAGATGGAAAACAAATGTCAGTTTTGCGCACCAACTCAGTGTAAGTGTAAGTGAAAAGTGTAATGATTCTTGTTTAAAGATGAAGAAGTTTTTTCCCAGTTTGTAATTCACAAAATTCAATTTAGGCCACAGTCACCTTTTAAAAGAAATTCTGTAGGGGCTCATATTAAATATTTTAAGAAAATAAACAAATGAACAATAAATTTTCCGAAAATACGAAGTGCAAGAAAAATATACACTGGACAATTTAAAAATCAAGTCATACAAAAACTATTTAGTCTGTATTTTACATTGAATACTGAACTGCATAGAAAGATGAGCCAAATGTTTTGCACTTTTAATCAATGTAATAATAAACTTAGCAAATGGAAAGCATTTTTTAACATGGACAAACTTTATTTCCCTGAGTAATTAAGAATAAATTGATCCATTGGCAAACACATTTTGTATGTTTGTCAATTGGTTAACATTTTTTCTATATGCATTAAAAACATCTAAAAAGTGAACAAAGAAACACAAAAAGTAATGGTTGTAACATATGTTGCCATTACTGATGATTGTTTTTTTTGCTTTTGTTTCCATCCTGGGTTGAAAAAAAGCAAATCAGATTAATCCATTCACAATAAGGAGACAACAACATTCTGAGTACATTAAAGCCTGTAGTTTGTCTGGTTTGTTTTATTCCAGGCTGAACACATAAAATGACTGAAGGACAAGGGAATTATCAGTGGTCCCAGTGAATGATTTTAAGACTTAATAGTTAATTCATTTTCTCTTGTGTCTTTCTCCCCTTTCCAGCTGGGTAATAACTGGTGTAAAAGGCCAGGTACAAAACAGTAAAGGAAATAAATACTTACAATAGTTGCTTTGTGCTGTTTCCTAGTCAACAGGGTTTAGCAGACTCATCTGATACTGTGTCCTTAGCCTTCTGATTTTTTATGGAAAAAGACAAGGAAAAATATAGGCTGAAAGGCCCAGATTTAAACTGTCAATTTAACTGATGGCACAAATTATCCTTTTGTGAGCCACTGCTTTCATTGAATTCACATGCTCTTATCTTTTTGTTGTGAATGTCTTCTGTGTTATTAACATTAGCAGATTGTCAGACTGACATAGTGCATATTGGGTCTGTCTCTGCAGGGGTACACTCATGGGGGTGTGTGTGCCTACTCAGGTCTGCATGTGCATTTGTATGTGACTTCAGCACTCTTTATATTCTAGCATTTATTTTCTTATTTTAATGAAAGGGACAATATTGTCCATTAATTTTGACATCTTATTCAAGGCACACAAAACGTTTAAGCAGAGCAGTAATTGTTTTCTGAAGTCCTTCATTGTGTTCATGTCTGTCAGCTAAGTGCATCTGGACATTGGTTTTCAGACACAGCCAGTCATCAATCTACATTTTTTATCATGGTGTAACTCATTTTTAAAATCAGATATCACATCTTCTTTCATGCTCTGATAAAAATGTACAAGTACTCAGAATATTCAGTTTCCAAATGTAATTGAAAAAAGTACACTGTGTGAAGGTACTAAACAACTTAAGAGTTATATCTTTAAAGGGTGTGTGCATTGAAATTAATTGAAAGCTTGTTTGTGAAAACAGACCTGTTTATAACATTAACAGCAACAAAAAAATAAATGTTTTGTCAAAACGTTTTTAGTAACTATGTAAACCTTTCTTTAAAGAAATAATTTGCAAAGTCAAGGTAATTGAAATGCTACAACATTCTATCAGATTGGCTTACAATTTTAGAGACAGCATGAAATTGTGTATCTAGTAATGAGCACTGCTTTACTGTATGTCTTTCTCAGTGTTCTTTAAAATACTATTCATAATAAATACATTTGGTATCATTTACCCAATCTGGACCACTAATCTGTAATGTAATTTTGTTCAAATAGGCCTTTTTGGAAAAAAACAGATGCAAAATATAAACTCTGTGACATTACCAGATTAACTCATTTTTTTCAATGTGCTCAGCTCTCAAATTATGTGGCAGCCTTTATATTCTGTAAATAATAACAGAAAAAAAAATAAATTTTTCACATGAACAGAACTACTATAGATTTTCTTTGGAAGAATTGGGGATGAAAATTCATAGGAAGAAAGAAAAAGCACAGGAAATATGAAAATGATTACTTCAAGTGTTTTTAGCAAAGACATTTTGAATATTTCCTTGATACATATAATAATATTGTCACTATAGTGCAATCTAAGGAATCTAACGTTAATTAACCAAACAGTTTTTGAATGTGAGCAGATTGTGGCACAGGCTGCCGATTGAGAAGGTAACTAAGAGGTAATCAAGTGGTCATCTTTATTTACTCCAAAACCTCCATATCACCATATTGCATTTGACACTAGAATGATAACAGGTTTGAGCTAGTCAGCAAAACAGGCTTTATGTACAACATGTTGTAACAGGAGCCAGAGCAGGTGATGACATGGTGTGAGTATAAAAGAATTGCCATAGCTTTTGAGGTTTAGCTCAGATCAGAAACAGGTTTCAGTCTTGAAGTTTCAGTTGGTGCACCAATACTCAAGATAGAAGCAAAATTAAAAAAACAAAACAAAATGGCTGAAGACAGTTGTCTTGTATGCACAGGAAGCTCACTTTACCATATTATAATTGCTTTGTCACTACAATATAGTGGGAAATACTGACACAATAAGCTAAACAGTTTTTGAAGAGGGGCAGTTTTCAGTACAATACAGTATATATTTCACCACAAAGTTATTGACTCAACATGGATTTAGGAAATTGGTGTGCAAATTGATAGCCGATTTTGATATTGATTATCTGTACAGCACTAAGTTCAAATTGAATCGGTACAGTAGTTCCCAAGACAGAGGCTTTGAATTTACTATGCTACTAGAATTGGATTTACTAAGTCTGGGTGTAATCTCCCAGTTTTATTTTCAAAACTTTCTATTGAAATTCTATTGAATGAGAACAAAATGTGGGTGAAAAATAATCACATTAACCTGGGAGGTCTAAATATGAAAATGGTTTGAAATCTGCCAAGCTTCATTTAATTTTTTACAGTACTTCCCGGGAATCATGAAATAATGGTCAGTTGGCTATCTTAGCTCTTGCAGGTATCACATTTAACTGTTTTAATTGTATCATAACAGGAAAGATATAAACCAAGCTGATAGTTAATTGACCAAACTATTTTTGAGTAGCAGCAATTTACAGTTTTGGTTGTATAAACACATGATAATGGACAATGATGGCCTATTGTGGACAAACAATATTTTCACAGCAACCTCTCAGGTACTGTACCATTGGCTGTTCATAGAATCATAAACCCTGAAGTCTACATCAAGCTATACATTCCTTCTCAGGAATTTGAAAGTGTATTTCACCCTTATAGGCTTGGCTTTACTGTGTCCTGCTACATAGATCAAGATCTTGATTGAGTTGTGTTTTGTGCTACATACTTGCCTCATCTGTCCGACTGCACTTGATACTGTACATATAGAGTTGACCAGTTACCTGGTCCTCAGTTAGAGACAGTGTGGACTTTGTTTGGAAGCCTTTATATTGTTCTGTTCTTTCTGTTTGCATATCTCTGAAAATTAAACTGCCAATCGCATTATTGTTTTTTAGATTAAACATGTTCTCAAAGTATTGTCATTAACTTCACGTAATCACCAGAAACTGAAAAACTCAAAAGAACTCTATATAAACAAATAATACAGATTCTCTGAAACACACAATTACAAAAGTCTCTATTTTCTACAAAACGACTCAGTACTAAATCTATAAATATGACCATAACAGAAAACTAAATCTGAAACATCACAATAAGTTGAAACTAATTGGAATTGTATTTGTTAGCCCCCAAGTCATTTAGTATTTTTCCCTCAAGGTCTGTGTCCTCAATGTTTAAATATAGCAAAGACATTTTGACAAAACACTTTATTGTAGTGTCTAAGGAAATATGTTGCAATCAGCATTCCTCTGTCATTACACTAATAGTCAGAGTGAGCAATGTGATATTTAATTCAATTGCAGTCTGTCCTACTGAAATGCTAAAAAAAGAAATCATTCCAAATTTTCCATTCTGTCATTTTTGGAATTCGTTTATTGCTGTGAAATCACAAAATGCATTCATGTTACAATTGAATTGCTTCAAAAATGGCAATTTGGAATTGATCAATCTTTAAGCATGTTAGCTTAAGATTGTGCTAATGGTGATCTTTGAATTTAAAATTCAAAATACATGAGCATGCAATTGACAATACACTGCACATCTGTTAATTTGACACTCTTAAATTGTTGTTTCACTGACGAAATATAAGGGTAAGTGTTCTTGAGAAAACAAAGAAGAAATCAGTATTTGAGGATGGAATACTGTGACTAAGGTTGCATTTTATCAAAAGTTTGGACATATAAGGGAAAGACCCCTTTTTCATCAATAAAATTCCACAGGAAGCCTTTAAGTTTTTTTTAACTTAATGATATATTTGTAGGTTATGTTTTTGAAGCCTGTGTGTAACATTCTATACTTGTTTCCATTAAAAGTCCCCTCTTAGATGTTTGCCTCATCTTGAGTAGAGTCTATTTTTTAGAGTTTATTTGCATTTGCAATGGCATTTGTTAACATGACTAGTTAACTAACTATATCAGAATCTGCAGTAAATCACTGATAAAGATCACAAAAAGCAGTGGTCCTAAAACAGATATTTGTGATTCTTAGCTAATTTCTTCATACCTATTGTTATATTCACCCATTATGTGCTTTCTGTCTATTTTACCCTTTAACTAGTTCTATGTCCAAACACTAATTACCTTGAATACCTGCCATCTGTATGTTGAGAATTCATGAAGCTCCTTCTCAATATCTTAATATAACATGTTAAGTTTTCTTGCCAGTTACTGTTATTGCTTGTTCAATTGTTTTTTTTTAGGTTATGGTGTTATTGTGAAACAGATTTCTATTATTTTTATCACCATAGACTTTGGATTTTTTAACATAGCTTTTGCTTAGCTTTATTTGTTTATGATTGGATATTGGCTTGTACAGTAGCAGAAAATACTGTAAGTGCCACAAACCACCACACAGTGAATCTTTTACTTCTTTTCTCACTGCAAACCCATGGTGTTAACAAGACAGCTCAAATGGAAGGAGTGCAGATGTATCTGACATTGATAACACCGCAAAGTCACAGATGCCTGGCAATCAGCAAAGGTCTCTTTTGTGTTTCAAGCTGAGGAAGCCCTGATGGACCATAACCCTTCCTCAGTATGGTGATACTCAAGCTTTGTACATTTCTTCATGATTCCTGATCACAAAGGACCAGATTCATACCAGCAGTCTCTAGGTTACAGAGCTTAATCTGCATTTGGACCCAAACAGAAACCCTTAATACATCAGACACTCAGGAGATCAGTACTATATTTTTTTCTTAGGCCTTTGTTATTTTTAACCTTCCTTATATGCCTGAAATGCATTTTAGCTACAACCATAACAGTCTAGAGATAGATGGATTCTGCTGTTGTTGTATTACATCACTTTCATGCATGTACATAAAGTCCATGAAAATGATACAGTGACTATAGGGACAAACCAAACGGAAAGCATTATGGTTAGCTGGATGTCTTTGATATATGGAAAACAAGGCATTAAGGAAGGAAAACAGCAAAGGTTGTCATCTACGATTTACTGCTCACTAAATTTTATTACCTTATACCAATATTAAACTATAGTTCTGGGTAGGTTTGAATAGCTATGTTAATGTAATGAGAACAGCTGCTTCTTTTCATCTTTAATGCATTTCAATATACTGTTCTCCCTTTTGTAGATCACCTTGTAATTTAGCATTTCCTTTACATTACTTCCAGATTACTAAGCATTGTAATTTGAAAGCAACGGAAAAAAAAAAACAATGACATAGACAAAGAACCATCCCATGAAGGGCATGGAAACTATAACTCTGAATTAATATGCTGTATTACATTACCACAGAGACAGAATCAATCTCATTGTTTCTGGTAACACTATTCAAACCTGAAGGGGGAAAACATATTGGGATGGTTTTATAATGCATTAATTTTAATCAATTATAAAAATCATTACATTACAGAAACTAAGTCATTATATAATGCTGTTTAGAATATGTGACGCTATAGAACTAATGCATTTCTTCTACCAGCTCATTTCAGGTTAGTAATTTCTTAGCATGTTAGCATGCTGGCATCAGCCTTTATTATTAATAAAGAAACAAGGATAAAACCTCTTTTGCTCATTTTGTGTGTAATTAAATAACATCATTGCAACTGGGGAGGGGCAAATGAGTTTCATTTAACATTTTCACTGCTCAGCTTGATTGCCTTACTCAGAAGTTTTGGACGAATGGATATTGTTTTGCTATATTTACATACAGTAGCTGTCTGTCCTTGTGCTAAGAGGCAAGCAAACATGGAGGAAGACACAATAAGATCAAAAGGAATCCTAATAACTTCCTAGCAAAAATCAAAGAAATTTTGGAATTTTCTAGGTCTAAAATAAGTAGGCCTCTGAAACTCACTGATTGTGGATTTCCAATATCTGTTAAATTGATAAGAATCCAAATGCATAATTTGGCACAATTTGTTTACACACGTTTGCACAAAAATAGGGGTAAACATTCCTGTTATGTTCAAATTGTGCAATATACTGGTGAAACTGAATTTAGAATATTGTATACAATTCTGGTGACCTTGTTACCAAAATATATCACTGCATAAATATCTTTCATTAACACAGACAGTTAAAAGCAAAACATCTTAATCTTAATCTAAACATCCAACTCTTAAAGCTAAAACACATTCAGAATGCTTCAGCTAAATTTCTCATTGTTCTAAATGGCAGGACCATATCACTTCCCTTCTGTAACGATCAGTTCTTTCCGGACCCTATGCGGACGACACAATCCGACGGAGTGGGGAAACACTAGGGAAACGTCATGCAGGAAAACGGGGCTGAAGACAGGGGGGCGTGTCCAAGGTGCGCTGGTGCACGGGGGAGGTGTGGCCGAGGCAAACAATCCAAAAGAGTAGTCCTTAGGGAATATCAAAAAACACACGAGAAAGTCCAAAACCAGGAGATCCATCAGAACAAGGAATTAAAAACAAGAAGACCGGGTCGGAACCGGCAGACAAGGAACAGGAACAGGAACAGGAACAGGGGTTAAAACCTTAACGGGACCAGGCGCTCCCAGGTCCCGGACTCGCACGATATGGAAATCAGATGCAGAGCCCGGATGAGCGTCAGCGCCTGGCTTTTAAGGTGGGCTGGGAATAGGAAACAGGTGCACAGAATAAAGTCTCAAGTGAAAGGGCTGGAGCACCCTTAAGGAGGGGGGACTATAATCGTGACACCTTCTTTTTCTCCTTATTATTGACATCCAATCTACATTCAGATAGAATTTGAAAACTTTACCCATAATGTATAAATACCTTTAAAAATAACCTCATTCTAATTGGGTGGAGATTTTGGTCCCTTAAGCTGTTTCTCATTTTCTCAGGACCGCTTTACTTGCTGTCGCATCAAACTACACATAAATTATTTGGGAAATATGCTTAAATTGTATACAGTTCTGAAATCTGGGACTCACTGTCCACTGACATCAGGAATGACACCAGACTACGTTTCAATAGATTTTTATTTATAATGTATTTTTTAAACAAGTTTCAATTAATATTCTTTATGTACCGCTGTGTTGTTGTATTTGTTTTGGAACAATCATGTCTTAGGTGAAATGTCATGTTGTTATCAAATATTTTCTTTGCACTGCTCATTTTAACCTTGTTGGTTTGTCCTTATAACTTTAATAACACTCTAGAAAATGTGGTCATCTATTTTTTCCATCTGCCACTCTTACACAGTTTTATCCTGTTGCCTTTCCAAACTTTGTTTTTGCATTATTTCACCTTGAATTTGTCTCTTATTTTTCTCTGTTTCTTTCCAGAAACCTTCCCTTGTCCCTTTTTTTACATGTTAGGAGTGTTCCTTGAAGACCTTTTATGTTTTGTTTCCCTCAGCAAGGTGAAGGTGGTTCAAAGAGGCCCACTTTCAGTTTTGTAAATCCCAAAGCAATATGAAAGTTCTTTGTGGTAAGACTGATGGCACACATTACAGACTAAAAGAGTTCATGTTGCTCCAGTCACACTGTGGGAGTAATTAATAGAGCGCAAATGATGCTTAGAAGCCGTTGCATAGATTCTGAGGGAAAGTAAAACAACATTTTATGTGGTGTTGTTTTAATGATGTTAAATGAATCCTCTTACATGCTGAAGTATTTACAGTTAAATGTTAAGCAGCTTCAGGTGACAGGGTCTGGTTGTTATGGCAAAAGCAAGCACATACTGTATGGAAGCAAGGCAATTAAATTTGAGTAGTCAATAGCAACAAGTCTAGTCTGGGAATCTAAACTGAGAAATAACACAAGACCTTGTGATTACTAAAGTAACAACACTTTCAAATCGATATCATATGGGAGGGTCTTTGTTTTTCTCAACATTACAAATCCTCAGAATCTTATCTACTTTTATTTCTATAAGGCTACAGTATTGAAACAAATCATATCTAGCTTAGAGTCTTGCCTATACTTTAGGTTGGTATGCTACAGCGTAAGTTAAATTATTTTGCCCACAAACCACAGAGCTCAACTGCAGATTGTTGTTTTTTTTTTGGTGGGCATCAGAACTCCCCACATTTTTCCTACTCACATTTCCCATCCTTTACTGCAGGGTTTAAGTACCCCAGCTTAACCTTGATTGTACCTGTACACACCTGGGCTCAATTACTTCACTGGTGGCAGCCATTTTGGCTCAGTGACTACCTTTAGCCCACATAAGAGCTAAAATGGTGAACTCCTGTGGAAACCTCAGAGAGAAACCTCGTCTAAATCTTTCATTCATGGATGTATGATGTTTCATAGTCTCTAAAACACTTCACTTCATCATTTACAGTTCTTTTGTTATCTCAAAATTAACCTTAATATTTTTTTTTTCATTTCATTCATTTTCCCTCATAATGGGATGATGCAAGTTGTTTTGTAAACCTCCCTTCTTTTTTAATATAAATGAATGTATGTTTATGTTTATGATGCTTACCTTTGCTGATGCCCTTCTCATTCAGACAAACTGCATCATGTCTGTAGTGTAGCTTTTATCACTGAGAGATTTCCAATGGCTAAGGAAGCTGAAGAAATCTTCAGCACACCATGTTCTCAGAGATATGTATAGGAAGGTTAATATTTAGTTTTGTTCATCTTTGCATATAGTGTAGATAATAATCCTGAGAAGACCAATGATTTGATCCTACTTGAAACTGGTGTTGAATGCAATTGCAAAGATGTATTGAGTCTAAAGAGAAACCAGAATCATGTACATGTAAGGCCACAGTGCAGTCTCTTTACTGTGTTTGTGCCTGAAACCTGAATAGAATTACTGTAAGTGATCACAAGTGTTTAAGTGGTTCAGTAGCTTGGTCTCCACTTTATGTGCTATAATTTTATTAGGATATAAATATTTTTTATGATAGGGGAAATTGCTGTAGTTTACAAGATGCCAGAATGAAACTATTGGGTGATGAATGATTAATCAAAGAACACACAAAAATAAATAAGATCTTTCTTATCTGAGGCTATAAGCTTTGCAGGAAATTGGTCTAAATAGAAATATGTAAGTCTGGTTTGGTGCAGTAAATCAAACATTTTAATTGGTAGGAACTAGATTGCATTTTTGAAACACATTGTAGGAGGTTGAACTATGATAGCATGAGTATTCATTCTTGAACCAGAAGTGGTTGTGTTGATCTGATCTGGGTATGATTACCATTTAAAAATGTGATAGAGCAACACACAACATCCCTTTAACCTTGCATATTGCCTGTTCTCTTTCCCAGATCAAAATGGCAAAATGGCAAAATGACAAAACTCTGCTACAGTATGT
The DNA here is from genome assembly GCF_059453375.1 of Lepisosteus platostomus. Lineage (NCBI taxonomy): Eukaryota > Metazoa > Chordata > Actinopteri > Semionotiformes > Lepisosteidae > Lepisosteus > Lepisosteus platostomus. The sequence continues at coordinate 48,153,722 of NC_142618.1, read as the reverse complement.
ATGCAACTAGAAGAAATCCTTTTCACTTCACATTGCAGCCACTGAGTGTTAGTGTAATCAATCCCTCAGGTGATAAAACGGCATTTAAAGGTGAGGCTGATGACTAATTCTGAAGCCTGTATAACTTGCATTTCAATTCTGCCAGTTCTTACCCACCTCTTGATTTCCGAAAGCACTGTATGTTCTGACTGTTTAAAATTTGACAAAAAATAAAATTCCTATTATTTTACATATAAAAGCTAAAGACTTGTTCCTGAGGTCTAGAATTTATACTATTACACAATTACTATTACTCACTGTGACTACCTCATAAATACCTCATTGTGATTATTAGATCATTTAACTGTGCAATTAAGGTATTGCAAATGCCTCTCTCACCCTTTTTACACCTTTCTATCACTTCAAGTCTTAGAAAATACTAGAAATACTTTCCTTATTTTTCTTAGCTTTTTTAACTCTTGAAGCACCGTTAACGTGATCTTCTGACATTATGTCATAAATAAGATTTATATTCAGTGATAAAAATTACTAACAAGGTAGGATCACAAGAGACACACTTTTGTTGTATGTGTATATACAGTAAGTATTTAAAACGTACTTAATTGTAGCAAATGATGTATAGAAATGGAGCATTCATAGAGAACAGCAAGTAGTGCTGTACTGTATATAGTTTTGATGGGTACATTTTGTTAAACTGGCTTGCTATACCAGAAAATAATAAAGACATCGCTCCTAAAAGTCAGAGGGCATTGAGTGTTAATATTAAATAATTTTTTATTCTCCTTCACAGCTTAGTATTAGGTTAGTGTTTACACACTGCATGGCACAAAAGATGGAAGGTCAGATGAACCACAGAGACAGTCATCATTCCATCAGCTTGTAACCTTCTAAAATTGTTTTTGCTATTTTTGCTGTAGTCAATTCAGAAACTCCAGAAGTATGAAATGTCCACTCCCATATTTTATAAAAATGCTTCAGATACCTTTAAGAATGCATACATAAATGTCTGTTAGAAACATTGTAAGAATTAAAAAGTTAATGAGCCTCAAGAATGGCACCCTTCAATCAGTGAAACAATCTGCAACTTTATTCAGTAGTAATCACCAACTTCACACTCCCTCTGCATTTCAATTTAGTTCAGTGTTCTCCTCTTTGAATTCCCAGATTTATTCATGCCCTGTAAATAATGTTTCTAATAATCTCAATTCCAAAGAAAAACATTGTTTTAATTTCCCTGGGGTATGAGTATGCATATTTTAAAGTCATGCATCTAAGTTTTTAAACATCAAATCCCTTGATGGTACACAGTGGTTTCTTTTTGGTGTAGTTTTTAAAACATTTTTTTTAGTAAACTGGACATATTCATATCTGTCTGCCTTGGGGACTGACATTTCAATTAGTGCTCAATGAATCGTGTGCTAATGAAGGCCTGTCACGAAGCTGCCAGCTGCATCAATTGAAATCTAAAGATAGTGCATTAAAACTCACAAAACTAGTCTTATACCAGTTTGCTTTAAGGGAAAAAACTTGTTTTTTTTTGGGTGCAAGACAACCCCATCATTTACAACACATGCTGCTTGTCAGGGCCCAGATTAGCTCTCATATGGCTGATTCCTGTACTCCTTGATGTCAATGGAGATCATTACATCCTGGCAAGCTTGTGCTGTATTCTGAGAACTATCCTTCTTTTTTAATAGCGCTGTCTCAGTTTGGAAATTAGAGCTCAAACCATTATTACCTCTTTGAGTTATCATTATGAGTAGCATGGATTCTCTGACTAACTAAAGTTGCACTTTGTTAAAGTGTTACGCTACCTTGATTTTCATCTGAACAATGGGGAAAAATATTAAAAAACTGTCACTGTGCAACACCAAAACAGAAAAGCTCTGCAGACTAAATAAACATTTTAAATTTAAATAAACAAATAAATCTGTGTGAGTGGCTTAACTGGACCAGCTTTAATGGCATCATTATTAATGGTTTTAGTTAAATTTGTAAATTGTTATATTTATTAATTTTGTCTTATGGTCAAGTTGCTTAAGGCCATAATTGTAATAAGTGATACAAAATTTATACTATATATTGTATACTGCATATTCAGCCATAGTTTATGAATACAACTATTAAATTAAATGAAAAAGATAATATAAAATCTAATGAATACTACATTTTCAGAACAAGCTGAAAGTACCAAAAATCAAATATTCACATTTTTAAAGAAAGTTTTAAAGAGTATTTACCTCCAGTAAATTAATAACACGTATTGAATTTAAAAGTGAAAACAGTACTTTCACTTCTGCTCATGCTACTTATGTAATGGTAAGTGTATAGTTTACCATAACTATACCATAACATCACAATAAGCTGTTGTGGCAAGAAATATACACCTGTAAATTTTTAAAAGAGTGATGTAGGTGCATATATCCAAAACAATCACTACAAAATAGAGCTTCTATCTTTCTGATCCGTTCCTTTACAAATTAAATGGAGGAAATTAATTTTCTCTGTGAAATCCTACTGTACCTATTAGGGTACTGTTTCAATTGTATTGTTAAAAGAAAGTTTTCCTTAAAGTGAAGGATTTACAACAATATTGTTATGCTTTTTAAAGTACTGGTAGACAAACCTGGTAGAGATACTCTATGTAGAGGTACAGTACCTGACTTGAAAGCACTGTAATGACTTTTGAGTGCTTTTATGGGGTACATTTAAAAATATTTCAGTTATAGCCAAAACATACAGAGTAAGCTCATTTTATTAATTTTGATTTTTTTTCAAATATTTCAGATTAACAAAAAATACAAAGTACAGACAGTTAAATCAAATAAAATGCTTGAAATGCCATTGAAAATGTAAAATGTTTTTTTTCAAAAAGTGGTTGTAAATCCTTTATAAAGTATGCTTTTATACACATATGAGAACTTTACATTACAAAAATGATCCAAGTTTCATGCAGTTAAGTTCTTCCAATTAAAACAGGATAACACAATATATTGATTAGACTTCCATACAAATGTTTCAGAAAAATGTTTTATTGCTATGTTATATGTTAAGGTTGCAAGAATTAGAAGTACAATTACTCCATTTAACTTTGTCTTCACAAATGTTTAGATAACAAGGACAAATAGACTTGCTTTTGACCCCAAGGCTGTCATTTATAAGCACAAGATTAAGGTGCTTACAGCAAAATAATGTCTACCTTACTGAGTGAAAAAATGTGCCTTCAATGGACCCCTCTGGGGTCTGCAGATTGAAGAGTGTTAGTAACAGTTACAATGAAAACAGCCTAAAGCTTTTTCTGCTACACAATCAGACAAGCCATTGTTTAGGACACATTAGGACCATTTTAATTGGTCGTTGGGGAAGCTGTGATGGGAACAGGTTTTACAGTTCTGCTTCATGAAACAGTGACACCCACTTCTCTGAGTCAGACCATTATCCTGTCTTCACTAAACATCATATCACCTCCAAGTCACATAGACAAGTTTGATTTCTTTACACAGGAGAAGGTTCCAAGTTTAATTATTTGAAAGCTTTTGATCAAGTAAAATCAGATTAATTCAAATACTGTATATCCATACAAATGTGGTCTGTCCAAATTTAAAATAAATAAGTAGAATGAAAACTTTACCTATTTCATACTGGAGAAATTCTCCTCAGCTACACTATAATGGAAGAAAACATGAGATAAGAAACAAATAATTAATATTAATTCACTAGTTCACTTAAGACTCATCTGTATTATTGGAGTCTTAAGATTTTATTGCTCACAAAACCCTAAATAAATAACATCAATCATTTGGGTTGCACAGAGGCATAGCAGTTAGCACTTCTGCCGCACAGCTCCTACTGTAGGTGTGATTCTGGTCTGAGAATTTGTTTCTGCATGGTGTTTGCGAGTCTTCATGACAGTACGTTGTTTTTTTCCATATGCTCCCACAGTCCAAAGCCCATGACGTTTAGGTTAATTGGTATCTCTAAATTGTAGGCATAGAGGTTAATTTCTCACTGAAAAGTAGAAAGAAACAAATAACTCTTCTTCAAGTTGACAGAAAGCTCAGCAGTTGTTTTTCTTTTCTTTCTACTTTTCAGCATGTACAGTAATCAATCTCTGCTTGTTCCTTTGCAGCTTCCCATTTGAACATTTCTAAACTGTCCCCCACACGTGAATGTGAGTGCATGTTTGCCTTGTTACAGGCTGTCCCATCCAGACTGTCACAGTAAACCAGTTTAAGGTCTGGTTTACTCTAACAATGTGTTAGACTTTGTGGTTATTAAAAATGGATGGATAATAAATAAAAGTTATTAATTGAAGTTCAAGAGAGATAACAACAACATGTTAATCTCACACAGCTGTGCTTAATCACAATCAGTAAGGAAATTAGCTAAATATATCAAACACAGACATCTCTCTTTGCATTCATCTCAAGCACTCCTCCTCCACCTTGCAGCTACTGTACCTCTTGGTTAACGTATCTCTGAGGTTCAAGCCTCCTTATCCTATGGCTAGGAGCCTATGCATTAATCAAGCAGGTTAAGCCACATCCATTGCAGCAAAAAAAACAAACATTCACAAGTATCTAATTCTTGGACATTGTTGTCCCTCTTGAAATTATGTTTACATATTATAGATTTTGTAGAGAATGTATTTTATTTTTTTAATGTAAAGCTAATATAACTACCTGAAATATTAGTTTATAGTACATATGTTAAAGGCTCTTCATTGCATTCTGTCAAGACTCCAAAAGGTTTGGGCATTTAATAAGTACAACTGAAGACAAGACTTCACTCATACTGGCGATAGTGTGGGACTTTCTATAAAAATGAAATTGGAGATTAAATGCATATAGTTTTAAGTACAAATGGAGAACTGTATCAGATGTAAAACACCAAAGGAAAAAGCAGAGGTTAATTCTACCCTATAAAAAGAAAAAAAATATTTTGGCTGTGAAGCCTTCTTCATACCTGATGTTTTCAGCAAAATTAGAAGCAGTCATTGCAAGACTTTAAATCCATCCATTTTTTAACTGCTTCTTCCCATTCATGGTTGTGGGAGAACCAGAGCTTATCCCAGCAGCAATAAGTTGGGGTGCAATCCTGGATGGGATGCCAGTCCATCGTAGGACACACACATACAGTAAACACAGGCATGCACACACTCACACCAGGGTAAATTTTCCAAAATGTCAATTATCCTAGGAGTTTTTGGGAGAAAACCCATGAAAACACAGGCAAAACATACAGTACAAACGTCATGCAGACAGTACTCCCAATCCAGAATTGAAGTCTATCCCCATGTGGCTCTTATCACTGTGATTTCCAGTTTAAGAGAAACCATATTGTCATTATGCTTTTATACTTTAAAAAACACAATATTCATTCTGAGAAATCAACAGTGATGCAACATTTCTAACAGAAAATTATTTTATCGAAAACTGACCAAGCATGCCCAGGAATCCGACCATATGTGTGCAATAAGCTTCTGAGCTTTGACATAAATATCAGGACAAAAAACAATAACTCATTCTGTAACATTCCACCTTTCCTTATGAAGAACTTATTAAGAACTTCTGTACATTGTAATTTTAAACTAGAGGTTTCGGCATGCTCATTCTTACAGGGACTGAACTTCAACAGGAGCTATGCTTTAGTATCTTGTGGCAAATATATATATTTAATTACACCGTCATACTGTATAACTGTTCAATATTCACTGAGACATCTTCAATGTACAGTATTCTTGTTAAGCTTTTAGTTTTGATTGTACTGGGCAAGAATCAAAGAGATGAAGCCTTGTAAAGAAGCTGCATTTTACATTGTGCTTTTGTAGGATACCATAAGAACATAAAACCCCTACATATATAAGTAAAAGCAGGAAATCCCTTTAGTTATTTTTATATTAATACTAAAAATCATCTTCAGTAATAAGCTAAGCAGGCCTTTACAGACAAGCAGACATTTTCATTGAGACTTGTTTTTCAAAAGCCAATGCATTCTTTTCTACAATAAGATCTAAGGAGAAGCTTAGTTCATATTAAATTCATATTTAATTAAAAACTTAAAAATGTAAAAAAATAAAAAAACTTTCCTAAATTAAGATTACTAAGGCTAAGTGACATCTCCTAAAGATTGTTTACATGATTTCTTGAAAAGGCCTGCTTGAAACAGGTGCCAAAACAACACAACCAAATTGCTACACAATATTTCACCACACACATAAGAACAAACAAGGGGAGGCAATACAGCCCATCTAGATTGTTATTTCTTCATTAGACAATAACCTGTTCCAAGGTTTTTACTAGAAATATTAATACCCACACGTCTGTACTGCTTAGATTTACTCACACATTTATCTTCTTTCAATTAACCTTGTTTGTTAAAAGCATGTATTTTAATCCTTGCATTTAAACAATAGGCAAATGAGTACAGTATATTCAATCCTCAGTTGAAATGAACAACTTACCTTGGCGCCTTTGCAATTCGTTAAAAGGCAAGTGGCCCATTATCACTACTGCAAAAAGCATACTTTATTTTCAGTACAGCAATCTTCATATAAGTTCTCAGACTGAGGGGTAATCACCAGTGCTAGGCAATGAAGCTAGAAATGTGCTGTGAGAAAACTGACTATTTTCTTCCACAATGCTAATGCATAGCTCTCCCCCAACCACCCCAAACTCTTTTCTTTTTTTTCTTGAACTCCAAGGAGGCAAATCAAACACAGGCACTTTTGTCCAGGAGCACATCACAATCCTGCTGGACATTCACAGCCTTCATTATAATGCAGACAGTCGAGGCATGGAAGTACAAATGGATTTTTTTTCCTTCAAGAACAATAAAGTACTTATTAGGAATATAGCTGGTGTGGCAAAGATGGCAATCTGTCTTTTGCAAAAGTATTTTGTAAGTAAAAGGGCACAGTTTCTGTTTTGACATTGGTCATATGGGACAAACGAGCTGCTTCTTAAGTTACATGAAAATTATGCGTCATCCGTGACCTACAGATTTGACTTTATCAAATTAATTTTAACAGGAAATACTGTACATTCAAACAACAGAGAACTCCATGACAGATGTGCATGTTTATGACTTTAGTAGGAGAATTATTATCCTTTAACATAATTGTTTTCATAATAATTGCGACTTGTTTTTACATGTAAAATCTACGTATGAGTTAAATATGAAAGAAATTACATTTTGTGATTACACCGGTTTTGTTCAAATGAAGCACTGTGTCATCATCATGAAGCTCTATGTACTTTAAGTATGACAATGCACAGTACTACTAGAAAGAGTCTCTATAGCATGCTAAAGCCACAAATTAGTGAGGTGTACCCCAAGGTGTTGATGGTATAGTACTTCATGAGCTGCTCATTCAAATAATATTACTGTACATTATGAAATGTTGTTAAATCCACTTTCCATTTTATCTTAGTATGAATAAACACCTGTTTCAGTATAAAAATGTTTTTCAGAAAAATGCATTCAACAGCAGCTTTAAAATTTATTCTGTTGGCTTTAGTTTTGTGATTAATAATAATAATAATTTTAAAACATCTTTGCGATATTACATGAAATTTTCAAACTTTCTATATGATTTAAAACATCCATTGAGCAACTATTACTGTTTACCACAGTATTTATGGAAACTCTCTGGAGAATAAAATATAGATATTTTGGATATTTTGAGTATCCAAAATATTTAAACAAAATTGTACTGCTCTTTTTTAATGACCAGAAACAAAGTATAATTTTAATGAAAAAAATGAAATATGTAGTACTAAATATTAAATGATATTTAACATCTGTTTCTGTTCTGATACAGTACATTTGCTATGATAACTTGACTCAAGCCAACTGTTTAATTTGAATGTGAACAGCTGATAGCATAATAGCAGTTAGGATTTTTGGGAAGCTGCGATTGGGAGGGTTGTGTGTGTGATAATGTGTACAAGGTGCTGCTAGGAACACGTATTTGCTAAATTAAAATTGCTTTGTTTCAACTGGCAAGAGTTTTGGCATTCATCTCTCTCCTGTCACCTTTTGCTGTTGTCTCATAGGAGTGTATAAAAGGGCGCCCCACCTCATTGTCGAAACAGAAGTATGGCTAGTGTGACTCTCATGACTGTTCATCTCTGGTCAAGCACCTGTTTTCCTGTTTCTGATTCGCTATTTTCTCTTTGAGATATTTAAATATATCTACAATTAGAGCTAGAAGCTTGCTTTAGTCTTCCTAACACATGAAACATAAAATTGTTTAAACTGCAGTTTTCTTACAGTATAGTAAGAGTATTAGCATGTAAATCTTTTCATGAGAGGAATGATTTGAAAAGCTCCATTTGAATCAAAAAATTGTATGCATAGTACTGTTGGTGATATCAATTTTTTACAAGGCATTTGTTGGGTTAGTTTTAATAAGTAGATACAAGATGGATGATGATGTCCAAGACGATTGTGTACGAATTTTTTAAAAAGGTGGGAGTTTACTGTCATTGCCAATTACATAATAAGAAAAAAAATGTAAGAAAATAAACCAAACTCTTTATAAAATATTTAGTGTCTATAACTTATAGTATAAGTTTGAATACTAATAGCAATAAAGACATACATTTATTTACTGTATATTACATATAATCTTGCTGTTTCAGGAGAGCATACTCACTATGACAAAATCCTGTCAACCGCAAAATCTGATTAATAGAAGTGTTGCTCTGAAAAAGTACCATGACTTGCCAATTGTTGAGGTGCTAATTCATATTCAAGTTCTTATCCCAAAGGAAATCTACCATCGCTGAACTGAGATCTCATACATTTCACGATCAACATTTACAATAAATCTCCATCTTTTTGAAGGAAATACTTGCATGATTAAGACAAAAGAAAGTTGGACCAGGGTGTATGTCAAAAACATTTTGATTCCCCATTATTTTACTCACTTCATATTAAGGTCAGCTGAATTGAACAAGTGCAAATAAAGACATCAAAACACAAATAAAGATTGTTGTAATTCATGTGTAACTTACTACCTATGTTTGCTCCCATTATTATTAGCTTGGCCTGCTCTGAATAAGAGATTAATTGAGTGAATTACTCATCTAAGAGATTGAGTAGAGATATTACAATGTTAAGATCAAAAGTGAGAAAAATATCCTACTTTTGGGGTTTTAAATTAGCAGAACAGAATCACAACATGTCATGTCATAGTGGAATCTTTTAGGTAAAATTGAAACACTATCAAATAAAAATGTACAAAGCAATATTAAACATTATGTTAAGCCAAATTTGTCTCTTCTTGAGCCACCTCTCCAGGAGAAAGATAAATAAAGAGATAGGGCACGCTACATGCAACCTTTCTGATGGCATTGAATACTGAACTGTGTGATGCAAAAATAAAAAAGACAAGAAGAGTACGTCCTGTCAGGGCATATCATCCACTGTGCCCATTTCTAGGGTTGATTGGCTCTGGCTCCCTTCGTGACCCTGTATTAGATAAAGCGGTTAGAAAATGGATGGCTGGACTGATGAGAAAGTTAATAGCAGTCAATGAAGAGTCAACCACCATTATAATAATAATTTTGACTAGATATACTAGATCTGCTTATAAGACATTCATATGATGTTTAAGCAGCACATTTAGTTTTATATAAGGTTAGAATTTCCACAATTTCCAGTGTGGTGGCCTTAAGACATGCTTAGATGCAATGCAAATGATGAACATGCTCTAGAAAAGGCAATTTTGTTTCCACTCCAGTAATTCTACTAAAATAAGATTTATTCAGTTACAAAGCAAAACAGTAGATTTTGTAATTTAATGAAGATTTTGATTTTTATATTAAAAGTTAGTATGATAAAAAGTCATGGTTAGGTCAAGAAATGTTTTCATTACAACAACTTTGACAATAATTAAAAGCTAGAGTAAAAGGTGAGTTTTGATGAAGTATTTAAAATTGTTGACAGACTTGAAAGATTTGATATGGGCTGGGAGATCATTCTGTTGTCTCAGAGCAACACAACAAAAAAAGGCAAATAAACGTTAGAAACTGAAAGAAGGCCGACATCTAGAGATGGCATGCAGGTGCAAAGAGAGTTAACTGGTTGAGTCAAGAGCCAAACCTTATAATCACTACAGGTTTGGCAGCAGTATTTTCAAAAAATCCAAAGGAGGTGCAAGGAACCTGCACAACATAATATATTTTCATGCATTTTCGTTTAGAATCTGATTGGCTGAGTTTTGAACATGCCTTTAAGTTGTTAAATAACATGTTTAGATGCACCAACAAGCACTGCACTACAAGAAGAAAGCCTGGAAAAGACAAAAGTACACTTTAGCCTTTTCATATCAGCTTGGTACAAAATTTAGGAAATACAAGCAATGTTGCAAAAATGAAAGAAAAAATACTTTCATAACACTACAAACATGAGCTCCAAATGCAAAAACTGTCAAAATTCCTGACCTTACATGCCAGCAGGGAGTATATGAAGATTTATTAGTTAGTAACAATCTGCAGAAATTACCATGGTAATCTAATAGTGGCATTCAGTTGGTAGTATTTTAGCATAAATCATTTACAGTATTTACCACACCCAGATAAGATACACAATTTCTCAATGCTGTAGATGCCAGAGACTGTGATTTTATTTGCTTTGACTTTAATTTGTGAAGCTATCCCAATGTATGGAGAAATCTAGCTTGTACAAGAAGGGTCAGGTTTGAATGATGATCTAAAGGCTTTGGTGAAATATTGATCTGCTGCAATCCATTGTCATGATCATCATCCGTCCTCTTAAGGGGACTCTGACCCTTTTGTGCTAAGTTCATTATCACTTTCACCTGCCCCCTTGTTCCATTCTTTATCTAAACCCGGTGCTCCGGAACCTCGGGGCTCAGAATTGGAACACGGACGTCTGGAGGCCTGTCTAGCATCAAGTCGCCCTACATCCGTAGCTTGAGGGCTTAGGCTTCCGATCGGGATCCTGACCGAGCTGAGTCTGGGGCTTGGAGCGCCTGGCCTCATCAGTCTGTTTTAACCTCCTGTCCTGTTCCGGATTCCGCTCCAGATTTTAACGTTGTTCGTCTTGTCTTGGATGGATCACCCAGGTTTGGATTTTGGACTGTGCCCGGATTTTCTGATTGGACTTCCCTGGACTTTTTTGCCTGTGCTCCTCCCTTGCCCCTGACCACTGTCAGCACCGCCCCCTGTTTGCCATTCCTCCCTTTCCTAACTGTGTTTTCCCCGTAGCCCTTTTCCAGTCACTTCCGGGTTATACCATCTGCACAGGGTCCTAAACTGCACTTCTTTACATCCATAGTCCTGGCATGATAAGAGCTGTTATAAGAGAGAAAAGAAGCCCAATGCAGAATCTGGTATGATTGAAAATGTCTGGGTCTGTGGAGCTTGTATGGAGATTTCATCATGTTGGGCACTGGAATCTATTTTCTGGAAGAACTTGTTTTCAGGGTCCTCCAAAATATATTTCCATAAATGGAAAGAACAAGAAAGAGGACTTCAAGGTCAACAGGGCTTCTTTGATAATGCAGACTGAGACATACAGTATGAGAGAGATGTACAAGAGAAAGTTCAGGAAGGTAACATATACTGTATACTGTATTTAGCAGAGTGAATGTGGGACAGACTAGGATTGTACCTTCTGATTTTTATATATGTAGAACATATTCATACAGGAAGAATACTAAAAGGTTCTCTGAGTTCTGTGTACATAAAGAAATGCGTTTGATTTGGTGAAAACTACATTTGTTACAGGACAATTATTCTGTTAATAATCTCACTGCCTAGTGTAGAATTGATCACATTTGTTGTGTGTGGAATGTTACAAAAAAAAACATTAAAATAATCCCTGAATTTCTTGACAAGATTAGGATGATTTTAAATTTAAAAAAAAAATGTATGGTGGCCCTGAAGTGCAAAGGACAAGCAAATAAAAACTGTTTTGCAAATAAAAAAGCGTGGAAGAGAAAATAAATAAAAAGTGAAGATGCATAATCTTACAAAATAAGGACGTACATATTAAATAGCATGATCATGTAAACTAGAAAACTAGAATGTGCATTCTAAAAAGAATGGACGTGCAAACTTTAAAGAGAGGGCAATACAATCTAATAAGAATGTGCCAAAAATAGGTAGGCAGGGATTTGACAGTGATGAAAGTAGTTACCTGCATCTGGTTGGAGGAAGGAGCATTCAGTCACTACAATAATCTCCTGCCTCAGGCTCCTAGTTTAGCCAGGTGAGACACATGAGATGAGTTTGCTCATTGTGTGTTTGTGTATTAAAATAAATAAAGTAGTAGCCTACATTTATAGATAATAATTATTTGATTAATATAATTAAAAAAAAACTTTAAAAACAAAATGATAAACAAAACAGTGCACTTAGTATTTTACTGTCTATAGACTAAAGAAAGTAAGCAATACCTATGCACATGAACAGCAATAGTCTATAATAAGTCAGTTGCTGAAATATTTTCTGTTGTTGTGTAATATTTGGCATTTAATTACTTTATCATTTTCTTTCTCTCTACAACAGGGAAAATAATGTTAAAATGTAGTTCTGAACTAGTTTCTGTAATTCAGCCAACTGTTTGAGTTAATGCTGAGTGTTCTAAAGCTCTTGTATTAGTATTCTCTGTCATTTCCATATCCCTCTTATACTAACAGTATTCATCATAACTACTAACAAGACATCCAGTAGTGAAAGTAATACTACAAATACAGTATGAATGGAATACTATGTTTTTCTCTTCTTCACTAGGTTTGCTCAAAGTAATATGATGAAAACACATTTGAATTGTTATTCACAATTGTACTCTACAAACTGTAAACCAATTGACCAAGATTATGAAAGAAAAAACTATTCTTAGACACAAGTAATAGGATTTATTAGTCTATTTGCTTATTTGATTCACCTTGCACATTCTGAAACAATGGACAGTCAAGACAGTTGACTATGAATTATTTAAACATTTAAATCAAAATTCCAGGAGTGCGCTGAATTTCATTCAAAAAAAGACAATCATGACATGGACTGGGTCATATTATATGCAGTTGTCATTCATTGTGTGGGCAAACTCTTTCGGACAGACTGGCCATTCCAAGGATTTTTAGACTGAATGCTGCAATTGAACTTGATAATGGCATTCACATACTAAATGTTTTAAAATGACGGTGAAATAGATCATAAGAATTACAGTTCAACCAATATTAAGAGGCCTATTAACGAGCTCCCATTAACTTGTTGATTAACATAGGTGGTCTTTTCAAAGTGGGACCATAATTTTACAACACTGGATATTTCTGTGACAGGTCCTCCTGTAATTATACCTTTTTTAACTTATAAGCAATTAGACAATGCCATATGAATATAAGAAAGGAAATTTGTTTAATTAAAACTGACCTTCAGATGAAAATTAGGATGTCATGCAGCATAAAATAGTAAACGAAACCTATTTTACTATTAGAACCATACAATACATATCTATATTAATATTTCTTTAGTTGTAAATGCAATGCAAGAGTGACAATGAGAATCTATTGATTTTTAATGGACATTGAAAAAATGGGGCAGACAAAAAATCCTTACAAGCAATAAATGACTTTAAGATCATGTATGGATTAAAATCTTCATTAAACCAGACTGTAATTATTATTTGATGTCTTCATACATGGAGATCTGGCTCTATGTGTTAAATTCAACGTAGTCAATGTTATTACAGCAGCACAATACAGAACTTAGTTTATGGCCCTGAAAAATTGATGTGTATTGATATCTGTGGAGCCTCAGGTAAACAGGCTTAAGTCTATAATATATCCTCTTGAGGTCCTGTTAAAATGAGTCACTAACCTATTACATTTTCTTGATTACAAAGAGAATGTAGAAACTTTAAGCATGCTTCTTCCTGGGATCCAAATAAGAGGAGCTCATTTCTTAGAAAATAAGATTTACTAAGAATTGTATTTTTATTGTGCTAGGCCGTAGTACATTTTAATTCCAGTTAAAGTGAGCAGGACCTGAGATGTTGAGAAAATGCAAAGACGTTAATTTGAGTTAGCACCAGGCAAGAACTAACATTTATACATTTAAAAAGATTGATGAGAAACCTTGCTGAGCAAGTGTACTGTATTTCTCTGTTGGAATGCATTGGGTGAAGACAGTGGAGATTAAATAAATATCACCGATTGTGCATTTCCCCACACCTTTAGCAGATGTTCTGATGTCAAGGCGAAATTTATGAATAATAAGGAAAAGACCAGTGATGTTTTGATTGCTAGTATATTTTTTGCAAAGGGTGGTTAGAGAAGAGAAAATTCTATATGGGAATTCAGATTTTTTTAAATTTTCACTCTACCACTCGGGAGAACTACTGACTCCACATTGATAGTACCCCAGGAATTAAACCCAGGTCCCCAGTGCTGTGAGGCAGGAATATTAACAACTATACAACTGCACTATCCATATAAAGCACCTACAGTATCGTCACTAAATTTCTCAAGAGTTTAAAAACAAAATAAAGGAAACAAAATATGAACTAGAAATTTCATTATGAGAATTAATTTTAATAATAATAATAATAATAATAATAATAATTGCTTACACTTATATAGCGCTTTTCTGGACACTCCACTCAAAGCGCTTTACAGGTAATGGGGACTCCCCTCCACCACCACCAATGTGCAGCATCCACCTGGATGATGCGACGGCAGCCATAGTGCGCCAGAACGCTCACCACACATCAGCTATCAGTGGGGAGGAGAGCAGAGTAATGTAGCCAATTCATAGATTAATTGTAAGAGAAAACTAATTATAAGTGCAAGCTTAATGAAAGTGAAGTTTATAGATGAGATTTGAAAGTATGTACATACTTGGAATCTCTAATAGATTTCAGAAGGTAAAATTCTGGATAAATTAGTACAGAAAAGCATTGTCATTTCAAAGGTTGGAACAGATAACAAACCAGCATCAAAAGAACAGTATATTCTGTGATACAAATCAGTATATTGTACATAATACTTCAATACTTAAATTTTTTAAATGTAATTTCTCCTACATTTAGTTTGAATTCATTTGACTTGGAGCAAAAATTAGATAAATATTTTGATGTTTTAATAAGAAATTATTTTCTTATTAAAGTATTAAAGTATAAGCAGTAACATCCTGCTTATAGTATACTGTCACTAGGATTGTTAAACATATATTAATTCATTCTTGGGGTTTCATTGTAGAAAATTGAATAATTTTAAAGGAGAACAGCTACTGAAATAAATCAATTGGATATTATTATCATATACCATGCCCTCAGGTTTTATTCATATTCATAACTTACAAAATATAAAAACAGTTACAGATTGGAAAATGTTTGTTCCTTAGTAAATCTTTAAATATAATATTATTGTAATATAATAATATAGCTATATAGTTTTATAGCTTTGTAAGAGTGCAATGTCATATTCATTATTTATTAAAGTACAAAACACACAAGAGTTACTTTTATTCACACCCCTATAGTTTGTATTATGTAAGATGTCCTTTGGCAAAGATTACATTGTACTAACAAGATGTTTCCTGTTGTTTCTAATAATGTAGCCTTTTTGAGGATGAAGGAGTTGACCATTCCTCTACGCAGATATGCTCTAGATCCTTCAGATGATTTTGATGAATTTGTGGTTTGGGATGGTGCAGTTGAGAACATTGTCTTTATGTGCAGTTAGTTTCACCACTTCATTGTTGATTCAGATGAATGCTTTGAATGGGATGTGCATTTTGGCCAAGCTTGAGCTTCTTGGCAATGGGAACCAGGTGTTTCACCAAAATATCCTGATATACATTGGAGTTCCTAATTCACCATATTTTAAAAAGTACCCCAGAAACTATACAAAATTCCCTTAAAACACCACAGACCTTTCATAGAGGAAAATATTGTTTTCACAAAATAAGCTTCACCTTTTTCAGGACAGGAAAGGACAGGACACCGATGACCAAGTAAAAACTTCTAATTTTCTTTCTTCTGACCAAAATTAATGGTTCCAATTGTTGTTAATTCAAGATGCCTCTTTATGTGGATCGCCCTCTGAAGAGCATTCTTTCTTACAACCCAGACATGAATTTTACATCCATCCAGGTGACATTGAATGGTTGAATTTTTTAAACACAATTCTTAGTATGCACTTTTCTGTTGAAAATGAATTGTATGGGTTTGAGTGTTTCTCTTCAGTCATTGACTATGTAGTTCATCCAAATTGAATCCCTGTGCTTTTGGGAATCCCCAGACTAATAAAATGAAGAAGTCCTAGGGGCAGGACGAGATTACCACTTTACATTCCTTAATAGTGGAAACTTCAGTTCATAGTGGTAACATTTGTGATTTATATTGTAGATTTCCCTCAACTTGTGAAGGTCAATGACCATATTATTGTAGTTTTCAAGAGCTCTCTGACAATAACCATGATGATGCATGCTACTGCAGAATATCTTCTGTATGTTACATCCTTTTTAACACCAGGAAAACAGGAAATCTTTGGAGGCTTTCATTGCATTTCTAAAAAAGCAGAGTTAACAGTAGATTTGTTTTTGTTAGATACAGAAAAATAAAGGAATATATAAAAGGATACATAGTGGGGTGACTGTATTTTCTGGAAAACAATTAATTATTATTTAATCATTTTATTCAGCTGAATGGCATAGTTAATTAATAATGGTGTGTAACATTTGTCCCCAGCAGGGTTGATATACAGTACAGTGAGTCTACTGTGTGAAGCAACACAAGCTGTATGTGAGCGACACAAGCTTTGAAGCAGGTTGCAGATGTCATCCCCATCCTTGTGGAAGTGCTGGGGAATAGGTTAGTTCTACCACAGCTGCTAGCCACACCTGTCCTACCTGTCAGCCCAGTTGCTGAGGAAAAGCAGTCAGACAAAAAGCTTGCTTCACTTGTGGGTACACACCTCTCCTCTCCTGTCTCCTGGTGAAGCAAGCTATTTGATGTTTCTGTTATAAAAGTTAATGCTGAGACTCTAAAGTCCTTAGTTATGTATTCCTAGTTCCCTGTCTTGCACTCTGTTTGGATTCTTGGCTTTGCTGTGCTTTGACTTTGCCTTTTGTACTTTCCCTTGGCACTTTGAGCTGTGGTTTATACATTACTTGTGTTATAAACCTTTCTATTTCATGCCGACCTGGGCCTGTGTATTTCCCTTTGAGCTTTCACTTTGTGTCATATAAATTGAGACCCTGCTTGCTAGGATCACAGATCTGGACTGTGTTTGACTACCTGTTTCCTCACCCATCTCACTGCCTGCTATTTCCCTGTTTTGCCTGTCTGGCCCTACACCTGGGTTCATTTATGACGCTTGGATTACTGTTTTACACCATCTTAAACTGTGGTACCTTACAACACATGCTTGTGAGTTTCTATCCCATTCTTCTCATACAGCCTCAATAGGTACAGTATATGCCTGTTCACTTGTCTCTGAACCCAAAATGCTTGCTAAGTGGGGGGCTTAGTGGTTTATATGTTTTTCTTGATGTTCACCAGACTTTAAAACAGCCTGTTTAATGGCTGTCTGACTGCCATTTTATTCTCAGACATCTTAGAAATCCCTGCACTAACCTGACACTTTTCATATTTGATCATACTAAAATCTACTTCAAATTTGTACCACAAATGTGGCAGTAATACAATTTATAGAACCATGTTAAATCATCACCTTGTTGGTGAAATGCTGCTTAACTCCAACAATGGTAGACACTGTCTCAGTGACAGCAGAATTACAATTTGGTGACATAGGGGTCCTGAATAAACCAGGATGGCCTCCGGAATGTCTTTTTTTAATATACGGCCATTACCATAAACTACTTTAGAATAAAAAGTAAAGTAAAAAACTATATGTTGTCATATTAAGGAGACTTTAAGGTCTTGAAACATAAGCTTAACTGAAAGGAAATAACACATCCACAAGGCACTGAAAAAATATTTGATATTTTTGCTGAATTAAAAAAAAAATCTATAAACAGTTTACAGTAATTTCACAATTTCACAGCTCATTGTTAGTGCAACTTTCTGTATTTCATATTGACTGATAATTTTCTATTAGTAATAATGGCCGTGTTCACATAGACATTTTGGTCTCAGACAGACAATCATACTAATAAGTTATTCACCGAGTGTGCTAATGTTTCTCAAATAATGTGAATGTATCTGCATAATCAAATTGACAAAATACAAGAAAACAAATTCTAAAATTAATTATTTTCAACTTCTGTAGTCACAGTTTAAGGCTCAAAGTCACTTCTGTGTTTTAAGACACAGAACTATACAGTAGGTACAGTAGGTGTCTACATACTGTATACACAGTTTGTACATAAGGTACATAAGGTGTACAAACTGGAAGGGGATGAGTGTTGGTCTTGTTCAGTATAACAATTATTTGTATCCTTTCTATCAGACAGACAATGCAAATGTTTTTAGAATTGCACAAAAGACAAATTATAAAACCTCCTTATAATCTTTAAACTATATTTTTTGTGTTTACATCATCACACTGTATTACTAATTGAATTAAGTAAAACTGAAACTTACACTTTATTGACATGCTGTATTTTTAAGTACGGTATTTAAATATATTAATCATTTTTGCATGCTGCTATTGATTTGATATTTTGTAAGGCTGAAAGATATCAATGCATTGTTTGCATAACATTGATACAACAATGTGACTGGTAAATGTTCAACAATTTTGCATCATTGATTTGCCATTTTAATCATTTGGTAGTCAAAATGTCTGCAATGTACCTTAATGATTACATTTTCAGTTCTTATTGGTCTTAAATTAGGAAAGATCTAAAATGTGTTAACATTCAGGAAAAAAACAAAACAAAACAAAACATAATATTCATCCTCCTCTGAAGTGTAACACCCACCTATTTAGATGTCTCACAACCCAATACTGTTTTTCTGGTTGGTTAGGATGTAGGCCTTGTTTTAAAATACCTTAAGTTGTATGTTGTGTAGTGTGTTGTTTTATTTTGTGTTATTGTTAATAAATATTTGTTTATCTCAGTCTACCTCTGCTTTATTACTGTTTCACCAGAGCTGTGCATTCAGATGCATCTAACTATACCAACCACTTGGATATATTCTTCATATATCTTTAAGATTTGGGAGTTATGATTGTTTATTTTAATTATTTGTAATCCTGCTCTGTATTATTAATTCTTGAAAAATTTTAAAGAAAATTAATTTCTTTACTCCCTGTATTTTTAACATTACAGTATGTATTGACTAAATACAGGTATATAATAAACCTAAATATGTTACTGAGAAGAAAAGGAAAGTATATAGATACATTTTAACCCCCTTTAGTGTGAAGAAATTAAGACTCTTTTCTATAAAGCAAAAGTTACCATTTTAACAGACGAATACCTTCTGAAGATTCGTGCTATAAAAAGATTACCTCTGAAATCCTCATCCCTGAAGGACTCAGTATACATCATATTTAATAAAGCTGAACAATGTCGAGAAGACAGCTAAATGGGTCCATCAGTCAGTAATCAAACAGCCACATGCAGATGACTGTTTATCTGCATCAACAGAAATTATCATCAAACTGACTGGGCTGTTTGGTGCAGATTTTTGTGCATAATTGTATTCAATTGAGAGAGACGCAGACTTCACAATTATTTTGAGATGAAAATGGACAAGCACATGGACGAAATGAGACTGTCTATACAATTTCTTGCAAAGACATTATTACAAGCTTGATTTTTGAGAGCATACAGTAAGTCCTGTTTAACAAATGAAGTGTACCTCTTAGAATAAATAACATGACTTAGAAACATTTCTTTCTAAAAAATCTTCTGTACCACCTTTTATTGAAAAATGTCCAGTTTTAAAGTTTTAACGTATTGAAATCAATACAATAATCATTTACTTCATGCTAATAAAGTGCAATTAAAGGTTAAATTTGGAAATTATTTTTACTACCTGATTATCAACTCAGTAATGTAGACTGGCATTATAACTATATGGATTATATTAGTAGGTTTCTTCATTGTTTCTTACATTGTTTAATATTACTTTAAATTAAATTGGGTACAGTCAAATTGTTTCAAACAAATCAGCATTTTCAAATGATTGAGACAAATTGGAGAGTATTTAAGATCCTATTTTAGAGAAATACTGAACCCCAATTATAAATTATGTAGGACTGTATGAATCACCAATGCCTAAAATTGTGTTCCTAATGTTTATAATATTTGTATATCTCATATCAAGCAATATACAGTATATGTACATGTAAAAATTGTTTTGAGGGAGGAGAGGCAAAATGTAATATATCAATTTCAATTTAACATCAAGAAGCAAGACCTGGATTAAGTCTGAAATAAAAGTGATTTTTATTACAAGTATTTTTTTAGTATACAGTATGTTCTCTTAAAATATAAGACGGTCGATTTTTTTTATAGTTAACTGTATATACTGTACCTATGCAACTTTATTAACTTAAATTTGATATGCCTCCAGTAAGACCAGAAGCATAATATTAGTAAAAAATATTCAATTACAACTGTAATTTAGTCTGAGGAAAAATGTTATTAATCGCATAAAAAGTTCACACAGTAATTTTAATATTTCATTCCAACAACCTGTCTCTTAAAACTTGATCCTGTTTTGAGAACCACTGCTCTTTGAACATGTTTGAAAAGAAAGAACTTACTTTTTTCTGGGCAGAAGTTAATCTCAGTTGTATAAAGATTCAAGACTGTCATATTTTTTGCTTACTGTAATTGTGATATCCAAAGAAGTGGCTCAAAACAGGTCAAGCACTAATGGGATTGCTGGGGTTTCTGTTGCCTATGGTACCCTCAGCTTGCCAAGTGAAAATCAAATCAGCATAATCAGTAAGTACCACATAGGCTTTGTAAGTACTGTACAACCTGCATTATATAAAAGTTTTTTAGTACATATTGTCATTACCCCTCATTTTCTTGTACAAGGACCATAGCAGTATGCCAGTTACCTTTAATCAAATGTGGATTGAGTATGATCACCACAACTGAAGTACAATCAGATCTGGAAGAATCTGCTGGAGAAAGTAAAGATGAAACACAATTCAGCAGTTAAGACATAAACTTGAGATTTTTCTTAAGGTCACAAGGGAAGCTATTAGGTGAAAATTTTCTGGAGAAGTCAAACTGAAGTTGGGAATGCACTTTAAAGAACTAGAGCACAGCATGTGTTGATGTGTGCTCCTTTGATTAGCATAGTGTCAAACCTATTGGGGAATTATGTGTTGGGTCTAATTCTTTTGTTGTATGCCTCTGTCTTGTTTTTTATGCTTTTTGCTTCATTTTCTTTATGGTAATAGAAAATGTAAAAGTTGGTTCTATTATAATGTTTTGACTTCATTTCTGTTAAATTTCTTCACTTTATTAAACCTTAGTGCAAAGTACTGTATGTTGAAGATACTGGGTTTACCAATCTATCTGTTTTGTTTGGAATCTTATAGACCCTAAGAACAATGGCTCATGATTACAGTATCTCATGATTATTATTAAGTATTGCACTTTTAATTCCTACCAGTTGCCAAATCACTCACACATTTTATTTTTCAAATGTTTCTAATTGTTTCAATAAAGTAATTGCCTTACATTGAGATACTTAAAGAACTGAATCTTTATAGCCTTGAACTGGTAAGATTATGACAGGACCTGATTCAAGATTTCAAAGTCATTGAAAGCATCAATCCAATGAACTTGAAGAGAAATCCAATCCAATGAATTAAGTGAATTGAAGCATAATCCAGAGAATGCAAATAGAAATTAAGGAGAAGTGGTTGGATGATATTTATGAGCAACTACAGTAGCAAGCAAACCAACTAGATGGGCTGAATGACTTTCTCTCAAATGCTGTTACTGTATGTTATAACAAAATAACTCTTGAATCAGCTTGTACTGGCTGCTTTATTGAGAGTTTTTATACAAACTGGGTTTTAATAAAATGGAATAACACATCTAAGACTCAAATTCATATCAGGATAAATTGACTAAAAATGGATGGATGAATGACTGTTCTATTCTAACCATGTTAGACATGGCAAGTACTGTACCTCCTAATTTACCTTAAAAGTCTATAAATCAATTAGCACTTGTGAAAGCTAATTTCAACTGAGAGCATCCACCTGTCATAATGTTGAAAATAAACTCAACTCTACTTGAGAAATCTGGATCAAAGCATCATTGAATTGTCACAGTTGCATAGCATTGTTAATCCCAGCATTTGTTCCCTGACTTGTGTCAATGTTTCAGTGTGATTCAGTCACACTTTGCTAAAAGAAACCTACATGTATATCTTTATGTTGCTGTTTATGTGTATGTTTATGTTGGTGTGTACAGCCTGTAATGTCTTTCTTCTCTATAAATACATGTAAGCATAAGAAAGGTTAAAAATTAGAAAAAGCCATTCAGCCAATATGATTGATAGTAAGTAAGCGAACAGAGATTTCTCATCCAAACCTTTCTTGAAGGAAATCAGTGTATTGTCTTTAACTGTGCAATTTAAAATGCACTTCTACATAAGAAAATAAGGATAGGTAGAAATGAAAGGAAACCATTGGCCCATTAACTCATTTCAGGTTTAACCAAATTCAAATTAAGGTTGGTAGATTATATTAATATAAAGATGATTTCAACTTCAAGAAATGTTAAAGTTAAATAATTTGGTAACCAAGAAATAAAAATTCCAGAACTTCTTATAATCCTTTTATTTGCAATAAATATATTTATTGTGCCTAATAGTATTTTAGATATATTTTAGATGGTAGATACTACTGTTTAAAATATTATTGTTATATTATTAAACATAATACAGTATATCATAAGGATTTTCATAGAGGTTAAATATAATACAAGATACTGTATTTACTGTACCACAACATATTTTTTTTAAATCTTTCATGCAGTGTTTTATTACATTATTTTAATTAAACAAATAGTCAAGTCTGCAAATGAGCAAATGAAAGATGTCCTCATTACCAAATTAATGAATAAATAGGAACCTTAAAATGGATCTATCTCTCTAATGTCAGACATTAGAAAAAAATGCAGGCAATAAATTGTCCCAAGGTCATAAACCCATCACTTCATTTCCTTTTTCCAGTCTTCTACAGAACAGGCTTGAGCACTTGTTTGCCATTGGTTAGTATCAAGAGGCTGCATTAAGCATTTATTAGTATGCCAACAAGGAGAATGACCTTTTCAGTTTCTTTCTTCTTAGGTCTCCACCCTCTCCTATAATTCAGGTTATCTGTGACAGACTGCATAGTGCCATTTGCCCTCTCTGTCCTTTGGAAGGCTGGATGCTTTCAAAATCTAATTTAAGGATTTATACAGAAATGCAGGCAGCCATGCTTTCTCAAAAGTTTAGTAGTTTTAATGCAAGATTTAACAAATATTTCCACTCCACACCCAAATAAAGTATAAGCAAATTAATCTAAATTTTATGAAACAAAAATGCAGATTGATAAGATATGTATACTGTTAAGTAAAAGATTTAGATAACCTTATACACAAAATGATTTGCAATAAATGTATGTTGTGAGCATCAACATTTTGCTCAATGTCTCTGCTCTTGTTTTCTACTATTATAACAACTTCAGGTTTGACTGTTATTAGCCGTGACCATCGCCAGGAAAAGAAGACTGAAAATGGATGGAGAATTGATACATCTTGAAAGAGAAGAAAACAAGCTTGTCATTTAGCTTTCTCTAATTCATAATGATTGAATTCTTCAAAAACTTGGTCCAACAAATTAACTACTCGAATCTGATGTTCTCATTGTTAGATGTTCCTCATTATTAAGGTAATTCCTTTCTTTTGACGTATCTGTGAGGTGAAATAGCAACTTTTATGCCAAAACAATTTGATCTATCAGGATCACCCATAGCATATAGATCTATATTATAAATCAGAACTAATAAATGCTCAGTAGAAAATCACTCATCACAATCATTGTACTATGGTTCAATAGTACAACCATATAAATGATCTAACATTTGGAGAGAAGTGGTGGCTCTGTGGCTAAGGATCTGCACCTGTGGCTGGAAGGTTGCTGATTCAAATCCCGCGGCTGGCAGAGGAATCCTACTCTGTTGGGCTTCTGAGCAAGGCCCTTAACCCCAACTGCTTCAGGGCTGCTGTACAATGGCTGACCCTGCACTCAGATCCCAGGCTCTCTTTCTGTCTGTGTATGTGTGTGTCTCATGGAGAGGAAGCTGGGGTATGCAAAAAGATGAATTCCTAATGCAAGAAATTGTATAGGACTAATAAAGTGAGGTTATGTTATGTTAACACTTTTGCACAGCAATGTAGTTTGTATGCATATAAATAGGATGTTATTTATTTTTACAATTATGGTCCTGTTCTTCTTACTATAAACAATTAGTCCACTTCTTTTCGTTTGAACATTCCACTTTTCCAATAATTATGTGACTTTGATGGGTTTTAGGCCAAGATAATGAATAATAATTGCAACATTATCATACATTTTAATACATTTAAATGTACAGCTACAGTAAATACAATATTTAATCACTATATTATTTAAAACCATAAGACAGGAGTGATTTGCTGCTGACACAATAAACTCTGAAGATAATAAGAAATGATTTTTTTCTTATGAAGGATTCCAAAGGCAATATAGCCTTTCTCTGCAAAATTAAAAACCTTCATAGAAAGAGAAACAAGGTTAGTGACATTAAAGCAGTCCTCAGCAAAAAACAGCAGATGTCACTTGACAGAAACATTTTTAAAAAGGCTGCTGTTTCCCTCTGTCACTGTTTCTTTTCAAAAGCCTGCCTCCAGGAATACAATGTGTTTTTCTGCTTCAAGCAGTCTGTGTGTGAAAGCCTTTTTGCGCCAATGAATAAAAAAGGTCTGAACTTGCTTAGTCAATAGAAGGTTAGAATAATGATTTGTTTGTTGGGGGGTCAAACTTCATGTTCGCCCGAGCATCTGCCAGTGATTACAAGAGCAAAGTGAAAACACTTAAATTCACCAACAGGAGAACAGCAGATTTCTTTGAAGCTAACCAACCTCCCTTTTCAATGAAAACCTTATCACTTTACAGGCTATAACAGAGCTTAAAATAGATTTAATTTATACATTAACTGTACTGTATGGTTTAAAAGCCAGAGTCTTTCTATTTGTAAAGTTTCTTCACATAAGTAACAAATCCGAGTTGACATGGACTGCATTATATACACTTTACACTATATAAAACTATACATGTGATGGAATGGTGGAGCATTGGTTAGGCATACTTTCTTACAGCACTGGACCTATTTATGTGTTCTCCCTGTGTTTGTGGGGGGTTCCAACAGGTGCTTTGTTTTTCTCCCACAGTGCAAAGACATGCTGGCTGGTTAACTAGTTTCTAAGAAAATAGGCCCTGGCTTTGAGTGTGTATACGTTAGTGTCTGTCCCATCCAGGATGCATACTTTCTTGCACCTGTTGCTTGTCAGGATAGGTTCCACGTGGATGGAAAAAAAACAGAGTATCTTCCAAACTCATCCTCGTCCAGTGATGTCCCATTTGTTTCAATTACAAATGGAATAAAACACATTTTTAAACTGAACTTGAAATCAAAACTCAAATATCTGAAATCGAACTTTTATGGGATATCATAAGGTTTAAGGTTTTGACTATTTATAGTTTTGCTGACACAATGTTTTTAATGCACACGTTAAGTTCAACATTCAAGTTGTGATGGTTAAAATAAAAATATTTGCTTTAAAGTAATTACTGTACATTAAAAATTGTGTATATTATTTTTTGTAGCAATACAAGCTTGTAGTACCTGATTCTTTTTCATAATGTACTGTAAATATATTTTTATGTGTACCTTGGTTGATAACATACTGTACCTGTGTTTGCTTTTTTTTGTCTTTTTGGTTGTTTGGTGTGCTCAAATATAAATTACACTGTACAATTGTGGATAATATTGATAAGAGTGAACACTTGATCAAGGATAATATATAAAGTGGATATAATGTATTTATCAATTACACAATTATTCTGTCAATATTAAACTGTCATTTTGTTTGTTGACTTCAACCCCGAACTTATGTTGATATTGCAAAGAAAGCGTTCTATATGCATACAGTATAGCATGTACTGTATTTATAAGTACATATTTTAGAGCTTGATAAATCAAGTTTAATGTGTATGTTTAATGTTGAAACTATAAGAAGTATTGAACTGACAACTGTTTGAAGGAATATTATATATATACTTTTATTTTAAACAACCAATTATTTTAAGAGTTGATTTTCCTTTGGGGAAAGAGTGAGACACACAGTCATGCTCCTGTGATGCGTCCACCCTCTAAGCCATTTGTTATGTGTCATGCTGAAAACTCCACAGTCACCACAAAATGAAATAATGGTCAGTGATGTGACTGAGCCAGCCTGCAGATGCCCACAAAGACTCAGGAGTCTGCTAGAGGGAAGGCCTAGAGATCTCTGGCCGACTAATCCCAACTCAACCCTGACAGCACTCAAGTTGCTGGGGCAGCTGACTCTGAGCTTCACAATGCTAATTGAGCTTCATCTCTTGTGGAATCTAAATGACAGTCATCTTAGTGTAATGATCAAGGCGAGCAACACAAAGCTCAACCTCCTTTCCAAGCAACTGCCTCTACTGACTGAGCCACTCAAGGTCCCCTACTCTCTTCTGTGTACCCTAATAATAATACAATATTTACCTTGCCTTCAGGGGTAATTTTGTTGTCATCCTATGATATCCATCTAAAGTACTACTATTAAACAGTCAATATAAAAAAATGTAAGTAACAGTCTTTAGCATTGGACATTACTTCTGCTTTATCTGGTTTTCAAAGAGTGGTGTCTTGAATTTTTAGTTAGAGCAGATTCTTCTCTTTAGACAGCCTATTACAATTGAAATGTAAAGAGGCAATAATCTTGGCTCATTTCAGAAATCTAAAGGCTCTGTTTTGACCAAATGAGTGTGAGCATGAACATGATTATCCACAGTGCTGTCATGTATAAATCTACTGCAGTCATAAATGTTATTTTAAAGACTTGCCTTGCATTGCCTCTGATCAGGATAGCTTTCAGGAAATAGTATTATTGACCTTCTCAAGGGTGATTCTGGTCACACGTCAATGGAATCCTGAAAATAAATTTGAGACCTTTGCTTAGACCTATTTAAACCAGTTTTATCTAGTAGTGCAAATGGGATCTTCAGTAAATAACACGTTACATAATGGAAAACACCATTTGCCAGTTTCACAAACCCTAATTAACTCTAATCCTAAAATACATTAATTGGAGAGTAAATTAGTCTAAGATTAGTGCTAATCAGGGTTTAGGAAAACAAGTATTTGAAATATTGGGAATTTAAAGAAGCAAAAGACTAATAACTGAAAAAGGAACAAAATACAAAAGGTAAGAAACTTACAAATTTACAGTCAATAAATATAAGTAGTTTGTTGCAGATGCAATTGAGGACAAAAGAGAAACAGTGCCAGATGCAGCTAAGGTTACATAATCAAAAGATAATATAACTGTTATTTACTACAGATGAACTAATGTTCGAGACACTTTAGTCAGCCTCTGATGGCTAATGCTAGCAGATTTACCTTTCATGCCAGTTGATTCTTCAAAACAACTGTAGGTTATGCTGCAGGTATCAGACAGTTTGTGGTTACCTGATATATTCAGCTATATTTGTGAAACATGCACAGTCATCCATAATACTGTATTTCATCAGTCTTTGGAACTGTCTACAGCAGCAATGAAGTTATTGATTACAAACACATGCAGTTATGATCACTAATGCAGATTATTCATCTCTACATAAACCATAGAGGTGCCCATTGTGTAATGTGCAAGCTATCTGTGATTATCACACATGGATAATTAAAATTACCCTGATTAAACTCATGACTTGCTCAGCCTTGCAAAGTCATGGCTGACAACTCTACGCAGGGTGTAGTCTGAAAATCTAGCATGTTCCATTACTCCTGCAGAACAAAGGAATAACAGAGCCATCACCTCAGTTTGTAGTGTCATTTGGCATTTGGCAAGTCGATAGTGTATTTCAGGTGGGTTGATTGCTCTGATGAGACACTACAGTACAGTTCTCTGAAGGTACAGTATGTAATAGATTTCTTGCATTTTGTACATTGTACAATATTCCTGTACATATTGAATGTTATATGGACACTTGAGAATGTTATATGGACACTTGAGAAGAGACAGTAGAATGAAATGAGTACAGTAATAGTTCTCAAACATGATGCTTCACATTATACATCAATTATAAACTAAAATAAACCTGCTGCTAGCAGTAGACATGTCAGAGGGGGTGCCATATATGACTGCATTATAGTAGTAAATATTTCACAATTTACCTGTTTTGATGTCGGTACCATGAATTAATATCACTCTGAATTAATGAGCTCTGTAATATGATAATAACAACAATCAAATATAATCATACTTGATATTACTGTGAGATAATCCGTTGAGAAGACTTGTATGTCAGGAGGCAGTATGTCAGTTTCAATAATACATCAAAAACTATAGGATACATTATTTTATTTAAACAAAATGTACGTGTGATCAAAATGTACAGATCATTATGAAAGAATGCATAGACCACCCATTACAATATAACACTTAGAAACCCAACATAACCTGAAAAATTAAAATCATATTTGTTGTGAACAATTAATAGAGATGACTAGAAGCAGCAGATGAATTAATGCAAACATATAACCACAACTTTTATGGAGAATAATTGAAGAGATTCAGTAATTGCATGTGCATTCATTGAGTGATGTCGTCACTTTGATCTGGGTTATCTCTGACTCAATTTTACTGATGACCAGTGTACATCACAAGTGGATTAATTTGGAAAGGTACTCAGTGGTGAGATGTTGAGACATATCACTCTGCCACATCTGTGAGCCTATCAAGCCAATACAGGTAAACAGTGTTCTCTATCCCACCAAGACAGAGGCTGAGGGACTCTTCCAGCTGAATTACCACGTTTCTTATCCACCTTTCTCAGATCATTCTCAACTTCATAAAGCCCAGATACCTGTCATCACCTCTCTTCTGCAACATGGCCCAAAAAGACAGTTGGATTTTGATATGGTGTCTCAACACTGTCTTTTGGGTCAGGTATTTCCCCTTATTCTCTTATGTAACAATTATTTTAGTGCTTTGGCAATTCCTACTCCAGTTTATTTACAGTATCTACAGTTGTTTCTTTTTATTTTATTTAAACTCTTATTTAGCCACACAAATCAATAAAGAACAAAGATTCATTTTCTATGATGAACTAGTGATTCATTATCACAGCAATTTGCAAGGAGCTCTGCTTAAGGCCACAATAGCAGCATCCCCAAAATATACCAATATAATGGACACATTGATATGGAAATATTTAATGTCCAAAATTCAGCAGCAAGGATCCTGACCAGGTCTAGTGCAAGTGATCACATTACTCCTGTCCTGGAGTCCTTGCACCTCAGTACCTGCCTGAACTATTATTGCCTTACTCCCCACCTCACAACCTTCGCTCTTCTAATTCTGGTCTCCTTACTGTCCCCCAAGCAAGTCTACATTGTATGGGTGACAGGGCCTTCTCTTGTTATGTCTCCAAGCTCTGGAACTCTCTGCCCAAGGATATCAGAGAGTCACCTTCTTTAAACTCCTTCAAATCCAGACTCAAAACCTTCTTATTTAGAAGAGCCTTTACTTAACTGGTTCCATTCTTCACCCCTCTGCTTTTCCTAGTACCACCATCCACGGTCTCCTCTCTATATTGTAATCATGTTGTATCTTGTGTTTTCTTTTTATTTATTGTTGTTCTCATTCTGTAAAGCGCCTTGAGGAGCCAGCTTTAAAGACGCTATATAAAATAAAGTTTATTATTATTATTATAATGTAGATACTTTATATGGTTTTTACATGCTGCCACATGTGTTATATAATGTTTATTAGATTCATTATCTATATGCGGATGCCCATATTCTTATCTCACAACATCAACACTGTCCTAATGAAATTGTGTTGAGGCAACAAACTCTGGAGTTGTGAGTAGCTGGCTAATGGATGACATTGTTAATTTTAGCAAACAACAAAATGAAACTACTTCAGAAAGAATTATTATCAGCATTATCCGTTTGTTCAATTGACCCATGAGGATAAACCTGATTTGCCTTTAATAAAAATAACATATTTTTTTATTTATGATTTAAATAAAACTATTTTAGAGTTGTACTTATTTGTCATGATTTTTTTAATTAAAAAATAGTTATTGTTAGAGTTCATAGTGAAAATCCAGGTTTTGATTTCATTTTTCTAATCCATTTGGAGGGCACTATATCTGGGATTCTGTGAATACATACAGATCCAGCCATTCAGAATGCACGGGGAATACCTCAGTAGTTTGCAGTTCAGCGGCTTCAGTAGCCGTAGGTATTTTAAAATACTCAGTTGTGGGGTTGCACTTCTTTGTAAAACCACTAGGTAGAGCAGTGAAAATTTAACGTGGCATGTGGAGCAGTTGGAAATGCCTGGTTTCGAATCCTGGTCAATGTTGAGGGACAATCCTTTTCCAGTTATAGAATTTAATTTGTATACTGTTAGACTTCATTTTAAACTGTGTATTGCAGCACGTTAAATATTGAACTCAATAAAAAGTAGGTATATTTTATTAAAGCAAGATTGCTCAGTTGGATATATAAAACAGAGTTTATTATTATACTGTAGCTTGTGAATGTGAAGTTTACATCCACATAGGTATGTACCCATCCAAGGGTAAATAATAAAAACAGTAGTATAATGTAATACATACAGTACCTAATATCCACACAGTAGGTGATAGTGGTAGCTAAATATAAAAAGGTACACAACAGTATTCCACCTTCTTCATAAATATTACATGTATGTACGTTTTTAACGTGACTTACATGGGTTATGGTTTTAACATGCTTGTTCTAATATTATAAAGTTTATATACTGTACTTCATGAAAAGTTATAATGTTTTATCCTTTTCTAAAAATACGCAGTAAGAGCACCACTTACTGTTATTTTAAAAAAAAACGTTGTGCTGATTTAACACCACTTGATAGTAATATTAACATTGGAAGCGTGTAACCAAGCAGATAAATATCACAAGTGGATGTTTTGAAAACATTTTTACTTTTTTTAAAACTTTTATTGTCCTTATAGTAGTAATGGTGTCACAGTCGACATTCTACCCCTAGTACAGTACAGTACTGCACAGTCCAAAGTATTACTGGGAGGTTGTTAGCCCCGGCTTGAGTGTGTGTATCTGGATGAATTATAAGTGATGGTTTCGTAATTAAGGATTTCTTCATTTAATTCTTTAAGTTAAACAAAGGAGGGAAAAAGGGTGATTTTTACAATTGCCAGTAGCCAGAGCTAATTAACAGCTAATTAATGTTGAAAACATACCATGACAGTGAAGACAGACATGTTACATCTTTAAGTGAGCTACTGTAGTGACTGTTGTTTACCATGTTGTGGCTCTGCGGGATTTATTCTGTAAACTGACGTTATAGAGGAGACACATTGTGTATTGCCTCTTTCTATATTTGTAAAAATGTTCCAGTTTAAATGTATTACTACCTAATATAATATGAGTAATGTTAATATGAATGACCATGGACAAGCTGTAAACTGAAGAGTTATAGAGAAGACACGTTCATTATACTATGAATGAGTCCCTGAGGCATATCGTCCAAGTTTTGAAATGATAAAAAATAAATCTTTGATGAGTTTGCACGATTTAAATTGTTTTTAATAGAAAATCAAAAATAAGAAACAATGACTAATTTATACATTGCATGACTTCAAAAGTTATAAAAAACATTTTTAGATAGTTATAAACACAACATACTGTAATATGCATGAAAAGTTAGTGATTTTTCTTCCTCATGATCAGCTTAGAATCTTTGTGAACGCGTTATTAAAATAATTTTACCAACACAACATGAAACGTATACACAAAAAATCACATTATTTTCTTAAGACAGGAATTTAAACCAGGAATAACTTGGCTAAAGCTGCATCAGTGACTATTGGGGATTGGGCATCAGTGAATTAATGGAGAGTGAAATTACAGCCCACTTCCTTTCCCCCTACTGCAAGGTGATAATGCACTGGTTGGCTAGCATGAAACACTTCCCCCTTTCCGAGTATCCTGGAGATGGTCTGTAGGTTAATTAATTCACGTCATTACCAAAAGACCTGCTGCTCTGTTTCACACCACAGGGGTAGGGGAGAATGTGATTTTTTGTGTATGAAACCCATGTTGCATTTACAAACTTAAAGTGTTTTTAATGTTTTATTAAAAAGAAAAAAAACTTACAGTTCACACAAAGATTCTAAGATCACCCGTTTTTTGTTCATAAAAGCCATGCAATGTCTAATTTAGGCAGGGACACGTTATTGTCATATTTTTGATTTTCAATAAAAATTGAAGCAATCAGTTGCCAGTCATGCCGTAAAATATGTAATTTTTTTACATTTTTGAGAAGCTATTATTTTGCATAATAGCATTATGCATTCTTGTGTTATGAACTTGCTTATACCTGGGATCCCAAATGCAACCAGGTACCACATATAGTTTAACTAAAACCTGTGAAAATTTTCACAAATCGCTGAATAAAGTATATTGAATTGAATTGATTTAAACCAGTTGAACTGGTTTTTACTCCCAATGTTGATAGTATTCACATTGCTCATTCACATTTTTATTTCATTATTAATAGAATTTAACATTGAATACATTGTGATATAAAAAAACTAATAAATAATTGTTAATATAGGGTACATAATATTTACTATTTTATTTTTTTAAAAGGATTCTTTGTTTGTTAGGAGAAAAACTTGTGCCCTAAGTGGGAATTGAACTCAGATGGAGACCCATCCATGAACCACTGCAGCAAGGTGCAGCTTGGAAATACAGATGAAGCAAACAGCTTAAAATGTTTCAAAAGTAATCATGAGTGAATGAGTCAAAGAAAAATAAAACATGTTTACAAAGAAAGTGGACTATAGTTATACTATGGGCTATATAAATATATTTAGATCCTTAAATTAATATCATTATTCATTTGTTTAGTTACGCAATTCCATATTATATTCCCTATTAAGATTCTAAAAAGTATGTTTTTTTAACTGAAATAACGACAGCAAGTATTCACAGAAAAAGGTTAAAACATTATAGCTTTTTACAAAATATATATAAACTCAATATATTCAGAATGAACAGGTCAAAACTTTTCCAAAATAACTACAGTAAGTGACTGAGTTAAAGACTTTGATGCATAAAATGTTCATGAAAAAAGTGGAATACTACCAGTCATACAGTATGTATAATATATTTATATTCCTAAATTAATATCATTTATGACTATATGACATTCAGAGGTGTTATGCTCCTGTTATGTTTATGCTCACCTACCAAAATGTCCCTTTAGTTGTAGAATTCCATATTAATATTCCATATTAAGCAAATTTAAACATGCACAGTAGAGAGATTAAATGAAGCAATAATTTCACTAACAACTAATTCACCACAAGTGCCACTTGTTGATTATCACATACCTCTGCTGCCTGTGGGTCAAATCCCATGGTATTTTGAATGGCTACATCTGAAGCAGTTTAAAACTCAGTATTGATATAGACCATAGTGTATGCCATGGGATTCTAAAACAGGTTAGATTTTATTGCACTAGTACTGCAGGGAAAAAAACATATTGTATTTGTATTTGTTACCTGTATGATGCAGATCTATGTTTGCAATTGTAAGATTCTGAACTTCAATGACAAATAATAATGTTAATTAGTTGGCTAGATGTTACATACTGTATCTCACTAAATCATTTATGGTATGTGGAAAATAAAACTAACAAATCTTTACTCAAAGTCCACTAGACAACTTTAATAAATTATTTCAAACTTTATTACTATATGCCTTATTGGCCTGAACATAATTTGTAACTGGCTAAAGTATGAACTTAAATGGCTTACAGTAATTGGGGGATAAACACTTAATGGCACTGTCTGGCTTATTCAAATGTAAAAGTTTTTCCCAACGACTTCAATCTTCAAATTAATAAAAGTACTGTATTACTTTTGGTGGATGGAGAAATGTTAATGGGCTGTTTCTTTGAGATTATTGCATCATAGCCAACTTCTCTACACATGGGAGATTTTTATTTTGATGAACACCTTTCTCAATACAACTATATACAGTATAGTTACTGTATATTGAGAAAGATATTTAATACATCCCACTGCATTGCATCCTTACAGGTTAAATTATTGCATGGATTGAAGACAGCCAATATAAAACAAAATGAATAAAAAAATATGGATAGTACCTAGGGTTGGGTACCACCTTTGGAAAACATACCACGGTACACATGCATGTACCCTGGTATACCGCAAACTGTTTTAGATAGATAGATAATACTTTATTAATCCCGTAGGGAAATTGATGGCATGTTTTGCATGTTTATATATGGAGACTCTCTCATAGTTTGATTTCATATTTGTTGTTGCTGAATTTCTATATTTCTGAAAAAAGTGTCATTTGCTTGTGGATATTGTCATACGTTTGCAATGACACATATGCAATATCATATTTCATATTGAGTTGTATAGAAAATAATTGTTTTGTTGTTTTATAGGAACTAAAGAACTGGAAATAACACTGAACTGTGTAACAGAGCAATTTAACAAAATGCAGATTTCTGTCAATCATTCAATGATTAAATATTTTTTCACAAGGAGGTTTCATTGGAGGTTAATTTTGCTTAGCAAGATAACAATGTAAAATTCAAAATATGACAGGTGCTTGTAAATTGTAACATTTCTTCTTTACAATGAGTGAAATTGACATTCATAACCTTATTAAACATGTTTAGCATGGTCAATTGCCCAATCCTCAATACTTGTTTATAACATTGTTGAGACAAGACATTCTATATTGACTTAAACAGCTTAAGACAATCTTACTTGCAAAAAAGAAAAAAAAATCAAAGCATGTCTAATGGTAGTAATCGAATTAAAAACATGGTCAAGACTAGACTTTCTTCCTGACTAGAGTTACAGTATAATCAGAAAAACTAGAAAAAATAGCATATGTTCAGTAGGTCATTGAAAATGCCCGTATCGATGAAAGTCAAGGTATTTCTGAACCAATCAGCTGCGTTTATTTCCTTGTGATTTTTTGAAATCACGTCATATTTCTAAACATACTAGCCAATGATATGCGGGAAATACCTTTAGTATGACTTTTTTATCACCCTTTCAAAGTTATTGACATTTTTATTGCAGTCAGTTTGTTCTTTGAAACAAATTTGATTTTATGAATGTAAACAGTAGAAAATGTTTGTTAAATTAAAAAAAATAAAACCGCTGACGGAAATTGCCAGAAATTACAGAGCGTACCGGACAATTTTTAATTGTAGCAGTAAGTCACAAAAAGATTCTTTGATGGCTATTAGAAAACTGACCTTGCAGAATAACTCAGCAACGCACACACACGGATACTAATACAAGACAATACATTTATTAATACATAATATTTGCATATAAACATAACAGATCTTACAGTGAGGGGTAGTAGAATGCAAAAGGTATATATTCAATCATGAAGAGTTACAAACCAAGAGAGACATACATTCAGAATAACATTCATTTATACTGTTTCATTAATGAGCTTTGATTACAACTTCTACACTAGATACTCCAAAGCAAGTACATCACTCGTAGGAATTAAATTGATATCAACTGGGGTTGAGGTAACAATTGAATTCTCGAGCTATAATGCAGAATGTTTAATACTCATCCAATCTATGTCGATTCAGATCTCCCGCGGTCACAAGGGAACAGCGACAGGCTGTTGCTGCGTCCAATCGACATCCTCTGGCCCAGTGCCAGCCTGTCCCGGTGCGGCTGGAGGTGTGGGAGAAGGAGGGAGAGATTTCTGCTGCGGTGCACTGGCAGTGGGCTCTCTGAGGACCGGCTAGTTAGTCTTGGGTGAACTAGCAAGAGTTTGTGCAAATGAAAAGTGACTGCGATTCCGAGCAAGTCACAAGAAGACCGGTTCATTCACGATGTAGCACTAGTCCTGAATATTGAGATTCAGCTGTCGACAGTTCTGACCGTAGTTCACTCGTTGATCAGGCGAACGTTTGCGGTGGGGTACCGGTGGTTCACGAGGCTTGCTGCTGGGCTAATCTCGGGCGGATCCTTTGGTTAAGCGCAGGCAACCTCCGGTCCCTACTCTTAGAACAAAGTAAAGTCCTGGCACTCGGACTCACTGGCCGTCACATGATTGTCCGAGCTGAGTCTCAGAAATGTCCTGGAGGGGCACCTTCTGGGCCTTGTACTGCCTTTTTATCTGGAGGAACTACAGTCATTTCGCGGGCATTCGAGACCCACGTGGGGTTACCCTGCCCTACCAGTTCCTGAATTAGCTGATCGAGGTGGAGGATGAGTAACAATGCTCTTTGACATTTGGGTTGTAAACAACCTGGGATGAGACTCTCCCTTGGAATCTCCCAGACAGCAAGGCGCCAGAGATGACCATTTATTACGGTGGCTGGAGAATCTCAGCCTTGGGAGTTGTTCCTTATCAGGAAATTCTATCCGATAGAAAAACACCTTAAATCTGAACCAAATGGAATGGCGTCTGTGTGTCCTGCACCACTGAGATGAGGGAGAGAGGGACTGGCAAGGGAGCAGCAAACTTAATCCTGTATTAATAAGCCTTGCCACTACATTACCATAAAAAATCTGAAATGGCATTTTCCTAATAAAGTGTATGAACTAATATCTGTAATGAATCCTCAGATCATTTTATAATTCTAATATTTTAAATTCTATAAATATCCTTTTTATAGTCCTAAATATTTTTATATAATCATCCTCAAGAAAATAAATGAAAACAAAACTCCATGGCACTTGGAAGACTGCAGATGGCCACCACTAGGGAGATACTGCTACTCTAGAAAATCATTTTCCTAATAATTAGCAGATAATAACATAAAAAACAAGACTGGGGCTACTTAAATCGTGCTTTTAGGTAGATTAGTAGATAAGTGAATGTAAAGGAGAGGGTGTAATCCTCAACTGGCTTCAACCTGGGAATAGTCTTCCAGATGCTCAGATCTCTTTGTGTAAAGAATTGTTATCTGCTCTTTGTCCTAAATAAAGTTAATGTTGTATCATTTTTTTCCTAACCAAGTATAAATTAGTCATAGATTGATACCATATGTACCCCTTATTATTTTACTGTATTTTCTTTTATCAATGGCCTCTAGAATGAAGGGATATACTTAAAACGACCTTTAATACACATAGCCACTGATTTTACTGATTTTCACTAGTCTGTATTTTCTTTTTCACTTGGCTATTTCTTATATTCTTTTTACTTGGTTGAAGGAAAGTGCATTTAAGAGTCACTTGTTTACACAAAGGGCTGTGAGTGTCTGTATTAAGATACTCAGACACACTGCTGAAGCTGATATCCTGGATTACTTTCTATTTTATGTAGTTTATACATATTTTGATGATTAATTTTCAGTTTTTCTTTGTTAAAAGCAGGTAAACATAAGATATGTTTTAAGAATACAGCCCTTACAATCACAATCACTTTGAATTTGTGTCAGTGTCATCAAGGAAACTAAAGGATGGCACAAATTATATTTTCTTTATTTGTTTGCTTATTGGGCAGAATGGTGGTGCAGTGGTTAACATTGCTGCTTGGGTTCAATTCTGTACCTTGTGTGCTATCTGTGTGGAGTTTGTATGTTCTCCCTGTGTTCATGTGTGTTTTCGCTGGGTGCTCTAGTTTCCTCCCACAGTGCAAACATACTGAACAGACATACTGATAGGTAAACTGGCTTCTAGGAAAATTGGCAGTGTGAGTGTGTGCATGTTAGTATCTGTCCAGGGTGGATCCCTCCTTGCATCCTTTGCTTCTGTCTTTCTCACAACCCTGTATTGGATAGAGTTTAGAAAATGAATGGATCAATGTTTGCTTATCAAAAGAGTAACTGCTAATAAATTAATTTCTTCTGGTGTCCATGAAAGGATTACTAAGGATTCATATCTTCTCTAAAAATTCATTATTAATGTAGGAAGTAGAAAAAACGTTCGAGCCAATTTCTGTGTGTGATCTTCAAGGGTGGCATAAGAAGGCTCAACAGCTGAAACATTATGTTTTATCTTTTCAGCATGGAATTAAATTCTCCTTGTTCTCTTTTAACCATGATACTGACACCTAAATGACTTTCATTTCAATGTGTGGAACATCTCCTTTTGTTTTTTATATATACCTGCTCCTTGTTTGAACATAGTATCCAACTGGCATTCACAACAACATAAAGTAATTAAAACCTACAGTAAAGGTGAATCACTGTTCAATTAAGGAAGCTTTTATTTACATTTAAAATTAATATTAATTATGTTACAGCAAAACCATAAATAGGTCAACATACATAGCTCTTTTAAACATCAGTGGACCTACTACTCTTAAGACAAAACCAACTAACAAGAAATTGACTGTAGTCGTGATATTTTTAATGTAAACCCATGTGACAATGTACAGTTTCAACTAAAGCAGTAATGTAGCAAGAGGTCTAAAGTGTATCAAATAACATTTACGAGAGCTTAAAGAAATGAAAAATGATGGAATAACTCAGCACAAAAATAAAATGAAGGTGTTTAATTAAATACAATTTAATCATATTCATAATTTTTTAAACAGGCAAAACAGATAACATAATTTTTTAATGCAAAACTTTTATCCTCACAAATATCTTAGCTTAAATGTCACATGTCAGGATTGTGGGAGTATGGAACAAGCTTCCCAGCTATGTTATTGAAGCTGATACCTTGGCTTCTTTCAACAAACAACAAGTTGAGATCCCTGGATCAATTAGTTACTACCAAACAAGCTACTGTATACTGCTCGAAAGGCCTTTTTTATTTATAACCTTTCTTATGTTGCTATGTTTCTTATCAGTCAACAGGAAAAGTCAGTGTTGGAATTTTGCTATGGTATACTTGTCAATATCAAAGTGATGCAGTAGAAAATGTGCAATGGAAAGGCTAAAAAAGAAAAAAATCTGATTTAAATTGTCTTGCTCTAATGAAGAATTTGGATAAATATAACAAATACTTTTTAATGTATATTTAAAATAGCCTGTTATCTGTGCAGTAAATTCCCACAAGTATAGAAATTCAAGATTTACCATTATGATAGTACAAATTACATGAGGTTAGGAAGAGATAGATGATTCTCACATTATGCTGTTTGTGAGCTACAGTCTTTAGTCCCAAAGGTACCTCTTCTATCTCTTCTTCATTTTCATTTTTCTCTCTTTAACCAGTCCCTTGTAAATATAATGTACATTAGTATAGCTATTTTATAAACTAGATACACATGCACCTTCACTATATATAAAACATTTTTTGGCCCTGCCACAGGCAAGGTTTCAAATTAATAAATCATTAGAATAAAAAATAGTTGAGATAAGGAGTGCGTATCTAAAGGCTAGAAACAGGGCAGTTTAGCCTAAGCAGTCATTTGCTTACAGAATAAAAAAATCATGTTTTCACCATGAAGTAAAAATGAGACACACCTGTCTCTGCTTAATAATCACTGAATATTTGTTTTGCAAAGTCAGATGAAATTTACATGTGGATTAAACTCTTTTTATGTGATTAACACAATATCTGCATTACCTTTTCAACAGAAAGATTCAACATTACAATTGATCACATAAAAAATAACTCTACATATTTTA
Source organism: Lepisosteus platostomus (assembly GCF_059453375.1). NCBI lineage: Eukaryota > Metazoa > Chordata > Actinopteri > Semionotiformes > Lepisosteidae > Lepisosteus > Lepisosteus platostomus. The sequence continues at coordinate 48,113,829 of NC_142618.1, read as the reverse complement.
ATAAAGTAATGTTTGTTCTATTGTGAGGACAGAATTCACTCAGCAACCATCATGATATCTCCCTGAAATTTCTGAGGGTATTTAAAGTGACCCCAAACTACATATGTATCAACACTTAAGTCAGTATAGCAAATTCCTCTGCTTATGGATCCTGTACGGATCTCTCTCTTCCAGTATCTTTTCAACCTTTTCCTTCTGTAATGGTATTCAATTTCTGCTGCTGTCTCTCTCAGCTCAAAGAAACTCCCAGTGTTGTTAACATACCATGGTCCTTGCCTTGAAGCTGCACTTCAGTAGCACAATGTAAAAAGTCCTTATCATGACCTTGACTTGTAAGTGTTTTCTAAGTTCTGTATCGCCTTGAGTATCCCATGCATAAACAAGAGATATTTGCTATCTTTTTGATTTCTCCTTCTGTGTAACTAGATGTCTGCTTTACAAGCAACTGATAGACAGGAGCAAATGAGCCACTCTTTGTCCCTCCATTTCCCCCATCGGGTCAGGTGTGTTCTAATTGTTACTTTGAGCAAGGACTTTTACGGTAGCATTTAGAACTGCTTGCTCTGCTATCACCACATCATAGCTTGCTCCCATATGGCTTTCCAATTTATCTGCCAGAGCCTGGATTCTGCAGGATGGTAGAAATGGACTAGGGCTCCTCCTCTCAGCCATCCTCAACAACTTTCACAGGACCTACTTGACTCCTGCTGCCCCATAACTGGAAAATGAACTACTATTCAATATGGTTTCTGATCTTACTGTATATCTGATGGCCGTCATGTTCCACAAGCTTTCCATCTGCCATGTGATTGTGGCTATCAGTTTTGAGATGGAGTTCACTTCACACTTCACACTTGATGGGACAGTTTTTTAATTCAGCTTCCCTTCAAACTGTCTATAATATCCATGGGTTATTAAAAATGTGTGGATGTGAAACCTCTGGGGTGTATGCATGGATAACTGCCTTCTTCTCAGGCCCCAAGTTCCAGTCAGGACTTTTCTCTCCTGGAGCTGTTAGGGAATCTATCCAGCCCTGGTTATCAACTAGGAAAAAAGAACTATAATGTTCTTAGGTCTGCAGTTCAATAAGGTGGATACAACACTGTCTATGTGACACTGTCGCATTAATCATTACTATGGGTACTAAAAGTGTTGTTTTACATTATTGAGTTTAAAAGTAATGTTCATGTGAACAGATATGCTCTAGGCATATTGCAACTCACAAAACATAAGCCTATTATTTTAGGAATGTAAGGTTGAGAAATAGCTTGACATTGAAGTTGGTATGAGCCTGCTATTATATTTTATTGGCTCTTTGGAGAAGACAGAACTTTCTGTAACTGCATTCACGTAAGGGTTACTTAGCAACAGTGACATAATTAACAAGAAGAATAAAATAGTTAAATTTTCTTCTATTTTTACTGTTCCCTGTAATCCAGAGAAAGCATGGAGAAGGTCCATGTTACCTCAAGAAAGCTTGAAATTCTGTGTATGTGTGTGACAAGTGCTGTTCTCCCTGTCCCTTCTGGATTTTGTTTCTGGTCTCTTGTGGGCTCTGAGCATAAACATGTACAGCATTACTTCCTCGACAGTAAATAACTCCATCATTACAAATGAAAAAGCTTCTCTATTGCAGGACAGTTTTACACCAAATTTCAGAGGGGGGTGATGTCACCTCTCTAATGCACGACGTGTACTGTGCTCTGTTACACTCTGCCTTCTAAATTCCCCCTTCTCCTGCAGCAACCTCAATCACTAATAAACATCAGTCTGAAAAATCTGAATCATGGCACCACTGGGACAAGTACAGCGCTCTTCTTCTTTGGGTTTTGATTCCCGTTACTCAGAGGATATGAGCATAAACAGCTCCTCATCTTAGAGGACAAGTCCACCACACCAAAAAAAATGGTCTTTTTTTGCAGCAGTGTTTTACACTATTTAGATTTCACAAGGTGTTGACATGAAGTCTGTATTTACACTTGGAGCACATTAACTACACGTGTATTGTCTTATTTTTACTGGAAAACATATTCTTTAACTTCCATTGGGCCTTTTGTGTGCTTATTCTGGACCCTCATCTGAATAGGAAAAGCTTTCTGTGCTATGTGTGTCCAGGACCAGCATGAACTTGTTGTACATGCAGGAATGTTTTTTGATGGGTGCATTCCTCTCCTGACAGATTCTTGGTCTTATGGCAGCAGCATCACAGGTACTTTGCTACACAGAGTATGACTAGCCCTCCTGATGCTCATCTCCTGTAGCTTTTGTCTGTGGACATCTACCAGGATGGTTCACGGCACTTTCCTATGTCACTCTCTTGTCCTCTCCAGACTTTGGAGTGGTGCCTAGCCCCAGCACTCTCGCCTCTGGTTTGGTTATATTAAAATTCACAAGGAAGAAGGAGATTTTGTACTGGCAGAAACATTTATGCATTCTGGAACAAGGATCCCATGAGCATGAATGGGATTTAGGTAAGTTAGGTGATAAGTTAGGTAATTCAACATTGGAAATCCATGGAGGGGGAATAGAGAGCTTGTCTCTATCCATGTAACGTAAAGTGTGACTAAAAGCCTGAAAGTTTGTTGTTTATGTTATACTCTCAAGCAGACAGACAGGTACATGTAAATGTTAGATTCATGATTTTGTTTAAATCACAGTCCTTAGGCTTTTCATTCTATTGAAAAATATAAATAATTGAATGCAATTTACTAACAAATAAAGATGTACTGTTACACTAGCTCACATAATAAACCTTTATCACATTTTATCTTGAAAAATGGCTAAACTGATCTTTAAATGGACTCACTATTTAATAAAGGCCTGATAGCTTCTGTACAGCAAAAAAAGACAAGAAAGCTAAAAAAAAAACATTTCTGTGTATCGAAATAATTAAACTTTAAAGTTATAGCTGACTCTTGTCTTATAAATCATGTTGTGAAGTCCATCTTTTTCATTGGTGTAGTATCATTTAAATTCAAGCTCTGAATCTTAATCAACAATCATAAGCATATTCACATACAATACAGTACTTCAAAAGTAATTGAATTTGTGTTGGTACTACTACATTTTGGAGAACATATGCGCTATAGTTCATGAAACTTCATTTTAAGTCGAGATAATTATTGTGTTAAACATTTCAATTAAAATGATAAAATGAAATGTCATATATACTGTATATATTAACAAGTATTTGAACAAATTATTATCTATTGTTTTCTTAATTTCTTTACAGAATTATAAACCCTTTATTAAAAATGAGTCTATGAACTAAGAGGAAAGAGATTTTATTTTTTCCTTTTTTATTAGTTAAATTCATATATAGTAATTTCACACAAAAGCTCCAAGAATAACTGGAAACAACAGAAAAAAATACCATGTATTATCCATTATCCATCTTTTCCAAAAAGCTTTCAAAGCCAGAGCATTATTTTTCTTCCATATCTTAATTTCATAATTATATATTTTAGTATATGTTTGGTTGGTATCTAAAATGTTAATCAAATGTACTGTAGTTGTTTGGTCATGCATTTAAATAGGTTAAACAGAAATGTTTACTGACAAAAATGTATTGTTGTTGACATAGTAGGGAATAAAGCTTAGCTAATCAAGAATTTCAAGGCCATTAGCCTGGTCCTTCATTTCAAGGCATGCTGTGTTGAAAAGATACGAGGATGTTTAAACTCTTGTCCTCAAGCATGCATAACATAAAAGTGCTGTGATTTGCTTTCATCAATAGCTACTAAATGTGGAAGCTGAGCATGAAAAGACACACCAACATACCCTTGAAGTGGCAGTGATGAGGAAGACTAAATTTAGCAGCCATCTTGAATAGGTGAAGCAATGGTTAGGTTAGAGGAGGCAGGTTTTAAAAGGGCAGTGCGGGTGGAAATTAGATGCTTAGAGAAGTGTGTAATTAACGTTGTTGCAAGCTCAGCAGCCACACTGCATTAAATTCAAGTCTATAGCTAAGGATAACATCCAGACATTCTGTCAAAGGCTGTATAAGCTTGACATTTTTGGATGACCGCTGAAGTTAAGAAGGGCACAGAAAGCATGCAAATGTCTGCTGTTGTGCCAAAAGAGATACCAAAATAAAAATAGCTTATGACGATCACGGAGAAAAATATATTGGCTATAACATGAGGGACATCTACAAAAAATTCTATAGGATGGATAAGGGGTTTATTTCAGAACAGCCTAGAAGGATTCCACTATTTTGAGCTAGTGTATGTGTAAGGTATTTTGTAAGGTATTGTATGTGATATTCCTTTAGGATGAAAAGATAAAGACATTAAATAGTGGTCTTCTAACTACACTGAAATGTCCCAGTTAATTACAATTGATTAGTTGTTTTAGTGTTTTTAATTGTAAATCCAATCACAATTACCGGCTTTACAACTTTTCCAATACTTTGTATTTCTAACAGAAATGTACAGTATTTTAAGTTAATAACATTGATCTGACGTTAGGTTTCCAAATAAATAAGAGCACAATTTGTGAAGTTCCTTAACTGTAATTTGTAATAATTCTGTTTCCTTTCTTAACTGTTACCTGTTCAAATTATTTTGCATGTAGTGTAAATCAAGAATTAAATGCACTTCTAAAATTAAAAGTGATTGAGAACTCACAGAAATAATATAAGATACTGTAGTTCTGAGTTTCTGAGAATGTTTTTGTTTTGCAGACTAAATGCAGCATCAAACTAAACTAAGGTTTTTCCATATATTAAATCAATTCCATAATTTAAACTAAACCAGTTTAAAAGTGTGAATTTCAGAAATACTCATAGTGACAATAGGTGCTTGAATGCATAGAACACGGTTACAGAATTGCAGGTACAGTATAACTGTTCTACAAAGTACAGCGGGTGTTTTTCAACAAGGATACAGCATCTTCAAAAATATGCTAGAACTGTTTAGCAATAATATATAAAAAATAACACAGTTCTACCACCAGAAAATCTTTTAAGCAATGATTCAAAACTTTAATTAATTGCCCCAAAAACAAAGAATTAAAAAAACAGTAAGATCACTTCCAGGGGTAAAGAACAACACCATATACAGTCTACAACACCAGCATCTGAGTTTAATAAATTTGCAAAAATTAGAAAAGCTGCACAAATAACCAAGCATTCTCATCTAAACAAACCCAAATTAAGCAGGAGTGGTACAGTTTAGAACCAAACACTGACAGACCAATTCCATGTCAGCCTGTTAGAGATGATACTGCAGTTATCCTCTGAGTAGGCTTTCCCATAGTGAGTAGAGCTGGCAACACCAAACAGAAGAAAAAAAACATTTAAAGCCAAGTTGTTAGGTAAGCTTATTTTGTGACCAAATAGAAAGTATAACTATGCAGATTCTGTTTCTTGGAGAATTATTTAGTAAGAAAAGCATGTAAGCAAGCAGAGACAAGTAAACTCTCAAAAGAAATGCTAATGTGATCTGATTTAATAAAAGTTAAAGGCTCCACAGCCGAAACATTGTGCTTCCTTTCTTCTCTTTTCAGCATGGAATAAACCTTTACTTGTTCCTTTACAGTATAGTGATCTTAAAATCAGAATAAGATTTAAAGAATGTTAATTAAAAGTAACACATGTGTGAATTGTCATTTAACCAGATACTGTACATTTTAAAAAAGAACTGCAAACACTCTAAGTACAGAACACATTAAACAAGTCAATCATATTTAAAAGAAAAAGTAATTTTCAAATAAGAAAAATAATAATGTATTTGAAGATTTTTTTTTAAAAAGTTTTGATTTCAATGTGTTCTGTTTTGAAAATATAAATTTAAGAAAGGTAAACAGTAATCCTGTCTGATTTCTATTCTGCTGATCATTTTAATGTTTTTAAAATAAACATTGCATGGAATTTTCAAACATTACTAATTTTCCTCTCATTTGTCTTTCACATATTTATTAACATTCTGCAATCAGACATTCAGGTTCTGCAATGTATTCTAAAGAATGTTAGGGCAGAATAATTTTGTTCAATTACTACCTTTAAGTCGTCAAAACGGTGTGGGTAAACCAGAAATCTTTCAAGAGTCTCCACAAGTAAAAATTGTGTGAATTGAGTTTCAGAGAACCTCTTTGCAAGAAACAAAATCTGTGTAGATATTTAAAACTCTATACAAAATCCCAGTAGAAATCCTGTTCCAAAATCAAGTTGTTTCATTATTCTTATTTTATGGTACCTTGAATAATTGCTAGATGTTGGGCTCCAGAAATTTTACTGCATTAAAATTTGTATTTATAACATCATATATAAATATTTATTATTACTGTTATTATTGTCTTTACTGTCAGGCTATTCTGGTCAGGAGACAATGCTACAGTATGTAGCATGACAATGACCCAAAATATAAGGCCGATGCAACCTACAGTAGGTAGTCATCAGCAGAAAATAAGTGAAAGTCTTATACTGGCCCAGTTAATTTACAGATCCAATTGAACATGCATTTTGAATACTAAGAGAGAACAAATGAGGTCAAATACCCTAAGAAAAGGTAAGAACTCAAAGTGGCTGCAGCAAGTAATCGCAAATGATTATACTGAGTTTGGTTAGCACAGTGGGTCACAGACTTCATGCAGCTATGGCCTAAAGGGATATGCAACAAAACATTGATTTTTACACTCTGAAATGTGATTAAACTGAATGTGTTCCAATGCATATGATCATTTAAAATCACTGACAAACACAAAGTATGTTTTTGCTCCTATATGATCAAATGCATACAGTACATATATATAATCTGTATACAATTTGCATTGACAAACCTAAAGTACTGTAACTGCAAAGCAAAAATAACAGATTAGGCTTTGCTGCAACAGTACTTTTTCAGAAACTATTATTTCAGCACATTTTATGTTCATGGCACTGCTGTGCTTTACTATTTTCCACCATAAACATTTCCTCTCTGTTGGATTATGTAGTGATGAAGCCATCATGTTTCATTGCTTTGCGTAAAACCCTTCATATAGGAAAAGCTGAAGGCATAATACAAAGCACTTGACACATGACAGAAGAAACCATGATCCCCCTGACTACATTGTCTGGGTGTTTCACAAGTTAACAGGGGTAAGGAAACAAAGCAGAGCAAAGGTAGTAACATCAACATTTAAAAGCACACTATACAGTATGTGAAATACAGGCAAGAATCCTCCAGCAGTACATCCATGCACCATTAGACTTCGTGTGGGTGGAAATGGTGGTTTCCTTAGCACATGGAATTAGTTGTACTATAGAAATTCACTTTTTTCAAGTTAGTGGACAATGTTTTTTGTATTTTGGTGAATTTTTACTTTTGTGATTTATCTTGCTTGAGAATAGTTAAATTACTGATGGACTTTGGAACACCTTTAAACTAAAATGCTAGATCAATACTGTATCCCTATGAAAAAAATTATTTGCTTTATGCTTTTGTATCTGGTTATGAAACACACTGTTGCAAAGCTTAGGTTGTCTTGTGTCTTATGATCTATAGTCTGTGGTGTTGTGTGTTGATTTTGATTTTAAAACCATTGTTACTGTAATATTTGTGTGCGTCGGCAGTGAAACTGCATGTTGATTGGTGGAGGGCTGAGCGGGAATAACGGTTACTCAGGGTCACAGGTTATAGTGAATGTAGGAGCTAACAGGTTCGGAGTTACAGATGAAATAAAGAGTTTGTTCGAGTGTCACATCGTCGTCCTGGGTTGTTAATTTCTACACTATACATGTACGAGAAACAAGACAGTTACGACCTCAAGTGTCTAGGGGTAAAGGGGGGTAACATTTAGGATGGTTTTGGATGCAACAACAAGTTTGGTGCAAAAGTGATTTATTTTAAAAGTGACTGGTACAAATACAGGACACAATAACACACAGGGAAAGGGAACCTGAGAGGTGCCAAAGGAAAAAAAATAAACTAACAAAATGCATCTGGCTAATAAAGTGAGGGAAAGCTGACCTAACTACCAAAACAAAACCTGAAACACTACAGATGCAGCCATTCAAAACAAGCGGGGTATGCTGCAGTATAACACGGTGGGCGTGTCGCAGTATACCGCATCATACCGTATGCAAATTAGATTATGTTAATAGTATCCGGAATCACCTTGTAAAACAGCCAGGTGGAGCTAATAAAGGTTAACCTCTCCTCAACAGCATTTGAGCTGTCACCAGAAAACGTCGGTTTCGAATCCCGCTCACTGCTGAGGGACAATCTTTATTCAATTAAGAATTTAAGATGTATACTCTTTAGACTTTTAAATTTAAACAGTGTTTTACAGCATGTTAATCATTAAACATTAAAAAGGCGGTATATTTTAAAAAAGCAAGATTGTTCTGTTGGACAAAAGTACACAACCTACCACCTTTATCATAAATATTTTAATTATGCAGGAATATTTTTATGCATCAAAATACCGAAGATATTACTAATAGTATTAATAATGAATGATCTTGGACAAGCTGTAAGCTCAAAGTATTACCCTGGTCCACGTTCTTTGTAACCGTCTTTGTAAATGAAAAGAGTTTATTTTTTCATTGACAAAAAGTAACACCACAGCATTTAGTTGATCCGATCATGTTTTCGTTTCCAATCATACAAAGTGATTCTTGAGAATTGTATATTGTATACCTAACAAATTGTATATTCTTGTATATTGCTGGTCTTGGTAGTTTAAAGAAAAAATACACACCAGTATTCCATTTCTCCCTAAACATTTTAAGCATCAAAGTCTTACATGTTGTTATTTGGGAAACGTTTTACGTGCTCCTCCTGACCATATTAGGATTATATACTTTGTGAAAAGTGATAGTCTTTTAACCTTTTCTGTGAATTCGCTTGTTATCTAACAAATGCATACTTTTAGAATTTGATTAACAGGGAATATAATATGGAATTGCGTATCTAAACAAATTAATAATGATATAATTATATTCATGCACTGTCTGGCGGAATAAACTTAAGAGGTTAGTTAATGCGACATGGAATTATTAAGAATTATCACCTCTTTTTACACTTGAGAACAAATGAGAACATTCCACTCAGTGGGTGGTGCATTGTTATCTCAATCACCTGCTAATTCATTTTACACCACTGGACGACAGGAGAATGTGACTGTACTGTATCTGTACAGAATGTGTGTTTCAATCAATACAGTGATTAAAATCGCAATCGCGTGTTTAATTAAATGCTTTTTTTGATTCACAATCTGAAAATGAAAACCGCGGTAAAGTCACCTTGAATTAAAAAAAATAATTATTTTGGCACGCCTGTAGCATTTTCACGAAACCTCCTAGAGTTGTGAGAACACTTGCTTTGTGTATAAACTACATTGTGAATGTTTTCACAGCCTTCACTTTGTCGTTTTTATGCCATTTTTTTGACCACGCACGAATATTCCTATGTTCGTATCTTCGCAAGGGAATCAGTGCGAATTTTAATACTAATTAAATGACCGCGGGCACTTTCCACCCCCTCTACATTCTCAGAGTAGAACAGACTAACCTTCTAATGAAAGACGGTCCACCCACCACGGACAGGAAAAGTGCCCACAGGCACTTAAACTTAATATGGTCAGTAACAGTAAACAGTAACACGGTCAGAAGGAGCACGTACAAACGTTTCTGAAATAACCACATGTAAGACTCTGATGCTTAAAATGTTTAGGGAGAAAGTGGAATACTGGTGTGTATTTTTTCTTTAAACTACCAATACCAGCCATATACAGATGCAGCCATTCAAAGTGCGCGGTACAGACTCCGCGGTACAGATACCGCAGGTATGATGACACGCGATACCGCGGTGCGTGATTGGTTGACCGACAGGGGCACTCGTGGTCCGTTGGTCTGTCGTAGAAAGACTTACTGTAAACGTCTTTACTGTGCCCGTTGTAGATATTGAATTTTACCACTGAAGGGAAATCTTAGTAGCTGAGCATAAAAAGAATAGGAGCATACTGTAACGCGTGTGAAGGCCATAAACGATATTAATTTTGGAACGTAAACATACAGTATATAGCTGGTCTTGGTACTTTAAAGAAAAAAATACACACCAGTATTCCATTTCTCCCTAAACATTGTAAGCTTCGAAGTCTTTAACTAACGTGATACCGGAGTCAACAAGCATACTTTTAGAATTTGATTAAAAGGGAATATAATATGGAATCGCGTATCTCAAGAAATTAATAACGGTATGATTATATCCGTGTACTGCGGCAGGGCTGTGTAGGGCTGTATATAATATGGAATCGCGTATCTAAAGAATTTAATAACGGTATGATTATATCCGTGTACTGCGGCAGGGCTGTGTAGGGCTGTATATAATATGGAATCGCGTATCTAAAGAATTTAATAACGGTATGATTATATCCGTGTACTGCGGCAGGGCTGTGTAGGGCTGTTTCGCCTACCTGATCATGTGAGCTGTCTTGTAGCCTACTGGTCTAGGTGCGTGACTACCAGCTGGCAGGTTGTGTGTTCGAATCCAGCTGGTGGTGGACTTTTCATTTTTATTTATTTATTTTTTAATCGCGTAACATAAACATATTACCGTATGCAAACTGTACTGTATACAGTATGTATATGTATATTTAATGTCTTAACTGTGCCCGTTTAATTGAATTAAAAAAAATATTTAACACGAACATTAAGCTGTTTAGATCTTCCGCCTGAGAACAGTCACCCGTTGCTACCCAACGCAGAATGGTGATTGGCTGACACTATCTGACACCCCTCTGATTGGAGAAAAAAGACATGCTGGTGTGCTATACACACTACCAGGAAGAGGATTTCTTTCTATTCAAAACGTGTATTTTAAAAGTTTAAGAAGTAAAAACCTTACAGCGTACACAGATTTCTAAACTGATCAGGATCGTTATCTTTGTCTTATGCATAATAATGTTCACCGCTCTGTCCAGCAAATTAATAATAAACTTTATTTTATATAGCGTTTTAAACGAATAAGTAATTAGATTGCTCATAAACCTAATCACTTGCTTTTTCTTTTTATTTAGGCTCAGATTTCAACTATAGATCGTATTATTAATAACCATAATAACAACCAACCAACAAAAACAACCATATAAACATAATGGTGGTGCTGGACCTTCCAGTTTTATTTATTTATTTTTTAATCGCGTAACATAAACATATTACCGTATGCAAACTGTACTGTATACAATATGTATATGTATATTTAATGTCTTAACTGTGCCTGTTTAAGTATTGAATATTCATATCTAATTTTACCACTGAAGGGAAATCTTAACATAAACATACAGTATATGGCTGGTCTCGGTACTTTAAAGAAAAAAATACACACCGGTATTCCATTTCTCCCTAAACATTGTAAGCTTCGAAGTCTTTAACTAACGTGATACCGGAGTCAACAAGCATACTTTTAGAATTTGATTAAAAGGGAATATAATATGGAATCGCGTAATCTTAAGAAATTAATAACGATATAATTATATTCATGTTGCAAAAGAACTGCAACGGACATAAAAACTCCCTTGCATGGTTTCATTACGACCAGAATCGGTCTTGAGATATTTTTAACTTGATTTACAGTATTTGAGAGGTATGTCTTAACACCGATACTACAGTGCTTAAGTACTGCTCACGTATATGTTTCTAGGTTTTGTGCTGGGACCCGTGGATTGATTAGAGATATCAAGTACATACAAGTCATTTTTTAAATGTTGTAGTTCGTCTTGAAAAAATGTTACGAGTACATCATCTATCAACAATTACACAGGTTCTGTTTCCATATTGCGGATTTTGGTTACGTAATATTATTTTCTAGATTTCACGTTGTGAATATGATGGGATGTCTGATGGGATGTTTCTAAAAATCCATCCTCTGTAAAACGTCTTCTCTAGTTGTCCTGCATATGTATTCGCTAATGAAGCTGTGTGTTCTGAGCCTAGATCTCTACATTTCTGTATGAACCAGCTTAGAGGGCTAAAGGCAGCTTGTGTTTAAATTGAGTGTAAGGCAATTTATGCTTCTAAAGTCATGGTCAGCATTTATCTTTGTACTGTGCTGTAAACTTGTTCTGTGCCAAGTCACATTATTTTATAGCGTTTTTAAAGCGTTATCAAATACGGTGTTACTGTAGTTTACTGAGTCCCATGTCACATGGTCTGTGATTGAAACCTGTAAAACCGGTTTAATTCGTCACAGCCAGCACTCTTCAGGTGTGAGGGTCTTCTGCTCAGAATGAAACGCTAAAATGTTTGTGTATATTCTAATGGTAGTGGGGGCGGGGTGTGTGGGAACAGGTTTGGTTGAAACATTTTCTCTGAAAGCATTTTCTTCGCAGTTTAACCGATCTTGTTACAGCATGTTACAGTTTACTATTATTAACCATATTAATTTTAAGTGCTTAATGTAAAATCTTGTAAAAATATATTTTCATTGTTCAAATATACATTAAGTCTGACTATCATATAATAAGTTAAATACAAAACTAAAGAAAAAATAGGGTTAAATATAATTCAAAATATTTTGCTAACAATGTTAACTGTTTATGAATAATAAAATGTATTAACTAAGGAGTAGGATGGCACAGTTGTTAGTATGTTTTTTGTTTTGTTTCTTTTTCATAAATACAACAGTAGTACCTGATGTCTCAGTGGCTTTCAAAATTAAATTATGCATGCAAACCTGTGAACTAGAAAGATAACTAAGATATCCATCCATTATATTCCATAATATCCATGAAATATATGGCGCTGAAATACAGTATGTGTGACGCATAAAAGACACCAAGGGATTGGGTGAGCTCCCATCACTAAAAAAAAACTGCGAACCTGCACTACAGCGACCATAGTACAGTATGGAGACCAAGGCGTTTTACGGGAAGAGACGGGGTGCTTCTGCCGCCCCAGCTTCCAAAGAGCGAAGGGTAAGCAAATACAGCAGACTTCATCTGAAATACGCGATTATAGCGCATATTACAAGGTATTATTGCCGTTTTGAATTTTAAATTCAATTATAATTATTTCTTCGTAGCCTGTTCTTCAAGAAAACACCGCACGGGCGAAACGATCTACCACCAGGACAGTAAAAAAGAAAGCGGTAAGACGGAAAAAAAGAAAAGTTTATTTTGACTTCTGTTCTGCGACTGATGAATACTACTGTGTGACTTTATTTCTTACATGAATTATGTTATTTTGCCACAGGCCGTGGGTCTCTGCTCTCGGCCACTGGCCAGGGTGCCAACCTGTAGAAGCAGCACCTGTATGGAGACATTTCGGCAGCAGCGGGAGCATTACGATGCATTACTGGGGAGGATTGGGAGGCTAGAGTTCCAGCAGTCAAACAGTTGAGCAGCTGTCTCCCGAAAAGTGCCTCTCCCCGCCGCGCAGGCTGCAATGCCTGGCGGAAGCTCTGCCCCCCGCAGAGCACACACCGCCTCAGGACACTCCATCCCGGCCTCTCAGTTCACCACCGCGCAGGAATCTGTTGATGCTGTCCCCGCCGGCTATCTCCCCCCAGGAAGCACAGCGGAATTCACAGATGCCAGTGGGACGAATAATTCTCCCAGATGTCCAACTGCTACCCATCACCCAGGAGATGGAGGGGGGGTTGTACTTGCAGTGCATCGGCATAGACGGGAAAGCAAGAGCCGACCGCTACGCCGCCCTCGTGTTTCGAAATCTTGTGACTTTTGAAATTTACTGGGGGTGGACCACGTCTGTAAATTTCGATGGGTCCAGAGGCAAAAGTGCCTTGCCTTGCAATCTCCGGGAAACCATTAGTACAATGGTGAATCGGAGATTCTCAACCCTTGCTGCGTACGACTGGAAAAGAATTAGTGATCGGATCAACGAAATGCTTCGTAGGAGGAGGCGGTCTTTTCCTCTTGTCTAACAGTCTGTCCACAAACAAAACATTCCTGTTAGACAAGAGGAATTGAAAAAAAAACAATGTTGTCAATGAAAACTGGTGTGTGTGTCTCTCCCTGCTGGATGTCCCTCTCACAAACTGCTGAATGAATAAAATAATTTTATTGAAAACGAGTTTGCGATTGTCTGGTCTTTAAATTCTGGAGATACGCGATTCCATATTATATTCCCTTTTAATCAAATTCTAAAAGTATGCTTGTTGACTCCGGTATCGCGTTAGTTAAAGACTTCGATGCTTAAAATGTTTAGGGAGAAATGGAATACTGGTGTGTATGTTTTCTTTAAAGTACCGAGACCAGCCATATACTGTATGTTTAAGTTCCAAAATTAATATCGTTTATGGGCTTCACACGCGTTGCAGTATGCTCAGGCACTAAGTAAAAGGAGATGCTTCGTATTGCTTGACTAATTTTAAAAACTAAGTTATAAATATAAAAATTGCAGGCGCTGCTCTGGTGCGTCGGCTCCTACACAGTGCCTGTCTGCCGTAAGCGTTACAATATACATACAGTACCCAACACTGCTTGTACCCATCTGTCATGCAAATAAAACACCTTGAATTGAATTGAATTGAGGGGAGAAGGGGGGGATACTAAAGCCAATACTGGCTCAATGGGCTTTGACGTGCTAATGCGTTGGTTTAACGGTCCGGGTGTGGCAGGCTTCCATTGTCAACTCGACTCGATTAGAAGACAATGAACGTATTTTAGCCCTAAATGAATTAATAGCAAACATGGTTTACATAAAATACATTTTTCCAAGAAAGTTTATAATAATACGATCTATAGTTGAAATCTGAGCCTACTTTAAAAATAAAGGAAAAGCATTTTCAGAGAGCAATCACGCTGTGTTTATGTAGAAAAAGTGATTAGGTTTATGAGCAATCTAATTACCTATTCGCTTAAAACGCTATATAAAATAAAGTTTATTTAGAGATGAATGATCAGTGTCACAGTTTAAATAATGTAAGTCAGGAAACTAACACAGCGCCACCGGATTTAATAACGCAATAAAAACGCTATAAAATAATGTGACACATTACAGCACAGTACAACAATACTGACCATGACTTTAGAAGCATAAATTACCTTACACTCAATTTAAACACAAGCTGTCTTTCTGTATGAACCTCTAAGCTGGTTCATACAGAAAATGTAGAAATGCATTAGCCTGATCATGATTAAAAAACACATAATTAAACACGCGTTTGCGATTTAAATCAGAACACGATTTAAATCAATATAAATGTTTATATTGTAACGCATACTGTCCAGCCTCCATTTCTCTATAAAAATTTACTGTTGCACACACACACACAATAGAAGCAGGAACCGCTGTCAGAAGGGAAGATATGTTCAAAATATCGCAAATATCGATCATGTTGCGATATTTTGAAATATAAAAGTCAATTGATTGTCCATAATATCGCTTACCTATTTTTTCGAAGAAATGTTTGTTAAAATAAAAGTCCAGCACCAGCTGGATTCGAACACACAACCTGCCAGTTGGTAGTCACGCACCTAGACCAGTAGGCTACAAGACAGCTCGCATGATCAGGTAGGCGAAACAGCCCTACACAGTCCTGCCAGTACACGGATATAATCATACCGTTATTAAATTCTTTAGATACGCGATTCCATATTATATTCCCTTTTAATCAAATTCTAAAAGTATGCTTGTTGACTCCGGTATCACGTTAGTTAAAGACTTCGAAGCTTACAATGTTTAGGGAGAAATGGAATACCGGTGTGTATTTTTCCTTGTGATATTTTAAGCTCTAGATGAATGATAGGTGTCGCATTTTAAATCATTTTCGTAGCTAGAAATTATGAAACGCCCTGTTAAAAGCAAGGAAGTTTTTATGCCCCGTTGAAGTAAAACAAAATGCCTGACAAAGTATGGCTTGGACAGATTCCAAGTGCTTGTACAAATGTGCTAAAGAAATTATACTTTGAGTATACAGCTTGTCCAAAGTCATCCATTATTAATACTATTAGTAATATCTTCAGTAAAGGCTTTGATGCATAAATATTTCTGGTAAAGGTAGGTTGTGTACTTTTGTCCAACTGAGCAATCTTGCTTTCATAAAATATACCAACATTTTAATGACTGATGATTAACATGCTGTAATACACAGTTCAAAATTAAAGGCTCAAATGCTGTACATGAGAGGTTAAGCTCCCCCTGGCGGTTTTACAAGGCGACGCCGGATAGTTAGTCACGTGACACACGTGAAATGCGTGATACCGCGTGATACTGTGACACGCCCACCGGGGTATGCCGCGAAATACCTCACCCATTTTGAATGGCTGCATCTGTACAGTCTGTAACATAGGGATTTCTATATGTCTTTATTTAGTGGTTACATTAGTGACAAAGGCTAAACTTTAAGCTTCAGTAACGCGTACGCCGTATGGCATACATGTTTGTTTTGGGTTTTGCTTGTTCACATATCTTCCCTTTTTATAAAACGACATGGTTGAAAACTGTTCCAGAGCCAATATTGTTTAATCAGTGAAAAGTACATCATGAAATGCCTCTAGAAAAAAGAAAAGGAGCATAAAGTGTCTGATGGTCATAAACGATATTCATTTAGGAACAGCATCAGAGATATGTTTTTAACTGCACTGTATCGGAGAGAATATCATAGTGTGTTTTTTTTTACTCCCTGGCGGAAACTGGCTTCCATAAGAATCAGTATGGCTCAGAGATTAAATAAAACTTCACTCGGACCAAACAAATGTATATTTCTAAATATCACAACATGATCAAATTTAACTAATTTTAATAACAATGAATAGTCACCTATGCGTTACAATATTAACATTTATATTGATTTAAAGTGCGTTTAAATTGCCTTTATTTAAAACCCATAAATAAAGCTGATACTGTTTAGACTTTTAATTATTTAAAACTGTATTACAGCAGCACAATGCACAATGCAACGTAAATCGCTATCTTTGTCTTCTGTGTAATCATGTTCACCTCTCTGTCCAGCAAATTAACAATAGTAATAATAACTAACTTCATTTTATATGGCGCCTTTAAAGGTGGCTCCTCAAAGCGCTTTACAGGTTTAAAACAATAACAACAATACTGTTAGGCTGGGCAAACGATTTTTTTTTAAGAAATACAAAATGAGATATAATGATGTGTTCCGGCTTAGACTTTAACGAAGAGCATAACACGTGGGCAGCGTAGCGGTCGGCTCTGGCTTTCCTATCTACTGGGCTAGAATATGTTACTGTATACCGATGCACTGCAAATACAACCCCCCTCTCTGCTGGCTGGCTGTGACGAATTAAACCGGTTTCACAGGTATTTTCAAAGTAGAAGGGGGCGAGATTTCCAGCGAAAGACACCTCCGCCCCTCAAAAACCCAGTAAGTACAGTACTTACTAGTTAAGAAAGCTAGGCTCCTCAATGAAATCTCTTTAACATGCTAATGCATTGGTGTAACAGTCCGGGCGTGGCAAGCTTCTAATGTCAACTCGACTACGGCGAAAGGAACCCTTCTTTCATTGGAAGACAATGAACATATTCTATCCCTAAATGAATTAATAGCAAACATGGTTTACATAAAAGAAATTTTTCCAAGAAAGTTTAGCCTTTGTCACTAATGAAACCACTAAATAAAGACATAACTATAGAAATCTTAAGATTTTTAAAATACATGACTTTGCTAAAATTTATTTAAAAATAAAAACGATTACAAACGCCAGTGGAGAGAGAGAATAGGGGAGGGGTGTTGGTTGTGCATAAGGGGTGGGGCGATGGAAATCAGGTCTATTTTGAAATGTGGAGTTACATGTTCTGGCTGTTTGTGAATTATCGTTGTTGAGTATAGAGTGTTGAGGTATTCATTTTGTGTAATGCTTTATGTTGAAAATTGAGGTGGATTTTGTTTATAATAAAGAGGATAAACTGGGATGGGAGGAGGGTTTGGTTTTGCATAAGGGGTGGGATTATGATAATTGAGGTAATTTGAGAGAGTTTAATGGTTTGATATATTTGATTTTGTATTGTGGTTGTTATCTATGTTTTTGGTTGGTATTATGTTTATATGGTTGTTTTTGTTGGTTGGTCGCTATTATGGTTATTAATAATACGATCTATAGTTGAAATCTGAGCCTAAATAAAAAGAAAAAGCATTTTCAGAGAGCCATTACGCTGTGTTTATGTAGAATAAGTGATTAGGTTTATGAGCAATCTAATTACTTATTCGTTTAAAATGGTATATAAAATAAAGTTTATTATTAATTTGCTGGACAGGGTGGTGAACATTATTATGCATAAGACAAAGATAACGATCCTGATCAGTTTAGAAATCTGTGTACGCTGTAAGGTTTTAGGGATTGGACAGTTTCCAAGTGCTTGTACAATCGATGGAAATGCTCAAATAAATGTGCAAAAGAAATAAACAAAATAATCATTTATTTCTTTATCATATTGGCTAGCTAATGTCCTCTCTTTGCACACAGAGGTTGATATAACATGTTTGGGCAAGGCAATGGCGAAATACAGGATAATACAAACAAATGAAAGTACAAGGGACGAACACAAACCAACAAATCCGAAGCTACTGTATATGGAAACACACACGAAGCGAAACGAATGAAAACGAAGAGAAGCTGAGCCGAACGGAACCAAAGTCAAACGATAGGCCCCTTCATTCTGAAAACCTCCAAGTTACATACTGAAGAAGCTGAGTTCTGATTGGTCGAGAGTTGACTGAAGATGATGTCACAACGGCAAAGATGGTGTAGTGATGGATCAATCGGCGGGTGGTAGCTGAATACAGGAAGTAGAAAAAAACATACGGACACACACGGGGTCATAACAAATATACATAATAAACCTGTTGTACAGTTTCTCTCTGAAGTGCTGTTGTCAGTATTACACTATTGATTTGTTAATTACAATATAGTTTTGCTGCTTTGAAAATAAACTTAATAGTTGTGTATAGAGGATATTGGAGATCATATGCCTTTGTGATACATTGAGAAAAAATAACAATATTTTTTATGGCAATGTAAAGTGTACTGTTAACTGCAGGATTTGCATCTGTCCAAATAGGGACAAGATGTCGGTATAGCATTAATAAACAATATTTAAAAAGTACACCATTTGCAATAACATGATAAAATACTTTTTACAGTTGCTTACTCTGTCCTCATTGTACTTTGCAAAAGAAATCTTGCACAGCCGTATAATCCTACCTGGACAAATTGTGAAGCCTGAGTCCAGGTTGCCATAGTAGTGAGCAAACCCAGGGGGTCCTCATTTGTCAGTCTTGTTTAGAATTAACATACACATTGAAAATTAAATATCAAATAATAGAGAACAATACGGCATTCAACAACTGATATTTCATTCAAGTTGTTTTGTACATATTTTATTAATATGACACCCATAGAAGGCTCCACAGCCGAAACATTGTCTCTTTTCTTTTTTTTCTTTTCCACAGCTGAAACATTGTGTCTCTTTTCCTTTCAGCATGGAATAAATCTTTACCAATTTTATTAATATGTTTACATAAATTTATTTTAATATTGAACATACTGCATTTGGTATATACCTTAAATGAAATATTACATATTGTTTCCCAAATGCTTTATATTTTAACTTTCTGAATTGCAATTGATATTGAACAAAAGCTGATCAGAAAATGAACCTATTGGAATTTAAATACAGTATACTCTTCTCAAGGAACTGCTGTAACTAGCTGTAAACAAGAGGCATTAACAAGAATTCTGTGTGTTTTAGGGTCAATAACAACTAGATAGTACCTGATGTTTGGTATAAAAAATGGACTGGCATGGAGAATTCATTCTAATGTTAATTTTTATGCTTTGATATATACTTTGAATGTCTCTCAGTAATGTGACATACAGTAGCAAAAGAAGCTTGAGGGATGAAAATTATTTGAACAGAGAGCTGTGAACAGCATCATTACAGTCAATTAAGGAGCTTTGTCAATATTCAAACGAGGAATCAGGAATATCACTAACTCTGGGGAAGAACTAAATCTCCCATAACTGCACATACTGTACCTGTACAGTAAACAATGTGAAAACCAGACCAACTTTGTCAATGACCTTAGGTAGAAGACTGGTAAAGTTGCAACTGCAATACAAGTCTTAGGAAGATGACATTGATAATTTTGTTATAGGAAACTGAGTAGCTAAAGTCCTTGATTAGAGTATGTGATTTTTGAAGAAAATCCTTATAGACCGTTTATTCCCAACCTGTGGCTAAATTCCAAACTTTTTATTTACTTTTAAAATCACAGATTATATGAGTCTAACTCTTAAGGTTGAGCACAGGTTGCTACCAAAGCTACATGGTGTAGCATCATGACTTCAGGTTATGATCTCTAATGGAGGAAAGGGAAAACACAGGATAGATCCTGCCTCAGTTGTTAGTAAGACTGGCATTCCAGCGTCTCATGAGCAGGTCCTTAAACTACATGCTTCATCTGAAAGGCCCTATTATAGTATATATAAAATAATTATAATGGTATACAATATACAGTACAATTCAGAACTTTAGACAGATTAAAATGCAGCAGTTTTACATCAATAGCTGATTTGGAATTTTCATTTATTTTCATTTTTAGGTTTTAAAGATTGTTTTATTTGCAAGAGTGATCAGATAGGTTTGATGATTGTTTAAGTGATAGTGTTCCTTAGAATAATGGGAAAATGAGCACAACCCAGTGATTTAATTACATTTACAGGTTTTCAGCATTTTATATTTGAATTTAGTTAAAATTGGCAAATTGAGATGATTGAGAAGTTTGAATTAACCAAGAGCAGCAAAATATGCAACTACAGTATGCCCTGCTTGATTAATTAAGATCACTTGCTTGCTGTCTGCATGATTGAAAGCAGTCTGACTGAGAAAAGTTGCCCACTGGAAGACGTTGTTTTTTAACAATGACAAGTCTAAATAAGTCAGAAAGCTGATTCTGTGAGAGGCAGACCACATTCTGGAGGGTAGAGGGTTACCAAACCAGTCCTGTACCAGCACATCCATCTGACCCATCTGCTTAATCATTTTCAAAGTGCAAAGGCTGTAGCTTGAGAACCTCTAGGGAGAAATTACCCAAGTCTCAGCATCATGACGATAGCATACCATCTGCATGAAAATCATCTGCCTGCTTGGAAGCCATCATGGGGTAACATTGACAGCTGAGAAATACAATTGCCATCATTCCTGAGCCAGGGATGGTTGTAGCAGAGTGTGTGATAGAGTGCTTTTTCACTGATGAATGTTGTTTTGCCCTTGCAAATCCAACAGTAGTAGTGAACATTATCTGTTAAAGTCAACAAATGGGACAGCATAAGTGTAACAATGTGGGAGGAATCCCTTTTAACACCCAAATGTTTTGGTACATTTTAGGGCAAAAAGGCAGCTCGGCAATATGTAAGAGCATCCTTGAACCATCAGTTTGTCTGATGCTGCTAAATTGTTTGATTTTTTGGCAGGACAATGAAAAACTACACAGTACTATGATTACAAAAGAACATTTTCTAACCTGATAAAACACCTTTGGAATAAAATCTACCAATGAGTGATGGAACATCCTCAGCAGTCTAACTATCTGTGAAGCAGTGCTACTAGGAGTGTGTTAGTCCTTATGGAGCTTATTCTCAATAGATATATACTTTATTGATCCTGTGAGGGAAATTGCAGATAAAATGCAATACTATAAATGAGAGAGTACTGTATGTCACTTTTTATACTGCAAATATAATGATTCATTAATCTGTAGTTGGAGTGACATTTTCTGTGAATATGATACTTGTTCAATGTTTGACTAAATCTTGGTTTTGAATTTATTTTGTACATCTATATATATTATACCCTGAAAAGTTTAGTTAAATTTATTGTATTAACTCTATAATGTTTGTGAACTTTGAATGATCACTTTTCATCATAAGTGTGTGCACTGGCAAGTAATCCTGATGAAATGTCTTTATTAAAACATTATTGATTAACAGTGTACTATTTGTAGAGTTTATCATATTTTACATGTACACTGCTTCTAAATTAAAGACACGAATGTTCAAGTATCTTTGAAATAATTTAGTTAAGCAGTTGTAGGAGTTTTGTGAATTTACTGGGACAATTTATTAATTGTAACAGTAAATTACGAGGTGGTTCTTTATGGCTATTAGGAATCAATCATCAGAACAATCAGCAACACACACACACATGGTTCAAATACATTAAATACATTTATTAATTCATAAAATTGTGCATATCAATTGTTGTGATCTTGCTGACAGCACTACATTTTAGGTGAACACTTTTGCTTGTTTTGTCCAGAATGGAAAACCACCTTTCAGGTCAGATGCAATACCAGTGGAATGTTCATCTGTAAGATGTTTTACATCTGAATGTAAAAAAACTTTCAATGACATCCTGCAAACAAAGGCCAGGTTAGAAAGGAACATTTGTTGTGCTGTCCCTGAAGCATGCATATAGACATGCCTCAGGCAGACACTGGGGAATCAGAAACTTGATAGGGCTTGAAGAATGTGCTTTGAAGAATCTTTTCACTTTTCACTATAGATTTTAAAATTAAGTTGTTTGGTATTCTTCTGATGCATGTGTGGAATGGGTGCACAGAGCTGAATGATCATCAATCTTTTTTATTCTTGCTTGTTTTCATCTGCTTTGAGAACTTTTCCGGCTTCACTATGTCCTACTGATTAAATAGCCTTGTTTACAGTTGCCTTTAACATTGTACTTGCTGCTGAAACATTGTAGAATGAGAGAATTTTTATATTCTGTAATACATTTCTGTTGTTTTTGTATGGCATTGCAGGTTTTAACTTTTAATGCATTCTGCTGGCCTTTTGCATATACCTTTCACTGCATCATGCAATAAGCATGTAGAAATAGAGAGCAGAAATCTGTATAAGATAAGCTATCACCTTTTTGAATGAATGCCGAAATACCATGTTGCATAAATACTTTACTACGTTTAATGTGTTTTAAGTGTAAAATTAGGAGACAAAGGGCAGACGCTAAGTGGTGCAAACTCACCCAGGAAAGAAATTTGGAGGAAGAGACTGACTGAGAGACCAGGAATCAAGTACGTTTTGAGAAGCTAGTATGCTTCCTGATAATATTAAGAGTGAGGAACATGTGAAGAAGTCTAAGCAGAAGCGTTAAAAAGCTAGATTTTTGTTTCTTAGTAGTTTTATTTTCTCTCTCTCACCAAAAGGCCATTTTAACAATTTGAGTGGGAATTTCTATGGTCCATTCTAGATGATAACAGGTTTTATTCTTAGTTTTGCTGTTTTTAAGGTTACTCATCAGAGGTGTGTACTTGTACTTCTTTTGTATGTCTTTGTCTTTGGAACAACTAGCTAAAGTTGTCTCATCTACTGTTTTTATCAATATTTCCATAAATGATACTCAACATACCCATTCTTGGATGATATATTTTGACAGTCTTCCAATTCCCGTCTCATCTGCTAACTGATTTCTGTGAATTTATCTGAATATAAAATCAATTTGTCCAAATCTGCATTGCTGATGATTTTACATTGAAGAAAGCCATTCTACAACCAATCGTGCTGGTTACTTCAGAAACCGTGATCAAACACTTGACACATATCTTGGTATTGAGATCAATTGTCCTTGATATGCTATCACAGTAAACATTTGTTAATAACATTTTAAAACACCTACACATTTACATGAAATGATAGACATTTTCCAAATTGTCTTTAAGTATACCTCTCTATATAAAGTCTTATTTTTTTCTTACTTTTATGATTTATTCTTCTCCCCTGTTTCTAAGTTACTAGAAAGGAATGCAACAACATATTTTTCCATTGTATAGGTAGCCTTACTCTGCCAATCATTAAATATTATTTTTACTCCTTTGTTTGACATCTACTTGATAACAATGTGGTGGATATATATTTAAAGACTTGATGCATAGTGATGTTTCCCTTAGAAATTGTAGATTGTGCTTTAGCTCCATAAGTACACATTCAATTAACATCTAGTAAAAGACATAGATAATGGTATTTCCAGTTTCTTATATGTTTTAATCTTTAACACCTTACAGGCAATTTTCTTTTTCTTTTTTCTGTTTCAGAAAAATAAACAGATTCACAAAGACATTTTTAATGAAGTTGGACTTCACTCATTTCATAACTTGGGTAGCTCTTAACTGATTACATTTTTGCATAGGTTACAAGTATTATAACTAGTTGTGCTTTTGTTTACTAAATAGGTCCCTCTTAATGATTTAGTGTTATCATTTGTGTATTATGGCAGATTAAATGCAGAGACTTTGATATTTCATCTTGAATCAAGGTTAAATTATTTTAAGGTGATTAAACACTAAGCCTTACCTTTTAATTGAATTTCAGTTATTTTGCCAAATTTGATCAATATTGCTTTCTACAGGCAAAACCCTTTCATCTATTAGTAGTTTGCTAATCAATAAGGCCAGACTTCAAATACTAAGAGGTGAGAGGCCAAGTGAAGCTTGCTAAAAACATTTATTATTAATTATGTCATACGAGACTGGTATCTTTAGGACAGCTGATCCATGTTTTGCCGTGTTTTGTTCAGCAGGTAACATCACAGCCAAAAGTTGCTTCCTCTACTCAACATAATATCAATGTCCATTAACAATAGAATAGCAAGTACAGGATGTCTGCTTCACCACAGAGCCATGCTCTGATATACTGAAGCTGCCTGATTGGAAAGTATTGAAAGTCAGCAGGAAGTTATTTTGTGTGCCAAACTTGTCAAAAGGTGTTAGCACCTGAAGAAATGGTTGAAGTACACCAGAATTAAAAAAATCTTCATCCATCAGCAGACAGGGACATGTGATGCTTAACCTACTCTAAAAACAAACAACTTAAACACGTACAATCAACACAGACTGACAATAGGTTTATTTTTCTAATGTAAATATTGTTTGATCTTTACAAAACTAAAAAAATGTAAATAACTTCACTGAGGTCAAGATTAAATTGAAACTTTAAAAGACTTAACCGTTGATGACTGCTTTCCTCTCAGATAAAGCCCTGGTTCTGCAAAGCAGTACTGTCAGATTAGTTTTATAATTACTTGTGACTATTTGGAATTAGGATTTTTTTTGTTAATTAAGAGATACAAATTAAATACCATTTATAAAATAATTAAAATCTAAGTATGATCTCAAATGAAAGTTAAGAAATGAAAATTAAATGATTTTTAGAAAGTTTATCATAGTCTAATTTATGTACTAGCTATTAAAATGCTGCTTAACTTGGGATTTTTGTGATTTAAAAATTGACATAATCAGCAGAGAATTCAACCATAAAAATATAAAAGAAAAAATATGCAAAGTTGAGTTTAAGAAATATTTCTTGCTGGTAATTTCCACATAACAGAAAATGGGAGGGAAATCACACAAAACTTGTTTTATTTAGTACTCATTTCTATTGCTCCTAATAGGATATTCTCTCTTTAAATGTCCCTGAACTCAGCTTCTCATACTATACTGTATATACATATGATCATTATTTATTAATAAATAATCAACTAGAGGTCTATCAAAAATACATCTAGAGGTCTATCTACACTACACTATCTACACTATCACTCAAAATATATAAAATGAGCTATAACAGGAATACTTTTCTTAAAATGTTTTTTTTGTATCTTACCGAGACACTTATTTTTGGTTATTTCATGTAGAATTTGTCTCTGACAAAATATAAAAGCTGAGGTATCCATGGACATACAATATAATGATTATTCCTTTAAGTTCTGCTTAAACGTATATTGATATTTTGACTAAATGATTATTGGTGCTTATTTGAAACTTATAATATCAGTTAAAGGACCTCCATCATGTAGGATTGAAATTTCCCATTAACCGGTAAACCAAAGTTATAAAATTAACATAAACACAAAACATTGCATGTTAGAGAAGGACAATCATACCATCTGGCTCTATTAGTTATTTGGAAATCTATCATTTCTTCCAGCCATTTCCAAGGAGCCCATAATTTAGGTCTCGTCCATTGGCTGGGAAGGCTGTTCCAAACATCTACCATACTTTATGTATATAAATGTTTTCTATTCTAAATGAATTTCTACTCTCTAGTAATGGCTTTTTACTGCTGAGTCTGAAATATTCACCTTGATTGGCCCTATATACTGTACAACTCCTTAGGATTGTTTAGAAGATCATGTCTTTTTTGTCCAAATCAAATGAGATAGAGAAAAAAATAGCCCCTTTAATCTGTCTGTACATGATACCTGAAACCAATGATCATTCTCATTACTCTTCTTTTAACTTTCTTTAAGGCTAAACTATCCATTTTCTGATAGGATGACTCAAGCTCAATTAAAAAATATATGATGTCTTACTAGTGCATTGTAAACCTTAAACAAAACTTTCTTTAATTTTAATTCCACATTTTAGCTATGTGTCTCAACATTTAGTTTACTTTTTTAAGTATTGTCTTGATGAGACAATAGCAAATATACATGAACACTGAGATCTCTTTCATTCACAACTTCACCCCTGTGGAATGTATGTTGCATGTTCTTTTGTTATGTGTGAATCGCTTGATTTTATTTATGTACTTATATAGTACATGCCTTGCTGCTTATTCTAAGCTTGCACTCCCTATTTTTTATCATCTGCAAATTTAATTGACTTTGGTAGACTAAATGATTGATGAGTTAGGAAGAGCAAGTGGACCACAAAATACAGCATTTTATTGTGAAACATCTATTGTAAAATCCTGTATGAAATAGCACTTTAATATGTGTATTATGTGTATTTATTTAGCAGTTGCTATTATTATTTCCCTGATATAGGAAATGCAAAGGCAAAAGACATTGCACCTTTTTGGCTCTGGATTTGAAGCAGTAAGTACAACAAGAAATATGTTTGAAACAACACATTATGGGACAGCAAAACCAAAAGCATTAAAAACCTTGGCAGAAGTCTATCTTCTGCTTAGTGTTGCAAATGTGATCAAGACAGCCCCCTTACTGAAATATAATGAATATACTGTATACCAGTTTCTCAAAGTAAATCACTTTAAGTTATCAATTCACATCTCCAAACTGATGGGCTAGTGGAATATTTTAATAAAATATTCTTACAAATTCTAAAAACATTGGTGAATTTGGATGCCTCATGTAGATCAAATTCAGATGTTAAGAAAATCCTAGTTCCTCTAAATATTAGATCTCATTAAGGGGCATGTGCAGGTTCCCCTTGACTCTACGCTACAAAAAACAGTATTTTTCATCTCTTGGTTGCCAGTATCAGAGGTTTTGCTTTTTAGTTTGAATAGCTCACTGACTGCCTTCGGTTACCTAAAATGATTCATGACTGCACTGCTAAGCACAGTGCAAATTACGTCAAGTTTGCTGATGACACGGCAATGGTGGACCTCCTCAGTAACAATGATGAGGCGCCATACAGAGAGGAGGTAGAGCAACTAGTGGACTGGCGCTTAAACAACAATCTGTCTCTGAATGTGCACATCAACGGCTCCCTTGTGGAGACAGCTACTGTAGAAGTACTAAGTTTCTTGGTGTGCATATCACAGATGACCTCACTTGGACCATCAACACAACCTCCCTAGCTAAAAAACCACAACAACATCACCACTTCCTGCGGAGATTGAGAAGGGCAAACACCCCCCCCCCCCCCCATACTATCCACATTCTATATTCTGTAGAGATACCATCTAGAGCATCTTAACAAACTGTATCATTGTTTGGTTTGGGAATTGAAAGGTCTCAGACCGCAAGACCCTGCAACGAATCGTCAATACAGCAGGAAACATCATTGGAGCCCCCCTTTCGTCCATTCAGGACATATACCACAAACACTGCACACACAAAGGCCCCAGTATTGTGGACGATCTCTCTCACCCATAATACAAACTCTTTGTCCACCTACCATCTGGTAAAAAGTATCGCAGTACATGGGCCAGCTCTACCAGACTTTTTTCCACAGGCTGTCAGGCTCCTTAACACCCTGGTACCTACTGCACCTCCTCCAAATCTGGAAACCTAGTTCTTTTTTGCATAATGTCAGGCATACTGTCTGATGCATTCTATGCACAATTCTTTGCACAATCCTGTAAAGTAAATTGCACTATGCACATTGCACTTTATATACCCTGTACCCTGTCAGAAATGTCTATGTCTACATTGTCTATAGTATTGTCTTGTCAGTGTCTTGTCTGTATTCGCACCGTAGACCTGGAGGCCGATATCTTGCTCCTCCTTATACTTGTATATGGCTGGATTGACAAACTTGAACTCGAACTTGAACTAAGAGATAAACTGCTTCCTCATGCTTTTTTGTAGCTTATGTGTTTTTGGTTTACAATCCCACTTGGAATCGAGATACTGTATGTACCATCTACAAGACGGAATAAATGCTATTAGGAGTGTGATTCTTACAGCAAACCTAAGAAATGTTAACTAGAAAATTCATTACCTTGGTTTTACTGTGGACAATGGTGTTATTAAACCAATGAGTAGCTGTACAAGCAACCCAAAGTACAGCTAACAAAACACATTGTGCTTTGTTTGGGGGTTGGTGAACTATTATTGTCAATTCTACTGATTGAATTTTCCTCTTTTTGACCTTATGAAAAACAATACAACATAGACAGACAGGACAATAGAAATCAGACAGACTGAACTGAGAAAGGATCCTCCTTCCAGCTATATGTACTGATCCTGTTCTAATCAATACTGATTTTAACAAGCCATTCCTCTTGTAGATGGATGCTTTGGAACAGAGCTTAAGGGCAACTATTTCACAGTGAAAGAATGGTGAGTAACACCCTATTTTATTTCTGAAATACATCCTGTTGCCTAGGGAGTATCACTATGCCACTGTGGAGAAAGAGGCCTTAAAATAGACTTTTACTATGGGAATTAAATAAGAGAGTGGTATTGGGTATTGTGAAGTTGAACCTGTTACTGGAGTCTGTGTTTTTTGTGCTAAAACGTAAATAACAAATGTGAACTTTTTTTCTCAAAATGAAGCAAAAAACTTTTTTTATTATTATATGTCCCTGTGCCAGGCTGAAGAGCCATTCCCTGGACACAGTCCAGTCTCATCCCCTGTTATCTCACAAACTATTTACTTTAGCTTTTACAGTTCTTTTACTGTTGTAGTAATGACAAATGCTTTACATTATTTTCTTGTCTCTGCTGTAATATTTTCTGTCTCACTCTTGGCAGTTTTAATATATTTTTTTCCAGCTCTGTCTTCCTTGAAGGTGATTTTTTGGCCAGTCATAAGGCTACAAACATACCCTTTAAGAGCTCCTCAGCAATAGTGATTGGAAGATCAGCAATTTGTCAAACATAATAAATGCAGATAACTTATGCATTCTGCATCCCTGCAGCAGTTTTTAAGAGGCACCATCACTGCTGCATGAAAGTCAAGTGCACATCTTTTAGATACAGGTACTATTCAGTAAGGATCTATTCAGTAAGTCTGATTTTGAGCTGTGTCCATGGGAGCTGAAGGCAAAGAAAACAGAGATATATGGGAACTGGCATCAACCAAAAACATGCAAAATGCAAAACTCCCATTCTACAAAGATGATGTTTCATTTAAGGGGCCTTTAGCAGAACATTCAATTTTCACACATTCTATTTACCTTTACCCACTAGCAAACATGTTGATAATTAACCACTAATTAATATTCCTTAAGCATGAAAAATTAGCAGTAGCACTTCTAATTTAATCTATCAGCTATATACAAAAAGAGCAATCAAATCTCCTACAACATACTAATAAGAAGACATTACATGAAAGGAAGCAGATTATTATAGATATTTCAAACTGACAATCATAGACATTACTTAAAAAAATCTAACAACTTCAAAATGTATAAGGAGAGACACTCCTTTTTATAATTCAGAAAACACCAATCAAATATGACTTTAAAATCCTGCATACATTTCCCAAATAGATAATCAATCCATTAAACCAAAAATAGCCATGCATTGTAACAGCACAGACATATTTTTCATTGTCTCTTTAATATGATATGAGTTCTGCATATTACAATGTGAGGGGGTGTCTCCTTTTATCATATTTTGGCTAAGGTTAGTGTTATTGTCATTATTAAAAGATGTTTGCTATTATTCTAAAGTTGTTCAATAGTCTGATACATTTCTTGTTTTAAATATGGCTTATTTACCATTTTACAACACTAAACTGCCATACTGTACATTACTTGATGATAATGAAAAATTAAAATTTGATTAGGTAGTCCAGCATTTCAGAATTAATAGTAAAATAGACAAGAAAATAATTGTAAAGCTTCCCTTATTTTTTATTTCCTTTGACCTAATACACTGACTGAAACATTTGAGAACCACCACATTATAGAATGAAATTTAGGATGTATAAAACCCTGGCCTACATCTACATCTAAGGCTTACATATGTGTATTATTTGCTTTAGCTTTATAACAGTAGAGGATGTGAAGTACTGGGTAAAAAGTAGGTCTCGGTATAAAAACTACAACATGATGAAAATATCTGGTGGTAAATCAACCTTGAGCTTATTAGACAAATATGATTTCACTAGATTTATGAGGCGATGTATTTTATATGATGAAGACCCTTTTCAATGTTCTATTCTATACAGTATATATGTGCAGAAACATTATGCAGAAATATTGAGAGTATTCCTAGAAAAATGTTATAAGTAATACGGAAGGTACTCACAGAAGCAAACGATTGCAATGACATACTTAAGGAAATATGGAACTCTGAATTGACCACTGTAATTTTCATGGTTGACGTAGGAAGTCACCATTGGAAATTGAACAAGACTTATTTCAGTTATTTTTATTTAATTTTTTCTTGCCATCCTATAGTTTTCAAATCTCTATTTTTCCCTTTCAAATGGAAAATGATTTGCCTTTCTTTTCTTACTTGAATTGAATCTGCAAGAACTGTCAAAAAAGGATCTCAGATACACAATAAGAGTCTTAACAAATGACAACTGAGAAAAAGAAATTGTTGCTTTTCTCTTCACTGCAGCCTCTTCTGAAAGATGCCAGTGGAATATATCACAAAACCAATACATCAAAAAACCCAGGAATGAACAATCCAGGTTCACGGGGAAAGGCATTGCATTAATCACACCTTACATCATAAAATGCAGCAATGTAGAGTGAAAAACAATATGCATTAATCCTATTGACTTTGAAAAAAAAAATAGTCTGAAGCCCACGTAGGGATAGAGTAGAAAGAAAAGTTTGAAAGGTACAAAACAGCTGAGATGATTGCCATGCATACCACCTATCCTCATTTCTTGCATTGTAATTACTATTGTCTACATGTTTCAAAGTCTTTTTACTTAACCACATTTTTCTTGAATGTTATGGGTTAATTTATGATAAAGATGTTGTCAATAGAAAAAAACTGGAACTATTTCAACTAGAGCCTAATCATTTAAACTATAGAAGATAAAAGATATCTGCTTTTGTGTGTTAGAAACAACAAGATAACCCTGCAACCTGCAAGATAACTCTGCAAACAAATACTGTAGGCACAATTGTAAGAGATACATGCCACGTTTACCACAATTAATAGGACTAAATCCACAGTCTCCTTTTCTTTTCCTTCCTTATGAGGTCCCCCATTCACCTGTTTCAGATTTATAAAATTGCATGCTGAAATTTAAAACTGTTTAGAAGCTGAATTCAAAGACAATTTAGAGCCCATCTGGAATAAAATCCAAGAAATACTGTACTTCTTTGGACTAGGGACTGGGATTCACATTAAACCTAACCCTGATCTCATCTATCATAATTATTTGATTAATTATGAGAAACACTCAAGAGGCAGGTACTGTAGATTGGAATGGGGATTCCAACCTTAGCCAACCTAGGCTGACAACAGGTAATAATAATAATAATAATAATAATAATAATAATTGCTTACACTTATATAGCGCTTTTCTGGACACTCCACTCAAAGCGCTTTACAGGTAATGGGGTCTCCCCTCCACCACCACCAATGTGCAGCAAGCTTTAAGAAAGGGTGTGCCAAGAATAAGCTCATGCTCTTTTTTTATGGATTTGCATGCCATTGATTCTTTTTTATGTCAACAATAGCCCTATTTACATTTGGTTAATAAAAACATAGTGTTTAATATATTAATATGCGTGTCTTATTTAGTATGATGCTTGCCCTTGCTTTCTCTTGCTGAGTTATCCAATATCAAGCTCATAGCCTGACACTTTAAGCAGCATGCAAGCCCCTGAGTGTTCAGTTGTAACCCAGATATGGGAGGAACAAAGAACTGAATTTATGCATGAAAATACCATTTCACAGAGCTATGGTGTAAATACTACTTTGTTCAGTCAAATTTCTCTGGCTGAATGTTTACTTCCAATAGGTCATGATGGCACTGTGATCACATTCAGTGGCCTCAAGTGTGTTTTGCAGGTCTTGGAACTTTGATTTCCATAGGTCTGAGCACTGTAATTAAATTAGATGCATTTAAAACACCGATCCACTAGAACACTGCAAATCCATGATGTTGGTAACAAATCTGTCTAGTTTAATCAGAAAAGAAAACCTCAGGCCAAAGTTCTGAAAATTCTGAAATATGACGGAAGATTGCGTAATGTTTTGAAAGTTTTTTAAGATGTTGAAATTGTGGTGTCAATGTCCCAAGAAAAAATGCCAATTTTTGCAAGAAATGCCTTCCACATTCTGAAAAGACCCATAATAGTTTGATCTGCACTGTGCAGATGGAGTTTAAGTTCATTCATATGCATGATGTTGTCAGCTAGAAACATTGGTTTTGCAATCATTTTTTCATCACTTAGTATAAGGTAGTTTGACATGTTTCTTTATGGTGAACTAATCCATATTCAATTCTCCAAAAGGGCTGGAATGAACTAACATCTAACTTTGCTTTTTTAGCAGCCACCATTTTGTCCAAAATGTTTCATTTTTCAATTAAACTAGTAAAATGTTATCTGTGCCACAGATTGTGAGTTTTCCTGTAAAACTAATAGGCTAGTCCCTCTAAAAAAAATCCAGCAAACAACTGAATATTGTTATATTATTTTCTGTTGTTTATTGTTTTTTCTAAGCCAAAAGAGCTTTCTTTGGATAACATTTGGTAGAGAATTACAAAACGGTCAAGTGTAGTATTTTTTATCGTCATTTCTTCAAGGCTTATTAGACTTTTATTGCACATCCTGTTAAAAATCCTTTTGTGTGACAATAACAGCAAATTTGCTGTAGTTGGCCAACCCCTACTCTAAAAAAACAAGTGATTTAACCTCATTACCACAATTACAACCTTTATCACTGACAGACAAGGTGGAAACCTACTCCCTTCACTGTGTGAACCCTTTGGGGTGTACACTTCGAAATATATTTTTTGTAAAGATTGATGAGAAGTTGTTCATTTTACTTTCACAAAGGTATGGATTTAAAAGCCATTTTTTCACTTTTCAATCAAAACAAAAGAAAAATGACAAACTAAAACTTCAAGCAGTTTTCCAACCACATTCTAATGTTATATGGCAAGTCAATACGGCAATATGGTTGCTGTGGAGTGAATGTTAGCAGAAAAGCAAGAATTACTGCAGCTCCACTATCCCTAAAAATAGCTCTTTTTAGTGAGATATTGTAGCAGTTTCTATAGAAATATCTGTGCCATCAGCAACATAATCAATGACATCTTATTCGTTTGTAAGTATTGTACTAATTAAAGTGGCCCCAGAACTGAAAAAATATGAATGATTACATTAAGACCCATTGAGACCCACAATTGAAATTGTAGTAAAAATAGCAAGTAACATAGGAGTTAAACATACTGTAACAGTGTTACTATAAGTATTTAAATAAATATCTGTTTCAGTATTGTTGACTAATGGATAAACTCTTAATTTTTTTAAAAGAATATGTTTGAATTTTCAATACCAATTGTCAACAGGGTAGCAAAGACCTAAGGAAACAATTGTGCTTATAGTAAACAATATTACACAAGGTTACTGATAAGAAAAATACAATCAAAGAGGAGTAAGTAGAGCATGAAGACATTTTATTTTTATATATTAAACTCAATGGTATTCATGATTACAAATGACCAAATTTGGAGTTGAAGTGAACAATCAAGTTTTATCCAATGGTTTATCAATTTCAAAGTACCAATTTGTTACGTGAAAACATTTGTTTTGGAACTTGAAATCCTATTAAGACTATTTTTCAACAAAGTTAATTTGAAATTTCAAATTAAAATGGGATCATGTGGCTTTCTAACATCTATCAAGTTTGGTCGTAAACTGTTTTTAAACAGAACCCAATTCAGCATTGTGCTATGCTACTGTCACTGCCATGATGCTTTCTACATTTGGAATCAAAAGGACTAACGTCCTTTTATTTGAAAAATAAAAACATATAGGGGTACAGGCCGTTTATCGACAATATTTGATGGGAAGATGATATGAAAATTATTGCAGTAACTAGTAAGGAACAAATTTGAAACAGTTTGGGTGCTTTGAATACGTTGAAGGTGGTGTGGTGGTTCCAAAGAAGAATATTTTTTAAAGTTTTTAAAAGACAATGCACATAGCCACATAACTATCCATATAACCGAGGACCGTTTTTTTCACTTGTCAGTTATGTTTTCTGCACAGTTTGGTGTTGATTAGATACACAGTGTTTGTTGAGCACTAGTTTAAAATATGAATGGAAAAATAAAAATCTTTACAGTCATTAGAGACTTTCATGCTGGCAAACCTAATAGAGTTAGGACAGGACTGAATGGACAAAATGTAATAGAATAGTGTATGAAAACTACTGACAGAGAGTGTATGTTCACAAATTGAAAGGTTGTATTTTGATAGTATTAGCACTTTTATGTATACGTACCTAGCACAAATCTTGACAGTTTCCCTGACAATATGACTGTAGGGGTATCTTCTCATGTCTGATTACCCACACTGCCAGAAAAAAGCCATCTTTGGTCATATGTTGCTTAATGATCTTAGATACCAGAATCACAATTAAGCAGCTTTCATAAGCAGGTATTTGATATGATATGTTTTGTCAAAACACCTACAGTTCAATTAGTGAAAAAGTATCAGGCTTTTATGTGCTTCATGACAGATGTAACAGGCTTGTGGATTGAAGTAACCTTTGAAAGAATAAATAAATACTACCTTTGGTTGTACTTTATCTCAGTTCAATACAAAAGTCCCTTTTTGACTTATACTGTATACCGTGTGGCTTGGTTTACTTTAAAAACAAATCTCATGCCATTATTATATGTCCCTCAGGGAAAATAATTATTCAACATAAGCTTAATTTAAGTCCCAAGGAGTATAATATGCATATTATACAATATAAGGATTCTGAATAATGGAACAGACAGCCAGGAAAAAATAAATTGGATTACAGTAAGTAAAAGAGAATATATTCCAAATTGAACATTGTGTACTGATTTTTAAACAGTGCCCTTGCCTTTCAAGGTCTTTCTTTTCATTTTTCACAGTTCTGCTTTCTTTCTGTTTAGCTACACATTTTCTAATCAGTAGTATTTCAGTCTGAGATGAATTCAGTATTAATAATGATAATAAACCTCTGAACCCACCTTGATTGTTACAAACTATTTAAGTATTTCCAGTATTGTAAATTGTCTCATTTCTCAAAACCATGCTTTTAGTGTATCAAACTTCTATGTACACACACACATATATGTATTCAATAGAAAATCTTATCAAATGAATAGTTAACACATTTCTGTCTCATAAATATCATAGACTCCAAATGTGAAAATGTTTTTTTCTTCTTTGTTTTGGTTTCCTCCGCTGTGACTATCAAGAAATATGTTCTCTTGTGTTGTAGTTCATACAAGCAACAAATCTTTGCTGCTGCTGAGTGAAAAGTATTGTCCTGCCAGGGGAGGTAGTATCTTTGGGATAATGTTGTGTTCTTTGAATGTAAAAGAGAAGGCTGAAACAGCTCACAGCATGGTATTTCCTTTATAATGCCCTTCTGAACTGAAATTATTTTACTTCTGGCAAGTAGAAGAAGTAAAAAAAATGAATTTATCATGCATTCAATTATTCAGTTCTCCTCTATTCTTCATTTTGTACTGTATATCTTTAACTTGATTTACAAATTTCATATTGATACACAGTCACATATAAATAAAATGGTGAACTATATGGCTAAATCATAAATTCTGTTTCAAACTTGAAATAAGTATCAAAAAAGATTTACCAGTTAGTCCAAGTTTATTTAATGTGATATATAACCTTTTTCCTTGAAAGCTGTCTAATTGATGGTAAGTTATATTTATATTTATATTTATATATCTTGCCTATAATACTGAATGCCAGAATGCTTGAGCTTTGGCTCCTGTCCAGAAATAGCTTTTTTTATTATTTTAAATTATAACTAGTTCTTGTAGCTCTATGGCCCTGCAAAGGACGGACATCCTGTGCAGGACAGGAACAATCATATGCTCTTATGCCCTGTGCTTCCAGGAGAGGATATAGCCTGCTGTGATCACATTTGTAAAATACAAATATAATTCTGTAATTCAGGTGGGTAGCTCCGTCAGCATGCGTAGGCTGCAAAGGAACAAGTAATAGGTTTATTCCATGCAGAAAAGAGAAGAAAGAAAACACAAAGTTTTGGCCATGGAGCCTTCTTCAGGTGTGAGAAAGACAGGGAAGTAAGCAAAGGTAATATGGCACAGGAGAACAAAAGCTGGGAGAGAGGAGCGATACATTGATGACTGCGTCAGTGCTGCCACATGCTCTAACGACCAGCTTGAGCACTTTCTGCATCACTTCACCAACTTCCACCCGTCCCTCAAATATACAGTTAACATTCTTCCAGTACTCTTCCGTTTCTAATCATCAACTTCTGAATTAACTACCCCTGACTCTCTACTTCGGTCTATTACAAACCCACTGATTCACACAACTATCTCCTGTATAGCTCATTTCACCCCAAACACACTAAAAACTCTCTCCCCTTTTCACAGTTCCTTCAGCTACGACAACTTTGTAGCGACAACATCGATTTCCAGAACCAAGCCCTCAAAATGTACTTTTTTAACATCAACAGAGGATATCCTAACAGTGTTATTGACAGGGCCCTTGCCCGAGCCAAAAACACCCCTCAGACCATCAACTCGAGCAGGAATTCTCGCCTTAACAACTGCTTTCCTTTGGTGCTTCCCCACCACCCCAACACACTTTCTATCCCCAGGACTATTAACGACAACTTTTCCATCCTACAAGATGATCCCTCCATTGGGCCCCTCTTTACTGACAACCCCATCATCTCATATCGCCGACCACCTAATCTGCGTAACCTTCTTGTTCACAGCTCCCTTGACCACCCTCAGCAATCATCCACACCAGGCACTTTCTCTTGTAACAGAGCTCACTGTATCACCTGCAAGTACTGTACATATCTAACACCACACTTATTCAAGGCCCCTCAGGACAATTCCGGATAAATCAGATGACATCTTGTACCTCCAGCAACCTTATTTACTCTATCTCTTGCAGTAAATGCCAGCAATTTACATTGGGAAACAGGAAGGAGACTCGGAGACCGCTTCAGAGAACATGTCAGGGCTGTGAAGATTAAATATCTCTACAAGCCTATTGTTTCTCATTTCACATCTGACGGCCATGATCACACTAATCTCTCTAATCTGTCTGTGTTCTCAAAGCTGGTTTTCCTAACTCCAACATCAGAAAGACTACAGAAATTAAAATTATCCTGCAGCTAGGATCACACCTTTAACCTTCTCTCAATGACAGACTAATTTTCTTCTAAATTCTCTTTATTAATTGTAGGTTTCATTTCACACCTCTCTTCACCTATCCTGACTTCCCACTCTCTGATTGGCCACTCTGTCTGATTGGCCACTCTGTCTGTCCTCTCCTCCCGCCTCTCGCTCCTCCTCTCTCCCAGCTTTTGTTCTCCTATGCTACATTACCTTTGCTTACTGCCCTGTCTTTCTCACACCTGAAGAAGGCTCCATGACCGAAATGTTATGTTTTCTTTTTTTTCTTTTCTTTTACTTGTTCCTTCGTAATTCTGTAATTACAATTTTTTATCATGATTCCCTTGTTTGATCAAGACCATTTTTCCTTAAATAACCAAAAGGGTTTATATTTACCAATTCAATGTTTTTTAAGTGTATTAAATAGAAAAAAATGAATAATTAAGAATCAGTTTATGTGAAATAATGAGTGAACCCCTAGTTTATGTAGTATAATAGTGAGATATTTAGAATAACATGGTTATATATAGTATTTGGGTAACAAGTAAAAAAGGAGTGATTTAGGGCAGTCTTGTCCTATATATTGGACACTGTATCTTCACCATATAGTGGAAACATAATATAAGATCCACTGTGTAGACTCTAAGGAGAAAGGGGTATCATGGCAGATATATTCTCTGGATGCAGAGTAGCGCTTTCCCAAGGATGGTATTGATGGCACCATGACAGGGTCTTCATGACACCTCACGACACTAGCGGACATCCTGGACGGAGAGACGGAAGTGATGGCAAGCTCATGGAGGATCTACAAATGCAGTTGCATTTGTCAGGGAGTGTGACAAGTGGACAAGGTCAGGGAAAATTAAGGATTCTGTCCTGCATAAAGTCCCATTGTGGGACATTAGGGTGAACCTTAGAGGAAGACTGCAGTTTTCCAAGGTTGTACAAACTTTCCTAAGGTCAGATGTGGTGATGTGATCCCCAGAGGCATGAAACATCATTTTCATTGAGCTGACGGTGTGATGGGAGGAAGGATGTGAGGAGACCTTTGAGAGAAAAGTGCCAAATATGAAGATACAAGACTGCAGATGGAAATGGTGGCAGTCATGGATGTTCCAGGTGGAGGTTGGATACAGAGGATTCCCTGCACAGTCAGTGCTGAGAATGTTGACAGTTGTGGGGCTGACTGGGAGGACAGAAGAACAGCAGTTCGAAGGCTGGTAGAGGCATTAAGGTGAGCCTCATGTTGCCGTGGAACAGGAGAGTTAAACTGGAGGCCAGGAGGAGATGAGCAGTGAGTGGCTATCACTGTTGACCTGTCAGCATGAGGGCTTTGAGAATAAGGGTCAAAATGCCTGATGAAAGCTGAATTCCAGTGGGTAACATCAATTCCTTGCCGAAAGCAATAGTCAAGAAAACTATTGACTAAGGTGAGTTTCAGTAGATGCATCCAAGAAGCCTTCTGACAAAAGAACCACACCCCAACCATCATGTACAGTGTAGGGAGTATTGTAGTTTGAGGCGCTTTGCTGTCTCAGAAACCAGACTATTTCATTGACAAAACTTTGAATCTGGGAGTGTATCAGAACATTCTGGAGGAGAATGTCAGGCCATCCATGTGCAAACTGATGCCGAGCTGTGTCACACACCAAGACAATGATCCTATACACACAGTAGAAACACCTAGGCAACAGAATGGTGAAGACGTACTGTAGACACCATTTTGGGTTGGCAAGTGAAAGTATAGAACTTAACTTAACGGAAATATGGCAAGAGGCAACCTGTTTATGCCAGGAGACCAAAAATATCACTGACTTGAAACAATTGTTTTAAGGAAAATGTGAGAGACTGATAAACAGTTACAGGGAACTTCTAGTTGAAATCACTGAAGAAGATGCCCCTGGTTACTGAATTTAAGGATTCACAAACATATTCACACAAGATTATTTGTCATCATTTTATAAATTAAAAAAATCCAAAAATATTGTACAGTATGCCATTTCTATATTTAAATATTCATGAGCTTTTATTTCGATTTTTTGGAAGAAAAAATTTCGGCCTAAAATACAATATAAGAAATCAACATGGGGCTTTTAACAAACTTTTTCCTTGCACTGTTGTTAGATTTGCACATTTGTTTTGGTTTTTACTATGTTCTTCAAGCAGTGAAAATAAAATTTTGTTCTATTGAAAAAGAATGTGGTGGTTGTAAATCATCATGTAACTTCAAGAAAGAGAAAAAAATATGATGGCAACTTATTTATTTACTTTCACTACTTATTCATTTTCTTTGAGACATCTTATCTAGACTTAGTGTATATCCACTGACCATATTACTGTGCTATTATTACTTAGAAAATATATTAAGAATATTGTTATGTTAATATGTTAATTTTTTATTAGTTCAAGCAGTATTTTTAGCCCTTTTCATTACGTTCTTTTTTTATCTTTTCCATATACCTGCTGCTTCTAACTAACAAAATATACAATATTGAACTTTATGTTCTCTATGGATTCTCTTGACTGAGATCATTTAAAGACATAGATTCATCTTAGCAGCATGGTGACGTGGCAGATAGCAATACGTCCTCTCAATTCTTGGGTCCTGTGTTTCATTTGAGAATGGAGAAAAGAAGGTTTGTGTATATAGTTCGTTCCCAACATTTTTGCAGGAGTTTAAATATAAAACAGTTAATCCTGTTAACTTCCACTCTTTTTCTCGCTCTGAACCCTGGTACACCTACTGTACAGTACCATCTGCAATCAATGAAGGTAGTCTCCCAGAGACTTGAATGTACAGTAGGAGTCTGCTAGATCCACCTACGTCTCTTACATCATTGAAAATAACAACCTTTTCTCCACCATCAACAGACTGCTGAAGCCAAACTGCCCCACCACATTAACTGCCTCGTCACAACTTTGCAACACGTTTTTAGATTTCTTTAGCTCCAAGATTGACAACATCGGTTATCACATTCATCCACAGCGCAGCTTCCAAAAACATGTCAATAAGATAAATCAGTGTATCTAAATTAACTCTAAATTGTATCTGTGATTAACTAGTTACAAGGTTAGGCTCTGTGTTTCTGCAAACAACACTGACTAAGAACAAACAGCTTTCCAGTTGGTGGATGGGTGAATGGATTCTGCATTTTATAGTATAGTAATTAGACTATATGAGAATAATAAATTAAATCAACAAATGAAAAATAAAATTAGTAGTAGTGTGGTTAGCACTATTGGCTCTCAGTGGCATGGTCCAGGATCAAATTTCGGCTTGTGGTGTTTTGATTGTGGGTCCATTGGTTTGCCAAA
This sequence comes from Lepisosteus platostomus, assembly GCF_059453375.1. Lineage (NCBI taxonomy): Eukaryota > Metazoa > Chordata > Actinopteri > Semionotiformes > Lepisosteidae > Lepisosteus > Lepisosteus platostomus. Next base: position 48,072,796 of record NC_142618.1, on the reverse strand, counting down.
AACACGGATGTCAAATATGGTTGAATACTCAAAACTGGACCTATCTGGTGGTGGGGATAATCCTTTGTTATTGTTGTTTTTATGGACTCTACTCAATTTTACATAGGTTCCTTCAGGTTTAAAGTGTTTTACTAGCAGAATACTTACAGACTGGGCCTGACCTTATTTAGCACCTAATGTGCAGTTTCTCATTTCATCTCATTGTCACCTCCTAAATTCAGTTGTGCAGGGCTGACTGCAATAACTTCCCTTCAAACAGTTTAGATCAACTACTTTATTCAACAAGTCTAACTCAGTATCTAATTCTCAAGGAGGAATTCAATGCTTCTGTAAACTTCACTGTATGTATCTCATAAGCCCTAATGCACATATTCTGATTGCCAATAAAAATCTAATCTTTTAAATTTCTTCCAGTGACACACAAGGCTTAATATAATTTAGCTCAAGTTTCACTACCCCATGTATCATTTCAGAGAGGAATATGTCATCAAATGCTAGACTATTGGCTGCTTCAGCAGTTAAATTGATAAATAGAGGCTGGCTATTCCTCTGCAACACTTGTTAGGATCATTCTACTTAAGAACATCTGCTGAATCTCAGTTGTTATGTCTGAGATGGCTTTTCTTGTTACATTCATATACAAAGCCACGGTAAATAAGCATCATTGACACCGTGATTATCATGACTGTAATAAACACACCAAGCATTAAATTGAGCTTGCACTGTAAAAATAAATCTGTATCTAGTAGCCTGGTCTTGAGCATTACACAGGATGACATTTTAAATGCAGGTGAAAAAAGTGCTGTGAAAAATTGTCTAGTGAAAGTCTACAATTTTTTAACCTTCTTTTTAATTATGACAGTGTTATACATATACCACAGTATACTGCATGTTGATTTGTTTTATGGTCAATATCATGAGTTATGTGGAAATATTACATTATAAATGGGCTAATGTCCTCCAAACTTCTGCAGTATTTTTATGTTCTTATTTATATTTTCATTTTTATTTAAAATTTTATTTATCACATTTCTGTTAGCCCCAGTCTAACAATTCCTAATTATGGAAAAGTGCCTTTGTGGTGGTCAATCTTTCTGACACTTAATTCAGATGAGGGCCAGAGGCTTTTCATCATTCAATCCACGGTGAGCTGACTTTCATTTTTATACATTCCTCTATTTAATTATGGAGTAAAGCAGTATACATAATGTGAACATGAAGGAACAAGTAATTGGTTTATTCCATGCTGAAAAAAAAGAAGAAAGGCTCACACCCGAAGAAGGCTCAACGGCCGAAATGTTGTGTTTTCTTTCTTCTTTTTTTCAGCATGGAATAAACCTATTGCTTGTTCCTTTGCAGCCTACGCATGCTGACGCAGCTACTGTACCCACCTGAACTATAATGTGAACATGATGTCATTCCTCATTGGGTTAAGCAAAATCATTGATTCTGTTTTTTTTTTTTTGTTATTTTTGACAGTGTTTATAGAAGTTTGAATAAAATATACATCTTACTGTATGTTCATTGTTTCTTGAACATTAAAGTGCATACATAGGGCACTTTAATTTGTTTCATGAAAATTAAAGAATGCCATGACTTATGCATTACTACATATAGTACGTGTTCCAACTTTTTTATACAGTTAGACTTTTGTTTCAGTTCAAGTAGGACACAATTCAATGGAATTCCAAATTTGACAAGCACCAGCAGGGAATCAATATTGTGTGAGCATCCCCAGAAAAGAACAGAGACCCACTATACCAGAGATCAGAAAGAAGATAGGAAAGTGACTGAGCAGTTCTATACCATTCCCCACCCTTTTTGATGTCTTAAAATTCAGGAACATCAATAATGATTTATCAGAGGATCAGCCACCTTCCTTTCCTTGGAGGTTCTGATGCTTGTTAACTATACCTCCATCACTGATAAGCTTGAATAAATAATATTATATATATGAAACATGGGATAAAAGAAGGAGTAAAGATACTGTGACAAGGCAGGATGAACCACAAAATACAATAAACCTAACAGAAAAGACAAGGAATGTACTCTGCTGTCTCAAATCAATGATCTCTAGGGCAGAGTGATGAAAAGTTAAAAAGAAGAGCTTATGTGGGATTCCTGAGAATATGCTCTCCATTCTTTCTTTTCTTTACACTGGAACTGATAATGTCACTGTAAAAGATACTGCTGAAACCTAAGCAATGAAGGCAGCTGATTCGAACATAATCAGAAATAGAAATTAATTAGGTTTAAACTCAAAGAACACTTATAAATCTGAATGACCTCAGCAACATTTTTTTTATTTGAAATTAAAAGTAGGAGGAAAGAGTTTAGACTAACAAAAGACATCTCAGCATTAGTTCAAACTAAAGACCAAAAAGAGTAATAAAATAAAGCCAATAAAGTCAAGAGTAAAACCAAAATAGCAACAAACTGTCTAGAAAAGTTTTACTTTTTATTTTACAGTTGGAATTATATGTAATTTTCTAATCTTTCCATGGTCAAAGAAAATTATTTTCTTTCACAGCTTCACAGATAATCAGTTGAAATCCAGGTTTTCTGGAGATTGGGAAGCTTTAGACTCCCAGTGATACTCAACAGAAACTCTATAGTTACCTAATACTCAGTAACACAATAGAATCACAAATGTAATTTAATTACACACCAGACACACCAGAATATATGTAGTCCCAGCTATTCTTCTCTGGATATAGAAGGGTATAGAACAGAAACTGTTTTTTTCTTTAATTCCACTTTAAAGACTTTAACTTATTCTAATAGAAATGTATTTATATAGAATATATACTGTATTCAGTACCCCAATCTACTCTCTCCACTCATTGTGTATTCTCATTTGTATATCTTGTGTATTTTTTATTGCCATTCTGTAAAGCGCTTTGAGAAGCCAACTTTAAACACGCTATTTAAAATAAAGTATATTTTCAGATTTATGATTCTCATTAAACTTTATAATGTTGTATAACATTAAAAAAACATTCTTCATTTTCTTTTTCCAACCAATTGTATACTGCACTTCAATTTATAAAGGTATAACTAAAAGGTATAACTTATCTTTGAGCTGTATTATTATTAAGTATTATTTTATTTATTAAGTGCACAGAAAGGTCACACTTCATACGATTTTCAGCAGTTGACATTTCTATGTTGGGCAGACATACATATACAGTGGTTTTTAATATAACAGAGTTTTAAAACCATATTTTTCTAATTTCACTTATTTAGCTTTTTTAAACAATGTTTTGGTACATACAAATCTGAACAAGAAACATTTCAATAAATATATCTTTAAAACATTGTAACTATCAGTACTATTATTACATCTAATGAGGTTATTTAAGCACTATACTGAATGTGAAAAAATACAAGTTGAAACTGCACTAATGAAATTACTACATTATGAATTTAATTATTATTGCCTTGAAATTAATGACTTACCTGACTCATTCCAAATAACAAAGTAAACATTTTGCATGTTTTGCATAAGTTTAACATGACTATTGATGACTGCTCTAGACATTTTCCTGGAATGCATTGGTTTAGTTATAATTGTTATATAAATTAACATTATTTGCAGAACATTATGGAATATTTAAATAGGACCTATACAAATATATAAATATACATATGTAAAAATGTCTTCTGGATTAATTTGTTAAGCCAAATTCTCATTAAAGCATTTTCTGAGAACATTGTAAACTTCAAAAGAAATAACTCATAGTTACGGTTGTACTTAATAACCAAACTGTAAACTCACTGAAAGTAATCTCTTTGAAACTGAAAAAAGAGTGTCACTGATGTACCCCATTTACTTTTCCCTCTGTATTGTCAAACATGAGAAGAAATCACAGGATGGGCGAATCATAAAGAACAGCCTGGGCTGGACACTCTTAATTCATGCTTGGAAAAAGAAACAAAGGAACGTACTGTCTCTAATCACTGTTGTGCAAGGAATGCAGCTAGTGGTGATGCCTTTCTTAAAAGTTTATGAAGACAGAAAAAGGAGCCTGGCTTCTTCTTGGCTCTTGATGTGTCCAGAGATCTAAAGGATGAAACTCGGCTCACTTTCTTTGCTCAGTATTTTAATAGACCCCCAAAACCTCCCCATACCCTTTGAAGAAAGGCTAAGCCTTCAGAAAGAAGCAACTTGAAAGGGGCATTTACTGCCTTTCTGAAGTACTTATCATTGTAGTGCCCTTCTTAATTCTTTCACTTGCCAAATACTATATATATACTGTTTATAGTCACACCATTGCATTGCAGGGATTTTTCTGACAATATTTAAGAAAGGCATTGTCTTCTTAACAAATTCAATCCAACAGTACATTTCTGTTTATTATTATAATCTCCATTTATAACTCCACATTCATCTTGGAAAATCTGTGAAATGCAAACAGTCTTTATTTTCTGGGAGTAGATATGCAGGTCCTTGTTGACATAAGGTTATACAATGCCCTTGCATATATTTGCACTTTGAAAATATTTAGCAACCTTGCTAACTTTTAAATAAAATTATCAAAACTCACATGGACATCGTGTATAAACCAATTTTTCTGAAATATTTGTGATAAAGTTGTGGGCATCAAGGTTTATCTTTGCTGAGTTAATAAAAATGCAATTCATTGGGGGAGAAAAAACAGTTTTTGAAAACCTTGACTGTCAGGGATTGTACAATGTATTACTTAATACAGATATTAAATGTAAACAAAATCATCTAATACTATGTGTGCCTAGATGAGGTCTACTTATTGGAAAAAAAATGGTCTTATCCTTAATAAACATACAATACTGACATAAAAAGCAGAGCAGCTTCACACCTGGTCAAAAACTACAGACTACATTCTCATACTTAATACTCTAATTTTCACTTCTGATGTATATCACTAAGATTAATGGATAACATAGTGTATGGGGTTCTGAGTTGTATTTGACTCACTTTATCACAACTCTATAGTATGTGGCTCCTTTTCCAATTCTTGGGACTCCAGCCAAAAATAATACAGCTGATGAAGGTGTTGTAAAAAGGTTACTGTCAGTTGAAACCAAGTCATGATGAGGAATGCAGTAGAGTCTCCCAGGGTTACACACTTGTTCCAAATATGTTCTTGCCATCAATTGACTGAATCCAGAAGTGCACCAGCTGGTAGGACAAGAGTTGCCTGGCAGAGATCCTCAGTAATCAGTGTTTTACATACTTTTTTCACTGGAAATCATGCAGATTAAGGTATGACCTTTGATCTGAATATCAAACGGACAAAGACTAAGATGATATTCGGGTCAGAATCAAGGAACAATGGGAGGTGACAATGTGGAAGGTGTTGAAGCCATGACCTATCTTGGAAGTAATCTGCAATGTGCTGGTAGCAGAGCCTATCAAGTAACCAGTTTGAGAGACAAACTGAAATTACGTATGAATACCTGAAAGATAGGCATAGACAGAAACTTTTAGTCATGCAGAATTCTGAAATGTTCTTCTAATTTAGCTCTATCATTTCCAAAACATTACCAGGATCAAACATTAAGTACACTATTGCTGCCGCTGTAGGTCAGTAAATTCTCAATAGTCTAGGTTAATAAATTGGAGATTAATTAAAATTATGATTTTTATAATTTAGAATAAAAATCTGAAATTGCAGATTATTTGCGTTGGATATCAGAGTATTTGCATTGGATCTGTATTTGGTCTTTGTCTAAAAATAGAAATGTTTACAATGTGTTCTTTGCTGTTGAATCTCAAAACTGGCTAATTCTGAAGCCATTAAAAATAAATAATTCTACTCTTTAAGTACGAAACTTCACAAAACAGCTGTTGCTTACCTTTATAACAAGGTTTATTTTAAAGGCAGTGGCCACAGAAAATGTGAAATGTTGAGCAACCCATAGAAAAATCAGCATGGTTTACTATTCAGTAATTTTACAATGATGAGATTTACGCATTTGAAATGCAAATACAATAGAATTTTCTATAATGAAGCCTTTGACTGTATCCCATAGAAAACCAAGATCCTCTGGATGGTATAATACATCATCTCAAGTAGAAGATGACCTATTTGGGACAAATAGTCAGATAACATTCAGGAGGGATCACTTCAATGACAGACGATTTATCCATTGTCATGTCCTGACCACCTCTTCTGACTCAGAAGGAGATAAACTGTACGTGATTCAAGTACAGGCAGTTCTGTAGGTAAAAGTAGGGAAAAAAAAAATTCCAGACTGAATGTCCAAATTGTATAGAATAAAATATACAGATGCAGCCATTCAAAATGCACTGTACAAAACCGGACCGCGGGCATCTACGCATGCGCCACCGCGCCCTACCGCGGTACGTGATTGGCTGGCCAAAATGACAGACAGGGGCACTCGTGGTGCATTGGTCGGTAGTGAAAAGATTTAATCATTTAATCTCTTTACTGTGCACATTTCAATCCGCTTAATATGGAATATTTATATGGAATTTTACCACTAAATGGAAATTTTAGTAGCTGAGCATAAAAAGAATAGGAGCATAATACATCTGAAGGTCATAAACGATATTAATTTAGAAACATGAACATATTATGTAAACTGTATATTGCTGGTCTTGGAATTTAAAAGAAAAAATACACACCAGTATTCCATTTCTCCCTAAACATTTTAAGCATCAAAGTCTTACATGTGGTTATTTCGGAAATGTTTTTACGTGCTCCTTGCTCCTTCTGACCATGTTACTGTACGTTTATACACTATACAGTACTTTGTGAGAAAAGTGATACAGATGCAGCCATTCAAAATGCGCGGTAAAAACCCGCGGTACAGTAACCTACCCACAAGCCATCGCGGGGCACCGGAGGGTACCGCAGGGCAAGTGATTGGCTGGCCAAAATGACTGACAGGGGCACTCGTGGTGCATTGGTTGGTAGTGCAAAGATTTAATCATTTAATGTCTTTACTGTGCACATTTTAATCCGCTTAGTTTTGAATATTTATATGGATTTTACCACTAAAGGGAAATTTTAGTAGCTGAGCATAAAAAGAAGAGGAGCATAACGCATCTGAAGGTCATAAACGATATTAATTTAGGAACATAAACATTACTGTATGTATGTAAACTGTACTGTGTATGGCTGGTCTTGGTAGTTTAAAGAAAAAATACACACCAGTCTTCCATTTCTCCCTAAACATTTTAAGCATGAAAGTTTTATGAAACGGTACCCAAATATGCGATTGCTGTATAGAATGAATTTTAATTTGAAAAAATTATTTAACACGAACATTAAGCTGTTTACATCTTCCGCCTGAGAACAGTCACCCGTTGCTACCCAACGCAGAATGGTGATTGGCTGACACCATCTGACACCCCTCTGATTGGAGAAAAAAGACGTGCTGGTTTGCTATACCAGGAAGAGGATTTCTTTCTATTCAAAACATGTATTTTAAAAGTTTAAGAAGTAAAAACCTTACAGCGTACACAGATTTCTAAACTGATCAGGATCGTTATCTTTGTCTTATGTATAATAATGTTCACTGCTCTGTCCAGCAAATTAATAATAAACTTTATTTTATATAGCTTTTTATACGAATAAGTAATTAGATTGCTCAGAAACCTAATCACTTGCTTTTTCTTTTTATTTAGGCTCAGATTTCAACTATAGATCGTATTATTAATAACCATAATAACAACCAACCAACAAAAACAACCATATAAACATAATACCAACCAAAAACATAGATAACAACCACAATACAAAATCAAATAATCAAACCATTTTACACTCGCAAAGTCCTCCAATTATCATAATCCCGCCCCTTATGCAAAACCAAACCTTCCTCCCATCCCAGTTTATCCTGTTTATCATAAACAAAATCCACCTCAATTTTCAACATAAAGCATTACAAAAAATCAATACCTCAACACTCCATACTCAACAACGATAATTCACAAACAGCCAGAACATGTAACTACACATTCCCAAACATACCCAAACATAGCCCCGCCCCTTATGCAAAACCAACATCCCTCCCCTGTTCTCTCTCTCCCCTGGCGGTTGTAATTGTTTTTATTTTCAAATAAATTTTAGCAAAGTCATGTATTTTAAAAATCTTAAGATTTTTATATTTATGTCTTTATTTAGTGGTTTCATTAGTGACAAAGGCTAAACTTTCTTGGAAAAATGTCTTTTATGTAAACCATGTTTGCTATTAATTCATTCAGGGCTAAAATATGTTCATTGTCTTCTAATGAAAGAAGGGTTCCTTTCGCCGTAGTCGGGAGCCTAGCCTTTAACTAGTAAGTACTGTATTTACTGGGTTTTTGAGGGGGTGTCTTTCGCTGGAAATCTCGCCTCCTACTTTGAAAATACCCGTGAAACCGGTTCAATTCGTCACAGCCAGCACTCCTGCAGAGAGTTGGGTTGTACTTGCAGTGTATACAGTACACGCGTTATGCTCTTCGTTCATGTCTGTGAAGTTTTATTTAATCTCTGAGCCATACTGATTCTTCTGGAAGCCAGTTTCCGCCAGGGAGTAAAAAAAAAAACACACTATGGTATTCTCTCCAATGCAGTGCAGTTAAAAACATACCTCTGATGCTGCTCCTAAATGAATATCGTTTATGACCATCAGAAGCTTTATGCTCCTTTTCTTTTTTCCAGTGGATTGAACAGGGAGAGGCATTTCATGATATACTTTTCACTGATGAAACAACAGTGGCTCTGGAACAGTTTTCAACCAAGTCGTTTTATAAAAAGGGGAGATATGTACACGTTACTGAAGCTAAAAGTTTAGCCTTTGTCACTAATGTAAACAATAAATAAAGACATATAGAAATCCCTACGTTACAGACTGTATATGGCTGGTATTGGTAGTTTAAAGAAAAAATACATACCAGTATTCCACTTTCTCCCTAAACATTTTAAGCATCAGAGTCTTACATGTGGTTATTTCGAAAACGTTTGTACGTGCTCCTTCTTACCATGTTACTGTTTACTGTTACTGACCATATTAAGTTTAAGTGCCTGTGGGCACTTTTCCTGTCCGTGGGGGGTGGACCGTCTTTCATTAGAAGGTTAGTCTGTTCTACTCTGAGAATGTAGAGGGGGTGGAAAGTGCCCGCGGTCATTTAATTAGTATTACAATCTTAGTTATCTTTCTAGTTCACAGGTTTGCATGCATAATTTAATTTTGAAAGGCACTGAGACATCAGGTACTACTGTTGTACTTATGAAAAAGAAACAAAACAAAAAACATACTAACAACTGTGCCATCCTACTCCTTAGTTAATACATTTTATTATTCATAAACAGTTAACATTGTAAGCAAAATATTTTGAATTATATTTAACCCTATTTTTTCTTTAGTTTTGTATTTAACTTATTATATGATAGTCAGACTTAATGTATATTAATGTATATTTGAACAATGAAAATATATTTTTACAAGATTTTACATTAAGCACTTAAAATTAATATGGTTAATAATAGTAAACTGTAACATGCTGTAACAAGGTCGGTTAAACTGCGAAGAAAATCCTTTCAGAGAAAATGTTTCAGGTGTGAAGAACAAACCTGTTCCCACACACCCTGCCCCCACTACCATTAGAATATACACAAACATTTTAGCGTTTCATTCTGAGCAGAAGACCCTCACACCTGAAGAGTGCTGGCTGTGACGAATTAAACCGGTTTTACAGGTTTCAATCACAGATTGGGACTCAGTAAAGTAACACACAGCGCCACTGGATTTGATAATACTGTACCTAACCAAAATCCGCATTATGGAAACAGAACCTGTGTAATTGTTGATAGATGATGTACTCGTAACATTTTTTCAAGACGAACAACAACATTTAAAAAATGACTTGTATGTACTTGATATCTCTAATCAATCCACGGGTTCCAGCACAAAACGAAACTAAAACGCATACCGTTTCGCACTTCTTATTAGTTGCTCAAAAGTAATTTGACCATATGAAATGCACAATATAAACCTAGAAACATATACGTGAGCAGTACTTAAGCACTGTAGTATCGGTGTTAAGACATACCTCTCAAATACTGTAAATCAAGTTAAAAATATCTCAAGACCGATTCTGGTCGTAATGAAACCATGTTTCGTGTATGTTTTCTTTTTCATCTTGAAATAACTCATTTCTAAATACCTTTTTCACTGTTAACATCTTGTAGCAACTTTGCGACAAAATATACACTCTGACAGTTCATCCTGCTACCAACATTAAATAAAACAAATCTTAAGATTTCTATATTTATGTCTTTATTTAGTGGTTTCATTCGAAGCTTACAATGTTTAGGGAGAAATGGAATACTGGTGTGTATTTTTTTCTTTAAAGTACCGAGACCAGCCATATACTGTATGTTTATGTTAAGATTTCCCTTCAGTGGTAAAATTAGATATGAATATTCAATACTTAAACGGGCACAGTTAAGACATTAAATATACATATACATATTGTATACAGTACAGTTTGCATACGGTAATATGTTTATGTTACGCGATTAAAAAATAAATAAATAAAACTGAAAGGTCCAGCACCAGCTGGATTCGAACACACAACCTGCCAGTTGGTAGTCACACACCTAGACCAGTAGGCTATAAGACAGCTCACATAAGCAGGCAGGCGAAACAGCCCTACACAGCCCTGCCGCAGTACACGGATATAATCATACCGTTATTAAATTCTTGAGATACGCGATTCCATATTATATTCCCTTTTAATCAAATTCTAAAAGTATGCTTGTTGACTCCGGTATCACGTTAGTTAAAGACTTCGAAGCTTACAATGTTTAGGGAGAAATGGAATACTGGTGTGTATTTTTTTCTTTTCATGATAGGTGTCGCATTTTAAATCATTTTCGTAGTTAGAAATTATGAAACGCCCTGTTAAAAGCAAGGAAGTTTTTATGCCCGTTGAAGTAAAACAAAATGCCTGACAAAGTATGGCTTAGACAGATTCCAAGTGCTTGTACAAATGTGCTAAAGAAATTATATTTTGAGTATACAGCTTGTCCAAAGTCATCCATTATTAATACTATTAGTAATATCTTCAGTAAAGGCTTTGATGCATAAATATTTCTGATAAAGGTAGGTTGTGTACTTTTGTCCAACTGAGCAATCTTGCTTTCATAAAATATACCAACATTTGAATGACTGATGATTAACATGCTGTAATACACAGTTCAAAATTAAAGGCTCGAATGCTGTACATGAGAGGTTAAGCTCCCCCTGGCGGTTTTACAAGGCGACGCCGGATAGTTAGTCACGTGACACACGTGATACCGCGTGATACCCCGGTGGGCGTGTCGCGGTATGCCGCGAAATACCTCACCCATTTTGAATGGCTGCATCTGTAGTTTTAAGCTTTTCTGCAAATACGCTCGATACCGGAGTAAACAGAAGCATACTTTTAGAATTAATAGGGTTATACTGATTAATAGGGAATATAATATGGAATCGCGTATCTAAAGAAATTAATAATGATATAATTATATTCATGTACTGTAGCACAAAAAGTAGTATAAGACTTTCTAGTGATATGTGTACGGCTGTTTCAGTACTTGACATCTGTGGCGTGATGGCTTAAGTGATTGACTTATAAATAAGAGGTGGGGTGTTCAAATCCAGCTACTGCCATGAGTTTTCTTTTAACAAACATTTCTTTGAAAAACTAAAATAGCAATATTGTGGACACCATATTGAGTTTTATATACCCCGTTCGTTTTGAATGGCTGCATCTGTATGCGTGTGGAGTCTATCAGCATTGTATTTGAATACAATTTATTTAAAGGAAAAATAAAAACAAAGTGTTCACATCTGCAAAATCTGAAACCTGGCTGGTTTGATTGCCTTTAAAGTTAAAGTTCTGTCTAGATCTCTGTGGAAGAAATTTAGCATGATGTTGAATCGGCAAATTCAATTATGGCAATTATTTCTAAATCTACAAGAAGGTTGAGTTCCACTGCATCATTGTCAGAAAAATTCTGTTCTAGAAAAGCCAACTTGGTTTCTTATTCAGCAGTAAAATATTTACTGTATGCAGTAATGTGCAAATACAATAGAATTATCTTACATAAACGTTTCCACTGCATCTCACAGTATGCAGGTGATGTTCACTGAACTGTGGTAAAAATGATTATAATTGTGTTCAAAACATTCTTTCAGTGCATAATATTAAAACATCATCCGGGGGCACATGAAGATATTATAGCACTAATCTGCAACATAGCAACATGGGTAGAGACAGAATTAAAATATGATTAATTCTGGGGAAAAGTCTGCCAAGTATGTGATTCACAACAGCATTCACATCTGCATACAGAATCACGTTGAACTCAACAAATTCCAGCAGGAACTTGGCCATGAGATTAAAAAGAATCTGGTTTTAAAGTCTGGGGCATTAACTAGAAAAAACTTTCTGTTTTATTTGAAATATTAGTTTTCAAACATGAAGGTCTCCTTATTAATCTCCCACTGCCGCTCAACAGAAATAATTGAAAATGTCTTTGTAATTCAAATAAAGGACCCTTTTGTTGTGTTTTCTGCACGAGTTGGCTGTCACATGGTAATATCAGCAGACCTACTATATATATATTCCTGTGTATATTTAAACTATATAAAATATATATAATTTTCTTCTGCAGCATATCCACATACTGTAAGTACTTTTTTAAGTTGGATAGTTTTTCCTATACATATTCCAGAACTAAATGTAAACATCTGCCATTTATATCAGAGACCAATACTGTTTCAAAGTTAAAAAAATAATGTATTGAATGCAAAATGTACAATATACAGTACATAACAGCTTCAAAGCACAAATTGAGACAGAAGTGACCTTCCCAAAAAGGAGCCCTTTCCCTCTCTTTCTTGTATATGAGTCAGAAACTCATATAAAATTAGACTGCTTATCACCATAGCAGTCAAAAGGAAAGAAGTAAAAAAGACACAAAAAAACATTCATTGTAACAAAGAAATGTCATAAAGTGTCAAAAGTGGGTGAAGGGCAATGGCATGAGAGCTATATTGACTGTTAAGAGATCGGTTCCCCGACCACAGAGGGTACCCTGCCCGTGAGCATCTACCTCAGCCTACACGGGAAGGTCTAATTTACTTTTAACAAGATAACCAATCGGATATCTCCCTTAGCAACATTTACCAGACTACTTTAGCCTAGTTCACAGCTCATTCCATGTTCAGTATAGGAACTTTCCTGGTGAGCTCAACTACACTCCTCTTGTGCTAGTGTCTTCTTCTTGTTTAGTGTTTAGTGACAATGGCTTAACTTTTAACTACAATATTTGAATCTCGTCCTTGGAACTTCGTCCGACAACTGTGCTTTTCTGGTTAACGGACTTTGGCTTTTTTCCTTTTGGATTACAATTTCTCGATCTGGAACCCGGGTTCTAAAACCACTGCTCTGAACCCATTTGACCGTGCTTTCTTTAATTACCATCGGCATTGGTTTGGTTTCCAAAACCACCGCATAGGGTCCATTATCTTCACTACCAGCTATCTTCTTTTTGAAACAATTGACTTTATGCATTTACATAATGGCCAGTGTTTTTGACAGGTTTGGTGTTTTTGTCTTTTTCTGTATTTGCTTTTTTCCTCTAATCAAGGTGTCTTAGCCTTCCTGGTTCAATAGGGCAGGAGATAATGAACAAAAATGGAATGACACATTGTTTGTCCAGTGCGCAATTACCACACAGTCAGTTGTGCCACATTAGACTCTGTAGTGCTGTGTAACAGGCGACAAGACTAGGGACATGGGGACAGAGGAGAGAGCAAGAAGGGACACAGCACTGTAGCACCTGGTCAACAGCCAGTTACTGTAGGTCTCATTAGTTCTACCTGGAGCATAAAGTAGGGGGAAGTATAACAGAACATTTGATTTGGGACTGACAGAATGAGGAAGTTATATTTTTTTGAGTGAGTAGCATGTTATTTTTATAGTTAGGCAGGGATGTGTAGAAATTGCTACAGTAATAATCGAGCAATGATTCATTTCTACTTACTTGTGTTGTTCTGAAGGTGGACTGGTGGGTCTGTGAGATACAAAAAACCTGTTGTGGGGAGAAAGGTCCTAGAAACATTAAAAATGCTAAGTGGTGTAGGACCTGCAAATTATCACTAGTGTGACAGTAGCAAATAACATTTTTAGAATTAATACAATTAACATTATTACCTTCAATCTGAAGAAAGCAGACCTTCAGATCACATGAACTCCTCCAACTCCTGTGCAGACAGTAAACAGACACTGTGAGCCAGCTTGGAGGAATCTGAGCACAGTGTGGAAGAACAGGAGGGACTGGAGTAATATCTTCAATCCTGAAAATGCATGTCTCTTCTAGGCAGTTGCTAGGCTACAGTCTGGAGAAAATGTACAGAACAGATCCTCCAATGTGAAAAGGGACTGGACTGTCATTCAGTGTAGTAATGAAATAAAAAAACAAACAATCAGCACTTATTGTAACCTAATCAAGAGAGGTCTCCATAGGTTCTATATGCCCTTAGAATGCCCATTTGTACTGTAATAGAGCTGGAAACAATGAATAGGTGATTATCCTTTCCAAGAATTCAATTTGATTGTCCCAATTCATTTTTCCTGCAAACCCACAATGCAAAAGTTGTGATGGGAGCAGTCCTCCATCTCCACCATCTTGTGTTCCATACACTCAAGCTTCACTACAGGCCCACTAAGTAGTTTTTTCTGTTTCCTCTGTTTATGGGAGATCAAGTCCTGTTTTTAGACCAATAACTGAATATTTGAAATCTGAAAAAGTCCATGCCTTTAACAGCAATATGTAAGCTCACCACTGCCATCTCAGTTTGAACCAATAGCACCTTCATCTCAATTGAGTGGCCATTTTAATTAGGTCAGGAGAATTGAATCTGTTCAGTTTTTTCTTACTTGGAGAAGGGTCAGTTTTCATTTGATTTCCAGAAATCTGGAACATCAACACAGCAATAATGAAATGAAAACTGGTTGCAACAAATATAAAAAAAATAGGATTGCTGCAGCAGGAATTCTATGTCTGAGGTACCGCAATACCAGTATAAAGGATATGATTCACTACGGCATATTTTCAAAACAGGATTTCAAATGAGATATATGACTGTGAGTGATACTGAGGACTACTTTAACAAATACCCCATCTTGCCTGTTTCAAGTCCGTTTAATTTGCTTATTCTATCTATTACTGGCAAGTGCATAAAAATGGCAACCCAAAATATTTGTTCAGAGATTATTGAAGGCACCTGTTACGAAGTTAAACCTATTTTCTTTTTCTTTCACATTTTACCAAAAACCTTCAAGTTATTTATTTTGTGTGTTTGTAATCAGTAACTGCCTTTTTCATAATCTTCTAATGTAATGCCACTCTCAATTAATTAAATTAAATAATTAACTAATGTGGATGCCTCAGACAAAATACAATATAAATTATCTCTCAAAATTACATGATGACAAAACAGACCTTGAACAATTGAATTAGCTTCATAACATTGCTGTTACCTCAGTGTTTAAATCTAGATGTGGTAAACTTTCTTTCTTAATAAGACTATACTTTTTTTACGAAAATGCATGTTCATTTTTCTGAGAAGCATAAATGTATTTATTTTTCTATAACTTCAATTTATCATACCAATGAACATTTCAGAAAATACATCAGATTCTCTACATGCTTCTTTGCTTATTAAGGATAGTTCTTCAATGAACTGTTGTCACATGTGATTTGCATCAAGGTCTGTGTGTATACAAGCTTTTGTGTTTAGATGCCCTTGTACATTTCTTTCAATATACAGTACTTATATGCTACAGTCACAAATCTCCAGAGACATCTGGTTTAATTTGAATTACTCCTCCTATACTTCTTTATCGAGGGCGGCACAGCAGCATTGTGGTTTGAAATAAAAAATAAATGCCATTCCTAATAGCTCCACAGTCTCCAACTTATGGTACACGTCTGTGTCGAGTTATTGTATTCTAGTCACATTCTCTCCATGTAAGATCAAAAACTCTTTTTATCAGTTGACCAAAACGTTTTACCTAAGATAGTAAACAGGGCAATGCTTAATGTAGGTGTTTCCTTGCTTATTACTCAGAATTATGTAGACAAAGCTGACATTACTGACATCTGGCAATGAAGATTGTTAAGCAGATGTCCCCTTGCCAGTGGGATTAATCCCAACAAACACTCTGTATGCAACAGTTATCAGTTTGATTCAGATTTCCCTCAAAGAAACTATTCCTCACTTCAATGACATATTGACTGTACATTGGAAGAAAAACCTCTGCTTTAAGAAGGAATCTCCATCTGTGTTATACAACAGATGTGTTATAGTGTAAGTAGAGGATTTCATATTTTTTATCAATGCTGTACAATGAATCTCAATCTTTGCCACTGCTTTTAATCTCCCAATCCTTCCCTTGCTGTCCCAGCCATCTTCCTGCTCTAATTGTACCTACTCTTTAACAAATCCTACCCACTGTGCCTTTGGCCCCAGGCAGTTCATCCTTTCTCGTATACCCATTTCTTTTCTACCTCTGCTTCTCAATCTGCACTGGCATGCTATATGGATTGAACTCTTTATCTTCTATTCTGATTTCCTATGCCCTAGGGCCTGGCTTTATCTTTTCAGCTTTTTTTTCTCTTGTGACCTTAGTTTTGCCTTTCAATACAGACATCCTACCTAGGGTTCAGACAATGGGTATCTGAACTTTTGGACACCTGACTGACATCTTACTGGCACAGTGTCAGCCCCTGGAATACTTTCTAATTCTTGTGCCCAGTCCACTATGTCTCCTGCTTGTGCCAGTCTACTGGCCCTTGCTGCCTAATATTTGCAGGGGTACAGTAGGTTCTCCTTTCAGACCAGGTTCTTCAAATGCATCAAACAAATAAGCCAGCCCAACAATTTGCCAAAGCATCAGCACCCCCTGACATTAATTAATTATTACTCCCTAAATCAGACTTCATACAGGCTAAAAGCACAACTCCTCTCCTTATTGCTTCCACCTTGCTCTTGCTCCATCAGCCCCCCATTGTTATCTTAATTCTTGTTGCTTCTGCCAGTCAAACTGGGCCTCTGCACCAGCAATGTTGTTGTCCTATGTTCCTTATTTTCATCTCTGTCTTAAACTGTTTCAGCCTCTGCCTCTGTTGCAATTATTCTACAATGAGTTGGTAGGCTTCTGCTTTTCTCTTTTCTTTCCCATGACTGTTCTCTTTGTTAGAGATCTTCTGTCACAGCTTTGTTTGCTTCTAAACTTTACAATCTCAATTTTATTTTTATTGTCTGTATTTCTAAAACCATACTGTATATCAGCTGTTAAATGCTGTACATAATCAATAATGGGTTCTCCTCATTTGTTGCTATCAATATTAATAGGGTATGTTATTTTTGGCTTCTACTTGTAATTATTCATCTTTGCAAATTATGCAAAGTTATATTCAATGAATTTCTTGTTTCTTAAAATAGTCATAAACAACTATAAAAATATGTATTGTTTAAAAGTTCTGTTTGTGTAAAAGGGGGTCCTGGCTGGTAGTTCTGTTTGTCCCAATGTTCTTGTCACTTGCCCAGGTTGTTGGTACCCCAGCCAAGCTATAGACACATCTTTATCTCAAATCTTTCAGAGACTAAACTGGCCTAAAGCTTTTGAAATACATTTAGACATGTGATATATGTCCTTCAGGGTGTTAGTGTGGCACTGTGATTTTTGTGACTGACAAATATAGTATACGTTTATGTATTTGGATTTAATATAGTGTAACACCTTGGTGTTTTGACCTCAACAGATTGGCTTCTTTTTCTTTCTAATGCACTAGAATCACTCTAACACAATGGTGATAGTTTAAAACTTTGTTTAGGAGGTTGTTTATTGAAAATAATTTAAATGAAAAGCTTAGCTCCATTCAGAACTCTGACATTTTCAGTCTCTCAGTAATTAAAACAAGCCAGTTACACTTCTAACCATCACCATCATAAAGGGTTTTTATATTTTTTTTTTCTAGGTTTAACTTTAGGTCCCAGATTCTACTTTGTTCAAGTCCTTGTTCCACTGCTACTCTGCAGCCCAGTAGATTGGCCCTCTACCTCCAGAAGACAAATTTAGAATTCTGTAAAAGTCCGTAAACCTCTGCTACCTCATACTAACAACCAAACAAGCCAAATACAGTAGGATGAATAGTAGCTTCCTCTTTACAAGAAACTTGTAAAGATTCTTAAGTTGTTATAGAATTTTAGCAAGGAGAAAGCATACTGATATTCACACAGCATCAAAGAATGTGTTTCCTTTCCATTTGTGTATTTATACTTTCTCAGATTGATTTCTGGAGTGTCAGATTGCTAAAAATAAATTGATTTCTGTGGCTCACTAACTGCCTCAATCTATAAAGATATTCAGTGATCCATACGTTGCACTTCCAGCCTGGGTTATGTCACTATCCTACTGTGACTGTGATTCACTAAGAGGCAGTGCACACTTGGTTCAGTGTCATAGGGGGGAGGGTTGGAATTAGTCAGCCATACCTCTCTCAGCTTTCAGCAAAACAGTGAACCTTGTGATGGCTTACAGAGACATTGGTAAAGAATGTGCATTACTCCAATATCCCCTGTACGTCTCTGCAGAAGAGGACAAACAGCTCAATTGGTGGCAGGTCAGAGGATGCTATCCTCCCTTCATTATTCTGTTTTATTTTATAATTTTCTGGGAGAAGACATTGTTGTGAGCCAAGACGTATAGACAAAACATCAATACTGGGTGGGTTAATAAAAATAATTTGTTGATTCTAACTTAAATCATTGGACACTTTTACAATACTTTTGAACTTTCTTGCTTTCTTTAGAATTCTCTTTATCAGGACAAAGTCACAGTTAAACATACTTTTAGTTATACAAGTATAAGAAGACCTTGCATAAAACAAGACCTGAATAGAAGGTTATGCACCACTTTTGAATAACATTCTTAAGCTGTTATTTAAGCCATATATTAGTTCTCAAAGGTTAGTTACATTTAAATAATCAAAGATACAAAAATTACACAAGGCACAGAGGAATATTGGAAAATGATGATAGTGAATAAAAGTATTGTGGAAGTTTGCTTCAGTCCAGTCTGTTCCAGAAAGAGTGAGTCACAAGGCTCAAAAACTATTTATGGATTGTTGAAGTCTTTCTGTGTTCTGTTCACTCAAGAGGATTGCACAAAACAAATATAAGTTCCGCTTAGGTTCAGTTGTTCTCCTATTATTTAGAAATGTCACTATTAATCAATTGTACTGTATATTTCGTTTTTCTCAGCCACATATATTGTACATTACTTTACCCCTGACCTCATATTAATTGTTAGTTATGTATTAAAATTATCTTAATTCTCTTGCAGATTAGACACTTACGTACTGTATATAAAACAATCAAACAGCATACTGTAGCTACTATCTATACTTCTATGCAGTTTATCATCTTGTTGGTTTCTCTGTCAGTGCTGATTAGAGCTTCAAATTTAGAAAGCTACATTTGACCTTTATATTTCAATAACCATGATTCACACCTCTCCTAATTAAGATGTTTCTTACAATTAAATTAATATATATTTAGCGACTCAGAGCAGATATGGACACAGGAAACAAATAGAAAAAACATATTTAGTGAGAAACTTCATAGTAATTTACATGTTTTTATTGCTAGTATTCACAAAATATTTATATGGATCTTTCTGTCAGAAATCAAACATTATGCATACACCACATTCAATGGTGCATTCTTAAAATGGTAGCTCAGTGGTTGTGTTGGACTCCAGTCCAATACAGTCATTTGATATAAGTCTGAGTTAAAGTTTAAGTATCTGAAACTATTATGATTTCATTACATGATAGATTATGTAAATATTTAATAAAGATCTGCAGAGGCCTGGAGAATTGAAGGACTTGATTGTATGTAATTCACTACTTGTTTTGAGTATGTTTACTGTATGTGATGTTTTGGATCAGATTTTTTTAAAGATGCAATATAGCAGCCTCAATTCTGTCATCTTTCTATTTTGTTATCCACAAACAAGCCAAGTTTCAAATTATTTTACTTTGAAATTGTATTATTACACTTAGAGTCAGAATATCAATTCATTTCAATGGCTACATACTGTAGAGACTCAGAAGTATACAAAATGCAAGTCACAAAAAGTAGTGTTTCTTTTTAATACATTTAGATTAATGTTACAGAAGATATAAAAACAGGGACAAAACTTTTGTAGAGATGAGTAGGCTAGAAGAGTAGGCTCTTGTAAGAGCTTAAGTATATCTTTGATTGACAAAGATTTCATTTAAGGTTGTTACAGAGAAAACAAGCAAAAAATATAGAAAGAAGGACAACTATTTCAATGTGTTTGAGGCTGAGTAAAATAATGATGTTTTGCCTTGGAAGGTAAATATGTTATCTTTGATATCATTCTGGCTATCAGGCTATAAGTTCATCTGCTGCTACATTTGGCAATAGAAGTCACAGGTTTTAAAGTCTTAAAATAATACATCTTCGGAAGATGTTTGCAAATGTGATTATAAGAGCAGCTAATACATGCAGATTAAGAATGGGTTTTAAACACCTCTCATTAATACTAAAACACATTTGGTTTGCGAAACTTTCAGTTTAAGACCATCATAAGCAAAACAATTTCTACTAGCATGTAATAAGAAGGCTTTTCAACTTGTTTTAATTAGTGTAATAAAACAAACAGAAAAAAGTGAATTATGAAATGGGATATTAAAGAAAATATTTAAAATATATTTAAATTGTAGACATTTGATTGCTGGAATAAAAAAACTGAATGAGTGTGATTCTTTATCCCATGCTACCGATGTACTGTAGGAGTCATTTTCAAAGACCAGAGCTCAAAATGGCAACAAGGTAAACAGGCAACAGGTAAATTCCACACATGTATAGAAAAGCTCTGAATTCACTGTTCCTGCACGCTAAATTCACTCTAAAAGTATACAATTGATTGGTAAAAGAATACATAAAAGAAAGCCATAGAACATCTTAACAACCCTGAATATCCCTAGAAAGCCAAAAATACAACAACTCATGAAAAATAATCCCCATTCCTGGTTTCTAGACTCCTTTGAATTTAAGAATTCAAATGTACAGTAAAAGTGCCACCTGCTGGTTCACCAAAAAGAAAGATTTCTCATCTAAACAAAGACGAATTAAACCCTGCCATTTGCATTCAGATTCGTTGATAATAAAAGTCTTTTAAATATATATTGAAATGATGTGAGTAAAACCTAAGCACAAAGATCACACTTTTATTAACACACGAAAAGGGGATGTTACGGCACAGAAAGAACAAAAAACAAAATGAATAAACTTAACCTAAAATGAAACCTAATACCTTGCCGCAACCAGATTCCCAAAAGGCAGGAGCCCGCCTCTGTGTTCATACCACTGTATGCTCACAGGTCGAGGGCTCCTTTGCTAACTGCACCCCACAGTAGCCACACCCATCTGCACCCAATACATCATATACACCCAACAGGGGAAGAGGAAACATGCAAAAATATGTCAGAACTGAGGTTGTTGTTTCGCATCTTTAAAAAATCTGATCTGAAACATCACATATACATAGTCAACAGGTGACAAGGAAACAAGCAAAAAGCAAAAAGTGAATTAAATACAATCAAATAAACTCCTTCAATTCTCCAGGTCTCTGCAGAAGGCATGTCAGTTGTCAGGTGGGGTTCAGAAAATACATATTGGAGGCCAGTTGGATGTTCAATAATAGATTTCATAGTACACCCTTAACAATGATACAAGACACAAATAAACACGTCCCGCTCCTTCTCTGGTACGGAGAACGGGTAGCAATGATGGAGAATGTAACTGTTTTTTTTAACCTTTCTGACAATTACATCACCATTGCTTAATAACCTTGAGCAAATGAAGCTGTAAAGCTTTTATCTTTTCCTAGATGACTGTGAACTTAAAACTGGCTAGTACCAACTTCAAAATCGGGGTGTTCTTAACCTTGCAAAAGGTAATAGGCTTAGGTTTTTGTTTTAACTGAGCTGCCCAATGCAAGTAGGTTCACTCACATGAACTACATTTTATCATTTATTTTGTTCCTTAACAATGCAGACCAAAAACCAGAAATTATAATCAAATGAACGAAAAAATAAAAAAACATAAAGTGACATTGTCCCTTTACCCTCCATATGAGTTAGATTTATTTTCTAAAAAGAGGAAAATGTAAGCTTTTTAATCACACCTTAACATTTAATGTAGACTGTAATTGGGGGACTCTATAAGCAGAATTGGAGCTTTCAAAAGAAATAACAAAAATAACATAGTAATAGTAAATACTTCTGAGCAATATCTAATGCATCAATCATAAAATCTCTAATGACCAGCTCAGACTCAAAATGTATATACTCTACAGCAATTTTAGCACAATTACAGTACTGAATATAACCTTACCCGTCTGGCAAAAATGTAAAAACTACCATTTTATCCTAAAAGAAAATTATTCCTTCCAAAGCATAACACATTTGATGGTATCCAGTTCAATTCAGGTAATAAAGCAATTGCTTTAGGTAATAAGCAATTAAACGATAGCTAAGGCGTATTCATATTCATGGTAAAAATGAAAAAAAATGGTGTGGTTATGAATTGCACCTATTTGTTTCCACAAATTGAAAAGGACCAGGAGATTTAAAATGTGGGATGGCAGAAATAATAACTTTCCTCAAAAAATTAAATTGAAATCTAAAGTGTTGCTGTGCAGAGTACAATGATTAGCAACCCAAGGGAGCAAATGGAATTGAAAAAGACAGTAATAACTTGAACTATTCACTGTGAAAATTACCTCTTCCTGATTGTGAAACATTTTTTTTTCCCGAATGCTAACTTTACTTTGTATCTATAAATGAATTTGTGAATTTATGGAGGCTAACTATAATTTGTTTAATTTTGATTTTACTTCCTAAATTATAATACCCAAATACATTAAGTATATTATTTTTGATGATCAGGAAAGATCATACTAATTCTCATCCTATATAGATGTCACCTTTATATTCCTCCTCTCAATCTGATAATCTGAGATAACATACAGTGCGGCAATTCTACCAAAGTCATGAAAAAAACGATTGAGATAACATCAATATTAAAACAAAGTTTTTTTAAGAGAGATGTGCTTTCTTCTCATTTAGCTAGAAACAAATTGATTCAGGAACTTGATCAATGCAGGTTTTGAGTGTTTTTAGCTTACATGTATCAAGGTCAAGATGTAAAAGTCAGGGAAACAAATTCAGGAAAGCATTATAAAATGATTACTGAGCTACCAAAAGGAAATAAGTGTTACAGATGTTAAGATTTTAACATAACATAAACATCTAGCTGATACCTAGCAATATTGAAATTATTAGTATGACCCAATAGTTCTCTTGGGTACATGGTAGTTAGGCTAGACTGAATCTTAGGTGACAATCTCAAAGGTGCTTTATTAGATATAGGTCTAGTAAATATACTGGTCAGTGAAGCTGAAATACTCTGACAGCCTGGAGCTGTTCCAAAACAAATTCAGACAATGACAGCAGTGAAGTGAGTTGACAGGATTGATGATGTTGTTAATCTAGCACTGGGTGATGACCCTGCCTTACACAACAATAAGATCTTTCTTAAATCTGCTGGACTCTCAAAAGATTACATTACTACCCTCTTACCTGTCTCTTTTCTATAATTCAAACACAACTACCCATCATATGAAAAAATAATTATTTTTTTAAAGTAATGATCATATTGTTTATTCTTTCATGACCATTTCTTGTAGTTTTGAGTTCATTACCAGGGAGTATGAGGTGAGTTGATGCCACTCTCAGAACCTTTAGCACTTTTGCTAAGGATCTGCACCTTTGGCTGGACGGTTGCCGGTTCAAATCTCACAGCCGGCAGAGAAATCCTACTCCTTTGGGCCCCTGAGCAAGGACCTTAACCCCAGCTGCTCCAGGGGCTCTGTATAAATGGCTGACCTTGCGCTCTGACCCCAAGCTTCTCTCTCCCTGTCTGTCTACCTGTGTGTCTCATGGAGTCCAAGTTGGGGTATGCAAAAAGACAAATTCCTAATGCAAGAAATTGTATATGGCTAATAAAGTGATCTCTCTATAAAGTGATCTTTCTAAAGAAGTGTGAAAGTGGATGGATGGATATATAGTATAAGCCAAGAGTATGTTGTTTAAAAGAAGTTACTTTAAAACCTTTTTAAAAATTAAATTAAATAAACTACAATAACAGATACATTATTATTGAAGAAGACATGATTGAGGATATGAACTTGTATTTAATGTTTTATTTGTCACTGTTAAAATATTCTATTTGGTGCAACAGGCCTGATTGGAGTGCCTGATTGTTTGTGTTTTTGTAAATTGTTTTAGGAGTGCACAAAGAATGAGGCAGTAGTTCGGCTTGAGATTTGGCAGGCAATTGATAGAGAAAATATTTTTGAGAGTGTCAACTGAACCTGCATAGGTCTACTACCAGAGCCTGGTCACTTGTAAATGTAAGTTGCTGGGGTACCACCAGATTTACAGAAAATTAAAGATAGGATAGCCTGGATTAGATGAGGTCACCCACCTCAGATTCCATGATGGACAGAAACATGCGACCTGGGGTAAAAGGAGTGAACTTTCAGCCACGACAGTCAGCAGGATCCTTGGAGGTTCAGAATGAAGAGAACCAGCAGCAGAAAGAAAGTGTGTAGAAATGCAATGTTCTGTGGCTGGGTTAGAGGTTAACCATTCATTATCTCTAAGTGAAAACGTATGACTTGCATTAACAGCAGCTCACTCAGTAGGTAGTAATGCTAGAACAGTTATTGTCATATAGTTGTATTATTTCTGTTAATCAGATGTATGAATGGAATTGAAAGAATGTAGCATGGCAGTGTCTCCATGCTTGGCTAACAAACTTAACCATCTGTGTTTGGATAAAAGAAAAAAAGTGATTTGCAACATCAGCAGCTTATCCAACAAGTTTAAGTCCTGGAGATACAATTTTAGTCTCTCAGATTGATGTCTTTAATGTATGTCTTGTGATAAGAAGCAATGAAAATTGTTTATTTCAAATTGTACAGAAGCAAACAGGCAATTATTTATCTACAATATAAACACCCTTATGCTGTGAAAAGTGTAAAATTAAATCATTACTTGCAATTTTACCTGATGTTCACACTTATAGTTGATAATAGTAATACAATTTTCTGCAATGATACTAAAGGAAAAAGAAAATATTTAAAAGTGAGTTACTAACAAATTTATATATAGATCTGTGATAGTTTTGAAGATAGCTATAAATAAAATTTAATAGAATGAATTGGGCTGGTCTCTGATAAATCTGTTTCACATCTGATTAATACCATAATATAGGTATTTATTAAGATAAAATTCATACTGTACATCAGAGTTGTAAGATGTCTTCAATAATATCTCATCTTTTGGTATAAAATGTTTGAAATATTGTCTATCGAGCCATACAAATCCATACTATCATGAATAACAGATCTAGTTTGTTTCTAAAGTTCATTTCTATAGATACATAGGACAGAAAATGGTTGAAGTTAATTTTTGATCCACAAAATTGAAAAAACAGAAAAAAATCCTCTACCATCAATGTAAAAATATATAACTGGGCTGTTTACTAAAACTGAAATACAGTCTACATTTTTTCTACCTCTTAGAAATGGACCCAGAATGTAATTCATCAATAAATATTGGCAGATCACAGTCTGCAGAGTGCAGGATTAGTGTTCTGCCTGGTAATCTCAATATTACTCTCCCATATTTGTCATTCAACATATTAATTACACATCTTGTTTCCAGTCTTGATGCCCCACACTGCAGATTTTCATTCCACCTGTGCCCTTAATGTCCTAGACGAGCTAATTATTAACTTAACTGGACTAATTAAAAAGTTTGCAATTAAATCCAGCTGTTTTTAAAATAATTTCCTGGATTTTCGCCTTTAATAACTAGACTTGTGCACCTACAGATGCAACCATTAGAACGTGTGCCAAAACTAGTTAACAGTTTCTTGCACATTACTTGTTACTTGCACAGTTACTTGCACATTGTCTACTGTTTGTTTGTATATTGTCTTGATGCACTGTTTGCACTTTGTTTTGTTTTTTACACTTGTTTTTACAATCGAAAGACTTTCTGTAAGTAAGAATTCCATTGTACCAGTACCGGTTACATATGGCAATAAAGTTCAAGTTCAAGTTCAAGTTCAGTTAATAAAGTGCAGAGTGCTGTAGTGTGTTTTGGCATGCCTACTTTAGCTATTTACAGCCCAAAGAAGATTGACAGGTGGCACTTGTGTTGCATTAGAGGTTAGTGGAATGGGAGCTACATTTAATCTTCTGTATTACTTTTTTAAACCCACTTAATATGGAATATTAATATGAAGTCATGCAAGTAACAGGAAATTTTAGTAGCTGAAAATTAAAATAATAAAGTATAATAATGTTAGGAAACAACTATTTAAACTATTTATAAAACTGTTAGTGGTACCGGAAAATAAAAAAAAAATAAGGTACACAACATCTTCTTCTTCATAAACATGAATGGCATCAAATGATTTAACCCAGTCACTTCCCGTGGTTATTTTTGGAAAGAACTTAACATGCTCGTTTTATCAACATTTCTCATGAATGGGAAGGTTCCCAGAATGCAAGGTTCAAACTGAAAACAATAAAAATATATACTTGAAGTTTAAAAAAAATTAAAAGCTTCTTTTGTTGGAAACGATTGATAGATTGTATTGTCTTTTGTGTCATCAATGTTCATACTTTTAGGCTAAAATTATATTTTTTGACTGTAAAAGAAATCAGCCTAATTTGGCCCTGAGGAGGCTTTAATTAGGATGTTGAGGCAGTCCAGAGCACTTATTATTTTAGGACATGCTGCAAGAAATGTTTACTGTAGATCGCCAACATAACATCAGGGAACAGAAGCTAAATTTAAAACAATAGAATTACATATGAGAATATCAGCAGTTATTAAATGAAACCTCTGTTTGATTTTATTCACTAATGTATGAGGAAGAAATGTTACAAATGCTAAAAAAAAAACTTTTTAGTGCAACCACTAATTTTCACAAAGTGTGTGGTGGGTGCAAAAAGGTTGCAATACACTTATGGTGAGTACACTGTAGCTGCATGTGGTTGGCAGACAAATAGGCCCTAGGGAAAGATATGATTACTTATTTTAGCTATTGACTAAGTTGCTCGGCTCAATCCCTGTTATTTAATATTTTCGTAAACCCCCATTTGTAACAGTAACATAGTTGAATGAGAGTAGCATTGATGACATGAGTGTAACATACAGTAGCTGACAGAAATAATAATTTATTTCAAAATAAATAAAATTAATAAATGTTTTGAACTATTTTTTTTATTCTGAGGGGATATGTAATTAAGAACTAAATAAATCAGAACAGATAATTCTACAGCAACAAATGGTTCTGGAGAAAGCTGAGTAGAAAGCGGCTACTGGGAAAACTGAAGCAATCACTACACACAAAAACTACATTTCCCAAAAATACATGGTTCCATTGGTCCTGTTGGTTTTGCCCAGATTTCGTGGTTTATTACTTATACTGTATAACTTATGTCTGTTCAATCATGTGTTGTTCATTGTTTCTAGTGTGAACCTTGTAGGGAAATGTAGTTAAAACATACATGTTAAAACTTTCCAAAAATAACCATAAAAAATAACTGAGTTACAGAATCTGATTCACAAAATGTTTATGAAAAGGTGGAATACTGTTTTGTACCTTATTTTTCATTTTCATTAACCTATATTTACATTATATAGCTGGTATATTACTGTTTATTTATATTCAATAAATAATATTGTTAATAATGTTCTGAATTGTTACTATATTTTGGTAATCTTTATAGCTTTTCAGCTACCAAATTTTCCCTTTATTTACATGAAGTATTAAGTAATTTTAAAGAAGTAGGCTTCCAGTACATCAATATTACAGTTTTGTACTTTACAGTACCATACATACCATACCAGAATGTAATTCATCAATAAATATTGGCAGATCACAGTTTTGTGGAGTGCAGGATTAGAGTTCTGTCTGGTAATCTCAATAGCACTCTCCCATATTTGTCAATCAGCATATTAATCACCTTGTTTAAGAACGACTCCAGTCTTGGTCTAATAATGGTCTCATAATGGTCTAATGTGAGAGCTTTCAATCTAATTGATCCAGGCTCCCCTGTAATCCCATTTTCAGAAAAGAAAACATTACAGCCATATTACATTTAAAAAAGAAAACATGATTATTGGACTAAGAAAGAAAACAGATTAAATAAAGATTCCATTTCAGTTATTTCTAGCACAACACAAGTAGAGTACCATCTAACTATTTTGAGCAGTGAAAGGCTGAATTCAGTATTCTGGACTGGATGGTTGTATACCACAGTTTGCTTTCTGTTAACTTGAGTTTTAACATGCATTCTAGATGTCAGTTTCATACAAAGTATGTCTCTAATCTCCTATTTCTGGTGATTAAACAGAATCTTATTGTCGGTATCTTCTTCCTTTCCTTCCGTATCCTCTACACTTCTCTTAAGACACAGAAATGATCCATGATCCCCATGAAATCACAGAGACAACACCAGGAACTATAAGAGTTTATCACCATCAGTTGCATATTGGTCATCACCAAGTCCTGGAGGAAACAAAGGCTAGTAGTTTGATGCATCTGGCTTGAATGATGGTTACTGCTTCTGAACACAGACATGGAGTTGAAGAGTTCAATTCAGAATGTGATCCATTGAAGGAAAAAAAAAGGATAAAACCAATATACTGTATAATAAGTGCACATTTTAAAATTACAGGGACTGCATTTACTAGGGATGTATTTTACAATGACAAGTGATACATTGAAGCCCCTACATAGGAAGGTACCTCATATTAATGATAGAAAGAAAGGAAAGAATTCACATGTTTAACACATTTAAGGTAATAAGTGATAACTCTGGGACAATAATGATCAACATTGAAAGGGGAAGCCATGAATGAAAAAATGGTAGATAGAGAAAAAGCTCACCCATCTTTATAATACAGTACTTCCAAAAGGCATTGTCCCTTTTACTGCCACTAAGACAGCCTCATAGCCTCATAGTAAATATAAGCTGTAAACAACATTAATACATTATTCGAGGTAATATTATTCTCAGATAGGTGCAATAGCTTTCACAATTTGGTGATTTAATGACTCCCTTCCTGAACATCTTGACAAAAACCATGCCTATTTAGTCAAGAGCACAATTAACCGAAACAAACAATAAATCAATATTTAATAAATCAGTCCTTATATTTGATTTTTTGTTTCTTTGGTTAAGATTACAGATTCAAACAGTTAACTGAAGAGATGTTAATAATTCAATTTTCTGGTTGAACAAGTGGTAACAAGGTTGTTGAACTCTTATTTGTCTTCAGTCTGTATTTTGGAATTGTAGAAAAAAGGCCAAAACAGTCACTACAAAAGGTTTCAAAGGATATGCAGATGGATGATTGTTATTTTAAGTTAATAAATATAATTTCAGAAATCTGAATATAACTTCACCTTATCCTGGATTGAAGCATATTTCATTTCTACTACCTACAAGCATACACATAATAAAAAAAAAATCTCTGTCATGGAATTGATGTCTGTGCAATAATAAAGACAAATTTATATCACTTTCCAATAGTGCAGTTGAAAAAAGGATGTTCAGGAGACAAATAAATTTTAGTAATAACATTGTTTGGTGCCAAATCAATAGGCAGCAATCAAAAAGATAACTCCTCATAGGAATTCAGGTAATTTGTAGTATTAGTATTAATTACTGTTTTTCTACAGTAAATGTTAGCTGTCAGAGAATTAATTGAACACAGCTCTTTCACTAATGAAAAGCTTGAAAGAACTATGTCATTTTAAATGCCTTGGAGATGTTATTGATAATCATTTGATTTCTAGCTTACACTAGGACGTCTTGAACTACATATAGGTAGGTAATCAATTCTGCTGTAGGTATTAAGTTTTCTTCAAAATGTCAATAAAGAAAGAAACCTAAAACAACATCAAAGTTCATTTCTCACAAGAGAAATACTGAAGCGAGCATCAAGAATTACGAATGGGTATCGCTCGCATTAAAGGATTGTTAAAATTATGTACAGTATAATAACAATGCAGTTAGGTTTTAATTAGTTAGTGAGGAAGTTTTAATGTGTAAATTATATTTGTGAAGTAGAATTAATAATTCAGTAATATTCTCATGGCATATTTATTATGTATACTGTAATTATCATTTCTAACCTCTTCACTGGATTGTTAAAAACAATTGTTTGCTTGGCAAGCACAGTAGAAGTTTAAAAGGGGACATACAGTACTGAATCATAACTCAAAAGTCCATATTGAATGGCATGGAACTGAATGGCATTGAATGGCATGAGTTTGTACTTAATATAGCTTTAGTAGTTTGGTCAAACGATATTTAAGACAGCATTAATAGCAAGCTTAATCAGGATAATTGAACTTGCAAAAGAGAACACCACCAAATAAACCTCTACAAATGTATTAATAGTGTGTACTATGTGCAGTTTTAATCTGATTAAGTGATGCTAACATAAAGTCAAAGCAGAATTATTATGTTATGAAAACTATAGATTATACAGTAAATGTTTAAGTCTAAATCACTAAAGTGTAAATTTGGATACAGTTAGCAGAGTGAACATATACTCTAAGAGGAAAAAGAAATGTCTGAAGGAACTTTCACAGCATTTCCAGATCATCAAGAGAGACAAAATGTTGCTCCACATGATAGTGACTGGAGGTGAAAAAGGAGAGAGAATAAGAATCTCAAAAGACCAAAACAGAATCCTTAATTGTGGAACAGGGTGACAATGCTTAAAATTGGGTACAGATTTGATAAAAGTCTAACTTCAGAGTACCAGAGTTCAAGGGATTAAAATGCAGCATTCAGGATTCCCCAGTGAACCATGAAGGATGCTGCAAATCTCTTGGTGCTCAGGTAAATCAACTGCATTGAGGGAGTGGTGTAGGAACCTGTAGAAAGTCATTAGCTGTCAATTTGTTGAGGAGTAGTGGTTTTGAAGGGGAATACAATTTTACCTAATCCTAAAACGCAAAAGAGAAAAAAGGAAAGCCAGCACCAGGGCCAGGCAAGCTATTGTAGAACAGGGTAAAGAAGTGCTTGATGATTGAATTGATGCAGTTTGGTGATGGACCAAGATGAAGTCAGGAAGTGTAGCGCTGCAGCCAGGCAGATGAGACACTGAATGAATACCTGTCTTCCTAGTCTTAGAAACATTTTTGACCACCAGGGAGAGTTGAGAGGTCTAGGTAGAATATGAAGTGAAGGGGCAAAGGTAAAGTCCTCAGAGGAGAGAGGATGAGTAGGTGGAATAGGCTAAGCTGAGCAGATTGAGCTCAGCAGAGGGGAGAGCACACATGCAGGACTGAACACAGATGTGGTTTTGACTACTGCTTGTGAGCAGTCTGCAGCAGCTGGACTTGGATAGGCAGAGAACATTGAAGTGAGACCAAATACTGGGATACTTATGAAAAGATAGCACCAGGGTTTCGTTTCAGTTTCATAATGGTCAAGCTACGGAAATCCAGGGCACTGGAGCTTTGTTTGACAAGCAGGCAGGAAACAAAGGGGAAAGCCAGAATCCAGGCTGAAATCTCAATATTTGTACAGTATGCAAAGGACAATTGCAAAATAACTCTAATGTCCTCTATGCCACTGGAAGAGCAAGCACACACTAATTCCTATCCAGCTCTAGTTCTCCTCCTTACAAAAGGAATGTATTCATTCCATGGAACCCCTGCCACACTCAGCTTGGCTCTCCCATCCACAGGGGGTCTTCTCTTCACTATAAGAGACATAGGTACTATACCAGTGGGCTAGTAGGTCTCTAAGACAGGGCTCAATACCCATCTTAGCCACTGGTGCCCAGTTTCCAACTATAAACACTAATCTACTACTCTAATAATACATACTAGGAAAAAAACAACAAATGCTAAATTCTCTCTGGAACCATCTCTCCTCTCTAAATCCAATCCATAACAAAATCCTTGCAAGTCTTCACTATACAGTATCTTCCTACCTTTTCAAACCTAAAACTTCCAGTAGGACTGCCAACTGACTGCTGATGCTAAAGCACTTGAGTTGAATAAACACTCCCACGCCACAGAAATGCAGTGCAATTCAAGATACTACTAACACTCTCTCCTTTCCTGAACTCAAGGAACTTAGGTGCAGCTCCCTGTCCTCTGCATCTGACTGCTGCTATTCTGCCTTCTGCTACTCCTGAGTATGCACAGACCCAATCAGACATACCTTTTTTCTGCCTGTGGAATTCCATTTCACAGCAGGCAAATCAGACAATCAAGGCAGGTGTGTCCAATTTACTCTCTAGAAGGAGGCTTTAACCAACCTGAACCTACACCATGTTAACAATAGCTTGCTGAAGGGTTCAGGATTGAAGCACTGAAGATCAAGAACAAAGAAATCTTAAAATCCCTATTTCCATCTATGAAAAACGTTTTTTTTCTTGTCACTGTAATGTAATTGTAAGTACTATTAAGAGAATCAATAGCACTAATTTAACTTTTTTTCTTTAGTTTGCACAGAGCATGACAATTACTGGAAATAGATTAAGTACAAACACATTAATGATTTTGTTCTAAAGTAACGATCATAAATGTGTATTCATCGTCTACACATTTTGTAGAGGGAGTAGGAATAGGAGAAACCTCAAATCATCTTTATCTGCTTTTGTTGCCATAACAATAAAGTATTGCCTTATTAAAGTCACCATATTAGTGACACGAGGGTGTATACAGGATGTTCGATATTTATTGCACTCATAAAAAACCAACTTAATCGAAAATATTACCAGAAAATGCATATAAGTTTGAATAACAAAACATGAAGCTATACAAACAGTCCAGACAAGCAATGTCATTCTAATTCAAACATAAAAATCCCTAAAATTCCAATCTAAAGGAAAATCTTTTTTGAAGAGGAGACCTGGTGGTGTAAAAAAATAGTTTTAATGAACGCGTAATCATATTTTTATTTCTCTCCACTAAAATTAACAAAGCATTTACCAATTACACCACTTCAAACAGAAAAACATTATGTCCATCATGTGATCTATTTGAAGAATTATATCTAGCAAGAATGTTCCATCTACTCCTACTCTCCTTTGTTCTTTGTTTCATAAACAAGAAAAGAAGATGCAGGTAAAAATGATGTGGTCCATAAATCTAAACAGAAATTATTCTTATGATACACTGAATTTAATTATTTTTTATGTGTGTTTTTGGTGTATTTCTGAGTCCCATACAATAATGTTCAATTTGGTACATTACGTAAGTGGTTAATTAACTATCATATTTCATATTCATTGATATTATGAACACCTACTCCTTATAAAAGATTTAGAGGAAATTGCTTTTAAAATATATACTGTATTACTTTAAATAGCAACTATATAAGCACTGCATAGATCATTTTAACTGCTGACTTCCAAAAGTTATTTTCCAGAATCTTTAAAATAATTTATTACAATTAATGTGTACAGTCCCTGAAATGCTTGCTTTTCCCAATATACATAATTTAAGGTACAGTAGCTAGCTATGTATACCTACTGTATGTATTTTAAAGGTAAAGATGGGGAAAAGGTCTGAGAGACACCGACATGCAGGCATCATTTTTGATTAAGGATAAGAACAAATGCACTACCCTTACACTGGTCATTTAATGCCCATTTAAGATCAATCACCCAGATAAATTCAATCCCACACCCACTATTTGTCACTCTAAGACTCATCATACAGGACGTGATGCATTCATTCACAACACTTCTAATGTTTTTTTTTTTGTTAGGGAGCTTATTTCTTATGAACCTTTATCTTATCCTCAAAACATTAGTAACGCCAGCTTAATTTGCAAACTATTAAAATATTATGGAGGACCAGAAGTCAAATATACGAATATGTAATATAGATTTGAGAGAGATTGCTTTTACCCTCTTGGTCAAAAAGTTATAAGTATAGTTTCTACATTTACATTTATGTTAGTATGTGTTCATGGACACTGTAATGGGCTTGCATCAGAATGTGTTAGTACTAGTGTCTTTCCTTGTTGTACATCAAGAACACATCTCTCCTTGTTTAGATAAGAAGACTACCCTATAATAGAATAGTTTTTGAGATTCCATGTGGTATGAGGGAGATGATTAAGAGACTACAATGATTATACAACTATTTGCTATATTCTGAACTATAGTTTATTTTTCTAATCAAGTTCTCATTTTAAGAAGCACTGTCCATTGATGCTGTTCTATGGTTTTAACTGACCTATCAACAGTTTTAAAAATCATAGAAATAGTTACAGAAATTAGACTAATGAGTAGAACAATATCTTGAATAAGTGAGCAAAAAATCTGTGGAATGAATCTACTTTTGGGTTCAAGTATGAAGATGGTAAGACCACCTCCTGCTTAAATCTAGCAGGGGGGCAGCAGTAATTTATGTGATTGTAGTGGTGAAAGAAGCCATGGGATGCAGCAAGAAATACTAACGATATTTCATCTGCACAGTTACTGAATTACATGCTAAAAATTATAAATTAGTTGCCACAGATATCACAGTTTAAGATTGCATATCCCTTATCTTTACACACAGCTATGTAACACTGCACTATATAACAAAAGTTAAAAGATAAGTTTCAACAGTTAATACAAAAAAAAATAAAAGATCAACATTTAAAACAGAATGGACCAAAATATAAAAAGGTATAGAAAATGAAATACAAAGCACTGCTATCCTACCCTTTTTTCTATTTTTTTTTCATAATGACAACTACATGAAAAAACTCTGCTTATTTAATCAGCACTACTTTAATTCATTTACAAAACCTTCCACATGTGCTTAAAAAAAGCATATATAATATGGATACTGCTAAAAAGTAATCTAGTCAGATGGAAGGAACCAGACTTTTACTGGGGAAAGGATCAGCACTACTTTAGGCTTCAAGGCTGTAGCTGGCAATAACAGCCCAGTACCAGATGCATCTTTTCTGTTTGCAGCTTTACTGTACTCACCACAGCCACCTTCATAGAACAGCAGTGCTTCAACATTCTCCCTGCAGCCTCTTCAAACCCCCACCAGTGCTGGAAATTTACTGGCAGCCCCACTTGGCCTGCTGCCTGCTGACAGCCATGCATCTTCTTTTCTGTCTTCCCCCAAGCTTGTCACTTCATATCCATTTTTGTTGGTCTCACAATCTCACATCTCTTCATTAACTTCATACACTGCCCTGTTTTAAAATCTGTTCATCAGCACAAAAAGTAATCAACAGATTCTATTTGTCCTAAATTTTTGTGTGTCCAGTACTATCAGCTTCACATTAACTTGTTTGCAAGTAGTCCTTGCTCTATTTGCACATTTTCATTAACATTTTGTTTCTTTAGTCATTATGCTCTATGTATAAATAACACATTAACATGTGTAGTGATTGGTTGTCACTTCTCTGCCAAAGTGAGGACAGATCCAATTTCTGACAAGCTTACTGTGACCAAGCAGTTTAGCCCTGAATAACCCAACATATTCCAAAAATTTGAAAATGTATAATCTTCTCAGAGTTCCTTGTTGTTATTAAAAAAAATCCAAATTGTCTTTTCCTTTACTTACAGTTATTTGGACTAAGCCACAAATTTTATTCAGGTCATCTGTTTATACTTTGTTTTTTTAACTATATTTAAAAAACACTGATCCTGTCAGTGAGTTACTACTAAATCACACAGCAGGGTGTATGTCATCAATAGCCATGGGGTACAACAGACATGATTAATAAAGCTAATGGTAATGTTTGTAATTATAATATTTCACAAGTAATTGAAAAAAAATGGAATTGGGTCAATGTTGTTTAACATCAGGGAAAGCGTTACATTTTTTGAGACATGAAAAACTGTGTAACCCCTCACACACTGTAGTTCCTCCATCTGTATTTAACAAAAACATAAATCTGTATAAAATATTCTTATTATCATACATCCACTTTCATTTGATATCGAATGAAAATCTGACAGAACAAATAAGATTTTACAATATTTCTTGAAATAAGTGAGTTTTAATTAAAAAGCTTCCCAGCAACTAACTCAATTGCAAGAAATTCCTGAAATTCCCTAGCCATGCATTTTTTACAGGGCTGTGATATAAAGGAGAGAAGAGAATACATACTGTACCTTTTAAAACTCATGTCTTAAAAACTGACAAAAATTGCCATGCAAGTCTTGCAGTTTCCCTTCTTAAATTTCAAACAAAAGAAAGGTTTTAAGTTTACCCATGGACCCAGGTTTATTAAATTGACCTTTTAATGTGCAAATGTATATTACCATCACGTGATTTAAAAGCAATCATCTGCTTATGGTCGTAGTCCCAGTGGTACACAGATTGCATTTCTATATGGTTCAGACAGAATCTGGACTACTGGTCATTAGGGCACTACAGTATATGGTGCACTGAAAAATGCAACAAAAAATGCAGTAGGCTACAAAAATCTACAACTCTGAGAGAGTCCAAATCAGAGAGACTTACAACCATACATTATGCCTCTCATGACAGTTACTCGGAGGCATGGTTAGACTCCTGTTGACAACATTACTGATGGACCAGATCCAGTGGTGACATGTGCTATTCTCAGCTAAGTGAATGTTCATGCCTGATTTCCAAGATGCTTGTGACAGTGTGTGATGTCTTGTGGAAAAAAAAAACACTGTCTGCCTTCTGCTCTAGTTTGACAACATTTCCATGAGAGACAGAATTGATCTCTAAGCGTTTGTTAAGATTGTGTCACAAAACTAAGACAACACCATTGAGCATCACATTGTTCTATTTGCTAACCCATAGTTATAGATTTAATTTTTTCAAGATGACAGAATTTAAATTCCAAACCACAATTACCAATGTCATATGGAAAATGAGGTTTTGAGTCAGGTGAAAGTATAAACTGTTGAGGGGGATACTGTGGCAATGGAGTTTTGGGCATGATGTAGAGTATTTGCATGAAGAAACTGGGTACATCCAATGTCACCCTCTCCTTCCAACTTGTAATTCATACCTTTCTACACCATGGAATTAAGCGAAGCAGAAATAAAAAATAAGACAAAGTTTAGATTTTAATTATAACATGAACATTTTAAAACACTTTAAAAAAATACATAACAATAAAAGTACTTTACTAATTAGATTTAAACTGAATACAAATAAAAAAACAAAAATCCAAAATCCATTGCACTCAAAATATACTGTACAAGAAATATGAAAGATTACTAAAAATGATGTTTTCATGTAGACATAGTACTGTGAGTTTAAGAAAGAGCATTCTTACAAACAAATCTAATTCTAATGGCCTTTTTGTGCTGTATACTTCTTGCTCTCCAAACTCAGAAACCTGTTAAGATTACCCCGAAATGCCTAATAACAGTGATAAATTATCTTCTTTCTTTAAAATTTCAAAACCAAGACTGAAAACAGGTAATTGGCAACTGTGAATTAATATCAATGAGCTATATTATTGTTGTTTATATATACATATATGCCATGTGCACATCTGTAGGTAAATAACCAAATAATTGTGATGGGGAAACATTATTTGAAATACAATGTGAACCAATTTAAAAGCAATTTCCTGACAAATTATATACAGCAACACTATATTTTTGGTTACTCATGAAGATTATTATGATGGGGTGAAGAAAATGTAATGAGATGGAGCAATAACAGGTCTGTGATGGCCTTAGATTTCCGGAGCTGCATATGCACCACAATGAATGGATCGGCTTGTGTTCAAAGACGTATCAGATACCGTCGTAGTCCTGACCATAAACGATATGGTGGTGTTATTCCTATGACCCGCCGGGCAGCATCCAGGAAACCAAAGTCTTTGGGTTCTGAGGTGAGTATGGTTGCAAAGCTGAAACTTAAAGGAATTGACGGAAGGGCACCACCAGGAGTGGAGCCTGGGACTTAATTTGTCCCAGCATGGGAAACCTCACCCAGCCCAGACACCGAAAGGATTGAAAGAGTAATAAACATACTACAGGTATGTTTCTGTCATGTACTTTATTCATATGTCAGTAATGTTCCATTTTTATTGGGGGTAAGGTAACTTTTAAAAAGAAAACAAAACATTCACTTACACATTAAATTGTGCTATAATAATTTATATGGATTAAATGCAATGGATTAAAAAAAACACTGAGCAATGCAGCCCATCACACAAACTGCTCTTGCTCAAATGCCTTTGATAAATAAATCCACATTTTACAGGTAAAAGTGTAATACTTTCTAGGGTATATATATGAAAAATGGGTTTCTGCATGAGTCAAGATGGCTGCCCAATCACTTTCTTTTATGTCGTTGTCAATTTTTGACCCAAAACACTAACTCCTCCTATTTAAAACCTCACAGGTCGTATTAATCATTTCTACACACTGGGGTAATGACAGGTGGTTATGTGAGGAAGTTAACATCTCTGCTGAAACTTCAGGCCCAATGGTATGGATTAGAGCCAAGACTGAAGCCTGTTAATTGAGAAAAGCTGCAGAATGAAGCACATGTAGCTTGTCTGAATGAATTATGGCTCTTAGAGGGAGTTAGATTCCACGTGAGGAAACTAAGCTGTCTGGATAGGCTCTGCATGGAATTAGCCACTCCTCTGTGTGAATTAAAAAACTTAAAAGACTGGTTGGGAGGGAAAACTTTTCAGTCTGTGTCTAGGTTCCAGCATGAAAGGAGAGAGAGAATGAAAACTGCAGATGGGAGTTTTTACTAATAATGGATTGGGTAGGATTACAGGCCTGTGGAACTCGCTGACCTAGGAAGGCTTAGTCTCTAGTGAGAGGCATCACAGGTTGTTGACAGGAGGTTCTATGGTATTTTCTGTGCCAGGCCCAATGGGAATGAAATGTGCTGCCAAATAGGGTTGACCTGCTAGAGGTGTTACAGTAGTTCTAAAGAGTAAGATATCGCTTGACAATGCTGCAGCATATCTTCTATTTTATAGCATAAAGAGAGGAGTCGAGATAGCACAGGCTTGAGTGATTCTTGAGCACTCCCTATGCCTTAACATCAGCAGACAGATGAGATTTCTCTGAAAGATTGATATGAGAGAGAATAAGGAAACAACAAACCTGGCTGCAAGCTGTCAGTGAAACAAGTGTTTAGTAACTAACTGTGTGATCAGGAAAAGGACTGTTGATTGAGTGAAGATTTGTGATGATGTGATTAGTGAAGATGAAGCATTGAGAGACACAGAGTTAGTCTAATTGAATATTTTAGTGTCTGGACAAAGATATTGATATCTATTGGTGAAGATATAGAGAACTGCAAATTACAGTTAATCTGAATGAAAACTCTGTCTGTTGTGGACATATACAGATGCAGCCATTCAAAGTGCGTGGTACAAACCCATACCACGTGCAAATCATTACGTCATAGCGTGTCATAACGCGTCATACTGCGGTACGTGATTGGCTGGCCAAAATGAACGACAGGGGCACTCGTGGTGCGATGGTCGGTCGTGGAAAGATTTAATAATTTAATCTCTTTATTGTGCATGTTTTAATCCGCTTAGTATTGAGTATTTATATGGAATTTTACCACTAAAGGGACATTTTAGTAGCTGAGCATAAAAGGATAGGAGCATAATGCATGTGAAGGTCATAAATGATACTAATTTAGGAACATAAACATATTATGTAAACTGTATATTGCTGGTCTTGGTATTTTAAATAAAAAAATACACACCAGTATTCCATTTCTCCCTAAATATTTTAAGCATCAAAGTCTTACATGTGGTTATTTCAGAAACGGTTTTACATGCTCCTTGCTCCTTCTGACCATGTTACTGTACGTTCATACAGTATACAGTACTTTGTGAGAAAAGTGATAGTTTAAGCTGTTCTGCAAATACGCTCGATATCGGAGTAAACAGAAGCATACTTTAAGAATTTGATTAATAAGGAATATAATATAGAATCACTTATCTAAAGAAATTAGATACATGTATAAGACTTTCCATTGATATATGTTTGTCACATGATTGCCTCGGTGGTGTGATCGCTTAAGTGACTGACTTATAATCTTGAGGTTGAGTGTTCAAACCCAGCTGTCGCAATCAGTTTTCTTTTAACAAATAAACATTTCTTTGAAAAACTAAAATAGAAAATATTATTGGCATTGACATTTTTTATATTTCTAAATATCACAACATGTTCGTACTGTATGTACACAGGGGTACCGCAGGTTGTACTGTAGGGCGCAAATTCACATGAGCCCGAAAGCCCTACATTGATGTTCATTCGCCTGGTGCTGCGCGGTTGTTATCGCATCTCTCTCTCTCTCTCTGCCTACATTGTTTGTAAACAAACCGGTTTCATAGGTATTTTCAAAGTAGAATAAGGGCAAGTCTACCTCCCCCACTCACGTTTTCTTAGAAAAACAGATTCACAACGTGAAGCTGTGTCAGTCTTCTGTGTAAAACAAATCAGTTTGAACACCATGGGTGTTGGTTTTAAGAAGCTGCTGAGTAAAGAATAGGAATTTTCCTGCTGTCAGGAGTATTGTGTATATAGTTGACCCTTACCTGAATGAAAACAGGACATAAAGAAAGGGTTTCAGAAATCAAACAAAGCTTTATTCCTTTGTTTTGTGGTCTGGGTAATTGGAGGCTACGCTGTTATGCTTCCTATGGTGATATACAGGTTTTTCACACGAAGCTGTATTGAGCAGTATTTCTTGCGTTAAGAAAGGTAGGTGTTAGCATAAACTATTAGTAAATAATTATTAAATTTAACACTGTTATAAATTGTGCTAATAATAAATTCTGTTCTACTCTGAGAATGTAGGGGGGAGGAAAAATGCCGTGGTGTACACAGCGGTCACACTGGATTCCAGTTAGTGCGTAAACAGTACAGTTTACATACAGTAATATATTTATGTTCCTAAACTAGTATCTTTTATGAGCATGTGAAAGGCATGGTGAATCGGAGATTCTCAAGAATTACTTTGTTTGATTGGAAACAAATGCGTGATCGGATCAATGTAATGCTGTGGTGTTACTTTTTGTCAATGAAAAAATAAAGTATTTTTGTTTACAAAGACGGTTACAAAGAATGTGGACCAGGGTAATACTTTGAGTTTACAGTTTGTCCAAGGTCATTCATTATTAATACTATTAGTAATGTCTTTGGTAAAGACGTTGATGGCGACAGCTCAAACACTGTACATGAGAGGTTGAGCTTTATTAGCTCCACCTGGCGGTAATTCCGGATACTATTATCTTACTTGCGGTATTATACGGTAACCCGTGTTATACTGTGACACACCCATTGCATATTACCGTGGTATAACCCGCTCGTTTTGAATGGCTGCATCTGTAGTGTGTGTATGGTTAATTAATGCGTTTGTGAGAAGAGGAAAAGGCAAAGGAAGAGGCCTGTGCACTTTTCCCCAAGAGAATGTAGCTAGGAACTGTAACAGGTCTGATAAACTATATAAGAGCAGAAGACAAACCACTTTAAAAGAGGAAACACAGGGCCATCACAGACTTGTCTGCTCTTCTTAAAAATCTGTTTGACAAATTTCTAAGTCTTGTAGTAGTTTGCAAATGATTTAAAAGTGCTATGCTATAATTCCTATATATATCAAGATGACCACATGATTGATATTTCTATTTTCACAGCTCAAATTGTCATGGGAACCATTATACGAACTGAATAAAATGTTGATGGATATTGTGAAAAACCCAAATAGCTTCTGATTTTCATTTACAAACTGCTGTGTTAATAATCAGAATCTCAGCAAATCAACAGCTTGAGGAAGCAAGACTTTTTTTATTTAAACTGCTCCTGCTTAAGGAGTATTTACTCAAATAACTCTAAACTAAGTTGGTATCATTCTAGTCATCATTCTATTAAGATATGGGGAAATGGGATTCCTGCACATGCCACAATGGCTGATTGACCATCATTTTATTCAAATTTACTAAACTCATTATCTAG
This sequence comes from Lepisosteus platostomus, assembly GCF_059453375.1. Taxonomy (NCBI): domain Eukaryota; kingdom Metazoa; phylum Chordata; class Actinopteri; order Semionotiformes; family Lepisosteidae; genus Lepisosteus; species Lepisosteus platostomus. The sequence goes on along the minus strand of NC_142618.1, from coordinate 48,030,635 downwards.
GGAACTGCTGTATTGATATATTAGAATCTTGAAACCTATTAAGTTTATTTTTTTATCATTTTTTCATCCCATTAAAACCCATTTTAGACTTTAAAAGTTACCTTATCTCTTTATATGCCCTCACTAGGTCATCACCTACTTGAAAAAGTGTGTGCCTTAACACTAACTGCTCTTCTTCAAAAGCTAGTTGGCCAATGAACTCCAGACTTGGTTAATATGATTCTACAGTTGTTTGTCTTTAGTTTACTCACAGTTGTTAAAGTACCTTGGTGTGAATTTGCTTTGATTCTTTGAAAATTGATTGCAATTTGCTAGTTAAATTTGGGGTTGGATCAAAGAAACTGAAGAGCTGTTGACACTTAACAGCTTAGGTCATTAAAAAATATTTTTTAAAAGTCCCATTATTGCCTCGAAATCTATAATAAAAATAGAAATGTGATAACACAGCTGTAACTTTGAAACACCCACTGCACCCATCTGGATCCCTAAAAAAATCTTCCATTTATGAGGACTTCAGTAAACGAAATTAGTAATACAGACAGGTTTAGATTTCATTCAAATTCCAGTGTACTATTAGTAATTCAAGAATTTCTTATATATTGCAAGAATAAAAATCATATTCCACTTAAATGAATATGCGTTATGCTACCTCTTTCTCTGTGTGCCTTATCATATATTTGCAGTTTTAAAAATTAGTTGAAAGGATATATAAGTAGTAACAAAAACTAGGAAATCTAGGAAATATTTCCCTAAGGAAAGACAAAACCAGGTGAGACATTTTCTTCTAATATATAGTTATCTCTTGGATATAAAATCACTGTAATCTAATTTGCTCTTTTAATCAATCTCGGTTTAGTGTCCAGTCAAATTTGGTAATTTGGGGCTCAGGAGAGCCCGGGTATTCAGGTTTCACCTTTCTCTATCATTCTACCTTATTGGAAAAATGGTTAACCTATTTCTATGGTGTGAAGAGGCTTAAAATCAAATTCAAATCACGTTAAGTGTTGGTTAATCTAGAAAACATTGTCTTTCTCTTTCACTTTTGTTATTTTTGTCTCAGACATTCTATTGTATGTATTGTAAGTATAACTATCTTTAAAGTTATTTTTCAAATAGTAGCAGCTACTGTTTTTTTCTTTTGTTAATTTTGACATTTAGACTGAATTTTTTTGCATACTTCTTTTGAGGAAATCAAATTATCCTCATTGTAAGGGGAAGGCTGAGTGCTGTAAGAAAAAAACAAACTTGATATCATATGATTTATAAAAGGTTCCTTATTGGAATGTTTCTGGAAGATGTGTTAGTTCACGAAGTATATACAATTAGAACTGCTCAGTTGCTCTTTTCAGCCATCAAAGTGAATACAAAAAATGACAATATTATCTAGAAACACTACTGCTACACTACACTACTACTAAGTTATGAGCTGTACACTAGAGCCCTTAATAACAGAATAACGTATAAACACAGCTTATTCTAAGACGTTTTGGATGTTTCTCATGACTGCTCAGAAAAAAAAACACATATAATGTATTTTGATATTATAATGCAATCATCAATGCATACTAGGAGCTATACACAGTAGGTTGAATAAAGAGAACCGCACTTACTTTTCATTTCTACTAAACAGTTTCACACTTTCAATGCCACAAACATCTGAATGATACACTTGCAAATTGCTTTGACACTGATCATGATGTGAGGTTTCTTTTCTTGTATAGCATGTAATGCACAGCCATGTTTTGCTTCTTATTTATTATCTGATGTTTGAAAAGTGTCACACCGCGAATCTCATTACAAAAACAAAAGAAACATATTATATTTAGCTGTGTTGATTACAAGTACTTTTCTCTTCCATGAGCTGTCTAAGATGTGACTTTTATAATAACAAGCTATGCACACTATTGAAATTGAGACATGATATTTAGTGAAAAAAAGTTCTTATTTTTTTACCTTGAAAGCTTTAATTGAATGTCTATTTTAAAAATCCATTCAATGGATTCCTGTTTACTAGAGTGGAGAAAGGTCATGGTTCTTTTAATAGATCTGAGTAGGCAGATTGTGATGTATTTAATGCTACACTTCATATCATCGCTCATCTTCCATTTGTGGAGCAGGCAGACACCTACCATTGTGATATGTGCCATTGTTTTTGAGGGGGGGTCATAGTTACAGACCTCTACTGTAGGTTCAATGAAGATATGTTTATTCTTTAAATTCAAAGTACCAAACAATTGTGTCCATATTGTTAGTGTTTGTTTTCATGCATTTTTGCAATAGGATTGTTATGTTTTTGTTGACAGTGGTGTTGGGTTTGTGACTTTTTCTATTTCACAGAACATAGTGGAGTCACAAGAAACAGCAGTTTAAGTAATGCAGGACAGCACCAAAAGCTACTAATTTATTGTTGACTTTAGTGGCTTTGAGTGACAGCTGTCAAACTGCATATCCAGCCAATTAAAATGCTCCAGCAGGCAGCATACAGCAACAAGTGCCATAACATGATGAAGTGTATTGCATCTTGCCATTTTTTTATTTATTTTTTAATATCTGATGCAGAACTGCACTACACTGTAAACAGCCAGGTGGGTATATATTATTATTAGTAGTAATTGTGTATAAATAGTAATTAGAAAACAATTTTACTTTAAATTTTGATTGGTATGCACAGTGACCTCAAAAACATAATGTATTTAAAAGTAAATAAGCACATAAAAAACAAAACAATAATCTAGCAGTCACTTGAATGATGTATGATGAAGTACTGCAAGTTGTATTGGATTGTTATAGGTCTGCACTACATAAAGGCTTTTTTGGGGGGAACCACACTTTTGCTACAACAGTGCTGCAATAATTCTGACAAAATGTTTTTGATTTATATTGTGCTGTTTTTTGGTGTGTTTCTCAGTAATTTTATGCAGGTTTTTGTTTGACGATTTATTTCATATTTCTTCATTTTGAAACATTTTCTGTAAGCAATTATAAGGTGATTATCACTGACTCCTTCACCTAAAGCCTGTCTAATGTTTGATCACTATAATATTAAATAATAAAATAAGCTATAAAAAAAACAAAAAAGGGTAACAAATCTTCCAATACTGATTGGTAATACATATATTACCTCTAAAAATTAGTAGACACATAAGCAGAGAATATACTTGTCCCAAATGTTTATAACAGAATTTACACAGAAATGTGAAACATTTTAAGAATTGAAAGATTGAAAGCTTATAGCACATGGCACCAGTGTATCTTAGGTTTCAGACCAAGATTAATCAGAATTTAACTTGCCACACTAATATAATGCTGCCATCTTGCACTTATGTGCCATTGACTCCCTGTTTTAGTTTATTGAACATCTGAGGCATGAAAAGATCATATGATTTAGACTGATGACATACTGTTCTGTAGTTACTTCTATCTTAAAGCTGGAGAAATTGTACAGAATTAAGATTTTCTTTTCCTACTTAAATACATTTGAAATGAATCAGACAAAGAAAGCAAAAAGAAAATCCTTTAATTTCTAGGAATGTTATATACTGTAGATGATCCACAAAAATAAATTAAGCATCTTCCAACCTGTTGTTCATTTCTGCTAATTATATTTGAATTGCTAATATTTATGGCAAACAGACAAGAGAAATGGCAATAAAGGGAATAATCTCCTTATAAGATTAGATTTAGGAGCATTATCTCAATACATTCTTTTATAAATAGGTTGCAAACCTCTGGGGGCGTTAGATCTTCATATGTTTCCTAGGGCAGAAGGCAAGCGAGGGATAAGGCAATTCTTCTCTGAATGTTTTTGTTGGTGTCCTGGGTATGATGCTTCCTTTGAATAATTCATATATTATCATTTCATACCAGCTGGCTTCAGGAAAAGACACTATGATTATGTTGATACCTCTGTAGGCAGTGTGCTAACAGCTTTTTCAGTTTTTTTCTACACTACATATATATACGTGGGGAACCATATACATACATTGTGTAACATATAGTGTCTGTGAGTTTGTGAATATATTATAAATGTGTATTTATGTGTTATGTAATTACATATTTGTCTCCCAATACATATACACCATTTGCTTATTCAAAACTTGATTTGAATCATTTGATTTAAAGTCATTTTCAAATCATTAAATTTATGTTGATCAATTTAGTTAATCCAAGTATTAATATTTACATATGAGAATCTGAATCTTTAATTTAGTATGTTTGTCCAATGTTATTTGTTCACAAAGCTCTTCTTCACTGCTTACACCTCAAAATACTCTTTCTACTTTTTAGTATTGAGTTCTGCTGTTTTACAGAACATGTGATATGGCATATGCAAGGTAGTGGCATTTTCCTTTTTCACTGATAAGTGTCAAGTTGAATTTCTATAGTTTAAACATCTTGTGTTGCAGTCATGCAGTTGCGGTAAGAATTGGTTAAAAAATTGTAACTCAGGGTTGATTAACTGTTCCACAGTTACTGGTTTCCTATTTATGTAATCATAAAATTGGAAACAAGCAAATATTAAAGTCAAAATCTCTTTCTAAAATTGAGCATACCAAGTTTTTGTCTGTGTGAGCATGCCTCAAGCATAGGCAATTAGTTTCCCTTCTTGCAGAAAGACAGCACCCAATCTATATTGTGATGCATCACATGTTGGAGTGAATGGCTTGCTCACATCATAGTATTTTAAAACTGGAGAGCTGTTTTTTCAGTGCCTCAGAAGCATCTTGGAATTGTTTTAGCCAGCACTATTCTGTATTGTGGTGTGTTGTCATAGTGATGCAGACATTTGACTAAAATTTGAAATACATTTACTGAGATAATTTGTCTTCCAAGAAATCTCTGGAGTGCGGATTTGTCTTCTGGTGGGGGGTATGCCTCCAATTGCTAAAATGTTTGCAGGATCAGGTCTTAATCCTTCATTTGTGAAAAGATGTTCCATGTATCTGACTTTTTTCAATCTGAATCTGCACTTGAGTTGATTTAATTTAATATTATCTTTGCATGTATGATACTAGACTTTCTTTAAATTTGCATTGTGTTCTAATTATTGAGCATGGATATTCGACAACGATTTGCTCCATTACATGTTGAAATACTTCTGATGCAGAATTTATTCCAAATGGCATCCATATATTGTCTCTTCCAAAAAGAGTGTTTTAAGTAGTAGGTGCTAAATTTTTTTTCTAGTGAATTTTACCAGAATTAAATAATTGCATCCATCATAGAGAAAATTCTATGCAGGCATATGTGCTGCAACTTCTTCGACTATGTGTATGGGAAGGTGTGGTCTCTTTGGTGCTTTATTAAGATCTTGAGGAGTTTTACATATTCTTATCTCATTTTTTCCCCATTAAGTGATTCCACCATTGACGAAACCCATTCTGTGGACTCTGAGATGGGTGTGATGTCTCAGAATGAATTCTAAGACAGTTGAGACAGTCCTCAAGACCAGTCAGTGGTTGAGCTTTTTGTTCAATTATATAGAATTGCTTTTTATAATCTTTTTTTGCACCATTGCATGTCAGTCCCATTGAACCTTTTGTATCCAGTACATTTCCTCCACGTGCAATTAATTTGGTAATGTTTGTTGTGTTTACTTTTTCATTTTCTCTACTCTTTTGAAGGTTGTCTCCTACAGTATATAACATTGCACCTGTATCTACTTTTAATTCCACAGTATTACTATTGATGTAAACCATGCAGCAGTTTTAGTCTTATTTCTCATAGCGTTATTTAATAGCTTTACTCAATGTACACGTTACTTACAAGCCTGGATATAACCTCTACTTTAATGTGGTGCGCCATCTTTAAATATATTTTAGAAGGGATCCTAGATACTGTAAATACCTTTATGGCTTAAGATGATCAGGATCACACTTTGAGAAGTAGGTTAATGAGACATAGAAAATCTTTTTGTATACTTTAAATTATGAAACATAAATGTTGTTTATATGTAAAATGCATCTCAGGTTAAGTAAATTTAAAGTAAGGGCTTTCATTTTGTTTTAATTTAACATCTAGACAGGCTATTTACTATTTATTCCCGATGCATGTTAGATGTTATTATTAGTTTAGAAGAAGACAATAACCTATTATATTAAATGAAGTTTCACATCCATATACAGTGGCTATCAAATACTTCCTATACCACTGAATATTCTTTACTGCATTATCAAACTGCATAATTTAATTTCAAATCAGAATATTTTCAGTTTAAACAGTTAAATGAATTGCTCAATTTCTGGTTTCAAACATCAGAATCTGTGCTTCATTACATAGTAGTCATACTTTCAGGGCCACCTTTTAAACAGGTGAATGAAAAAAGGATGAACAATTAACATCATAACAGGAAGAAGCAGGGGCAGATGGGAAATAAACAGTAACATCCACTGTAGTAGTTGGAGCACACAAATGTGTGGCAGGTGGGGGGATGTAGACACAGAAGAGGCTGCAGCACAGCAGCAAGGGCTAAGGAAAGATACAGAACAGTAGGGAGGAACAAACACAGCAGGTAAAGGAGATGGAGTACAGATCATTGTAGGCTGAGAAGAAAAAACACTAAAGATGTGGACAATAACTCAGTGTGGAGGAAAGATAAGTAACAAAAGAGGATCAAGGGCAGGCACAAATAGTAGATGGATTTGCTGATGCTGTTGTGTTGTAAAGAACAGGGTTAAAGGGACTAACAAGCTATTATTTTTTTCCCCTCAAAACATAATATAAAAACAGTATAATTAATAAATAACCCTCACACTTACTGTACATAACATCTTTATGTATATTCCATTCATAGTGTTTTATAGGTAATGGGGGCTCCCCTCCTACACCAAAATGTGTAGCACCACCTAGATGATGCGATGGCAGCCAGTATGCTCACAACAAATCAGTTCTCAGTCAAGCTGATAACAGAGTAACGAAGTTCAAAGATGGGGATTATTAGGAGGCCATGATTGGGGGGCCAGGGAGGAAATTTGGCCAGGACACCGGGGTAAAACTCGTATTCTTTTCAAGACATGCCCTTGGATTTTTAATGACCATGGAGAGTCAGGATCTCGGATGTATGCCTCATCAGAAGGACTGTGCCTTTTTTACAGTATAGTTTCCCTATCACTATACTGGTGATTTACTATATACACAGACTGTAGAATGAGCACTCCCCACTGGTCCCACTAACACCATTTAATGTCTGACATGATATTGATCACTGTCATGTGAGGGTATTTTCCTGTTGATAAAAGCATTTAATTTACATGACTCTTTTTTGAGAGAATTCTATTGATATGAAATTTATGTATTGTTCTATTTTCACTGAATTGCTCCTGTGTTCTTGACCAGGCTTCTCTTCAAAATAAGATATTGGTTTCAATTAGATTTCCTGGTTAAATAAAAAAATAACAACATGTTATCATTCATTTTTATATCAGCCATTACAAATATTGGGAAAAACTAATGCTGAGTATATTATTGACATCTCCCTTTGTACCTTACTTTAAAATGTGTACCTTATAATTTGTTTGGAATTTTTACTTTAGAAGCAGTTCATGAACTATGTTATTCAATACAATACATGAGTAAACTGTATAGTGCCTTATATTATAATTATGCCTGGGTGGTATTGATATGTAGAACACATTTAACTTGAGTTAGGTTTTCAAGGTTATTAGTTGGAAAAATTCTTAATCAAAAGAAAACCAGTGGCAGTTTTTATAATTATCATGCTCTTCCAGCAGTTCTTGAAATTATGCTGCACTGTAATACAACTTAAAATCTGGCAATGTTGGGTATCCAAGTGCTTTTGGCTGTTGCAAAATGCTTGCAAAAGGGATTATTGCTTCTTGAGTGATTATCAAAATAATGTTGGGCACAGATAGGTGAGGGTTACTCACAAACAGTACTGAATCATTTGAGTAGATGGGTATTTTGTGCTGTCCATCACATTCATTCCATTGTAGGACAATGGAATTGTTGTGGGGCACAGTCTGCTTGTGCTTATGGCTCAACTGTGAAAACAAAATGCAGTGGAGCAGTGTCAACTGCTCTCAATGTTCCAGGTTCAGACTAAGCCAAATAATAGTTGTTTTCCATAGTTATCCATGACAAATGTATTACTGTTGATACACTAAGAGGCACAACATGACAATAAGGATGAAACTGTCAGGACTTACCCTTGCTTCATGAGGACTACTAGGGAGTTTCAGTAAGGATGAAGATCTGTTGGAGGGTGCGGTACAAGAAAAAATGCACAAAACATGTTCATGAGGCAAGATATGTATGCTTAGGAGAATAAAAATGGGTACAAATAGAATGTCACCTCCTTTTTTAACCTGTTTAAAAACTCAATTTAAATGAAGAAAGCCCCTAATATAGTCCACATTGACATCAAATCATTTAGATTACATGTATGTGTCAAACAAACTGACATGCTCTTCGGTGAACGTGCCGTATTAAAAACAACTTAGCCAAGCACATAAATTAGGATAAATACAGTATATAAAACTTCTGCAGGAGGTGCTGTAAACTGTACAATCCAAGTTAACAAATACACTGCAATATTTGTGTATGCTCTGTCTGCTTATGTTACTATAGCAATGTAGTGTACTTGTCATAGCACTCTCAGGTTTTATTTTTTGTAAAGGAACAAGTAATAGGTTTATTCCATGCTGAAAAAAAAAACACAACGTTTTGGCCGTGGAGCCTTCTTCAGGTGTGAGCTTATTTTTTGTTTTTCATTTGCACTGGGTTTTTACATGTTTTTGTTGTGTAGCATTGTATTTTCACTTGAAAGAAAACCAGTACCTTAGTCAAATAACATTTTAGAGGATTTGTTTCAAAATGTTTTTCCTGCTTTGTTCATAAAATGGAAATGGACACACTTTTCTCTCCTTTTTAAAGATAGAATATTACATTCTTTAAATCACTATTTTTGGTGTAGTGAAAAAACAATACACTGTAGTTCATAACATTATTAATAATTCAGGCTTGTTTGGCTAGCATATTGGCATCAGCAAATGACAATGATTTTCTTTGAAAAGTGTCCTTTTAAAATGAAGACTATTTTATATTCACATATTCTTTGAAAACAAATTATGAAACCATTATCACTGTAAGATATATCATGGCCAACACTTTCTTTGGGTAACATTTTTATTACATATTGTTCTGAAGAAAACAATGAATTAAAATGTGAAAGATAAAGATATTGGAATGCAGAAAAAATAATATATATATTATACCATGAAAGGTAAGTCACCTTAACCTTAAGACATTGATTTAAAGTCAACAGAATATATTTTGAAAAAAAGCATTCTATATCACTTTGATGTCCTTGTCCCAGTGCTTGATGTTTTTATTCAAGAGACTTGAGAAGTAAAATTATTATTTTATCAATAGCGGTTTTGGTTTTTTCTTTCATTTTGATGTGACAATTTCAGTGAAAGGTGAGAAGTATTTTATAAAGGCAACAGTTGAATGCAAAGATCAGCCTTACCACAATATGCCTAAACATATATAAACTTTGTCTCAGATATTTACTTTATTAATATGAGTTTGTTACTTTATTGTAACAATTTGAATTTATATCTATCGGTTCTTTATAGATATGTATGATAGAAGAAGTTCCGTACAGTTACCCTTCAGTGTAAAAATAATTTCGTTCTAAGCCTTTCTTCTTTGCATCATGCTTTTATAAGTTAACATTGCCTTATTGTATAAAAAAATAAAATGCATTGCTTAGGATGCACTTTCCTGATGATTTTGTAGAACTGAATAAGCTTTGATCTAAAATATTTTTTAGCAATTTCTCAATTAAGTAAAACATGAGAACATAAGAAAAGTCAAATAGCCAAGTCATGTTGGTAGTCTATCTAATTCATTTGAACGTTAATAAAATAATTAAACCTTGAGTATTAGGCAGTCATTTGATTTCAAGTATCAATATATTCTATCTGTGCCTGAATGGTATGCAGAGTTACCAACTTGTAGCTTAAACTCTCAAAACTAAGAAAGAATGTCCCTAATGGGATGTTAGACCTCCAAAACCTACTACTTGATTAATGTAATCGTTAAAGATCTCCATGACACTTTATAAAGAGTAGAGTACTAGAGAGTAAGAGTAAACAGTAAAGTGAATAGTGACTGCTGAGCATCAATCAGCTAAGTACTATACATCAGTAATAGAAGATTCTATTTGGTGGATGGTGATTTCTTTGAATGCAAAGCTCTACGTACTGTAATGTAAATGTATTGATTTGACCAAGACCATAAAGAATTCCCGTAAGACAATAGTGTTAAACAGCACATATTAATAACATTTCTATGAAAAGGCAGTTCTTTTAGAAATCAAATAGGAGTCATTTTGTTTCTTGTATAATTGTACTTTTCTGCAAGGAAGTCAGTGATTAAATTGGCTCAGATCAAATACAATATACTTGAAATTAGCAATGTGTATAATCTGCATTTTACTGTTTCATTTATTTCTTGGTGTAAATCCTATTGATTTATGTCCTCTGTAGTTTTCCTATTTTGTTTATTTCTAATCAGATTACTCCGATAAAAGTATCCTTTCAGACCAATTGTAGTTTCCTGAAACTAAGAAAACTAATATATGCATTAAACTCCAAAAGTCCTTTTTTAGGAAGACTGTCAGCAGATATTAAACACTAATGTCCTTCCTCATTTTAGGTCTTAATAAGTGTATTCAGAATAAATGTATTTTTTCAGCAGTGTTTCATACACTATCTGGTGATTCATTTGAAAAATCTTTGCAGAAACTGGTTTTAATGAACTTGTTAGTTATGATGGCATACACTAAAGGAAATAACAGCAGAAATTGAAGTAGAGCACAAATGTTAGAAAACACAATGAGAAATGGAAACGTGCATCAAATATATACTACCCTGTAGAAGACCTTACATCTGGCCCTGTTTCCTCAGCACAACAGAATCCTAAAATGTGTAAATCTTTTGGATAAAAAATATTAACACACTTTCTTTTAATTATGGATTGATAATTGTGGCAGATCCTTAACATTGAGTGTTATTTTGTAAAGAAATCCAACAGTGTTAGGGTTTTAAAACTTTATTTTTAAATTAACCCTTTTTCTCTCATTGCTAATAACTGACTTAAACAGAATGTTCTACATCAGGAGGGACTCAAGACAACTGTTTAACATAAGAATGGTTAAAAACAAGAGCATTAAATCCCTAAAATAAAAGTATAAGCTTTTATATATTTCCTCTAACATTTGTTATTGCCTTGGCATTGTCACCAAATGATAAACATTAGCAACTAAGTCTTTTCATGAGTATCTTCTTGTGAATGACAGCAATACCAATAAAGAAAATTGAAGTTAAATAGTGTTATGAAAGATGAGCAATCTGCTTGAAGATTGGTGCAATAAAGTCAGAAAAAAACTGGCCTGAAGTACTGTTATTTTGAAACTCAGGACAGAAACAAAGAAAGAAGATAAATATAATATTTTGTAGAGAATACAACATCCATGAATATGACACAAAGCACAGATAGTACACTTGACTGCAAACACAATTCAAGCATTATATCAGAAAAGTGTGAAAGTCATAGAATTAAATCTACAGTACCTTAGCTTGTCAAAACTAAAGTCATAGTATTTTTCAGTAGTACAATAGTACAATTAAAGAAGAAGTAGGTTTATCAGAGGTAGAACTAGTTTTTTTTATAGAAGAATGGCAGACTACTTCAAAAATTATTAACACATATATCAATACATATGCACAAAAGTGGAAATTAGTAATATGTCATAGTGATTTCAGCTTATCAGAGGATATGGGTTTAAAGCAAATAGGAGACTTTAAGACACACAAATCTTCTGAACCAGATGCTATTTGCTCACTTATTATTCATAGGACACCCACTAGAATATTTCAAATGGCTCTTTGGGAAGAGGATATGCCTATTGATTGGAAAATTGCAAATGAAATACCCAATAGTAAAAAGGAGACAAAACAGCTAAAGAATGCCTGATTTTCTAAATGTAAATTGCATTCAAGGTCTCAGTTGTCCTGAATTTACAAGACATAAATCATGATTGTAACTAACTTGCCTTCTTTCTTTAAACATGTACCTACTGCAGTAAATTTAGAGCATACAGAATAATATATTTGTACATTCAGAAAATGAGGTGTTTCATTTGTTACTTTGATTTTTTATTGGTGATAACACCAGACCACATAATTAAAATTGTAGAAATACAAAGTAATGTGTGAACATGGATAAACAGTTCCAACAATGTTGGAAAGCATAAAACATTGAGGACTGGTAAGGGGACTTAACCCAGACTGGAGTGAAGTCAATATGTCATTTTTCAGTGCTAAGATTAATGGTATTTCTAATCTATATCTATGATGTAGACAGTGCTATAATAATCGATCTTGTCAAAGATTGTGGATTTGTGGATTTTTAAATTGTTTAAAATCAGCACAAAGCACAACACTTTGGCAAAATTCAAAATTGGGCAGATAGTTGGCAAGGGCAAGGCTGTGTGGATAGGTACAAGGTATTTAATTCTGGTAAAAATGTACATTTTAAAATTTAGAATATCAAATGGGTGGTACCGAACTACAAAAATATCAATATATACCACATCTTCTGCTCCTTAATTAATTTAGGTTTGCCACAGCAAAAGGTTTGAATATTTGTACAATCATGCCTTTTTCCATTTTTGTTAATGATCTATTTATGTGTTTCATTTTAATTAAACTAATAGTTCATACTTCAAAGTCTTAACTGCATGCTTTAAACAAACAAAATGTGAAAACTGTGTAAAGGTCTAAATACGTTTGCAAATAGCAAATGCCATGGAATATATTAGGGTATATCGAGATTAGTTAGAAACTAAATTGTTCTGAGATGTTTTGAAATAATACCATTATTAAACATTATTTACATAAATATAAGATACACTAAACCCTCATTTAAACAGACTTCAGATTTACAGGCCAAAATCTGCCAAAACAGGTCTGAGAGGAGTCCGGGCAGCTGTGTGTGTTCTGGGTGTCGGCCAGCAGCGCTGTGCGCCAGACTGATGCTCGCATGTCAATCCTTGCCTTTAGGGGCATCACTTTTACTGCAATTTCCTTCACAGGATTAATAAAGTATCTATCTATGTGTAGCGGCAATGCTTGTTAATAAGACAGAATTAAGCGTTGGTATGCTCCTAAAAGAGGCCCCATCTCACCCTCCATCTCTGTGGTGCAGCCACAGAGAAAGAATTCATGCAAGCTGATTTAAGAGTGTTTTCTTGTGATAAGAACCAAGCTCCCAGACGGGGATGCAATTAGCTGAGCCTGGCTATCATGATCAATGGTCATCCATTGGTGCCTATCAGTCTAGGGAGTGCCGAATGGACATCTGGACTGCATTCCTAAGTGTCAAGAGTAAGTGACTTATATCTCACCTTGACCAACCAATCAGGGACTGGCAGGGCGTGGTAATACCACGTGGGTCTCCAATGCCCGCCAAACTCTCAACCAATCAGCACACATCTGGGTCTTGATCAAAAAGGGAGCGCAAGCTCAGTTCTGGGCTCTCCTTGGCCATTTTCGCGCATCCTCAGAGACAATCACGTGACAACTGCTGTTGTCTGCAAAAGGACTTGGACTTTGTTCTAAGCACGAGGCCGAGGATCCCGTACGTACTCAGAATTCTACCAACGTGAATGCTTGATCAACGGCAGCCTACAGTTGGACCCTCGTCGACAACCTGAAAAGCTTATTCAGAAGCAGCGCTGGACCGGGAACGAACCAGTTTCTTCCCAGGCAAAAGAGTGACTTGTGAGGACTCGCGGTCACACTCTGTGCATAGAGACTTTCTACTAGCCAGCCGGACTGCTGGTAGATCCCCTCGGAGCAACGACTGCCCTGCGCGCCGCAGTTAGATTCCTCCGCCCGTCCTACTCCGAGCTGCACCTCGACTGGTTGGCCGGTAGCCAGAGGACGCCGACACAACGCCCATTGGACAACCGCTGGAACAGAGGCTGCAACAGAGCCTGTCAGCTGGTTTGGTGTTCGTGCCGGGAAATTCCAAATCCAAACACAGTGGATAAGTAAACCCCATGTTCTACATTGCGTCTCGAGAATTCAATTGTACCTCAACACAAGTTGTTATCAATTTAATTCATGAGTAATGTATTTACTTCCGAGTTTAGAGTAACAGTGGGTAATAACACTGATTAGCGATTTGGTAACCGAACGATATATATTGACATATATTCTCTGTTGTGTATCTCTTTGTGTTTGCATCTCTTCGAGATTATATACCTTGTATATTGATATCCCTCACCGTAAGGTCTGCCGCTCGTATCCAGGCAGACTAGTATATGTTTGGTGCACAGTTATATTAATAAATGTATCCCGTGTATTGAACCCGTGTGTGTGCGTTGTTAGTTGTTCTGACGATTGATTTTCTAAAAGCCCCAACGAACAACCTCGTGATTACTGCTACAATTAATAATTGTCTCAGGAAACCCATCAAACCACTACATATGTAAAGAAGTTTTTTTTTCTGTAAAATCAGCAATGAATGTTATTTATCTGTTTTGTATGTCTTAGTTTTTTTTAAAAAAAACAATAATTAAAAAAATACACTAAAATGCTAACACTATATAAAAAAGCAAAAATAATAAAACAAGTTAAAAATAAGTACTACATGGATTTAAATTTCAGGAATATCAATAGTGGGCAGCATGCTCGCACAGTGGTTAGCATTGCTCCCTGAATGGACTAGGGGTGCTATTTGCTTGGTGTTCGTATGTTCTCCCATGTTTCTGTGGGATTCCTCCGGGTGCATAGTTCCTTCCCACAGTCCAAAACCATACCGGTAGGTTAACTGGCTTCTTGGAAAATTGACCCTCTGTGTGAGTGTGTGTTTGTTTGTGTCTGTCCTGCAATGGACTGGATGCAATGGATGTCACATCCAGGGTATACTCTGCCTTGCACCTGTTGCTTGCCAAGATAGGTTCTAGACTGGCTTCTCTGCAACACTTAACTGGAAAAGCAGTTAGAAAATGGATAGATGGATATCAATAATGTCCTATAGAGATACTGTAGGTCATTTGCTTACGATGGGGTTTGTTTGTGTTTCATATGCTTTAGAGAATGAAGCATAGAGGTACATTTATAACTCATGAAATAAAGAGCTTGTATGATAAAGAAGGCACTGCAACTGTTACAAAAGTCTAAAGATCCAGAAAGCATAAATATAGTAGGTACTGTCTATATTTTGTGATGCCACAGGGGGCACAGACATCACATGGGCGTGAATATAGGCGGAGCCCGACACATACATACCCAGGGTTAGTCAGGCAGTTTAAAAACATTTATTACTTATATGAAAATAATGGAAAAATAAAACAAACTAAAATAAAACTAGCTCTTAGTAACCAATCTTTTCAGATACATACAGTAGTTGATGCTTAACTAATTAAAATAATTTATCACGTTTTAAAAACTAAAGAGACAGAATATAGATATGCTGGTGAAATGCATTAGTAGGATAATTTGTTTTTGTGTTGTTTTTCTGCACAGATTTCTTTGGTGCATCATTAGAAATCTTTTATATGCATAGGCTTTTCATTTCCCTGTCAGAGTATTGATTTTTTTCTACCTCTTCCACCTTTAACATTCTGAAAGTGTTTTAAAATGCTCTGTCTATTTTAAATGCAACAATCCCCGGTCAATGTAAAAGAATATATCACCTTTAGGGCTTGCATGCGTAGCATTAAAAAGTTTCATTTGGTGATCAAAACAGCATGAGTACACATACAAAGAAGCTGCTTACTTACAGCAGATTTTTATACTCTCCTATTGATCAAATCTGACAGTTACATGTGTAAGGTGAAGAGATACAGCAGTATGATATATTGCTATTGTGTTATTTACCACAATGGGGTTTATAAAAACATTAAACTGAAAGGTAGCTGCAACCCTTACATTAAGTTACATTAAGGGCAGATAAAGCAGGCGGGTAGGGTGGTGGTGGTTTGCTAATGGAGGGGAACATGTAAAAATTGAAGTGGTGGGAGTAATATTGTTAAAAATACTGATTTTTGTTTTAGAATTTTCGTTTCTTGCTAATTAACTAAAGCAATTGATCAGTTACTGTACATCTAGTCAACTAGTTCCTCAAACGATTCTGCCTCTTTTATGTTAACACGATTTCATATCCTTTGTGCTTCCACTGCCTTCCTACTTGACCTTTTCTGGTTCTTTTGCTGTTGTAGTACTGAGAGAACTTTTTGATTACATATTTTAGCCTACATTGTAATATTTCTTTTAAGCTCTCTTGGCCTTTCTGACATCCATTTTTATCTGTGCTTCTAATTTATTGTGCTCCTTTTTTTAATTAGATAATGATAGTTTATACATTTATTTATTGGTCAATACAGTGTATTTATTTAATATACAGTATTCTGGTCAATCTTTATAGTGTTAGCACTATAACTTTAGAATGTGTTTTGTAAAGAGAATAACCCATACAGATTCTGAAAATCTTGATTGCTCTAGGTTTATTTCCTGAGCCTATACAGATGCAGCCATTCAAAACAAGCAAGGTACGCTGCGGTACAATGCGGTGGGTGTGTCGCATCATATTGCATTTTATCACATGCAAATTAGATTATGTTAATAGCATCCAGAATCAGCTTGTAAAACCGCCAGGTGGAGTACAGCTAATAAAGCTTAACCTCTCATGTACAGCATTTGAGCTGTCACCAGAAAATATAAATTTAGGAACATAAACATATTATGTAAATTGTACATGGATGGTATTGGTATTTTAAAGAAAAAATACACACCAGTATTCACATTCCATACAGATACAGTACAATCACATTCTCCTGTCTTCCCATGGTGTAAAACGAATTAGCAGGTGATTGAGATAACAATGCATTGCCCAGTGAGTGGAATGTTCTTTTTTACAAGTGTAAAAAGAGGTGATACGTGTTTCCCTTATAACTCTTCAGTTTACAGAGAAAATACACCAGATCCTCACAACATAATTAATCCAATAATACTCTTCTTGTGTCTAATTTTTAGTTTAGCAGGATTTGCATAATAAGCACATTGTTTAATGGGGATGATATTACCCACGTCTATATCACTGTACAACACTTGAGTCGGAGTGTCTGTTAATAAAACAGAGCGCCTTCCAATACATATACTGTAACTACTTCAGGTGGGTAGCTGCGTCAGTCCACGTAGTCTGCAAAGGAACAAGTAATAGGTTTATTCCATGCTGAAAAGAGAAGAGAGAAAACACAACGTTTCGGCTGTGAAGCCTTCTTCAGGTGTGAGGGTCTTCAGCTCAAAATGAAACGCTTGGAGTTTGTAATGTAGGGCACTCTGAACGAGTTAAACTTTGATGCAAGAAAATGTATTATATGTACGGATCTCCCTGCATACCCAAAGAGGGGTTTCTCAACTCCTTTTGCAGAAAGACATCTGAAACCAAAATTATTCTGAAACTAGGATCACACCTTCCCCCTTGTCTCAATGACAGACTCGTTTCCTTCTAATCCTCTCTATTCATTTGCAGGTATTGACTTCACACCTCTCTTCACCTCTCTCCATTTCACACCAGTTGAGTGCCCACTCTGTTTACCCCCTGCTCCCGCCTCCTCTTCACTTCCAGCTTTTGTTCTCCCTTGCTTTTTTATCTGTTGACTTTCCTCTCTTTCTCACACCCGAAGAAGGCTCCACGGCCAAAACGTTGTGTTTTCTTTCTTCTTTAATTCAGTATGGAATAAACCTATTACTTGTTCCTTTGCAGCCTACGCATGCTGACGCAGCTACCCACCTGAAATATTTATTGTCAGTAATAATATCAGTAGCAGTTTGAAATAATTCGTTGTTATTAATAAATGACTTAGCTTTGAACATGTTGTGATATTTAGAAATATAAAAAATGTCAATATAGTGTCCATAATATTTGCTATTTTAGTTTTTCAAAGAAATGTTTATTTGTTAAAAGAAAACTAATGGCGACAGCTGGGGTCGAACGCCGGACCTCAGGCTTATAAGGCACAAGCTTAAGCCATCACACCACAGACACAGTCACGTGGAAAGCAGCCATACACATATCAATAGAAAGTCTTATACTACTGTTTGAGCTACAGTATATGAATATAATGATATATATATATAATTATAATATAATTTAATAATATAATTTATTTATATAAAGGTTTTAACCAATAAAAAGAAAAAGTGCACATAAAACTCCTCCCTCAGAAAAAAATACAGAAATATATACATACAAAAACTGAAATAAGACACGAGGCAACTCAAGCCTAATCTGTCATCTACAGAATTCTCCTTCATTGCAGATTTCCCAAACAGATTTCCCCAAAATAGTTATCTACCTTGTAGGAAATAAGATTTATTTACATATTATATAAAGGCAAAGAGGCAATTCAAAACAAAATATCTGCTATTGGTTCTAATACTTTGTTGAATTTTAGTGTCTCATGGTACATATAATTTCATTTTCAATTTAAAATTCCTCTTGTCCTTCTATATTCAATACACACTAAGGGAGACAGCCATCATGTTGTTAATTATACTGAAGTCTGAATGTAATTAATTCTTTTGGACCAGTTAATCGATTTCTGATGAAAAGGGAGATTAAAAGATAGTTTCCTTCTTCATTCACTTGAGTCCCTTCTCCTTGTTCCATTCAGTTGGATTACTTTGAAAAGTCATTATTTCTAAATCAATTTGTAACACTGCTTTGGATTTTAGCCAGCTGTAATAACAGCAAAAATCAGAATGCCAATGGCCAGATTGTAATATGATAAATGAGTATTGCTTTCAAGGCAATGCATACAATAATATATAAATACAGTATACTGTATATGTTATTTAATGGCGGTTTGAAATGTATCTCATCAACATTTGAAGAGATCTTGTGCAGCTGATCCCTTGCAGTTGAAAATTTGAAACTTTATATTTTCTGTCAATACTTGCATAAATACCCACAAGATTTCTGTTAGTTTACATGTATATTTGTACTAAAATAACAGATAAACATTTTACTTAATCTGCAAAAATGATCTTGCTCAGGGGTACAATGACAGTACCCCATCAGGAATTTGATCCCACACTCCAGTGAGAAGTCTAAAACCCAAACCAATTGTTAACACTGCTGCCTATTTTTTTTCTGTAATGTGAACAGGCTGCCAAATGGTTACAAACAAGAGTAGGCCATAAGGCCTTAGCTTGTGTGGTTGTTATTCAGTAATTGATCTTATGACAACATGGCAGGAGAGCTTGAGCTTTGACGACATGGCAGGATAGCTTGTTCCAGAACCTCATAAAACCTTTTGTAAATAAATGCCACCTTTTCTGAGTTTTAAGCACACTTCTACATAGGTTTCACTTATGTCCTCTAGTTTATGTTTTACTGTTCATTCAAAGAGGACCAGAGGTCTGATTTTGTCAATACCTTTCAGTATTGACCTCCAGATAGGCATATCGGACTACACATGTACTATACCTATATATTTTCTATCTACACTATGCTTTCATTACCAAAAACAACATTTAAAAAAAAAAACTTTCTCAAAATATTCCAAATGCAAGTGATCTCTAATATCCTCTAAACATAACTATTAAGTTTGCTTTCACAGTAATTAAACTATTTTGTAATAAACACAAATTAATAGTGTAATACTAACACCAAAGCTTTAGACAGAAACTGTGCAACAAGTGAATAATGTACCATCAAAAATACAATGTAAAAAACATTTTAAAATGTAAATATTACAAAAAGCCTCTCTGCAACTGGCAGTAGTGAAATACAAGAGTAAATAGTAAGTAATTTATTATTTTGTTATTTATAATTTTTATTATTTTACATATTTGGAAGACTGAGACAACCACTCCACATCCTGTCTTCATAACAATCATGCAGATATTTATTTATTTTTTAAATCAAAGATTGTAGACATTTTAGAGAAGATCTATAAAAAAGTATATCCTCGGTGTGCCACAACTTGATTTTTGAAAATCTGTGTTTTTCCACTGTTTTTGTTCTGGATATTTCTATCTAGTGTGTGGACTGAGTAAGACATCAAAAAGCTGAAGGGTCATTCAGGAAGTCCAAGGGGTCTTCTTTAATTCAATACCCTAATCAGGCCTACTGTATATTGTGTATATTTCCAAAATAATTCAACATATTGCATTTTTTCAATATATACTCTCTGAGTCTTCTCTCAAGAATGAAATGATTCACTTATTTCAATCTGATGGTGTAAGACATTTCTTTAAGCTAGGGCATATGATTTCTGTGATACAGAACATATTTTTTTGGTATGCGGTATTTTATGTTATCCTAAATAAGATTGTAATACAGTATTGAACACTTTGACCACATTTACATCACTTGATTTAAATATTCTAACTTTATCAAGAGAACTTAAGTGCAGCATTTTGAAATTTGAAATGCTTTAGTATTTTTTAGTGCAAAACAATTTAAATGTACATGAACTGCCCTACTTGCCCTAAATCTCTGATAGTTGTGAAAAATGATCTATGAAAAAGTAATGGATAATCGGTGTTCTTTCTGAATGACTTTGTAGTTAGAGATTTGGAAGATTCTAGATGATAAACAATATATTAATTTACAGAACATATTTATAGAATATATTAGCTAATAATAAGTATAGTTTTCTTAATAAGATTTTTAATGTTAACCTTTATTTCAAGAATACGATTTTCATTAAACCTCATTGTGCTTGTTTTATGTATGGTTCATGTATGAGATCAAACATTTTTGTATTTGTAAGTCATAGTTACAATCTATATTCAAAATCAAGTCAAATTAAAAAGTGTAATCCAATCGACAGTCTATTTTTCATAAGGAAGATGGAATCTGTTCGTGATTTCAATTATTTTCAGATTTTCATATAATTTAATGAATATGATTAAATTGAATATGAAATGTATAATAACTGCTGCCAAAAAAGGTGATTTAAAAAACCTGTTTAAATAATATTCAAATTAGAAGTGGGGCAACTGGGACATTGTTAGCTCCAGTAGCAAATGAATACACCTGCATGGCCAAATGTTAAGAGACAGCCCCCCTGGCGGTTTAGTATTAGTTCCTAAAATGAGCTGACATTTTGAAAACGTCCATGCAGAAGATGCAATTAATTCTCAACACCTATTACTTGTGCTTCAAAAAACTGCAGGACTGTGCTTAAATATTAACACATCAAATAAAGTGTTGGACTATGGCTCCATTAGATAATTAGTTAATCCTCTGGAACTCATAATTCTTCTACTAATATTACTACTACACAAATTTGTACAAATGTAAGAATCTACAAATCACAGAATGACCTTGTTCTTTCAAATGGTAGGATGTGTTTAAAATTTTAATGAAAGCAAAGATAAAAGAGGCTGATATCTCTTATACCCACTGAATAAAGCCTTAAAAAAACTTTTATTTTTTAAATTTTTTAAACCTATATTCGAAGCTTAGGTCTATTATTTATAGAATATAATTTAGTAATGTTTAAACTGTGGCATTCATATTTTCAGCTAGAATTATCCTATAATTGACAGCTCGGTTTACTATTGTGCAAGCTGATTAAAACAGTAATAAATGCTGTTAAGACGGAGAGAAATAGTGAGGTTGTAAAAAAATGGACCTGAGATGGAGGGAGGGTGAGGAAGAGAAAGCTGTTGATTGTGTGTGTGGGAGGGCAGGTTTGGTGAGCCCTCCTAAGAATTTATTTTATTAATACATGAATGTTGAAGAGATCAATTTCATGCTTTTCCAATCTGTAAAAAAATATTAAAATACAAAGTCTTCTTCTCAATTATAAAGGGAGCAGCATGTACAGTACAGACTGGAGAACTGCAGATGTAAAACCCATTTTTTCGATCCATTATTCTACAGACCAATCAGTTTTACTTGTGTCATACTGTAGGTAATGTTTTTGGAAATGATAGAGCTAAATTAGAAGAATACGTAGAAAACAGTGACATTTTAATATTTGTAGTACCTTAAATGGCTTTCACTGCTTGGTTTCATTTTGAATGATTTCTACCCAGCAAATTTCCTCCAGTCCTGACTGTGTTGAGGTTATTGTGTTAGCCATGTTAACCATTTGTGAAATGAATGATCTGAAAAGTGCAATGCTGAGTGAATTGTCATAATATTAATAACAATAGCTGATACGTCACCTGCTTTGTTTGAAGCCTGTCTACTCCAAGATGAACAACCTAGCTGCAGGGGGACAACCTTCTGTTGCTCTGGATCCCTTATGCACTCAGTTTCAGACTCTCAACAAGCACTACTTCTTTTTCTTGTTAGGTTCTGATGCCATAAGCACCAATAAAAGTGATACGTTTCTGTGATAAAGCTGTCCAGCAAGTTGCTGATTTGAGATGCGAAGATGTGACTGCAACCATGTCATGGAGTGCAGCATGCTTTTGATTAATTTTTGGAGGGGTTGTATGGACAGACTTCTGTATTTTTGTGCCTTTGAGAACTTGGGACCAACTCCTCTCCATCAACGTCTCCATGTTGGCACCCTTGTGTTTTGGGGTGAACACTTCCATGAGTGTGATGTTTTCTAGCTTCATTATCTTGTAATACATATATATTTTTTAATTTCTGTAGCTCCAATTGCATTCTGCTGTAACTGTTGAGTGATCTATGTGCAAGTAAAAAATTATCCTTTAAATGTAAATCCATATCTACAACTTGACTAAATTCTGGTGAGAGGAAAATATCAGAACTGGATTTTGGTGAGAACAAAAAACTAGAAAAAAAAGGTCCACCCAATTGTTTACACAGTTTGTCATCCCAGGTACAGGGCATAGTTATTTGACAAGCTAATGCTGATAGTATAATTTGAAAATGACTTTTCTAATTTACAGTAAAAGCACAAGCAGTGGTCTAACTGAAACTAGTCTCGCAGACTAAACCACAAAAAGAAACCAAAACAAAAACTGTCTAAGGCACAAAAAGAGAACAAACTAACTAATTCTTCTTCTCCAGGTGAACCGAACAGAAACATGAAAACCCAAGAGAACATGTGGAAAACATGTAAAATCAATTTAGACTGGAAACAAATCCAGGGCATGTGTGCACTGAGTTAGTAATTCTATCCTACAGTCCACTCTGTTGCCCATGGTCTTCCTACTTTTTCAATAAAATTCATTTCATATCGTCTCTGGGTGCACTATGCCTCATCTGTCTTTCTTGAACCTGAAAGGGCTTAGTTGTCTTGCACTGTGAATATTGTTTATTAATTCGAAAATGTAATGTACTTTTGTTCAAATATATTTTAAAAGGTTTAGGTAAAATCCGCCTTTTCATTTGCAGACGTCCATGAGCCTGCAAGACCCCAAGGCATGATGTTTCACATAACAGAATTTCAAATTTTAGGGGACATTATAAAAAATATACCAAAGGTAAGTTCAGCATATGTCCTTATGCTTAATGCTCTAAAATTCACAATGCATAAATTATTGAGAACATTTTTATTTAGTGTGATTTTTTTTACTCTCAAGGGTTCCAATTAAAATGATACAAACATGAGGTACTGTAGTATTCAGTATTTTGACAATTGCATATCTTATTTAAACATAGAACAATCTATGAGTTGAAAATACATTATTGAAATCCATTTCCTTGCATAAAGGCCTTTATTTAAAGCTTTCCTGTCTTCCTTCAACTGATTTACAAACCTTTTCAAATTTTGGAAAGTTGCTTTTAAATCACAGATTTCACACTACTGTAGGTCCACACAGACTTTATAAAGATACTGGTTTGTGTAGAAATACCAAAGCAACATCATTTATGTTTAAAACCATTTGCTTTTTATATTATTCAGAAAGTAAAGGAAGGAACATGTCACTGTTTAATTTATTAGCAACCTCCAACACAGACTAACATACCTGTAAATAGTTATAGATACTTTATTGTCCACTTCTGTGGAAATTTGTCTTACCCTAACAAAGGCACAGTATATACAGTACATTATGTTTGAACATGATTCACATTTAATGGCTGACTAACAATGCACTACATGTATTATTTAAAAACAATTTTTTCATCATTTCATCATCATAAAAAACAATTAACTCTATTAAACAATTCAGATTTAAATTGTATGTTAAATGAGTGTTAACTGTAATTTGTTTAGAATTCCATTGAAATATATACTCAAATACCGCTTAAATGCTTTGTAATTTCACCCCCAAATGTTCAATTATGCAGTGCTAGGTCTCTTCTGTCAGAAAAGGTTGTGATATCCCTGCAGGAAATGTTACAGCTCACGTTTTCCTCTTTGCATTCTTTCCAAGTACAAAAAGCCAAACATGATTGCTTGCCAGTTTACCTTAACAAATGGAAAAGTATAGAAATTGTTAAGTTGCATTCAACCCAAAGCTTTATAACACAAAATTAGAGAAAACACTGTAGGTCATAATTACAGAAAATCCAGTTTTCCCAATTTGTTGTTTTCTAGTTTTCTCTTGATTTTGCAAATGCTCTTACATTTCACTGAATCAAAGCTGACAGCAAACTATAAAGTCTGCCTTTGGTTTTACAGAGAAAGTGAGTTGCTTTGTTTCATATCTATTCTTACGTTTGCAATCCTTCATGTTTATTTAGAAAAAATCAATGCATAAATATAAAAATAATGAGGTTTGAACAAAACAAAATAAAAGATTGCTAAACATGTGATAATCAAATCACAGGGCAATATGGAACAACATAATGTGGATTTCCTAAATGCCTATAAGAATGGCAACACATCATTGCTTTTTGTTTCTTAAGCCATACATTTGGCAGTGAAAATTAGGGTCTGTGTTGTGTTAATTGGAGTAACAGCCATAAGGTTTATTTTGCTACAATGAATGTTATTTCTTTTGAAACTGTATTTGGAAAAATAAACAATGAATGGTTTCAAGCATTTCAATTTTGTATTTCTGAAAGACCCTAGATACAGTATGGTTATGCACTGTTGCTAGTATTAAGCCATATAATGCTCAGGTTTAAAACGTTTGAAATTTCAAATTCAAAGTTTAAGACTCTGGAATATACAAACAGAAGAAGACTGAAATCTGAAGAAAACTGAAAAACAATAAGTTTACTGTATATTGAAACAATTTTATTTTTACCATTGTGTAGCAGATAGGAAACTGAGCTTTTCCTTCTTTTTTGAATAGTTTAGGTGCACTGTACCTAACTACCTCTGGATTCATCGAATAATAGATCACCACATTAAACTAGAACTGTCTTCTAGCGGTTGCTGCTTTCTGTAGGACTGTTCCTAAACGGTGGAATTGTTGTTTTGTTAACAGTGAAATTATCATTTATTTATGTTTTATAATGACTAAATTTACAGCAAGTGTCACCAACTGAGCTACGTTTTCAATTTTTCTATTCACCAGGAAACCCTGACATCTCACTAGACAGTAGTGTGAAGTAGTTGATAGAACTTTACAACTATGAGGATTTTAATCCCAGGTGAGACAGTACTGTTGTACCCTTAAGCAAAGTATTTTACTCAAATTGTTCTGGTAAATGGCACACTGTATACATCTATCCTTGTAAATAAGAATGTAAATAATTATTAATAGCTATCAATGAACTAACCTGGTTAAATAAAGGACTAAAAATACTATCTCTCTGCTATGTCTCAAGAGTTACTGGAGCTAAATTTGTATTAGCATTACATTGATTAAGAGAATATTTACTTAGATTTGATCCACCCACACACTTCCTGTATATCTTAAACCATATTACATATAAATTAGACTAAGCACACTAAGACACCTGAAACTCTAACCTTGATTATTAAGGCAATGCGATGCTGTTCAACATTCAGATTCAAGGTTTATTCCATTTATTGTTTTGTTAGGTGTACTGTCCTCCATCAGGTCTGGCAATGTAGGTGCAATTTCTGCACAGCTTACAGTGTTCCTTCATTCTTATTCTCCTTTGGCATTATACTATAGCTTCCAGGAAACCTCATACAGTAGTTTCACCCTGAGATAAAAATTGTGCTCAGCATGATTTGTCTCCAGAGATGTCTGTCTCCCACTCCTGTCTGAGGGCTGCTGTGTACTGGTATCTGAACAGAGTGCTTTTCTACTTCCCACCCTTCTTTCACATTTTGCAGTCTCAGGTGCAATGTTATCTCGCTTAAATGCTGATGAGTTAAAGCAACACGGTTAATTTCATTGCATTTCTGAGCTCTTGCTCTGTCCCCTGATCTAATTGTGAGTTGGGAGAAGGGAAAAGAATCCTCATTTCCCACCCTGTGAATTTCTTTTTGTCCATCATTCCTGTGTTTTGTGAATGACCACTGTCTTTTTCTATAACTCCTATCCTTTTAGTACAAATGTCTTCAAATGCTTAAAAGCACTGATTAGCAACTCATCCTTTGCTATTAGCTCTGGTCAATTGCTCCAACATCTTAAGTTTAGTCTACATTAAAAGTATATAACAAAACGTTTTTTTTTAAAGATTTTAGGATCTAAATAAAACCAGATGTTTTCATTTCACATACTCAATCTGTTTCTCGTGTTACTTAATCAAACCTGGATAGGTTAGGATAGGATTTTACGTGGATAGGGATATTTAAAAATGTATAAATAAATAAAAATAATGTATAAATAAAAACTTTTATAATAAACATTTAGTTCACCCCCCCCCCCAAAAAAAAAAAAAGCAGAAGAGTGAAGAGTGAAAAGTAGAAGAGTGATTCACTAGGTGGCTACAGTGGGTATGATTGTTCATGCTGAATATATTATTTAGCAACATAAAACTGTCTAAACAGCTAGCTTGATTATCAATAAGCCAGACCTTTAGCTTTTCACATTCAATGGCATCATACCTCTTTGGCTAAAATCTATAGCTTCTTGATTTCACAACTTTAAATGGCTCTACTTTATCTGCTTGACATTTACAGAATATTGGCTGTTGTACTTATCAGATAAGTGTGTTTCAAATCCAAATATCACATTATTAAAACACATACTGCTCTTTTGTCTCTTCTAAAAAAATGTTTTTAATAACATAATTAGTCAAATAGGGAGTTGAGCTTTTGAAAATCACAATGCTGATTAAGAATATTGAATGCAACTATAAAATTCTTAGCTATATGTGTTCAAGACAGATAGGAAGACATGAATAGTTGTGCACTGAAGAACAGTATCATAACTAGCAGGATAAAAATGAATGTGTCAAAAGTCTTGCACAACAGAAGTGGTCATGAACTCGGTATTACACAAGCTCTCCCTTTTTATCTATTTGATTTCTACAAATCGATAAAAGGGCAAAGTTAACAAGTAGAAAATCAGAGTCCTATGGATAATAAATCTGATAACTTTTTCTATGTTGTCAAATGTTGTTAGACTGGTTCTGTTAGGTGAACATCAATATGATTATACGACGGAACAAGTAATAGGTTTATGCCATGCTGAAAAGAGAGGAAAGAAAACACAACGTTTCGGCCATGGAGCCTTCTTCAGGTGTGAGAAAGACAGAGCAGTAAGCAACGGTAATGTAGCAAAGGAGAACAAAAGCTGGGAGAGAGGTTGGGTGGGAGGCAAGAGCAGGGGACATACAGAGTTGCCCAATCAGGTAGTATGAAGTCAGGATAGGTGAAGAGAAGTGTAACCTGTGGATTTTGGGCATAAACAAAGTAATATGAATTATTCAACAACCAAACCTTGCCCTGTGTGGATGTTTGAGGTGGTCTTATAGTTCTGAAGTGAGATTTTTCCAGATGTGGCTAATTCATTTGATATACAGTACAGTATCGAACTCTGGGTTCAGTTCCCAATAAATCTAAATTTGATCTATTCAGTTTATCAGCGTTCTTTTTTATGGAGTGTATCATGATTATATATCTGAGCCTCAACTATGCTGTAAATTAATTCTAAAAACATAAGAATTCTGAAAAAAAGAGTAAAAAAGTATTCTGATTAAGGATATGTATGTACTGTATGTAGAAAAGTGTCCTTATTATTTAAGATTAAGATGTTTTTATTAGTTTCACATGTCAAGCTGTCTCTTACTTGAAACTTTGATCTCTTTTCACTTGTCTCCCTACAAATCTATTTATACACTTTTTATTAGTTTTTTAATTATCATTAGGTTGAAGAAAAGTCAGAAAATATTAAGAACGAAAATGTACTTGTTACTTGTTACAACCTTTTGATCACTGAACATTATAAATTTGGCTTATACTGATGTCAGTTCAATATAGACATCAATAGAAAGAATACTAATGAAGTACTAGAATAATAAGGATTGTCACAAGAGATCAAATACATTTATGCAAAGACCTTATTTCAGTAAAATGTTTAACCACTAAAATAATAGTTTTCTTTGCCATGCATCATTAACATAAGACTAAACATTTTCAGTTATCATAGAATTTAAAAACTGCAAGGGATGTATTCACTTACTCAAACTACTGTATGTGATAACCTATAAAATTCCCATTTATTAATAAAAACTGCTGTGTGATTATGCATATACTGTATTTTATCACTTAAAAGAATGCAGTGAACAGATGGTTGTTTTGAAGATGTTCCTACTGTCATATAGCATCAAACTTAGTTGGCTCCCTGTGAGCAACTGAACACATTCTAGCTTTTTTCAACTAAAAACTTTCAACATAGGTTAATCAAAACTGCTGTACTCTTTCATTCTTAAGACAATTATGTGAACCTCAAGTAAGTTTATAATAAAGTAAATATGAGTAGAACTTTACTCCAGTTTTTATTTAAACCAACAGGATACTACTGTACATTATAAAAAAAAACAAAAGATGGCATTTTGCACTGAATTTTAGAACATTTTCTTTATGACAGGGACAATTTAAGTGGTATTGGTAGGGATATCTGGGGAGATATGGTGGTGCACTGGTAAACATTGCAGCCTTACAATGCTACGGCCCTGGGGTGCTGTCTGTGTGATGGTCGTACATTTAATGTTCTCCCTATGTTTGCATGGGTTTCTGTCAGGTAAAGAGATCCAGAGGTTTGTGACAACATGGAAACTTACAGTACTTTTACAAAGTTCATGATGTTGTGGAAATTTGGAATTTGTCATTTTTTTTCTGTACCATCAATGGATTTATTTTCAAACCAAGACTTAATAACAGGTTTGAGAAATTGGGACTGCAGTTCCCCCTTAACTGGTTTCTGAGAAAATTGGCCCTAGTGTGAGTGTGAGAGTGTTTTTTATCTCTGCATGCCCAGTGATGGACTGGATTGTTGTTCGGAGTGTATCCTGTTTTGTATCCAGTATTTGCTGCGAAAGGCAGGCTCCTGCTCCTCTGTGACCCTGTATTGGATATCTCCAGGAGTTAAACCGGACACAGTTTGGAAATAAATCTAAGAAAAACTAACTGCTACATTATCCTTCAAGACCCAGAGATGCTTTAGGATCAATTAAGGGCTAGTGGGAAAGCTTAAACCACTGTGGGATTAACATCTGCTGGCTGACTTAGAAAGGATTTGTTGTGCTGCCTATAAGGTTTTCTGGACCATTTGCCTTAAGAGCAATTGAGGCTGAAGTTAACTGGTTGTTGTGCCATAATATTGTGTGTCATTCTCCTTGTTATTTTCTTTAGAGTTGTTTGGTGAATGATTTGATGAATGAGACATCGTTCTTTAGTGTAGAAAGGCCCTTTGGTACATTTTTGTCGGGCAGCTAAGGTGGGAGCATGTTTTGCTTTCAAGACAAATGTGAGTCAGGGTGTTTAAGGTTGCAAACACTTTTCAAGGAAAGTGTTTGTAGAAGGATTTGGGCCTTAACATAGATTAAATTAGGTGTAGGATTGCTTTCCCTGCTGGTGTTGAATAGGATGTTAGTTTCAAATCTACTGTCACTGTGGATAAATGTTGGCCAGCTGTGTAGTAAGAGTGAAGGGTAAGGTGTAAGACAGCAATCAATTCACTTCTACTAATAATGGTTGTGCAAATCAGACATGTTAGCTTTCTATTCAGTTCATGATGAAACAAATTTCTTCACTTATCTTGCGCCACACAGCTTCTTTTTTTTCTTTTCTTCTCTAACATAATTTCAAGGTCCTCATTACCATGTTCACAAATATTCTTTTCAGATCATTAAAAACAATAGATACAGTACAGTTACATTGAGACCAATGATAGCTCAGACACTGTGCTCCCTCCAAATTATAGATAAGGATTGTAAGGAAAATGTCTGGACAGGTCTCACAGTTTCATTTATTTCCCACCTTTTTTGTGCAAGGTACCTCTGAACTGTGACAACATCAAACATGAGCAGCACGATTGGGATTAGGTAGAGAACCCCAGGGAATTCTGTGTATGCAAGGCTGTTGCAGTAACATCACCTAGTGCTCTTGCTTTGTGTGTAAACAGTGCAGGCTAAGACATTTCGTGAATTGAATCCCAACCAATGACTGACTGCACATGCCACAGAGTCTGAACAAATGAGCTTGACAGGCTGCACCCAGCCCTGAGGGCCATATGTTTGATACATTTGACGCCACTGACTTAGACCGTGTTAGGTCAAATAATTTTACATGGCTAGAAGGATATAGACATTTCATTGCCAGCAACTACTGCTGCACACTGTATTGTTGTGCATTTGATAGATAAATTTTGATTTGATTTGATAGGTTTTGTGAATAGGACCTTTGGAGGGGAAATTAGAAAATACAAAGTTGTTTGTACATCAGAGATGAGAATTTTACTTTTGGTTGTAATAAATTTATTTATAGTTTTGAGATGGGTTTGTTGTTTGATATTTGCATTTGATTAAACTTTCTAATATTTTTTTCTTTGTGCTGCCTATTTTGAGGCTATAAACTAGTCACACGCCTATTGTGTGACTGTAGGAGTGTAACCTCAACAAGCTTTTTTCCTTGTTTCTTTGTTTATAATAATGTGCAACTAACTAAGAGTTGTGGTTAATAATGTAACAAAACAAAGAATGGGAGCACTGGGATAACATTCATTTGTCGTTTTCACTGTTTATGACTCAACTCACTAGTAAAATAAATGGGACCCAATGTACAATAAATTAACTGACAACTTAAATGAATAGAAGATACAGATATATCAGAAAAAACTGTACTGAGGGAAGGTACAGTTCTTTTGCAGAACATACTACCTAGGTAGTCTAGGTAATTTGAAAACTGAAGAGAATGCTTTTAGGATTCAGGTAAGGTACTGTTATAAGGTACCAATACCTTATAGTTAAGTAAATACTGTATGTACTGTATTTGCTATTTCTGGTATCCACCAAGCTTAAACCTCTCACTCTTATTGTTATGCACTATTTGGTAAAGGATATTCCCATTTGTTCAGCATCAATTTAATCTTGATACTGGTTATTCACTGTATAAAATAAGTTTAGCCTTTTTCATCATTTTTCCCTTAATTTTAGGATTGAACATGGTTCTTTTTTCCTGGTTTATTAAAGGGCTGGGCCCAAGTAGTCAGTGTATTTGTAAATAATAGTAATAAACATTGTGTATTAATGTATGTCTTAACACGTATAGTACAGTATGTCAAAATTTGAATATTCTTTTTTTTTTGCCTTATTACTTTTCTATCTCATTGTTCCAGGACCTAATGGATACAAGTGTTATCACTCAGATGTCCTCAACAATAGGATGTATATAATTGCTGTCGCTGGTGGCTTATAGTACAACTGCTGACATGGACCTAAAATCTTTTTTGAGTAGCACTTCCATTGTGGCTTATTAATTTAAATGGTCCTTTAATAGAAAACCCATGCAGGAAGCAGAAAAAACATGGACAGAATCCATCCTTGGCCAGGGAGGTCTCAGCGATTTGACCACAAATCTAGTCAGAATGGTTAGAAAAATGAAGGCACAAAAAACTTTATTTGATAGTTTTTTTGCTTAATATACATACCCCTATTGTCATGAAAACCTTGTATATACCAAGCTCACACTAAATAAACCCCATGTGAGAATGTACATTTTGCCACCCATTACCAATAATCAAAAAATTAAATAATTAAGATAGAGTGAGTCTATTTACAGGAATTACCTTCCCAGTTTGACAGCATCTAGTGACAGGTCATCTCTTATTGCAGTCCCTTATTAGGCCAGCCTTCCATGTTATTGTTTTGTTCTATTCTGTTTTAGAAAACAAATATAAAATTAAGATTAAGAAAAAATAAAGTCACAAAAATGAATATATGAGTACAATTGGAATTGTTGAATGAATCCCACATTGCAGGTTTTCATCTGAAAGATTATTCGGTATAGTATGGAAAATAAAGACTGACACCAGATGTTCATTAGTGAAACATCCTTTCACTCAGCAACTTGGGACCATGTGTATGAAGAGACTACAACAGTTGTGTATATACTCTATATAATACTAGCAGTGAAAATCAATAACTTTCCCACATAAAATGTCAGTAGTGGCAAGTCTTCACTTGAACTGCTCAATAAGAAAAAAATGACTCTAGAGTACAAAGAAAACCAATTTGTCAAGTAAAAAGTGATCATTTTGAAGACTAACAGAAACTGTCTTTGATCATTGAATTCTTCAATTTGTGTCAAAGCTGAAGAATGAAGGAATGTTTATTAGGTTAACTTTGATTTGTTATTTTTGCCAAACTGATTTTTAGGTTTGTTATTTGGTGTTTATTCCACACATGTATTTATAATAAATGTCATTACTGCATCATTTTTTAAGTAAAGTTCCCTTATCAGACCTTTTTGTTACTGGACCAAAGTCTTCAACATATCTTCCAACATAACTGTAAAGAGCTTTAGAGAAATACTATCCTCTTGGCAGACAATCCAAATTTTATTTTGCACTGTCTTTGTGTAGTCTCGTTGAAAATGATGAAGTACTGATTGACCATTTTTTTCATTTCCTTAGTTCTTTAAGTTATCCAAAGAAATTTGGTGAATACAGAATTAAAATGCTACCTCATAACTTCCTCAATTGGTGAATCTTATGCATAATGGTATCTTATGCTCCCTTGTTAAAATATTGGACATTGTAAATGACAAGTTAAATGTTCTGTAATTGTTTAACCGTTCTCTATCTTCTTTTTTGTACAGATGTATTACTACTGTACAGTGTTGTTCCAATTCAGTTATCAATCTATACTTAGCAATATATTTTTAACAGCACAAAACACCACTCCCATTTGCACATCAGTGAAAGCTAATATTAATTCACAGTAAATTGACTGTTACATAGCAAAAATAGAATATTTTATCTTTCCAGAAATTGCAGTGTTAAATATTGAATCTCATTTGCATGTATTTTCATGAATCTTTCTTGAAAAGCCCATGAGGCAATCTTAACCAACAATATATCAGAGTAGGCAATTCCTGTGGTTGAAAACATGAAATATTGAATACATAATGATGAAATCAAATACCTACTACTGTCTGAAAAGTGAATTAAATATTGAGACTGGGCATGTCCAGGGGCTCTTCAATGTGGTAAAAGAAAAACTGGGGTTGTAATATGTGGTTTAAACTACAATGCCCAATCTTTTAGGGATCCTCACAGATAAAAATCAAATTCACATCAGCTAAAGATATCAGTAAACTTGTTATGATGAATAACTATAGTGTTTAAGTTTGGATTTGTGTATCACAAATCTTAAAAACTCTATGAGTGTTTTTTTGCAGACTAACACAGAAAAAAACAAGTTTATTAGTATGTTTAATTATGTTTTATTTTATACATAATGATTTTAAATGATTATAATTGTCAGACTATAAATAGAAATCATTTCCTTTATGGTCTGGGTTTGTCCTGAAAAAACACAAGTGATAAGTGCTGTTATTTAATAGAACTTCAGGTAGAGATTGGACAAATTCTAATCTCGTACTTCTGCTTCCATATGCAAAAAAGCTCCCTGGCTGATCATGGAATTGTTTTATTTCATCTCAGATGGATGTGTTTCACATTTGCGTTCCTTGGATCTTTTCTTTATTATGTTCATCTTCTAAGAGTGAGGACCAGAGCCATTTTCTCGCCTCTTCATACTTTCCATTTTCAACCCTCAACTGAAAAAAGCGGCTCTGCTACTTCTGCACTTTTCTTTCATTCCTCCCAATGTTGTCAAGCCTGCAGCAGTTTTGTCTCCCCTTTTCCCCTTTTCCTCTCTATTTCTGGTCAAGGGAACAAACTACAGGCACTGTATGTTGTTTTGTCTTGCCCTCTCCCCAATCCTTCTTTTCGTTGTCCCCGTAGTAACCCCTGGTCGCTGATACAGATGCAGCCATTCAAAATGGGTGAGGTATTTCGCGGCATACCGCGGTGGGCGTGTCAAACTATCACGCAGTATCACGCGGTATCACGTGTGTCACCTGTGTCACGTGACTAACTATCCGGCGTCGCCTTGTAAAACCGCCAGGGGGAGCTTAACCTCTCATGTACAGCATTTGAGCCTTTAATTTTGAACTGTGTATTACAGCATGTTAATCATCAGTCATTAAAATGTTGGTATATATTATGAAAGCAAGATTGCTCAGTTGGACAAAAGTACACAACCTACCTTCATCAGAAATATTTATGCATCAAAGCCTTTACTGAAGATATTACTAATAGTATTGATAATGGATGACTTTGGACAAGCTGTATACTCAAAGTATAATTTCTTTAGCACATTTGTACAAGCACTTGGAATCTGTCCAAGCCATACTTTGTCAGGCATTTTGTTTTACTTCAACGGGGCATAAAAACTTCCTTGCTTTTAACAGGGCGTTTCATAATTTCTAGCTACGAAAATGATTTAAAATGCGACACCTATCATTCAACTAGAGCTTAAAATATCACAAGGAAAAATACACACCGGTATTCCATTTCTCCCTAAACATTGTAAGCTTCGAAGTCTTTAACTAACGTGATACCGGAGTCAACCAGCATACTTTTAGAATTTGATTAAAAGGGAATATAATATGGAATCGCGTATCTAAAGAATTTAATAACGGTATGATTACATCCGTGTACTGCGGCAGGGCTGTGTAAGGCTGTTTCGCCTACCTGATCATGCGAGCTGTCTTGTAGCCTACTGGTCTAGGTGCGTGACTACCAGCTGGCAGGTTGTGTGTTCGAATCCAGCTGGTGCTGGACTTTTCATTTTTATTTATTTATTTTTTAATTGCGTAACATAAACATATTACCGTATGCAAACTGTACTGTATACAGTATGTATATGTATATTTAATGTCTTAACTGTGCCCGTTTAATTGAATTTAAAAAAAATATTTAACACGAACATTAAGCTGTTTACATGTTCCGCCTGAGAACAGTCACCCGTTGCTACCCAACGCAGAATGGTGATTGGCTGACACCATCTGACACCCCTCTGATTGGAGAAAAAAGACGTGCTGGTGTGCTATACCAGGAAGAGGATTTCTTTCAATTCTAAACGTGTATTTTAAAAGTTTAAGAAGTAAAAACCTTACAGCGTACACAGATTTCTAAACTGATCAGGATCGTTATCTTTGTCTCATGCATAATAATGTTCACCGCTCTGTCCAGCAAATTAATAATAAACTTTATTTTATATAGCTTTTTAAACGAATAAGTAATTAGATTGCTCATAAACCTAATCACTTGCTTTTTCTTTTTATTTATGCTCAGATTTCAACTATAGATCGTATTATTAATAACCATAATAACAACCAACCAACAAAAACAACCATATAAACATAATGGTGGTGCTGGACCTTCCAGTTTTATTTATTTATTTTTTAATCGCGTAACATAAACATATTACCGTATGCAAACTGTACTGTATACAATATGTATATGTATATTTAATGTCTTAACTGTGCCCGTTTAAGTATTGAATATTCATATCTAATTTTACCACTGAAGGGAAATCTTAACATAAACATACAGTATATAGCTGGTCTCGGTACTTTAAAGAAAAAAATACGCACCAGTATTCCATTTCTCCCTAAACATTGTAAGCTTCGACTGAAACCACTAAATAAAGACATAAATATAGAAATCTTAAGATTTGTTTTATTTAATGTTGGTAGCAGGATGAACTGTCAGAGTGTATATTTTGTCGCAAAGTTGCTACAAGATGTTAACAGTGAAAAAGGTATTTAGAAATGAGTTATTTCAAGATGAAAAAGAAAACATACACGAAACATGGTTTCATTACGACCAGAATCGGTCTTGAGATATTTTTAACTTGATTTACAGTATTTGAGAGGTATGTCTTAACACCGATACTACAGTGCTTAAGTACTGCTCACGTATATGTTTCTAGGTTTATATTATGCATTTAATACGGTCAAATTACTTTTGAACAACTAATAAGAAGCGCCAAACGGTATGCGTTTTAGTTTCGTTTTGTGCTGGAACCCGTGGATTGATTAGAGATATCAAGTACATACAAGTCATTTTTTAAATGTTGTAGTTCGTCTTGAAAAAATGTTACGAGTACATCATCTATCAACAATTACACAGGTTCTGTTTCCATATTGCGGATTTTGGTTAGGTACAGTATTATCAAATCCAGTGGCGCTGTGTGTTACTTTACTGAGTCCCAATCTGTGATTGAAACCTGTAAAACCGGTTTAATTCGTCACAGCCAGCACTCTTCAGGTGTGAGGGTCTTCTGCTCAGAATGAAACGCTAAAATGTTTGTGTATATTCTAATGGTAGTGGGGGCAGGGTGTGTGGGAACAGGTTTGTTCTTCACACCTGAAACATTTTCTCTGAAAGGATTTTCTTCGAAGTTTAACCGATCTTGTTACAGCATGTTACAGTTTACTATTATTAACCATATTAATTTTAAGTGCTTAATGTAAAATCTTGTAAAAATATATTTTCATTGTTCAAATATACATTAATATACATTAAGTCTGACTATCATATAATAAGTTAAATACAAAACTAAAGAAAAAATAGGGTTAAATATAATTCAAAATATTTTGCTAACAATGTTAACTGTTTATGAATAATAAAATGTATTAACTAAGGAGTAGGATGGCACAGTTGTTAGTATGTTTTTTGTTTTGTTTCTTTTTCATAAATACAACAGTAGTACCTGATGTCTCAGTGGCTTTCAAAATTAAATTATGCATGCAAACCTGTGAACTAGAAAGATAACTAAGATTTTAATACTAATTAAATGACCGCGGGCACTTCCCACCCCCCTACATTCTCAGAGTAGAACAGACTAACCTTCTAATGAAAGACGGTCCACCCCCCACGGACAGGAAAAGTGCCCACAGGCACTTAAACTTAATATGGTCAGTAACGGTAAACAGTAACATGGTAAGAAGGAGCACGTACAAACGTTTTCGAAATAACCACATGTAAGACTCTGATCCTAAAAATGTTTAGGGAGAAAGTGGAATACTGGTGTGCTTCCAGAAGAATCAGTATGGCTCAGAGATTAAATAAAACTTCACAGACATTAACGAAGAGCATAACGCGTGTACTGTATACACTGCAAGTACAACCCAACTCTCTGCAGGGGTGCTGGCTGTGACGAATTGAACCGGTTTCACGGGTATTTTCAAAGTAGGAGGCGAGATTTCCAGCGAAAGACACCCCCCCTCAAAAACCCAGTAAATACAGTACTTACTAGTTAAAGGCTAGGCTCCCGACTACGGCGAAAGGAACCCTTCTTTCATTAGAAGACAATGAACATATTTTAGCCCTGAATGAATTAATAGCAAACATGGTTTACATAAAAGACATTTTTCCAAGAAAGTTTAGCCTTTGTCACTAATGAAACCACTAAATAAAGACATAAATAGAAAAATCTTCAGATTTTTAAAATACATGACTTTGCTAAAATTTATTTGAAAATAAAAACAATTACAACCGCCAGGGGAGAGAGAGAACAGGGGAGGGATGTTGGTTTTGCATAAGGGGCGGGGCTATGGAAAGTAGGTATGTTTGGGAATGTGTAGTTACATGTTCTGGCTGTTTGTGAATTATCGTTGTTGAGTATGGAGTGTTGAGGTATTGATTTTGTGTAATGCTTTATGTTGAAAATTGAGGTGGATTTTGTTTATGATAAACAGGATAAACTGGGATGGGAGGAAGGTTTGGTTTTGCATAAGGGGCGGGATTATGATAATTGGAGGACTTTGCGAGTGTAAAATGGTTTGATTATTTGATTTTGTATTGTGGTTGTTATCTATGTTTTTGGTTGGTATTATGTTTATATGGTTGTTTTTGTTGGTTGGTTGTTATTATGGTTATTAATAATACGATCTATAGTTGAAATCTGAGCATAAATAAAAAGAAAAAGCAAGTGATTAGGTTTATGATTAATCTAATTACTTATTCGTTTAAAAAGCTATATAAAATAAAGTTTATTATTAATTTGCTGGACAGAGCGGTGAACATTATTATGCATGAGACAAAGATAACGATCCTGATCAGTTTAGAAATCTGTGTACGCTGTAAGGTTTTTACTTCTTAAACTTTTAAAATACACGTTTAGAATTGAAAGAAATCCTCTTCCTGGTATAGCACACCAGCACGTCTTTTTTCTCCAATCAGAGGGGTGTCAGATGGTGTCAGCCAATCACCATTCTGCGTTGGGTAGCAACGGGTGACTGTTCTCAGGCGGAACATGTTAACAGCTTAATGTTCGTGTTAAATATTTTTTTTAAATTCAATTAAACGGGCACAGTTAAGACATTAAATATACATATACATACTGTATACAGTACAGTTTGCATACGGTAATATGTTTATGTTACGCGATTAAAAAATAAATAAATAAAAATGAAAAGTCCAGCACCAGCTGGATTCGAACACACAACCTGCCAGCTGGTAGTCACGCACCTAGACCAGTAGGCTACAAGACAGCTCGCATGATCAGGCAGGCGAAACAGCCTTACACAGCCCTGCCGCAGTACACGGATATAATCATACCGTTATTAAATTCTTTAGATACGCGATTCCATATTATATTCCCTTTTAATCAAATTCTAAAAGTATGCTTGTTGACTCCGGTATCACGTTAGTTAAAGACTTCGAAGCTTACAATGTTTAGGGAGAAATGGAATACCGGTGCGTATTTTTTTCTTTAAAGTACCAAGACCAGCTATATACTGTATGTTTACGTTCCAAAATTAATATCGTTTATGGCCTTCACACGCGTTACAGTATGCTCCTATTCTTTTTATGCTCAGCTACTAAGATTTCCCTTCAGTGGTAAAATTCAATATCTACAACGGGCACAGTAAAGACGTTTACAGTACAGTAAGTCTTTCTACGACAGACCAACGGACCACGAGTGCCCCTGTCGGTCAACCAATCACGTACCGCGGTATCGCGTGTCATCTTACCTGCGGTATCTGTACTGCGGTGTCTTTACCGCGCACTTTGAATGGCTGCATCTGTATCTACTCCACTCCACTGGTATGAGTGCCATATGGGAGCTAAGTCAGTTGATCCCAACGTCCATGTTCATCGTACAGCTTTCCTTAGCACTGCTGACCTACAGTAGGCTGCCCTAGGTCCCCCCACCCCTATTAACGCCTCTTTGGAAATTGTCCATTCATGATACTATAAATGTCAATATTATGAGTATTGGACATGATCTGCTAAAAACTTAAATGTACTGCAGACAAGTCTGTTTGCTTACATACAGTATGTATCTGATATTTTGTATTTAGTTTGTAAACAATATAATTAATACTTAAAATGGCATGTTATATTTTAGGAAAGACTATAAAGTGTACATACTGTATAGGTAGGTTTTTAAATATCACTGATGAAATTAAAATGCAGACAAATTAGTCCTTGGTCTGATGCAAAAGATGAGACAATAATTAATAATGATGACCCTATAGGGAACATTTCAGCTGGCTTGTCAAGCAAACAGACAAAGAGTTAATATTAGTTATATCAATTTAAATCTTCAATATTTATCTAAAGAATTACAAATTGTAAGCTGCCTTTTCCTCCCACAAGAACAAGATGATGAAAGTTCTAAATATACCGAGCCATATTAACATCACAGCAAGATACAAATGTTAATATTTTCACAATTTGCTCCTTTTTTATTAAACAGTATTGGGAGATCTTAGGTAAATATGAAGTTGTTCCTTTCCAAGAGATCGGTCATTCGGGCAACTCTGAGACACTCTTATGCTTTCTTTAACTTCATGAAGTTCTCAATAGGTTCCTAGGTTTTAGAATACACTGTTGTGAGTGAAAAAGCAACAGAACATTTCTGGGCACCTATATTTATCAGGACTTTTCTGGTCCTCTCTTCATTGGTTTCGGGATCAATTATTTAAATTAATACAAGTTCTGTTAAGTTCGGATTTCACCTCTCACTTTGGTAGCTATTGTATGCTTTTTTGAATTCATAAATCAGAAATTTCTAGCATCTTTCAAAAATATGGGACTTGGTTAAAAATATAATATACAATAATTAAAATAACAAGGTGTCATTTTAAAAACTAAAGGTATAAAATTTGAATCTGATTTGGCTTGGTATAATTTCTTCTTTTATTCTACACTTCACTAAACAAAGATTTATAAACTTTCACATCCTTGTTCATTTTGCCTCTGAACCAGATCTTTATAATGAATCAAATCATCCTTTTTCCCATAGGTCAGATGATATTTTAAGCCTGCAACCCTGTCAGTAAATTACAGGATTATACTACTTTTAGTATCTATTAGACCTTGTAATTGAATTGAGGTGAAATTCTGGTGTATATATCAGAGCAAGTTTTACTTTTCATTCTTTGAGATATGCAAAAATAAAAACATTTAATTCATTCCTTCAGAAGGTTGTAATAATGTAAAAAAGTACTCATCTAAAAGTTTTGAAGTATGTTTTGTTTTTAATTTTGAAAATAAAAAGCAGCTTTCAGAGTTATTTCTGTTGTTAAAACTTACTCTCTTGAGTCCATCAAGAAATGTCTGGTTAAGATACAGAAAATGATTTGCTATAGGTGTTTGTCACCATTTTATAATATTGATTATAAAATGACCTAGGGCTGCCTTATATTTTCATGATTAGTCATTTCACAACGTCTCTATGCTAAGAACACTCCCACTAGTGTTTTAATCACTTCACCAGACATTTGCATATGTAGTCTCACTTACTGTATAAGTCAATCTGTTGGTACCCCTAGCATAGACAGTGTAGCCTGTTAAATACACAACATTCATGTACAAAACTGGACATGCCAGTAAAGTGAAATTGTTACAAGGTCAAATAACAAGGTCAATTGTTCAGCCATAAAACAGGCAAAACAAACCCAACAAAAATCAGCAAACCACCCAAACACTACATTCAGGCAAGGGCTAAAAAGGGGGGATAAAGTTAAAGGTGAATATTTATACTGTAAGTATCTTCAAAACCTTATACAGCGTTTAATAAACAAGGCCTACCTTGCAGTATCAAAAAAATTTTTTTGTTATTTCCACAAAATTAGGTTGCTACTGAAATGTCTAGCATTGTACCAACCACACAAACACTAAACATTGACTTAATTCTATAAACCTG
Source organism: Lepisosteus platostomus (assembly GCF_059453375.1). NCBI lineage: Eukaryota > Metazoa > Chordata > Actinopteri > Semionotiformes > Lepisosteidae > Lepisosteus > Lepisosteus platostomus. Next base: position 47,989,112 of record NC_142618.1, on the reverse strand, counting down.
ATTCCTTGAAGCATACAAATTTTTTGTGTCCTGTGTTTCATTCCCAATAGGGCTACTGTGTGTGGAGTTTAGAATTTTCCTCCTGTGGCTGAGAGAATTTATGTTAGGTGCACTGTTTTCCTCCCAGAGCACAAAGATATGTTGCTTAGGTTAATGGGCACTACTAAATTGTCCCCAGCGTGGGCATGTATTGTACCCTGCATGGATCAGCAATGGAATGGTTAGACCCAGGGTGTATCCTGCTTTAAGCTCATACTTTATACTTTTATACTTTAAAATTGTAACCATTGCAAGCCATGCATAATAAATGTACTGTATTAGCCAAAACATTACATAACAACAACAATTCTGAAATAAATGTCAATATTTTTTTCTTCTTCTATACACTTATAGTAGCAGTACTACTATACACTCTTATGTCCAATGTATCCCAAGGTTCATCCTATAGATGAAAGATAGTGTTAATGTTATCAAAGTTTCGATATCAACTGCTACTTGTTCTCTTCTTCTTTGTTGTGTGATATCTTTGTAATGGAAGCAGTGACTGGACTGCTACTTCTTTAAATAGTGATTTTCAGATCTCTTTTTTGCATTTTATCTAACAGTACCCCCAACGTCTTATTGCCCCCTACTCAGGGTGGTATGAACAGTCACTTGGTCTTCAGTAGGTATACTATGTCTGGCTAAGACAGTCTGAAATTGAAGCTGTTCCATTTTGAGGGTTCACTCACTGACTGCTCCCCAATTATATTACCTCTGAGACTGGAATCTAAATAGAACCCAAGATACTTGGTAGAATTGACAACAGGCAATTCCTGTCCTCCCAAAGTAAGAGGAGCAAGTTGTGGTGAATCTCTGGAAAAACAAATCCTGTTCTCCTCAGACTTTTTTCCTTTCAGTAGCATGTTATTGGTTGCAGCCTACTTGTCTAGCTGCTTAGCCTCCGTATCATTGGATGTATCAATATTGACAGGACAGTACAATATCATCAGCATTCCTTCTCTTCAGAGTGTCATTAAGGACAGTCATTCGGGTGGACACATGAAGGAGGAATAGATATGGAGAACCCACACCTCTTAGGGACACAACAGAAGTTAATTCTGTCCAGGGTCTAAAAGTACCATTGGTCATCGTTTTTTTTTCTTTCTTCCAACAATATAGCTATAATATTTAACCAGGTGAGTAGCCCGGTTAACACAATTTACACAATATCCTGGGACACTATTTGACATTAACCTGATGATGCAGCAGCTTTAAACGATCCTCATGATCAAAGGCTTTGGATATGCAGGCAAGTGGCTCTCTCAACACTGTTGGCTGTCTGGTCTGTAACGTTTAGCCAAGAGTGTGAAGTTCATACAAGAGCAATCATAGTGCTGTACTTAGGCAAGTGAGCATACTGATTTTTACATTAAAAAATAACTGCAGTGACATGGGTTTATTTGTGGTAAATCTTTCTTGTATTTTTCCAAGGCATTATGTATTAAAAATAATATGGAATCTGTTCCATATACTGTATAAAATGCTGATTATATAAATTTTAGGTACTAAGGTGATATTTTTATTTTTTATAAAAAGCAGCTTACACAAGGAATGGGTTATACTGTACACTGACATAAATAAGACCGCACTAGAACAGAGTTAAAAAAATAAAAATAACAAAAATAAGGAAAAGAATATACAACTGAAACAAGAAAGGCTGGAATGACGTAAAGGGAAATAATAAGAACATATGGTGTTTTTCAATGGCCTGAGTGATGTAGCGGTGAGGCTTATTAATAAGGCAGAATTAAGTGTTTCTGAGCTTTCCCAAATTAGGCCTAATTTCTCTGTTCATCTCTGTGGTGCAGCCACAGAGAAAGAATTCATGCAAGCTGATTTAAGATGTTTTCTTGTGATAAGAAACCAGCTCCCAAAGGGGGATGCACTTAGCTAAGCCTGGCTATCATGATCAATGGTCATCCATTGGCGCCTATCTGTCTAGGGAGTGCGAGTTGGACATCTGGATTGCATTCCTAAGTGTCAGGAGTAAGTGACTCATATCTCACCTTGATCAACCAATCAGGGACTGGTAGGGCCGAGTAACCCACGTGGGACTCTGATGCCCATGGAACTTTCAGCCAATCAATGAGCTGAAGTTCCTCCAGGTAAAAACAGGCAACACAGAGATTCAACAAGATTCAGAAGGGATTCTGGAGAGGATTCTGTGGACTGTTCTAAAGGGAATTCAAAGGAGAATTCCAGGGCAGGACGGCCCAGGAGCAGAAGGCTCCCAAGGGCAGGACATCCTCGCAGCCGCCTCCTGACCATCCTGAGACTCAGCCCGGACAACCACGGAACGGCCAGTGTGTCCGAGTGCCAGAACTTTCCTTTGTTCTAAGAGTCTAGAGTGGAGGTTGCCAGAGAGTAACCAGCAGCAGGCCTCGTGAACAGGTCGGAATTGTGGACAGCTGAATCACTATTCAGAACTAGCTCTTCATCATAAACGAACTGGTCCTCTTCCTGACTTGCTGGGACCCACAGTCATCTTTTCTCCTGTGCACAAACTGTGCTAGTTAAACAACACCAACTAGCCGGTCAGTGAGCATCAGCAGCGCACCGTCGCAAGCCGCACAGCACAGCCTGGCACGGAGCCAGAGAGCGCGAATTGGACAGCAACAGCCTGCAACTGTTTCTTTGTGCCCGCAGGCGATCTGAATCCCCAAAGATTGGATGAGTATTCAACTTCAATGCATTACAGCTCAAGAATTCAATTGTTATCCCAACCAGTTGATATCAATTTAATTCCTAAGAGTTATGTACTTGTTTCGAGTATCTAATGTAGAAGTTATAACCAAGTTCATTTATGAAACGGTCTTAATGAATGATATACTGAACGTATGTCCTCTTGATATATGTAACACTTCGTAACTGATTGAATATATATCTTTTGTATTCTGATAACCCTCTCGATAAGATCTGTTAGTTTAAGGCATATTCTATGTATTAATAAATGTATCCTCGTGTATTAGTACCTGTGTGTGCGCGTTGTTTGAGTTATGTCGCATGGTTGGACTCTAAGGCCATCAAAAGAATCAACTTTGTGATTTACTGCTACAATTAATAATTGTCTCAGTAAATGCCCAAACCCTACAGAACTGGTGCCTTCAGAGAGCCACTACATTACATTTTGGCTATGGCAACGTAACATATTTGGCGTCCCTGAACGGCTATGAATCACTACAGTGATAATCAATTATATTCTACTTCATGGCTACCAATGTGGATTTTCCTGTAGTTACCTTACTGCTACTGTTATTGTCTGCTACATGGGAAGAATGGAGACACTTAAGCATAATCCTTCAACCTTCCCATATGTAGGAACCATTGATTTTTTTGATACATTAAGAGCTTCATATTGCCCTACAAGAGTTGGCTCTGATTGGAACATCTCTTACCAACTTCATTGGCAGATGGTAAAAGGAGCCACTGGTGTGCCAAATCCAAAAAGTTATGGTCAGTTTAAGCCTGTAAAATTTCAATGGGGCTTTGTCAGTTTTGTGCTTTTGCCTGAGACTAATTGACACAGCTGATTAATAATATAGCCCCAGGCTCAGAAACTCAATATCCCCAAGAACAATGTGCATTTTCTTCTCAATATATTTTATTTGAACTTGAGAAGTCCACAAAGAAGAGTTCTCTCCGTCAGAATCCATTATGAATGTACTGTATGTGAGTTCAAAGAGGCATGCTTCAATTACATTGTGCTCTCTTAAAGCAGATCTATAATGAATGCCATTTCATAAGAATAAATAAACACTATAATAGGCAATCAGTGGTATTCAGATGGAAAATGTATTGATTTTTGTATTTCACTTTACATTTGTTGCAAATCATTACATATAACATCTGCTAGGAAAGCACCATTGAAATAAATATTTAGGGAGATATTGTACACTTTTGAACTTTAAAAAGCTATATTTTAGTAGTAATCCACTTTTGTAGCTTGATTTCCTGTTGAAGGTAAAACAGTAACAGACTCAGATTTATACTGTTAGCAGTTCACTAAATGTACCCTGGATCACTTCGAATACGTATTTCTACTTCACAACAAACATACACATTACACTTGCAATTTCATGTACTATGTTTATAGAGCTTATAAACAGTAAACCTACAAGCTTATGTAAAATATTCTTACCTAGTTAGCAGCATTCCTGTTTGTTTTAAAATCACTGCTGTTTAAATATAAAATTGAATTGTATAGTTCAATTGTAGATGAAGAATTATTTTGGAAAACCCTCCTTGTAAAATATCCTCTGGCAACTCACCAGAGCTGAAATGCTGCATGTAGCAAATATTCATCACTTCTCCTGAAGAACAAATTAAATTTAAAAAGCAGCAGCTCTAGACCTGTAAGTAGAGGGTTTCAGGTTCAAATTATACATGTGACAGTGCTATCGTAGGCTTCTGTAAAGCACTTGACTCAAACTTCTCCAGTAAAACACCCTGTTGAATAATTGGGTACACTAAGGGTCATTGTAAATAGAGCTTTTTTCTCAAGCATTCCAGTTACCTGCCCAGCTTAGGTTTATAAATATTTTGCAATCAGTAATGCATTTTAACCTATTATGGTTAATAGGTGAAGTAGTATGGTTCATGGGAAGGTCACAATCTCTCTATAGCATGTGTTTTTGCCAACACACATGAATAAATCAGAAAGAGATCCAAAATTGATAAAAAGCTGTATTAATCAATTTTCATAAGACGTAAATGTTCCTATGAATTAATTTCAGCTCATTTGCCATCAGAATTGAATTGTGTTTAAGAAAACCCGTGTGAAGCATGCTACTGTATTTCACATTTCTTAAGTTAAAGCACTTAAAAACCCTAGTGTTGCTGAAAGTGTTAGGACAGAGGAATTTGCATTCCAAAGCCCACATATAGCCATGTACAGTATGTCAAATTGAACCACTCAGGGTGGCATCAGAAAACACACAACATAAACACAAAAAGACGATTTACAGATTCTGAAGCTGAAGTAATTGTAGTTGAGGTACAGTACGTAGACTATAAAAAACACTCTATTTGAGTTGCTTAGCACCAGTGATGACTCAGAGGAAGAAAGCTGCCTGGAAGCAAATAGTAACCTCTGTCAATGCTTTTATCATTAGGGACCTGGACACACACAGAAAGGGATGTGAAGGAAAAATGGTTTCTTCCTGAATTGACTTTTAGCTCAACGGTGAAAAGTGAAAAGCAGTTTATGCAATGCAGAAAAATGTGACAGCAACAGGTAGTGGGCAGTATCACAAAGAGCTTCCCCCGGTAATATGAGAATTGGTGCCTTAGAAAAGATAGAACTAACTGGTGTCATTTTGAGGTATGAGACCTCATTCAGGTGGTAAATGAAGTATGCATGTCTTTCCTCCACTGAGTGCTACTATTTTGTACAATGAAATTTAGCTTACTGCTTTTTAGTCGCTCATATACTGTACTATACTAGGCATTAATGGTAATGTCACAGAACGCCAACAGTGAAGGAGCGACTGAGGCTTATGGGCTGTGACTTATCGAGGTTACATATAGTGGCTAGTGTTTGTCATTTTCCTGTGTGTTTGTTTCCTCCCCATAATCAAAATTATCAAACACAGACCATGGGGCAGGAGGCGATGAACAAGGGTGGAGGAGCATGATGTTAGCTCAATTTCCATAACTAACCGTGGAAGTGGCTGGTGGTGCTCAACCAGTCTGGACCAGACCTTGGCAGAGAGAGGCAGCAAAAAAAAACCAATTGTGACACATTGTTAAGGACTCCAGGGACTGACGGATCACTAAAGGAACTAAATAGAACCTGCATTCATTTGAAACATTTATTGTGGTAAGTGGGGTCCATCTACTTGTGCTGCTCTGGAATGTGTGCCCCTTGTAGAGAGTTCTGTTTCATGGGCAAATAATGTCTTGCAAAATACATTCTAGGTTCCAGATTGATGTTTCCATGAACATGATACAACAATGTCAAATAAAATGAAACTCTCAGGAGTCAATTCCAGATGACATAGGAATTAATCTGCGTGCACAGCAAAAGATGGAAATTGAGATATAATCTTAATCCATTCACAATGTGAATCCCAGCCACCAGCCATATCCTTCACAACTCACTCCCTCATAGATCTGTCAGAATCTATGCCGAAAATGCAAATGATACTGTAATTATCAGACATTGCTGTCACACAATCAAGTGAGATGGCCACCTCTATGGAAGACATTAATAGAATGCCATTGAAACTGTTACATCATAACTGCAACAATTACTTCACTAGTTCTGTATGATGTAAAAGCTGTCTGTTTATTTTTTTTTATTTGAAAACTAAAACAGTGCAGACATAATATGTTAAAGTGAATAGTAGTGCAACTTTATTTCTTCGGCACTGGGGTATTACAGAATTACAGACTCTCACTCAACTGGCTCAACCAGGTTAAAGAGAAGTACAGAGCTTACATACATACAAGTCACATAGATTAAGCATTCTGTATGCATCTATTGCACATACTGTTCATTTTCATAATTGCCCAATTAGAACACAGAAAAGAAGGACGAGGGAATGGGTCCTGATACAGAATTCAAAAGAAGTGTCCACCTCTTTGCATTGAATTTTGCTGCTCTGATTGGTGAAACCAGCTGTCATTCAGTGAAATCAGACATATAAAGTTTTGTCTGTCTGCTGGTCAGTCAGGTGAAAATCTAACTGTTATCAGTTTGTTATCGGGTTGGCTCTACAGCCTAGAAAGGACAGTCTGACTTCTATAAATAGTCACTTTAACATTGCCTAATATTCAATAACAACAACAATAATGATGATGATGGTAATGATAAAAATGAAGACTGGCAGATCTGCTCTTTCTACCTTACATGTTTCCTATCACAGCTGCAATGCATCATATATTGACACAGTCATCCAATAACTGCTTTATGTAAACTGAATCTATTTGGGAGAACTGAAGTTTTCCTTTAAGTATATTGCATATAAAGTGATAAATTACAATTACAATTTGTTATGTATACTTTGTATGTTTAGAATTCTGAGTTTATAGTAAATTGCTTTTTGTAATTACATGAGGGGAATACTTTATTATTGACATGCTATCCCCTCTGCTGACTAAATTATAAATAAGGTCTTATTAAAAATTAAACATGCATATCAAACATATTTGCATATTATTAATGGCATGTTGTCTACAATTCAGATGTTGTACTGTTCACTTTTAAAGCTATAGATGTTCCCTTCTTGTCACACACTTAATAAGACCATTTGTATAATTCATAATTTATTGTGTTTAAGAAGAAAATGCCTCAGTGTAAATGGTGAAATTTACAAGTTTGCTTTTAATTAATCAATCTGTTTTTTTTTAACTCTTTATGCAATAAGGGCTGCAGGGGAGCTGAAACCTATCCCATCAAGCAATGGGTGCAAGGCAGGATACACCCTGGAGGTGAGAGTAGTACATTATAGGGCACACACAGACAAAGACATTCATACACTCACACCAGGGTCGGTTTTCCCGGAATCCAATTAACCTACTGGTATTTCTCTGGACTGTGAGAAGAAACCAGAGAACCTGGACTGATCCCAGGTGAACAGGGGGAGAATATACAAACACCACGCCGAAAGAACTAAAGCTACGTAATTGAACCCAGGCCTCCAGCATGGCACAGCAATATTAACCACTGGATCACTGGATAACTACTCTATGCTTTAAATACACACTTTAAGTTCTTCACACTGTATTTCATCTCCCTTGTTTCAAAGCTTAGTTTTGAATTTTGTATCTTCAAACCAATAATGTCATGAAGAATGAAAAATTTGTATGATAAATATTTATTGTATTACCATTGGATATTTAGGTTTTCATGGCCTACATGCAAAATTAAAATACATAATTTATAAAGCTTGTAATATGATACATAAAGAAATCTTGAATCTAAAGAGGTATATATCATACATAGGCATTATGTTCATGTCCACCGTACTGTAAAGTAATCATTGTTTACTCCATTCCATACCATTTGCCTCTGTCTGAAATCTACCATATCTGCATCATAAGGATCACAAAAATCTTCATAATGATGTTCCCCCAATGGCTCATGCAAATTGCACAGCAGAGATATATTATGAATAATTCAATAGCATGTAGCATGCCACAATTATGTTGTAAACTGTCACAGGATCATATTGTAATGAAACCCTTTGTAGGTATGAACTGCATCTTCAAAAGGCCAAAGTTACATCTGATGACTCTCCTGTGTTATTATAAACCCATTATCCAAATCTTCAGCAGGGTTCATTAATGATTATTGCTTTCATCAGATAATGTTTTAATCTATCATATGAATATTAAAGGAATATGCATACATATAGTTTATATAATAAATATGATTTGCAGAGATTAAATAAAAGGTATAAAGGTCTTACACATAAGCCTACAAAATTGAGAGCATCTACTACACCTCAAATGAGTAAAGTGTAATACTTGCTATATTTCATGACTGAAGGGCAACGAAGAGGTAGGTAAGCAAAGAGTTTGGACACAATTGAATGTCATATGCAGTAAATGTTATAACTAGAAATTACTGTATGCAGCCTGCAATATAACCCTGTGGCCTAAGTACAATGTTTATCATGCATGCTAAATATGCACACCTCCCCCATCCAACTGCAGCAGGCAAGAGTGTTTGGTTGCCCTGGGGAAGGAATTTGTTTTATTTTTAGCAGACATCTTTGACTTCACTTCATCCACACACATCTACATTAGGGGATTGGTCCCTTGAGAAATTCTCCATGCTTTCCTATCTTCTCAGTGGATCACAAATGCTACACTCATAATGTGGAATTTGTATCTTATTATCCGTCCACCTGAGGTTGAATAATAAGTGTGGGTTGATTTCTGAGGCACACCATGCTTGCATGGTAATAACATATACAAATATTTCATAGTACTGATATATCTTTCATGTATGAGAGTGACAGATGTACTGTAAGTGAACAATGTACTGTATATCCTGATGATGAATTTACTGCAATACTGCATTACCAAAATAAGAGTAATATCCAAATATAAAACTGTAGCAGCAATGCTTGTTAATAAGACAGAATTAAGTGTTGCTGTGCTTTCCTAAATGAGGCCCCATCTCCCTCTTCATCTCTGTGGTCAGCCACAGAGAAGCTATTCATGCAGGCTGATTTAAAGATGTTTTCTTTTGATAAGGGACAGCTCCCAAATGGGGATGCACTTAGCTAAGCCTGGCTATCATGATCAATGGTCATCCATTGGCGCCTATCTGTCTAGGGAGTGCCAGATGGACATCTGGACTGCATTCCTAAGTGTCAGTAGTAAGTGACTCATATCTCACCTTGATCAACCAATCAGGGACTGGTAGGGCCGAGTAACCCACGTGGGTCTCTGATTCCCATTAAACTTTCAGCCAATGAACGAGCTGAAGTTCCTCCAGGTAAAAACAGGCAACACAAAGGGCCTGTAGAGGACTATTCCGGAAGGAGAATCTTGAAGGAGAATTCCAGGGGTGCGAGACAATTCCAGGGCAGGACGGCCCAGGAGCAGAAAGGCTCCCAAGGGCAGGACATTCTCGTAGCGCGCCTCCTGACCATCCTGAGACTCAGCCCTGACAACCATGTAATGGCCAGTGTGTCCGAGTGCCAGAACTTTCCTTTGTTCTAAGAGTCGAGAGCGGAGGTTGCCACGAGTAACCAAAGGATCCACCCGAGGTTAGCACCAGCAGCAGGCCTCGTGAACAGGTCGGAACTGTGGAAAGCTGAATCAGTATTCAGAACTAGCGCTTTATCAGGAAAGAACTGGTCCTCTTCCTGACCTGCTGGGACCCACAGTCATCTTTTCTCCTGAGCACAACTTTGTTAGTTAAAGCCAAAGCTAACTAGCCGGTCTTCAGAGAGCATTATCAGCGCACCGGCGCAAGCCGCACAGCACAGCTTGGCACCGAGCCAGAGAGCGCGGATTGGACAGCAACAGCCTGCAACTGTTTCTTTGTGCCCGCAGGAGATCTGAATCCCCAGGGATTGGATGAGCATTCAACTTCACTGCATTACAGCTCGAGAATTCAATTGTTATCCCAACCAGTTGATATCAATTTAATTCCTAAGAGTTATGTACTTGTTTTGAGTATCTAATGTAGAAGTTATAACCAAGTTCATTTACGAAACGGTCTAAATGAATGATATACTGAACGTATGTCCTCTTGATATGTGTAACTCTTTGAAACTGAATGAATATATACCTTTTGTATTCTGATAACCCTCATGATAAGATCTGTTAGGTTTACATGCATATTCTATGTATTAATAAATGTATTTTTGTGTATTAGTACCTGTGTGGGTGCGTTGTTTGAGTTATATCGCAAGGTTGGATTCTAAAGCCATTAAAAGAATCATTTTGTGATTTACTGCTACAATTAATAATTGTCCCAGTAAATGCCCAAACCCCTACAGAACTGGTGCCTCATGATAGCACACTACAATACCTATGCATTATATGGAACAACAAATTAGCTTAGACACAGTGTATGTTAGCTACATTAATAATAAAAAGTTAGTAAGCTAAATGTGTAACTTTTTTAATAATGAAAATAATTGTACATTATGGTGTTTGTTGTCAACATTTTAATGAACTAATAGTTTAATCAATTATATTAAATAGTTGAAACAATTACAAAAATATTAAAGAATGAAAATGATTCCAAAATACATGTACTTTTTATGTATCTACTGTATGTAATAAATCAATTTATTGCAGCACGCAAAACTAGATTGGTATTTGGAACTACAAAGTACCTTCTTTTTCACACAAAAACATTTCATGAATTGGCACTTTCGTTTACACATGCACTTAACACATCCTTGTTCCAGTCCCTGTAGCTAGCTGAGTAGCTGCCAAGCTGAGAGATATTTCTTGTTCACTGGGACATCTTCTAATCCTAAGAATCCTTTTTGACATTCTGTGAACTGTTATCTTGCATAGTCTTCTCTATTTCTTGTCTTGTATCCATCTGATAAAACCCATCACTTCTCACATTCATGATGACGGCCAAAACATTGAAACCATCTCCTCTGTCTCTGTCTCAGGAACAGGAACTTGAACTGTTGCACCTTGCTGATCTGGTGGGAATGATTTGTCATATACTGTAGTCTTTTCATCTGTCAACCACTAAAAGAGTTTCGCTTTTAACTCACAGAGGACACAAAACACAGGAACATAATCCTTCTTCCTCCTCATTCTCACTAATATTATTGCCACAGATAACACGAGTATGACCCACAGTCTTGATAATGATTACCTACACTAGTAGATTTGGACCACACACACCACATGAAATCACACACTGTACTTTTTTCAGATGATATACACTACACTGTTATGCAAAGGTTTAAGCTTAGCTTGATTCATATTTTTATCAATTGAGTCAACAGTCTCTTCTAATACTTCGTCCTCAAGGTTTTTTCAAATTTATTGCAGAAGATTCACTGAAGATTCATGTGTTTAAACCGACTTTTGTTTTTGCAGCCAAAAAGAACTTTATAACGTGACCTCTTTATATCAGCATGGTAGGCACCTTCATCCCAATGTCCGTTTTTCTCCACTTGCATCCATGTTGTGAGCATATTTCTATATCTTGAGTCACACTCTTGATTCTCCTCTGGCATTGAATGTGACAGAGCTTCCCACGTACAATTTTCAGTTCAGGCCAATAATCCTTGAGGCTTGAAACAATGCTGTAAGTGAATTTTCTTCTTTTGTCAGACAGACTGCAAGACAGATGGAGCTCCAATAAGAGTAAAACTATCAATCAAGTTGTAAGACACCTCATAGTTTCTTTTGGTCTTAAAAGCTTGAACAACACATTTCATAAGGTGGTGCTGTTAAACTAAAATAAATTTGAATTCACCAACTGGATGGGTTTGAAAGTCAATTTGATCAATTTGACAGTGAAAATTAAATTGAGCTTATAATGAACGTTCGGGAGGGATGACAACAACCAAGTTCAATCGGACTCAGCTGTCTGTAATTAACAATTGCTCCTGACATCCATTTCTCTCCCAGACGCTATAAATACCTATAATACCTAAATACCTATGAGATCCCTATCTCTCTCTCTTCCATGTCTCTTGCAGCATACCTACACCGCATCTCCACCTCTGCAGCTACCCCTTGCATGGTGGTCCTGGCCTCCTTGTCCCATGATCAAGAGACCAGCCCTCAGCTAACCGGGTTAAAACAAAATTTCTCTCCATGACGCTTTAATCTTAGGTGTTGTCATTCCTATTGAAGTTCAAAACAAATAAATGATTTAACAATGACACCTTTTTTACAGGCTTTTCATTTTTGCCTACAAAGTTCGCAGAGCTGAATAAACAGTTAAATATCATATTCTTATATTCTTAGTTAATATATAATATTCTTATACCTTGTTCTTATACCTAGTCAAGAGCCTCTTGAACAGCCTCACATATCCAGCGTGCCCAACTGATAAATATGTTGTGCATCAAATGATTCACTGTCAATACAGGACAGTACTGCTTCCTTCCTCAATCGCCTTTATAAGTTTTTCATTTTGTTGTATAACCATTATATGCTCCATTATATGCCATTATATGCTACACCTTTATAAGTTACCAGAGGTTTTGAGGTTCTTATATAATATTAATATATAATATGACATAAAATGCCTAGGCAATCTATGGAGGAAAGTTTTTTTTTAAACTTTGCTTGGATTTTTAGGCATTGTATGCAATGTCTAGGAATTGTACACAATACATTATTTCATGCTTAGCCAGTAACTGTTACAGTACACACTGTATATATATATACTGCATGCATTAAAAGCAGTGATGTTTTCCGTCAATGGACCAGCATTTACTTTATGGTAATTCAAGTGTACTTAGCAATGATTGTATAGCATATGACACTTTTGATCAAATCTGATTAAAAAAATTATCATACATACAGCTGTCTCCTTAAAACAGGTTACTTTAAACAGGTAAAGTAATGAAAATACTTTAAGATATATGAATTATTACAAGACCAAGGGGAGCTGGCATACACAATCAAGATTCTATACTTTGCATCACTTAAGTGTGTGTACTCAAGAGTATCTCTTTTTGTTCAGGTATACTGCAGCTCCCTCTGTAGATGTTCACCATGCCGCATGCGTATTCAGTTGCCGCAAGCACAGATGGAAAGCTATTTGTTTGATAAAAGTAATATTTTTGTTGACGTTGCCATCGCTGATCAATCAGGAAACTGATAGTTGTTCGATTTCTAAGTAATGCATCTGTGATCTAATTCAAAGCACAAGGCATGTCTGACTGTGTAATCCTTAATCTTTCTTTCCCTTTTTTTTTTAAAAGACCCTGGTTCTTAAAATTTCAATGCTATACACATTTCTACGTGCACCTTTAATGTATGACTTTTTGCTATTGGGCTCTCAACTATAATTTAAGTAACTTGCACAAACCAAATATTGCTACACAAACTAAACCTACTGTATATGTAGCTTCCTTAAAGGGATCATTTAAAAGTTTTATCATTGGCCTATATATTCTATTTATTCAGTCTACAGGTATTTTGCTGTTTTTAGTTCTATAGTCATCTGTGCTATAGAGATCATGCTCATTTATCTATACAATATTAGCTGCAACAGCAGCAGCATTTTCCAGCCGGACAGCAAGAGTGGTGCTTAAATCCACGATTTAATTTCCAAGTTGCCTCTTGCTCTGGTGTATGTTATGTTTATATACTGTAAGTTTAACCAAACATACCAGTAAAATCATGTCTTTAAACATTACTTCATGTTTTGTAATAAAACATATTTGTAATCACCTCCATTACTCTCAGATTCTGAAATCTCCAGTATTGTCAATACCTATATTACTGCATAGTAAGTGATATTTTTTGGTTGTCTTCATAAATAAATACAGTAAATTAAGTTAGTAATAATCTTTTTAAAACAAATGTAAAATTTATATCTGTGGTCTGCAATTTGTATTTTAAAATTATTTGTATAAAAGTGTGTTTTATGACAAAACAAATGCAAGGACTGATGTAAGCTGAGAGATCAATCCACAGCCTTGGAGCAAAAAAAGAACAGAAGCAGGGCCTCCCAGTTTGTGGAACCTTGATTTAGGAACTAAAAGGAGCCCAACATACAAAAAGTGAAAACAAAATAGAGAGATAACAACTCCCTGATGCAGTGAGGAGCGAAACCATTCAAGCCCTTAAAGGTGAGTCCCAGTATTTTGAATTTCAGTCTTAGCTTCAGATAGAGCTAGAATGTGGAAACTAAACCAGGGTGTATGTTTCCCTGAATTTTAGTTTTAGTTTCTGAGCACTTACATTTTGTACTTGTTTATTAAGAATGTGTTTAGAAACCAAAAAGCATTGCATTTGAATATTAAGGCCTGGATGAAATGAAGATACATCTTAGCTTTACTCTAACAGATTAATAAAGATATGTACAGATAAAATCAATGTTACCAAATGAAATAAAACATAGTAAGATAAATATTTGGTGATAATTACTGATCAGGTTGGAGTCGAAGTTCCATTTTTTGGTGGGACAAGTTTAAAGGCTGAGGAAAGAATACCAAGTCTTACCATTTGAACTGGGTATTCTGTATACTGATGGAAAAAAAGAAATGCAACATTTTCTGGAATGAGAATACTATAGTTATAGCTTAAGTACTGACTACAAATGTCAATTTGTTTTAAGCTCTTTGACCATCAATACAGCTTGTGCATCAGTATATAGGACGATGGGACAGGGTGTGGCAAAATTAAATTTCAACAGAAGAATACAATAGGAATAGATTCCAATAAACATGTGGTTGGTTGCATTTTAGTAATTAATTGAAATAGCTGCTTTGGAGAAACTGGAAGATGTTTAAAATATTAAAAATGGCTTGGTACTTCACTTTTCAGTATAGTGGCTTTGGCTTCTGGCTTTGACCTTGACCTGGATTTCATCTCAGACCATCAGTTTTTTTTTTAACTTCACCTGTTATTCGACCTTTCTTTGGAATCCCCTATGTGCTGCAATCTCGCCAGTCAGAAATAACTCCTGCTCGAATTCCCATGCCCCTCTTTGCAAATGAAACCTTAGTTTCATTTTCACTAAATTACATAAATAAAAGTCAAATAAACACACAAAATAGATTACAATCTGTACTATGTCCTGTATCAGTGCACAGAGTTTTAGATAATTCTCTATTTCTAACAGAGTAGCCTCTGAAAACCAAAACCACAATGTACAGAATGTCTTGGTTCTCACACAAACATTAAATACAAAGAGAGAGAAGGAGCATCTAAAGTCAGCCTACTCACATTTAAAGAAGTATATTAGTTTGACCAGTGTTGCTGGGTTGGGTTTTAGTCAGTCAAGGTTTCCTGTGAGGCATCAGTGAGCTTCAAGGGACATCAGTGAGAGACATGGCATTCTACCAATCAGTGCTAACTCACTTGTTGAAATTATGGAATTTACAGTATGACAAATAGCTCATACCTGAACACATTTGTTTAGACATGCATTCACATGTCTTTGTACAGTATATACAGTAACTCAAAGGTTCAAAAAGAAAACTTCAGTCAATAAATGGCTATCAAATTAAAACTGGTTTGGTATCAAATTGCAAATCAAATTTAACAACAAAGGAAAAAATATTATAATAACTGTGAGAGGTATACTGTCCCCCAAAAATCCCAACTCCAGGAGCCCTTCAGTAAGAAATTTTCATACTTTATTTGTACAACATCTTTCCTAAAGTAGGTCATTTTGTCAAGCATGTGAGCAGCAGAATGTCACAATCATGCTTCATATGGCATTATGTCTTATAAATCTCCAGTGAAGAAATATGCTGAGAACACTGCTTCAGGCTCACTGTAGCTTTCACTGGCAGCTCATGCTTCATTAAGCTTACTGCCTATGAAGAATATTTGTCATACACTCTGCCCCTAAAGTCCTTGGGTTACAATCCACCTGACAGAAGTAAATATTTAATGTCACAAAAAATTATATGCTAATTTTCCAGACATAAGGACATCTTAAAAATTATTGGCATTCATTTTGGTTGTAGATTTAATCACATTTGTAATTAATAAAATTACTTCTGATGCAGTCACACTGAAGTCAGTATGATTTATTTCTCAGTTTATTTAAATTATAATGATATTAAGAAACATGTTGCCTTTCAAATAACGTTTGATTGCTTTACATATTTATTGGCAATGATTCAATGTTTTATCACCACATATCTCACACTGTTATGTTTACATATTTATTTAACTTACAGTACAGTGATTTCCAATCAACAGGCAAATTAAAATTCAAAATGAATTGGTAAAAATAACTTTCAAAAACATAAGAATTAAATTAATGCAGAAAGAAAGTCTATAGCCCTTTTTTTACAGAAGCTCCTTACAGGATTGTTAACTCATGGCTGAGCATTCAAACTCAGTGGATCAGTTCACAACTCCATAAAGCTGAACTTGAATCTGATATAAACTTTGCACCAGAAGGCATCTGATAGCCTAAGAAGTGTCTGCTAGAAAGCTTATTGGTGGTCATGGTGGTGAGGTATCACAGAGCATAAATGGTTACCATATATTATACCTCTGGAGTATTCATTTCAGGAAAAACAATTTTACAATATCTAATTCTATCCATTGAAGATTCTGCAAAATAAAGGAACTCAAGTGTAAAATAACCGAAATTGGCGCAGACACCAAAGGAAAGAAATAAGTTCTGCAGTAACAGAAAATCAAGACAGGACTCTTTTTTCATTTGTATGAGTGCATCAGATTAAAAAGATAACACATTTACTTGAGGAATTTGCAGGTAGCACAGAAACAGTTTTCTTTAATAGTTTTTTTTAACAATACCTCTAATGAGTTAGTTAAGGTTTGGCAAGGTAGCAGCATGGCTTCACATGGCTCACCTTTGAAAGCTGGAGTGAGAGAACGTGTTGTTTTGATATGATTAGAGTGTTGAACCGATGAGTGTTTGTTGATTCTAAACAAGGAAAGAAACAAGTTCACTCAGCTTTCAATGAAGGGGAACAACGTGAAAGAAGTAGGATCACAGAGGGAGTTCAAACCAGACCAGAATGAAGACAAATCACATATGAGATGCAGCGATAGTGGGTTACACTATATCACAGGTTACAAGTGTTTTTACGCATTTCCCTTCTAATTGTACCAATGCCTTTGGACTTTCGGAGGAATAAGGCTTCGTTGACCCCTGTTTCAATCTTACAAGTACTTAGGGGTTTACCTGGATGATAAGCTGGAGTGGACTGTTAACACTGACAAGAAATGTTACAGCCGACTCTATTTTCTTAGGAAGCTCAGGTCCTTTGGTGTATGTGGAACACTGGTACACATTTTTTATGAATCAGTGGTGGCAGCGGCCATCTTCTACGTTGTTGTGTGCTGGGGGCAGCAGCATCATGACAAGAGATGTAAATAGGCTTAATAAACTCATCAAGAAGGCTGGTTCTGTGTTGGGGCTGAGCCTTGACCCCCTGGAGGTGGTGGCGGAGAGGAGAATGCTGACCAAGCTCACGGCCATCATGAGCAACGTCTCTCATCTGCTATATGGAACTGTTATTAGACAGCGGAGCACTTTTAGTAAGAGACTGCTCCAGCTATGGTGTTCAAGGGAACGTTTTCACAGGTCCTTCCTCCAGCCGCCTGCTAGGGTGTATAACAATGCCCTAGGCTAGGACTGTTAGTCCTTCATCTGCTCATCTATGGACAGCATATTGCACTCATGTACTTTTGGACACTGCATTAATATATTGTTTATACTGTGGTATTTTTAATCTATATATACCTATGTGCATTTTGCACATCTTGTTTGTTATTGTTTAACAGTGAATATTAATACATTATGCACACACCTTTTTTGTTAACTCTATTTTATTTTGAATTCTATATACTTATTTACTTACTTTAATGCTGTAGTTATTTTGCCGGACTGCTATAATGCCCCAATTTCCCTTCAGGATCAATCAAGTCCTATGTATCTATCTTAATTATAGTTTGTGTTTGCTGGCAAGTTTGACTTGCTGATTAATCTCACTGGTAATAGGTTATGAAAAGGCAGCCAAGGGAAGGTTGTAGGCTCTACAAATACATCAGGCCAGAATTTGTCCTGCAATCGACAACCTGAGGCCTTATCCAGAATAACAGTATCTCCAAAAAATCAGGCCAGCCCAGCGGTTTTTACAATTTGAGACCATCATTCAGTACTTGAGAAAGAGTTGACTGCAGTGATCTAGGAACTATGTAAAATGCAAGTGTTGAGGAAGTGATAAAGCTCAATCTGTGTTTAGAGCTTTAATGGTAAAATTACTTTGAAACCCGTTCTTTTGAAAAGAAGGGGGGTTGTTGATATCTGGTAGAACGTTTTGGTGTAAGCCTGTGTCATACATGTCATATGAGCATTACTATGTGCCTAAGATTGCTCAGAGCAAAAACATCATATTCTTTTATTATTTTACACTACTGTACAGAAAATGAAGATGGAATAGCATAGTAGGTAAAACTTTGGGCTTGTAACTGACAGGTTGTGGATTCAAGTCTCCACTGTCAACACTACTGTTGTTCTCTTGAGTCCAGTACCTTACGCAGTTGCTCTAGTCCACTCAGTTGTATAAGAGGGGACCAGCATTGCTAGGACTTATCCCTGAGACATGTCCTAGGACAGGGGAAAGTTACATGCTCTCTCTCACTTAAC
This sequence comes from Lepisosteus platostomus, assembly GCF_059453375.1. NCBI lineage: Eukaryota > Metazoa > Chordata > Actinopteri > Semionotiformes > Lepisosteidae > Lepisosteus > Lepisosteus platostomus. The sequence goes on along the minus strand of NC_142618.1, from coordinate 47,970,310 downwards.
AGTACAGAAACCAGGAATAAGCTCTGGCTCAATGAGCCACCGTGGCTCTGGTTTGGACTGAATATTATATACAGTACATCCACTAAATGAAGGTTCCAAAATGTCCCACTAACAATTCACGATAAAACAGGGAACACACTGCAATACTGGTGACTTCAATTACCTAGAAATGGAGCCTTAAATCAAAATCAAAAGTCATAAATCACTCAAATAAGTATTAGTATCATATTAGTATCGTAATTCAAGTGCAACTGCTTGTGCATTATGACTTTGCATTGCACCCTTCACCTCATTATCACCCTTGCTGAGCTCAGCTGCTAAGTTCATCCCACATTAAAGGAAGGATGATAGCTCCAACAGCCATGTTCTTATGTTAAGGTGGTGTTCTCTTAGACAGGTGGTTTATTCAAATTCAAATTCCATCTTCAAAAGCATATCACTGTGCTCATAAAATTCAAAATAACAAATTTACAACAAAGATATTATAATTTCTTATTACCATCTAACAGATACATTAGGTTTCAAGGGTATACATTATTCTCATTACTCTAATGCCACATTATTACTAGGAGAAAATCTAACCAAGAAACATTAGCATATATTCTGGCTATTTATACTAGATTTTATTTTCTTAAAATCCATATTCTGGAAAATAACTGTGAGAATTCAAGTTGTAAAAAAGAAGTTAACCCAACATGCAGTTAGTTTTCTGAGTATTCTGTCACTGAAAACAATATATGAAAAGTATATAATATACAACCTAACATACAATATATTCTCACCATAATACATTAATTACCAAAGCAAGAATAAAAATGACAAAATGCCTGACTTATTTGTAATATCCAGTCATACAGAGGTAAATCATTTTGACTACTTACATATGTCAAAATTTAGTTCATGAATGTGAAAATGACTTGGGCTTTGGAGAGCACATTTGCCGAAGGCAACACTCTTGTCCAGTAGTCCATACATCACATTCGAAAATACCAATATAAACATTTTTCAAAATATCTATAAACTCAATGAGAAAATGAAGCAATAATATAACAAATAGATCCATGTAAATGGCATTCAGGAATTTGTCTCCCTGGGGTTCTTTTCAAAGGCCTTCATAATTTATGAAAAGTGACACATCTTCCTGGCAGATATATCGAGTGTGATTCCTATATATTCAATAATCCTTCAGGGATATTTTAAGAGTCATCTAACATTTCACACATAATGGCGGTGATGGTGTCTTTGTGTGATTTTTTTTTCAGTTTCTGTCTGTTTCAATATTAACCATGCTTTCCTTCTGTTTAAGAACAATCTGCATTATGAATGCTAATAGAATCTACTAATCAAGCTCACTGCTTCAGTAACATGATTTCTTCAAAATGTAAATGAAGTAAATTGCCTGCTACTTGTATTTATCTTGTACATGTCTATTTTTTCTCTTTATGAAAGTAATTAGTTTTTAACGAAAGATGTGAGTTTCAGCAAAGAGATGTACTGTAGGAAAGTTGCTAAACATTTACTTTCTTCTTGTTCTTGTTAATTGTAGATTAGGCCTTATGCTTCTGAATATTTCTCTGTTGAAACATGAATTTTTATCCCAGTCTTAAGTCTTTAGAAGATTAAATCAGGTTTTTCTCTAGGATTTGTCTATACTTTGTTCTAGTTTCCCTTCAATCTTGACAAGCATCCCTGCTTATTTCTCAGTCCCTGCTAATGAGAAACATAATGTTACCACTGCCACACTTGACAGTAAAGATAGTGTTCACTGGGTGATGCGCTGTACAGTATTACATTTGTACCACACATAAAGCTTTGCATTTAGACCAAAATATTCCAGCTTTAATATGGTCACAACATTTTTGCCTCATCTTTGCAGAATCTCTCATGTGATCAACTTTGTTTTGTCTGACCAAAAAAATATTTTGTCACATGTTTCTAGCATCACTTATATGCTTTTTTGCAAACTCCATGATGAGTTTTCCATACATACCAGCATTGTGGAAAGACTGATATTTTTGATTCATGGACATTTTCTCCCATCTCTTCCTTTGGACTCGGTAGCTCTTTTAAATCTGTTGTTGGCCTCATGGTAATAATTATTTTGTTCCTTGACTACTGTAGTTTCTTCTTACACCTAGCTGCTCAGTTTGGATGGACAGCCTGATCTAGGCAGGGTCTGGGTGCTATGATACACCTTCTACTTCATAAAGATAAATATTTATACAAACTTGTGTATACAAACTTACAATACAGGATTATAAGCACTATTGGACATACTGTAAGCAAGGTTAAAAAAAACAAAAGGAGGTCATTCAGCCCATGTAGCTCATTTGGTAGTTAGTAGCTAATTGATCCACAAATACCATCCAGAAATGCAAAAGAAGTTCTATAGGAAGAAACATGTAACGTGGTCAGATGTTATATTCATCTGTTGTTGTAATTATTAAGTAACAAATTGTGGTCTTATGACCAGTTGGTTATGAAGGGCATAACAGGCTCACTCATCTTCATTAATGTAGCAGCAGTTTACAGACATGTTTACAGAAACTTTGTCTGCTGAGATAAAAGAAAATACTTATGTAGTTATCAAGTGATGCTTCACCATGCAGCATTACAATGGCCCAAAGCATATAGCCAATGCAATCAAGAAGTTTATCAGGAAAAAAGTGGAAAATCACAGACTAGCCAAGTTAATCTGTAAATTTACAGTAAGTCTGATTGAGTCTGATTATACAAAGAATCTGATAAGTGCAATGGGTCATAGACTTCATGTCATAGACTTTATTGCCTTAAAGTGAATGTTTCCCAATAATTAAGGTCACTGAACCAAAAATAAAATAAATTCATTGGAATTACTCCAAAATAAAAAATACAAAATGGATTATTTTGTACAGTATGTACCATTCATATTAATTTAATAAGGAACAAATAATACTGTAGGTTTATTCCATGCTGAAAAGAGAAGAAAGAAAACATGTTTTTCAAAAACGCATTTTTGGTGTTTTCTTTCTTCTCCTTTCAGCATGGAATAAACCTATTACTTATTCCTTTGCAGCCTACACATGCTGACACAGCTACCCAGCCGAACTACAGTACTTCATATAAATTTAATGATCACAAATTGCTTGATTATAAAAGAAAAGTGAGTTTTGACTGACCCAATACTTATGGATGACACTGTAGAACACTGCTAAAGTAACCCTAAGCTGCTGATCACACCATTACTAATGCTTTTCATTTTAATTTCTCTTTTACTATATTAATTTACTTTTTGTATACTAATATATTAGGAGCAAATTGTGTATTGTACTGTTTTCTAAAGCCTTTATGATGATGATGAATTAATTTGTTAATGAATCATTGCACTCACTGTGTATGTGTTGTTTCTACAGATGCAGCCATTCAAAATGCGCGGTAAAAACCCGCGATACAGTAACCTACCCGCAGGGCACAGCGGTAAGTGATTGGCTGGCCAAAATGACCGACAGGGGCACTCGTGGTGCATTGGTTGGTAGTGAAAAGATTTAATCATTGAATGTCTTTACTGTGCACATTTTAATCCGCTTAGTTTTGAATATTTATATGGAATTTTACCACTAAAGGGAAATTTTAGTAGCTGAGCATAAAAAGAAGAGGAGCATAACACCTCTGAAGGTCATAAACGATATTAATTTAGGAACATAAACATTACTGTATGTACATAAACTGTACTGTGTATGGCTGGTCTTGATAGTTTAAAGAAAAAATACACACCAGTCTTCCATTTCTCCCTAAACATTTTAAGCATGAAAGTTTTATGAAACGGTACCCAAATATGTGATTGCTGTATAGAATGAATTTTAATTTTTAAAAATTATTTAACACGAAAATTAAGCTGTTTACATCTTCCGCCTGAGAACAGTCACCCGTTGCTACCCAACGCAGAAACACAGCCACTAACTAGCAAAGAGAGGACATTAGCTAGCCAATATGATAAAGGATATAATGCCAGCGAACTCTTGTTTTTATGTCCACTATAACAGACAATCTCCTTTGCTTTTAACCGAGCGTTTAATAATTTCCTAAAATGAAAATGATTTACTTTATTTAACGGGATCAATAAAAGTATCTATCATCTGTCTAAACTATGGGACAGAATTCTGGGGTCTCCCCATACCAGAGATTATGGTAGGGCTTCAGAATGGTGATTGGCTGACACCCCTCTGATTGGAGAAAAAAGACGTGCTGGTTTGCTATACATACAGTACTGTACCAGGAAGAGGATTTCTTTCTATTCGAAACGTGTATTTTAAAAGTTTAAGAAGTAAAAACCTTACAGCGTACACAGATTTAGTTATCTTTGTCTTATGCATAATAATGTTCACCGCTCTGTCTAGCAAATTAATAATAAACTTTATTTTATATAGCGTTTTAAACGAATAAGTAATTAGATTGCTCATAAACCTAATCACTTGCTATTTCTTTTTATTTAGGCTCAGATTTCAACTATAGATCGTATTATTAATAACCATAATAACAACCAACCAACAAAAACAACCATATAAACATAATACCAACCAAAAACATAGATAACGACCACAATACAAAATCAAATATATCAAACCATTATAGTCTCGCAAATTCCTCCAATTATCATAAGCCCGCCCCTTATGCAAAACCAAACCCTCCTCCATTCCAGTTTATCCTCTTTATCATCCTCAAAATCCACCTCAATTTTCAACATAAAGCATTACTAGCATTGTAACATGCCACTGTTTGTGCATGAACAAAGTTATACTGCAATTTTCCTACGATACAAGCTTAAAAAAAATAATTTTTTTGAATCCCCGGCGGAACACACTCCATAAGAATCAACGCTTTTATACAGTATATCGCCTTTAAACACATATATTCAAACACGTGTTTACGATTTAAATCAAAACGCGATTCAAATCAATATAAATGTTTATTTTGTAACGCATAGGTGACTATTCATTGTTATTAAAAAGACTTAAATTAGATCATGTTGTGATATTTAGAAATATAAATTTGTTTGGTGCGAGTGAGGTTTTATTTAATCTCTGACCAAGGGAAACGTTTCATTTTTTCAAAGAAATGTTTGTTAAAAAATAAAGTCATAGTTCCATGGGATTCAATCACAGACCATGTGACATGGGAGTCAGGAAACTAACACACAGCGCCACCAGATTTGATAACGCTATAAAAACACTATAAAATAATGTGACTAGGCACAGAACAAGTTTACAGCACAGTACAATAATAAATGCTGACCATGACTTTAGAAGCATAAATTACCTTACACTCAATTTAAACACAAGCTGTCTTTAGCCCTCTAAGCTGGTTCATACAGAAATGTAGAGATCCAGGCTCAGAACACACAGCTTCATTAGCGAATACATATGCAGGACAACTAGAGAAGACGTTTTACAGAGGACGGATTTTTAGAAACATCCCATCAGTGACATCACTGAAGTCAACTCCTAGGTACTGTAACTGTCGTGTGGATAGTTTCACAAGAATCAGACAAAGGTTTAAGCATCGCTTGTTCTAGATAAAACTGCAAAAAAAAACAACAACCCATAATGTACTTCTTTGCGGCTCTGTTTGCCCAAATCATATATTCACAACGTGAAATCTAGAAAATAATATTACGTAACCAAAATCCACAATATGGAAACAGAACCTGTGTAATTGTTGATAGATGATGTACTCGTAACATTTTTACAAGACGAACTACAACATTTAAAAAATGACTTGTATGTACTTGATATCTCTAATCAATCCACGGCGACATTGTTAAAAGCAGAGTCCCAGCACAAAACGAAACTAAAACGCCCTGGGCATACCGTTTCGCGCTTCTTATTAGTTGCTCAAAAGTAATTTGACCGTATGAAATGCATAATATAAACCTAGAAACGTATACGTGAGCAGTATTTACGCACTGTAGTATCGGTGTTAAGACATACATCTCAAATACTGTAAATCAAGTTAAAAATATCTCAAGACCGATTCTGGTAATGAAACCATGTTTCGTGTATGTTTTCTTTAAAGTACCGAGACCAGCCATATACTGTATGTTTATGTTCCAAAATTAATATCGTTTATGGCCTTCACACGCGTTGCAGTATGCTCCTATTCTTTTTATGCTCAGCTACTGTACTAAGATTTCCCTTCAGTGGTAAAATTAGATATGAATATTCAATACTTAAACGGGCACAGTTAAGACATTAAATATACATATACATACTGTATACAGTACAGTTTGCATACGGTAATATGTTTATATTCCTAAATCAATCTCTTTTATGAGCATGTGAAAGGCATGGTGAATCGATTCTCAAAAATTACTGTACTTTGCATGATTGGAAACAAATGCGTGATTGCTAAATGCTGTGGTGTTACTTTTACAAAGACGGTCAATGAAAAAAAGAATGTTGACCAGGGCAATACTTTGAGTTTACACTTACAGCTTGTCCAAGGTCATTCATTATTAATACTATTAGTAATATCTTCGTTAAAGACTTTGATGGCCAAACATGAGAGGTTGAGCTTTATTAGCTCCACCTTGCGGAAATTCCGGATACTATTATTTTGCTTGTCGTATTATAGGAGAATTTACGGTAACTCGCGGTATTTACCAGTAACTTGCGGTAGACTGCGTACAGCGTACCGGAAAATAATGCGGTATCGCCCGCGCATTTTGAATGGCTGCATCTGTATTTTTAGTTTTTTGGTGATCAAAATTCACTTAAACCTAAGCTAATTTTTTATTAACTTTAATTAAAAATAAATTTAATTTTATTAAGCAGAATTTATTAAAATAAAAACTGGAAACATGTTGATCCTTTTAATGTACTGTTCTACAGTTCCATAAATGTGTACTGTAATACATATTAATTAAAATAATACCTAATCTGCATTCAGATATTAGTAAATCTGTCAATCTGCATACCCAGTTGTCAGGGGAATACATTTTTATTTTGTGAAGTAAAGTTAATTCCCAATACGAGCAAATCATTGTAAACATCTTTGCCAGCTTCACAACTGGAGCATTTGTTAAGGCAGCAAATTTAGAAAACCCATGTAACAGCTTTCAAAAAGCATTCCTTTTATGTGAAAATAACAATAATAAAATACATTTAAAAACAGAAATCCAACCAGCTAGTGATAAAAACATTGTTTTAAAATACAAGTTTATTTTATAATATCTAAGAAGACTTACAGGCATCCTTTTCCTCTCCCATTTGGAAGGTAGTGGAACTACTGTACATCTGGTTTTAAAAAACACAGAGCTCTTAACAGTAATCAGTAGTAGTGCTGCCAATTTATCTAACTAAAGTGATGTTGAATTAGGAATGTTCTTCAGGGAATTTGGAATAATATTGTAACATCAACTATTAAAAATATACAAGCAGTCCAGGTATTGGCTGTCAAAAAATTAGAGGGTAAGCATAATTTTAGCTTAACCTCATTTTTACCTTAACATACCTAGTAAGACTGTAAGCAACATCTATATGTAACAAAATATTTCTGTTAGCAACGTGTTTTTTCAGTACAAGAAAGCTAAACTTTTTCAACATGATTGTGTCAAAACAATTGAATTAAGAAATTGTGTTGTTAAACATTAACAATACAGGAAGTGTAGGCATCTGTAAAGTTGGCAACTCCAATACACAAAATGAAAGTTCAAAAAGAAGAAAATGAAAAAGAGGTTTAAACATTTAAAAGCCACATTTCTTTGAAATACAGTGCCTTCAGAAAGTAATCAGACCCCTCCACTTTTTCCAAGCTTTGTTGTTGTAATACATGCAAATACATGTTGTAAATACATGCAAATACTGTACATAAATCCCTGCATAGAGACCAGACATATTAAATCACCATTCAACAACAGTTTATATTCACAGCTATGGTATAATGGTATATGGTATATTGCTTTGGCTGCAAAAAATCTAATCAGCTGAACAAATGGGAAATAAAGAGACGCAGACTGCTTTGTAGAATATTTAAGACGTACTGTATTCATATTGTGGAATTAGTGCTTTTTGGAACAAATGCGGTTCAGGAGAAAAGGAACCAAGGTAACAAAAAGGTAACATGCAGTTTGTTTGAAGTAGGAACTTCGGAACTTCAGTTTATTACACAAGTATAACTCAAATGTATTCCAATATGGCTTGTTCTTTCTAAAATTTGAATGCATATACGTTATTTAGTTTGAGCGAAGCCTTTCGTATCTTTTGATCCTTAGGAATATCTATGGATGCTAACTAAAATGACAGCAAAACAGCAAAAAGAGGACAAGAATATTATTCTGCACTGATGAACTGCAGTTATGATGAACAGAGTCTGCATCTACCTACAAGACGTTTTGATTGCTTGCTCACCTGTAAGGCTAATGAAAACAATAACATAATGGAGTGAATAACACAATTTGGGAGGAAGATAAGGCATTGATTTCCATAAATCACTTGTTACCAATGTAGATATCTCAGGGTTCCCTTGGCTCACCCTAGTGGTATAGTTACCTAATTGAAATAACCAGGTTTCATCCTGTCATCCAATTGGTTAAAGTCAAATATATTAAAAATGCATAACTGTGTTTTTGGATGTATTTTGAGATTTAATATCTGTAAATTTAATTTAATGGAACAAGTAAAGTGCTGAAAAGAGAGAAAAAAATATTTAGGCTGTGGAGCCTTCTTCGGGTGTGGCTTGCATAATTGAATTTTATGTTAAGTATCTTTTTTTGTTTTTTTCATGGTGGTACCAAAGATAAATTTCTACACTTCTGGATAGACAAAGTTATATGTCAATTTTCTTATCTTATGCTACAGTACAAACAGTATGTTTTTATATGTATAATTTATGTAAAGTGCCTTTGAAAAGTACTATATAAGAATAAAAATTCATTGACATTTATTGGTTGTAGTAACATAGTATATATGTGTGTATTACTACAGTGGTAGAAAAATCTGTAGTTTGCATTTCATATCTTTTTGCATTTTATTGTACAGAGAGCCCACGAAACAACTGGTAGAAAATGAGCTGTTTGCTTAGCAACAGGTGAGCTTAAAGGCTAATAAACACAGAGGATCAAAGCAAATTTTCTGGTTTACTCTAGTTAATTAACCTCTTGATAAATCATTAGTCTTCATCAGTCCTACAAGATAGCATAAAAAAGACAGGAGGAGACTTGAAGAAGAGGGAGGGAAGGAACAGAAGGAAGATAGAGAGAGAATAGAGAAGAAATCCATCTCATGTTCTAATATGTTTAGAGAACTTGTTGTCCTATGTTTTTTTTTTAATTCTGCCTTAATTGTGGAATCCTCAGACTAATTTTCTTCTAATGTGGTGTACCTTACAATTTGGAAATAGGTTCCCATTCACAGTTATTGGAAGGCAGATTTAGGACTGGGTCCCATTCTTTAGTTAAGGCTGCAAGGAATTTCTCTTGTTGGCTGACAAATATTGTTTACAGTTCATTTATCAATGTTGGGTTTTTTGGGTTGAAGAACATATGCATCTGAGACACCTTGTTTTGTAAATAGTACTGTATAATGTACTGGATAATAGTTAATGTTGTGTAAAGTTATGTGTCATTTAGTTGTGTGATTGTTAAATATTTGCACATTTATTTTTGCCCCGGTGATTCTTTCACCAGAGCTGTGCCAAAGAATAAATAATTCACAGTCATCAAATTATGTCTACCACAAAGGTATTAAATAATTGTATTTCCTGCTCTCTTATTTCATGACAACCCCATTTGTAACACAATTTACTTAATAAAGTGCTTTTTTGAAACCATTCTGTTTTAAGGTTTCCCTTATAAAATATTCATTTTATTCATTGTTTAGGAAAATACCATTTTGATTAAACAATTTTCATTGTTGTAGTTGTAGAAACTGGCATCTGAAACATTTTTTTCCTCCAGCTTTATGAATGAAATTAAAATCATTAAGGAAATCTGCATTAACCATATTGCATTCATTGAAAACACTTACTGTATATGAACAGTACAAGGGTTACCTTGACCTGTTCATCATTGTATGAAACACAAAAAAAACAGAATTTCACCATTTTATATACATATACTGTACTGTACTCTGATTTATAAAGACATACAGTAGTAAATGTGATAATCTGTCAGAGCAGAAGGCACAGCAGTTCAGCAAAATATATTTAATGGACTTAAAGTAAATCAGGCCTAATATCCAAAATAAATCAAGGGGTAAAATTTTCTTGTACCTCATTCTTAGAGTGATCCAGATACCAGATGGCCTTTTTAAATCCAAAAATAAATCCCTTGTATGAGGAGATTCTCTGTTGGATAACTGAGAACAGTTTTTCCTCATTCATTATAATTATAATGTCTACACTTGCTGGTGGATTGACTGATGGGGTGCTCATTCAGGAAATCATGTCAGCCAATTAGCCCAACCTACTTTAGACACAATATACAGTCCACTCATTACGCAGATGATCACTTATTACATATTGTGCTCATAACCCTGGTCAGAATCGTTAGCCATCACATGAAATATATGACTATGTACTGTATAAAAAATATTTGTGAATGTTTTACATTGCAAGTCAGAAGATTTCATATACTAAACAAGGGCAAAGTAGCCTAAAAGTAGATATATTTTTTATTGTATTTATTTCTTTTTATTTGACAGTATGTAAAAAATTATCTTAGCTATATTTGGTAAATAATGATTACAACTGGTGAATGTACATTCATATTTAGATTCAGGTAAGAAATGCTTAATATATATATTTAAAATGAAAATATTCACACAGTTTCTCACGAAGAGATCTATTTCTTTTTTACAGAAAAGCAATGAGATTGCTTTATGGTATTTGGATCAGAACTAAGTCAAATCTTCGAAGCACTAATTGCAAATAACAAAGATGGAAATATTACCTTTTATCACTTCTGGTACTTCTCTCCAGTGAACCTCTGTCATTATAAATGCTGTTCGTACTGTAGTAATTGTTTGGCAGGAGGAATAACGTTTGTTTTAATATGGGTCTTTAACTCATGAGAATTTAGCAATCAGGGTTTTTCATATTGGGCATCTCTTAACTCTATTTAAGAGATTAAATATATAAATATATAAATAATATGACAAATACTTTTTGTCATGTTCAGATAACAGTATATAATATATGAAAACCATATACATAAAATGTACTAATGAGAAGTTGTTCCTTAAACAGATTAATATACCTATATATTATAATATCTAATATACTAAATATAGTGGAATCTTAAACCTGTGCAACACCGACAGCACAGGTTAAAAATGTTAGATATTTTGCATCTGTTGTGTTGTAGTTTGTAGTTTTCTACAGGGGTGGTGCGCCATGAATAACTGTCACATTAATAAAAAGAATAAATGATTTGATGCTTGTGGCTTCAAAAATGCCAGCTGTTCATTTTCCAGGACTCGACTGGAAACAGTATATATTACAGACATAAATAGTTTCCTTTAAAGTTATAGTGGTTATAGTGACAGTGTCATTGATTTTCATGTGAGTTAAAGGATGATATAAAATGTCCAAGTATGAGTTAGAGAAAAACAAATCTTAAATCAGTTTATTCTGCTAAAGTTTCCATTTCAGGGTTGTTTTGATTTGTCACATCTCTTGCTTAAATGTTGATATTTGCCCTTCATCACTTCATGTACAAAATGTGAGATGTGTACTCTTAATTCCAACAAGATTCTGTCATGGATTAATCTGTGCAATAATAGATTACATTAAAGGTTAAGAGTATTTGTTTTGCTCTGACAAATTTGATTTTCACAAGCAAGCTATGTACACACAAAGAAAGCTCAATAAATCTGAAGCCATTATGGGTTGGAAATGTATTTGTGAAGGCCCACAGCCAGTGGGGCAATTTTGTTCTGCATTAGATGCCTGAATTATGTTGACAACCTAATAATGTCTGGCTAAAGGCAAATTGCAAGCTTCTAGGTAACGGGTATGTCGCCACCACCATTATCACATTAAGAAATCCGTAGAGATTAATACAAATAATTGGATATAAAGCAGAAGCCACAAATCAATTCAAATCTATTAGATGCACACTACATCTTACAAAGATATTTTTTTATTTCTTAAGATATACTGTATATATGAATGCAAAATAGAAATATTTCACATTTATGAACTTTTTCTCATCAATTTATTAATGGTCTTGTAATCATAAACTAATCAAAAACGTTTTATCAGTAAAAATATGATACTGAACTGGTGGTAACCATGTTGAGTAATTTGATGTAAAACTATAATTCTGAATTTATGTGAGAACAGCTATTGCAGATTTAATTTGCAATAAAATGTCATTTTCTTAATAGTACTGTATATTTCTGACCACTTTATTCAATACAGGGTTGCAGGGGAGCCAGAGCCTATACCAGCAAGCAAAGGGCAAGGCAGGACATACTCTGGACAGGCTGCCAAGCCATCACTGAGTCAATTAACTTACTGTACCAATATATTTTTGTATTGTGAGATAAAACTCAAACACGGAGAACATACTGTATAAACACCATACAGATAGCACCCTAGGTCCAGGGCTGAACCCAGGGCTCTGGTACTGCAAGGCAACCATGCTAACCACTGTGCCACCACATCTTTCATATGTGATAGTAGAACTTAATTTTTTTTTGTTTGAAGAATCTAGGAATACATGCTCATAAAGAAAAAAAAAAGTATTACAAAAAAATTGAAAGAAATAGTATTACATACCTGACATTAACTGCAATACCAGTTCTGTGAGACACCAAAATTCATAAATTACAAAAAATAATCACTTTATCTGTGGTCTGTCTAGTGTATTTTTAATGTTAGACACAAGTGATATAATTGAGCAAGATTGTTGTTTCTCGATTCTAAACTGCCAAAAATGATAAGCTGAGCACAACTCGTGTAAAATTCAAGAAAACTGGCCTTCAAGAAAGTGTTTTAAATATAATATAAAATCTTTATCAGCCTTTCTTTGTTATTTTCAATCATGTATGCCCTCACTGTTCTGTAATTAATTTGACAGATAATACTAACATTAAAGTATTTTGCGCTGAAGGTTTCACATTTATTTTGCTACTGGAAATGCCATACTTCAGATACAGCCATTATCAGTTAGAAGTTATTGGAAAATTCATAATATAATCTGCCAGAATTGGCATATCATGTGCACCAAAAACTAGGGATATAATTCTATATGTTAGTTTCATTTTTTAAGTAGCCATAAGACCTTTAAGCATGCCTTTCCAATAAGTTTCTTTAAACTCTTTTTCATTTTTTGACAAACTGCACCATAAGGAAAGCAGCACAATCAATATACATTCATGGAAGCAAAGTTCTTTTCAAATGAAATGTTTCATTAATTAATGGTCCATGACTTTAGTGCACATTAATTCTTCATGCGAATGAATTCCCTCAGCATCTATCAGGAATCTGAGAAAGTGCTGAATATTGTGAATATACTTCAGGGCAAAACGATGTTCATCTGAGTCATAGAAACTGACAGTTACCAGTTAATACTTTTCCCTGTGTCTTCGATTATATTCTCTTCTTTAAAAATGTTGAAAGACACAGTATCTGCAGAGTTGCAGTTATTACTGCCACTCCTTTTCTAAACTCTGTCAGTTCATCACTAGTGTTATTTAATAGAGTAAATCAATGTCCAGTAAACTGAAATACAATATGGATAACTATTGTTTCAGAAGCAATATTAAGCAAAAAGCAATAAATTACCAATTGTACAGAATATGCTTAAAATAGCTACTCCACATATTTTGATAATGAATTAGACAATGTTTATAACACAATTATATGTTCTGTAGCACCAACACAAGGTTTAACACAAGGTTAAAATACTTCATTACGTGCATAGTGAAAAAAATATAAGAATTATTTGTGTGAACTATTATCTCATTCCAATAAACAATAAATACCTACTACTGCCTAAACCATTATCATAATGTATTTTAAAAAGGTCTGTCTACACATGGGTCAGATAAAAGCACTAAAGTGACAGAAAGATAACATTTCCTTTCTTTTCAGTTTCATCAGGTCCTAATGACTATTACTTAAAATGTATTTTATACAATATAAACAACAACATATCATTTTGCATTCCTATGACTAATTGCACCCCACCCTTGCACTGAACCTGGGACCCTGGCACAGTGAGGCAGTAGTGATAACCAAAGCAATGCTATAATAGACGGAGTTCCAAAAGAAATTCAAAAAAGGCTCAGATGATATTCAAGGTGTTGAGAGGGTCTCTGAACTTTGTACACAATTTCCCCACGGAAGATGCAACATTTTATGAGGTGGACATTCAGAACTGGTTTGAACTGGATTTGAAGAATGCTGGACACAAGGGCTACTCTGTAATTCTATACTGTTATATAGGACCTTTCGGACCATGAACACATCTACAAATGGAATTTACTGGACCCTTACCACCAAGTTATGGAAATAAGTACATCTTTGTAATTATTGAATTATTTACCAGATGGGTTGAGGCATTCCCATGTAGAGCATGTACAGCTGAGATTGCTGCTAGGTTGCTAATCACAGGAGTTTTTCCAGGATGGGGAGTTCTATACGTGATTGATTCAGATTAAGGTACATATTTTACAGGAAAAACTGTAAAGTTAACACTGGAGCTGTTAGGAGTGAAACAAGTTTCATATTCCCTATCATCCACAGAGTTCAGGTATGGTAAGAGTGAATGAACCTACCTGCCATTCTGTGGAATATCCGTGCAACACCTAACAGGGTGACAAGGCTCACTCCTTTCGGGTTAATCACAGGCAATGCAACTACCCCTTGATGCACCCCCAGTCGAAGCAGGAAAAGGGAATTTGTTGTTTCAAGAAAAGCTTATGAAGCTTTTGAAAGATTTAGACAAAGTAACAGAAGGGATAGACAGCAAGTGAGAGAATGACAGGAGGAAAGTGACGAGAAAGAGGAAGTGAGGTGGGAAGGTTGTTCGAATCGTTGCCCGGAGGTAGGGGATTGGGTGATGGTGAAACGGTCAGTCCATGGGGTCCTTAAGCCTAAGTGGGAAGGGCCATACCAAATTCTTCTTACTTCAGATACTTCTGTTGACTTTCAAATAAAGGAAGGCTCTAGATGGTGACACTGGTCTCAGGTCAAATGGATACAAGAACCAGAAAAAGATCAGTTTCAGAAGTGTTTGCTTACTTTCTTTCACTTTCACAGGGGGCCCCCAGCAGCAGAACTACCAACCTGCTTACTCTGCAGTTTGTAAAGATGCTGCTTTGCTTTGTGTTCTGGTCAATTATTTCTCTTTTATCACTAAACAGGACTAGTAAATGGATGCTACTGATGGAACTTGGTGACAGGACAAAGTGTTTACATCGAGGCCGCTATGTGAAGTTACCAGATGGAAACTGGACAAAAGGACCACGGGTGTTAAGAAATGCAAATGGGAAGAAACGGATTTGATAATTTATGACAAAGATATAAAGCCACACTATGGACCTCTGAAGATCTACATTTCAGTAAATGACCTGATCAAAATCCCAACTGAACTGTTGGGTTGATTCAATTTATATAAAAATACATTTGGAGCAATGTGAAGGAGGACATTAGACATTTGTGCCAGCAACCTGTTTAAATGTTTGTCGATGTAGGTCTTATAGAGAGGGGAGGACCAACCAATACTTCCCTAATCTTAGATAAGTTGAAGGAGGGAGAGTACCTTACAGGGCCAGTTAGAACACAGAGTGAGGGATTGGGAACATATGCATGTTGTCGTTATATGAGCCAGAAGGGTGACACCAATGTTTACCATTGTGAGGAGAGCAAGTCAAGGGGGAATGGGACAAACCTACTCCAGTTTTATGAACCAGTAGTCATTCATAAATGTGTAAGAAAATGTGAAGATGGAAATAAATGAACTAATGGGGGAAGTCAAGGTGTTGCAAGAGATACCTTGGCGGGATCTTCTAGTGACAGTATTACTCCCTTTCACTTACTTTCCTGGTTAGATTTACTACCTAAGTAGCTCTAGCTACTGTATCTCTCTCATTGCCAAATTAATCAGTTTTGCTTTTTGTTGTTATGTAAAATGCTCCCTCAGATGGATTTTACCCTTCTGTGCTTCTGAAGGGACACACATATACACTATTATCAAGATGTCACCTGATACCTCTGAACAGCCCGTGAAGCCTAGATACAGTGGCAGAATTTAATAGTAATCTCAAATTACTCCTATTGGGGAGGAATGGGCTTGCCCTGGGATCCACTGGAAGATGAGATGTAGTCCCGTTGGATGCATAGCGCAGTGGCAAGGGTGGACTGTTGAGAGGGTCTTTGTGAACTTTGTACACACTTTTCCTGCAGAAGATGCAATATTTTATAAGGTGAACATTAGGAACTGGTTTGAACTGAATTGGAAGAATGCTGTACACAAGGGCTACTAGGTAATTCTGTACTGTTCTATAGGAATGTGTGCCACAAACTCAAGTAACCCATTGCATTAAAAGAATTTATCTTTAGTAAATAGGTAAGTAGGAAGATGTGCATGATTTTGGAACATCACCAATCTTGTAAGCACAGGGAAGCTTGATAGATGACAGAAAAGTATTTAAGGACTGTTCTAATTTAAATACTTTGAGAAAAATATTCACATGCGCAAGAAATAAAAACGTCTTTTAACTTGTGAGATGGACTCCTGACTGTCTTTTAAGGGGAACGGGGAAAATTTTTTCCCATAGATAAGTAGAAAATTCCATTAAATGTAAACAACTACAAATGATTTCTAGCAAAATAATCTTTAGCAATTTATCATCAGCTTAAAATAATTCAGTAAAAGTACAAACATAAGTAGTACATCTTGCAAAGACATTGGCATACCATTTAATTTGGACAATTATTTGTATTATTTATTCTTCTTATTTTGTAAAATTTTAGTATGAGTTATCTTTTGTAACACAAGGTGGTGGCTGGCTGCTGGCATCACTTACGCCCTGTGACTTTTACATTATGATTTTTTACAGTATGGGTTCCCTCTCCATATTTGAAGATCTCATAGAAAGCTTTGCAAAAACATTATTGATGAATATTTAGAGAGGACTGAGAAATAAAAATCTGCAGTTCCTGGCAAACTTGTGTTTGCATTAGATATGGATTTACATCTATAAACAACAGCAACCTTTAGTGTGTGAAAACCCATACCATAAATAACAATACTCAGTAATTTTAATACAGCTATTTATCAAACAGGACAATCTTGCAATATTAGTGAGGCTATGTGTCTAGACATTCAGAAAAATGATTAATCCAATGATACAAATGTTCAAAATAATGTATGGCATTATGAGTTATGATTTTCCTCAATTGAAAATTATTGTGGTATTATGGTCTTGCCCCAAGCTGTAAGTGTAGTGAAAATAAACAACAATAAAGAAAATCACTTCAGAGAGGATGTATGCAGTAAATGATGATAGGTTCTTCATTATGCTGCTGATATATTTTCAGGACAATATTTTACATTTTCAATTATATTTGTATACAAGGATTTTTTGATTACAGTAAAATGTTTTATTAACTGTCAAAATAATACCTTGAAGCTAAAGAGAAATAAGACCAACTGTTGTTAAAGGTGGTCCATGCTATAGAAATTATTGCATCATCACAATAGTGTTGTGACAGAATCCAAAGTACCTCTGTACACATTCACTACCTGCAATATACCCCAGTGACCAGTGGTGGTGCTGGAGAGGCTAAGTAGTTACAACACCTTAAAGTCAAACTGGCATCATCATAGACAACATATTTTATAATCATATTATAAATTACTGCACCTGCAAGTAATGTCCAATGTCCTTTAAATCCAACCATTACATTTGTTTTCATAGCAATGAAACTATATTTTAGCTTCAAATTAAGCCCTGATCTCAGCCTCTACTGTCTATACTTACAAAGATTTTGTGGGATATAATTTCATGCAGAAATTGCCTCTGCCTCTGACACATGGGAGTATTTAAAGATAAAACAAATGAAAAGGATAGGGATCCTGTGCAGATTTCAGAAATAACACCAAATATAACACTACCAGTCATTTCCTCAACTTTTAGAAAAAAAATCAAAACACAGCACCATAAACTATATATCATAAGAAACAAGACAACCTCTCCTTTAAAATAGTGTATTTCAAATCCCTGTTTGGCAAAGCAATACATTTTTTCAAGATTATTTTCATAATCATACAGTATAAAAAGATATACTACAATTAAAGACCATGAGCTGTTAATTTACCATTTTTAAAGTAAAATTATAATTGCTAAAACAAAAACTCACCGAATCGCATAATATCAAAAACCCAACGTCCTTAATGTAAAGCTGTGAATAAATTGAGAAACTGCTGCTGATACAGTAAATGCAAATCAGAACACAGAAAAGAAGAATGAGGGAATGGGTCCCGAAACAGAATTCGAAAGAACCGTCCAACTCTTTGCGGTGAATTTTGCTGCTTAGTTAACAACACTGTCATTCAGTGAAATCTGACCATATAGTGATTTGTCTGTCTGCAGGTCAGTCAAGTAAAGGTCAAACAAATCGTTATCAGTTTGTTGTCTGGTTGGCTTCACATCCTAGAAAGGTTAGTTTTACAGCCTAACTTCTATAAATAGTCTCTCTAGCACTGCCTGTAGCCCAACAACAACAACAATGATAATAATCATATTTTTAAACTATTTTTTTACCTTTCTAGGATACGTTTATAATTCTATCCATATATTATATTATATGCAAATATCATATAAAACCAAAAATATATTTTGCTACTCAATGATTTAAGGTGAGCATAAGTATTGGGAAACATAAATTGTAAATTTCATGTAAAAGCCTGTGGTAAGTTCAGCTTACCAAACTCTTTGTTTGAAATGCTTTTTGACCAAGCCTTTTCTATAGCCTCTCGGGATGCCTATTCTTGGGGTGTTTTGATTTTAATCTTTTCTTAAATATGTAATTTCATTTTGATTTAAATCTGGAAATTGACTTGGCTAGTTTAAGATGTCCCACTTTTCTTCTGATGAACACCTTGGTTGCATTGGCCATATGTTTTTGGATCTTTGTCTTGCTGCGTGGTGAAGCATAACTTAATGAGAATTAAAGTATTTTGAATGGAATTAGATGAAAGTGAGTAAAAGTAAACTTCAGAATTGATTCTGTTTCTGCCACCATTAGTTACATCATCAATAAAGATGAGTGATCCAGTTCCAGAAGCAGTTGTGCGTGTCCAGACCAGGCAATGCTTCACAGTTGAGGGAGTGCTCTATGGAGCGTTTGCAGTTCCTTCTCTCTATCTTTGTCTCATCTGTTTCTCATAAAACTTTGTTCCAAAACTCTTCTGGTTTATCTTTGTACCTCTGAGCACATTCTGATGCCTGGTGGATGTAAACAAAGAAAACACAGTGTCTGCAGTTCTAGTCAGCAAGATAAAAGCAGTCTCCTCAGCCTGCTTGCTATTGAGGATGCCCAACTCCTTTCCTAATGAATCATATTTTTGGGATCTGTCAGGGTAAACTTAATAAAAAAAGTCAGATGCTGTGATTGAGAGCCTCTTTACTCAGTTGCCACATTGTCAGGTATAACTTACTGTAATTCATTGTGCAACTTGTTTTCATATGTCGAGAATAGATGCAACGTTAAGGCATACTTGACCATCCTTTCTCCTAACACATCTTATTGAAGGAAACCAATCAAATAATAGATGTTCCAATGAGCTTATTAAGTCTGACAATCAGTGAAACGTTTAACCTACTGACAACAATTACTGTACTTGCCTACCGGTAACTTTTCATGCACTGGTTGTCTTTGGTTTATACATTTTTTTCAAAGACTATCAAACCCAGTCAAAAGCCTTTGTTGTTGTACATGAAATTGCTTCAGATCAGGGAGAAGCAAACCTCTGGAGTGCAACAATGAAAGATGTTTTGAAATACATTATAAAGCACTGAAGATCACTCTCTAGTCATAATAGCATAGCAGCAGTGCGAAAGAGGGGACACAAGCTTTTATGAAATTACTACATTACTCTTTGTTATTTCAGCATACGATTCACAGTATACATATAACCTTCAGTTGTCATTTTAAAGACTGACCTTTTTTGTCCCTAGATTTAAATCCATGGGGTTTTCATTATGAACGTAAATCTTTTCATTCTCATCCTTATACAGAGCTAAGGGAAAATGAGGGGGGCCTGTGGACTTCACTTCAACACAGTTTTTTCATTCAAAATTGTCTAAATCTGAAAGTGATCTTTTCAGTTATTATGAATATAGTTTCCCTAATGTATTCTCATCCTGGAAAGAAAAATCCTATAACTCCTTGAGAACAATAATTGGTGTTTAGGGGGGCATAATGGTAATGGGTTTCAGAGGTCACTTTAGGTTGCGTTAGTGCCAGCAGCCATATTGACTCACAGACTCTTTAGGAAAGAATGTTTAAAAACATTGAAATATTAAAAATGCATGGGTAAGTTACAGGGCAAGAGCACATGTAAGGAGTAATTGTCTCTATTACTCTAGATGTAATGAGAATAGCTTGGTCCCCCTTAGGCACCTAGATTTAATATAATCTGTCTTTTTGTGAAGTTGGACTCTACGAGATTTTGGCTTGAACAGTCAATTTTCTAACATTAATATTAACACTAGACTAGATTTGTAATTACATCTTGACTTGTTTCAGTTTTTAACAACATACTTATTTGTGTGTGTGGGGGGGTGGGGGCTTTGTTAACAGCTAATGCCGGTGTCACACTTTTCCTAGGATTTTCAGTCGTAGCCTTCATGTACATAATCGTAAGAAAATCACAGGAAGTTGTAGAGAGTCACAGCGCACGCCCGTTACTGTCATTTGTGTAGTGTGACATTCCCAGCAACTCAGTCATAGTGCTCTTAACAGCCCCTACATCTCTCTGTGACTTGTAACGATAAAATTTTCAAGTTGTAGGGCTGGGCTCTTGTGTCTGCGACAGTCAACAGCCAATGAGCTCTCAACCGGAAGTACAATGCATACAATGAGGCTGCAAGGAAAGAAGGAAAGTGAGTGTTTTGGACTATGTAAATGGAGGAGAGGTTTGTCGAACTTTGGAGCCAGCACAGATGTCTGTTCAATGTTTCGTGTTTGTTGTTTGTTTACTTTTGTGCGGTGCTCCTCCTCTTATTCTGGTGTGCTCCACGTTGATTGGCTGCCAAAATGAGGCGACCTTGAGGTACTTTCGCGGCGCAATATGAGATTTGGTACCATGATAAAAAGTCGTGAGGGAATCGTATAATTAGTCACCCTCTAATAATTAGTCACGATTCCTAGTTGTATAATCTGACACCCTTTAGGACAGAAAAGGCAGCGAGATTCAGGAACTGCAGTCGTTAAATTTGACATGCTCTCCGACTAGAAGTCATGTCGAGTTCATTTGGCCACACTAGCCCAATTGGTAGTTATTAGTTAACTGATCTAAGAATCCCATCTAGCTATTTCTTGAAATAATTCAGGGAATCAGATTCAACAAATTGGCTGGGTAGCTAATTCCATCCTCTCATAATACTTTGTGTAAAAAAGTGCCTCCTGTTCCTCCTGGTGTGAATGTGTGTTTTTGTGTCTGTGTGTGTCCTGAGATGGTCTAGCATCCTATTCAGCGCACTGTATATCCTGCCTAGTTCTTGTTGCTTGAAAGGATAGGCTCTGGCTCCCCAATGACCATAGATGAAATGGCAGTCCATTGCAGGACACAGATAGAAACACATACACTTACACCAGGGCCAATTAACTCACCAATATGTTTTTTGCACTGTGGGGTGAAACTGGAGCCCCTGGCTAAAATAAAATACAGTATACTGTATACTTATTGAGATGAATAAGTTGGTAGATGATAGTCACAACACCAAGTTGTAAAAAAATGAAAGAACTACAGTACATTCACAGTTTGTACAGCATTAGTTTTACATGTTAGATAATATATCTCTTTGGAGGGTATCACCATGGTTAATCACTATGAAATAAGAATAAACAGTGTTGTACAAAAGCATTCAGATGTTTCCTATGTGAAATGTGCACATACAGTACTTTCTTATACTTAATATATTAGATAAAATCTGAATTCTCAAACTAAAGACCTCTAATGGATAAGACAGGTTACAGTAAATGTTAGCAAACATCAAGAAAGTGGAAAAAATGCTAACTTGCTTACATACAGAGCTGGGAACTTAATATTTAGTGGAAACACCTTTGGTAACAACTACAGATTCAAGCTTAGCACATATTTAAATACTTCATATAAAGTAAAAGAACATAAGTGGTGAAAGAATATTTTAACAACAACACAAACTAATTTACTTATCTTCTGTATAAATACAATTATATCTTCCTCAGTATTGTACCTGTATGTTAATTTAATGGCTTCTTATTCAATATACTGTAATTCATCTAAAGATTAACATAAATATCATATTACTCAAAGATTTAAATTAATTTCTTATATGAAGTGAACTGTGCATAATCCTTGTGATTTACCCTGTCCCAACACAGATTTTAGGATGAAAATAGTTGTCAAACATAAACATACTGTATGTCAATGTAACAAGGTCATAGATGTACATACTGTATAAACTGTATAAAATCCTTATGAAAAGGTTTAGAAAAAGTAAGAGTTTTGTACTTTTTATCAGTAAATCCAAGTACAAGCTTTATTATAAAGTTATCCTCAGATTTATCTGAAAACAATTTCTGAATAAATTCAAGACTGTAAATTATGTGAGTAACCACTGCTATTACTAGATTACTATATAGAACATCAACAGTGAAATATTTCCAAACCAGAATTGGAGAGTCAGCTTAACAAAACATAATCGAGTGGAGTGGCTCCAGCTCCTTGTCCTGAAAGAACACTGTGTCTTCTGATTTGTACTCCACAGAAGTTCTAAATCACTTGCTTACTTGCTAAATACTTGTTTTGTATTTGAGGCACATTTGTAGATTTGCTTACAGATTTGTAATTGAGATTTGTAATTGATAGGATTTGAAATTCACATTAAACCTGTAACAAGTTATATCATAAATGCTCACATTCAGGTGTATTGTTGCTTGAAATGCAACCTACATTTTAGACCTCTGCAGAAGGAAACAAAAAAATACTCATTGTAAGTGTCTAGTATATTTCCATGCCCATACCCATGCTCATTACTTGTTTTTCATTAACTAGCAAGTCTGAGTATTTAATAACCGCTGTTTAGATAGAAAAAATGGCAAGCGGGCTGAGGAGAAGCTGTGTAAAATTCTGCTTGCTGATTTTCATGATAATGGTACGCTTGAAGTAGGGTAGTTTTGACACTTATGACTTAAGAAACAAGTTAATTAAAAATCTAAACAAGCAAGCAGATCAATTAAGTCATCAATTAGCACTGGAGATTTAGAGCGCAGCTAGAATGAAAAACAGCAAACAGTGTTCTTCCAGGATCTGGATTCAGAACCAGCAATCTAGTATATAACAGGAGTCTTGTTTATTTTATTGTTTGGCTTATTCTGCATTCCAATAAAATTAATTACAATTAACAGATGGCTTGATGATTAGGGATTAAAATTATCATATTCATGTTGAGTTATGTAAACATGTCTCCAGGACACCTATAGATTCTTATTACTTAAACAGATGGTTCTGTTCTTAGATCTTGCACAGAATAAAATATGTATTTCTTATGCATATGTAATTGGCACAAATGATATGAATTATTACAAAATTCAGAATCCAGAACTAATTTTATGATACTAGCTTACTCACATTTCAGTAGTTTCAGTAGTTAGCTAATTAATATTTAAGACAGAATTTAGGTGATTTGACTTAGTTCTTTTATTGACTTGATGTGCCTAGCTGATAGGATGTCAACCAGACTGTAAGGACAAGATGATTGAAATGATTTCTAGACTTTGAGGGATGAGTCAAGGAACTGCAGTGAGGGCGATGTTGGGGTGGAGGAAGAGAAACAAATGATAATGAATGAGTTTGGTGCTCCAGAAAGAGTATACAGTAGTTCTTCGTAGGTGAAATAAGGGTTTCACCTCCTGAATTTCCATGTGAAATTCCTTTTAAAAAACTGTTACCTAATTTTGAATGAGGTGCAAAATCTTCAGTGTAAATACTTTTTAATTCTGAAGCTTGTGTTAAGTAACTCAATGGTGATTTGTTGGTAAGTCTGAATGTGCACATGGGATGTAATTAATGTGTGCATCTGGAGAAGAAGCAGAGTGAGTACACCCATAAAAGTGAAGTGCATGTTTCTCTTGGGTCTGTAAACCAAGATTGAGGTAAACAGGCTTTAGATCTGTACCTTTCTTTGCATATATCTGTGCTTATGTAACAATTGTTGGTACTGAGATGGTTCTCTTTCCAATTCTGTTAGAGCTCCAAACAAATTAGTTTCTTTTGTTTTCTTCCACAAAATCTTTTTTTTGTGCAGAACACTACCTTGATAAATGTATTCCATTCTTTTCCATGATAAGAACCTCATCAATCATCTTGAAGTGGTGATCATTTTCTGGTGATGTTTTAGATTAACTGCAGGTGTAACTTAAATGGATGTAAACTACATTTATCATAGTCAATTTGGTATGACGCGATTGTGGACAAATATAAACATAAAGTAGAAGGTGTATCAGAATAGCCAAGAGTGCTGAAAATGTAATTGGCCTGCCCCAGATGTTAATGTAACTTGTTTTATACAGTAATAGATTGGTGTTGAGCAATCTCATTTTTTCAATTCACTTTGTGATCAGTCCAATTGAAATGAATCTTAATTTATAACTTTAAAAGAAAGGCTTACATATACAAACTAAAAGCAATGAATCTTTTTAGTCTTAAGGATAAGACTTTAGTCTTTGGATACACAGCCCACCCAGGTAGTTGAAAACAATTTTCTAGGATCTTTCAAGTAAGGTGGGTGAAATTCTTAACTAAGTTGGACTGACTAAATGCTCTCCTCTCATTTTTAACCTTTCTTATATTCTTAAGAGATTGTGAAAATAAATTATTATATTTGTTTACAATTGTAATATATATATATTAAATAATTCACTGCCCTACAAGTGATTTTCCTCTGCCATCTGCAATTTTTTATGTTTCTCAGTGCTCAGGGAGAATATAAAGGATACAGGGTAGTTAATGCACTGTTCTTTACAAAGTCATCCAATATGAGTAATACAGTATCTGCCTGAATGATGCAACAGGTTGTACTAAACATCTACAATATATTTACTGATATATGTGTGAAGATCACATATACTTTAAAGAAGTATATTAATAACAAAAACTGGATTATATTCTCAACAAGTGAAGGTAGTCAACGCATTCTGTTGGTGCTTGAAAGTCACGGTTTCCAAACACAACAAGTAACTGCCATCATTTTCACTTGCTCTTCTGCTGCTTTTCCAGTAACATTACATTTTCCAAGAGAGAACAGAATAGTCATGACTGCCACAAGGATGGCTGCTCTTTGAGGCCACCATGAAATGTGTGAGAAAACTATGGGTATTGTATATAATTTTAAGTATAGTCTCAGACCAGGACTTCTATCTTATTGAGTACTGCTTTTTTATCTTCATTGGAGTGTTCTGCTTGAAGGAAGCTCTTTTAAGTTACCCCTAGTGGAATACTTTGGGCACACAGGGCAAGAATTGACTAAGAATAAAGAGTAAGAGAGTAGATATGGCAGCTCAGAAAGCTTGAAATCAGAAGCTGTTCCAAACTTCCCTTTATTTATAATTTTAAGATGACAGACTTCAGTTTAAAGGAACATATTAGGAACAAAAGGAAACAGCTGTCTGTACTCTCCAAAGGTTTTGGATAGGATAAACATGTTTGAGTTGTGCTATAAACTATGAAGTCTTTTTATTGTTTACTGACCTTGTGGAAAAGGACAGTGAGTGTTCTGCTTGTTTAGTGCAAGACAATTTAAAAAAATCATTTCAACCCTTTAGCCTTCTGGAACAATATGTGTTTAAGTGTTTTTTATTTGCTCAAAGTTAAAGAATTATGACTACAAAGCTGGCAGTAATTTAATTTAGAAATCAGAGTACAAAGAATAATAAAACTTAATGACAAAAATCAAAGTCTTATTCTAGAAAAAAAGAAAGGTTAGCAGATTAAGTATCTGGCTTGAATAATTAGAAGTAATCGTCTTTAAATGCTAGGCATTTTTTAATGTACATTATACTGTTCGACCACTAAATTATAATGCAATGGAATGTCATATATCGTATGTCATATATGATTACCATATGACTCTGTAGCTATACTGTATGCAGACAGAGTACAAACCAATAAAATGCAGAGTGCCTTAAATACATTGCCCTCTGCTTTCTGTTTTGGGCATAGAAGTATAGAGGCGAATTCCATTAATAGTGTTTACTTCTTTAACAATTTTTGTCCCATATTTCTTGACTAACTCAACTAGTCACTATATCTCTCAGAATACAGTTTATTTGAACCAATGTGGGGCAGCATGGTGACACAGTACTTAGCATTGCTGTCTTGCAGTGCTGGGGTCCTGGGTTCCAGACTAGGGGTGCAATCTGCATGGAGTTTGTATGTTCTCCCCATCTTCTTGTGAATTTCTGCCAGGCGCTCAGGTTTCCTCCCACAGTTTAAAGACATTTTGGTACACTAATGTGTGTGTACTGTATGTCAGTCTGTGCATTCCCATCCAGGGTGTATCCCAGCTTGTGCCTGTTGCTTGCTGGAATAGTTTCTAGCTACCCCGAACGCCTGTTTTAGATAACATGGTTGGAAAATGATTGGATGGATTTAACTGATATGAATGTTATATTTGACTCATCATTTGAGTCATGTTAGCCATGTGCATCTCACAAAACACTGCATCTAGTGTTCTGTTCATATTTATACAGTATGCGAGCATAAGAAAGCCAGTGCCTAGTAGGGTGGAAACCTATGATTTATATTATATAATATGATTTTATAATATAACTTGTTCTGTAGGGCTGATTTCATTTCTGTAATCCATTTTCTATCAGTTTCATAATGTGGTCATTCTATGAATACTTCTTTTCATATCACAATGTAATGTGCTCTAACCTAATATTTGCTGATTGTCTTGATAAAATCACAAGATGGCACTTCAGTACTATTACAGAAATAATTATTTTTACTCATATTTCAACCCAAATTGGACATATTTCTCCAATTTAATTGTGGCTTGAGTTATCCTCAAGAGTACTGGTACACTATGTAACGGAAATATTAACAAATCCAGTTAGAGCAAAATTAAAAATAATTTAATCTAAATTAGCACCTCTTGAGCAACCACTAAAAGCTCTATCTCTTGATCCTTCATATGGAAGGATCTCAGTTTAGAAATATTGTAGTTAGACAGACTTACTATTGTCATGGCAGCCAACCAATCCATCTTCTGGCATTTCAAACTTTGCAGCAGTAAAAGTTTTGTGAACATTCTGTCTATTAAAATCTTGAGAGGTGACTCTGACTCCAATTTTAATCAATTCTGAGTTCTGCAGTTTTCATTCAAAATGAAGATGTTCTGACTTCCACCTGATAGTGAGAAATGCAAACAAACTTCAACCTTCATATGTCCCTTGGAGAAATCAACTGCTCTTGATTCACTTTTTTCTCAAACTCTTTCAGGCTTTAGATTGGTTTTGGATTGTTGATGATCAGCAATTTTCAAATCTTACCACATTTTTTACTTTGAATTCAGGAATTTGAATGGTGAGGAATTTGACTAGACTACTCAAGAAAATTAATTTCCCTTTTGTTAAGCCATTCCAGTGTAGCATTGGTCTTGTGGTTTATGTCATTGTTAAATAGTGAATTTCTTATTTTTCTTTTGTCAAGTTTAAAATATTTAGCAGACTGTACACTGGTCCCTTAATCTTCCCTTCAATCTTGACAAGCTTTCCTATCCCTGCTGATGAAAATCTGCTCCTGAACATATTGCTCACAACAAGCTACTCTCCCAACCAACCAGGTTTAGAGTGACTGGGATATTGTTGACTCTAGACACTTCCTCCCATCTCAGCTATTGAACTACAGTATTTGCTCTTTGAAAGTTGCTGCTGGCTTCATGCTGGTTAGGTTGGTTAATCAATTTCCTCCTTGACTGGCTTCTCAGTTTGGAAGAACAGACAGATTTAGGCGGTGTCTGGGTGATACAATACACTTCTTAATGATCAGCTTCACTATGGTTAAATGGATATTCAGACTTTGATTTCTTGAATAATTTTCCTGATCTCTGCCTTTTAACAACTTAATCCATTTACTGTTTTGGAAACACCTTGGTCTTCATGAAGCTTAATTTAAAATTCACTCCCTGTTTGAAGGAGGCATGTGTATTTATTCTAAAATAGTGTGAACCACTATTATTGAACACAAAGGCCCTTCAACTAATTGTGTGACTTATCAAAGTACTTTTGTGCATCTGAGCTAATTTATATTGGTCATAGCAAAGAGGGTAAATACTATTTCAGGTTTGACTTTCCCATTTTTTTCAAAATAATCATCCATTTACTTTTCGATTCTTTATTGTTGATTTGAATGTGTGGAGTGAGATGTGTATAAAACAATATGACTAACATTAATTGCTACTTAAAAGTGACTGCAAGCTTTAAAGCAACAAAATTTGAAAACTGTGCAGGGGCCAGAATACTGTTGAAAGGGACTCGATGTTGACTTACTGTATGTGCACCTTTAATTTTCTTATTCACAGGTCTAAATGGGCTAATTGAACCAGACAAATTAAATTATACCCCAAATGTTTTGAAACATAAGACTTCCTCTCATCTAATATGGAACGCTAGCAATTAAGGAATGTTTGTTTATATAAGGTACTAGTCTAGCCTAATGTGTTCATGCTGATGAAGGCTCGTATACTCCAAAACATTTAAAAATTCCACAAGTTATAATAAAAGAAGTTGCTGAAGTAGGGAGTATACATCCATCTCATTACTGTTGTCTGGAACAAACTGACAAAACATGTTGCCAAAGCTAATTCCCTGGATACCTTCAAGAAATGGTTTGATGGAATACATTTCTAACAACCAAACAAGCATGACATTCAATGGCTTCCTCCTATTTGTGTCATTATTGTGTTCTTATGCCAGTTTGTTCAATATTGCACTGTGGAGTACTGTGCATGTTGTATTAGTAAAAAAATACATCAATCTACATGGGAGCATTGACATACAGTAATGATTAGCACAAAGCATTAATAGGTATTATTGGATTACTTTATGGCCATTGTACTCCATATGTGCTTTGAGATGGTTGGAATATCAGATTCATTAGCAAGTGGATGAGCTTACTAAAAATAGTCATTGATAGGACAGGATTTATCTGTGCTAATATACTTAACTGGCAATTGAGGTGTCATTAGCAGCTAGCTTATTTGTATTAAGTGTGATGAACAACAAGCTAGTGACATTAAAATTAATGTTTTTTTATAAATATAATTAACATAATACTCTTACCCTTCCTGGAGCTGTAATAATTCTATACTTTCATTTTATATAATGATTCCATAGATACGTGCTAATGAATCCTAATTAGTAAGGGAACTTAAATAAATGATTAGCCAATGCGCGACAAGGAGAAGTGCCATTTCACCAATTTCTGAACTGCCAGGCTGCAGTTCTTTTTTATTGCTTCTGTCTTAAAACACAATTGCCCTTGTCTAGCTTTAGGTAATCTGAACTCTTCAAAGCAGCAGGCTGAGGTTAGTCTATAGATTCAAATAGTCCAAGCAAAATTAATTATGGTAAGCATAATGGAATCCAGCTAGATGGGAGGAACTGTAGAAGGCCACAGCTTCTCCCCTGCTGCCCTCCTCCATACTTACTCTGGAGCATTCACAAGAAGGATTGATCTCTGAAGATGGACTATGGATCTGTTTTCATTCATTGTCACCAATAGTATTCAGTTGCCGGACAGGGTTTTATTTACTGTCTTGCTCTGGAAATTAAGTTGACTACATTTCCTTAAAGAAACACAGGTAACATTAAGAGATCACCACATTGGAACACATGTAAATGGCACTGATATTTCTAGCATAATTCATTATGACATTTCCTCTCATTTTTTCACATATTGTATTCTCAGCATTCACTTACTCATATCTGAATGTATTGCAGGATTTCTTCTTGGCAATCTCTTTAGGATAATACCTGGGACAAACCTTTCTACTCTGTATTACCTCAAATCTATCCTAGATTTAAAAAGGCAGTTATGAACAACATATGACTAATGACATAAATGTAAAAAAAAGAGTCCTATACATGCTGAAAATTAACCTAGGCATGACATTAACAGAAATATGCAGTGCATGCCTCATTTCATGGACAATTAATGTGGACAATATTGTGGATAATGTTAATCCATCATCTCAACAGATTAATACAGTAAATACAGAATAAGGCTTCAGCTTTCTTGGCCACTACAAACCTTTGTCCAGGGCAAAGGCTATCTATAGAGACATGATGGATTATACTGTATGTAAATGAGATGGGCACTGGTCATCCTGGTGCTAGGATCCAGAAATAAATACACAAACATTTAAACTACAGTAGAATAGGAGGGGAAGAAGCCAAGAGAAAATGCAATAAGACATTTTATTAAGAGCAAAGACAAAAGTAAAACCAAAATGAAAATCAAATGACTAGCTATTCAGATGCGTATAATTGAGAATTAGAAACAAAATACGTGAGACAGAAGTTACCACATTAACGACCAACAAAGTCCAAAATGCATTGCAAATGTAACAAATACAATATTGTGGCATGTACATGAAAAAAGCAATGTATGCCCATCAACTGAAGGAATTAGTCAAATACTAGTATACAATAGTACTGATCTGAATGCTACCTTTGTAAAGTTTCATAGCTAACTGTAAACATGTAGTATTTGATGAAGAAATGTTATTTGTTAAATTAAAGCACAGAAATGTTATTTTGTTCCCTTTTAAGTTCCTTGGATCAGTAGAAAATAAAAATAAAATTTGATGCAATTCACAATGAAAATAAAGAGTAGACGCAAATAATAAATTGCTTGTTTAAGTTACTTAAAAAAATAAAACAAAACTATGAACATTTGTATGCATACTTCATATTATCTGCCAGCTATGAACTTAATATAACGTCTGTGACCTTTTTGGTTTTAAGGTGAATATAGGCCTCCTGCTTAAGGAAAAGAGAATAGACACCTGTGAATGGGATTGGATGAACTCCTCAAGCTCCTGACTTTGTTATGACCTTCATTTCAATTATCTCCTCAACCCCTGCCTTCAGTTCCTAATTGCAATAATTAATTTTGTTCATTTCCACAGTGTCCTCACAAGTTCATTGAGGCTCTTTTCAAATCTTTGGGGAAGAAAAATCATTTCCAATTAACTCATAAGCATTTTCAAATCAAATGCATTTCCCTGATGATTTGGTATTTTATCAATAGTTTTATAGCCTTGAGTTTTTGGTTACTGATGATAGTGGATAGCATTGGCTGGAACTGTCTCTTCATCTATATGTGTTAATTAACTGTATTTGAAGAATTCTGAGATGCAGATGAAGCCTGCATTCCTAAAGGTTGAAAGATAAAGATGAAGATGACCTTGCTTGAAAAAACCTGCACGAAAAATGTTGCAGTTTCCTGCTTGGGAAGCACACAGTGATATCATGTTGATCAGTCTTTTCACAAATGAAAAAGTAGTCAGGACACCATGATTTGTCTTAAATCTGAAAGTTCAGTAAATTGACATGTACTGTAAATGCTTATTAGTAGATGTGACACTTGTTACAAGAATGTGAATTTAAATGTTTTAATACATTCATTAAATATAAAACACATACAGTAAAGTTGTTAATTCTTATTTTTTATTGATGATGTTACTATTCTGCCAATGCTAACCTTGGGATTTTAGTTTACAATATGGGTAAACTGTGGGAAAATGGCCTAACTTGCTGTGGAATAGGATGTTTTGCCAGTAAAAAAAATTTATGGCTGAAGGATGAATCAGTTTTACTATTCAACATAATCAAGTCACTTTCCTTGTTTCAAATATCATTATACAGTATAAGTTACATAGAAACACATTGCATAAGAGGGACATGTTGCATTTAAAATATCGGTGTCCTTCTGCATACTTTCTAAAAAAAAACTTTCCCTTAAACTCAAAGATTTTCTGCATAGTTAAAAGATTTTATTTACCAGATCTTACACTTAAAGCTGCATACTCAACTATGATTATTTAAATATTTGATTTAGTTATATTAAGGGCAGGGCACTGTTTAGCATTGCTGCCACTCAGAACTGTGCCCCTGGGTTTATTTCCTTGGGTGCTGTCTGCATGGAATTTGTATGTTATCCCCAAGTACATGTTAGTTTCTGTTGGATGCTCCGGTTTCTTTCCACGGCCCAAAGACATACTGGTTGTAACAATGCTGTTGCCTAAAAAAAATTAGATTTGATGCATCTTATGTTGAAAACCTGGTGATCTCACACTTTCAGCAAGAGATAGAGAGAGAAAAGAGGCACGGAGAAAAAAGCCAGGTGTACTTAGCCAAATCAAGGGATCAAGAATCGCAGTTGAGGTTCAGTCACAGGTCAGAAAGCCGGAGGATCAGAAGTATTACTACAGACAGGAGTTTATTGAAAAGCGAGAGACGGTAGCTCCACTGGTGAAACTAATACTGAGCATTGTGGTGATGGTAGTGAGTAAGTATAAGTATACTGAGAGGCAGGTGTGGTGAATAGTGAGAGGTGTGATTACTTAATGCGTCGGCGTTTGCGGGAATTGGGAAGGACTGGCTTCTGATTGTGGTCGTGAGAATGTGTTGACGTTTGCGGGAAAGGTCTGGTGTTGATTTATGTGTAGTCGTGACGCTGGTAGATTAATTGCCTTCTGGGAAAATTAGCGCTAGTGTGTGTGTATGTATGTTTGTGTGCCCTGCAACGGACAGGCATCCTGTTCTAGGTGTATCTTGCCTTGTGCCAGTTGCTTGCTGGGATAGGCTCCACTCCCTCACATCCCTGTATTGGATAAAGTGGTTAGAAATAGATGAATATAGTTTTACTACTTCAAATGTAGAGGAATTATCTTGTAATTCCAATATATCAGGAGCCCCTTTAAAATGGAAAAATATCATTTCTTGTATAGTTTGCATTATAACATGATACATAACATTAGGTGGTTACATTATTAATGTTATACTTTTAATGGATTTACAAAATAAAACACACATACACACGTTGTCAAATGCATGGATCTTTTAATAAAACCAAAGCTGATCATCTAACATTAAGAGGAATTCTAAATTAGCACATGTATCACCATATTAGAGTCCCTTAAAATTTCATAGAAATTAGAATGGTGAGCTACTGCAAATTCCATTATCCATGTACAACTTATAAAACTGGATGGTGTACATTTATTTATAAATGATTAAATTATTATTAAATTTAACAGACATCCAAGAGAATCATACTTACCCTTTAAATCCATGCTTTGCACATGCATTACAGTAAGAAAAAACACTTTAAAGACAAACATAACAAAAGTCAAGTTTTTTTAAGCCTTGTAGTCAATAGCCATGGACACTTAACAACCCATTTCCTTTCTTGTTTAGTTTAGTATGGCAATTGCCAAAGCAATCAATATTACTGATTGGACATTCAATACTTTGAATGTGTTCATGAGCAAAACTTGATTGTTGGAAAGAAGACAAGAGTAAACAAAATGCAGGCATGCTGTCAGTAATTGCATACTTAAATGTTCTTGCATTGGAGGTTAGGTACTGTAGGAAATGAAAGCAGAACACATTAGTCCCACATTAAATCAATATTTTGACTTAATATCCAATCACATGTTCTAAGGGATTTCAAAGAAATTACAAAGAACTTCTGACAAACATTCCATTACAGAAGTCATGTGCCGTTTGTGGTTGGTGGCTGAAATGTACACTGTACTTAATCTGTCTTTGCACATAAGAATAGATACTGTACACATCTACACATCTGTATACATACACAAATATACAACATACATATAGTGCTTTCCAAAAGTATGCACTCCCTTCCAACATTATTCCATTTTGTTGAATTACGAATTATATACGAACATACGAATGTATATATTTTGAATATTTTGAATTAAACCCGAAAGCTCAAACTGAACACTTACAGTATGTGGAAGGAAATTAAATGTCAGATGACACGCAAAAAAAAACAAAACTACAATATGTTGTTTGCGTAAGTAATGACCTCCTTTCTTAATCGCAGTTAATTCAGGGGCACAATATTTCTTTCACAAGTCACACAGTTAAGATGAGTGGCCAATAATGGTGGTTTGCATCATTTCAACATAAATACACTTGTCTGTGAGATCTCTCAGTCAGGTAGTGCGTTTCAAGCAATGATTCAGCCATTAATATCAAGGAGCTTTGAAAACAACTCAGGGATGAAGCTATAGAAAGGCACAGATCAGGAGAAGGGTATAAAAAATTCAAAGACACTGAATATCCCTTTGAGCACAGTAAAGTGGATCATTAAGAACAACATATCACCCAGACATTGCCTAGATCAGACTGTTCTGGATCTAGGCAGCCAGGCAAAGAGGAAATTGGTTAGGGATGCCTCTTTGAGGCCAACGGCAACTTTGAAAAAGCTACAGTGATCGAAAGCTGAAGAGGAGAAAATGTGAATCAACAATATTCTGGTCACTCCACAAAGCTGGCCTACCATGGCAGAGTACTAAACCCAGTTTGAATGTCACATGGAGTTTCCAACAATGCATTTAAGGACTACTGCAAACAATTTGGTCAAAAACAAAGTGTTGCATCTGGAGCTTACCCAACACAGCACATTGCACAATCAAAACCATCGATCCTTACTGTCAAGCATGGTGGTAGCAACATTATGATATAGACCTCCCACAGCTCCTTCATGCTTAAACTGTAGAGTTTATTAAGGGATTCTTTCTGCTTTCTGTATTATTAGATGCATGCCATCTGTTCTGATCAACATCCACATTAAAATGTTTTAAATACTTTATGCCTGTGTTACAGTAGGAATATCTGGACCAGCAGTCATGATAGTAATGGCTCTAATTCACATATAGGAAATGTAATACAATGTGTAAGCAGCAAATGTAATTACTTTAATTATTTTCTAATGAGATTGATTTACATTTCATTAGCATTAGAAAAGTGAGTTTATGAGAATGCTCTAGAAAAAGCTAACTTGGTTTCCAATTTGCTAGTCATACTAAGAGAATATATGCATGCAGTTGTAAAGCAAATATAAAATCTTTAATAATTTTTTTATCTGCATTCCATAGAATGTGAGTGGTGTCAACATGGGGCAGGCAATGATTGATGGCCAACACGAATACCAAAAGTAGATTAAGGGGATAAAAACAAATGAAAAAAGGTGGTAGACTGCACAAGCTATGACTCAGTGTTACCATCTTGGCATATCAGAGACTTGATCAAGCATTAATATTATTATTTATTCATATGAATTGATGATGGTAGAAATGTTAAAGCAGGATATTTGAGTTGATAATGCTGTTATTTTGAGCAGTCCAACATTAACATTTCCTGTATGATCCTGATGTATCTTTAATGATTCAAAATTTTACATCACTAACCTCTTCCAATATTCACTTCAGCTGCAGCTCCCAGCACTAAATCAACACAGGAACTAAATACCACTTCAGTCATCTGAACAAAAAAATCAGAACAGTCCTATCAGCATCGTGTTTCTTTTAATAAGAATGCATGTTTAGACTAACTCATAAGATAAAAACTAAATAAATAATCATTCTAATTGTGCTTTCTTTCTATTTGAATTTATAATGCTAATAAATGCCGCTTTAAAATGTTTTTTCTTCTCCCTGAAGACAAATAAATGAAATGCCGGCAATTGCTGTTTATTACAATCTGTCTAAACATAGTTATCATTTGTGTAAAGATTTATTTTCTTTTATATTTTTTTTCTAGAGGATACTCAATTACAATTTTGGAATAGAACCTCACATGTCTATTGCGGTATGAAATTCCAAAGCTGGTGGATTGCCCTCATATTCCACCTACTGTAGCTCTCAAATTTTAGGTATTTGATATCTTCCTTGATGTCATATTTGTGTTAAGAGCAAACATTTTTTGACATTGATCTACTGTTACTATTAATAATAACACTTAATTAAACAGTAAATTAAAATTATAAGTAGTAATAATATTTAAATTCAAAAGTCCACTGAAGAAACAGCTTTTCCTCTAAGAAGAAAATACTAATGATTTGAAGGAAAATTTGGCACCATGAAGATATTTCACATTAGATTTATTTTTATCCTGGAGTTGACAACTATTAGCCTGTTGTACAGAAATAAAGAACAGAAGAACTATAAGAGCTATAGACATGTTACTTATTAAGTCACAGATATAATGGAGCAGCAGTCTTTAAATGTCTGTATTGTCTTTTGGAGCCATCTACTGGTATACTAACCTGTTAGGTTTTTGTTCTTTTCTTCATTTATTAGTGTATAGTATTTAAGAATTAAAAATCACAGTCATAGTATGAACTTTACCAACTTGGAAACAGCTGGGGGTAATGGAAAATGCACTACTAAAAACATTCCTCTGATTTAAGACTGTGTTACTGTTTTCAAGATTTCTATATTAAGCAATATGCGACTTCATATCCTCTGTCAGTACTGATTTACTTCACAGCTCCAAATAATTCTCTGTACATGACCAGTTTTTATTAAGAATTTTGTAAGGATGATTCCTGGATGTTGTTGCTGTTTAATGTTAAATTTTACATTATCTCAGCACAAAGTTAATGGTAATACTGTATGTCCTTGTCTTAGTACTATATCCCTCCGCTACTTATTCCTGGTACTGTAAGTGTCATGTGGCAATCCAGTACCCATCCCTGAAGAAGAGGATTAAACCCTTGAGAGGACACTAGTCCATTGCTGAGGACACATACAAGCATGCAGAAACAATTTAGTGTGACAAATTAATGTATCCAATGTGAGTTGATAGGCGAGAGAAATGTGGAGCATCTGAACAAAACCATTGTAAACACGGGGAGAACTTGTTAACTCCAGGCAGTTTATTTAAAAACTGGCACGGTTATTATTTGGTCCCAAACACACATGCGAGAGACAAACAGATGACCAAAATGAAAATTTTTGAAATGGTGTTTGAACATGGTTGAAATTAAGAAAAAAGTGCCGTCTACAGATCTTTACAATTTTATAAATAACTCAGAATAGCAATAAGGTACGTATAAATATTTGAGTTCACCTTTTCTTTCCTGAAGGCAAATTAAACTCAAAATGTAAAACATAATTTAAAGGAAGAATTTCTTTAGTTACTTGTGAATAAAGTATTCATTTAGAATAATCATTTTAAACAGCATATACACATAATGATTTTGAAAGATATTTGCTTCAGAGTAACATTTTCTCCTAATATGGAGACTGAATTCTAACAATAGAAAGTAGTTGTAAAAAAAAGCAAGTGTGGGAAAAAGAAATTGAAATAGATATAATATTTATGAGGTCATGGAGCAAATTCTACACTGCAACAAAATACTCTGAATACTGACTTTAAACCCACTGTCAGTGGGGGTGCAATAGTATTATTTTTGCCTTAGGCAACACTTAAACCAGGGGAACATTGCATGTTACTTTACTAGCTTGTTCTCTGCCAGAAATGCATAAGAAAGCCACATTCAGTATATACAAATTAAAATCTTATTTCTGGCTGCTTATGAAAGGCACATTAATTTTGATTTTTTCAAGACATTTTCAACTTTTATTCAATAGATCATAGAAGGTGTTTTGTCCTGAGTTCTTTCTATCTCCTAGTGGCTGGGCATCCTAAA
The DNA here is from genome assembly GCF_059453375.1 of Lepisosteus platostomus. NCBI lineage: Eukaryota > Metazoa > Chordata > Actinopteri > Semionotiformes > Lepisosteidae > Lepisosteus > Lepisosteus platostomus. The sequence goes on along the minus strand of NC_142618.1, from coordinate 47,932,359 downwards.
TAATACAAGCTTTGCCTGTGAGGACTATAATTACTGTAATCAAGCAATTATTGTTACAAATGCACATGTGAATATTACTTGAATTGCTGGTCTTCTTTAAGACCAGTGGAATACAGAACAGTTTATAAGGCTATAAGATACAGATGCAGCCATTTACAATGCATGGTAAAACCCCATACTGTACGAAATTATCTGCAGATTAGCGCGTTATACCGCAGTACATGATTGGCTGGCCAAAATGACCAACAGGTGGCACTCATGGTGCATTGGTTGTTACTGAAACGATTGCTTTATTTAATCTCTTTACTGTGCATGTTTAAATCCTATTAGTATTGAATATTAATATGGAATTTTATAACTAACAGGAAATTTTGGTAGCTGAGCACAAAAATAACAGGAGCATAATGTCTCTGAAGGTCATAAACAATGTTAATTTAGGAATATAAACATATTATGTAAGCTGTATATGGCTGGTATTGGTAGTTTAAATACAAATTACACACCAGTATTCCACTTTCTTAATAAACATTTTAAGTATCAACGTCTTTCATTCGGTTACTTATTGTGGTTATTTTGGAAAGGTTTTTATGTGCTCCTTCTGACTGAAAAAAAAAGCGTTCTATTTAGAATTTGGTTAATAGGGAATATAATATGGAATTGCGTATCTAAAGAAATTAATAAAGATATTTAGGGATTTATTTATTTTCATATAGCTCAAATTATTACTGTACTCCGCTTTCTTTGTGAACATCTGCATCAATTTGACTTCTTCACCTGCGATTACTTGGAAACATTTTGCCTGCCCTTTTCAGTTATAGCTAACTGCATAGTTTAGTTATAGCTTAGTTATCAAGCAATGCAGTGGTGTAATGTCTTTGGTGTGTGACTCAAATTCCATGGAAAAGGTGTTCGAACCCCACTCCTGGCCAGAGATTTCTTCTTCTTTTTTTCTATTATGGAAACTATATTGAATTTTTGGAATTGCTGAAACTCCCTCTGTATTTCCTGTTATCACACAGATAAGAATAAACTACATATACAAATCCTTTCACAGGCGGAAAGATGTTCTGTGCTCTTACCACAGTACGCATTGTTACATTTCTAAGCATCAGTCGAAGCATTCTGAAGTCTGTCAAAATCGTAAAAGATTTTACCAAATATTATCGGTGAAACTGTTACCTGTCCTGGATAAATCATTTAGAAAATAGGTGGATTTACACTTGTAAAAACCATTCCAATTTTATTGCGATACGGAAGATATTATTAATAATAAATGACCCTAGATGTTCTGTTAACTGAAAACTTATAGAGCAGACACGTTGTGTCTTTTCTTTCCAGCTTGGAATTAACTTTTACCTACTAGTATATTCCATTGCAGCCACTTTATGCAACGCAGCTCCGTACTTCTCACAAAGGCTAGGAGTGTTAACACCCTGCTGTGTGATGTTACGTAGAATAGACTATTCTGCCATTTCTGTGGGAAGGAATTTTCAGTAGCATGCTCTGTTGTCATTGTTGCTGTTTAACATAAGGCGAACAGCAATCAAATGTCCTGATTTTTCTTAACACTCGTTTTTCCCTACTGTAGTTTTAAAACTTGAACAAAGACACATGCAAACAGCGCGATGTTATATCGTTTTAAAGCCACTACAGTATAGCTTGTGGGAAATACATTTATTTGTACTGCATCAAAGCTGAACTCGTTCAGAGTGCCCGACATTACAAACTCCAAGTTAAAAGGAACATGTCAAAATATTTCCAAAATAATCACAAGTGAACGAGTTTAGGGATTAAATAAAAATAGACAAATCATAACAATAACCCTGAATTGTTTCATGCTAATCATGCAATCCAACTTGAATCAACACGAAAATACTTTATATATATAAATCAGTTTAAAACACTTGTTATGCATGAAAAGCAGGTGGTAGATTGCACAAGTTTTGACTCAGTGTTACCATCTTGGCATATCAGAGACTTGATCACGCATTAATATGGTCAGTATATATTAATATATTAATAATGGTCAGTACCTGGATGGGAGACCTCCTGGGAAAAACTAAGGTTGCTGCTGGAAGAGGTGTTAGTGGGGCCAGCAGGGGGCGCTCACCCTGCGGTCCATGTGGGTCCTAATGCCCCAGTATAGTGACGGGGACACTATACTGTAAACAGGCGCCGTCCTTCGGATGAGACGTAAAACCGAGGTCCTGACTCTCTGTGGTCATTAAAAATCCCAGGGCGTTTCTCGAAAAGAGTAGGGGTGTAACCCCGGCGTCCTGGCCAAATTTCCCCATTGGCCTTTATCAATCATGGCCTCCTAATACTCCCCATCTATGAATTGGCTACATTACTCTGCTCTCCTCCCCACTAATAGCTGATGTGTGGTGAGTGTTCTGGCGCACTATGGCTGCCGTCACATCATCCAGGTGGATGCTGCACATTGGTGGTGGTGGAGGGGAGTCCCCATTACCTGTAAAGTGCTTTGAGTGGAGTGTCCAGAAAAGTGCTATATAAGTGTAAGCAATTATTATTATTATTATAATATTATTATTTATTCATATGAATAGATGATGGTAGAGATGCTAAAGCAGGATATTTGAGTTCTTTAATGCTGTTATTTTGAGCAGTCCAACATTTACATTTCCAGTATCATCCTGATGTATCTTTAATGATTCCAAATTTTACTTGACTAACCTCTTCCAATGTTCACTTCAGCTGCAGCTCCCAGAACTAAATCAACACAGGAACTGAATACTACTGTGCTTCAGTCATCTGAACAAAAGACTCAGAACTGTCCTATCAGCATCGTGTTTCTTTTAATCAATCAGCTTAGAGTCTTTATGTAAGCTGTAAGTTCTTTTTACTTCTTAATTAAACATTTTAAACACAACACACATTCCATACAGTAATAAAATAATGTTTTCTACAGGTATTAAGCAGATTAGCCGGTTGCTGACAAAATAGCACACTGTGCACTAAGACGGCTACTTTTAAAAAAACATTCAGAAAAGTTTAAACTATACAAATACCACAGACTATTCTCGACTGTTTTTTTCTGAATGTCACATAGTTCAATATTTTATTTACATCTAAATATGAAATTAGGTGTTAGCATAAACTATTAGTAAACAATCATATTAAATTTTGCAATGTAATAATTTGTTGCACTTCTTCCACATCTTGTAAAAGCAATTTTACAAGATGTTAATTTACAAAAAGGTGTTAAAATATATGTTGAATCTGACTGTCAGAAAATAACTAAAATACATAAAGTATTTATAAAGTAAAAAAATAAAGGTAAAATTTAAATTATTTATGATGAAGGTGGAAGGTTGTGTACTTTTGTCCAACTGAACAATCTAGCTTTTATAAAATATACAGACTTTTTAATGTTTAATGTTATACATGTTGTAATACACAATTTAAAATTATAAAAAGTCTAAACAGTGTACAACTTGTTAACTGGAAAAAGGTGGTCCCTCAGCAGTGACCAGGATTCAAAACCGGGCATTTTCTGTCCACAGATCAAATGCAGTACATAAGAGCTTTATTAGCTCCACATGGTGGTTTTATAAGCTACTATTATCCTATTTAAAAAACCATGCGATTTGTTGGGGTATGAGGCAGTATGTTGCGCAATGTCCACCGCGTTTTAACACAGTGTACCTTGCTCATTTTGAAAGGCTGGGTCTGCATGTACAGTGTATATGATTATTATTGTCAATCATTTACTTGTTCAACAAATAAGTGTGCATTATAAAAGTTACAAAATATTTTAAAGACAATGTTAATGGACAATATGAATTAATTGCAAAATTTGGATGCTTTCATGTACTACAAAATCTTAGCTTTTTTAGCCAAAAAGCTGCACCTTTAGGGCACTTCCGCAAACATAGAAAAGAGTGGAAAATGTTTTCCCTTGCAGTTACACACTTTAAATGCTAATGACAAGACTAATGGAAGACTAATATGTTTGGTTTTTAAAGTGCTTTGCAGAGCTCATCCAAGGAACTAAGTGGATCTCAAACCAATTAATTCTTCCTCATAGTAAAAAAATTGTTTTTCTCTGTAATACCTTAAGATAAAGTTAAGAAATGAAATGGTACTTTTTAATTATTTATGTAATTAATTGTGAATATGCAAAATGACATATTATGTCTAATTCATTGAAGAAAGTGTCCAAACTTGAATCTGTTTCTATAAAAATTGAACTTGAATAGAAATGTATTTCTGTGTAGAAAATAACCTTTGTCACTAACAAAAAAAGCTGACAATTAAGCAAGTCTGATTACATCCTAAATATTATTTGTTAAAATCTCCCAACTATAGGGGCCACAATGACTCATCTGGATTGAACATAGTGCTGAGCTCTGCATTCCTTTGTGAAAATGAGTTAAGGCACTGTTTGATGACAATGTAATGAGGTGTGACATCTTGCTTAAATACACTGTGTATACAGTAAAATCAAAACAAGTCTATCATTTGTAACGGAAATAAATTCACAAGGTTATTATTAGAAAAATACTTTTTGTAGCCGGAGCACTGTTTTTTTATTGAACATGCATGACATCAAACTCAATATACAGCTTAACATCTGTCATCAAGAGGGGTTTGCTGTGTAAGACACAAGCTCTTAATGTCTGTGTGGTCACTGTTGGAATCAATACAAACTCTACATCTCTGATCCATGCTTTGTGCTAGGTTGCAGAAGCTGTCTTGTAGAAATCTAGCCCATTCTTCTTGCTCAGCCTCGAAAAGCATGTGCTTGTGTTTACTGGTCACTGAGCCATAGATACCACACATCATCTCAAAATCCTCCTGGAATTGTTTAATTGAGCTCAAGTCTTGTGGGGCATACATACTGTAGCATGACCAAGACATCATCCACAAGAAAGCCATTTTATTTCATGAGCTGCATGAGGATTCACATTGTCCTGCTGGAATATTACTAAATATTGCCAACATTACTTAACAGTCAGGATGAGCATTAACTGATGTCTTAATGCTCAAGCACTCTAAAACATGCAGTCAGGTTGCCATCAATCACAACAAGTGACTTCTGGAGCATCTAGACATTTCTGACCAGACCATCACGTTTGTATCCCTTCACTGATCTTGGCTAGGCATTGTAACTGTTGGTCCTCCATGGCCTATCATTGACAGACGTTATGTGACTGTAACCTCTTGTGGCTGTAACCTCAGATTTGCTCTTTATGAACAGCACAGATGGTCAGTGATAGTGATCATCACAAAGGTGTTGTTTTCTTGATAAGCAGTACCGATTTACACTAAGCATGACATTCAAAGAGTTAAATCATCACCTATACCCAAATAAGATTTAGTGTGTATGCAACAGTCAAAGCCACTCAAGTTATGGAGTTATGGATGATCAATTAATCACAAAATAAAAACATTTAATCAATATTCAAAATCTATATAACTTTCTTTCTAAAAATATTCCATAAAATACATGCATAGAATGACAATTATCGCTTCATGCTCAGCACAGAATACAAGAACAACAAATGTATAGTGTATAAAGTATTTGTGTTTAGATATAAAAACTCAGATCCCTATAAATGGCAATATTTTTCTATTTTTTGTGAAACTGATTGACAGCTAGCTGAATCCTTAGAGTATTCAGCCTTTAGCCTTCAGCTGTCATGTCAAACACTAAGAAATCTTTTGAGCATCTTTCTTATACAGTATGAGGAGATAACAGTATTTACACATCCAACTCAATTTCTCAATGTAAAGGGAAAGATGAGCTTTATATGAGATGCAAACATGTTTTACCCTGTCTCTTCACTTAAGCTTTTCTGAATGCTAGGACATTTTTATTTTAATGGTGTTCAATTGCGTATTTAACCTGACAGCAGTTTCCTGACCTCCAAGCAATGTTCTGGCTTTCTGGTAGCTAGATGTTTCGTGCAGTGTGTGTATAATGCATATCAATCTAAGAAGCTACAGCACAGTAAAACAAAACTTCTAGGCCACATGCATCAGATGGTGGGGATTATTTAAACACTACATATACAGGCAATACTAAGCAAGACATTTGCAAAGAGTTTGAGGAAACTTTTGTACAAAAAGAATTATCACAAAACATCAAGCTGCTCTTATTTAGTTTCCTGTGTTTCTGTGTTTAGCAAGATGAATGCAACACTAGGTTTCTAGCAGTCCTTAACTATTTAAAGAAATGTTCTCCATTTAATCTATGCTGCATTTACTGTACATGATCCCTCTCACACAAGTGGCAACCTTCTATTATTGTTCAACCATTTGTGATAACTATTGCCAATAGTATCGGTTGGGACATTCTTGGAAGGAAGCACCAATAGGACTGGGCAAGACAATCAGACCCCACTGGGGAAAAAACTAATTGGAACTGGGCTGTATCCTTGAATTAACAAATAGAGTGTTCAGTGAGATTCCTGTTAATTTTCTAGGTACCCCAAGTTGTCCTATTCTGGCTATATTGACAGACATACTGTATATTGTATTTAGTTTTTGTAGGCATACTGTTCTGTTGATGCCCTTGACTTTCTATTGTTTTTGACTATGTCATACTGTACTGTATGTGTGTGCACGTGTAAAAATTGCTATTATTATGGAAAAGATCAGTGATTTCTATTTTCATGATACTTTGCATTTAAAAGAAGATATATTTCTTAAACAGTAATTCTTTGTAAAAATAAGTATTTTGCTTTGAAGACATATTGGCTAAATTTATACTTGTCATATTCCAGGACTTTCCTTTAATGTTTCAAATCTCTGTAATCTCTTTAGAAAAGTGTTCCAGGAAGAAAGCCAGAAAAAAACAGGCAGAATAAGAGACCGTTGGTTATGTTTTGACACAGGTTATTTTAATGCAATGGAGTAGATTAGTAATATAATGTACTGTAGGTCTTTTTATTGATTTTAATAATGAATGGATGAAATTAAGATTTTGAAAAATTACATCCTTGTTTACTGCTTTTTTTCATACTTGGTGCTCAGTATCTAGATATTATATAGAAGCATAATTTCTATTGCTGATGTGAAGACATGGTAAGGCAGCACAAGGAAAAGCACTCACATTGATCTGGAGTGCTCAGAACAATCATAGGCAAACAATGATTTTGATAAAGTGAAATAATAAAATATTAAAAAGCACATTGCTATATCTTGGATTTTAGAGTATTTCAGTACTAAAACACAACTGAAGAAAATCATATACAGTATATATATCTTACCATAAAACCCTTAAGGCAGGGATATGCAATAAGAATCTAACACACGGTCCTGTTTCTGCAATATTGTCAATCTACCAAATTCTATTTTATGAATAAGCCTTTTGAAATACAATATAAAAAAGAAAATTCTCTAAAAAATGTTTTTCAGGGCTATGGGCCACTGCTTTAAAAGCTACTAAAAACAATAACCTGTACAGCTTTCTCCTTGTAGCCCCTGGGCACTTAAATTGTTTGACTGTGAGTGTAATGCAGGAACACAGACAATTGTTTCAGGAATGAAGTAAATACAGTAAATTGCAATCATTTAACTATGCACTCAGTCTACAGAGAACAATAACATTATGCACAAAAGAAACCAAATTCACAGTGGTGACTTATTTATTTTTAATACAATAACATTGGAACTTGTTCTACATAATAATTGTATATTTTTATATAAATAAGTCTCAAACCGCTGTCAAGCAATCTAAACATCAAGCAATCACAGTTGTGTCTACAAAATGTATTTCCTGACAAAGTGAGTGAGCTGTTATTTACTAGAAGATTATCTGTTGCAGAGAAATGTCATTTTATAAGATGGTACAGAACTACACTATCCATTCAAATATCAGTACAGTGTGAGTGAATAATTTACAATACACTCTTGCAGCACAGCTGTGAGCAATAACTTATTTTACAGAAATGTAAAAGGCATCACAATATGACTTTGTCTCATTTTTATATGTTTATAACGGTGTTTTCAAGAGCTTATGATGCTAAAGGTACTGGGTCCAATTTGTGGGTCTTCACTGATATTCTTTTTAAAAATTCAGGATCCAAAATGTATGTCATCTCATTTTGATTTTTATGCAACCTATGCAAGTGTTTATTGTTAGATTAGTTTAAATATTTCTCTTAAACTTAGTTTAAAGGTTTCTATGGCCCATGTTCCACTTATCAATGGCTAACATACAGAATATACATAAAATGAGTCAGAATGGGAACTTCAAGAGAAAAAGCCTAAGCGTTAGTCAGAATGTAAAAGAATACTTCTAGGACTGATCAGAGTGCTACTGTATAAAAAATGAGTCCAAATGAAAACTCAACTTCCTGGTTGTGAGTGTGATGAGTTAGTAACAGGAGTACTGTACTGTACATGAGAAAAGAGACCAGGGAAGGCCTGAGGGTGGTGGGCGTCCACTCAGTCTTCCACACAAGGGAAAACAAACTCAGAGAGCTACAAAAATGTACAGTAGAGCAAAGAAATGCTGATAAAATACCAAAAGGTCATATGACATGTGTGTGATGAGTCATACAAGAACAAGTGTGTAAAGGTTGGCTGCAGGAGCCAGAAGTGTGTAAAGTACAGCTCAGAAGCTTATTTCACTTTACAGTTCCGAACCTGGAGGTTTCAGTTCTTGAGGAAAACATGTGCTGGACAATTTCTTTTCCTTCCTTGCTATTTCTTTCCAATCTTGCACAGACAAACAACAGAAAGATGGTCACCATGGCTTATCGTGGTTTTATCAAGCTTAATTCCAACCAAACAACTAATAAAGAAGGAAATCAGTCAGCATGAAATACCAAAAAATGTCCAGATATTTTAAGAGATATTTAACTAATACATAAGAATTTGAGTATACATAAGAAATGCATCCGTTTTGCATGTAAAGGTAATGGCAGTACCGGCTGATCTACATTTTTCATATTATCGCTGTCTGTCTGCCGTTCCTGTTACAGTACACTACACTGTCCTTTTCTCTTAGTTTACACTGGCAGCATATGCAGTTTGTCAGCAGTGCAGCAGAGCCAAATGCCTCTCATTCTGCTCAATTTTTTTAAACATCAAGTCTGTTTTTATACATTTATAAATTGATATATATATATAATATATTATTTGTGCATAATAGCACATTATTTGTGCAAATAGACAGCAGAATAGAATATGTTTTGGAAACATGACCAGTGTAGATTATCACTTGTGTAACAAACACTGAACACTTACTCCCACATTTAAGAAGTAGTGTAGATTCGGATTTGTTTTGAAGCAAAATTATTCATTCATTTGATTTGTTAAAGCTTACAGATGTCCAAACTGTACATAATTTAAGTTAATTTAATGTTCGTGTTAATAGAATAGAGGTTTAATTGGATATCTGTTCTCCAAAAATCGTCTTACATAAAGAAAAATAACGGTAAAACCCCTCTGTTATTTTTTAATTTTCTTTTTGCTGTTATGTTACTATCATTTGTTTAGCAGATACAGTTATCTGATGAGTATTACATACAAACTGTACATATACAGTATAATCAATTATATATTTCAGTTCATTTTATCATTTTTTGTTCTGCATCCAAAATTAAACATAATGTTTAGGTATTATTTAGTGGGTTGTTTCTACATTTTTGTACTTTTGTTTTTGATTAATGTATTTTTCTTAATACAGTATAGTTTTTATGTTGTGTAATATTCAGGAGCTCAATACTTGTGTCCACATGTATTTCTGTATTAAACAATTTCCACCTTATTAGCCAAATTCAATTAAATGTCTTTCCCCCGCCCCCATCTACTACAAAAATTAAGCTATATTGAGGCATTTTAGCCTCACATGTGACAATATCTACACCACCATTATTTCAGTCCACAAGGGAAAAGGTCATTCACAAAAGATTTTTACAGCTAAAGTTGTAGGGTGCCTATTATTGACTTTTCAGAAATGTTTAGAAATGAAAAAGATTAACACCTCAGGCACTAATTATGTCCTCTTTCTAAACCCGTGCAAAGAAAACAATTTTCCTTAAATTACATACTGTACTCAATACACATACTTCCTTATGTGATATTTGTCTGTCAGGTACTCTCACAAATATAAAGCAGAATTTTCAGTACAATACTTAAGATCTGTATCACTGTTTTCTTTTTTTTTGTACTTCATTTCTTGTAAATGAAGATGTTTGCTTTTAAACTTCCTTTTTTATCCAGGGAAAACTTTGTCTTAATTTTTTAAGTCTTAAGAAATGCCAAAATTTAGATTATAACAAAAGGCACAACCATGTCATGGTATCACACATCTGTAGGGGTTTTGTGAATTTACTGGGACAATTTATTAATCACAAGGTGATTCATTATGGCTATTAGAAAATAAATCGATCAGTGACGCACACACACAGATTCAATAAGAAAGATACATTTATTAATACATACATTGGGCATATAAAACATATAACAGTCTTCCTGGATACAGGTGGCAGATCTTCTTGTTATCAAAGTGCAAGGTATATAGTCACGAAGAGATGCAAAACACAAAGAAATACAAACAAAGAATATGCCGTATACCGGATATGAAGTATACCGTTCGGCTATACTATCGTTAATCAGTCTACATTAGCTACTCAAAAGAAAATCTATTACTCATATGAATTGAATTGATATCAACTTGTGATAGGAAACAATTGAATCCTTGAGATGCAATGTAGAACATTGTGTTTATTTATCCAGATATAGATTCATATTTCCCGGCACATACACCAAAGACCAGCAATTGCTGCTCCAATCGCTGCTGCCTTAAATAGGCATCACTTTGGTATCCTCTGGCTCCTGGCCAACCAGTCGGGGTGGGGCTCAGAGTCGAGTGAATTAGGAGAGATTTCTGATGTGTCGACACGCCCAACGGTGTCTCTCTCAGGGACCTACTAGAAGTCCGACTGAATAGTAGAAAGTCTCTATGCACAGAGGGTGACCACGGGTCTGAGCAAGTCACCCTTTAGCGGGAAGAAACTTGGTTTGCTTCCGGTGTAGCACTGCTGCTGAATAAATATGTATTCAAGAGTCCAAACGTATACTCCTGTGATCAAGCGAAGCATCCACGTGGGTGTTGGCTAGCTATTTACGCACGGGCATTCCCTGGGCCGACACTTTGCTGAAACAAGGTTCCAGTCCCTATAAAGACAACACTGGCCATCACGTGATTGTCTCTGAGGGTGTGAAAATTGGCCGGAGAAGCAGTTTCTGAGCTGTGCAGTGTCTTCTAAACTGAGACCAAGACAGGTGATGATTGGTCGAAAGCTTAGCGGGCATTTCAGACCCACGTGGGGTTGCCACACCCTGCAGGTTCCTGAGTGATTGGTCAAGGTGAGAGATGAGTAACAATGACCTCTGACATCTAGGACCCCAATCCAGATGTTCCCAAAAATCTCATAGACAGATAGGCACCAGGAATGGCCATTGATCATGATAGCCAAGCATGGCTGGGCGCATCCCCATTTGGGAGTTGCTCATTATCTGAGAGAAAACACCTTAAATAAGAACTGCATGAACAGCTTCTCTGTGGCTGCACCATAGAGATGAGAAAGAGAGATCGGGCCTCATTTAGGAAAGCACAGCAACACTTAATTCTGACTTATCCTGGCGTTGCCACGACACATCTTTGCCCTCTTAAAAAGTCAGGAGTGTGACATTACCAAGCAATACTGAGCACCATTGCTCTACACATTTACTACCTTTGTTTCTACTTCATACTGTATAGTTATGTTCCTACTTATAACACTCCCTAAGCATATCCGCTCTCTTTTTTGTAGGCTGTTGCATTATTGGAGTGTTATTAAAACCTATGCAGTAGTCTGCCCTTCTGAGGTGCACGCTTCACCTTTACAAGTGCAAATTTACAAAGCAACCTAAACCTAAAACATTAAACATGAATTGTTATTTTTTTTACCATTTCATACAAAGAGGGGTATAACAGGGAGTACAAAAAAGCCAACATATGTTGATAATGTTTCTACATGTTTGTGTCACGACAGAAATGTAATGAATATTTGTATAAGAAATGCGGTTTCCTGTTGAATATACAGTATAATGGAGTAAAACATTTTTAGTTTTCCCTTTAGTCGTGTTTTAGGTATTATTTTCATTTTAGTTATAATTAATACATTTTACAGTAGTTAATGTAATAACACTAGCAATTAATTCAGTGTAGTAGATCTGGATAAGATTGTAATTATTGAGCTTTTTAAGGTTATTTATAGCTATGTTATTAGTGATTTAAATGTACTCATAATTTATACAACTGTAGTGCAAACAAAAATGTCTTTAAATTGTGTTTTGGGTAATTATCTTGGATCATTATAATAAACTCCACTTAATCAGTTTCTTTGAAGAAGTAATAACTTGGCTCTAAAGATGTATTCATACACTGTCTTCAAAAAATCAAGGTTCCTATTAAGGAAGAATCAGGCTCTGAAGGTTAAGTCGGTGCTGTAGTAAGCTATGGCTAAATTAATAAAAAAAGGTTTCCTAGAGAGGAATTCTGACAGCATGCCCCTTTTCTCTTTTCTTTCAGACATAATTTTGACACAGAGTATTTCTGAATTGGAAACAGTATGTTTTCATGGTCGCATCACTCCAAAGCTGCTAAACAGATTTTTAGGAGACTAACAATATCCACTATAAGGACTCCAAAAACCCACACAATCACCTGATCCACTTTGAAATTAAGAACAAAATATTACAGTGCAATCTAGTTTGAACAAGATTGTGAGTAATTACTTCACCATGAATTAAGAGGATATTTTCATGAATAGGGTCAACAGCCCTATTCATATGAAAACGTCTGTGGGATCTTTAATGACCAAGTAATCAGGACCTTGATTTAAGATTCATCTGAAGGGCAGTATCTTCTATTGTACAGAATGCCCCCTGTCACAGTCTCCTACTTCTGTATAACCAGGCTTAACCTTGCTTATCTTATGAAATCAGGTCATATGGTGGTAATACTGCTGCCATAGGCACATACTGTATACAGTATACTGAAATTCATTCAAACACAACAGATGAATACTGGAACCTAAGGCTATTGATTTATTTATTTTTAATAGGCTATATGGAAAATTGCTAATTATTTATCCATGTGTAGTTAAGTAAACAATTTTTACTAAATTTACTAATTTACTATTTTGGTTATAGCAATAATACATGTGTAAAGTAGACACTATTCCTATTTCCTAAATTATCTTCATATTCATGAGAATGATCAGCCTTTGGTGTTCAATTAGTATTTAATTGCTCCTTGATCCATATCTTTCTTGGCAAGTTCTGTGCAAAGAAACATGAAGTGACCCATCCTGGATTTCACATGAAATGATATTCTGCCAGAACTGCTATGCTTGTATTTTTTAAACCATTACAAGCTATAAAGATTAATAATTCCAATGCTTCTGCAAGTTGCAAGTGGGTAAAGTAACGAAAGTGATTAAATTTTATTTCATATGCTCTCCTGTTATGTTTACTGTATGTGCTTTTTTGTTTTTATTGATTTAATTAAAAAACAGTCACATTAAAACTATCTTAAGTGCAGTGAAATGACCTTTCACTGACTTGTCTCCCACTGTCACTTAATGATTTTGTTGAAAATTTCTGAACACTTAGAGGAACTAAAACCTTTTCACCTTTTTTCTCACATTATTTTAATGCTCACTGCTCTCTTCTGAGCTGTGATATACACAGCAGCTAATTAATGAACTCCTCTACTTTTGGTAGGGATCAAGACTTTTATGTCGTGGCATTTACTGAATGGATGATTGTGTTAATAGTTTGACCTTTGGAAAATGATGCACAACAAAAAGAAAGTTAAGAAGTCAATCAGACTAATATGTGACTGTGTCTCTTCAGACAAATTTCTGAGATTTTTTGTGTTACTTTCAGGCAACTATTTTCTATAAAACAGAAAAATAAAAACACTGGAATAAATAGTAAAAAGTAATAGGTTTCTCAGCAGCTCAGACTAAAGGGATTCATTTCTTCATTAATATAAGTAAGGAAAAAAATATGCCACCAATTCATTTTTAGAAAGCAAACAGGTGTGAGAATGTAACATCTTCCCAGTCACACACCTGCAATCAATTATCACCAAATCAATTATCCACCCCAATCCAGTGCTGTCAGTCAATACATAATACCCATTCCCACTCAACACCCACATACAGGTACATAGAAATACACAAGTATGAATGTGTCCTGTATTAAAATAATTTCAAAACTAATTAATTCCCAGCAACTACAAAACCTCCTGCAGCCCCTCTTTTCTTCTGGTTCACAATAGCCTAGAAAATCTGGTGAGGGATCCATCTCACAGAGATGTTCATTATTTAAATATGTTGATACAGTTCTGGAGGAGGTGAAATTCTAATGTCACACTTTCGCTCCCCTATGCATAAATGTTCCCTAGCTGCACATGGCTCTGTGTACATCTACCCCCCTCCCACTTCTACAGCTTCATGATGCAGCACTTTCCCTTGTAAGTGAGGGGGATGGATCAAGCGCTGTCATTTCCTCAGCCAGGTGAGTTACCACCAAGATATTAATTATGCTATAATCTTTAAAATGAATGTCTTGTTTCATTATTATTAGAATTTTACCTAATTTCTGAAATGGTGAAATGAAAAAAATGTTTACCCCATGCTTCTTTCTCATATTTTTAAAAATCCTGTTGTTACACAGGCCTTGTGAGATTTTACAAATTATCAGAAGTGTTGCAATGATACTTTATTTTTTTGCCAATATAACAAAAAAGGTAAAAAGCATAACAGGCAACAATTATTAATAAGTATAAAATGTGGAATTCCGTTTTTTTGTATATATTTCATAAAACAGTTGAAAACATGTCTCATTATGGAATAGTTTTAAGAAAAGTAATGAAAAATACAATACATGTAACACTTCAATTCACAATGTGCAATACGTTATGAAGAGACCTATAATAAGGAATGTCCATAGAGCTCCTCTTTCTCTAGCTCCAAAGGCAGCATATCTGGTTGAAACTCTAACTGGAAGTCCTCTGTTAATAATAGACTAACAGGTCGGATAATTCACCAATGGGGAACCTGATAGGTAGGGAACAACTACACTGTCACAACCATTCACTTCTGGTAAGGATTTAAGCTAAAAGTTGCTAAATCCATTTGCTTTTGTTCTTTGCAACCTTGGTATCTTTCCTGTTGCTAATAACATGACTACAGACAACACTGTCCAAATAATAAACTGTCCTACCTGCACCAGAAACTAGGTTGCCTGAAAGTCAACTGCCAGCCCGAGGGAGACTATACTTAATCCAGAATTCTGCTTAAGGCTTCTTTTGCAAAAAGAGATGTTTGAATATCTCCTCAATTGTAATTTTGCATGTTCAAAGACAGATTTACAACTAGACCTTTGACAACACCACTGAATATGATGGAGTATTTAGTGTAGCAGCTGCAAATATGAGCGAGCAGACTTCTCAGTTTCTCCCCAATTAAATATCAACATGTAGACATATCCAAGATCTCAGGTTTTTTGCACATTCCACTAGAAACATCAGTGTGATCCTAAAATTATTTTTTTTCCTGTGCTGTCAGGGCATCCTTTGGCACACAGAGTCCAGCAGAATATAATTCTGGATATACAGTATTCCAGAATACACCACTCTGTCTGAATTTGGCAAAACAAAATTACATCCTCCAGTTTATTTCTAATAGTTTTTTTTTTCCATAAGCTTACATGATAGGGAAATCAAACAGAAGTCATTGGTTTTCTTGAATACTATTGGTATTCATTGATCCCTGGGGATATATTAATCGTGGGTGCTTTTAGTACCTGAAACACATTTGTCTCTTCTACGCTAATACTTCGTAACACAAAACTTTGTCCTTCCACAGCCTGAGGCATATTCAGCTCTTAGTCTGAAATCTGCTGATTCATGTCTTTTTTCCCTACTAAAGACCCACTCTACAAATACAGTGGGTGTTTAAAGGATTTAGACTTCTTTTTATTAAAGCTTCTACTATATGATTCGTTTAACTCTTGGTCAGCTTGCTGTGTTTTTTCTTTTTTTTTTGCTTGCATTGTGTATTATGTAAGGGGTATTGTACAGTGCTTTAGTACATAAAATTATAGATTTATTGCATTGACAAATACTGTATGCTGTCCAGCAAAAGAAAGCATGCACATGACATACAGTAGATATTTTCTGATGTTTGTTTTTCAATAGTAGGCCAAATGCTATCACCTTACTTTACACTTTACCTTAGAAGCAATTTTGTTTACATTTTATTTCACATTAAATGTCACCTGGGTACTTCTTTCCTCAAGATAAGAGGTTTGGTAAACAAATCACAGTTTTATACCAGCTGTGTTCTCTTCTTTGTTGCCTTATCAGAGGCATTCAAGCCTCATTGACTTACAGTACTCTGAGTTTGAATATGACCTAGTGACAACACTCTGTGCTCTAACATATTCCTTTGCAAGCTCTGCTAGGTTTTCAGTCTTTTTCTTGAAGAACATAATCTCTGTTGTTAAATGATATCCCACATATATGTTCAGTAGGATTTAAATATTGATTCAGAAGATAAAAGCATATTAGCCCATTTATTCTAATTCCTGTTGAAGCTTGGAGCTGTCTGGGAATGGACAGAACAGGTTAGCAAGTATGAATTTCTATGGCACATAGACACTTCTGTATTTGTGGCACTGACATTTATTCTATAAATTTCAGGTGAGAACTATATAAGAGACTGCAATTGTAAAGACAAAAAGGTCCTTGGAAAAAAACTGAGTACCTAATTTCTAGTCTCGGCACTTCCTAGAAAGTAGCAGGTCTTTCCCATTTTCTTTTGAAAATATACAGTACATGTGCACATTGTCAAACAATGCAAACATTGGAAAGTCTTGCAGTATGCAAAACGAAGGAGCCTACTTTAGTAGGTGTACCAAAATTAGAATCCTCACAGCTTATAACAACCATTGTACCAACTGTACTTGCAAAATCTATTTTTCTTTATTTCACACATCGCATACCCTTGATCAAACAGTTAAAGTACAGTAAACCTGAAACCTTATACATAACTTTGACTGATGAAAGTGTTGCACATTCATTTAAAATTGATTGAATGATTTATGATCTCTGAAAACATGCAAGGTTTTCATCAGATTTCTATTTTAATTCTATTTTGTATGCGAAGAATTATATCAAAATGGATTTAAAACCATCTGTTTTCAGAATTTCTAATATATGAAGTCAAATTTCATAGATGAGAATTTGAGTCAAAAGCTGCAGTCCCAGGTGATTTAAGATGATGTTTTGAAATAAACATATCTTTAGTTTATGATTTGAGAAAGCAATATGGAAAATATGGATTAAGTCTCTTGGAGGTAAAAAGGGCCTAAACTAAATGTTTAAGTTAACTATATTATCGGCAGTTCTTGTTGCCTACCTGTAGCCAATGCACACAGTACATCTACACTGAAACAGGTAAAGGTTTATTCCATGCTGTAAAGAGAAGAAAAGAAATACAAATATTGTGTTTCTTTTCTTCTCTTTTTAGCATGGAATAAACCTTTACCTATTTCTTTGCAGCTTATGCATACTGATCCAGCTACCTACTTGAAATAAATCAACATTGTTATGCAAATGTAGTAGACATCTTAAATATAATTAATAATTACTTCAGTTGTATGATTATTGACAATTTACTCAAACCTCCACTTATATTTTTAAATTTGTAACAATGTTGACTGGTTTCAGTAGAGTCAAAATTCAGTCATTACTCATCATGAACATTTTTTTCTCTCTACACATTCCTAAAGCTAAAATGCTACATTAATACAATAAATTACAGATCTATCAGTATTATCTGGCTTCAGACAAAATTGCTACCATTTCCTTAGAAGATCACCATAGAATTGTTTCAGCATACAGAAATAGAAACACAGGCTAAAAAGAGTAGAACAATGCAAAATGTCTAAGACTTTTGCAGAACAGTGATTATTCCTCAGGCAGTTTTTCACTGGGAAAAGGGACGAGGCTATAGGTTTCTTCAAAGGGACTTCTTAAGCTAGAGCTAGCTTTGTGATTTTCAACACCTCATCTCTTCTATGAATAAATGTTCGTATCGTGCATTGCTTGCCAAATCCTTCTCGCCATGAGCTCTTGCATAATCCTGTGCATTTTATCTATGCTTCTTTACCTTTTAAACATTTAAAGACTATAAAGGCATCAAAGATCCAATGAGCAAAAGTTGAATATATATAGGTCAGGACAGGAGAGGCTGTGCAGTGTAATCACATTATGTCGTGAAAGCACTGGGACACCATGTGTAACCAGGCTCTGGGAAGGCCATTGCTCTGAAAATAAGACCATTTCTATGTATGCATACTGTATACATATATAAATGAAAACATTGATGCTATAATGTGGTACATCAGTACAGAACAAATGTCTTTTTAAAAAGAAATGTTTTTTTTTTCTTGAAGAGAAAATAAGAGACAAAGAGCTTTAATTCCAGAATAAGCTTATTGATTTGTACTGAGAGAAAAATAGTTTGTAAAATAGGAGTAAGCAGGCCATAGAAACAGACCATTTGCAATGACTGTTTATGACTGTGGATGTGGCAGCGAAGTTGAATAAGGTGGCCATTTGTTTTAGGACACCATACCTTCTGAACGATATTCACCTTTTCTTCAACTATATTTAATTAATTATATGGAGTAATTAATAGAACCTTAAGAGTTAATATAGGTAAGAAACTGGAGAGTCTAGTGTAAACACTTTCAGTGCAGGAACAATAACAATAGCAATTATGGTACAGGAGTAAAACAGTTGATAAGATCAGATATTAATAAATGAATAATAATACATGTTAATTAATATTGTGATGATCTAAGTAATATTGGATGTAGTTTTTTTTCTTCAAAGGGTAACATTAACTTTGTGACCCAAGAATATAGAAAATTAATTAGTCTAGCTATCTGTTACACTTCTCAGTTATCTAAAATTTACCTTGATGATTTGTCAAAAGAAGCAGAGATGTTTAGTCCAAGGTACTCCATGAACCATCCTACATTGTTTGTTGTTCAAGCCTGTATCCCATATCCATGACTTCTTCCTGTCCTATCTTTTCCAAGGGGCATTTCAAGTTTGAATTATTCCTGCCTTGAACATGACTGCGCAACCAAACAATTATGAAGCTTGCTACTTACTGCAACCCTGCAACCCACAGCTGGCAGCCCACTGAAGCTAAGCAGGTGTGAGCCTGGTCAGTACCTGGATGGGAGACCTCCTGGGAAAAACTAAGGTTGCTGCTGGAAGAGGTGTTAGTGGGGTCAGCAGGGGGCGCTCACCCTGCGGTCCATGTGGGTCCTAATGCCCCAATATAGTGACGGGGACACTATACTGTAAACAGGTGCCGTCTTTCGGACTCTCTGTGGTCATTAAATATCCCAGGGTGCTTTTCGAAAAGAGTAGGGGTGTAATCCCGGTGTCCTGGCCAAATTTCCCATTGGCCCTTACCAATCATGGCCTCCTAATAATCCCCGTCTATGAATTGGCTACATTACTCTGCTCTCCTCACCACTGATAGCTGATGTGTGGTGAGCGTACTATGGCTGCCGTCGCGTCATCCAGGTGGATGCTTCACATTGGTCGTGGTGGAGGGGAGTCCCCATTACCTGTAAAGTGCTTTGAGTGGAGTGTCCAGAAAAGTGCTATATAAGTGTAAGCAATTATTATTATTATTAATTATTACTTACTTCCTTGTCTATTCATTTCTCAACCCCCCCCCCAAAAAAGATAATTAATATCCAAGAAATTGATTTGTCTGAGGGTGGCATGGTGTTGTAGTGGTTGGCATTGCTGCCTTGCACCACTGAAGCAAGGCATGAGTTCAATTCCTGGAGTGCTATGTGCATGGAGCTTGGATTCTCCCTGTATTCATGTGAGTTTCCTCTGGGGGCTTTGGTATCCTCCCACATTCTAGAGACATACTGTACTGGTAGGTAAATTGCTTTCTGAGAAAAGTAGCCCTGGTGTGACTGTGTGAGTATTTGTGTCTGTGTGTGTCCTGTGTTGCACTGACGTTCTATCTATGGTGTGTCTTGCTTGCTGACATAATTCCATAATTCCTCATTGACCTATAGTTAGATAAAGTGGTTAGAAAATGATTGGATGAATTTATCTGACTGCAAAAATATTCAGTTTTGAATTGCTGGCTGCAACAATGTACAGATGCAGCCATTCAAAGTGCGCGGCACAGACACCGCAGTACAGTACCGCAGGTATGATGACACGCGATACCGCGGTACGTGATTGGTTGACCGACAGGGGCACTCGTGGTCCGTTGGTCTGTCGTAGAAAGACTTACTGTACTGTAAACGTCTTTACTGTGCCCGTTGTAGATATTGAATTTTACCACTGAAGGGAAATCTTAGTAGCTGAGCATAAAAAGAATAGGAGCATACTGTAACGCGTGTGAAGGCCATAAACGATATTAATTTTGGAACGTAAACATACAGTATATGGCTGGTCTCGGTACTTTAAAGAAAAAAATACGCACCAGTATTCCATTTCTCCCTAAACATTGTAAGCTTCGAAGTCTTTAACTAACGTGATACCGGAGTCAACAAGCATACTTTTAGAATTTGATTAAAAGGGAATATAATATGGAATCGCGTATCTAAAGAATTTAATAACGGTATCATACCGTTATTAAATTCTTTAGATACGCGATTCCATATTATATTCCCTTTTAATCAAATTCTAAAAGTATGCTTGATGACTCCGGTATCACGTTAGTTTAAGACTTCGAAGCTTACAATGTTTAGGGAGAAATGGAATACCGGTGTGTATTTTTCCTTGTGATATTTTAAGCTCTAGTTGAATGATAGGTGTCGCATTTTAAATCATTTTCGTAGCTAGAAATTATGAAACGCCCTGTTAAAAGCAAGGAAGTTTTTATGCCCCGTTGAAGTAAAACAAAATGCCTGACAAAGTATGGCTTGGACAGATTCCAAGTGCTTGTACAAATGTGCTAAAGAAATTATACTTTGAGTATACAGCTTGTCCAAAGTCATCCATTATTAATACTATTAGTAATATCTTCAGTAAAGGCTTTGATGCATACATATTTCTGATAAAGGTAGGTTGTGTACTTCTGTCCAACTGAGCAATCTTGCTTTCATAATATATACCAACATTTTAATGACTGATGATTAACATGCTGTAATACACAGTTCAAAATTAAAGGCTAAAATGCTGTACATGAGAGGTTAAGCTCCCCCTGGCGGTTTTACAAGGCGACGCCGGATAGTTAGTCACGTGACACACGTGACACACGTGATACCGCGTGATACTGCGTGATACTGTGACACGCCCACCGGGGTATGCCGCGAAATACCTCACCCATTTTGAATGGCTGCATCTGTACTACCATTCAGAAATCTCTTGACTTCAGAACAAGAGTTGACATATATATTGTATTAATCAGGAACTCTTCCCTTATAGGAAAAGTACAGTATGGCTCTGTTTCTCTCTTAGAGAAGTTCAATAGGTCTTTTTTCTATTCGCATTTTAACTACTGCAGCTTTATACTTACCTACTGTATCACTGCACACCATCAAAAGACTCCAGTGGGTATAGAATACAGCAGCCAGATATGATTATTCTTTTTTTCAGCAACTGTCTCTGTATTGCTTCTATGCTGTGATCAGGAGGATCCTCTTATAATGTTGTCTGCTTTAAACTCCTGTGCCTTTGGGAA
This sequence comes from Lepisosteus platostomus, assembly GCF_059453375.1. NCBI lineage: Eukaryota > Metazoa > Chordata > Actinopteri > Semionotiformes > Lepisosteidae > Lepisosteus > Lepisosteus platostomus. The sequence goes on along the minus strand of NC_142618.1, from coordinate 47,910,583 downwards.
CTCCACTCTAGCTATGCTATCTATATCAATCCATAATACTTTGACTTAAAGAACTCCACACTTAAACAATCATTAATGTATACAGTTAGTTCATAATGATGGTACCAAATGAAAGAGGGTCTTTCAGTTCTACTAGATCATTTGGTTATTCAGTAGTTAATAGGTCCACAGATCTCATCCAGCTGATTCATTTCCACTCTCCTGCATATAAGTCTTGCACCCAGGACTTACTGTAGCACATTTCTCTCCAACCCCTACTGCCACCCTATCTACATACTTGCAGCAATTCTCTGACTCAAACCTCACAATTCAGGAAAGGTCTGTGCAGTCTGATCCTTACAGAGAGACTGCTAATTCCCCCGCCTGGCAAGCTATGCCAAATATGCTCTGCATATCCTGTTTTTGTCTCTCTTGCATGAATAAGATCTAACTGAACTACTGAAATAAAAGTTTAAATTAGCTACTAACATAGTTACTAACATAACTAACTATGCTGTATTATACATCCAGCACAGAATGTATACACTGTAAAAGTGATATATTTTTAGCTAATGCTATATTTTCTTCAGATAAGTTCTTTAACAGAGAGAATGTTACTTCTCAGGATCAATAACAAGGTGCAACACTGGGAGATTTAGTCATAAATGTCCCCTCTATCCAAACCTAGAGGGGATTTGTTTCTGATCTTTCTGCGACTTTCACAAGTCACATTGAAGATTTCCTATATTTGTTTTCTGTGGACTTTTCTGATTTTCCCAAGAGTAAAATGTGTTTCTTTTAATCATTTATTATATTTACTTTCTCTCCATAATATTGAGATGTTTTGTTTTTGACTCATCCAGGATGAATTACTGAAAAACCTCATTGGTATTAATCCTTGGTCTGTGTTTAACTCCCCAGAAAGCTACAGCAAAGAGTTAACATTTTCAGGTTGTTTGTTCTAGACTTTATATTAGGACTTTATTTCCTTTCTTATGTTAAAATGTTATAGTCGGACATCTGATTGTAATTAATAATACTCTCATTCTTGTGCTAACTTCTTTTTTGTTTTTGGCATACCCCTGTATTGCAACAAACTAATAAGTGCATTGGTGTAATAAGTGCATTGGTGTAAAGCAAATATATATGGTAAAAATCATTCATTATTACAAATATTTAAACATTGCATTGTTCAGTTATCTACATTCATAGCTCAGCACCCTTAAAGAAGAGCTAAAGTAGAATAAATCAAAATACCATGTTCTAAAAATGTGGTATTCCCTTTCAAGGCAGCTCTTTGTAATATAATTAACACATTAAATCAATCCATGTGTAAGCAGTTCCCTAGGATTAAAAAAGTGGCAATTCAATACTCTAATTAATTAGACTTTTTAAAAAGATATATGGTTCACAAATACGTAACATGGATATATCCATCATGCATAAAAATAAATGTTTATTTTCACATTTCTTTTATTCACTAAGATTTGGTCACATAGTCTTGTCAATATCTACTCTATATAAGATGTAAAGTATAACCGATGCTACAGAATAAACACACAATATGTGAATATGTTTTGCTGAAATTATTTTGTGATAAAGGGCTTCATTCGTGGTTTAGAATGAGGCCTATACTGTAGCTCTACAGAGGTGGCCAAAATCTTGGTTGTACTGCTTGCTGATTGTGGTTCAATATACATGTATTAGTTGATTGGGCATTGTCAGCGCATATTGTGTTTCTGAGCACCATATTTGCCCCTGTCATTGATAATCTTAATAGAATTTACAAAAAATAATTAATAATGTAACACATTTCTAATAATAATTATAATGTAATAGCTCATCTGAGACAGATTTCTGACCACTATATAAATACTTCAAATTTGCTGCCCCTACCAAGTAAGGATAGTTTCAGATAAACTACTGTATATAATCAGTTTGTTATCTAATGGATCCTACTGTACATCTCATAATCATTTCATCGCAATTGTTTAATTTCTGTGCATTCCACAATATGTTCTTAAAAATATCCAGTTAAATATTTTAGTGTTATTATTGTATGCAGCTCTATATTAAAAACATTTTATCTGTAAAAGAACTCCAAAAGTTCAAAGTAAGTAAGGCTTCCTTATACAGCATCACCATCTAGTGGAAGTACTTATGGATAAGCTAAAATAGAAAAGTATCTTTAACCTTATGTCTTAGTCCTAATTTTTTTACTCAGAATTTGTTAAATGTATTAATTTTCATTAAGACTCTCACAAAAAAATAAAATTAAATTAAACCTTTGAATCTTTTGCTAGTTGGATTTTTTTCTTCTACTATATGTGATGAAACATGAAACTGGTAATTATAGTCTTGCTGTGAAACTAGGTCAGAATTAAATGGATGGTTCCTGAAGAACAGAAAACACCTTAAGCGGAATACATTTATTCACCACTGTCTTCATCCAGAAAAGGGTAGTAAAGTGATTAAAAACACCAATCCATGAATGTCAGGTATACAGTAAAAATAAAAACAATGAATTTAAACCACAGACGATTATGCTAATTTTGTGTAATGCTCTTGTGGTTTTCAGACTGCATCATGTCCAGGTATGATCACAAAAAATGGCCATAACTATTTGAACAAAGAAAATATTGTTTCTGCTGTCAGAAAACAACAAAAATTATTACTTTCAGCTGTTTTACTGTGATCCTGAAAGACATTACTTGGAATGAAAGAACAACCAATCAAAGATGAGCACAGCATAAAGCACTCTTACTGTATTTTTCATAACAAAGAATATTATACCCTTAATTCTGTTTTACTGCAGACCAATATCGAAATTAAGTTTTATTCTTTATCAGTTTAATGTCATGGATGATATTTTGTTATCTCAGGTTTAGTGAGGTTTTTTTTTTACAAATTGGATTAATTCTATTTTTTCCTTTAGACATTCCTATATTTACCAATTACTTTTATAATCTTACTATTGTGTTTCCAGTCACACACATTTAAATTTATTTTAAACTCCATTTCCTTTATCTTAAAATAATAATAACCATCTCACCCTAGTGTTCTAATTAATTTCCACCTTGAAACTGCACAGTCTGGGCTGTTTAATCTTACCATTTATTTCATTTGGTGAAATAACGTCTTACTTCTGACCTGATCTCCCATGAACTGGGTGTGCTGGAACATCATTACTGCTACACTGTATGTGTAATCAACTGTATATACATGAGCAATTTATACAAATGTATAACTGTATTTATGTTGGAATGTGGAGCAGTTACTGGGTTTCTGGGCTCATAACTGAAGGTTTGTGGGTCAAACCCCAGGTGAGACACTACTGTTGTACCCTTGAGCAAGATACTTCACCTGAATCACTTCAGTAAAATACCCAGCTGTATAAATGGGTGCAAGAGTCAGGGTGTTACAATTTAGTCCACAGTATGCAGATTCACGTCTATACATAAAGTTCTTTGGGATTTAAAGTGATAATAACAGTAAATGCAAAACATTATAATTAATTTTTGGATACAAAATATATGTGTGAAATAATATTTTAGAAACACTGGCATATAATAAAAAGTAAAGGAAATGGGTGATTAACCTGTATATGTATTAATCAAAATATATAAAAATGTACCTTGTAATAAATCACTTTTAACATGTAAATATAGTCTATGTTCAGTAGTTAGTTGCTTGAAGAAAGGGCATATTGTAGATATTACATATATCCAAACAAAATTCAAACCAGTAAAAACAGTAAAAATGGATTTGCTTTAAAAATGACAAACTCGTGCTTAAACTGTAAAGTGATATTTTAAGTGTTAATTTTAATGTGATTGAATTAGTAGTTGTAGTGTATTGTCAGGAAGGTAACTAAAGCTAACTAAGCTAGTTTGTTTAAAATAAGATCACTTTATTGGCCATATACAATTTCTTTTATTAGGAATTTGTTTTTTCACATACCCCAACTTGCTCTCCATGAGACACAGACAGGGAGAAAAGCTTGGGGTCAGAGCACAGGGTCAGCTATTTATACAGCGACTCGGGAGCAGTTGGGGTTAAGGGCCTTGCTCAGGGGCCCAACGGAGTAGGATTCCTCTGTCAGCTACGGGATATGAACCATCAACTTTCCAGCCACAGGCGCAGATCCGTAGCCACAAAGCCACCTCACTTCCCCAGTTCTAAGCACAGTAAATATATCCAGAACAAAAAGAAACGAACTGACAAGCTGCTTGCACAGAGATAAACAATGACAATGGTCACCCAAATAACACTTCTACTTTAACAATAAGCCAGCAAAGTGCCATCCCCATTTATAGACCTACTGTAGGAGGTGTCGGGGTTGCTTTCTGGCAGAAGCCAAGTTTCTCACCACCCAAGATCAAGCACTTCCTTAAAGAAGCACCACCTGTGCCATCTTGTACATGTCGCCACTTCATGCAAGACTCAAGGCACTCGTGTCTGTGTGTGACATACAGTATGTCTTGACTTGGACACATGACCCCTACAAAAAACTACTCCTATGTTGAGTTGCAGGAATTTACTACATTCTGTTTTTATATGAATTGTATGGAATTGCCTCTAGTCTTTTGTGTTATATACGGATACAAGCACTGGCCAATTTAGCTACCGCTTTGTCTTTGTTTAGTGAGTGGAGACCAAAAAACCTAGCAAAAACCCACATTAACATACACTCCACTCAGATAACACCCCAGGTTTGGAATGAAACCCAGAGTCCTTAGAGCTGCAAGGAAGCAATTCTAACCACTATGCCAGTGTGCCACCTTGTGATATTTTACCTGATAGATAGTTGAGAGGTCATACTGAAAGAAAACCAGAAACTAATACTAAACCCTCAAAGACCATAGTTTTGTTTTGGATGTTGGGACTTGGATTTAATCCAATAAAAGAATGCATATTCTGTAAATTCTACTATAAACACATATTTACATTTCTATTCTTATATTTTATATCAAAAACCACGGTCACCTGAAGCCTTTTCAAGACAATTAAACTATTTTAAGATATTTTGTGTGAGGAATTTTCAAACCATAGCATATTTTAGCCACTAGATGGTGAACTTTAACAACACTTAGGACATTTTACATTACTTCCTTCCTCTTGTAAAGTATCTTGAATAGATGACATGCTAGGTTTTTTGTACGGACATCTGTAGGAACCATATTCAAAGTATCATTGTAAAGAATTGTTTTAACTTAGCCCTGTTTGAAATCAATCAATAAATACATAAAGTGAAGGCCTTGAAATATTGGTTATTTGTTTAAGTATTTTTTCAGTTGTGTTTGAGAAGAAGGTCACATCGATACTTTCATACCAAGTGGCCTCTAGACATGAAAGGCCCATGGTCTTCTGGTTTCTATTACACGTAAGCCCTTAAGCTTCTAAATTAAGTAATTACTTTACTGAACCAGTTTAGCTTTTTGCAATATCTGTAACAGAAGATAAAAAGAGCCATAAAACCTGTGGCCTTTGAGAACTGAAGATCAGAACCCACTTGTAGCAATGCTAAATTAATGTAGTTAAAACTCAATTTCTGGGGCAGAATATGCATTTAAAGCAATGTGTTTCAAAGAATGAAGCTTCTTATGTGGCTTAACACTAGTGAAAATGCCATATTACTTGGCATGGTACCATACCATACTGTACCAAGACCTCACAAATAAGAACTTTAGATATACTGTGTACATGTATATCTTTAAAGACGGTCCTTCCTAGAATGTGGCATTACTTCTGATGTCACAGCTGACATTGGTGTCTCCATTTCTCTGTACAGATTCTTTTGATTTGAATTTATTTTCAAGATGACATAAAAGAATATTTCCCATACCTTTGAACACAGTGCGACTATCCATGAGGCAAAACTGTTGAATTGTGGCAATCCATTCAACATACTCTTTTTTCCCATTTAAGCATTTTTTTTGTTTATCTAAATTGATGTGATTTTATCTAATCTAAATAAAATAGATCTACATTAGAAAATGATTTGACATAACATAGAATTCAAGAAAATTTACTTACAAGCCCAGTGCTGATTATAATAATGTGTAGGCTGCTAGGCAGAGGCATAAATTGTTTTAACAGGTGCTGCCTGAGTAAGTGAATTTTCACAAGGCATCAGGCAGTAGCAGCATATGATACAGTTAGGCAGCTACTTCCACTACAGAAAAGCAAGAGAGTAGAAAAAGCAGACAGGGGAGTAAGAAGATCAAAAAGGAAGGAAGAACCAGACGGCCATCGGGAGACAAGTCAGGAGGTACAAAGGTCTGGAGATTTGAGGGGGCAGAGTAACGAAGAAATCAGTAAGGTAGGAATCTTGAATTTGAGGCAAGGAGAGATTGCTGCCAAGTGAAGAGTCTGAAATAGAGAAGCTGAAAGGGGGAAATGAAGCAAAAAAAAAAGAAGAAAATACTCACAGGGGCCCATGAGCCTTTGAATGGCTGGAAAGAGTAAGATGCTGAAGCAGTGATCCCTCCTGAAGAGAGCTGCAGTTGTGCAGAAAAGAAAAACAAAAGTAGAACCTACAACAGGAGCCAACATGAGTAGGCTGTTAAGAAAATTAGATGTTGTAAATGTTTTCTGTTTGGTTGTTGTAAAAGAACATGATGATCATAGCAGAAAACAAATATGCTGAGATAAGGAGAGAGAGATAGGGGGCAATATCCACGTTCCTGGTAGAGAAAGGACTGAGAGAGATTTGTAGAATCAGGGGAAACAGAAACAATACAGAGAGTAGATCTGGAATGGCTGGGGTTTTGGAAGTGCAAGGGAATTGTGTAAGAAATGAATGAGATAATATCAGCAACAATATGATATTACATTTCTAAAAACAGAAATCTTGGTATTGCATTGAAGAGAACAAATGTGTTCTCTGCTGTTCTTGTGATAATTTAAAGAAAAGGTCATTTTATATGTATATAAGAAAGTGAGTTTATTACATGAGAAGAAAACTTTCTAAAATGTGATCTGAAGAGGTGATTTGAGCTCAAAGAATTTTCTTTACATGACAAAAAATTGTCCCTTTTTCTGGCAGGTTATTAAACTATATATAGACATTAAATGCTACTTGCAAATAATAATAATTTGGTTCATTATTTTTATTTTTAGTAGCTATTGTTTATAATCAAATTTCTGTACTTTTATATTGACCTTTCATTTTGCTTTTTGTTTTCATTATTTTTAGAGATATGATTAGCTGACTAGACTGCAAGGGGCACTCCACAATATTTAGTCAAAAGCGAACAATAGTCATAAAGTATAGTTAAAAGATTAAATGGTACTGTAAGCATGTAAAAAATCTTAAAGGTCAGGTTATTTGCACAAAAACAACAGGTTTTCACTTTCAGAACTTTCACATGCATTTTGCAATATCATGGAAAAAAGTGAAAATTGTGCCTGTCAGTCTAGGTTTTGGAAGGATTTACAGTACATAAAGATGAGGACAGATGCACAAGCACTGTGAAGAGTGAATCATACAGCTATGGGCAAATAAATCTTTAGACACCACTAGGGAATAACAAGACTCAACTGAAAAAAGAATGAGATATATCTCCTTCTAAAGGAAAAAAGGACTGCGTAGTGATAATTAAAAGACATAATAATAATAATAATAATAATAATAATAATAATAATAATAATAACAACAATAATAATGAGAAAGTGTAGCCCTTCTAATTGCTTGGCAACATAGTTAGCAAAAAGCAAAAGTAGTTCCTTACTTTGGGGGTCACCAATTGGTTAAATGTTTTGGTGTCATGTTGATTAATTGATTAATGATGACTAACCATGTTACACTTGGGCAACTTTGACCGTTGTACATAAACTGAATTACCTCCTTCTCTGTCCTGTCCCTAGTTTCTGGTCTGCTGTCCTTCCCGTCCCTCTCTTTCCCTTGGGCTATATATTTCTGGGTCTTGCACTCTGCCCTCGCTCAGCATTGACGTTCGGATGTCCTGAGACCCGCCTAGCACCAGGGCGCCCCACCTCCGCTCCCTGAGGGCATAGATTTCTATACGGCACTCCCGAACTCTTTGCACTAATGAGCCCGGGCCTTTTTCCCATCTCGCCACTACGCATATGGGTCTTTTTCCGCTCTCCTGCTCCCCACGGTTAGTCCCTTTGGACGTCCGTGACAGAAGCAATATGAACAGCTTATTGGGAAAAGTATACATTTGTGCTACTTGCATTTCAGAGAAACTGTATAACTAAGTACATCCAAGCTCTCTTAAGCAGTGAATCAGGGTTTAGTGTTGACCACCATGATGGATGTGGTGTATACAAACAGAACGATACAATATCTGTTGTGTACAATCACCACCCCGATTAATGCAAAGGTCCAAGTGTGACTATCTGAACAGAATTGTCTCATTATTAAAGATGCTTATAAGCAATGTTTTTACTTGCAACCTTGGGTCATTCTCAGGGATTAGCCACAAGATATTGTGCTTTTGTGGACTGTGCCCTAGAGAAGCATAGTCAAGTCACCGGAAAGATTCTTGGTAGCTACTGTATATACTGTAACTGATTCTCTAGTAGCTGACTGGGTGCTTGTAAGTTTGGCCAGTGTTAAAACTATCTGTGAGTGTCAACCAGTTTCTACACAAGCTGTTTCATAGCAGAATAATCATGAGAGCGCTTAATAGTTCCATGATTTAAGAAAAATGAAAAATGGGGGTTCTTCTGTGACAAGGTGTGACTGACAATAGGGTGGCCCAAAAATGAGTGTGGTTAAATGATAGAGCAACATGAAAATATGGCTGCTTGCCTTCTGCTCATTTCTTAATCAGGGTACCTTTAGGCAATCCTGCACTGTTGTAACTGTAATACTATTGAACTTATTAATTATCATAAACATAGGCATATTACGTATATCAATATTTGTTTATCACATGAGCTGTTATGGTCATATCATATGTATCATGTTTCTGTCATGTTTTTCAGGCTTTTATCATTGAGTTACACATACAGTACAGTAGCCCTCAAGGAGTTATAAAAGTTCCTGCTCACAGAGCTAGATGACTTGAAACAAAGAAGCACTCAAGTACATATACAAAAAGACTTGCGTAATGTGAGATTGTGATAGGCTGAGTCATTTGGGGAATCAATAGTGTCCTGCTGGCACAGATCAGGATTCAGCATTGTCTGGTGTCATCAATATTTCCACCTAGCATTCACACTTTTCTGTTTGCACTCTGGTCTAACAGAGCAAACAGAGTCCATATAAAAGTGGGAACTATTTGTTGGGTGATCCTTTTACAAAATTATAAATGTGTACGAATGCACCCAAAATCATTAAAACTGCTCTCTTTTAAAAACATTTATTTTCAAGCAATAAATAAGGCAGGAGATATATTTACAAACTGAAATATAGATGAAAAGTAATGTGTTTTATTTCTTTTCCTTGTTAAGTAGGTCAGGTACTGTATATATGAATAGCAAATAAAAGAGTAAGCACTTATGAGTATGTCCCAATACACATTGTAAAGAAACATAAGAATTAGGGAGTGCTTTATTAACAAGCTGCCATGCTTAAATGACAGGAGAACAAAGTTTAGGTTTTGTTTAGGTAAGTCTTGTATCTTTAAAATCCACACGACATTAATAAACTGGCAACTGTAAGTGAAACCATACTGTATCTTTGTGTACACCTTTTACGAACTTTATGTTTCTATATAAGAAATGTTGCTGTTAGATGGTCTTTACCATCCCTCAAAAACTCAAAATGTACATAAATATTCTACTCTAGAGTCTGGAAAATAAAAGAAAACAAGAATGACTTCATTGCCCTTTTATTTCTATCCCAGACAACTAGCTCATTAATTAGAAAATGCTTGTGGTATTTTCATGCATTATACTAAAAGGCATTCCAATTAAACATTCCAGGTGAGGCAGCTGCAGTTCACCGCCTCATACCACTGGAAAAATCACTGACTAAAGACATTGCTGAGTGGCTTTTTCAATTTCAATATTGACATTTATCTGAATGTTGTACAGCAGATAGCAAATTATTTTCCAAAGTGATGAACAGGTAGACTCTTAGTCTAAAAGACCTGAGTCTGAGAAAGAGCATTTTTTGAAGAATCACCAAAACATTCCTTCCTTAACCAAAGTAAGGAATGTGAAAAACTGATCATTAAAAACCTTCTTTAAATTGATATTGCAGATTAATATACTAACAATATGATAGTCTTTGAAAAATAAGATTTCATGATGATAAGTTATTTTTTCATTATTTGAGCTTTCATTTAAGGCCTTTCCCAGTCAAAATTCAATTTCCTAATTATTTTATTTTGATTATTACATTATATTTTTTAAAATTACTCTGAAAATATATTACTGAACAGCTGATTCTTTCAACAAGTACTCCAAGTGAATATTCCATTAGGGACAGTTAGTGCAAATTAGTTAATTATATTAAAATGAATTGCAAATGTAATGCAAGGGTAACTAGGGCAGAAAAAATAAAACTAACTTTAAATGAAATAAGTTTTACAACATTAATTATATTTGTAATAACCTACTGCATTGTTAATTGTATACCAGAATTGACTTACTGTGGGTCAGTCACTCAATGTACAGATATTTTTTCTTTTATTTACATCTTGTCATCTTATTCTAGATGTACCTTGAAAAAATACATTAGAACATTTATAAGAAACACATTGTTTTGTACTTTCATTTTTGACCAGCTTTACATTCTGTAACCAAAACCAAAAATATTGACTTCTTATTCTTTACAGAATGCTAAAACACACTTGGTTTTCCAACCCGCATTTGTCTCTTGGTGAATTTCCATATTATGAAGTTTGCTGGGAAGCAAAATATGTTCTCATAGCAAAAGGGAAAAATAGCTCTGAACTTACACTTGTTACAATGTTGACAGTGAGTTCAGTTACAGTATATTCTGTTTTATAATGTTCTATCCAGGCATCTTAATTCATTGTATGCTTCTCATCCAATCTTTGATGGCTAACAATGGATGTTTTGCCCTAAATTTTCAACTAAGCCTATTTTAACAATTATGTAGTTCTGAAAACAATCTATTATTTTCATAGACATACTTCTGCTAAATTGTCAGTAAAACCTATGAACTATCAAATATCAACTTTTACATTTTCGATTAAAAATCATTTTTAGACTTGACATAAGCAATAACTTAAGAATAGTTTGACCTTCTTAGCACTTCATTAAGATTTCTGGCCATCCTTTACTCTTCAGTGCTAGGGTATACAGGTTCAGTATGTTTGAAAGTAGCATTGTAAATGTGAAATTACACAAAGACACTATTTGCAGTACAAGGAGAAACAGGATGATCTCCAAAACATCCCCCAAACAACTTTAATCTCCATATTTCAAATCACTCATTAAACACTCATGAGATGCACTACATGGAAAAAAAGAGAAATTAAGAGAAATACTTGAAACTCCTTAAACTTAGAATACCTGCAAGAACTGTGCTTAAACAAATACCTAGAAAATTAAAAAAATAAAGTAGAAGGAAAGGTCATTAGATGATAGAAGTACAGTATGTACTGTACAGTATATTGATTGTTTGAAAGATAATAATCTTAGTTGTTTTTACATATTTGTTAAATATTTGTAAATATGCTGTTTTCTTGAGATATGTGCTATGAAACTAGATATTGTCTTCAGAATAACTGAGTTATTTTAATAGTTCAGTTAAACCCCAATCAGGGCAGGGTAGAGGTGTGATTTAAATTAATTTGTTTTAACTCGCCTGGCTGAAAAAATACCAACCTGTCCAAGAGGAAGATTATGTCACAGTCCAAAGAGGGCTGAGTGGGACACAATAAAGCCAATACAGAATTTTTAAATGCTGAAATCTAAAATTGACACGACGTTATAGATACAGTAGTCCTGCTGTAATGAAATGATGAAAAGGGGAGAAACAGTATATGGTCCAATTATAGGGAGGATATAAAGTCTTAAGCCAACCACTTAGAGAAGGGGTGCAATGCTCTAAAAATATTGCTTTGAGTGAGGTTGATATTAGTGTTGCATTGTGTCTAAAGTTTGACGCCATGTAGAGCTCTAAAGAGCAGCAAAGCAGATTGCAAAATGCAGATGAAACGGGAATCGCAGCTACTGTATAAGCCAGTTCTACTGCAGGCAGCTTATCGAGAAAGGTGTGTCGGGGCCATGGGTGAAAAGGGTGGGGAAGAAGACTAGGGGCTGATACCACTCCATGTAGCACACCGTGAATATAAGATAGGAATTGATGCTAACTGGGTGACAACTGAAGGAGCCTCTTACATCCGAAAGAGCAGAGACTGCAGTGCAGGTGCTGAAAGGGCTGTGAACAAGGAACCCAAACTGATATAGATACAGAATGATGCTAAGGGACTGCAGCTGGGGGTAAAAACAGGTATCAGGACCCAAGCATGCTCCTGTGGGTAGGGTAGATAGGTAGGGCTAGAGCAGATGTGGTTTTAAGTTCTGATGAGTGTTAAGTCAGAAGGTCTTCAGCTGACATTCCTAAGCTTATCGAGTTAACAGAAGCTTCAAAAAGATAGCACTACATAGTATCATGCAAAATAAAACATGCACGAACAGTAGGTAAAGAAGAAATGTGATGTAGATTAGTAGAAGTGGTCGAGATGATGGTTAGATTTCCTGCATTTTTGTTTAAAACTCCCTATATTGATTCTGCTTGAGTCTCAGATCTTTTGAAAATCTCAATATTCTGTGTGCCTCTTTAGACCTCATTCCACATTTTAACAAAAGGTAAAGTTTGTGACTTTTTTGCAATGCATTCATTATGCCCATTAATTTTTTTTTCATTAAAAAAAGTTGCAATCTGTGCAATATCGGAATTTCATAATGTCCCTTTCGTTCAACTTGTTAGTAAATAGTACAGATGTTCTGCTGTGTGTGCCAATGTACTGTATATAACTGTTAAAGTATATACAATAGTAAAAGTCTGAAAGTGTAATTTCTTTGCCCAGATAAATGTCCGTCAGCTTTGAATCTACCTTTATCACTGTCTTAAAGACCTCCTGATATGCAAATTCTATCAGAATTTGTTTAATTACACAGAGCCATCTGGACTCCTGTCACGTTGGCCTTTCAGACAATAACCTGTTTTGCTCTTGTTAGCAATCACGAGGCATCCAAATACACCTCTCTAATGAGTGCTCCCTAGTGCTAGCTTTCTGGCTTGAAATTTGGATTTAATAAAAAATCCTCCCTAAATATGGACATGTGGTATTTCCACAGCTGGTAATCTTGAGTTCTGCAATGCTATCAGTCAACACTAAGCCTAATTTGAAAAGGTTAATTGATATCACAATCCCCCTCAGTCTTAAATCCATCTTGTCTTGTTGTTAAGGGTTTTTTTCATTTCAGCTTCTACTCATGGTTTAAAACATGAATCATATTTTTGAGTAATTATTATCCTTTTTTCGTTGGAACTCCTTAATGAATTATAAGAAAGTCATTATTACCTGGACTTGGATCCGTTGGACTGTAGACTTCAAAGGTGTTTATTGCAGATATTTCCAGGCATCAAATTTCATTCTCTTTAATTTAGGACACCTCATATGACAATTGACTCATAACATTCAGCAGTTTTATTTCTTTCCTACTTTAAGTATACATGGTTTATTAATCCGTACTTGTGCGATATAATAAATTATTAGAAAACAGTTCAAGAAATGTAATTTTAAAATAATGAGTTAAAAATACCACATCTATAGAATTTGACACCTTGAAATTTATTCAAGCATAATTACGGCACCACTTTTTAATATAATTATTTTACCCATGGTAATTAGAAAGGAAAAATAAAATAATAATTAAAAATACAGCTAATCCAATTCAGAAAATGTTAGTCCTGCCTGTCAGAAGCTTCCCATTATAATTCCAGATTGTTTTTTATTAATGTTTACCCATTGTCCTGTGAGATTTGGCTGCATATGTGCTTCTTAATTAGCACTTGCAAAAGGGAACTAAATGTCATTGTCTTAAATAGTAATTGCATTAATATTGATGCATAGCTGCTTTATGGGCAGGAATGATGGAAAGGCACGGCTGACTTGTCTCTTTATCACTGATTATGAGTGCAGAATATGCAAGGTGATTCATTAAACTGACTTTTTGTCAATTTACTTTTATATTGCAGCTCACATGTAATTTGCATTACGTTCATTGCTTCTCTGTAGAAGACAATCTATCAGAGAAGCTAGCATAAACTGATTAGCCTTAAAGCCCAGAACCTTATGAAAGAGCAATATAAAACTACCACAGAATTACAGCTATACAGTAGAGCTATTATAGAAGAACCTAATTTTGTTGAGGTTAAACACAACTTACTGTGATATTGCTTGATTTGTATAATAACAGTATTTTAGCAACATGTTTATTGAAACACTTCAATTGGGTAGTTATCTTTACTGTATGAAATTTGACAACATGGTATTTTTCTTTTGATGTGATTGTATGTGATGAAAGTTATTCATATCTGAGTTTACCCTAGACTACAACTTAATTTTTTCTGGACATGAGTTCCCATAACAAAGCAAATGTACGAAATTTAGTTCAATTTTGTATACTTACTGGTGGACCAGACCCAAATTGCATTCAATTTTCAGGATAGTTTCATCGTCGTAGATAGTCACGTAAGTGACTTTTGTAAGATATGTATCAAATAGAAAAATCAGATCTTTAATAAGCTACAATTACAGTTATTGTACCTCTTTGATGACAGTGGCCTTCACACATTTCAGGATTAGATGGTGACTCACTCATGACAGTATGATCAGATATTTTTTCTCATCTTTAGAACTTGATTAATGCTTTGTTCTGTTTCAAAACATAGTTGAAAAAAAATGATTGAGAAACAATTCAGTATTTCTAGAGACTTTTATTTTTTCTTATTCAAAGATGACAAGTTATGCTTGTCATTCTATAGAAATATATTATTTATTCTGTGAAATAATCAAATATTCCAAAATTAATCTACCAAAATTAAAATGTCACATATAATAATCAGATATGTCTTTATAACAACTAAGTTATAATTGTTTAATTATTGGTTGAATATA
Source organism: Lepisosteus platostomus (assembly GCF_059453375.1). Lineage (NCBI taxonomy): Eukaryota > Metazoa > Chordata > Actinopteri > Semionotiformes > Lepisosteidae > Lepisosteus > Lepisosteus platostomus. The sequence goes on along the minus strand of NC_142618.1, from coordinate 47,895,527 downwards.
TAGTACAAGTTGTTTATATCAGACAATATACCTGTATTTCATTAAGTACCTCATGAATTGACATTTTGATTTCCTATCTGTCCCCAAATAGCAGATCAGTCCAATTCCAGGAGCCTCTATTCTATTTCCAACTGGTCACGGGACTAAGGGCAGAAAGACATTTCCCACAGATTTCTGGAGAATGTAGTACACGTAGGAGCATCCATCTTGCGTGAACCTGCTGTCCTCACAGCTACCTAATGAAAATACTTTGTAATGAGTGTTTTTAGATGTTTAAAGATCTTTAAAATCAGCAATTTAAATCTTCTAAGTATAGTTATAATGTTATGTACAGTACTGTAAGGTAGACAAAATAGTACAGGACTGTACCTATACTTTAATAGATTTAGGCTGCTGTGAGTTAAACACCTTTACTTATCCTCCAGTCTCTATACCTACAATTATCCATAGTTTCTATTGGGATAAATGTTCTTGAATTCAGTTGCATAGATGAAGTTTATATGGATATGAAGTTTATATCCTTTCGATCCCTAATCTCCCTATTTTATACTATTCTTAACAAAATGCCCATTATAAGTTGTTTCTCTACACATTTTGTAGTTCATAAACCCAACATATAACAGTATTTATTCAACCGATATACTGTACTTACATTGTCTTTTTTTAAATTATTATCTTACACATCAGCTTCATTGCGCATAAAGCTCACTGGTTGAACCCTGTGCCACTCACATGCTTTTTTAACATTCTGTGTCTTGCTTTGTTGCAGGCAGATGTGTCATATTTAGCATTGCTAGGACGCAATCTTCATCATATTTATCCAGGTGCGGAGTCACTCTCTTTTCTTCAGCCTCGACACTCCGCTCGAAAATAAGTGGCTCTGTGCCCACCATACTATCTGAGTTTTTCTGTTCAGGTATCCAAGTGTTAGCAAGACTTCCGGTAACTCAGAGCAACTGTGGCAGCTGTCCCCATGGCAGTCTTATCCCCCTTCCTCTTCCCTCCCTCTCGCCAGTTCCGTACCCCTTCCCTTGTTCTTTCTCTCTTCAGTTCTGTTCAAACATTCTATCCACTGCAACTACAGCCCCACCCTACACAGTCATCCTCCGGTTTATGAACCCCTGGTTTACAAATTTCTGCTACAATGAAGTCCGTAAATATTAAATACCTATTTTTCACTGTAAGAACAACATAGGTAGTGCTGAGAAAGCAAATAAAGTGTGAAAAACAACAATCATGGCCGAGAAAATTGAAATAATTAAGCGACTGAATGAGGGTCAGTGATTAACAAAACATTTTTATTACTATGAATTTGGCTGCTTCGATAGTCTATATGATATTTTTGCAAAAGGACAAGATAAAAAGCACGGAAGAAGCTAGTGTTGGTACTGTGAAACTGCATTGCATTATTAAGGCACTTCTTCTTTGCTTTTCACCTTTTAATAATTTTAATTGAAGCTTAATAAGTGATATACCTGTACTTTCTTTTATACAATCATGAACAAAGTGATTGTGGTATTAGTTGTTTACTGGTGGTTGAAGACCGTATTGATCAATGTGATTTCTCTGCTTGTTAAATGCTTTGTAAATGTTGTTTAGGTTTGTTAAGATGTTAATGAGTTATTAAGAGGCAAAAACACTGCTTGATATTTTAGCTGGTGCCCTATTCTAATGTATGGATAATGTTAGGGGTGCTGTTCACGGAACATACTGTATATGAGTTAGAAATTTAAAGGGGGATGTTTTTGAATTACAGATTTTCACCTTACCAACAGCTTTCAGTACAATGGTTAATTTTGTAAGTGAAGGGATGACTGTAAGGAATCCCCAGTGAAGAGATGTGCGGATCCTGTGCAGACGCAGGGGTAAGCAGATGTCGAAACAGGTGTACTATCCGAAACGTCAGGCGAGATCTCGGTCGAAAGGTGAAAGGTGGCTCTAAATCCAGGAAATATTAATTGAGGCGAACAATCCGAATCGAAAGGCGAGGCCCAAGGTCGAGAGGCAAAATGGAGTTCAGTATCAAAAGTAAGCAAGTTACAGAAAACGCGAGGTAAAGCTCTCCAAGAGAAGACTCAATACCGAGCAGCGGGAAGCAGGTCTGGAAGGTTTAAATAGCACTGCGTGCCGCATGGAAGAGTGTGTGCTGGTGGATTAACATGTGCGACGGCACTTGTTATTATTAACCCGCTGCTGGTGCTGATTAGTTCTCTTATGGGTTGATCTCTGCTGGCTGGCAGATCTTGACAATGACTGTATATTTTGTTCTATCTCTCCCCTCTCCCCAGTCCTTTTTGCTGTCTTCCACAGAAGCTCCTGGTCACTGACTACCACTCCGCGCAGTGGGTGTGAGTGCACGGCATCAGTCTGCACCACATCTGGACTTCCTCATTCATTCTAGAACAGGCCAAGGCCGCTACAACATTGGTGTTCCCTTTCTTTTCAGCTGGTGTCCAACTGGTCGGTGTCAGTCACTCAATGTACAGATATGTTTTCTCTTATTTACTGTACATCTTGTCATCTTATTCTAGATGTACCTTGTAAAAAATACATTAGAACATTTATAAGAAACACATTTTTTGTACTTTCATTTTTGACCAGCTTTACATTCTGTAACCAAAACCAAAAAAATTGACTTCTTATTCTTTACAGAATGCTAAAACACACTTGGTTTTTCCAACCCGCATTTGTCTCTTGGTGAATTCCCATATTATGAAGTTTGCTGGGAAGCAAAATATGTTCTCATAGCAAAAGGGAAAAATAGCTCTGAACTTACAATGTTACAATGTTGACAGTGCATTCCGTTACAGTATATTCTGTTTTATAATGTTCTATCCAGGCATCTTAATTCATTGTATGCTTCTCATCCAATCTTTGATGGCTAACAATGGATATTTTGCCCTAAATTTTCAACTAAGCCTATTTTAACAATTATGTAGTTCTGAAAACAATCTATTATTTTCATAGACATACTTCTGCTAATTTGTCAGTAAAACCTATGAACTATCAAATATCAACTTTTACATTTTCGATTAAAAATCATTTTTAGACTTGACATAAGAAATAACTTAAGAATAGTTTGACCTTCTTAGCACTTCATCAAGATTTCTGGCCATCCTTTACTCTTCAGTGCTAGGGTATACAGGTACAGTATGTTTGAAAGTAGCATTGTAAATGTGAAATTACACAAAGACACTATTTGCAGTACAAGGAGAAACAGGATGATCTCCAAAACACCCCCCAAACAACTTTAATCTCCATATTTCAAATCACTCATTAAACACTCATGAGATGCACTACATGGGAAAAAAAGAGAAATTAAGAGAAATACTTGATACTCCTTAAACTTAGAATTTTAAGTTTCTAAATTTAGAAACTTTTCTAAAGTTTCTTTATTTTTAATAAAGAAAATAAAGAAACTGGTCGGTGTCAGCCTTTGACTCTTCATCCTCCCAAAGCTTTCAGCTTTATACAGTACATACTATAGATGATAATCATGCTCTGTTCAGGTATTCAGCTCAAAATACATTCTTATTGTCTATCTAAATTCAGCAAGAGGCTCCCTGTGAGGCTACATTTTTGGGACACAACAGCTTCTGTAACTCCTGTAGCTAGTACTGCAACCTACTAAACAATAACACGCTTCCTTGTTCATAGCTCCTGTATAACTAGCTTCATTGTTTCTATACTGTGTGTAGCAGAGTCAAAGATGTCTGTGTCTAAGATCTTCACACTATAAAATGATTTAAATTGATTAAAAGCACTATTGTTTTGTTACAGACTGTAAGAGGACAGAGGATTCAGAAAAGATGGAGGATCATGACTAGGCCACACGTTCCAGAAAGCAACGGGAAAGATGCTGTCTTCTACCAACCAACTAGTTGGAAGAAGACAGTTGGGTGACATTTAAAATTCAGGAAGTGACCTCTGTAAACCTATGCTTGCTGGTAACAGCATGAGCTTTTTTGAGAAGTGAGTTTATTTTCAAGAAGACACTTGGGGAGAACTGAGTTTTTGAAAATAGTTTTTTTTTGTAGTAAAGTGTTTGAAAGAAATTGTAGTCTTGGAGCACTGAAACCAGTAAGAAGCTGAGCTCCCTGGTTATGCTTTAAATAGGGACTAAAAAAAGTGCAGTTTGAAGATTAAGGAGAACTAGGCTCTTGTTTTGTGTGTTTGGCTTGTTTCCCTGCACTGTAAATAAAGATAATTTATTTTTGTCTTACAACAGTGTTTGTGTATCTGTTTTCCTTGAGACCTGCCTATTTAAAGATTCAATTACAACACCGCGCCCCGGGGTATGCCACAATACAATAGCTAGTTTTGACCCACATGTTTTTTTAAAGGCATAAAAACTAATTATAGCAATGTAATATATATGGTATACACCCTTATCATAAAGAAACTGTATTATTTGATCTATTAACAGATGAGTGAATTATGTAATTATCTTTAAGAATGTATTATAAGCAGAAACCTTTGAAACTGTCAGAGTCAGTTCAAAAAATATTTTTGATTTGAAATTGACTGTGGAAAAAGTGGTGCAATGGGATAAGGTTTCATTTAACAATACCTCGCTCTCCCTCAGGATGCTGAGATCTAGGACTGGAATGACAGCATTCATTGGGTTTTGGCATCCTTGAGTGTATTAAGAAAATGAAATAAAACAGTTAGACCAACAAAATTAAGGGCATAATCAAAAACTGTTAGAATGTACTACCCTGGAAAAATATGTGCAGTCCCTGATATAGCCAACAATAAAAGAAGAATTGCAAAAGAGAGTTCACTCGGTCAATTGTCCTCACTAAGCTGTGAGTTAGGATCTCAACCATTCTTTCATTTAAATCATGGGTACAAAACGCCAGACCTCTGGTTTCCACCTAAACCCTTAATTACCTAATTGAAAAGAAATTGCTTAATTACGCAAGTAGGAGTCTTTTCTTGTAGGTAAGGAACTGGAGATTTAATGGGACCTATATAACCTGCTGGACAGAGGTCATTGAGGCCTTAAAAAACCTGAGGGTGCTAGCCAACAAACCATTCTTATTTAAACAGTTTTTATATAATTTCTTTAAAATGGGAATGGAAATTCAATACAGTCCAAATGTAAATTAGAACAATCAAAATAACAAAATTTCTAGGTTAGATGGAGAAAGAAAGTTGGATGCTAGCTTTTAAGGTATGACATCACAGTCGGTGACTGGTTAGGATGTTATCAGGTATAATCCTGGTATCCGTCTTTTGGATGATGGACAGTGACCTCTGACCCGTGGTCTTGGGCAGCAAGGGAATAACAGTCTCATTGAAGCCAGGTTTTACCATACAGTATATCATTGTGATCATAGCTTTAGAAGATTCTTACCAGATGAACCTCATTTTAGCTGCTTTCTCTGCTTTTACACGGAGGCCCAAAATGCTTTGTCAAGGCAACAGAAAGATTATTAGAAATCTTTATTAACACTTCATTCTAAGTGTAATGATATACTTAACCACTACAGAACAATGAGGGCACACTACTGAATGTCTCTCATTATATTGACAGCTTTAACTTGAATGAAAATAAATATTGAATATCAATTCACTGCAGTTAGTAAACCTGGGAAATTGATAAAATGTGATTTAAGTTACGGACTGATTTTTGGATGTTTTTGGCATGACACAGATACACTTACAAGAGAAACAGATCACAAATGAAATGCAGGTGAATTAAATTTGAGGCTTAGTTCTCATCATTTAATCACAGATAAGTGCTATGGTCTTTAGTATTTTAGTTTAAACTATTTTTAGAAATAAGATGTATGGGCAGAATGACTCAAACACATCGTCTTTTGATTTCAAACTGCTGCATTTTCATGTACTGTAAGATGAGCTTGTGGAATGAATAGGCTTACTTTTTAAGTAGTAGTTGTATATTTTCTCTATACTTTACAAAGCTTAATAAAAGACATGCGTAACGTTACAGACTAGAGAAGGGTATTAAACCCATTTTATCTTTAATTTCTATTATCTAAAATATTAAACAATTCCATGGAGAAATTTCTCAAAGGATATCACAAAATGACTTTTAATACATTTAAGGAGCTAATAGAAGATTCTCATGACTGTGCCAGAAACGGATTTCTAAAACGATAGTTTTCTCCCGTTTGCTGTCATGAAAGTTCATAAACTTAATTTTCAAGTGGGTAGCTTCGTCAGCATGCATAGGCTGCAAAGGAACAAGTAATTGGTTTATTCCATGCTGAAAAGAAAAGAAAGAAAACACAATGGTTTGGCTGTGGAGCCTTCTTCGGGTGTAAGGGTCACAATACTGTAAGTAATCAGCTTTAGCATTTTAAACTACTGAATCATACAGTATATGTATTTTCTGCATTCTACAACACCACTCTCTCGAATAAGGAGCATGGGAAGCAGATACTCTGTCAGGTTTGGGACACCCTGACCAATCAGAACTCAGTAGGTCAGGCATACTGCTGTCAACTGTCAGATATCTTCCATTAATGTTTCAGGCATTATGTCCCCTACCACCCCTCCTTTAGAGGATCATTCCTCTCAAGTCATTCACGAGAAATCATCCATCTTTAGCTGCATGTCTTCTTGTGCCACCTCTCCTTGAGATAAACCACTTATATCTTCCCTGTTTGTTCCAAAACAGAAAGGGTACTGTACTGCAGTGCAGTAAAGTAGCTATTAAAGAGTTATTTTCTAATTGTGCTTTTCTTGTCCAAACATGTTCTAAAGTAATGAAAATTTCACATTTACTTCACTTATTTACTTCTGACTACATTGGGTTACTTTTTGTACCAGTGAACTACAGTGTACACATGGCAGTCATTTGCACATTATGGATACAAGTCTTCCTCTCATAAAACTAAGCTCAGAGTTTTAGGAACTGCAGTTTTAATTAAATTCTTCAATTAAAAAATGTACATACATTTTGTAATTCCATAAAATGGGTCATCAATGGAAGGGAGTGAATACTAAAGTCATTGTATATACTTCGTTCATACACATACTCATTTCATATCATGTTTCCATTGCACTTTCCAACTCTTAGAATAATTATTTTTATTATGATTGTACATTATATAACTGCAATTGCACATTTTAGGGTAAAGAATCTACATTACGTGTTCTATCCTCAAGACTGAACAATAACACTACAAACAATATTTCCTTATAAATTTAAAGGCTCACAATTCTTGGCAGGATAATACTTGTTTTAAATTGATAGACTAGTTTAAATGGCTTTTCAAAAACCACTACAGAATATACTGTATACAAGATTGCTTATTTTAATATCTTTCAACCAATACACTCACCCTTTTTCATTTAAGAATTGTAATTGCATGCTAAAATGTTCCCATTTCTGCTGTATTTCTCCCAGCACCTTTCTCATTAAAATGTAATGTAGTGTGTAATACATGGATGTAGATATTGCTTATGCAGGGTGTGGTGATTTATAACTACATAACATTTATTACTACTTTCAGTGTGTTTTTCTGTTCTTTGTATTTATATTTCACTACAAATGCCATTGGTAATTACCCAGGGGCTTTCATTAGACCATTGTGAAAAAATTGAGTCTTTGGAACTTGCAAGAAAGAAGCATTCTTAAAAAAAACTTTCTAGTGTTTACTTTTAACAACCATAGAAACATTCAGATTAGTTGTAAATATTGACAATATGGTCCTTCATCCATCCATCCATTTTCTAACCACTTTATCTAATACAAGGTTGCAGGGGAGCAGCAGTCCTAACAGGCAACACACTCAAGGCAGGATACACTCTGAATGGGACGCCAGTCCATCACAAGGCAGACAGACACACTAATTTCTGACAAAAACTGGATAAAGATGAATATTAAATGGCATCTTTAAAGTACATAATTAGTAAATGATAAAGGGCCATTGGGCCCATCCAGCTCATTTGGCAGTTGGCAGTTATTTCACCCAAGCATCTCATCCACTGCGTCTTAAAAGAAGCCAACAACATGGCTGGGATACTTGAACACTTCACATACTTGGAGTGAGTGGCATACATGTGTGATATAAACCCTCTTAAACAGTAAACCAAAATGTTTTAGTGCTGATGCAGCAGCAGTGAAGTTGGTGAAATCAGTTGTGCAAAGAATGTTTGAATAGTCCCAAGTCTGAGGCCCCCTATTTATACCTGAATGGGTAAGCAACTTTTTGTCATGTAATCTTTCAAATGTTCTTGTTCTGTGGATAATATTTTTCCATTATATTTTGTTTCACACATGCTTCATTAACCTTATCCGGAAATGCTTTTCTCTTCTCACTGGAACTGCAAGTAACTATAAGTGCCGTTTAGGAATATACATTTAGAATTTTCTTTGTAATCTGATTTTGATTAAGTCTAATTTATTGAGTAAAATAACACTACCTTTTGCCTGTTGTTACCCCGGCAACCAAGAACTGAAAGAAGCATTAAAAAGATGGATAAACTGAGTAAAAATAATGAAAATGGGACAGCATTATCAGATATGTTATACATTTATATCTAAATTTGCTAACATAACATTTAAAAACACCAGTATGTTGTTATTACTGATTCTTCTAACATAAAAAAGGAGGAAAAAACGTCCTTCCAAAGACCATCCATAGAAAGAAATTTCTTTGCATGGACGAGTGGAGCACAGTGGAGCTGTGTCAGTGTGAGAGCTACAAAGGATAAAGTAGAGGTTAATTCTGCAATGAACATTAAAAAGAAATAGAAAAAAATATGTGCCAGCTTGGAGACTTTTTCAGCCTTCTGTCTTTTTGCTTTGTCTTTATTTGAGCAGAATAGGGATTTTTCTTTGCATATTGCATGCATTTGTAATGAAAGTTCAGGAAAAGCCTTATGTTCTGCTATAAAATAGCCCAAAGGCACCAATACTTGATACTCTATCCTCATTACTTCCAGAAATGATTCTCCGAAAGTTTATTTCCTTACTTGAAATGAACCAGATCTTATTCATGCTGCACATTTTTGGTCAGGGATCCAAGCAAACAATTTACATACTGATTCACAATGAAAACACAAAGTTTTTTACATCACTATCTTATTGGACACACACATAATGTTTACAATTTAAATAGTGAGTAGATAGGTTTGTTGATTGTTTGGAAGTCATCAAAGAGCTGAATAAAAAGGTGCCAAAAGAAAATAAAAGTCTTAAAGTTACCTTACCCTCGGCTAAAGTGAGCCAAGGAAAGAAAATGAATAAAAACAGTTGATAAAAGAAAATACCAGATAAAAACAATTTTGAAGACTTCAACCCAAGAGAATTATTCCAAAATTCAATCATCACAACAATTCAAGCATTTCCGCTAATAGTATGCAAGCTAATCTTTTTCTTTCATTCTTTTTAATTTGGTCCACACTTACACTCTCATTCTATTGAATCTACTACTTAGAAAAATACTGTTTTCTCTAACACTCCGGTATTAGGTCTATTTGTCTTCTATTGTTCATACCAAGGTCTGATTTCAGTATGTTCCTCCAAAGCTCTCCCTTGTCCAGAACTCCTCCTGTATTATAAAGATCAGTAAATCCTTTTTCTCTCTTCCGTAATTAGTCGCTTGCTTTTAGATAATCCAAGTGTAACCTCAGGTGATCTTGATGAATCTGTAGCAATTCTCTGTGATACTAAGAAATAAAACAATATTAAAGAAATTAGAAAGCTCAATTTAATGCTAAAATGTCAGTGTAATAAACCTAAGTAATAAAATAATCTAATAATATCTTAAATTCAACACAAAACTGTACTCTACTGTATATGTGAAAATCTTGTAAAAATCACACAAGTAGTAGCTGACTAAACAGAAGGACAGCTCAAGGTCACATGATTGACAGAAACATTCCACAGCAGTCTGTCCAGAGGCTGATCAGATCTTTTCATCATTTGTGCTATGGTAGTATTGTGATCCAACATCAGATGCTCAAAATAAGATGGGTAAATAACTAAAACACACTTTGCCTAAAGAACATTAAAATAAAACATTATTAAGACAGTGGTTTTGGAAACTTGTGATGCTCATAAGTTTTTAATTTGTATTTCCTTTGTACTTCCAATTAAATTTTTGCAAATGATCAAAAAATATAAATCTGTATTACTAATATTTTAACAGTAATTAGTAGTTCAGTCAAATTCTAATTACAGTGAGACAACATGGCAAATATAAAGTGATAGCATATTTAATATTAAATACGTTAACTCATTAGGTTAAGAAAATGACAGCCCTGGCCATAATGTATTGACCACCAAAATCTGCTTCATTTTTCTAGGGAATGAACCACGGAGGCAGCTGCAAGAATGAAGTGGAGAGGAGAGATGGGTGCTAAAAATTATGCATGCACAGGGGTGCCTGGCAGGTGAGTACTTAGTGATGGATGCGCTTCAGAGGCCATGGGTGATAGGTTGTGGAGGAGGGCAGGGTTCAAGGGCTAGCACTGCCCAAATTTGCTACCAGTGGAGGGAGTGTAAAGGGAAGGGAATCGTTCTCTGTTGGATGATTGTGGAAGAAGTTTATACTGTATAGATGAAACAATAAACATAGGCTGGAGCCATAGGTGGAATGGGAAAAAAGATTGTGGAAAAGAGAAGAAGAAAGTGTCTTCAGTAATTCTGGTGCGCCAGGAAGGATTGATGACATCAGGAGAAATAGAAGAAAAGAGCAGACGGTATGTCAGGTGCAAGTTATTTTCCATGGAGAAGTTGAAGTTAAAGAGCTGCTTGTTCAAGAAAAACTAAGAAAGTAATTCCCGTCCCAGCTCAGAGGAGATGAATAGTGGAGGAGAACAAAGGTAAGGTCTAGCAGCACTGAATATGACAGACATTTGTCTCTAATGAGGCCAAAACACCAAGGGCAAGAAAAGATGTATTCAAACAAAGGGGTACTGTATATAGTGTGTGTGTGTATTTAGATATAAGAGAGAAGATTTGCAAACTTACAACATTCCAATCTGACATCCTCTTGAACTGCTATTTTACAACTCTTGCCCTTTAAATATAAACCTCAGTTTTCCTTGAAAAAGGGAGTTAATTATCCATTTTGTTTTGCAGTTAAAAAGAAATTTTGAAGGACAGCACATTTCAGGAATATACTATTATTTTTCTTTAAATGTGTGCTAATGGCCTTTTTTCTGTAAGTGATATAGAATACAGTATGTTTTACTGTGATTACTATGAGGACTTTTCTGTAAAATAAAAGCAGCATATGAATGGCAACAAAAGTACAACTAGGGATGTTACTGTATCACACTATCAATGTAATGTGCACCACAACAGAAAGAACAAGTTAATAAACTGTATTGGTTTAAAAAATACTCCTTGAAAAAGGGACATGAACACATTCGTAGAGGAAAAGCAATGAGAAAAGAAGTGCAAAATATGTCTTTGATGGCCTAGGATCCCACCTGGCTCTGGAAAGAAAGACATATAATTTCAGTCCTAGACTATAATCTTTAATTTAATCATAAAAACTGTAGACTAGGATTGTAAACTCACCTCTAAAATACAATTACTGACCTCTTATCACGTTGCTAATATGTCAGGATGTTACAAGCTTTCCCGGAGCTCTTGACAGAGGATAATTGTTAATTCTGCAAATCCTTATGTGATTTCATTGCAAAGTCAATTCAAAATCTACCAGAAGTAAGGAAATATTTAGTGATAACAGGATTGTTGTAAAAATATTCAGCTTTGAGACTCATATGATGGCTAGAAAGCGTTTTGCTGCCTCAGAATTATATCAGACAATGATTTTCTTCTGCATGTTTTATCAGATCAATCAGACACAGTACACTGAGCAGGAAAATCACCTTTACTAGCAATAGTATTGGAATAAGTATAAGATTAAAGAAGTCATATACCACACGTTAAAAGTAATACAAGAGGCTGACAGATGCATTCTGCTTTTATTAAAAAAACCTAATGGACTGTAGGGTAATTGTGAACACTGATGAAACTCTGTAGCTGATGTAAAAATCTTCATTATAAAATATAGAATATTATTACGGAATTTAAGATTTGAATTCTGTGCCAAAAGTACTTTATCCGCTAAATAAAATGGTGTTGTGTGACCTCTAACCTAAATGTCCTTCTGAAGAAATGAAATATCTTTTCTAAATGTCAAATGTACTGTAAATGCAATACAACATACATCTGAAGAAGTCTCTACAAATGTGTTTTCTTTTATATTGTCTGTTAACCTGTACCTGCTCCTTTTACAGACTGCATGATGACATAGTCCTTACCCTTACCCATGTGAATACAACAGTTTTGGGATCAATTAATCAATAAGAAAGAATTATACTCTTTACTATTCCACAAATTACAAAGACATTAGTTTAAAATTTGCAAGCCACATTTGTTAAATATGAACAATGTACCAGCCCAGTCTGGAATGAAGGAAAGCAGATGCAGATGACTCATCCAACAAAGCAAAAATGATGAAAAAGGATTGCTTAACAGCCACAGCTTCAATTAAAAAAATCAGGAATTCACTTTTTTTTTTACATGACCATAGATACTTACAATGGTAATTCAGCTCCAATTGGGACCTACTGTGGCACTTTGTTATGTTACTAGTTCCAAAGAAGGGATTCTACAAACCTCGGACCCCAGTGCTAGGAGATGAGCAGCTGATGGTGTCATGGATGTCGGAAGGGCATGCAGTGGAATGACAAGGAGAGCAGTAGAGACCCTATGTGTAGCGGCAAAAGGGGCGACATGGAGGTTAGCCCAGGCTCAGGGGGGTCAGACGATGTCCGAGTAGAAACCTATGCCCTTAGGTCATGAAAGATCTGGTACTAGGTGGGTCACAAGACATCCGTACACTCATTGCTGAGCTAGGAGCAAAGGGAGAACGGGAAATATACAGTATAGCCCCACACAAAGACACACCAGAAGGACAAGAAAAGCTAGGAACAGGACAGAGAAAGAGCTCCCTCTTGATATGCGGGTGTGGCAGATGGTGTGTTAGAGTTTGTGGCTAAGTGCATTCCAAATTCAGATGATACAGCTCAAGCCACCAGGCCAGTGAGATCAGAGCATCCAATTTCAGTTTCTAAAATGTATGCATATTCCTTCCATGTCAATAGTCCATTCTGAGGAATGTGGTCCAGACAAGAGTGCCCATTTGGTCTTAACCTACTGCACCTTCACAGCCTCTTGAATTGTTTTTTTTTTTTTCCAACAAACAATTTGAGCTTGAGTAATTATTCCATTTGGAGCTCAGATCAAAGAAAGCCATAGTTGTCTATTGTCTGATTCATAGAGCCAGAGTTTTAAGTAGTGGTTTACAAATACAAAGTTTAAATATATCTTCTGCCAACTGCTTGCACTGTAATCATCTGTTTTTGCTACCCCCCTCCTCTTTTTGTACGTTTGTGTGGGTTTTGGCAATTTTTTAAATGATGTTTAACTTTAGAATAGAGGCAGCAGTACTTTGGTTGTACTGTAACTGTAAAACTAGTTTGCTTTGGAACAGGATCATCAGATAACATCAGAAAAATGTTAGGATTGTTAAATACTGTAAAACTGCTTGAATTGGAAATAAATTAATGTACGTCTGTATCCTTAAATCTCTTTATATGTGCGAATAAAAAGTTATGTGTATTGTTAAATCCCTCCAGATCTAACCAATTAAGCTCATCATCTGATCACCTGATTTTAATGACATGTGTACTAATGATTTAAAACTAATTTAGTAATGCAATGGCACAAAACTAGTGTTTTTCCATAAACTTTTATGAATGATGTTACGTCCCAGTGTGTGTTCTGTGTGTGTTTTTTCTTGAAAACATGAAAATCTAATCCAGTCAAGGTTGTAATTTGGGAACACAGTGGTTTATAATGTCACGCATTACATCATGAACATAGTAGATTAAAATGTGCTTTCTTTGCTCTTTTATGAGCCAATATAGGACATATCCTGTATGTTGTACTTACACATTGATTCATACAATACAGTATGTTTTACATTGGAACAACACTGTTCTTATTCCTATATGCATATACTGCTCAACCCATAAAGATTGACAATACAGGATGGTCAAAAAAATTGGAGGCTCCTAAGGATCCACCAAAACATGAGAGATTAAAAAAGCTATTAAACAAATTACTTCAATAAAAAAGTATCCTAGTGCAATGATTAATATGCCACAGAATAAAATTCTGAAGTTATATTTGACCATATTTAAGCTCCTTTGATAAGTGCAGAGTAAAACCATTTGTGGTCCTGAACAAAAAGATCATAAACTACACAAGACTTTTGCCCTATCTTACCCATTGGGTTCTTTTATTGATCGGTTGGCCTTCATTAGGATTTTGCTACAGAATTACAAGGAATCATCTTTTACATGGTCGTCCTTTAGCTTGGTTGAAAAGATGAACCTCAAGGAAACCCAGACATGAACTGTATCGAGTTCAAGCTTGTCAACTATTGAAGTTAAAGTGTGACCTTTATTTAATTACACATTTAATTTTAATGGCTAAAATATTTGAAAACACTTTGACCATTAAGGAAACAAATGTGATAGACACTCATTAGTAGTAACATATTGGTATCCTGTTCTTATGTTACTCTTTAACAGCTGTTGTTATGTAGAGCATCAACTGAACATCTGCGTCCTTTTGTATAATACATACTGTAGTTCAAGTACAATTTCTCAAATGCATTATTAACTGTATTTGTTGATGCCACACCATTAGAATCAAACTGTTGCATCAATACAGTGTATGTTTATTACCACTGTAAGACTTTATTAAGTCTTCTTCACTGTGCGTCTTTCACATTTTAAATACACATTCTACGCCGTAATTTTACAAAGTTCTGTAACCAGAACAATACTGTATTTTCATTATTGTAGATTCACCGCACATGCAAGCCATACCATTCCCACTTGTCTGCAGCCCCTCTACTCCTTTTGTTTAGCAACAGTTATCCTGCCATTTTATTTCAATGTTGACAAAAATCTGCTTAGCATGCAGCAAGTTACTGTAAGGCCACAGTATGAAATGTCGAAACATATGCCACAGCATACGCTAGATGAAATCTGGTGATTTGACCAGACAATCAACATGCATTTTTTTCCTATGCAGTCTGATGCAGATTGGCTTGACTTGTTTTTTTATGATTCAATATAAACTGCATGTTTTAAAGTGTTTCCTCTTAAATGGAGAAATTCCTTACCAGAAATGGAAAAAGAAGAAATGAAACATCCATGGTAAAAAACCTGCAGTTGTTCATATTGCAATGTGTTGTGAAAAAAAAGTAATTTACTATATTTTACAGTATTTTGGGCATCCCAGGCAAATTATTGTTTGTATCTCCAAGGACTCTATTCTTTATTTTTCTTTCTCACATATACAGTAACTGCTTGGTTAGGGGCACTCCGCAAAATAAATGTAGTATTTCACTCATATTTGTTGGGGAAATGAAATTGGTGCCAAGTTGTGAAAAGAATGAGGGGGTAAAACAATTGCAGACCTTCAGAACTAAATATATCAGGGTGCTTTTTACAGTGGTACTGTAGGAAGTAATAGGTAAGTAAAATAAAACAAAAATAACCAATTTTAAGGTAAAAGAAAAGTACAATCCATGAATAAACTGTTACAAGAGCAGATTCAGCCTTTCTATTGTATTTGAATAATAATGTTATGGTGTTCTTAATGCTTTGAATTTTTTGTTGGAGTCATGGTGGGTCTTTCTTTTTGTACTTCAGTCTTCTGTATTGAGAAGTGAAAGTTTTATAGGAGTGAATGAAGTGAAAGGCTTTTTTCATCCTGAGCTGTTTTTTGGTAAAAATGTGTATGTCAGCATAACTAATGACCACCTTCTTGATTAATTTACATTTCACTTAGAACAGCCGATTACAGGCACAAAATGGTGTGGTATGGGTAATATTCTAAGGAATGAAGACAACAGGTACAGCAGAGCTTCATCACTGGTCTTCATTCCTTTGAATGTTAGAAGGTTTCTGTTCTCCCATTAACCCTGTGTTGGATAAAACAGTTAGAAAATGAATGGATATATGATCATATTACACCAAACATAATTTGCCTTCAGCCTAGTTATTTTAAATGATCATAAGCATTAATTTACTTTAAGCAACGTTTAGTGTGGAAAAGTCAATATATGGTGGCATATACATCTGCAGCAAAGTTGCATGCAATCTGTAACATATTGAGCTCAACATGATCCCTTGAGATGTTTTACAAAGCCATTTTCATTTAGGATTTTTTTTCTTTCCATGTGAAATGCATGCTCAATTAAATTTAAATACAGACATACATCTTTTTATCAATATGCTTTTTTATGAAAATTCAATACTACAAAGCATGTGAATCATTACCCACATTTAAAAAAATGAAAGACAACTTCAAAACTACAAATTTGCTATATGTAAAAAATTCTAAACCTCCGCCAAATTTAGAGAGCGAAGCAGAAGGCATCATGTGACTTGTTTTATACTGAGTGTATGCATCACATTCTACTAACTAGAATGGGTGAGAGCTAGCATAGATCCTGCAATGCAGCACGAGAGAATTGTGTTAAACAGTTCACCATGTCTTACTTCACACCTTGAAAAAAATGTGCGTATTAATATATCTAAAGCATAATATTTTATTTAATATAGAGTATGGTTGTGCAGAGTGGTTGAAGTGTAATGAAGCAGAAATTAAATTAATACTCTATACTGAACTGTACCCTGCACAGAAGCAGCTATGGTAAAGCCAGTACGGTATTTGTCAACACAGAGTGGATACACACTTACACACAGAACATGCAGACAACCCAGAACATTAACAGCATATTCAGAATGGCATGAAGGTATCCGACTGAGTCACAATAAAAACAAGAAACTACTTGCAAAACAACAGCAAATGCAATACCTTTAACATTTCCCAGCTATTTACAGAATCTCCTGTCAGTTCCATAGTTCTTTGCTGTCAGAATGTACAGGGATTGGTCACAATCTTTTATCTCTGTTTTGACACAATGTACCCACTGCAAAGTCTCATTAGTCCATCAGAACTACAAAATGTTTTCTGTCCTTGCACAAAATGTTTTTGTCTTTTTATTTCACATACACTGATTCTTAATTATTCAGTTTTTCCATTTTAATTTATTTTGTACACAATTGCAACTCATTCGTTAACAAAGAATTAACAATGATACATTTTGGTAATTTAAGAAAAAACGGTCTGGGATAAACAAGGATATGATAGTAAGTAATTGTAATTCCCATAGATATATTAGGGCTTCACAATTTTTTCTTATTGCTGTCACATGCTTTAAGCACCACTTAATCTACTGTACCAATTGCTTGGGTACACAAACACTGCCTAATAAATGTATTATCTCCACTCTGGAATAATCAGGATGTTTTTTCTTAATGTGTCTAGATCCTTCAAATCCTTTCTTTTCCATTTGTTTACTGTCATCTTGAAATTGACCACAATTGTTCAAAAGGAGATCTATAGATTGAGAATGCCAGTCATTTTTTGTGCACTCAACTACTGTTTTATGCAGCATATCTAATTTGAATGGATGATCTGGGTCACTGCCATGTTGGACTGTCAATTTACTTAGGAGTGAGGACCAGTTATTTGGATAAATTGTTCTTTTACCTGTTGGCTTTCATGATTCCACAGCACGCCAGAACATTTTGGTCCTAAACCAATAACCTAAAACACTTATTTATTTTATGTAAAAATACATACTTATAAAAATATGAATATATTTAATAAATATTTACTTAATTATCTATATTTTTCCATATAACCTTGGTCGTTTCCTTATTCTCTTTACCTTTTTTACCCATTAAGATTTAAAAGGATTTAAAATTTCACCAGGAGAAAACGTATATGAACTGAATCTAAGTTTCAAATTTTGTGGGCCAGAAAATCTTTTTATTGTTGTTATACAACAAAGAAAAATATTTTACAAGGAGAGTTAAGCATTTTGTGTTTTAAAATGTAATGTATATTCCATTGATTTTTATATGGAAATGATTGTTCCCAAAAATATAAAAAATAACTTTTAAGCAGGGAAAACATCTTTGAATTAGTCATTTGGAAACTGAAAAAAATGTATACAGCACTAAGAAATTTAAAAAAACAACATTAGAACAGTGCTTTCAAAAATTTAATTTCATAATAAACAAAAATACTGTAGCAGGCAGGCACTTCAGACTGCAAAACAAAGGATTAATCAGCCTTAGATTGTCAGAATGTGATTACTGACTGGGAGGATAATCAATCAGTTGGCTGTCTCAGAAAGACATCACGTATAATAGGCTTGTGTAGGAGAGACCTTGCAGTTCATGTGTGGTGTAAGAGAAACTGGCACAAGCTCTGTATTTCTTTTGTTTTGTGTATTTCCAGGTGAAGCTTACTTTAGGAATCCAGTACTATTTACAGTTGTAATTTGAATATACCTTATGATTATATTCAAATTATTAATACATATACATTTACATATACTGTAGATTATATAATTTTATTCTACATGCTACTCTCAATTATAAAAAAGTTAGGTACCAATGTCTCTTTACTTGAAAAAAGAACCAAAATGAATGGTCCAGCACACAGCACACACAAAAAGCAAAGTAACACAAGTCCCCTGTAAACAGAAGAGAAAAAAATCCTAAGGAGCTTCCTTTCCATTGTGATGTTGCAGAGGCTTCGATCACCTGCAGGCTGTACTATAGGCAGAGCCTTCACAATAAACTCCCCTGCTGCTTTTAAACAGTCAACACATAAAAATTCATGAAAAAAAAATTGTTCCATCATCAAAATGAGCTTCTAAAAATAAAGGACAAAGGTATATATACTCCAGGTTTGTGTACAATCCTTTTAAGCTCAAAAAGAGAGCAAAAACAACATAATCTGGTTTTCATTGAACTCTTTCTCTTTTTCTCCTCTGTGGTATGGTATGGTATGTCTCTTCCATTAATTTGCTTCTTTCTATGTATTTGAATAAGTGTATTTCTCAACTTTGTCTTTCTTCAGACAGTTCATATTTTGCTCAGTCCTACTGACATGGTTCTCGTAGATTTCCACAAAAAAAATTAAGTTCATACTCTTAAGTGTTAGTGAGGCCGTGGCATTTTTTTGTTTCTTCAGTTACAGCATAGTACCCCATCTGTTGTTAAGGACTCCATTTGTAACACAAAGGAGGAAAGTAACGCACTTGTGTTTTTTTTGGAGTGTCGTCTTTTGGTTATTTTAGGTCACGGATTCTGTTCAACCATCCTGGTGCAATCAAAAAGATCCGTAAAGTCTACGACACACTTTCTATAGTACCGTCTCTTGAATACACCCCTAGCGGCATCACAAGACTGTAAAGTTCTGTAGTAAGTTCCATTCATGGTAAATGTAATTCAGTCACCACCAAAGTCACCACCAACATCTACAAGGGGTGTTTTAAATTTCACTCTCTCTTTGTTTTTGTGTACATCATCCCACATTTTTTCATTGAAAATTGCCAGTAAACCATATTGTTTATTAGAGAAATGTCAGGGAAGCGTTGAAAGGGGTTTTCATATTTTCACATTTTGTATTTAATTGCTGAACAGTATAGGGTAATGAAATAGTTAATATTTATAAATTCATGAAAAGGTAATTTTCTCTCTCCAATGTTCAATTTACTTACTGTACTTTATATTTTTAAGCGTATAAAATGTCTATATTTACTGTCTAGTTATTCTATTTATAGGGTCTTAAAACATTTTTCATTAATTCATCTGCCTTTATAAATGGTAGAAGTTTCTGTTCTCTCTCTCTTCCACATGGACTTCTAGTTGTTGCTACAATCTCTCTGTTGCTCTCTACCCCGCTCCATGATCAGCACACTTCTCTGTTATCTATTACCATTACTACATTTTCTCAATGCATACTTACTCTACTCAGTACAACTACCCAGGTGTGTTTATTGCTTCAATGCCAAAGAAAGAAGAAAAATATATGTCATCACAGTCCATACAGTAGGTTATCTCACTAGCGGCTTCCTTGTCTTAATAGTCCCAAAGTGCAAATAAACCTCCCTTTCCCTGGCCGTGTGCAACAGAACACCACCCAAGCCTAGTTGAGGCTTATATATCGCCACCTGAATCTCTCTGCAGGTGCTCCTGCGAAAAGCTAAAACTCCAGGACTTGAATGAGGGGCAGTTTTCTTGGTGACTAAAGGAGTTAGGCAGATGAAACCAACGGAGGGCTACTTGCAGAACCGAACATATACAGATTGCCAGATGTCATGGTGTGCTGTCCCTCCTTCTTTTCTCTTTTGTCTTTCCTTCTCTGTCCCTGTTCCAGGTCCGATTTCATCCTGCTCAGCACACCTACACATCTAATGTGTCACCTATGATTAAACGGTAATTCAGGGGCATCTAGTCAAACAGTGTGTCCCTGAATCTGTGGTGACCGTGCTGTACTGTTTGTGCTAGGGTAACAGGAAGACTTTAAAGGAAGAATGAAAAGGACACAAAAAAGAAAAAAAAAGCACTCCTTGCTCAGAAACAAACACTGGTCATTATATGTAAAACTCACATAATCATAGCTCGCAAACCGCTGCCCTATTGCCATTTCTGTCACTCTGTGACACAATCATCTGACAGATGACATTTAATGGAGATAAGTAGATTGTTACATGCAGTTAGCAGAACCATAATCTAGAAATTCAAGCTTTTAAGGTTTTAAAAATAAGTAAAATAACAAATTACTGATTGGAAAAGGAAAGAATGTGAATTAATGAATTTCTCTTTCACCAAAAGAAAACACAAATATACAGTATAGTACTGTATGTGTCAAAGAACTGTAGCAACACCTATCAAGCAATACCAGTTTAAATATATGAAAACCATCTTTTCTTTTTTGATAAGAATCTGAGGTATCTTTCATTTTGTGAGGAAATGAGAGCAAAAATGTTTCCTATAACTGGCTAAACCTAGAAAGCTATAACAGAAAATAGATGTGAAGAATTACTGTGGCACTGAACCTGAGCTGTTTTCTGGCAGAATAATACACTTGACTTGTTATATACAAAAAAAGAGCATAAGGACTACTGTATGTTGCACTGTTCTTTACTTTGGTGTTTATTGGAGAAATGTGCTTCCAACTACAAATATCTGACACTCCTGATGCTGAACTGTCATACATCAGTTTACTGCATGCTTTGCCAACCTTAAATGCTAGGTTTCTCTGTAGTAAAAGTTAACTTATGCCTAGAAAGCATCAAATATTACACATTACTGTATGAGATGCTTGTATGAATATAAAGAGCTTAAAGTGTGCCAGTTTATGGTTAGTTATAAGTTATTGATAGAAGCTGCTTTTGTACATTTTAAAGTGGACAGCAGCATTGTCTCCTTCTATAAAACTATAAAATAATATACTTAAATGTCCACAGAACCAAGACTTAAGAAACACATAAATAAATATCAAAAGCAAATCAGTTGAGGAAAGTCAATGTTAAGCCTTTAGTGTGGGGTAGTTAGGTAATGGTTAAATTAATATCTTCTTGTTCCATTTCAGTTTACACAACGAAACAGATCAGTCTTGAACTAGCATTAGTAAACTAGGAAATCCTATAGTTTCAAATATTAAAATATGAAATGCATAAATCAGATAAAGTATTGTAAACACAAGGTGTGTATAGCAATTTAAAAAGAAGTTCACATAGTTTATACAATTGAATAGACAATATTGGAACTGATATACTGTATTTTTGTAAATTAGGTATTTACAATATTTATAATTGTGAGGCTTATGTGTAAATCTTAAGTTTTAATGTTTTGTGAATTCCATGCAGTACTTTAATTTTTTTAGTGAGATTATCTGCTTAACCTATTTATATCAGTTCAGATAGAATTTCCATTCATGCATTTTGCAACACAAAGTTGAGTCAAAAATCTCAAAGAAATGTAATGTGTTCTGCCAAATTGTGTGACTAATGAACATCCATTAAACAACTTTTAGGATACTGTATGACAAAGTTTATATATGTTTATAAATATACTTATGTTTATATTTTGCATTACGTTTGACACTGATATAGCACAATTTTCCACTAGTGTGAACTATGATAAGAACAAACAGACCAAGATTTATTCTGGAGCAGACAGTAACTCTAACAGCTTTAAGACAAACTTTCTTCATTTCCTTTAATCATGTCCTTAAAGTTTTGCATTTACTTCCTTTCTCAGCTATCCAGTTGTAATTTGTGGTATCACCTCTGGAGATCAAGTTCTAAAGATTGGACAGACTGAAGTGGCATTTGTAAATTTTGGCTCACTACCAGGTCATGCTTACCAGGTGGTTCCTTGGTTCTTTTTAGCTCAAAGATGGGTTATGTGTTGTTTACTTCTTCTAAATATGAAAAAAAAATGTTTATCTTTAGTGATTCAACACATAAAATTGGAAAGATTTCCTAGGATTTTAAACAGCTAAATCTTCTTCTTAGACCGGTCCTAACCTTGTGGATCCATTATATATCTATAAACAACCATGGAGTGGGCTCACTGAAACCAGGAAAGGGAAATCAGAGGTAGCAAGAAAAAAAAACATCCTTTTAGTAGCCCTAACCTGCCATCCAAATCTACCTCTGCTGAACAGTTAAATTTAGTAATTAGTCATCTGTCAAGAAGAAAAACATTGAAATGTAAGGGATAATTGTATATAATATACTGTAGAATTAGAACTGAAAGGACCCTCCATGTACCCAAAATTCACTTGGGGATGTAAATGAGACTGGCCAGGAAATGTTCTCTAACTGTGAATAAATTTAAAGTTGACCAACAATAGTCAGAGTTTTTTAAAGGCAACCAATGTCTTATTGTCACATACAGTACCTTGTTTCATGAGCATAAGGAAAATGTGTGTTGTACTACTGGAATATTGTCATACCATGATTAGCTCACAAACAAGACAGCAAGTGAAGTTCCAGGACTTGATCAATGTACTGTAAATGTTGTGCAGTCAGGTTGCCATCAATCACTACAAGAGAAGGCCGGTAGAGACACTACTTCAATCTTGGTGAGATGTTATGACTTGTGGTCCAATTCATGGGCTGTCATTGATGGACTGAGTTTGGCTGTAATGTCTTGCCAGGTTTAACCTGCTCCAGATGGCACCAAACTAAGTGTCTGAATAACTCCAGCTACAAACATACTGATGGCACTAGGCATTGTACTCTTGATAAGTGGAGAATATCAGTTCCTTTCTGGTTCCTTTCTGAACCAATAAAAGTGTTTTTTTTTCTTTCACCAGGCTTGATGTTCAAGTGGTCACCTCATTACCTCGGCCAAAACAACACTTTCACTAATTAGGTGATACAATACTTATGTAACAGTAAAATTCACTTAAGTCACAGTTATTCATTACTGATTAATTAATCAAAATTCTGTTTAAAAAAACATCATCCTTATCCAAAATATTTTTCCTAAAATGATACATACATAAATACAGTAATATGTTTATTACTACTCTAATCAGTTTATTTTAATGATTACTACATAATCTCAAGTAGATGGGCATAGAGATAAAAGATCAGCCTTCATGTTCTGCTCCTTACACTAATTTTTACGCAAGAGGTGAAATGGAACACGTGTGGCTCAGGGATCCCTGTAGGCATGCATCACAAAACAGAGGACATAGGTAAATACTTGAGATGTACCCACTAAATTATAGACTTTGAAATGTAAAATGATGACACACCAGAGTGTGACTTCTCATGTCAGAATACTGATTGAAACTGAAGGAATTGCCATTAAAAAGGACTCCATTGTAAAAAAGGTGAATGCGAATTCTACTTCTAAATTTAGTAGGATTTTCCACCTATTACTAGTTATGTGCATATGTGTATTTTGACAGGCATCAACATCAGTTGATGTCAATTTAGCTCACTAAAGAGTGAGTGAACATAGGTATAGGGAACCGTCTTACCACTTCAAAAATTATGCATTACCTTGATTAGACCTGAGCTTTCGAGTGTCATCTAAGAAAAAAATGAATGCATAAATAAATTGTTAATATTGTCCTCTAATTACTGCGTATAGCAAATTTTTAATAATAAAATGTTTACAGTTCATTCTGAATGAAAGATTATCAAAGTCACAGATTTGATCAGTAGAGTACAGTATACAGTATTAATAACAGAAAATAATGATCTTTAAAATCCCATCCTGTCGTAATGTGCCATGGTAACTATGGAACCAATTTGGGCACCACTACTTACACATACTGCTGTAAGGCTGTTGACTTTGCTTTCTGTTAAGTTTTTTAAAACACCCAAGCAATCAGCACTCTGTAATAGGGAAATGATAACTATTGACAATAAAATTAGTTATTCTTTAATGTGAAAAAGGATAATCAATTATTTGATTTTGAAAAGTGCTTGCTACATAACAATGTATGTGTATCTGTTAAAGCTGGTAAATAGCAAAGAATCTTGTAAAATGTATTCAACTGCACACTTAGCTTTGATGAAATTATAGTGTCCTTATCGACAACTGAATCGAATACCCATTTTCTATACAGCATCACTAAAAATTCCCATTCGAGTGAGAGAACAGAAATACATACAGTAACAAGAATTCATAGTTACAACACAGAAATAACTGAATACTCATTCTAAGATAAGGCACAGCATAAGCTAAAATATTTTTTTCATTTTTATTTATTTATAAAGGCCTAAGTGAAATTCAACACAACTGAAATAATAGCTTAATCATAGTCCTGGATGACAAAAGAGCATTTGAAACAAAATAAACTAACTTGGCACAGTCAGGTACACGTTTATAGATGAGAGGACATAGGGGCTTTCAGAGTTTGGCTACCCCACAAAAAAAGCAAAGGTTTGAAAGACAAATTAGAAATATTTCACAAGGCCAAAGAGCTGCAAATCGTTTCTTCTGAGGGCAGGTATCCAGGGACTGGACAGAGGATGCAGATGTAGAAATGGATACTTTGTGGAGTGTGTATGAATCCTTTAATTGTGATTACATCAATATTTGTGATATTATGATTTAAGGATTAGAATCCTTAATTAAACTTTTTTGAGCACCTGCACTTTACAGGGAAGCTGAAATTACCTCTGGTGAGAGAAGAAAATCAACATTTTGAAGATGGCACCACAATGTGATAGAAGAAATGCATTCCAAAATAATTAAGATGATGGATTCAAGTGCTTTTGAGCATCTGGTCACACTAGCACCTTGGGAACTAGTGTGGAAATCTAGGAGCAGATGAGTTTTAAACTACCAGTGAAGGAAGTATATGAAAACTAAGCCATCGGGAAATTACAAAAATAAAATGCACCTCAAATAAATCCAAACGAGATGTACATGTTTTGGAAACCATACACTTTGATAAGACAAACAAGTCCTCCGCCACATACAGTGTAACTGCTAAAAATAAGTGAATTTGCTGTAGCTGAATTCTTACACTGTATATTATCACTGTTTTTATCTGAATAATATTAACATATTTTTCTTTACTGTTCTGCACATTAGATTGAGTTGATCTCCATTAATTAAATAAAATGTAAACACACTAAGCTTTGATTGCCTTGACTTCCTCCAGTCAATACAATGTGAACATAATGAATTGTTAGAATCTTTGTCAGACAATATATTGTGCCAATATGTGGCTTACAGCAAAAAGTTCACAGTATGCTAGCTGCTATGAATTTTTAATGTACCGTGACCTAACTGAGAGACAAAAACATTTCAGATTGTTGTGATTTTCAAGTGATTATCTGCCAGTTGGAGCTCTGAGGTGTGTTTAGAGTATGATTCATGATGTCCCTTAGCAACATGGCCTCTCCCTTGATACAACATCAGATGCCTCTGTTTTGTTGTTTAACACACACTGACACTGTGACACTGCATATTTCTAATAAAGCAGGGTATCTTTCACATTTGAATTTAAAAATTATGTGCTTATAGCAAAATGCACAAAAACTGGCAGAAGTTGTTTTTTATCAACCTTCTATATTTAGCACTTGCAAACCGCACGTGTGACTTGGATTGAAATCCTTTGGGCATGCACACTAATTAGGATGTAGGAGAACATTTCTACAGTATGTGTTGCTGAGCAACATTTATAGACAACAACAATGGTCATAAAAAGATTGCAAATGGTGACAGAATTCTGTGATGAAACAATCTTCACATCAAACTCAACCATTAACTTTATATGTTAACAGAAAACTCAACAATATTAATACTTATAATGATGAATAAATTACTCAGTTTATCGGTGTAAAATATGATGTTCATTTACTAAAAGTAAAACATATTTCCTTTTTCTTTTCTGAGTAAAACATCCATTTTTATTTTACCTGTGTGAGTCTGATTTAACACAATTGCTTTTTCCATCATCTCACAGCATATTGTCCCACTCCATTGGGAATAAAAACCCCGAACAGCTTGGCGTCATTCTTGATGAGTTCATTAACCAAGATTTCCAGCTGTTCTTGCATGTGGTCACCTTACTGTTCAGAGAATTGTGTTCAAGGACCTGATCAGCATCCATAATGCATTTCTTTTATGGTGCTGTTAATCATTTTCAGCATTTCCATGAAAGTGCCTCTCTCTATTTCACTACCCTTGGTGTCATTGCCAGAGGGTGGGCTGCTGTAAATAGTGCTCTGTGAAAAAGACTTTGGATTAATGTATTTCACCTGTAGTAACATACAGACAAGAAAATGCTACTTAACAAACATGTCCTCTAAAGCCTTCTCAGTTGCTTTTCCTAGTTCACTATACGGTACTTGACTTTTGTTTGCTTTTAAAAATTATAGTTGTGGTGCATACTCCTCCAAAAAGTGTGTGTGTGTATTAGGTGCTGTATGAATTATTGATGGTTAAGTTCTTTAATCTCGTTTTCAATGGTCTATGAGTATTAGATGATGGTGATTATTCTGCTGAGGCTGAACTACACAATTAGCAGCCGATCAGGCAATGTTGGGATAAAAGAAAATACATTTTATGTGCATTAGAATTGCACAAGTCAATCTTGTATGACATTCAGTGCTGAAGCTATAAAATGTTATGCATAAAAGTACTGCATAAGTCAACATTCAGTGAGCTGTCATCAGACAACTATTTCATGTGGGATACATGCTTGAATTATAGAATAGCTTATTTTTTCCTGACAAAAAATTATTGTGGTTTTAAAAACATCGTACATATGATATTTTAAGTATCTAGCTACTAAAATAGAATTTTGTTGATTGCACTTTAACTCAGCATTCTTTTTATTTATTTATTTATTTATTTATTTATTTATTTTAACTATTAAGCCCCTTTAAGGAATGCCTGTAGCACTAAGAAGCATCGGTGCTTTTGTACAAATCTCAGACGCACAGCCTCCTATGTCTGTCTTGTCAGGATGAGCAGTGAGATGAAAATTGTTTGACAGAATGAATTATTACATTATTTAATATCACTAGACCAGGAGCAGTACTGTAAACAAGAGCTGAGTGGTTTTCATCTTTTTTGTAATTTGCTTTAACATTGATTTACAATAACTATGGGTTTTAATGTTTAGAAATGAACCATGACATTTTTAAATAAAGAATTTACTTAATTCATCACCATATTATTATTTTAATTTTAAGTATTGTATTATTGCATTTAATTTTATGTAATGTAACTATTTTGAAGATGGAATGTTTTTCCGTATGTTATTATTAATCTATTATCAATATGGGAATGTATAAAGATAGCTTCTCTTTATGTGTGTTTCTCTAAAAGCTTACATATTCATGATCTTTAAAGTAGTTTAAATACTTACCATGTGGTGTTAATTATTTATAGATCACACAATATAAAGATTATTCCAGTTAAGGAAATGTAGTCATGTGAGGCTGTTTACCTTATTAAAACAATTAAAAATAGGAACAGTAAATTATGAGAGAGCTTCGTTAAGAATCAATCAAATACTATACAGTAATTTACGGTCTCACACAAATTCTAAATATACAGTTTACAATTTATTGACAATTTATTTATTGATCAGATTTAAAATATATTGACTATGGCATGTTATTACTTCAGGTGGGTAGCTGTGTCAGCATGCGTAGGCTGCAAATGAACAAGTAATAGGTTTATTCCATGCAGAAAAAAAGAAGAAAGAAAACACAACGTTTCAGCCGTGGAGCCTTCTTCAGGTGTCAGGTGTCACCTGAAGAAGGCTCCACGGCCGAAACGTTGTGTTTTCTTTCTTCTTTTTTTCAGCATGGAATAAACCTATGGCATGTTATTGTCTACCTTGCAGGTTACATTAGTCTGATATAGTTAATTGTATTTACAGTTTTTCAGTATACTCAATGATCCATTGGCCAATGGTTTTGTGATTAGTTTAAACTTTACACTGATGATGGAGATGAACAGTGTGTTCTCTGTGATTACTTTAGCTTCTTCCTCTGTGCTGGGAATATCCTGGTGCAGAGAGGAGAGACAGGGAGGAGAGCTTTGCCTAGCACTGCTGACGACAGCTCTGCAAGGAAGGTTTACTAAACTTTGGTCTTTAAAACTGTGTACCATCATCTCCAGGGGTCTGGCCACAAGTAAAACTTAAGGGGAAACTCAGTTCATCCCAACTCCTGTATAGCTTTTTACTGAATATGCTCAGGTGTCATACTTTTGTTGGTTGATAAGGTGAAAATAACAACAAAAAGTCCTGAATCAGACTGCTTGTAGTGATGTGGTTGGCTAAGTCAAATTGGACTGTGACCTCTGACCTGCTGTCTTGAGCAGAAGGAGGATTGTACACTGAAGGGGGGCAGGCTGTATCATATATAATTAAGGGGTTTCAGAATAAACACAGCTTTACAACATTACAACATGTTTATGTTCGAGACTATGAAGATTTATTTTTTAACAGACTGGTCCTTTTTACCTGCATTCATATGCTTTGTCAAGTCAACAGAAAAAATTGATTGAAATCTCTAGACACTAAATTTTAACATAATATTATCCCTGGTGGTGTTTAGCATTGCTGCCTTACAGCTCTGGGGCCCTGGGTTCAATTCCTGGGGTGCTATCTGCATGGACTTTGTACAGTATGTTCTCCCATGTTTGCATGGGTTTCCTCCAGCTGCTCCGGTTCCCTTTCACAGTCCAAAGACATACTGTACTGGCTTCTGGGAAAATTTTCCCTAGTGTGTGTATATTTATGTCTGTGTGTACCCTGTGATAGACTGGTGTCCTGTCCAGGGTGTATCTTGCCCCCATTACTTACTGGGATAGGATCCAGCTCCACTGCAACCCTTTATTTGAAAAAGTGGTTAGAAAGTGAATGGATGGATAATGTGCCTTGCTGCTACAGAATACAATGCAATATATTTTAATTACCTAAAATATTATGTGGAAATTTAAAACTAATCTCTTAATATGTTTACATAATAGATCATCATCATCATTGCGATCATCATTATGATCTTAATTTTTAATTTGGCAATGATGAAGATAATTAACATCTAATAGTACTGAATCTATTTATATACATTATGTCTTTTATGGATGTTATAGAATGTACAAGAGAGCCAACGTTCAGTGACACTGTTCACAAACATAGGCAACATTAAAATCATTTAAATCTTTTAAACAATGCTGTCTAGTACACTTGCAGCATAACAATCCTGAGCATTATTCAACTGATGGAACATCCTTTCAGGAGGTATATTGGGCAAGTGGAATACAGGACAGAGAAGGCTGCAAGACAATAGACTATCACAGTTTCAGAAAGTCACAGCATGTGGCTTATTACATAGAAAAAAAGTGTTATAAATTGAACTGATATTGCTATCTGCACACATATCCTTCCTTGACTCCTGAGAAAGCTCACTGATAGCAGGTACTCATTTACAGCAGGAAGGTAACTGGGAACTGAAGAGAAGGACTAGTGATTTTTCAGAATTAGTCAGGGTGAAGACAATTTAAAAACACAGTTTCATGTGATTTCTACTATCAAACAACACAGATTAAAATTACTGTTAAAATTAATTTGTTGCTTGTGTGATATTGCACACTGCAGGTAGTGTAAATTTTAAAGACTAATAATCTTTACAGAAAAAGGTGTTACTGTACATCATAATTTAATGGAATTGAGTCAGAGCTGACATATTTATAGTATTTTTAATAAAAATAGTTCTCTTAAATATTATGTACTGTGATTTTAGAATTTTGCTTCCTGGCCAAAATATATTTTTCTAAGAGTTCTTGCAGAAAAAAAGTTAGAATACTAGGTATAAATTTGATCATTTTTAGAATTTTGGAAGGTTAGAAATATTTCAAATTGTTTTTGGAAAAATGAAGAAAATTGGGCAATGTAGGAAAACCTTGCTGAAAGTACCTGGAGAGCACCTAGTCACCTTGTTATGAAATGACGAATGTGAGACACTAATCAGTCCTAAATTTTGGACTTTTATTATGTGCTTCAATGGACTGTGTCTAAACATTGGTTGTTTGCCTCATAACATTTGTGAAGGTGAAAAACCTTCACATAGCCAATTGCTTTTACATCTAAAAGATGGTGTATACAGCATGGCTCATAGATGTTCCATGAAGACAGATGACTGTCACTTCGTATTAAATTATTGACATACTCATTCAACAACAAACCCTGTTGCCTTCTGATGACATAATTTGTACAATAAATACTAATACATTTTTTAGGCACTCCTTTATGGAAAAATGTCACCAGAGATTAATGACAAATTTCAGTATTCCATAATAAATTGCAAATACCAATTAACAAAGACCAGACTCTGATAATGTACATTATTTCTGTTTCTATACTGTAACTTATTAACAGCTGTTATCACTTTATGAATGGGGCCATAAAGGGTATTAGAAATTAAAGAGTGCCTCTTTAATAATATGAAATACCTAAAATACTCAATTTAATGCATGCCCTTCTCATACCCTCTTTCTAGATTTGCTTATTTAATAATTTATTTTATTATATTTTCAGAAAAACTTGTTGAAAAAATCATTCACAAACAAAAATCTTTGAAAATCACCTTACCTTTGTTCACTGCTGTTTTTCAAATGAACAAAGATATAAAAACGAATGTTAATTCAACATTTTGATTCCTGCAGACATGTCTTTTGGAGTCCACGGAAGTGGACTGTTATTTAAAGGAAGGCTCCACAGCCAAAACATTGTGTTTTTTTTCTTCTATTTTCAGCATGGAATAAACCTACAGTATTACTTGTTCCTTTGCAGCCTACATATGCTGAATCAGCTACCCACCTCAAATATATTGTACAGTATACTGTATAATATTTAAAAAAATTAATTCAAATTTTTTTACATTTAATTTTAATTTTTTTTTAAACTGAATGGTAGAATGACATTAAATTTGTCACCGTGATTAAAAATCAAATAGTATCATCCAGTGTATTATGACTGTTAACACCTTTTAAAACCACCACTTTAAAAAAATGAGTCAAGGTCTTTCTTAAAAATTACTGGATGCTTTCAAATTCCATGCCTTTTCCATAAATGTGTTAAATCTTAAGTTAATGTCATCTATACATTATTTAAATTTCAGTTCTCTTGCCTAAAAGGGTCCGGTTAAAAAATAAGAAAACTTTTCATGTGATACACGAAAAAGGCTCCACAGCTGAAATGTTGTTTCTTTTCTTCTCTTTTCAGCATGGAATAAACTTTTACTTGTTCCTTTGCAGCCTACGCATGCTGACGCATGTCTGTAGGTGAATGTTTTTTTCACTAATCAGCTGTATCTTCAGGATTTTCTGCCAAGAAAAGGTTATGTCCCACTTTCTTGTGCCCTTCTTAATTGGTTGAATTGTGTTTCTCTAAAAAAATGTATAATGTTAAATCACACTCAACATATTATTGCCTACTAATCATGTGGTGTATCTCTTTTTTGGATTTTGGTCTTAAAATTACAGCAAGAAATTGTTCTTAACTACACAAATTAATCTTTCACCATGTATCCATTATGATCAGGATACTGCTGAATCTGTGTGCAACAACTTACTGCACATTATACCCATTTTAAGTTAAACTTAAGATTTCATTTCATAACTTAACTTATTCAGTTATTCTATTTTTACATTACTATCACATAATTTTTTAATATTTTATTAAGCATTGTATTAACTCAACATGCTGGATTAATAATGAAGTTTAACACAATGTATTTATACAGTAACAATAACACTTTGATTATATTATTTTTGCTTTTTAAATCAATTTAAAAAGTCTTTATCTTTAAATTAAATGCATTTGAACAAATTTAATTATACTGTTTGATAACCTAACAATTTAAATTGTCCATTATTTGTATGCCTGAAAGGTTCATGGGTTTTCTAAATATCTATACCAAATCAACTTTACCAAAAAAAATCATTGGTTGCTTGAAATGGTAGCAAATCCAAATCTCTATCAAAAGCTTTATGTCTCAAAATACTAAATATGACTCGTATGTTCTTGATGGTTTGGATTACTGGAATATCATTTTATTTTAAATCAACAGAGCAAATGATACAAAAAAATTGATTTATATGATAAGTCCTTTTAAAAGTGCCTCTCAATCTCTGCATTCTGGTGGCACAGGGAACACTTTGTAATGAATAAAAAAATCTTCACAAATAAAAATCAATTAATGTCCAGGCAATTATACAGTATGGTGACCAATCTTGTACAAAACAGGTTTTATAATGCGTTAGCAGAGACAAATATGAGAGCATGTTGAGCACCTGAAGGTGAAATTTCCTATTCAGAAAGCTTGTTGATGTAAGAAAATATACTGTACTACAACCTATGAAACAATAAATTATTCCTGAAGAGCCACTCCTCTTCACATACACATGCTTATCCAGAGAGTTATACTTATTATATTTCACTAGGTTGATATACAGTATGTAGTACAGTATATGTACACATACATATAAATATATTTTAATAATTGGTAAGAAATCATGCAAAAGTAACAATGCTTCAGTTGCAAATGTAGGTAAATAGGTAGAAAACAGAATTATTGGGTTTCATTTTTCTGTTAGCCTGAACAGACTCACACAAACTTCCCTAACTTGCCATTTTCAAGTGTGTAATTTATCAGTGAACCATGAAATTTCTAGGGCTGCAAAGACCAATATTAATCGCTGCTTGATGATGGAGAATGTTCTGTGGTTTACAATTGCTTTTTAGAAACGTCCTCCGGGAACTCGAGAACTCTATCTGGAGGATGAAGAAGATATTGAATCTGCAACATAAATCAATGTCCGCAGACTTAAGACAGAAAAAAGTAATCAGTCTCTTTTGTTCCAGCAGTCACTTCTGAGACTGTTACTGTTCAGCAAATTGCTCACCATTAGATTACATACTGTAGAAAATATCAACAAATTATTAATCTTTCTGGAGCTACACAAAACATATGACAGAATAAAGCAAATTAGTACTTGTCATGTATCAAATATTGTTTTATTCTAAAATACATTACAACTGAAAAAAATATATATTTCAAATGAAAATCTACTGTATGTTTCAAGTTCTCCATATGTATTTAGTAAAACAAAAATACTAAAGAACTGCTTCTTATAAAGTAATGAATTATGGCTTAAACCATAAAGAGACACAATAGAATGGATCCGTTATGAAAGTTTGCTGTTGCTAGTAGTTAAGCATTGTAATTTTCAGGTTATGAGCTAAAATTCAGTATTAAAACAAGATTTAAAAATCTCAGTAATAGTAGTTTAAGTTTGTAAGTTCACATCTAGAGAGATACATAATCAGCTTTCAAAATATGTATACATTTGAGGTACTGGTAACCTCATCATGTTATTTTTTGTGTTGTTAATGAAAATAACTATATTCTTATTTTTTTTAAACACCTGGCAGCAAAAGATGAAGTTTGTTACACACATTTACACTATAAACTACTAATTAAGATTTACATTATTTTCTTTACTTAAAAAATGCTTAAAAATCATTGTGTGCTCAAAGTGAATAAACAAAAACCTTTTTTCTTGTGTTAATTACCTGTATTCCTTACATGTACAGTACATACTGATAATTTAATAATAAGACCTATATTTTGTAGGAGATTGGGTCAAAAGGTGTGTGGATATGTGTATCTATGGTGACAAAATCGGGTAAAAAAATGATAAAGTTTCTCTTTTAAAAAAGACCAAATTTGAGTTTTGTTTTTTTTATGTCTTCTGTAATGGCTTTTTCTTTTAATTCAACTTGCTCCACCTCAGGTATAACAGACTTGTCTTTGTTGAGCCAGGCAGAGAAACCATAACAAACACGGTAACCAGCCATGTTTCGCACATGGAGTGAAAACTGTCTGTGCCGTGAAAATATGATTGGGTGGCAGATCATGCCAGCTGCCACCACTTAAGTCTTGTCTTGACCGGAGTCAGGCGCTCTGTCATTGAGCTTTCATTCCTGTGTATGGAAGTGATCCTAGCACAAACGAGCCTGTCTGGTACTTACTGTATATTGCACTCCACAATCAGGACCTGACGACCAGCCAGATCCCTGTCTTTTTCCTGATTGCTTTACAACTGTGGATGGCATTATTAGCAACCTTTCTGACTTACCTGGCTACACAGGTTTCCATCTCTTCTGCTTCGCTGCAAAGCACATTCCCTGTTCTGTCAGTCTGCCCAGTGCATCCCCAGCTGAAGCTGTCTGCCTGGTGCATTCTCCACCTCGCCTATCTGGTTGACTTCAGCCAGACCTATAATATAAAGTAAAAAAACTTTTACTGCATCTTTAATTTTTGCTTTTAAAATTGTAGAATAAAACTTCAAGGAAGAAACTATAATGTTTTACCACAATTAATTTCATTAAGTCACTAATGTTATCTTTGAAATAGGTTACATTGTGGAATATTTTAAATGATCTGGAGAACTGACAGTCCAGACCCCAGGCAATGTAAAAATCAAACACAGATTTATTAAAAAATAAATCAGTAAGCAGCTACTTTGAATATTTTTCATTTTCTAATGTAAATTGCATGAGAGGTGAGTAGCAAAAATTAAATTATGAATGTACATGCATTATCAAACATTAAATATTAAACTGAGGAAGGATGAATGTTATATATAGTACATGTAAGCAATGAATACTAAAAGTATTTTGTTAAGAAGTGTTAAGATAGATAGATAATACTTTATTAATCCCGTAGGGAAATTGATGTGTTACAGCAGTCCAGCCCAAGACAAGCAAAACAGACATCAGAATAGTTATAAAACAAAAGACAAACAAGATAAATAAAAGTAAATAAATACATAGGTGTGTGCAAAATGTGCTGATCATAGTCACTGTAAAAACAATAAAATATGTGCAAAATGTGCATAGGTATATACAGACTGATTGTCCAAAAAGTACAATGGAGTAAACATGCTGTCCATAGAGGAGCAAATGAAGGGCTAAAAGTCCTAGTCTAGGGCAGCGTTATACACCCTGACAGCCGCTGGGAGGAAAGACCTGCAGAAACGTTCCCTTGAACACCGTAGCTGGAGCAGTCTATTGCTAAATGTGCTCCGCTGCCCAGTAACAGTCCCATGAAGCGGATGAGAGGTGTTGTTCATGATGGCTGTGAGCTAGGTCAGCATTCTCCTCTCAGCCACCACCTCCATGGGGTCAAGGCTCACCCCCAGCACAGTGCCAGCCTTCTTGATGAGTTTATTGAGCCTATTTGCATCTTTTGTCATGATGCTGCTGCCCCAGCACACCACAGCGTAGAAGATGGCCGCCGCCACCACTGATTCATAAAAAATGTGCAGCAGTGTTCCACACACACCAAAGGACCTGAGTCTCCTAAGAAAATAGAGTTGGCTCTGACCTTTCTTGTACAGGCCATCAGTGTTACCAGACCACTCCATCTTATCATCCAGGTGTACCCCTAAGTAATTGTAGGAATGTACACCCTCTATGTCCTCACCCTGGATGGAAACAAGGTTCAGTGGAGACTTATTCCTTTGAAAGTCAAAGATCATTTCTTTGGTCTTGCTGGTGTTAAGCTGGAGATGGTTAAGATGACACCACTCCACAAAATTGGTAATCAAGCTCCTATATTCCTCCTCCCTCCCCTCTCTAATACACCCCACAATTGCAGAAAAATTGCAGAAAAAAAATTAAGTACTCTTAGAAAAATCTGTATTCATCCTGCATGATAGTATGATGAACATAATGGATGATTATGTCACAAACGTTTACATTGCCCACTGTGCTCCTCCATATAAAGAAATGGATAAGTAAGGACAGCCTTTACAAAGTTGCTATCAAGGAAACATTTAAACCTTTTAACTATTTCAATGGATAATTCAAAAAAGCATATTTATAAAAGACTACATGTTCTTTACTTGTTTTGCTGTAAAAATGTCAAAGTGTTGTTGAGACTCTTGCTATTTACTAAGTGGGAGGCATGATTTTTCAATG
Source organism: Lepisosteus platostomus (assembly GCF_059453375.1). NCBI lineage: Eukaryota > Metazoa > Chordata > Actinopteri > Semionotiformes > Lepisosteidae > Lepisosteus > Lepisosteus platostomus. Next base: position 47,859,088 of record NC_142618.1, on the reverse strand, counting down.
AAAAGTATTGAAACAGAACACAATAGGTATTTAGTAAGTTTTGGAGTTTTGGTGTTTTAAAATGTGAATCATCTTACCTTACATGAAATACAGTATATAGACATTTTTCAATTACATTTTTGTGCAGTGTGGTTTCATTAAAAAACATATTTAAGTACAGTGCACTTACAGTAAGCTAAGCTACAAACAGTTATCTCCCGTTTTCCAAAGATATGTTTGCTAGGTTAATTGTTTTGTGCTCTGTGTCAGGCTGGTGTCCTGCCTTGTGCCTGATACTTCCAGGATTGGCGTCTACAGCCCTTTTTAGGTATAAGTGATTTTCTTCTAACGACTGGATGGCTGAACCAGTAATAGCAAGCCAATCTTCAGGAGTAACCTACAAAGAGTTTGAGATGCTGTAAGATGTAGAATTTGCGTTTTGAATTTCAGGCATGATGTTTTTGGTACAGTACCTCTAGTCCTGGGTGAAATGCAAGAAAGCAAACACAAGAACCTCAATGCTTGTGTATTGTAAATTTAGACACATTTACAGTATGATTTGATTTGTTTACCATGGTACCTTTTGAGTCACTAAAAAAAATACTTTGAAAATACTTTATACGTGCATCTACAGTAAGGTGTTTGATAAACAGCATCTTTTGTTTTTTCACCACTTGCATTATGAGTTTTAATAAACAATCTTTGGTATGGTTTCAGAAATACTTTTATAGCCAAGTGCAATGTGCAAAATAAGAAACATTTTTTTTTACATTCATAAATGGAAAATCACAATAAGTGTACAAAGCATTGAATTATTTGTATCACTTAATGATTTATATGTTTTAATTGCTATGAATTTCTTTGGCTGACACTTTTTCAAAAGTAAGTTAGATATGTATCCAATTAGATACAGTGCCCTTCAGAATTATTGGCACCCTTGGTAAAGATGAGCAAAAAAGGCTATGAAAAAATGTCTTTGTTGTTTATCAGCTTGATCTTACACGGAAAATATGAGAGAAATCTAACCTTTCAGTGAGGTAAAATTATTCAAAGAAAAAAAATTATTGACACCCCTATATTTACAGTATTACTTTGTGCATCCTGCCTTTGTCAAGATAACAGCATTGAGTCTTCTCTTATAATGCTGGATGAGGTGGGAGAACACATACTGTATAAAGGGATTTGACAACAGCAGAGGCTTTCTTCTGGCAAAGCATCCCAAATAGTTTGTTGGCATGGAGGTGGTGTCTAATTGTAGTTTTGGAGACTTTGTGACCACGATGCAACCAACTCCTGCAATTGTTAAAGTGTGATCCGTGGAGAAAGTTTTGCCTCTTGAACCATCCTCCTCACTGTGCGTGATGAAAAATACACTTGTGTCCTCTTCCAGGCAGGATCATCACAGCTCCAGTTGTTTGAAACTTCTTAATTATTGCACTAATAGTGGAGATGGGTATTTTCAGGTGTGAAGCTATTATTTTATAGCCATTGCCTGATTTATGAATGAACCTTTTGTCTCATTTCATTTGTGTATTCTCTGATCATCCCCATGTTGATGGATGACTAAGGGTGTTTGGCCTGTGTGTCACCTCATATTTATACCCCAGTGAAACAGGAAGTCATGGATGACTACTTAAGAATTCCTAAAGACTCAGGTGTACTTATAAAAGGTAAAATATGAATGGAAATACAGTACATGTCAATTAGATTTTGTTCATAAGAATTTCTAGGGGTGCCGATAATTTTAACACCTGTTTTTGAGAAAATGATTTTTTTCTTTAAATAATTTTACCTCACTGAAAGGGTAGATTTCTCTCATATTTTCAGTGTAAGATCAAGCTGATAAACAAAAAATATTTTTCATAGCCTTTTTTGCTAATGTTTACCAAGGGTGCCAATAATTATGGAAGGCACTGTTGTAGCTGCTGGGCATTTTACCGAAGTCATATGAGAGAAGTATCTTGCTGCAACAGCAAAGCATTTGAACTCACAACCAACCACTTATAAATCCGATGCCCTAACCACTATACACTGCTGCCTAATTTACATCATTTATAGACAAATGTTACAATTTTTCCTGTTGTTCAGTCTTCTGGTGTTCCACTGGTAACCCAGGGGGCTATATTCATGAAACATTTACAGCCACATCAACTTTTCAGTATGTTTCCCCCTAATGACTAAACAATACAAACTGATTTGAAAGTGTCAGCACCCTTAGGATGTTTAAAAGGTCTATTTTTCATTTTAAGCCATTATAGGTTTGGGCTTTTCCATTCCAAAATAATGGCTTTTGGAAAAAATAGTCCATATATACAGCAGGCCAGTGTTGGTTCGATGCTGAAGCAAAAAGTAATTGGTAACCTTTTCTTGTTGTGTATGAGCATTATTGTATTCAAAGACAAGATTGTTATATTGATGCTGTCATTGCTACTGTATAAACATGGGTCACACATTTGCTGTTCAACCATTATGCACTGAGATTTCCATTGACAAAAATCCTAAAGACGATAATAATGACTGCCTACACCATTATAGTATTGTCACAAAATCAGTAGGGACAAGGACTATTATTTCCCTTAGAATTAAGTGATACTAAGTATTTCTAAAAATCTATGTCTTGACCAAACAGTCTGTAGCAACCAAACAGGAATGTAGCAAAAGAGGCCCCTCTCAAAGGTCAGCCACAGGATGACCTAGTGGTCTTTGCGTGTGAGCAAGTAAGGAAGATGAGCTTATCTTTTGGAAAAGATCTTTCCCGGGACAGTCCCGATCCATTACCAATACAATGCCTGGATGTCTGGCAGAGGGACATACTGTAGGCATATGTGGAGATAATCCTAAAAGTCACAGGGCATGGTCAATCATCCAACAAGATGACCAACCAATCAGGGACCTGCAGGTTGTGGGTACCCACTCCACATGGTAGCTTCTTGACCAATTACCATCCGCATTTTCCCCAGTTAAAAAGCAAGGTATCACCTCCTACTCCGCCAACCTCCTCTCTCCGCTGAAGCAAGGTGGCTGACAACAGAACCACATGCCTGCCACACACACTTGTTGTCTGAACTTTGGGATTTAAACTTTTGCAGGAAGCTCCAAGTTAGGGGGTGAGCCCCTTTGTAAAGACAGAATTCTGCCAGAGGTCTAGCCTGCAGCAGGACCTTAAGACCAGATAGCTACCACTGTGTGCCCACTTGATCACTGGAGCAATACAGTTGGAGTTTTTGTCAAAATGCTGAATAGAGAATTATTTAACAGTAGCTGCTACGCTGTGGAGCAAACCGAGTTTCTCCCCTTTTTGTGTGACTCTGACTGGGCAATTACCACCCTGTTCACAGACTTTGTCCCAGTTCAGCTCAAAGCTAACCGGACAATCCATTTGAGGGAATCGACTGTCAGTTCAATGCTACAGCTGAATCCTTCTCTCCTTCCCTGACAACTCGAGCTGCCTCAGGACTGGAGTAGCACTGAGCCAGTCCTGGATTGGACAGTGCTGTGATGGACCCAGTCACCTGTTTGTTCCCCATCCTTCTACGCTGGAATTACGAATCCATGGCCTCTCTCTTGTGGCTTCCTTGATAGTTATATTTCCATGACATCGTGGATGAGTATGATTCAATATTACCCCTCTCGAGAATAAAATTGTTATATTAACATGTTAATATCAATTTAATTCACTTAAGTAGTTACTATAGTTACTTATAGTTACTTAAGAGTGCATGAATGTTGATTATTTTACTGAGACTGATGGAAAACGTTAGTGAAGGCAACGGTATACTAACATAATATCCCTGTTTTTATTTATCTTTTCTGTATTTGTATATGTAACTTAATATTTTTAAGATTTTATGTACTGTACAGTTTGTTTCTGTGTATCAATAAATGTATTCCGTGTGTTGTAAATCCTTGTGCAATCTCCTTGTTGTTTGGCCGATTGATTCCAAATAGCCAAAGTAAACTCACACAATCTCTTTTTACAACTAAATATTATGCTAGTAAATTCACAAAACCCATATAGTATTCTGTCACTGAACACATTGAATCTCTCTTGGTTTCTTCTGTATGAGCAAGTTCTACCATTCAACTTGAGAAATAGAAAAATAATTCATCAGGAAACCACCCTTTGTCACAATATGTGAGTTATTGACCATGGTAATGCTCAAACAGCAGTTCTGATGTTTAGTCATGACCTTACAATAATTCCAAATTTTCCATAATTCCAAATTGGTACTGTTGGCAGCCATGATTATTGCCATGCCTTAAAACTGCACCCCTTAATTTGTGGAAATTTCACATCTGGTACGAAATATTTTTTTTTTGTTAGAAGATAGGGAGGTGAAAAGAGGAGATGTAAGTCCATACAGTTTCCAAGTAAATTTGCTTCTAGTGTACATAGCAAAATCTACAGTATATGATAAAGTTACATTTTGATCATTGTTTTTAAAAACATTTCTAATAGGAATTAGAAACAGATATAATGACTTTATAAGGCATGTTTAAAGTAATATTTACAATATAAAAGTTCAGATAAATTGATTTTCTATTTTTTGTGAATTAGACTTGCACTGAAATTCAATAGTCCTGTACCAGTCTCAACTATGTATACAGTGTGCACAAAAGTAGTAAGATGGCAAAGTCAAAACCTATGACCATTATTAATACAATTAACCATTGGTATAGAGACAAATTCACTTCAAGTAAATGTCAGTGTACAAATGTTTAATGACAAACGACAATAAACAAAAAAAATTTAAATTGAGATTAATTACAATTTCATCTCAGACATGTCCCTATACCAAAGATATAGTGACAAAAAAATCTCAACACAACTTACAATTGCTTGGTTGTAAAAGCAAGACCTGTAATGCTGAGTCCAAGGATCTCCACTTTTATGAGATTCCAAGCTACAACATGCTACGACATGTGCTGAAAATTCAGAATGATTCTTCTACTGCATTAACAGCAATAAAATATTTAAATAGCAGTTTGCTTGGCTTGATTATAATAAAGTTTCCTTTAAAATCGTGAAAAATGTTTTGAACAAGAGCAGTGGGTATACAGGAAAACTGTGAGTGATTGTAAAGACATGAGATTATACCAGCTGCAAAACAATGTAAGAAAAAGTTACGCCCCAGAGAGAATCATCTTACAACACAATTTATTAAGAAATAATATCTGACCTTAGCCCTCAGAGCTTTCACCCAGAGCACTGATGGTACATGCGAACACACACAACACAAAAGGTCCCAATCATTGGAGCTTTACTCAAAATGATACCAGTTCATACTAACACAGAGCAGTAATTGTTGGTAGCCTTTCAAAGAAACCTCAACAGTTTTAAGTAATCTACCACGCTTATACTGTATACAATGTTACAAACATATTTATCTTTGTTGCAGCCCATCTCTACAGTATGCCTCTTAGAATAGTTTTAATTTACATCTTATGCAACAGCATCTGCTGAGGTTCCTTGGTCAAAGCTTAAACATCTGTTGACTCAGATCAAGTCAGTAGGTCAATTTTTCACGAAAACAAATGTGACAACCACCTTTGATACAGTCACAGAACAACAGTGAATTCACTAAAGGTATAACCCGAGTATTAGACCTTGTTATTCCTTTACAGTTACAGATGTATACTTTTTTTCCTTCAAACAGTACAAAGGGAGACTGTGATTGAGCAGAGCAGAGGTGGAAAAAGAAGTATGGCAGTCCATTTTAATGATTTGACAAGTTAGTCATTGCAAAGTTAGGTGTACTTAAATGGCAAAGTAAAAAAGAAGCTTTCATTTTAGCAACTAAGAACTTGTGAAAGCCATTATGTTGTAACTCTCAAATAGCAGCAGTTCAATGTTCTCTCAACCACTCGATTGATAAAAACCTCCAGAATGTAAATTTTCTGCACAAATTTAAAAAGAATTCTCTCAAAAACCAGCCACAGCCTCTATTGTGGACTAACCAACAAAAAGCCATACATTGTATAATGTCACTGCATAATATGGTACCATATTTAATCAGCCTGTATTTTATAAAACATTTGTCCATGGTGGACATAATCTCAGAATACACTATAAATATAATAGAATATTATGGTTGATCTTGTGTTTTGTGCTCTCATTGTTTTTTATACCTTAAAAACAGAATTAAACATAAACAAACAACATATTTAAACCAAGGCAACATTGTGGCGCATTGGTTAGCATTGCTGTCTAGCAGCACTTGGGCCCTAATTTCAATTCCTGGGGTGCTATTTGTCTGTTTTTGTGTTCACGTTGTGTTTGGGTGGGTTTCCTTCAGGTGCTCCAGTATCCTCCCACAGTCCAAAGATATACTGGTAGATTAATTTGCTTCAGGGAAAAATTGGTCCTGGTTTGAGTGTCTGCATGCCTGTGGGTGCCTTGTGATAGACTGGCATGCTGTCCAGGGTGTACAGTATCTTACCATGTGCCCATTGCTTGGCGTGGAAGGCTTCAACTCATGACACTGTTTGTATAAAGCAATAAGAAAAGGGAAGGATTTTAAGCCAGCAGACCCTTCATTAACAACAATCCCATTTTGTTATTTGCAAATCTGTAATTAGTGAATGTGTTTTCTCAGAAAACACCTAATTCCGCAACCTGATAGTGGATTTTGGATATAAAATGAATTTGTTTCTTACAATGAGAAAGATTTAACTGAAATAAACATCTTGGACCCATATCCCATTCAGGTTGAATTCCCACCTTGTGCTTCCCAGAGGGCTCTGGGTTGCCCTGACTCTGCATTTACTGAGCTGATCCCTGAAAATGGACAGATATTCAGTTAAGAATCATTGCATGAGATTGGCTCTATTTTCTTTTTTATGGTACTGATTTGCACTGATGATCCCTGGTTTGTGCATTGCTGCTTTTTCCGTATTTCTTTTATTTAATGATCAAGAAATACTACTACTACTACTACTACTACTACTACTACTACTACTACTACTAATTATAATAATAATAATAATTTCAAACACTAATACAGTAAATGATCTTATTGACTAACAACAGTGACTCACATTCATAATAATAAAATACATAATAAATGCAAAATAAATAATGAATACAAAAAAATAATAAATTCCTTCTCCTATCATCTGCTGAATAAATTCCTTCTCCTATCAGTTTCTTTTCTTCTTTTTTCAGCATGGAATAAACCTTTACTTGTTCCTTTCCAGCCTATGCATCCTGATCCTTGAACCAATATTAAAATGGAATATGTTCATGGTAAAATAAGAGGCAAATATGATATATGTAGTCAAATAGTTTTGCCAAAATGTGATCATTACAATGATTGCTTATTTGACAAAAGCTGAGACTGATTTTGGCAGTTCCTCAAAATCACCAACAAAAAACAGGAAAAGGTACACATTACCTTATTTATTACTTTCAATTCAATTAGCCTTGACTGTAACACTACATCCAGTATCCTTAATTCTATTGACATAATCTCTAATCTCCTACACACTGTCTATAAACTTTGTATAATTATATATAAGTTGATTTATCAGTTAACATTTTCTGGTACATGTACAACAATTCATTGAAGAGAAGCTTTGGACATGACCTTTTTAAAAGGCATCAGAGAGAGAGAAATGTCAATGAAATAGGAAGGACTGTTTTGCATATCTAGATACACAGAGCTACTTCCTCTTGATAAGTGGACAAATGGTATTTTTGTGGGAATCATTAATGCAAGACCTGTTATGAAAAAGAAGTTAAATGCTGCTTGTTAAGAAATGTTGAATTTATAACTTTCAGATTACACAATACAGAGCCCTAGACGAAGAATTAAATGACCATACCAATAAAGACACAAATAATACATTTCGATTACTTTAGATTTGTTTTGATATGCCATCTATATAAAAACATTCTTACTGTATGCACTGAATCCATCCTAAAAGAAACAGCTGTAGTAGCTGTACTCCAATAGCATTGTAATTTAATTGTATATGCTAAATATTTCAAATTAAAACATTCCTGATCAGTGATAATTCCATTCATTAATGAAGATTACCACACATAGTCATGACACAACCAAAGGGAGGCAACACATTTTGGAAGACATCCATACTTCTGAAGGATCTTTCATTGTACTTCATGATTCAGTCAAATGCCCTTATCAAGTCGAAGAATGCTAAGCGTAGAGGTCTCTGTTACTCCCATCTTTCTTTATGTAATTGACAGGCACTGCCTCTTGAGGGTATGAACCCACATTGGTATTCTGGGAGCAATTCTTCAACAAGAAGGATGGTTCAGGGGAAGTATTGTAATGATGTTGCTGGTGATGGACAGCAAAGATATCCCTTTGTAATTGTCCTTTTTCTTGAAGATCGTCACAAATAGAACATCATTCAACTTTTCTTGGATAACCTCTTAATTCCATTCAATCATTCTTCATTTTTGTGTTGGTTTTCTTTGCCTTATTAATTTCTGGTAAAACGCCAGACTCATGACTGATTTTGATTGATGGGATTGATGGGCAATGGGATTGAATACTGCATACATCTTGATAGATGTACTGTTTTACTATTCACAATCAATCGGCAAATAATAATATAATGTGAATGTGATTTACTCAATAAAAGCTAGTCTTTTCTTGTAAGTTAGCCCTTGTACTATATACATTGTACCACATACATGTCTGGCAGCCATATCACCTTGCAACTCACAACTGACAACCCACTGAAACTAAGCAGGTGTGAGCCTGGTCAGTACCTGGATGGGTGAACTCCTGGGAAAAACTACGTTTGCTGCTGGAAAGTGAGGCCAGTAAGTGGTGCTCACCCTGAAGGTCTTAGTTCTTAGGTCTTTGTGGGTCCTAATGTCCTAGTATAGTAACGGGGATACTATACTGTAAACAGGAGCCGTCCTTCAGATAAGACGTAAAAACCGAGGTCATTAAAAATTCCAGGGCATTTCTTGAAAAGAGTAGGGGTGTAACCCTGGTGTCCCATTTCCCATTGGCCTTTACCAATCATGGCCTCCTAATAATCCCTATCTTTGAATTGGCTTCATCACTGTAATGCGCTTTGAGTGGAGTGTTCAGAAGAGCACTATATAAATGCAAATAATTCTTCTTATTATTATTATTATTATACAGTGTGAGATGTACTTCATGAAAAGAATCAGCATCCTTAACTACTGTAATGGTATAATAAATTAGTAGCTACTGTACCTACTGTAGAAACATACACTCTACATATCATATATAATAGGTGCTTTGGCACTGTTGGTCGTTATACACAAACTTAATCTAATGTTTAAGTATGCTTTCACAGTATACTCTCAAGACAATTTGTGAATCAATCAAATGTAAACAGAATATTTGTGTACAAAGGAAAAATGTGGAATATGAATCCAAGGAAGTTTTGTTTTAGCACTTCAATGCACTAGCAAGACATAGGAATAGCCTAGGAATACCATATCAGTTTTGGTTCTCAATATCACAGAAAATATATTATAGTCTTAGAAAGAGTTCAAAGAGTAACAAAAATGAATCTTGATCACAGGGATCTGATGGATATGGACAGGTTGAAAGGGCTAAATCTTTTCAGTTTAAAACACAAGAAAATAAGAGGAGATTTCATCCAAGTACAGTATATAACATCCTGTATAAAAAGGAGTATAACTTTCAAAAATATCTGAAGATACATGTACCTCTAAAGCTTGATTATAATTCCATACAATATTGTTTTTCAAGTTACAGACGGATCATCATACAGTGAAAACGCCCTGAAAACAACGGAATATTCTGCATTCTCTTGAGCATGTTCTTGAGCATGTAGTTCAGACTACCAGATTATCCTGAGAGCCTAAAAACTACTGCATATGAGAGGAACTTTGGAAAGTATCTGTATTTTAATTTGATAAATTCCTTGAAATCCTTCAAGAAACAGTTGGATGAAATCCTCAGGTCAATAAGCTACTATCAGTCAAACAAGCAAGAGACGAAGAATGGAACTGCTCATTATGGTATGCTCTTGAAAGTCAATATATAGCCAATTTGTATCAAATAATACCCGGCAGCTTGGATATTCTCTGCTACTAGATATTATTATATTAAAGCAAAAACATGAAAGGGAAATGTGTCTTGCATTTAACTAAGCTATGTTACTTCACATCTTTAACAGCAATATGGTTCACTTTAGGTCAAATGTATTGAACAGAATGTCTAGCAAACAACATGCATCACATTCTGCTGATTGAGGTTAAAGCTTGTTATATATTCATTGATCTAGCAGTATGGATTAACATGGAGTCACAGATCAAATTAATACAATTAGACCTGATTTATCAATAGTGATGGCAGTTTTAAGGTCCCCTCTAATTCTAGTTTAAGACAAATCACTTATAACTGCAACATGGTATTGTTTTATTCTCTGTTGTTGTGTAAGACAAAACATGAAAGAAGAAGTCCTAAGAGTCACATTAAATCAATCTGGACATATTCAAAAATCACTTGACAGGTCTCTTCCGAATCTAGTCATTTTGGTCTTGACATAAACAGAATAACCCACAGATCCAAATCACTAGCTGAACAGATAGTAGTTTGTGAAAAGATATAAACAGATATAAACCATTCTAACTCATGTTTTGCGATTTTTTAAGTCTTGAAAGAACATAAATGTATGAATGTTAAATATGTCTCAATATGACTTCCAGAATTAAATGTATAAGGATATTATAATGTTATTTTTATTTAATGTAATCTAAAATGCATCTAACAATTTATTTTATTTTACATTGTATAACAACAGTGCTTGTAATGTCATGCAAACAGAAACATCAATACTGTCTTTCAATAAATGAAAAGAGCTAATAATTAACCTATTGAAATGTTCATCAGTCATAAAGAAGAGTGTGTTACTTTCCTTTTACACTTTTTCAGTTTATTCATCTAAATACTGTTGCTGTCCGTTCAGTCATGTGCCATCTTTAAACTCTATTTGAAGAGGATTTTAATGAAAGTAAGGGTGGCACAAACAAGGAGCACATGACTTTGAATGTCAAATGTTGTTTGAATGACTTCATATGATCAATACATAAGACTTTGTTCAGAGCTTATTGTCATATTCAATGATTTGACTGATGTCAAAATACTATCCCTTGCAATTTGACGAAGGATGTAGTATCTACAGTAAATAATCACAGTGGGCTTTGTGGAATCAATACAATTGTAATCTTAGAGACAGAGAGATATAAAATACAGATCCTCCAAATGTATTCATATCTTTGACAAATGTAACACTGTATGCCAGATAAAAATTGTGACTTTTTGTATCTGTTGTGATATGTATGTTGATAATTATGTGATATATCTAGCAGAAGAGCTGATGTTTTTAAATACGACATTAATTGTTTTTAGTAAGAATCACAGTAAACTGAACCCTATCCCGGATGTATATGGTGCAAAAGCAGAGTTATACCCTGCACAGGCTGCCAATCCAACGCAGTGTACAGTACATACAGTATACAGTACAGGGACAATTTAGAAACAGCAATTAACTTAGCTGGTGCATCTTTGGAAGGTTGGAAGAAAATGGTACACTAGAGAAAACCTAGATGTACAAAGGGAGAGCATACAAAATTTGCACAGAATCCAAAATCAAACCTACTGTAGGACCCAAGAAACTGGATTTTTTACCTTTCCTCCTTGCAGTACCTCTCCAGCTTCTCAAAGTTGAAAGGTATGTGCTTATGTTCTGTTCTCTTCAGATCACAGCATTAATTTTCTAATGTAGATTTTAATGGCCAGTCAAGAACACTCATTTACAGTACAGTGAAGAAGAAAGTGATAAAAGAAACACACATAAATAAATATACCACAGAAATGAAAACATTATTTTTATTTTTATTCAGTTATTCTGAGGGGCAATGAAAAGAGAAGCAAGGTAAATTCGAAGTAAATAATTGTCTAGTACATATAAACTACTAGACGTGCTGTTTTGTCATTACTTGAATGATTCAAGTAGATGGACTCGCCTAGACCACTTTTTGGTCTCTCAGGGATCACTGCTAGATGATCAGAACACGATGCTGTATAAGCATAACATGACCCCATACAGTACCAATAATGACCCAAAAACAAAATCATTTGGATATCCTTCAAAAACACGTAGTTTGGCTTGAAGTTTTAGTGACTTATGTTTTAGCAGTGAATATTAAATAATAAAATGTAAACATGTGTTTGTTTCCAGATAAAAGAATGCCTTTTGAGGAACCATGGCTTTGCAGTAGGCTTCATGGCTCCTCTGTTGAAATCTAGCTCTGGCTGTGTGAAATTTGCATGTTCTCTCTACTGTATGTCTGCTCTAATTTCCCCCCACAGTCCAAAAACATGTCAAACTTTATTGGTATCTCTAAATTCATCCCTGTATGGGTGTGGGGTATGTTTGGACTGGTTTTCCAACCTGATGGCCGCGGGATTGACCCACAGCTCACCACCATTCTCAAAGGATAAAGGGGTTACTGGAGAAAACCTTTTTTCATAGTTTGCAGATTTGAGTCCACTGACTTTGATTTCCCAGATTTCCTAGTTCACCGGGCATTTTTTCTTATTATTCTTAAAAACGATTCACTCATAAAAGTCATCTTCTGGCTGAACATCATTAACATCTTTGGGTTTGTAGTTTCTTGACTATATTTTTCCTCTGATAGCTTTCCTGAATAGGCTATGGCTTGCCCTTTCTAAAAAAAATACAGACATGCTGTTCTTAGAGCGTACAATGCTGTTCTATAAGCACCCATTCATATAATTTGTGCACAACATGATTGATATCAGTCCCTTACCACGGAAAAAAATTATTAATAAAATAACAATTATCCATTTAATGCAAGAAGACAATGTAAAATGCACAGGACTGTTATCTGATTGAGACTGCTGGCACACTCTCTCATTATTATTCTGGGTGCTGAGAAAATACATGAATTGAAAATGGAGAAGGCAGGAAATCTCATTTTGCAATTAAAACGTTTCTAATGATTCTGCTGCATTTTAAGTGACTCCTGTCAGTTTAAATCATGATAAAGGTCATTATATGATAAAATGTGAATATTAGCGCTCCCTGTGTTAACCACCACAGTGGATATGAACACACTATTTGAAGTTCAATGAGAAAAAGTCCTGTGGGGAACTTCAGTACATCAGCATTGCACATAATACCTGCGCAAAGCTCTGTCTTAAATGGCTGCTTATCCTTCTTTGGCCATTCAGGACAACTAGCTAAACATTGCAGAGGCACTGTATTGAATAAAGACTTTAAAAAGTTTTCTAATTGTTGAATGCATTGCTTTGTTTTTCAAAGCTACTGTATGCTTAAGATATTGTTAATTTCTGTGATTCGATTCTCCTTTCTTGGCTCACTTTAGAATTCATATACTCTGTATATTCTCGGTTTTACAGACACCACAGTGTTATTATTTAAATATAGTGTATAATTGTGTACTTTCAGTGTGTGACTAAGAAATACAATACAATAAAAAATACTTCATAGTGAGGAAATCTCTTTGACGATTACTTTGACGATGTGATGTCCAACCTTATATTAATGTAAATATTAATTTCATGGTGCAGTTTTTTCAGATGACCCTGTATATTGCTAAAAACTGTAAATATCCTTTCCTCAAAGACATAAAATACTGTGAAAGACAATTAGCAGGATTTGTCACAGTCTGATCTGTGCCATGAAACCCTAGACAACAGGCCCTCTGTGGCCTGTTACTAAAATGTATTACATTTAACCCTGTCTTTGATTGTGCCATGGGGCATGGAAATTGTCGGAGCCAGTAAGCAGAGAATAGGACAGCCAGCCATTTACAAAAATCAATCAATAAATGAATTCTTGAGGTTGAAAAACAGGGCAAATGGGTATATGAATTAGGCAGCACCTAATAATGAAATTCTAGTTTGAAGCTATTGTAGTGCAAAAAACAGCTGGGAAGCTCCTCAACAACTGTAAATCTACATGTACAGCAGGGAAATTAAATCTAGTGACATTGCAGACAACCTGGGTAAATAGTTAAGAATTAAAGGTTCATATTCATGATAGCTTTGATTCTGATATTTCACTGGACTATCCGTCTTTAAGAGTTAACTAAATGGCATCATGGAAAAATAACTGTAAGAGATACAACTTCTGTAATCCACTTCAAATTGTTACTGTGAGAAAACAGCATTAGAGTTTTTGAAGGATTTCAACTCATTATTTTCTAGTTTTCTTACAATTTACATAAATAATCAATTATCAATATTCAAGGATTAATTTATTCCACTCCTTCTGATACCAAATCGGCATATATTAGTGGGTATTGGGTCTTGCATGAAATTTAAAATATATGCAATATCTTATCTCCTTAATTATTAAACAGAATTTTAATCAGTGAATAATTTAAGATGTGGTTCTATCAAATATCTGCTTCGGAAGTATTTGGGCGGAAGGCCCACTTGCAGTGAACTTATGATGCTCAGCATCTTTTCATCATCTAAATAATTCTGTCAGGGGAATGTCTGCCAGCAGTGCATACAGACTGTGATGCAATGCAACACAATACCAATAGCTACTCACACTGCAGTACTAGATGATGGTGCAGGATACATATACTGGAAGGATAAGTGTCAATGTACACATCAAGTGTAAATGAATGATGATTGGAATTCAGGATGCAGAGGTTGTTATCAATGTCAGAAGGAGGAACCCATGACAAAGTCATTAAAAATTCATCACTGTTTACTATGCAACCTGAGATGCTTTTACCCAGATTTTATTAATTAATTTTAAAGGGAAGCTGCAGAAAAGCTTGTCTTTTTGTTTTAATTGTGTTGCATGAAAAGAGCTCTAAAGGCAAAGCAATGTTTCAGTGTTCAGTGTCACCTGATCTTTATTTAAATTATTTGGTAAAACATTCTTAAGGATATTTAAAGAGTATTTTAATGTATTTCTAGAATTGTGTCACATCCCAGTGTCTTTTATAGTATATACTATATATATTATCAGATCACGTTCTTTCAAATATGCAAAGTTTATAATCTGGGTTCAAATAAACAAAGAACAAATGCCAGATTAGTAAGAGCAGGTCAGTTTTGCATATGATACGATACTTAAGCAAAGAGATATGATCCATAATCAAAGTTCCTTTTTTTCCCATAGTCAGGAAGTCACCTCCTGGTCACTATTAAAGCCTGTGCTGATGAAAAAAAAGATTGTTATGGATTGTCACACGTCCACTACTATTATCAGCATCCTTATTGTAATTTTTATTGTATTTATTACCATTAAACATTGACTCTGTAATGCATTGGTAAGTTAAATGTCATCAGGCCTGTCAGTCATTATTTATATATTATTTATATTTTCAGATTTTAATTTGCGTACAGTATCTACAACTTTAGGCATAAATGTGATATTTGTTATGTATATGCTGTTAAAAAATTTGAGTAAAATAGAAAATACAATTCAACTCCTACACTGAATGTGAGAAATTGCTATTCTACATATTATATTTTTAAATAAATTGGTGGACATAAAGGTACAGTACACTGTTGTGCTCTTGCTGATGTTTTTTCCATTAAAAACTGTTGGACCATGGGATACATATATTGATTTAGAAGGTAGATAAATGTTATGTAGCCTTTATTGGTCAGTTATTTGCATTACGTATCCAGTTACTGAATGGAAATATTGGCTTTATAATACATATTTATCATTCTGAATAAAAATGGTTAATGCACTTACTGGTAATCTAAAGATACTAAGCAAATTCATAATTTTATACAAGCTTTATACAAATGTACTTTTTTCAGTAATTTATATCAGCTGGTAAATGTTGGAACTATAACATTGAGTAGCAGTGATGCCAATTCATACACCACAGAATTAGGTGTTGCTGTGGATCTCCAATGAGGCCCCTTTCTGTGATTCAAGCCACAGTTTGACGTTTTGGTCTTTGCAGATGGAAATGCAAGGGAGATGAGTTTGTCTTTAGGATAGGGATCTTTCCCAGGACAGTGACACAACCCAGTACCAGTAATCCCCTTGACGGATGTCTACTGGTGGTGCCTACATGTCTAGCAGAGAGTAGGAACATATGGACAATAAACTTAAAGCCACAAGATTGTAGTCAATCATCCAATAGATGAACAATAATTCACAGACCTGCAGAACATAGATACCCACTTCACCTGGTTACTTAACCAATCAGCAACAGGAATTTCCCCAGTCGAAAAGCAGTGCACATCTCTCCTAACTTGCTTCTCTCTCCTAAACCATCTTGGCTGGTTGACAACAGAATCACATGACTGCCATCTGTCTTATCATTGGGACTTTTTGCCTGAAGTCCCAAGTAAGAGAAAGCCCTACACAAAACAGAGTTTTTCTGAAGGTCCAGTCTGCCACCAGATACAGTAGCTACCACTGTGCATTCAGCTGATCACCGGAGCAATACAGGGGAGACTTTTGTCAATATGCCTGAATAACTCGTTATTCAGAAGTTATCGTGATGCCAGAGGCAAAAAGAGTTTATCTCCATTTGTGACTCGCCCTGATAGGTCACCCTTGTGCACAGACTTTGTTCTATTTTAGCTCACTGTTAACCAGGATGTTCCACTGAAGAGAATTGTCATCACAGGATGACAGTAGAACTCTCTCTCACCAATTCTGTGAGCCACACCAGGACTGGATTGGCATCGAGTTAGCAGAGCACAGACAGGACAACACTTTGAAGAATCCCGTTAGCTGTGGCCTTATCATTCTGTGTAGGATTTACAAATTGAGAATTCAATCAAAACATGTGTTAATATCAATTTTAATTAATCTAAGTAATAGTATTTACTCATGAGAATGGGAATGTTAAGTATGCTTAATAAGACTGACTAATGAGTTTAATATGACTCATGGTATACTAAATGCATAATTCTTGTTTTTGTATATCTTTAAGATATCTGCTATGGCTTCATAACCCTCACTTGAAGGGCTCTGTTTGTATTCTGGCAGTCTTTCATATATTTACTTTGCTTTATGTACACATTTTATGTATTAATAAATGTATTCTGTGTACTTGGAATCAGAGTGCAGACTGCTTGTTATTCTATCGATTGATTCCTAGTAGCCAAAGTATGCTCTCACAGTTAACTGTTACAATTAATAAACTGTGTCAGCAATTTCACATACCTCCTACAAAAGTTACCTTGTCTAAAGATTGCAGCAGATTTTTTTTCAAGGAGAAATAGACATGAATTGAATATCCGTGCAGACAAAGAAAAATCCATTGTATTTCTAGATTTACAGTATAAATTGTATTATATAGTATAAATAGGGTAAAAATACTCCCTTCACAGTTTTTTGGGGAAGTAGTTTTGCATTAACTAGGTTGAGTAGTAACTATGTATTGAGTAAAATAACAATTTAACAACACACTTAGATCAAAACAAAAAGATTTTTTGAAAGACTTAGGTATCTTAACTCCAGCAACCAGACTTGTATGTGTATTCATTTTAAAAAGCACCTACAGAAAGCTGAGAACTATTTGTTCTCATTTCAGTGAAATATATGTGGAAGTAAAGTATAACACAGCCATTACTCAAACAGCATTTTTCTTTCACAATAATTTTGTTACATAATTGCTGCACAGCTGACATATAATGAATGGATTGGAGTTGCATAAAAGAGGCAATTAGAGAAGCCGGAGGTCATTAACCAAAAGGTTAACCTTACATGTATGATTTTTTAGTCATTTGTTGTTTAAGAAAAACCAAAGTAAAATCTCATTTATTAGCTTTAATGAATTTCTCCACAAGTGGGTAACAGCATAATAAATCTCAGCTGAAATAACAATACAGGATTTTATACACCCCATCCATTATAGATTTCGTTTCGCTTTATCATAGCACCTCAGGAGCTCCTTTCATTACTTATTTGCAAGCCCACACTGACTCTCGCTGTATCACCTCCTACTGAGAAACACATCACAGACAGATAGCTTGTTAATAGTACTTCGGGATCATACTCTACCTTGCACACAAGTTGATGGTTTATATTTTACTTGCTCCTCTGTGCATATAAATCAAATGCACAATTTAATGTGCTAAACCATTCTAAACTGTGCTACAATAGACGTTCATAAGGCATATCAAGAATCTTGTGCATTGAATGTTTATTGAATGTTTAACCATCGTAAATTTGGCTTCTCTCTCTTGTGTGAGAGCCAACTTCCTGGCTTGAAGAAGAGGAGGCTGGGACACTCATGCAGACCGAGGAGTGATCCAAGGGGAAGCTGATGATGATGTGAAGGAGGGATGCAACAGATAAATGTGAAGGAGAAAAAAACGTATGTATCGTATTTATATATTTTATTTAATGGAGGAAATTACATCTGGAATTATTGTGATTTATAACAGCTGAGGCAAATTGAACTTGGCTGCTGTCACCTCTCCTGAACTTTCATTGTAAACTCCATAATTTTCATTCTTATTTCTTATAGAAAGTAAAAAAAAGTATTAACTTCTAAAAATTAATATATCTACGAATGTTCTTGGGAATTATAATACCTAAAGTGCGAACAGCTTCGCCATTTTAACAAAGCTTTTGACACATCTATTCAATCAATTCTAACCACTTTATTCAGTTCAGAGTCATGAAGCTGGAGCCTACAGTTTGTCAGTAAGCAAAGGGTGCAAGGTGGGATACATCCTGGGTGAGATGCCAGTCTATCACAGGGCACAAACAGACAGAGATATGCACACACTCACACCAGCACCAATTTTACAGAAGCAATTTAACCTACCAGTATGTCTTGTATGAACAACTGGAGGAAACCCATGCGAACACAGGGAGAACATACAAAATCCGTGCACATAGCACCCCAAAGGTTGAACCCAGGCCCCCATCACTACGAAGCTTTTGATATAGTAAAACAAAAATTATGCTTAAAGCAGGTCAGTTTTCTTTTTGTCCTTTCTTCAGAATGCTCAAAGATATCATACATTTGGTATAACAGCTCAATTTCTATCTAAAGAACCATCACCAAGATTTCAGATTAACAGAGGGAATTAAGCATGGTTGTCCTATCTCTTGCTTTTTATTCTTATTGGTCATGCAAACTATGGTTCACCACATCAATACAAAACATTTTCAAGACCTCAGTATATAAGGTTTATAAATGAACATAGCTAGTCTGACAAATGCCCACTACATGCCCATTGTAGTCAATGCTGCATTCTACCTCGGCAGCGTGTGTAGCATGTCAGTGGTGCCAGAGAGCCCAAGGCCTAGCATCTTGCCTCATTTCTTTGACATTACAAGTCTATCTTTATGCACCTACTGTATGAGTGTTAAGTGAAGCATAAAAACACATAAATAAGCTACAGTATAGAATGCAATGAACATTGTTCTAATTTTTCCTTCTACCATCCCAATATCATGTTCTAATGGTCCATTACCCTCACAAACACTGGATGTTTGCGAAGCTGCTGATGAGTCAAATTTTTACAAGATGTCAGTCAAAACGCTGTGCCTAAAGGTGCTTCATCAGTTGATGAGGTCATTGACTAGACAGATGATAAGGGTGACTCTATTGCTTTGTGGGTGGAAAGATCTACTGTACCATTTTGTCCCTTAGAAATATTCTGGTACAGCTTCTTAATCACTTTCAGAGGTTACTGAAGTCGCAGATGCCATTTTCTCCACTCAGTTCAGCCTTATGATTGGTTTGATAAACTTGAAGGAAAACCAGAAGGTTGCTTTTTCCACATCCCTATTCTGGAACAGTACATGTTCATTCTCATATTCAGCTCTCATATTTGGGGAAGGTCTTTAATCATTTCATTCTGCAGTTCAGCCTCTCTCTAGCACCAAGAACATTAACTAAATGTATGACTGCCAGCCAGGTCACTCTCTGCGGAAGATTGCTTTGTTCTGCATCCTAACTGGTCGAATGCCAGCCTCTATCTCTTGCATGTGACACCAACCAGTTTCCACAGTTGTTATGTCCATCACTATTCAAAATGCCACAAACCTCTTTCACAATTGCAGGAACCTTAAACTCGATTTGACAGGTTCTGTAACCTCAACATCTTGGATGCTTTTGACCTTGCCATCAAGCTAAGTGTCTAACTGGCTTAGTCATGGCCAATTTAAAGAATATGCTAGATTGATTAATTTGCATAGATTAGTCCACATCAGTTAAAGGGAGATAGGATTTTATTGTCCAGTTAAACTGATTTTGTGTACAACAAAGCTATAATAGTATTAAGTTGTAGAACTTTATACTAGTGCAGTAAAGTTCGGTGACATACTGTAGCACTTTCACATTCTTGATCACTGCATTCAATTTCAGGGAACCAAGGTTGTAAAGGTACAGTATGCAACCATTTTACCCTAAATATTTTGCCAGTCATTTAAATACAGTACATAGACATCAAGTGCTTTTTCTATTGCTATTTCTGAGCTACAAACATTTAAATTTGATTGGGTCTCTGTAAACAAATGTAAAATACTAGTAATAATAGAACCAAACAACTAAAAACAATTCAATTTAAACAACTGTTTTGCTTGGTATTGGGGATTGAGATTTTAAGAGACAATAGCTATCATTAATTAACTTATTTGTGCATACTAAAGAAGATTCTACCTGAAGTTTCTCTGCATTGGAAAGTTGTAGCCTTCCTATAGTTGAACCATTTTATTAGTTTTTGTGGGTCCTCTACAGCACATATGTGTCTTATCCTCAAGGACAGCTGTGGAAAGGACTTAGTCAGGTCCCCATGGTGATATTGCAGTAAATAATGATTATTCTTTCCCTATGGATAGGTTTCCTACTGTGTTAATTACTTCTAGGAGCACAGCTCCTGCAAAACATCTGAACCAAAGTCTAATGGCTTAAACAGTACAGCTGAGGCCAAATGTGATTTCAGCCTTAACTTGATCAAAGTTTTTTACTGTATGCAACTGAATAATGCAGAAATAAAAA
The DNA here is from genome assembly GCF_059453375.1 of Lepisosteus platostomus. Classification (NCBI taxonomy): domain Eukaryota; kingdom Metazoa; phylum Chordata; class Actinopteri; order Semionotiformes; family Lepisosteidae; genus Lepisosteus; species Lepisosteus platostomus. Next base: position 47,838,123 of record NC_142618.1, on the reverse strand, counting down.
GTCATATAAAATCAAGACAGAAAACAGGCTTTCTAATGACATGGACAGACAGCTTCACTTGGGTGTGACAATCCTGGCATAAAAAATTGCACATGAATACTAGATGCCTGTTTGTTCAAAATGAGTTAGGGATTGGATAATGTGACATATCAAATCCTAATAGCTTCTACTACAGAATGTTTTCTGTGCATTATGTCCTTTTATATCCTAGAGAAAAAAGAAACTCTATATAGTTCTGGAGGCTAACATTGTACTTCCAAAGAGCAAAATGTTATTTTAGATCTATTCTTCTTGAATTTAATAATAAGGAATACTTAGGGGTATGAATAAATTTGGCCCCTGAATTTTCTGTCTTAAATTATTCATGACAAATATGATTTTGCTCTGGCACCACTGTGGCTCAGTGGTTAGCATTGCTACCCTGCAGTGCTGGGGCTTTGGGTTCATTTCCTCGGGCGCTATCAGTGTTTTCACTATGTTTGCGTGGGTTTCCTCCTACAGTCCAAAGTGGCAGGTTAAAAGGGTTCTGGGAAAACTGGCCCTAGTGAACAGTACAGTATGTCTGTGTCTGTCCAGCGATGGATCAACATCCTTCCCAGGGTGTATCCTGCCTTGCACCCATTACTTTCAAGAATAGACTCTGGCACCCCCAGATGGATAGATGACTTTGCTCTGTACAAAGCTATTAAGATGATTGTATATCATTTTAGATTTTGAAAAACAGAAATGTTATCTAATCTGTTAATCTTTCTATTATTTGATGTTGTTGTTCCCGTTTCATCAGGGGTGGGAATAAAATTGACTGATGCAGTACGTTTTTTTAGAAGTGTCCTTGGCTTCTGAATTATTTTTTAATTACAATTACCTGATATATTACATTTGAGAGATTATTTACAGTACTGTTACAGGTACTTAAAGCAAGAGAAATGCTTTTTAGACTTTGCTTTTAGAAGTAACAGACGTAAGAAAAAATAAACAAATGAAGCTAACGTCTTAGATGTGTTAACGAGATTCAACATTTGTTCTTAGCAAAAACAGTAACACAAACCTGTTTTTATTTTTTAAAAAAGATACTCTGAAAATATTCTAAAGCATAATGAAATTTGACATTAGCCTTGAAGGGTGAATTGTAAAAACAAAACAACAATAGAAACAGTCGTAGACTGAATTATAATATTAGTTGTCCTGAATTAATAGCAGACCTGCCATGAAATATAATGCAAATAGATTTAATATTATTGGCCTAAAGCTACACATTTAATGGTCCTTTTCTTGACAATTCAACATTATGTCTGAGGATGGAAAAAAGCAGAAAATGTATGACATTGTGTAATAATGTATACATCACATCAAAATCTTACATTTGTCCTCAACTTGCTAAATGGAAATGTTTTGTCAGTGAATTGTTATTGTGTGGTGTGCTTTTCAAAACTTTAAACTCCAATGGGGAAAGCATTTGTATTCTTTTCATGTTATGAACTTGTTGGTGTAATTTTCACCAATTATTTCTTATTACTTTGCATTTGTATTTTGTTCTAAGGACAAAAGCATAATGTTTTGTTCTAAAAATTGTCCTTGTTTCTGCCTGGAACAGCAAATTCTCAGTAAGAAACAAACAAGCACAACCGGAGTAGGAAATTCATTTGTAGTATTGAATATCGAAAATTCAATATAAATATTATTATTTAAAATATTTAAGTATGATCTACATTTTATATGAATATAGATTTCCAGTGTTTTATTTATACCTTGCCTTAGATTTCCATTTCTGACCTACATGTAATGTATACTATAGTACATACTGTATACTAATGTATATACTACATGAGTCTAAAGGCTACCATTAAAGAAAGACAAGAAAAAAATATTTGAAAAGCTACATTCCCTACATGTTTTGGTTTGTTGATAAGTCAAGACAATTACAGCTAGCATAAAAATAAAACCGAATTGGAAAACTTCCCAAAATATAGCTTCAAAAACTTTTTTTTTATGGATTTGTTTGAGCACTATGTAGACTACAGGAGTTTCATTACACAGTATAATACACTGTATATATCATTTTTTTATTAAAGGATGTTTTTTTCCAATTATAGACCTGGAAAAATCACTTTAGATAAAAAACACAAATAATACAATAATAACAAATAATAAAACAATAATGTAATAATTATTGTCAATGGAATTATCAGACTTAAAAAAAACAATATCAAACAATGGGGTGTACACATTTCAAATCATTAATTAATGATTCCAGAGGCAGAGATGATAAAACATAAACATTGTTCAGTAAGCATGTACTAATAACACTTATTCCTTCTCAGAGGAGATTCACAGCAGGTTTAAATGTATTCTGAAAAAAAACATTCCTGTATTATCTACTGTATATATGAATCTATATATACAGTATACAGTATATATCATTTCAAAGAATTCTGATTTGATGTTGCTTCACAAACTCACTGCTAAACTGCATGAGTTGATGCATTATATCTATTTGCTTTTGCAGTCTACAATGCATTACAGTTTTGAGACCAAAGAGGGGAGCACATTTTGGCACCAAAATAATGCAAAACATCCCATAGATAATGTATTGTAATATATTGTAAAGTGCCTTTAGATAGAAAGGTATTGTATTTCAGACAATGCTTAAAAAAGTCATGCATAAAACATATTGTTTAATTTCATGTTTTTGTCTGATCGAGTCAACACGATAAAAACATTTCTCATTACATACAGTATGGGTTTTGTGCTTGTACCATATGCTGTATTGGTCAGCATTTAAAATGAACCTTCAAAAGGATAAAAGTATCTCCCAATAGGTCCCATTAATTAGGATGTACAGGTTACCATTTAAAATGTGTAATAGAAATGAGTAAAATTCCAGACTAAAATAGATCAATTTTAGAGTACCACCCTAGTGCACTATCCTGGAGCAGGAACATGTTATTGAAATTAAATTAAAAAACAAATCTGACAATGCCTTGTGGCACTGAAAAAGTCAATTCTAAAATGTTTGATGTCTGGACTCATTTTTAACTTGTTTAATTTAATTCAGTGATTGATTGTTCGAAACGTACGTTTTCTAAAAACAGATGGAGGGAGGATATTTTCTTCAGAAAGGCATTGCTCCAGTTTTCCAGTTGAATTTGTGGAGGTTGCTTTGCCTTTTTGAGAGGAAGCTTACTGGCAATAATAATTGTGCAGGCAGTATTGTGTCTCCTGCTATTCTGGCATGGATATCTAGTCTAACACCTTTGTCATACTATTTCCTGTAAGCAGAATTGGCACAACAGCTCTTAGCAGAGGTCAGTTGGTAACATAAACTGAAGCTGTCTTCGATCAATGGTTCCTACTAATTGCTTACAAATACACTTTTAATTTCCTGTTAGAAAATGATCCTTTTTCAGTCACACATTATGTTAAGGTTTTCTTACCAAGCTGTCATTGAAAAGGTTTACTGTGGTATACCACAATAAAAGCACAGTAAAATTAAACAAATTCAAAAAAAAAAAACATGAAACAAACTAGTGCAGAGTTTATAGATCATACCTTAGAGTACAGAGGACCAGGATGTTAAAATTTTCCCAATCAAATTAAGAAGAAACTACTCAGTCTAAAATGCTTTGATCAACTTACTGTATTATTATCAATGATACATTGTGATCAGATTAAGAACTGTTTTTGGCAAGATCCTACAGGTTAAGTAGCTACTTCTTTGGATGAAAGAAGCTGGAATGAGGTCCCAACTTCATTGGTTTTGGCACATCAGGGGATGGATGTCTTGAAAAGACCCAGCAAAAATAAGAAAAGCAGCTTGAGACCTATTAACTCAGCATTTTGACAAGGTTGTTACCTAGAATTAAGAGCAACGGACAATGTTCCAAGGGCTATCTGCACCATGACTCTGTTAAGTTGTCTACAGTGGTTACTGAATAAAAATGAATGAATGGCCTATAAAGGTCTATAAAGAGCTTTTCTTCTTGGGATATGGCCTGATGCACACTTATATAGTATCATCAGTCAAAGTTTACCAGATTGTATTTTGCAAAAAGATTTGCAGTATAAATAATTGGACTAAAAGCATTTTACAAAATTTTACAAGTACATCCTGATTATAAAACTCACACTGAATAGATACTACAAATCATAGAGACAGTAACTAAACTGAAGATGCTTATTAATGCAGTGCCCCTTTATTAGCTTTAAAACCACAAAAAAGCCATAAATTTGGACTCTGAAAAGGAAACTTTGCACAGTACCTGAATGCATAAACACAGTAGTAGCCTGAGAAGATCTAGAGCTAAATCATATAGTTGGTCCGAGAAATTACTCTATTGTATGTATCAGGTGTTCAGAGGTTTTCTTTTCTTTCTCGTTTCATGCAGGAGAGACATAATCCGAACAAGTCAGGGATTTCACTTCAGACTGAAAGTTTCATACTTTGTATGCAGTTTTCTCAATTTAATTTCTTTCTCAATATATGTGAAATGTATGATGTGAAATGTGAAATGTATAATGTTAAAAAGGCTAATGCTCCACACAAAATGCCTTTGCATGCCAAACACTGGCATGCATACCAGAGGGGTTGCTGACCCCTCAGATAGAGTATAGCAGCTGTTGTTTCCTGATGACTTGTTTCTTCTTTTCATTGCATGGGCAGTCTTGGATGTATGCCTGTCAATACCAAATAACAGAAAGCTTTCATTTCAGGGAAGATAGTGAACCAGCTTCTATTATGGATTGAAAACAAAATAAAACAAAAAGCGACTCCTCAAAACTCCTTAAGGGATGAACTGGATGATCTTGTTGTTAAGACCTCTTGATCTGAGGCTAGTATTCCCCAAGCAGTGGCATGCAATTGGCTCAGCACTGACAAAGAAAGGATGGGGATTAGTCATCTCCAATTCAAAACTCTAAACTCACTGAACCTACTGTACATCACTGCAGAGCTTGTTGCATCTGAAAAGATGAATGGATTAGTTGGTGAGTAAGTCAGATGTGCCTCTCTGCACTTTCAGGTGTGAAAAACAAAAATGTTCTAAAAATAACTCAATGTCTTCTATTTCATTAGAACAAATCTAAATCAAAGGCAGGATACAAAAAAATATTGGCATGGCTGTGGAGAAGGACATCCTGTTTATCAGCACAAGACTGTTAGAAGACCCCCTCCCCATCTCTGTCCCCTTTCAATAAAGGATAAGCCAAGGAGCAGCCTGGAAGAAGGCAGACCAATGTACTGTATTTACTTGAATGGTGGCAAATCTAGGGTTCAGCCTCTTGGCTCTGCAACGATGCCCTCATATTAATTTAAAGATATGGGATATTTAGAAATTATTTCCCTATTAACCGGATATTCCATTCATTTTAAAAAAACTCAATAAAGTCCTGTGATCAAATTAAATGAATACCCATCCATCCATCTTTTAACTGCTTCATCCCATTTAGTGTCACAAGGATAAAATTAATTTAAACGTATAAAATACAACTGTCCTGTATTGGTTTTGAAATACAAAATCAACAAATGATTTGGATATGCTGTATGTATAGTATAATTATTCATATCTTGAAATGTATTAAATATACAGTATCTGATCACTCTCAATAATAATTAAGCTTGTCATATTCATGCACTGTATTTGAAGTGTGGACATCCCTGTCCCAAGTACTACATGAAGTATTGCCTTTGTTTAATATATTGATATTGTGGGCTGAATGCATAACCCTTATCTCTTTTGTATAGGCCACGGAAGAGAAAAAAATATGCATATCTCCACTTTAAATTAGTTCTTTTTAGAATAACATTAAATTGATGTTTTTATATTCACATTGACAATGTTGGTTTTTTTTGCTTTGTGTCTTGGAGAAATTAACTTTCACATCAAAAGCACCTTATTCTCAAAGGTAAAACAAAGGACAGCATTCTGAGTATCTGAGGAAACTGTACACTTATCTTAGTTTGTCACATGAATCAGTCACAATGGCAAAGGATCTAAGTGGATAAACAACTTTACTGATTTTTATCTAGAAGTTAAATCCATAAATCAGCTTTCATGGAGGATGGGGCACAGACAATTGTTTTCTATATTTCTATATTATATCAGGGTTGAAAGGTTTGGTTTATGACCTTAAAACATTGTCTTCATTTTTTTTAACCTTTTGACCAAATCACCATAGGAACTTGCTTTGCTTGATAGTTTTTGGGGGACAGATATTAATACTGTCGTGAATCATAGACGACAGATAGAAGTCTAAGGAGATGTCCAGTTCCTGCCATCTAAAGCATTTGATAAACTACAGTATATTTCTGAACCAGGTTTGATAAATCAATGGTATGTGTTTAACCCTTCAGTCAACTAATTTACTTTTATTGGCTAGACATAAATCATCCACCAGAATTGGCAATATTTTTTCATCTCAAACTCTGTTTTTATTGTACATTGTAGCTTGGATTCTCCACAACAATAAAATCTGCCCATATTTTTACATCACATAAAAACGGGGTGTGTTATTGTCACATATCCAGATAAACTTCACCTTTCTGTTTTAATTAAACAGTTCAGACACCCAATATGATTGGAAGAAATGTGTGAGGCATTTCAAACATCTTTTAAAAGACATTTAATTAGTTTTTCTCCTGCAGAGCATGCTGTAGCGCAGACACCTACACTATATTCTTGTCTCAGCTGAAGAAAGCAGTGCAGGATATAACAAAGGATAAATCGCCTGGCATTGTTTGCATTGCACTGGTATATCTCCTGACTGTGTGGGACCGATTGGATACTGTAAGAACTGACATACTGTATACTGCCATTGGGAAAGTTCAATCCTTCTGTACAGTAGTTCATATTAATTTGAATTCTGTCACCAATCAGATATAATCAATTTTTGTATCAATATGAGTGGGAACATTTTTATTTTATCCTAAATCATATGGTTTTAGAGTCATGTTTCTTTAAAATCTATCCTTCTTCATTTGATATTCCTAGGTCACTCGTTAGGGATATCCACATTTAATTTTGTTACTTGACTTCAAAAAAAGTTCAAACTATTCTTCAAGCTAATATTTTTGTATCTATATAGTACTCAAGTAAGCACATCACTCTGTGCTAGTGATATATTTCATATGTACACAATATTGCCAAATCTGTGCATACATACTAACCTTTATTGAGTACTTCAGTATTCTGTCAGAGTATAAAATTAAATTGAGCCATGTCTATGATAATATGATAAATAGCGGGGGAGAAAGATGCCTGTGCCTGTGATCACATACCTTTATCATGGAATTAAGACTTACTTTTGGTTACATGATCCCCATAGAAAAAAACTTTTATATGACATTAAACAGATAAGCATTTATATTTTCCCAATGCTCTTCAAGCTTACATCTCTGTAATACTTATACTGTACATGTACTTCCTCTCTTAAATTTACTTGTGAGATTCTTCTTTTTCCTCCTTTAAGGTATTAGGAGGAAAAAGAATTAAGAATTCTAAAATTTCTTAACTCATATGGAAATGGGAAACATGTTATTATTAGTAGTGGTATAAGTAGCAATATTTAGTTGTTGGTAATGTTATTATTAATCTGAAGGTGTTAGTAAAAAACAGAATATGTGAAAGATATGACCATGGCCTCCATACCATCAGCTGAGATACAAAATTACTATATTCTGTGGGTCAGAGAACAATTGAGATGGGTGTAATGGTGTTTTCACAGAGTGCCGTTTTGTCCTTGAAACACCTGAGAGAACAAAAATATAGAGACATTTTGGTTGGATTTTTGCTTACTGTTGCACTGGTCAAACCAACAGGTAAAGTAGTGATTTTGTGATAAAATGGAGAGCAATCCTATAAAACATGAACACCTTTCGTACAGAAAGAGAGCTACTTTTCTGCTTAGCACTACATTATTAAGGAACAAGTAATAGGTTTATTCCATGCTGAAAAAAAGAAGAAAGAGAACACAACGTTTCGGCCGTGGAGCCTTCTTCAGGTGTCCTGACGCAGCTACCCACCTGAACTACATTATTAAACCTTGTTGAGTCAACAGTCTTTCTGTTTCTGCAAGCCAGATGAGAAGTTTCAATTTTCAAGCATGGCAGTGCAAGGTCGCACACTACACAGTACCAGGAATACAAGGGGACAGTTACAAGGAATCAGTAATGAGTCCTTGCTGTGGTCAGCTTGCAACATCTGTGGTGCCAATTGGCCAATGCCATTAGTGGGAGAAAACTGTGACCAGACAACCTTTACCAGTTGGCTACAGAGGTACAGGAAGACCATTCATGAACTGAAGCTTCTGTACAAGCCACATACCCTGGGATTAAATTGAAATAAGCATCATTTTCCTGATAAAAAATGGAGTACAGTATATACTGTAAGTAACTGCAAACAATATGGATTAGGTCATGTCACTAGAAAACAGGAACTTTGATTCCCTAACTCGCAGCTCACAATTGGCTGAGCACTGCTGAGGGTAGAGAGGAATTAGTCAGCCAGGACTATCAATGATCTAAGACACTCATTAACTCCTGCAGCCTTTCAGGTTATTGCGGCCTTATTCTCCCCTGTGTACTTTCACAGGTTAAGTAGCTAAAGGCCAAAATGGGAATAACAAAAACTGGCCCTCCAAATCTGATGGATGTCACAAAAAAGGTAAAATTAATTATGGACGCTTTTACAGTTTTTTTTTAATTATAGTAGCTGTGTTACAGTAAAACATAAAGTATAGACAAAGATGCAAATCAAAACATAATCAGAAAAGCAAAAAGAAAAAAACAGATCACAACTGTTACGAACCCTGCCTCCCGGCAACGGAGGAGGCAGAAGTAGGCGTAGCCCCTATCTATCAGTTCACCTATCAGTTTTCCCATTCACCACCACACCCCCGTCTCATCCTACTTAAACACCTGTCCTTCCCTACCTCGTTGCTCAGTATTGGTTTTCCCTATCGAGCTTCCTGGTTGCGCTTCTTCTACTCTGTGTTTGTCTTGGATTTCGGCTTACGGTTTTTCCCTTTGGACTTCGGCTTTTCGGATCTCGGCTTGGATTGGTACTTTCGCTCTGTTTTGGATTACTGGCTACCTCTGGATTCTCGGATTGCTCTACGGACTACGACTTCGGATTACTCTTCGGCTTCGGTACACGTTCCCTTACACCGAACTCGTAACAACAACAAGATTAAAATGAAAAAATAAAAAATAAAGGAAAGAAAGTACAGTGTTTTCAAAAATAAAATGTTGACTCAAAACTTGAGAATGTATAGAGTGAAGAGTATGTGGCTTACTCTTTGTCATCAGACTGAGTTCCTATAATTTAAACTAAGTATTCAGTATAAGCAAAACGTTGATTAGGTAAAACTATGTGAATTAAGGAAGTTATTATTATAATATTTCTTACATAATGCTATACAATATACTTATTCTCCTGTGTGCAAAAATAAAGAAAACTTTCACCATCAATCATCCATCTAGTCCCTAAATAATTTAGATTATTTTAAAAGGGGTTGGAGCTATGTCAACGTGGATCTAACTTCTACTTTAAAAGAATATTGATAAGAACTATAATTGTATTTTTAATTATTGTTTTAGGACAAAATTCTTTTGAATATCGTTTAATGGAAGGGGGTAATCTGAGAGGTATGAGCGTCTGCAGCCTTCATGGCTTTCAGTTGTTAAACCTTTTTTATGTTGAAATCAAAAATAGATCTTTGAAGACATCATTTTAACATTTGTACATGATTTTAGAAAGGCGTTATTCCCCAGGAACCTGCTGGAAATCATACAATGCAATCAAATCTCTGGAAAGCTTGTTGATGGATTATAATTTCCTGTAAAGATAAAAAGAAAAACCTTTTCATACCATTTGGCAAGCTGAATAATGCAATACATAGTAAACAGCAAGAACAAAAAGAAAAAAGACAAAAACATTTAATGCCTCTGTCTAATCATTAATCAAAAAACTCTAGTTGCTTTGTCTTTCTTTTTATTGAGAATCAATTCTTCTTATCTCTCCTGCACCACACAGTCAATGAACTACAAAGGCAGCCCACATGATCCGGCCACAACGTCATGCTGGAAATTAAGAGTCAAATATAATTTCATATTTGAACAGTCACATACTTTGCTAAAATAAATCAGTTTCAAAGCAATTCTGACATTTTCAGTCCTGAGACTTTTTAAATCATGCTCGTTAAAGAAATGATCAAATCATCCCTGTTTGCCAAGAGCAAATGTCTGTACAAAATTCATATAAATTCATATAAGATGATATTGATGAGACACCCAATAAGCAATAGCATTTTAAACATGTACAGTATATGCTCATTTGTGCTTGTAAATGAATGAGTGAGTATCCTATGATGGACTGGTGTCCTGTCAAGAGTGTAGTCCTACCATGATCCCTGTGCCTGTTTTATTAGGGTTCAGCTCACTGCAACTCTTTAGGATAAAATGATTTCTGAAAATTGATTATATAATTATATAATCAAGTGCCCTAACAAATTATGGGGACAAAGAAGTCCAAAGCTGTTTTTTTTTACAGTCAAGCATTTTCTGTTACTTATTTTAAAATTACAATGTTAATTACAATGCACTGTACTTTTATGTGTGGGTAATTCCACTCATACATTTAAAGTATGATAATATTAGAACAAAAACATACTGTACTTTGTGTTCATCCAAATTATTTCAAGTGGCATATTCACTTAAATTAAGTGTAGAAGTACTGTATTTGGATGTGTATCTCTTTAAGGCAATTATTTGAATGAAGAGTTTGCTGTATACTTTCTACTTTGTTCTCCCCATGGACTGCTTGGTTGCATTAGCTACAATGTTTTGGGTTATTGTCGTGTTGCAAGGGCAAACAGCACCGAATAAGTGTGGAAGCATTTCCTTCTATATAAGCAAACAAAATGTTACTATGAATTTCATAATGCATTTAGGGTTTTCCCTTTAGACTTCTGATAATTGTACTTCATCAACATGCAGGAGCCAGGCTGACCTGATCCTGGCTTCATTCATTATACAGTACCTGCGGTTCATTTCTTCTGCAGTACATTCCAAATTGTTGACTTGGGTATGTCCAACGTATGTGTGATAGATCTGATTGATTTGTGTTTTTTTTGTGTGTTTGTTTCCGTTTCAAGCTTGATTGTATTCAATACAAAAGTGTTTGGTGTTCAGCATAACTTTCAACTATGGACTCCACACACTGAATATATATTTAATATATACATATTATGTATGCATATATATTATATCATATAAACTGAATATAGACATAATGAATATCTATAATATTGTTGTTTCTTACCATCTTTGAAAGTATTGAAAGTGCAATAAATATGGTTATACTGAATATAATGGTCATCTTCTAGAAAGTTCTAGTCTGATACATGGTCTAACCCCCTGGTCTCGTCTTTGATCCAGCTGATAACATTGCTAGAGATTACTGCAGTTTACCTGAATATCGTTTTTATTTGTGCACACTAGACATACTGGAATATGGGGTAGAATGAAAAGTCCTTTGTCTAAAATAAGCATAAATAATTATTATTGGTATTTAAAGACCTCACATGGCAATATATTATACTGAATTCACAATGCCCTAAATGTTTAGCATTGAAACTGTTGAATTAGATTTACTTTTGTTCAGCAAACCAAGAACTACTTGGGAGCCCCAAGCACAACTTTAGTGATGCTTGGCAAATCATACAATGCCACTTGAAGAATCCTGATCACTGTTTCCTAATGATATCTGTGGACTAGATACAAAGACAAATTTCATATATTTTTATCTTCAAGCAGTGCCTTGTGGCTCATTTTTATAGTTTCATCTGAAATGTTAATAAGGATAATTTTCATACAGCATTGTACACTCTGTTTATGGCACTTTTTTATTAAAAAAGGAGACTAGACATATTACAAACCGGAACAATAGACTGATACAATTCTTAAATTAGTAAATACATGTATATTGCCTCACACCTTTAGTTTTGGGTTTTATTCTTAAGGAAAAAATATGTACATGTCATGCCAATACAGGAAAGAATGTTTTAGAAAAATAACCTTGACATTTTTTTAAAACATATGACAACCTACAAAAATTAAACTAATATTTTTGCATTTCATGGATGCAGCAATAACACGTGTTTGTTCGTGTGTGTTCCCTGTGATGAACTTGTGTCCCATCCAGAGTGAACCATGCCTTACACCAATTACATAGTAGGTACTGGCTTCCCCACAACCCCAATCACCTATACAGTACATGCAGTATTTGTTTTACTCAATTGATATTATGGTAGAGCTTTTACATTTTTATTATGAATATTTCTTTCATTTTCCTGATTTTCAATTTTGACTGACATAACCCATTGCACACTGTATCAGTGTCAATAATTCACAAAATAAAGGCTCAAGGGTAACATCAACAGTGACACTTTGTAGATCACTACTGCATTATGTTTATCATATGAAAAGCCATCCAATTGAAGAAATGGCCTTCTCAGCACTCTGATTTTAAAATAACCTCAACATGCTGTCTGTTCTTTATCGTGAAAACTGTATATTTCCTCATTCATGTTAACATAGTTCAGAGAAAACTGGGGTTTTGATCATTCTTTTACATTCAATTATTTTTTTAGAATTCAGTTTTTAATAAAAACTCACCCCAGAATGTCATCTACATATAGGCAGGATAAATACATATTAACTAGGTTTTATAACATTACCATGTTTTCCTAAGGGAGGTGATGCAGTAGTAAGGCACTACGCTTAACTTTAATGGCTTTTTGGACTTAAACCCCTAGGCAGCATGTGCTATCAAATCTTTGAAAAAATAGACTTCTACAGTGGTGAATCTCAAAATTTCAGATACCAGTTCTATGAAATGTTCTTAAACACTAAGTCAGAACACAAATTGCAGGTTATTAACTGAAAGAGTGCTACATTAATAACTGATCTAAATGATTGTAGACATTAATGACATATCCATATTATACTGCATTCTTCTTTTGGAAGGTACTGTATGCAAAACATGATGATCTATGAAAAATGAAAAATAACTACAATTTTTTCCATTTATTTTCTAACCTCTTTATTCAATACAGGGTTGTAGGGGAGCTACACAAATGGGTGAAAGGCAGGGTACACCCTGGATAGAACGCCAGTCAGCCTAAGGCAGATATACAAATATACACACTCTCACACCAGGGCCAGTTCTCTCAGAGGCTACAGGAATTAACCAACTTGTAATGACGAAGGAAACTAAAGAATTTAGCAAAAACCCACTTGAACTTGCTAACCCCTGCGCCACCCTGCCACTCTAAACCTACAAATTATTTGTCAAAACAACATGTGTTCACAGTAAATAGGATAAGGTGAAAGCAATGGGTGGTGATCTCCAAGTACAATTCTTAAAAAAAGATTAATTATATACTCACAATCATTCAGCTGGGATTCATGTCAATGTTGAATTCAATTCATACATTGCCTTTGTCTTCCCATTTGACCAATTAACCCACAGTAATATTCCTATCAAATACACTTCTATACTTGCATGGAGATATAATAATATAATAATAATAATTGCTTACACTTCTTCTGGACACTCCACTCAAAGCACTTTACAAGTAATGGGGACTCCCCTCCACTACCACCAATGTGCAGCATCCACCTGGATGATGTGATGGCAGCTAAAGTGCACCAGAGTGCTCACCACAATATCTGCCTAAATGATATTTTAACTAGCATGTGCAATAAAGACACATTCGATTTCGAGAATGCAGTAGTAATCAACATATAGCAAGTCACAAAAATTTACCCCGCAGTTGCTTGCCCAGCAGTTGCAATTTGAAACAGGACAGCTGACAAATTGTGATTGAAACCCTAAATAATCAATACCCTTGCCCACCCGTGTGCTGCAGGGCAAAGCTTGTCGTTGCAGAAAACTGTAATAATGTTTGTGTAGCTCCCCAGTTCCCTTATGACATACTTATCTTCTTAAACCATATATTTAATTCACTCCTTGATACCACTGGGTATTGAAGCGTTAATATGATTTTCAAAATATCAGTTCCATAGTCCCCTTAGTTATTCTCAAAAATGTTATTTATGGCATTATTAATACATTCTTGAACTCTATATAGCCAGTAGAAGCTATGCAGGAGATTAAGCATAGAGGAAGATTCTTTGAGGGCTTATTTAAGGGCATAGCAAAGGTAGCCTACTGTATGTTTTAAATGGGTGAATTACTGTAAAAATATGCAATAGGTGAGTTCTGTACTATTTCAGGAAAGGTTTGCTTTGAGCAAATTGTAATACGTTCTGACAATTATTTTTTTCTGTGAAAACTGCATCATTAGTTTCATAACAAAGTTGTGAGAAACCAATTGTGATAATGTTGTTTGAGATGGTGACATTTTGATAATGTATTTTTCTATTGCAAGGACTGAGCTTTTAGTGACCGATCCAGGAAACAAATTTCATAGAATGCTAAGTGGAAAAAAAAGCTTTATTCACAAAAGTTGAAAGAGCCACTTCATATTTAGTAGTGTAATTCATTAATTGTCTAGGTGCAAATTGTGGGTAATTAGTGAAGAGGCTCAAATAAAAAATGTTCTACTACTTAATTTCATTATTGTTTTTAGACTGTCCTGTGCTAGTAGAAAAAAATAAAAATGAGGAAAGTAAACTTATTCAAAACTACAAAGTATTTTTCTCAATAATGTTTTACATATAATTATATTAATTATATATAATTAGTATCAGAATTTTAAGCCATAGGGTGGCGCCTGTGAATTTGGTCAATTTTTGTGTGTTTGGTATATCTAGCCTCCTAGAACTGACATTATCCCGCACAACTAGTGCCCTGAAATGCCTCATTGCTTCAGAAAAAAAGATTCATAGACCCTGCATAGAATCGGAGATTTGTGCTTAGTCTTTAGTATTTCATAAACATAAGAGTCAGACAATTTCTCAAAGAAGGGTTTCTCAACTCCCATAGCAGAAAGGCAACAGAAACAAAACTCATCCTGAAACTACAGTATGTTCACACCTTCCCCCTTCTCTCAATGAAAGACTTATTTTAATGTAATCTTCTCTATTCTCATACAGGTTTCGACTTCACACAAAATTCTTCACCCCTCTCCACTTTGCACCACCTGAGTGGCCTCTCTATCTCTCTATCTCTCCCCTCTCCTGCCTCCTCCTTTCTCCCAGCTTTTGTTCTCCTGTGCTATTTAATCTTTGCTGTCTGCCCTGTCTTTCTCACACCTGAAGAAGACTCCACAGCTGAAACATTGTGTTTTCTCTATTCTCTTTTCAGCATTGAATAAACCTATTACGTGTTCCTTTGCAGACTACGCATGCTGACGCAGCTACCCACAAGAGTCAGACAATGGTTTGGACAGAAACTGATCAGCATCATTGTTATTATTATTAACCTTCATCAAGGGTGACTTAAAATGTATGAACTGTTAAAAATTAACTATGCAAATACATTATGCTGCATGGGCAAAAACAGTTAATTTAATTCTATCAATAATAAAGTGTCCAAAACATGTGACAGAAATTGCTGAAATACTGTGTACTGAAAACATAACCAACACAGGCTCCTAACTGGGTCAACCAGCATAGACTTCCACTTGTAGTACAGTTGAATTCTGTCACCTAGACAATGTGAGTCCAATTCCACTAACTTTGGCAAAAATGGGCAATGTACCACTGGAACAAGAACGACTGAGTACGTTTGGGATACTGCTCTTCTGTTCTTGAAAACAACAAAAAAAGTGGCTTGCCACTTTGGTGACTTTTGTGCTTCTCCAGTCAGAGCTTCCTTTCTTGTCAGGTGCTTTGAAACTTGCTGCATGTCTAAGTACAAAGGTTTTGATTGTGGGTGTGTCAGTGAACCATGTTGGAATGTTTATTTCTTACCTAGGCTAATGTGGGAGTTATTTTCAATTTAATTTTAAGCTTATTATTAATGCATACATTATAATATAATGTACTGTATAAACTGTTCCAATTGTATGAAAACCAACAGGAAGACTACACATGCACTGTTACAATGTTAACAAGATTACACTGGAAACTCAAAACATTGTCAAATCACCCCTGATATGTTCATACAAATGCAACTCAGCTGTTTTCAACAAATAACATTAACATTAAAAAAACAAACAATAAACATTGTTCAGAAAATGAAGCCAGAAGCCAGACTATGCTTCTTTTACAATACTTTTTGTTTAATACGTGATTTTCTACACTTCAGAATTTCATAATACAGTATCTTAATAACTAAAAACCTTAATTAATTACTTTATGGGCTTCAACTCGAGTTACAAAAACCTTTACTGTGAAGCACCACGCGAGGCTGTGAAGCTATTCTGATTTCTTCCCTGAAGGAATTAATGACTGGCCTGTAGCTTTATTGGTTTGACAAAAAGAGATGAGAAAATGAGTAAAGAAAGGGAATCAGGTGGTTCTTAGATGCTAATGAGTGTTAAACCTTTGAATATAAAGGCAACATTTATCAGCTCTAACACTGAGAAGATCAAATCATTATTTCACTTCTCTCATTAACAATATGAAAAGGTCCAGCAACTAAACCATCTGTCTGACAATTAAGCAAAGTGACAGTTCAAATGGGGAGCTTACTTTAAATCAATGGCTAAAAAATTGATGAAAAACTTCAAAGCATTAAATTTCAAATTCAAATTCAGTTTGACACCCATATTGAAGGAGCAGAAGTTGAAGAAGTGCAAATAAAACAGTGATTTTTATGTCGCCTCACTTTCAGAACTCCAATTTTGTGCCCTCTCCTCTCAAAAAAGTATTCGATGTTTTATATCTAGGGTGGAAAGACTTATTCCATTTCGGGCAAAACTATTGTAACATACCAGAGAGTAAGGAAAGAGCAACTGTTATCAATAAATATGTCATAAAAAAATAAAGGGATCTCAATCAATCAGGTGCTGATACCAGCTCGCTATCATAAGCTAGCATCACACAGCACATCACCCCTGTTTCTTTTGGTGCTCAAAATAATAACCAGGTGGCAAAGCATTAAAAAAAACACAACCATTTATTATTAACTACATATACCTGTACCTGTAGACAACTCACAATGTCTACAGTTACTTACAATCCTGTTAGCACTAATGTCCTAACGTCTACAAAAGTGGAGAGATACTGTAGATTTCTAATCTGTAATACAGAAACAAATACTTTGGTTTAAAATTCTTTGGTCTTTTGTTTTAAAGACCAGAGAGAGTTGTGTAAACACTCAAGGAAATGCCCTTTCTATAACATTACAGAACAGGGTTTTTTTTAAGTGAAATACAAAATTGTTGATACCACTGAGATACTGTATAACACTGTTGTCATTGTGGCATGCAGAGACCATTGACACGGCCATGTGTTTCTGTGCATGTCAAATCTTCAACACTCCTTTTTCCACTTTTAACACTTAAAAAGGAAGTAAATCTTGTAAAGTATGTGTTAATTGAAAAACAAGATTCACCACATTAACCTTCACTTCGGTACACGTGTTGGTTTCAATGACTAGCTTATCACTAATAATGTAGAAATAAGGTTTTAAGTAAGTTATTAAGAGAGGACGGTATCTTAATACAATTTATAAATGATATAAATAATACAATGAAATTCAATTTATATGCTATAAAATGAAAGACATTCATTTGTAAATTCTAAATTGTGCCTTTGCTGAGATGAAAACTGGTGATCAGCGCCTATGTACAGTATTAGAATGTATATACTGTACAATGAATAGTAATTTCTTGGGCGGATCTGTGGCTGGAAGGTTGCAGGTTCAAATCCTGCAACCGGCAGAGGAATCGTACTCCGTTGGGCCCCTGAGCAAGGCCCTTAACCCAAACTGCTCCAGGGGCGCTGTACAATAGCTGACCCCTGCGCTCTGACCCCAAGCTTCTCTCCCTGTCTGTGTCTCATGGAGAGCAAGCTGGGTTATGCGAAAAGGCGAATTCTTAATGCAAGAAATTGATGTTGTTGTTGTTACAGTATGCTGCTAAATTAGTGATGATGAGCAGTTGTCACACACAATTTACTTTGGTTAACAAACATCTGAAGCATCTCTAAAGGCAACAGCAGACCTGACTAACTTCGTAATCAATGGCTTACAGTTCCCTGATCTCACAAACAGTGAGCATAGACAGGGTGTTCTGTAATGTTGCATCAGATACAATTTACTACTACTTACATTTTATCAGAGCTTTGTCAACTGTTATTGGCAGCATGGTTAATATCTCCTTAGATATCTATGAACAACTAATGAAAGAAAAACAACAAAGATGATGATTGAATGAAACTGGAAAACCCTGAAATTATGCTATTCTCTAAGTTTATACAGTCAGTACTTCACACTAGGCCCTTCTTATTTAATAATTAAAAAAACTAATGTTATCTGAACACAGAAACTATCTAGATTTATTTGTAAAATTTTCTGGGAACATTTTAATAACATACGTTTAAAACATACTGTAGGCATGAAGCAGATTTTGAAATATGCTCTTTGAGCGCAGAATGCCAGTCCACATTACACAGAATCTGTCCATCTGTTTTCTAACCTCTTTGTCCAGTACAGAGTCATGGGTCAACCAGAGCCTATCCCAGCTAGCAACTGGCAGAAGATCAGGTACACTCTAGATGTGATGCCAGCCTATCCCAGGCACTCACAGACGCACTCACACCAGGACCAGTTTTTCTAGAAAACATTCAACTTAGCAGTATGTCTTGGAGCTGTGGGAGGAAACCAGAGCACCCAGAGGAAATTCTTGCCAACACAAGGAGAACATACAACCTCCACAGAGGATCTGAGGCAGCAAAGCTAACCACAGCAACACTGTGCCAATTTTATCATTGGCTTGCAAGTATATTAACCTCTTCCAATGACATCTCATTTTGCTGAATGATAAATTATGTACAGTATACACATCGATTTAAAGGGAATACTTAAAATCGAAACACAAATGGTCAAACTGAACAGTTTATGGGTGCTTAAGTAAATGTCATCTAAAACTGCAAAGAGAAATACAAATATATTAAAACGTGATTCAAAATGTTAACTTTTCAGTACATACATTTTTAATCAACACAATTGGAAAGGGGGTGAATACTTTCGCAAGGCACTGTATAGTGTCTTGTTCTGTCCTGTGATTGTATGTGGTTTGTAGTGATAAGCATATTTGATTAAGCTTTGGCAGTTTCAAGTTGCGTCAGCTTTAAAAAGAAATCTAAGAAGAGTTCATTAAAAGCCACATTTGTATTTGATAACATTTCAGAACATAATGGCTGGGGGAGATTATAAATGCCTGAAGATACTAGAAAAAATAGACAATGCTTCTTGTCTGCATATTACTGTTACCAAAACTAAATGTGATATATTGCTTAATTCATGTTTGAATGTGGTCTACTGTAGAAGGCACAAAAACATCATTCGTACTCATTTATGAGCTTCGTCCCAAAAGACACATAAAGGTATATGTTCATCTATCCATCCATTTCCAGTAATTGCTTTATCCTTAGAAGGTCAAAATAATAGTACAGTACATAATATGTTTCACAAAAAAAGACACACTGTAGGTTAAGGTTAAGGTTATAATTATGGTTAGGTATAGGATTTAGGATAAGATTATTATATAGATTAAAAGTGTTCCCTTTTGAACACTTGTATTGGTATATCACTATTAACTTTGATCATGTGTATGCAATAGTTGTAAATGTAAAATGTTACAGAAAATGTGAGAAAAAAAACACAACAAACCCTGATAAGGGCATGATTAATGCTATAAAATGATGGTTTACTAAACTACAGTATAAGTAAACTGTAAAAACAGTGACTTACTCTACCTTTTACAACAACTAATTTTATTATTATAACCATGGGAAAAATGTACACATACTATGCAAGTTTACCGTTGTTAACATTCATAAATAGAATAGGTTCTATAAAATGTGTGTTCATTTCTTTACTATGTTTCATCAGCTGTGCCAACACCTCAGATTTGTCATGACGTACAGTACATGTCTTTATGGTAACTACTGTAACTAACAAAGATGGGGGATGATTCCTGAAATTTTACTTAATAAATTATGTCTGCTGGCACACAATCCTTTCCAAAAAATTTTCACTTTTTTATGGGAATAAGAAAGTAGCAAACAATGTACCAGCTCCCGAGAAGTTTGACTACACTTCTAGCTCTAATCATGCAGCTCAAGATGACACCCGCAGCTCAGACAGTAGCAGCTGGGCATCACTGCTGGTGCCTTCATCAGCTGTTAGCTATTGATAGAAACACTCAGGGCATATAAAACTCTTCCTGTCATGACATCCTGACATTTTTTAATATGATTTTCCTTCAGCTGTTTAACAAATATTATTCACTTATTCAGCATTTGAATAGCACATAATATTGTGAAGTATCTAAGTGGTCCTCAGAGCTCTGGAGCTTCCGTATTTAAATCTAGGGTAGCCCACTTAAGCCTCTTCACTAATATGGAGTTGGATCTAATGATAAGAAGTGGTGCCACCTGCCTTTTTCTCATTGTAATCCAGCGCTAAATGGACAGATGATAAAATATATTAATAGTTTGCCAGCTACCAGGGTAAGTATGCATAGTTAAGTTGACCATACACAGAAATGTCATTTTTAGCACTCTTGAGAAAATTAGCCTATTAAAAGACATAAAAATGGATGTTCATGGGTATGTTTATCTTTTAGTTATGCTTATCAGAAATACAAAATAATATTTTTGGAAGAAGAAAATACTGTAAAATATTTGCTTCGCATCATAACGCAACTCTTTGTAGCACAATATTAATTGTAATACAGTGACACCGTAGCAGTTATTGACATACTGTATTACAATGACATTATGAAGAAAGAATGAAAAACACTTTGAAAATGTATTGTTAAAATTAAAGATAATTAAAAGCCAACATTTACAGAACAGAAATACTGGCATAATGTCTTTTATAAATGGTGGCATCTTCATTATATTTTGCTCTGAAAAGACACTCTGAAAACCATACTACTAGTATAGTATTACTGTATATTGGCTGATTGATAAGGCCAACATGGCGCCTGCACTCTGGCATGTTAAACAAGTGTTGTCTCTCTTCAACACTCTCATTGTGCTTCTTCATTCCGATATTTTTAATTCTCAAAGTGCCGAGCTCCAAGGGCCATAATCCCCAGGAGTTGATATCCTTGTTGTATTTGTTCATGTTTGATTTTACCTACGGTTTATCTTTAAAACACTTCTTCAGACTTTCTCTCAGTTTCAGGTTTGTCTTTAGCCTTAAACCCAAAAGCTGCAGATTTCAGGCAATGCTGAATTTCTTTTTCCATATCTGCCTTCTGTGAAAGACAGCTTCCAAGATACAAGAAAAGTTTTATATTCTCCAGACACTGATCGTGTATTTGAATCAATAGCACTGGGGTGTATCACTGAAATCCTAATATTTTGTCTTCTGAATTTTAAATTTCATCTTCAGTAAGTTTACTTAAGGCACATGCTAAATCTTCTATGATTTATCACCTGTAGGATCCTTTAACACTGACATAAAGATATATATTTTTTAATTTTGCAGGGTAGACTACCATTTTAACCCTGATGATACATCACATTAACAGGGAAAATCATTATTTTGAAAATAAACAAACAGGAAATTAATAAGCTGTTCAAACACTGAAATGAGCCTTTTTTCTATACCTTCAAGAATGAAATTACTCTCTAGTCTTCCCTATGGTATACTGTAAGTATACTATAGTTAACATCCTCAGTTGCTCCATTAACAGGGAATAACATTAAGGGCCTGCATTAAATGGAATAACATTAAAGGGCCTGCATTAAATTAAGGTAGTGTATCACACAATGTAATTTCCTATTATCCTCCCATCTACTTGTATCAATTGAGAGCCAGATATGAAATGGGTAACAGTCCTTATCCACATTTCATGTAGGACCGTTACCTTATAGCTTTTTTGACATTGCTAACATTGATATGATGCTTTCGTGTGATCTTTATGATTTTGTAAGCATTGTAAAGCTGCCAAAAAGGACACTTGCTTTCTGCAGTCTTGACAGCCAATGTAGGCGACATTTCGTGTACCGAGTTCACTAGGTAATTGAAACAGGCAGCTAATGCATATAATTATGCTGTAAATGACAATGAAGCATAATACAACAAAAAACTAGATAGAGGTTACAGCTTGGAAGCTGACCATTTCAGGATGAGAATTTATATTTATAGTATATATCCCATGGAAGTCTTAGACAGCTGTTGCGTGAAGTTACTGCACATAAAAAATAAAATCTGGTGCCTTGTGTCATACAATATATGAACACTCCTTTGCCCCAGAAGTCAAGGTCACCAGAGAAAAAAAAAGAACTAGCAGAATTTAGTTTCTGTGCTTTAATTCTTTTAAGAGTTACATTTTAAATTTAAATTTATTTATTTTTTCGTCAATTTTGTTAAATTAAGATTAAAACTTCTTTGGAAAAAAGGAAAAATAATTTAAAACGCCAACAGTAACTGCTATGTTTGCATTCTGAAAGATCTGTGCAACACTTAACAACATTCTGTTTTTGAGGGGAAAAATAGCTAAGCTTTAAAACTGTGCAAAATATTGTATGAATATGTACTTTGTGAATCATTGCTGTATCAGGCTTGTTAATACAAGAGAATTGAAGATGTGACTGCAAATTCATTTTATCTTCAAAGGTTCCTACTTCTCTGAAGTTGCACTTTCCTTAACAGTAAATTCACCCTGTATAAATTAGTAATTAAAGTAGCATATGAAAATTATGTTTTATGGTCTCAAATTTTTTGTTTGGAAGTGAATCAGTCTTAACCCTTTGTCCATCACTTAAGCTGTTGACGATATAAACAGCTATATAGAACCTGCCAGTAGCACAGTGGCATGGTTAGTCACAGCTCCTGTCTATAATTCCAGTCATGGGCACCTTCTGTAAAAGATAAATAAAAGGCTACTAGTGAATGAGGGTCTCTCCTGCCTCTGGGAATCCATGTTCTTTGGGTGTCACTTACTCCATTAACAAGGATACACAGAGGATGGCTTACTGCCTTTGGAATTCTGG
This sequence comes from Lepisosteus platostomus, assembly GCF_059453375.1. Taxonomy (NCBI): domain Eukaryota; kingdom Metazoa; phylum Chordata; class Actinopteri; order Semionotiformes; family Lepisosteidae; genus Lepisosteus; species Lepisosteus platostomus. The sequence continues at coordinate 47,814,980 of NC_142618.1, read as the reverse complement.
GGGAAAAAGCAGGTTAATTAGATGCCGCCAACGTCTTCATTTCACATAATACCACAGGTTTTATTGCACAGACTGTAAAAGCGTTGTTTTCTATGTCTTATTTCTTCAGAACTTTACTGCATGTTTTGTACAGTATTTCCTTGTCACTTGTTTAGTCTACTTTGATACTGCTACATACTTAGTATAGATAATGGAAAGGAATTGTTTCTCACTGGCAGGTTTTAAAGATGTATCTGTAAACTTTAACCTTAAGCAAATGTGGCAAGTGGCAGCTTTCAAGCAAATATCATTGGTGTTGCACAGATATTGAAACATTATAGTTCCTAGCAACTCTTTTAAGCCACTGTTACCAGGAAGAGGTGTATTCATTTGCATTGGCTTTACTTTGGAAAATTACATTTAACTGAAATACGATTCTTCTGCAAATCAATGCAATGAGATCACAATTCTTAACATCAGCACAGTAGTGGTGTGGTGTAACTTTACAGCTAGTGGTCGACACAGACACCTAATTAATAATTAACACACAATTAATTTACTGATGGGCTCCAAAAAAACAATATTTTATAAGGGTGACATGGGATATTAATACAAATAATAACTGTAAAAATATTGATTTGGATATTAAATATAATTGTCTTTAGTAATTGATTCTAGATAACAGTAAGCCTCTCTATGTCTTGAAGCCTTAGTACTTCAGCTGGTAGTAACATCAACAGAGAATTTAAAGAAACTCATCATTGATCTTGCAGTAATCAAAACTTTCTACAGTTAAAATGTATATACATTTAAGCTGTATTTTACACAAACGAATGAATTTTAAGCAACTACAGCTGATTCACTCTGTTAGCGTGACCCAGAAATAAAATACCATAAACAACTGCAAAGTGTAGTGAAATGTGATCTTGTATTGCAATGTTGCACCCATCTTGTCACACAAGCAGCTCAGAGGGTAGCTTTTTTTAATCAAGTCCTTGATCTGTCTGCATTTGTTCTACAGACCTAAGATAACAAGCAAAATCAAACCATTAAAGAAAGTTTCAAAGCCTATTTATGACACATTTCACTTCACCTTGTCACATGTACCACAGCATTGTTGGCAGAATAAATAGTAATCAATACAATAGTTATTAACAACAACAGCCAATGAATGGAAGGGAAAGCACATTAATATAGGTAACTTAGTGGTACAATTTGCATCCTCATTCTGCTTTTTTGCATTGTCTGACAGGGGCAATGACAACTGCTAGTCAGATACAGTATGCTAGGCATTGAAGTTTAATTTGAAGGCAGGGATAATTTAAAGTCAAAAGGTAACTGGTAAGTACTGCAATAAAATATGGGAATAGTATGTAAAGTGCAAAGTCTGCACTATAATAGCAATTATCATCGACTTGCTTGTCAGGTCACACTGGAATACTTTGAAGAGAGCTAGTGCTACCATGGATGATTGCCACATCTCCACATTCCTCTCAGTCACAGCTGGATGCCATAGAAAAGTAGTCTAATGGGAAACCTAAATCACCTGTGGGGAATGTGCAACCATGCCCACTTCAGGTGGTTTTGGATATTTATGGTGTGCTTGGACAATGGGGCTCCAATATAGAGTTTACCTCTGACCCTAGCTCCACTTCCTAGCTTTGTTCTTGTGTTCTTGCTTGTGTTTCTCCCTGGATGTTTGACCCTAGCTTCACCCTGACCACATCTCTAGATTTGCCCCCTTGTGCTTTCAACCTGTGTATTTCCCATGCTACAAACCTTGCCTGCTTGTATCAACTGTGATGCTAGACTTGCCCCTTTCGTGCCTTCACTGTGTCCATCTGGCTTTGAACCACGCTTGCTGAACAGTTGTCTGCACCATGCTCTGTCTGTGTCTAGCCTCTATACCTCTATAAACTGATGAAATAAACTAACCTTATGTTACTTCTAAAACATTCAATAATACACTTTAATTATTTACCGAAGATATAAAATTCTATTCAGGAAGAGGGATTTCACTGTAACAATCTTGAAACAAGCATTCTGCCTATACACGGAACAGGGGATTTTTTAATTTCATAGCTGTCAGAGCTATTTAAATGCTTTGTGAGGTTTGATCAGTTTTGAGTTGATACTGGAATAATTTAAAAGCAGCATTTCAAAGCTTAAAACATAACTGAAAAACAAAGCAAACAAAAACAAAAAATGCTTTCTTGTGTAGAATGAATGACAAAGATGACAAAATATAGGTGGCAAATCAAACAATCCTGAAAGATGTAATTTTATTCTGGCAAATAAAAACTACGTAGAAGTGACAGCAAGTGTATTAAAAAAACTGCTTTAACGTATTGCTGTGAAGCAGGCTGTCAAAATGTTATTATTAGAGGTAGAGTCAGTTTTGACTAATACAAAGGTTACTGCATAAGCAGCACTTCAGGAAATGCAATAAACACACAAAATATAGAAGTATATGGGCAGTATATCAGCATTTACAGTAGTATTAATTTTTCATTCTTTAAAAATTCTCTAGCAGTTCCTAAGTCCTGCACATTTACTGTATCCACTGTCTAAGGAATTTAACACACATCTTTAACACACATTGCTTTAATGTATTTATATTTTAATTAAAATGACAAAACTGGAAAGTCTAATTGATGGAAAATTAAGAAGGGTTTAAGTTACAAAATGTATTTTTACAGTACAAATAAAATAGGGTTTCAAGCAAGTGCCTTGCTTCAATAAAAAAAGAAAATCATGTTTATCATATGTTATGCTATCATAACATAATTCTTTCTCCACAAGCTAAAACCACATTTTAAGATGAAACCTACAGTATAACCTTACATGTTTTGTAACACAAGGAAGACAAAATAAAACAACTTAAAACAAAAGAAATTAGGTGTTAAAGAATGAAACTGTGAGGTAGTTTGGATTCTAAAATAAATTATTTTCCATTCATTATATTATAGCACATTAACAAATGTGTAAAAAGAAAATTGTAAATTAAAAAGATTATTTTCAGGTTCTAATATTTCCATTTTACCACTGTGGCCAAGATAGCAGGTAAGTGCTTTCATGTTGATTTCTTTTTTCACTTTGATTCTGAACAGTAGGGGCCTAGTTGCAGCCAGATCATAATCACAGTTCCCTGAGATAATGTTCAAAGAATAGCAAATATCCTTCCACTCTACCTGAGTCCAATAGCACATGGTACACTGAAAACTACTCTAGAGCTCCCTGATGGAGTTCAGAGATGAAGAATATGAAGACAGCACCCATCTCATGACCATGGTATGACTTCCTCTGTCTGTGATCAATCCTTTTTGCCAACATTCATTGATTTCCATCCCTCACATCACCACCCTTACAGCAGCCTCTTGTCTTCTTGGCTAGGTATCGTAATCCTTGTGTCCGAAACTGAAGTTATGTCATGCTTAATGGCTTCTCTTGCACATTGGAGTTTTCCACCTTTCACAGGCAGGCAAAAGCCACTTTAAAATTTGAATTTGGCTCGGTTTTTCATATTCGTTATGTATGCACAGAATAAGACAACGGTTCAGGTAATGATCAATAGTCCAAAAAACAATCAGAGGGTAATCAGGTAGTGGTAATCAGGTTTTTTAAAATTATTTCTCCAAAATCCTGTTCTTTTCACAAAGATTTTCACTTTTACAGAAAACAAAAAAACAGAGATGTTGCATTGTTCTTAACTGCAAGGTTTCCTTATCTACAGATAAGCCTGAAAACATCACAAGCAAGGCTAAGTTTTGAAAAAATAATGTAATTTTGTGCAAATTTCCCCTTGAAAGCTCAGAGCTGCATTGTTTACTGAAACGCTAAAGTTAGGTCCTGAGATAATGATTGTAAGATAGAAAGGGACAGTTATTTGTATATATACTGTACACAACTGAATTGTAAAAAACTACAAATAATTTCTGGTACTCTGTCTTACAATAATATCATATACTGTACTGTATATTAATATCATATACAGTATTGAACTTGGTTAGTAAATATTTCTGATTAAAGATAAAATAATGTATTATGTTTGGAATGTATGGCTGTTCCAAAGTGCGAAATGCAAATTAAAAGGCACAAACACACAACAAAAAAATAAAAATTAAAGAGAAAACAATGCAATGCAGTCAATAAGAATGTGGAAGGAAATAGAAGGCAACAAAAAGAGTAATTTATGCTCAGAGAATAGCACTCAGCATAAATTACTTGTGACTTTAGAGTTTCAATATACCCTGGATGTAAGAAGGTGTTCCACCTAAACTAAACATAAAACTAAATTCTGTGAAGACCCAGTAAAACAATGCGAAAAACAAAGAGTCACAGTCTGAAAATTAAAGCCCCTTTACAAAACTCAAAGTTCAAAACAGGAGTGGTTGCAAGAAGGTAAAACCTAAGTTATAATTACTGTGGCTTCCTGTCAGGGGCAGAAGGAAGGATGGGGGTGGGGAAGTGATCTAGCTTCAGTGGTTTTTTTGATGTTCCAGTTTTCATGGGTACTGAACTCAGGAGTGTGTGTCAAGCACCCAATTTTCTATTCCATTAAACCCCTTGGGAGGCTGTGTCTTCCTGACAACAGCAGCCAGCAAGATACCATAATTTGCTGTACTTGTTACCCGTTCAATATTGACAACAATAATGCAAAGAGTGATATTTTTTTCAACTGAAATGTATAATGAAAGCTAGGGAATACCAAAAGCAAATAAATGAGCAAAAAGATCATCTTTGATAGTTTTTTATGTCTATTCTTTCTATTGCAGTTAAAATTATATTTTTGTGTAATTGTTGGACATTACTCATTATATCTTACTGTAACTGGATTTTGTGTTATGAAAAATAAAATGTTACCAATTGTTAGGCTTGATAATTTTTGCTTTTGCCTTAAAAATGTACAGTAAGCATGAATATAATGATTATGCAACTAACCCTTAATTAACAAAGAAGGAATTGCTGGGTTTTTAGGGTGAAATAATATTTCAGAAATGATGAGAAAAGACTAAATTGCTCTTCTAAAATTATACATTATTTTTAAAGGTAATGTTAGAAAATGCATTAATTGAAACCAGCAATGTATGATAGCCTTTGATAAGTTAAGATTGCAGAAAATGAAATACTGTACAATCCAGACAGTTAAAATGTCTTTGTGTGGATATAAAGTAACTTGAAAATATACACTAGATCATGCATGAACATCTGAATATTAAAACTGAATATTATAATGAAATGGAAATGAAAAGGAAGCACAAAAAGGTCCATGTCCTTAGTAAATGGTAAATAATGTGAAACAACCCCATATTAAGTTTAAAAATATGAAACACCATAATGTAGCTAAGTTATCAGGAAGAAGCTGTCAGGATCTCCATAAAGACTCAAAATCAAAATGGTAATTCGTTTGTGGTGTATTAAATCTGTGATGAATACTATGGCTCCTAATCAGTAAGACTGGTTTTCCACGTGATTTAAGAAAAGCAGAGGTACTGTACAGAAACAGTACAGAGAACACATGGAATATTTGGCATTTTTATGATTCAGGGAACAGCAATACTAAACCTGGCGGGTCTTAAACAGAGATAGAAACAGTCTATTCTCTTTTTTAATATAATTTGTTGTCAGGAAGACAACAAAACTTTACTGGTACACTTAACACACAATATCCTTTTTTTATATAAACATGCAGTGAAGGACCTAAGGCTACAGTGCAATCAACAGTAGTCCTTAAACCTCTGCTCTCACTGCCAAAAGAATACTGTAGAGGGTGGTATGAAATTCACTGATATCATATAAAATAGATTTTTAATCTTGCACAACATAATGGAACCAATTTAGAATATATTTTTGAAATCACCTCAGTAGTTCTCTTTCATTAAATTCCATCCATACCTTGTAGTTTTAATTCCAAAGCAGCTTTGCACTAAAAAAACCTTAGAAATTTAATCTGATACTATTTATAGTATTTCACATAATATGAAAGTTAAATATATTTTTTTATTTTATAAAACATTTGATATAACACATTTGTATCATTGTTTTACACAAAAAACACAACATAATGTAAAGAGGGTGACATACTGTATACTCTGTCTTTGGAAGTTAATGACTTCATTTGTAGACCTTTTTAATTATGCAGTTTCTCATTACGGTGAACAATGACTCATTTACTTTCCACAGATACGCAAATAGTACAATTAACAAAATGTGCATGGAGGTGTATGTACAGTTTATTTTCTATATAAAGGAATGAAAAAGAAAAGAAATATTAAAAGTCAAAATTCATTTTTACACTTGCTATACAGTATATGCATTTTTTGAATTACAAAATTATAAAATAAGGACCATTTTTGTTATAGCTACATAACCTAACACCAATTTTTTGTCACCCACTTGCGCTGCATTACGACAGCAAGTTGTCATTCTTCTAAAGAGCAGTCTGCAGTTTAATCAATAATTTTAAAAGGTCTACTTGTAAGAAATACTGTGTATGATATTTGTTCATTGATCATTGTTTATTTAAATGATTTTTTAAATAAAAAAGAGCAATTATTGCACTTAATGAACATTGCTGAAATATAGACTATTATTATTACTCACATGTATGAATGTTCCTCTTCTGCAGCCAAATATGTGCAAATTTCATGTCATTATGACATTAACATTTTTCACATCAAAATTTTAAGAATTTATTCATTCCAAGATTACTTAGGGGCATCCTTTAAATACTTGTGGTTGTACTTTTTTCCTTAAATGTTTTATGAATCTGAAAACACAAACAATATATTGTTTCTCTTCTGTTAAAACATGCAGAATGTGAATTCATTATATATTTTTTTTGCACTGGGCTAATGGAATTGCTTGTCTTGCTCATCAAACTCCTGCCTGGTGAAGCTGAGCAAAACAACAAAAAGAGACTCGTTACAAAGCTGCACTTCAGTGGATTATACTTTGAATCCATCCTGCTACAGTGCCAATATTGCTTTGCAGTTCCTTATATCCATTCAATCAGTTGCTTTGCTACTTGTCAGTCTCTTTGGAGTCACACATCTGCTGCGTATTTGAGCTCTTCCTGCCTCACATTCACTTTTCTTTGTGTTGCTGTTTAATTACAAATGTTCTGCTTAAAAGAAACTCACAGTTACAATCTCCCCCCTACAGGGAAGCAAAACATTCTGTACAGAAAGGTTCTTTTACAGAAACATTGTACTGAGATGGAAGAAGGGTGTTATTAGTTCCAGTGCTCAAATGATTTGTCATACTGAAATAAAAAACACATTACAATTATAACTTAATGACACATATATTGAAAATATGCCATGTGAAACTTCAATACACATACAGCACAGCACTGTTCAGATGACAGGGAAGTGACAGAGAATATAATGTAACTGTACACAGTAACCTTTTTCTCCCAGCAACTAACAACTCCCTTTTAAAACTCTCATAAATATCAACTATAAATAACTTGGTTGGTATTTAAATACATAATTGAATGAAATAAAATTGACTTTTTTTTTTAAAATGTCTGCACACTGAACCCTCAGCTCTCTATACCCTTATTGACCGTAAGCACTTCCTTTTTTTCAAAAAATGTCCCAGATTGCAACCCCAGGCATTTCTCAAAAAGAGTAGTCTGGCCAAATTTCCCCATCACCTTTATCAATCAGGTCTCCTAATAATCCCCATCTATGAACTGTCTTCATTTCTCTGTTCTCCTCCATGATGATAGCTGATGTGTGGTGAGAATACTGGTGCACTTTGGCCGCTGTCACATCATCCAGGTGGGGGCTACAGTAGTTGTAGTTGAGGGGAGTCCCCATTACCCGTAAAGCACTTTAAGTGGACTGTTCGGAAAAGTAGAGCACTCTGAATGGCTTTTCTAAAATATAACACTGCTTGAATATTTGTACTCCTCACATTAGGGCACAACGGTTCATCTTCATTAGCATGTTTAAGGTGGAGAATAGAGCACCACCTCTATAATGCGAGACATGTCTGCTGTAATGGGATACTCTCTTTCTGATATGCAAGCCCATTAAATATGCCAAGGAAGAAAAGAAAAATGAGCACAAAAAGTCATCTGACCTCCCAGTGCAAGCCGAAAACTTCAAAACAAGTTCTATTAAGTTAGAAATCTTAACAGCATTTGAAGCTTTATGTCTGAGCAAGATTAAATTTTTCACCATTCTTCTCCTATCATAACCCTCCCTTATAGAGATCTCAATGTGTATTCACTGCCCACCAAATGCTATGAGCTTTTAAATGAGCCACATAACAGCAAAATCTTTTATTTTGTTATTAATAATTAATTTCATATATATATATATCTTATCAGAATGAAATTAGCCAGTCACAACACAAATGTGAGCTGTGATCAATTTCAATAAAGGACATGTTCAAACAAGATATATCTGTAAAAGTTGTACAAAGCACAGCAGGTATTAATCTGATTGATCAAAGATGACACTGAACCCTTTGGGCAATTAATAATCTGTTCCTTACAGATTAAATACAATCTAAATCACATGAACACAAACATGTTATGATTTTATAATCTGCTGTGGTTTTCTATGTAAATTTATCACAAGCTACATTGACTGAACCTAAACTAATACAATTTTTTATTTTTCTCTGGGACCATTCCAAACAACTGCATGTAATACTGAAGCATAGGGAAGAAAAAATACACAAAACATCCTCTCTATATTTTTATTTGCCCAATCGACAAAACTCTATGTACTATTCAGCATTAGTGGTAAATTTAGCATTCCATAATTCCGTAACCCAAAACAAATTTGTGGGTTTAACTAAAAAAAAACATAAATCAGTATACCAATGATTGGGCTTTTATTGGAACAACAGCAGATTGGGTCGTTGAAATTAAATATTAAAAGAAGCTTGAGGGAAAAAGAACATCCATGGCACCACGAGTCAGACAAATGTAAGCTTTATCCACCGACCACAGTTATTTAAACAACATCTCGTATTTTCTAAGGCCATTTGGTGATGTCACATTTTTATTTTTCTTTCCTTTATATCACATGAGTCTACAGTATGGAAATACAAAAAGAACACTAACAGATACAGTAGTGACACCCTTGTGATCACCTCATGTTTGCACTGCTAACATCACAATCAATCATATTTTATTTAGTGATGAGTAAAAAGTATTTCACATTTGTGAAATGTATTTAAAATAATAATAATTCTATCTTCTTCTTTATCTTATACATTTTTAAACTAGTACTTGAATTTACACTTTGCTTACAAGTCTCTTAATCATTTTCAGCTGCTCACAAAATGCAGTGGTCAGCATGTTATGGTTAACTTGAAGCTTTAAGCCATGTTAGGGCTGAGAACTAAGAGAGCTGAAGACAACTAACAAGTTCAAATTAAAATTATTAGTTCAATAAAGGGTTTATTAAACTTGGAGATCCATTGAAACAGAAACTAGTGATGCTCTGGGGTCATGAGAACCAAGGCTGTTTTCAATCACAAATTATGCAACAATTAAATGCATTACAGGCATAACCCCAAATTCTGTTTTAAATGATCTCCATGCAAAGGTTCTTGCACTTTCTAAGCAAACACATCAGTTACATCAGCATCCTGAAAGATTTACATAACCGACTGGAGCATCATAAGATACGCCATAAACAACACTGTAAATGTTTTACAAAAATGTCTAATACAGTATGTTATTTTGTAACAGTTTGGATAAGATGAGTGATGAACTACCTGGGTACAGCAACACTGGGGTGAGCACAAGTATTCAATGTAGGCTAGTCCCCAAAAATTCTGAGATAACTTCTCAGTTATACATGTTGGGAAGAAGAATAGAAAATAAGATTTTAAAACTAACATAGAAAATGTCAGTTTTCAGGACACATTTTTAAACTCACAAAGCAACCTCTCAAGCATTTTTAACTTTTTATACATTTTCCACTAACCTCTGTAAAATATATTTGTATAAAACAATACAACTGTACATGGACTATATATATAAATCAAACTTTATAAGAAAATAATATCAATATTTAGTTTTATATAAGACTTAGTACCAGAAGCACAATTCTACATTTGACACAACATTACAAAAATAACCACTCTCAAATGACGAGATGATTTTTGGAGGATTGAGAACACCTATGTGTCATCTCCACATAAAACATTAAATAGCTCAAAGACATCCCATTCATTCCGATCAAAAATTGCCTAGGAATAGGGAAAACATTACTAAAGCTAAAAGCAACACTGAAAATGTTTCAATAACACGTCAATGTAAAATATCATATTCAACCATTATTACCAACAGTTACACAGTACAAACTGAAACAGTTATTGTCAAATTTAACAAAAAAAAGTAAGCTTCCTTCCTTCTCTTTAGACCTTTGCAGAGTGGTTTCATCACACATTACAATTTCACTTTATTTTGTTAGTGCAAAATGAATAAAAAAGTGTATCAAAAAATAAAGCTGACCTGCAGCATTTAACTAGTAAACTTTAAATACCCTAACTTTTTCATCACAGACCAACATACATCTTCAATTATTTTAATGTCCTTTCTGGGCATTTTCTGCCTCCAAGTATTTATGTTTGTAGGTGATATATCCCCCTCATAAAGAAGACTAAACATGTTTGTCTGGGTAGCAAACAAGAGCTGGTTTATAGCTGCAGGAGTCACGGGTATACCTAGGAAGGTATGCACCTTTTCGGCTGTTTCTTGTGGATAGTGAACAATATCCTCAAATTTCACCAACAAGTAATTTACTGGGAGTAAATTGTTGTTAATTCTTTGTGCTGCAGATGTATGAGCAAGCCACAAATGTGCTAGAAGCAAAACTGGATTGCTTTCAGAGTGTGACAGCAGTCTGTGAAGAGTCTTGAACTCCGGAGTACACCCTAAACTAGGGTGGCAGCTGTCTCCGTTATTGTCCCCTTTAAAGATCATTGATAAGTGCTGCGGGATGTTTTTCAAAGTGTAGAGATTGGGTTTGCTGTTATATAGCATTAGGTAAATCCAAGCACGTGGATCCCTTACAACATATAAAGCCCTCAAAGAGGGGCCAATAACTTCTTGGATGAAAGGAAGCTTTAAAGCCCAGCTCCCACTTCTTAGGCTAAGAACCACACGTGCATTTTGATACAAACCAATGTGTCTTCGCAATTCCTTAATGTATTCAGCATCCCTGTCCAGGCTTCCTTTTGCTCTACCTTTCTGTTCAGTCAAAGGCTCTTTTCTCTTGATTCTTTTTTTCTTATCTTTGAGAGCACTGGCTCTCTGAGTCAGCTTGCCTCTGCTCATTTCATGCAATTGAATGTTCTGCAAGTGTATTTTAGGATTATGCACTAGGGAATGAAACCAGCCCTGTATTATTTTAAAACGTCCATTTAGGGCATCAGACCTTGACCACTCACATACATCCACAAATGAGTCAAATTCAAAGTCTGTCTCAGGCAAGTCTAGGTGCTCAGTAGGAATCCGAAGGTAAATAAAATCGGAGTTGTTGTAAAAAAGGTGCTTTAAAATTTCTGCTCCTGAACCGGGAAGAGTTGTGATTACAACCGTCGGTAATAAGAAGGGGTGCTGTTTGGAAAGTTTTGTTTCCACATTTGCATCAGGGTCTGTGATAATACCACTCCATTTCACACCACAAAGGAGTTGGTCACAACTGTTGGAGACAAACAGCAGCTCAATTATCCAAAGGAGGAGGACTGTTATGAGAGCATAGCGCATAATTTTGCTGAAGCAAATGTAAAACTTCCTTTGCAAAGTCAAAAATCCTATGGCAACACACAGCGTCACTCCTGCTATCAAGTTAACCACTAACCCAAAATCAAGTAAAGTGCTGTCTGTTGTGCTTGGATTGAGCACAGGTTGTGTTCCTAAACCAAATCTTGTAACCTGTTGTCTGTCTTCCACTTTGGCATAACCTCCAAAGCCCAGGTAACTTAACCGTGCGCCTAGATCCCTGTACTGTGTCACAATGGACACAATTTTCTCAGTGTTGTTGATGGTTACTCCGAGCTTTAGTCCATTTTTGCTGTTATCAAGAAATCTGCAATTAGTAAGCTTAACATAGGGTCCGTGGAGTACATAGACCATTCTTGAGACTGTGCTTTTCATTTGAAACGTCACATTCACAAATTGTGTCCACCGTTTCTTAAATTCTGCAGCCTGTTCTGCTTCTTGAATGTTAGGAACAGGGCTGCTGCCCTGATGATCAAACCAAAACATTTTATAATGAGCATCCCAGACATCCATCAGTGCACCACTGTATCTTTCCATGAACCTGTAGGGGACATATTTAAAATCAATGTCAAGATTGTGGAAAAAGGCACTAATCAGGTTAATAGGGGAATTCTCCTCTTTCTCAACGTGGTCTACTACAAGGAGCGTCTGGGAATTGAGAAGAACCAGAGCACGGTAGACACTTTTTAATTTCATTGCAGGGGAATATGCAGGTCCTGCTTCACCAGCAATGAACATCATGTCTTTGTGATAGGAAGCTGTGATGACCTCCCCAGCTGTGTCTCCAACCTTGTCATCTGTCCAGCGGAGCCACTTAGCACATTCCCCCATCTGGCCCTCCCAGGGCTCATTGCATTGGCTAGTGGGAGAAGGTGCAAAAACCAAAACATTGTTTAAGTAGCTGTATTTTGGCCCATAAAGGGCCTCAGACACAAATACTTGCCCATTCGGCGCAAAAGTAAAGGAATTTTGATCAGGGTGCTCATGTCCGGGGTTAAAATTGTTCCAGTCATCAATCCAGGAGTATGGTTTCATATGAACAATGTCATAGACTGCGCGACCACCTAGCTTGCCAGATTTGAAGGAGACAAATGTATTACCCTGACTGTTGGGCAGAGCAGCTCCGTATGTTACAACACCCCAGTTCGAGAAAATATGCATTCTAGGACTCCCAGATCCATGAGGAGGCTGCGAATTTAAATGGGCATTGTACCAGATGTACTCTGTGTGAAGAGTGGTCCACCTCTGAGCTGTAGATTGTCCCATAGGGCTGTCTTTGGGTCTGTGCTTTCTGATCTGTTGTGCCAACCAGTTTCCTGTGCCATTTTTAAGAACAAAAGTGTCCAAAAATACAAGCTGGCTTTCAGGCCCATAGAACCAATTGTAATTTGAGTCTGCTATCCCCACAGTCCTCTGAAAGCCAGGCAAAAGAGTGGCATAATAAAACCAGACATGTTCTTTAAGCCAGTTGTTTTGTGTGTTGTCAATATTAAAGTGGCGCAGTGCAAGGAACACATACTGTGTGACTGATTTAGCAGTGTAGCTACCATAGGCCACCCCTTCATCTAACGATCCATCCACAATGTGATTTAAAAGAAACATAGTTTTTTCCATGTAATTGACAGCAACCTGTTTCCACATCATTGTTTCTTGATTATTGTGCATTCCTGCTACTATGGCACCTATAAGTATTGCTAAAATATTAGTAGTTTGATGATTCTGCAAAAACTGTTTCCCCCAGGCTCTGTACTTAGACACTTCATACAACTCCTCTGTCACGGAGAGGATTTTCTTTAAAAACTTCTCTCTCCTAGAAGAGTCCAGATTAGCATAAATGAAGTCAAAGGCAGTTGCAAATCCAGTTAAAGAGTGAGCCATAGGTACCTCATCATTGGGCGCACTTGTAACCATCCAATTTGGATATTCTGCCATTCTGTCCATGAACTTCACAAGAAACTGAAACGCAGCTGTGTCATCGGGGCATATAAGGCAGTACAATGCAAGAGGAGGCAGATTGTTTCCATATATCTCATTCCACTTCGCGCTGAACTCCTCGTGTTTCACTGGAGGCAGATACAGCTGAGAATTTGAAAGCATGGTTATTACTGCAGTCCGGATAACTTTAAAAATGTGACTATGAGTAGTCGTAGACTTTTGTCTCAAGGAGCTTATATCCCCGGGGTCGAAATATAAATTAGGGTGTAGGTTTGGAGCAACGTGTGTCCACTGTTCAATGGTATTATAATCTATTAGTTTCTTTTGTTCCGCCTGCTCCAAATCGTCATTAAAAATCTCTTTGTCAGAAGAATTAAAAACGCCTGAGAAGGCAGTTCCCAGAGCCAAAAATGATAACAAAACCACCGACCGCCCCATGAACCTCAGAGCCATGATTCAAGAAACAGATGCTTTTTTCCCCTCCTGTCTCAAATGATACGCTGCCAACTATATGTCACTTAGCAACCTCTTTTGCGAATAAGATTTCTGTACCATCCAGTTTCATGGCAAAAGTTTCCATGCCTAAAATGTAGATTACATATCTTTGTTTTGTGTTGTAACGGCATTGACATTTAAAATACACTATCCAAACCGATGGTAATTTCCGTTATTTTTCATAAACTGTTCTGGATAATATACAGTACGAACATCTTTGAAGTGATGTGCTTATAGGGTGTCTCTTTGCTATAGAAATGTTTGTTCTGTTTTAGCAAAACACGCACGGCATTACACTGCTAAGGTTAAATGTAATTATTAAGCCGAATAAGCCGAAATTAGTCAGTTAAAACAGTATACTGTACTCTAAAAAGCAATAAACGAACACGACATCACGTTAAGCAATGTTCTGAGACTTACGTCTGATAAAGCTTCAAAAACGTTGATTACTTCATCTGATAGGACTTCAGTACAAAATGTTTATGCCCAGAGTTGGTTAAAAAATAGCGTTTAAAATTGTAAAACAGAATAAAGACGAACAAATACACAATTCCAAGGACTTCCGTTTATACTAGGAAACAAGAAAATGCAGTTCCATTATGTAGATTTAGAAGTTTATGAAACCATTTCCAGTCTTCCTGATGTTGCTCAAAAACGAGGAAATCTACTTGCATCTCTCCGTGCTAACTGAAAAAAACTATTGATCTCTTCTGTCCAAAACATTTCCTTGTGGACAAATATAAGCCTGTGTCCAATCCAATCTGCGCGATCCGAAGGCTTTCTCCTGAGCTGAAGCAGACACCGAAAAAAATAGAACATCCCCACAGCTCATATCTCCCTCCGTTTGCATATTTTAGATTCCACACAAGTAGGATTTTGCAAGCTCGTTTCATCCCACTTTTTCCCAACTTTCTTTTACTTCCGTTCAAAAAAAAAAGAAACTTGAAAGGAAGTTCTTCTTGCCAGTTTCAACAAATTATCCAACGTCCATACAGGCAGAGCTCTTTTATTTGAATTGCAAGAACATTTTTTAAAAAAGGCTGTTTAACGAAATATTAGTTAATACCGACAGTACATATATATAGTATCACTATTGTTAGGCATGGAAAATCTATGCATTAAGAAATTAAGGGTAGATTTTTTTTCATGTGTCCAAGAAAATGACTTTATTCTGTGAAAAATACGTTTTTTCCTGGATCTTTAGAGGGCGCTGTAACTTTAAAAAGAGCACAATGGTTTTGACTTCAAACAGCAATAGCTAAGTGCTGTTAAATGTCTTTTCCGATGAGTACTGTATGATGAACCATAACATTTTCGAAAATTTTAATAACATTATGATCCTGTTTTGAGTAATTGAAAGATGTGTTGTTCTGTTTTTTTTCCAATAGAAGTCAGAGCAATTCTTAAAAATACTTTAAAATAAAAAAAAAACATTTATTCAATACCACTGTGAAATATGGAGAGACATCTGTAGAAAAGATTGTTACAATGTTTACATAATTGTTTTTAATGGTATTTACTGTGTTGTACAGTATTTGTTTACATAGAGTGTTTTAAAAAAGCTACATTAAAATATTACAAACATTCTAAGTTCTCCAGAAAGAAACTAAATCATTTAAACTTGTCTTCCATAATGTTTCTAACAGTTCCCCCTTTTAATATCCAATCCTATAGTTTGTACAAAATCACAATGTTATGAATAACGTAATCAAATATAAATCCTTCGTTTAACTTTGTATTCATTTAAAATGATTACAATCTCACTTTTGCATTGCATTTTCTCTTTATGAAAGGCATAACTTGCCCCTTGGGAAAATAAGGCTCTTAATATCTAATGGCACTGGTGTCTCCGTCCAGGGTGTACAATATTCTGCCTTGTGCCTGTTGCTTTCTGGGATAGCCTCTGGCTGCCTTGTGACACTGTATTGGATAAAGTGATTAGAAAACAGATAGATGTCTAATTGCACTTATTAATTGCATTTGGTCATTTTAACTTTTTGTGTGGTTTATCCAGTAAGGGGTGACATGGTAGTACTGTATGTCAGTTAGTGGTACCGCCACACACAGCCCTTGTGTTGTGAGTTTGATACTGGACTAGGGCACCATCTGTTTGCCATGTTCACTTGATTTGTGTAGGGAATCTTTCCATGACCCAAAAACATACTGGCTATACTCAATGTTGTTTCTACATTGTCTGTGGTATGGTGCTTGTAATATACTGGTATAGACTGTTTTTATAGAATTGGCTGGAGGTTTCTATAACCCTTACCAGGAACAAGTAGCTTTCTGATATTGGATTGATATCCAGTATGGACCAGATTAAAACTTGTGACATACCATTTGCACATTTACTTATAAATTACTGTACTTGTTGGTGACAGTTTATTTTCAAGTGGCTGTTTGCATCTAGTCAATGGAAATTTACCATCATAGATTCGATTTTAAAAAATGCTGGAGGGTCAAAGTCTTTAATTTATCTGCGTCTCACGGACTTGCTATGAAGAGTGCAGTGTGCTGATATGGAAGGTTTAAAAATAGCTTAAAGGTTTTTCCCCAACACAGAAATTGCATAATAACCCTCCTCCTATATTGTAATGAATATAGTGTAAGGAATAACACTTACTGAAATGAGATTTTACATTTAATAACTCTTTTTTGAGGGGAAAGTACATAAAACAAGAATTCTGTATCCACCAAGATTCTTTGAGTACTGGACCACAGAATGAAGACGTACATAATGCATCATACAGTGCACTTCATGCAAAATTTCTTTATTTTGTCATTCAGTGTTGAAAACCACTGAAGTACTAGTATGTGAAATTGTTTTATCTGATTTGTCAATATGTTGTTTGTGTAATTTACTTTTTAGTATAGCTTATTTGCTTTCCAGGATAAACCATTAGCCTGTGATTCTGAAAACTAAGCTCCTGTCTGTAATGCCAACAAAGCTTTGAAGTCAAAAGTTCTCTATAAGATGTATTGTTATAAGTGCTGTTGTTTACGTAATCTATTAATATTGTTGATCATATTTCTTCAGTCATTTGTATTCTGTACAGTATACAGAATTAAACATTTAGTTAAAAATTAAAGTAAACCTTTATGGCTGACCACACTTAATATAGAACGACTGAACTTTAGTCAAAATGTGCAAAAGTGTGGTACCTTGAATGGAATTCCAGTCGATCACAACACTTGTGCTGTTTGATTTTGAGTTTGAATTAATCATTTGAGTTAATGTTGGTTTAAACCAGAACAGTCATCGTTTTAATTGACTTACAAACCTAAAGGCTGCTTATATCCCTTTCCTGCAATAAATGTATGCAGTGCAATGCAAAAGTATTACAAGTTATAAAGGACTCTTACAGAGATATAGTAGCTGTATGTATACTGTTGTCACGAGAACCACAGTTGTTGTACACAGTTGTTGATGACTGAAATCCTCAATAGACTTGCTTTATTTGCAGGTATCCAGAGGAGAGAATCTTGAACAAACTCCCCAGGTGATCTCTTTGAACGGTAGCTAAGGCGAGAGTTTATAGAGTTCTTAGTTCTCACATCCAGTCGATATGAGGTACAGTAGCACCCTTTTAGGGTTAGTTTTCTGGTATCTCTTTATTGAACCCAACAAGGCAGCTGCATATATGCTGTTGCTTGGGCCACACTACCTCATATTCTGTGTAGTTCTATTTCATCAGAAACTTAACCACAAGGACATTTGCAGAATGTGAGTATAACACAGAACTTTGCACAACAACTCAATAGACAAAGACTGATATACAGTACACATTGTTACAGTATATCTGAATGTTTAACTATTGTAAGTCCACTTCATAGAAAAAAACTCAAATTCATCACTGCAAAAGAAAAATAATTCACATCTGAAATACATACTGTAGAAGCTTAATTTATTAGAAGTTTGACCTTATGTATGATACGTACTGTACTTTATTAAGTTAATCTTGCTACAAAACTAGGTCAATCACCTACCTTTGTTATTTTAAGGATACTTTTTACATACTGTACACCTGTAAATATGGTGACTATGGTTTTAACAAAACCAAGATGGGAGCATGAAAGACCCTTTTCCAACCAACCTGAATAAATTTTACAAGGAAGAAAAAACTAGAGGCAGCTTAACATGTGACATTGGAAAAATATGTATCAAGATTTTTTTTTTCTTTTTTAATAAGATGTTCTTGTGATATACAGGAATTTGGTTATAAGGATTTAATTTTTTTTTCTCAAAAAGCAATGGCACATTTCCTTGAAATGCATTTGATATTTCACTGCAGGTAAGTTCATTTTTGTTTCTAAAGCACAGTCTATATTTTTGTTCTCTGAGGACTCATCAGGTGTTATATATTCATTTTCAGCTTTCACATCATTTTAACATTTCAATTGCATAACAATTTCTGACTGGTTAAACAGTAAAGATATTTTTTTTACAAAAAAGTGTTATAAAACAGGACAAATGTGTGGCTATCTCTCTGAGAAAATGAAATCAACACGCTTGTACACCTGTGCCTTGAAATACCTCTACAGAAGTATTCTCCCTAATGTTGGAAAGTGTGCTGTAAGTAGAGTAGGAAGCAGGGATAATTTGTTTTTTTGATGTATTTTCTTCTATCCAATGCACAGTAGCAGTTTTACATTATGGCCTTCATCTCTTTTTCAGAACTTCAATTGCGTTGATCATGGGGTGACCTTTTTGATTGTATTTTTATTACAGTTCTCATTAGATATTTTTACTGTATTGCAAAGTAATTCCATAGAATTGTAATATCTTGCTGTTCTTACATTGAAACAGTGTGTTTGGAAAGTGTGGGAGTTTGACTGTGTTGTTCTGAGTGATGGTGGGGTATCCATTAGCAGTGGCTGCCCAGCAGGATATATGGTTACAATGAGGATATGTGCTTTTGGGGCCTGTGAGGTTTGGTCTGGTGTATGACCACACAGGTCACTGTGTGTCAGTCTTGTGTACTGACAAACGACAATGATCCCACTGTAAGTGACTGTCCCAGGCCTGCTCTTTTACAAATCGCATCTCTTTTTTGGGTGGTCACTTTATTTTAAACTATAATCAGTAGTTCAGTCCTCCTTTATTTTATTTACTCCATGCAAACAAAAGAAAAAGCTTTGAATAGAAATAATACTATCTTGAAAAATGAATTAAATTTAAAATGATAAACTTCAGATAAAGGAGAGAATCTAAACTAAATGACCCCTTTACATTTTTTTTATTTTATCAAGTCTAACTATGTGACATATATTCGGTATATCCATCCATTTTCTAATTTGGATGGGCTATGGGCTATGGGAGAGCCAGAGCCTTTCCTGGCAAGCAATGGGTGCAAGGCAGGATACAACCTGGATGGGATGCCAGTCTATCACATGGCATATACAGTCTCAAACACAGACATGCACACACCAGTATGTCTTTGGACTGTGTGAGGACACCGGAGCTCCCAGAGGAAACCCACATGAACACAGGGAGAACATACAAACCCCATGTAGATAGCACCCCAGAAATTGAACCAAGGGCCCCAGCTCTGCGAGACAGCAATGCTAACCACTGCCACCTTTATATTCAGTATATTCACCTGGAATTGCACAAGCAACATAATATAATCCTACTTGGGTAAATATGTTCGATACACAAAATGCAATGCCTAACCAATAATGGCTCACACATATTTGGTAATATAACCAAGAATATCTGGTTCAAAGTGAAGAGCTCAGTCCATTTTTTCTAGCACAACTTGTCTCTGAATTTCTCCTATCCAGGAAATAACCAGTTCAGGCAAGCTGACAACATCTTCATAGTCATAAACCAAATTAAATCACATGTGAAGGCTAATCAGATCTGTCATTTTTAAAAACTCCAGGCGCTAAGAAAATGTTATTTTTCTGTTGATTAAAATAATACTATTTAGACTTTTATAAATAATTACAGTATACACATACTAATGTAGATACATATACTGTATAATGTATAAAATATGTAATAATTATGTGAAATAAAAACTTCTTATTTTGAGTTAATACCTACCTATAGTATCTTCAGAGTTAGATGCAATATTCTAGAGGAATAACTAATGTAAATTGAAAGGTGACAGTACTCATATATGTAATTCTGCAGACATCCATATCATAATGTTTTTTTTTACGTTAATATCCATCAATCTGTTATTAGAATGCTGCTTACCCCTATTATGTGTCACAACAGCCCTCTTCAAAGCACAATAAGTACTTATTGTCTTTAGTTTCTTTGGAGTTGGAAATCATGCACTGTGGTAAAATACTCTTACAGCTTACAGTTGATCCCACTCTGACATAAATTTGTGCTGGAGGCATCCCTTGAATTAGTGTCATTCCTATTTCATACTGTTATTGCTCTTGCCCCACCTGTTAACAGGTTGCTGAGATAGTTCTTAACTGTTTCCCAGAGGTAAGTTTCTCTAATAGTGTGGAATGATGTGGCTAAAATCTAATTCAAAAGCTAGGCTTTACCCATGGCATTGGAATTGTTTTATAGAGTATATAAGCAGGTGGAGTCCTTTATTCCTTGATTACAGAACCTGCCTGCTTTTAATTGGGGGGAACAGAGCACAGAGAACAAATTAAATAATTTTGTTCTTTGCTCTGAGTGTAGTCTCCAAGCTCCAAAGAACCCCAGTGAAACATCAGCCACAGTTTCAAACCCCCACAACTTCTTATGAACCTACTGTCTGTGGCAATTTCTTTTCTTGAATTTATGATTCAATCCTTTTAGGATTTTAAACACCTTAAGCTAAATTTCCTCCAACTGTTCTTTATTCCAAGTTAAAAGGGATTCAGTTATTTTAATTGGTTTTCACATTGCAGTCTTCAGAGTTTTCTAGATAGTTTTGTCTGAAATCTTTCCAGACAGAGTACCTTGTTTTACAGTGAAGACACTAAAATTAAAGGATTGGGTATAGTTTAAGCATAACATACTGTACAACATTAACTCAGCATTAGAAAACAAATCTGTGAAATAAGAAAATAAATCTAAATTGTGTACTTTCCCATACAAATATTTGTTAAAAAATAGTGTATTAGATGTATTAAATATTTTTTATTTATTTCTCGACCCTGTATAGATGTGGTAATTACTTTACTCATTTCTAATTAGTCTACATGCCAGCACAATGGTGAGTGGGATTTCAAAATCAAGCACAGCCCAGCTGGTTTCACTTGAAGATCTGAGAGCTTGTGAGCTGAGAAAATGCTTGGTGTGATAAAATGCCTCACATACTGTATATACTGTACAGTAATGCTGAATTATCTCTCCTGTATAAATACAGAACTTACTGTAAATATTTGAATGGTCCTCAGAATAGTTATTTTTTGTTAGCACCCGGTAATTCATCTACATCAGTACATGCATAATTTTCTTTGAAAATCTATTCAGGTGAATTTCACTAGGAAACTCAAGATATCACTTTACCTACATTATGGAATGCCTGTGTAAAAATTAAAAGATAATGCTGATACAGACAAAAAGACAACCAACACTTGTTCCATCAGTTTTTCTCTTTACAGTCAAAATTTTAAAAATAATAAAACCCAAACTTTTTAGTGGCTTGCAGTGACTTGAGTCAGTCAGAATAGTAAACCAATACACACTACAGTATATACGATCTCTAAAAAGGTAGGAGAAAAAGATTCACTGCTTTATTCAATTCTTACAGAAAGAAAAACAGGAGTGCTCTATTTATGAATTGCAATGTGCGCTTACGTTTATCATCCATACATTTAACAACTAATTTTGTAATTCGGAGAAATCTAAACGTGCTTCCTGTGTTCTTAAAAAAAACAACAATTTCCACATATCTCAGGGCTGAATGTTTTTAATAGAAAAATACTTTCTGAATGTAAAACGTTACAGATCTGGTGGTGTTAATTAGAAAATAATAATCAACTATAGTACAAGACAGGTCCAGCCATCATATTGCTATGCAAGCGAATTGAAGATTAAATAAAGATTCTGCTTCCTAAAGTCAGTGTATTATGGACTTGCTTTGGAATCCTGTGTATTTTATCCTCTGGCACAGCTTGTTAATATAGTAATAAACTGGTCAAACTTCTGGTATGAAAAATATGTAATGAACATATATACTGTACAGTATATACCAATAAATTCCAGGGTCTTTCATGTTATAGACAAAGGAAACTCAGAATTCTGTCCTTATAATCTACTGTACACACAGAAACTTAAGAGAGAGAGCGAGACCCTGTGTCTTATTAAATAAAATGGATGTTCTTGTTCTTATCCCTAGACTGGTTCCATGACCACACCAGGAATGGCCTGGTCACAGTTGAATATTAATGCTTTCCTGTAGATGTCTAATTGGTTAAACAGTAAAGTTAATTAACCTGAGTAAACTATTAGGACTCCCTTGAACATCCATACCTTTTGTCCCTTTTACTTTTCTCAAGGCTGAATTGACAGCTGCTCAAATGCAGAAAGCAATATCCATTGTTTGAAACCTTCAAAATAAGACAGTCAAACCGGGAAGCAAAAACAAGCTAATCCCAGATGAAACTGGGCATCCCAGCCACAGCAGTATTTTTTGGGTTACATAAGCAAAGTGTTTATTTCATGTCTAAATGTTTTTCACATTTCAAGCAAATTGCTAGCAGTTTGTCTATTTCTTTTCATGATTTTCTGGCTCTAGCTCGGCTAAACTACCCTTTACCATACAGTATATTTGCCTGTCCTGTAGCAAGTGTTGTGTTTCCATAATAATTCTTATTTTGACTGAATGTGAATTTACATTTGCATATTTATGTAAACAGTTTTTGTTTATTTCTCCCTCAGAAAAACAAAATCCAGAACATCCCAAGTGTTTTACTTTTGTAATCAGGGGTAAGGTTTGTTCAGGAGCACTTCTCTCCTAATTACATTTTGTTAGGCATTATTTCTTATCAAAACCAGAGAAGAATTAATAACTTTCCTGTGATGCACTACAAGTTATGAACTGCACTTTTGGCACTAGGCATTTCATTCTACAATCCTGGTAGCATTTTTAATTCAAAGCAAGTTAGGGCAATTAGACTAACTAGTTTACATATTTCAGAAATGCAATAAAGTTTGCTATTTTTAATCATCTAGTAATATTACTTATCCTTAGAATGAAAAAGAGGAAATTGATAAAAATGTCAATTTCATTTTATCACAACAGCAGTTGTATGTAGTCACCTTTTCAGGTGGTTGTCATGCCAAACACAAAATGGATCCTGTTGTCCAGATACTGTATCTTAGTTTCAAATCTGTGCTATGGCAGGAATTTCCCAAGTTGTGGTGCTGGAAGAGGTTAAGCCAAGTTAATGATCAATATATTTGAAATCTGGGAGCTGTAAAAAGTAAAATGATCAGTTCCAAGCGTGCATAGAAATCATGTTGTTTCTGCTGTTGCGCATAACAATGAAAAACAGAAATAAATCACTGTATACGGGATAAAAATCAACCTTTAATTAAATTAAATTATTGATGATAACATGTAGTATTGTGGTTTATTCCATATACAGTAATGTCAAAACCACATTTTTTTAACTTTCAGATAATGTTATTGCAGTTGAAGAATAAAATAAGTTGAAACTACACACTATTTTCTCACTATATATAAAACAGTGTTTAGTCGTTACATTTACTTACAGTGGGCATTTAATCTGTGCTAGCTGTGGCAAAAGCAGTGGCTTGTTTTTGGTTAAGCAGAAAGTTAGGTATCTTGGGGGATAGAACAGTCAACACATTTAACCAGGATTGAAACAGAATTTCTTCTTTAGGCTTTTATAATTTTACAGAGATTTGATGTAAGTGTTGTAATGTAAGTGTACCCCATACCAGGGGGAGTCTTCTGACTTATTTGCATGTATGTGTCCATGTAGATGAAAAGGGAGTAAATAATGAAAAAAATAGAAAGAATAAATTAATTATATAATGAAACATGCAATAATTTAGCTAATGTACCTTAAATGTCTCTAAAATATTTAACATAATATTAAAGGTTAACAAATAGTTCAAACAAAAGTTTTACTGAGTATCATTTAAGATCTTGACTACTGTAGGCAAAGATAGAAAAACTGGAAAACTAATCTAAATTACAATATTTATAATTTGTCATTTATATATCAAAGAGACTTAGTGACTTTGATGCTTTTAAATTAGTCTTAGCAAAGTTAGTATGTAAAATTTACTCCTAAAATTACTCATTACATTTAATAATTTAATTGACCATGAATACTAAATACTAAAATACTAAGATTATATCTGCAAAAGCCTTTATTAGCTATCTCTTTCAATCATGGATGATCGTTTGCTAGGTACCTGATTGATAAATTGATTACTTTTATAGCCAATAAGAGATTAACTCATTTTGTGGCTGGTGGTTCAGCAGATGTGGTCTTGGGCAGTATCTGGTCGTCTGTTGTGCAATCTAGTCATGATGAACTCTCTTACTTTGCTTCCTAATGGTGGCATCTTTAGATCTCTAAATTCTAAATTCCTTCCTATGTTCCTCCATTTGGTTAGGTCAAGGGCCATAATCACCTAAAAACATTTCTTCAGGTTTGCTTTTACCACATTTTGAAATCATTGGTCCACCCATTATAGTGTGAATCAATTGACGATAGGATATAGAGATATTAGACTCTAAAACCTTCTTTGAGGGTCTAATACCTTTCTGCTATGGCCAACCTAATGGAGATGACTGTGGATTATCATACCTTCAAAAGATGTGGTGCCTGCTTGGAAGAGAACACTAATGTCAATGTCTTTGTCCTTGCACTTGATACCTACAATTTTCTGACCTTTGATAATACAGCTACATTTTAAATCAATTTTTTATTTATGTTTCACCCCTGTACAGTAAAACTATACAGTAGAACTATATGAGCTATCATAAACAGTGTACTGTAGATAGGCAGAAGACATTGACCATTATCATGGATTAAACCGAGAAGTATATTGTAGATGTTAAGATGTAGCTTTAGCAATATCATATTTTTAACACTACTTTATATTTCAATCTGGGAAAGTTATATTATTGTATGTCATTATGTCATTTCCTTTTTGCAGTTGAAGGCTTGAAGATGTACAGTAAGCTAAAGAAACAGACAGTCTCATAAACAACTGGGCTTTACAATTATACAGGATGAGGTGAAAAAGAGAAAAGCTGGCAAATGGTGGTTGTGTTCTTAAGCTCTTCTGTGCATTTACTGAGTGAGTGATATTAAACAAATCACAACATACAGTACATTTGAAAGCCAATATTTTTACTTTTCTCACAGAAGTTATTTGCACAGTTAGTTGAAATGAAGTAGTCTCAAACATGTTAATAGAACAGTATGTTTTCCTAATTTGTATTTAGTATTGAGTATTGAGATTGAGTATCAACTCAATCTCCGCTGTGCCATAATGTCCACATATTAATCTTTTTCTGCAGCACATCTCTGTGGAGAACCAGAGAGAACCAATTTTTCAACATGGTATGTCAGTAAATTCCACATGATTAATTTTACTACTACAAAAACAGTAAATAATAGTGCTCCTATTTATCAGTGTATAGAGTACATGGATTTTTTTTTAGAGGTGGCACTGAGAGGATATTGTTAACTCCATCCATGGCCAATCAAGATAATATTAAGATTACACTGTTTAATAATATGTCATACACTTTAGTAGCAATAATGTTTCCAAACTCAATTTAAAGTAAAAAAGAAAAGAAAGTTGTTATAAAGTCTCATCCTCAGAAACTGCAGAATTGCAGGGAACTCTTGTGGCACTATACTCTAGTGGGAGACAATAAATAAATGCATTTTATGGGTGAGGTCAATACCAATACATCTAAATTACAGTCCTGCTCATGCTGTAGTACATTAAGGAAACATATAGTCTTTCTGTGTATAAGACACTTGGATGCTTCAAGGTAGATTTTCATTGTTCAAACTGGGGATGTTAAATTCATAACACTACCTCTGGAATTTCAGCATCTTGTCTATGTTGAATTTGAAGTAGTTGTTTGGGTTCAGTTTAGGTCCTTTGTTGCCTCTGATCACTCATTCTGCAAATTAATCTTTTTCTACTTTTTCAGTAATTGACAGAGTGGCAGTTCCCTTTTTGTGCTCCAAACTTAAAGTTCTAGTTTGTATTTCGTAATGCTCACTAAAGCCATTTCTGTTTACTTTCGTATTCATGTTTTCTGTTTTGTTTTTAAAGAAAAAGCTTATGCCCAACAACTATTATGCCTTGGGAACTGCTGATATCCTTTGTTAAGTTTACCTCCTATAATTAAAAGGGCAAACTCAATAGGTGACGCATCCCATAGTGAAATGTCTCATTTATCTAGGATAACTGCTGTTTTTTCATTTCTTTTTATCTAAATGGAAAGCCCAAAGCACAGCTTGAATAATAAAACAAATTTGGTTTATGGCTAAAGTTTAAAAGACGCTAGGAAGTCCAGTAGCCTTCTAAAACTTTCAAACTACATAGGTAGCTTTTATATAAGGAAATAGAAGATATTTGTTTAGAGGTCAGAATGTCATGGTAATTTCTTTATTTAAAAATCCAGAACAACAGTGTACAATACCTAATGTATGCATTGAAAGATACCAAAATCTACTCAAAAGTAATTTTTCAAGTAAATTGTGAATTGGTTATAATTTGCTGATGTCACTATCAACCTGTGAAGAGAAAATGTACATATATGAGGATTCTTGGAAACAAGTGGCAATATTCATGTCAATCTATTATGAATTACACTTGAATCATAAAAAGTATATCGTTTTCTATTTTATTGAGTACAACTTTCCATTGTCATTCAAATCTGATTAAATTTAAGACTAAGGCCTTTGCATGAGTACTGTTATGAAATTGTATTAAAGAAAAATGGAGATTTATATGGAACAATTAATCTAATAAGTAGTTTTGCCTGGGTCTTCAGATAGTTGCTTTTTTAAAAAGTAGAGAAAAATGCATATCACAATATTCAAACTTAAGAAAAATCTAATTAATGGAACAGCTTAAAATTCTGGATATCTGACACTTTTTTCCCTATGCAAAAACAAATGAATTTGGCAGAATCAAATTTATTTGTAAAATTATTTGTAAATAATAATTTTTGATGGACCACCATGTCTGCTTGTTTCTTCTGAGCTCAAAATCACCAGTTCTAATTCATTTTCTTGCTTGGTTATATTTTTAGTTTACTTATTTTTGCATTCAGTCCTGAGTGCCAAACATACTTGAATTAAAGCATATAGTTTGCAATATCTTCATTATACTGTACACAACTTGAAGCAATATCTTCTAAACATGCTGTGATAGAGCAGCCTACAACAGGGGGAACAGATTCTACAGTAGGTGGGCCCCAAGCAGAGATGCATCTTCCTCATAAGGTTTAAATTGAAAAATACGTTTTTTTGTATTAAATATTAATTTTCAGTAGCCAAAAATAGGTGTCTTCCAGCAAGACATAGGTAAAAATAAACAGCCCTACGCTCTGACAAAATGGGGCTCTTCCAACAGGGTGCTGTTGAGAAAAGGCACCAGCACTATGGCAGAAAAAGGACCCTTCAGGTTGAATGCTGGGGAAAATAAATATACAGCCCTCAGCTATGGCAGAAAAAAAGCATTTCCAGCTTCTTGCTGGCAAACTATGGAAGCACACTGTTGCAATCAGGGAAAACAAAATCCTAATTACGAGATAGCAACGATCATATAAACAAACTGTTTCATTATGCAATGAAAGTACAGTAGCTACAAGCTACCGATAGCTTTGCTGACATTGTGGGTTTAGTGTTCCTGACAATGTGCAACTGTGAAATGTGCATGGATTTACTTCCCCCTGGAATCTATTTATAATTAAATGTTAGTTTATACATCATGTAAATACAGTTTTAACCATACGGACATTCATACGGAACACGAACAAGTGTTCCCTGGAATCGATTCTACTGCTTAAAACTGAAAGTCAGATAATGATAATGTAGATGTACAGTAGGTATTGTATGACCATTGTGCTATCACATGATCACATAAAGTACGCAAAACAAGATAATCTGCTATTCCTGAATTATGAGATAACTTGATATCTCATAATTACGAGATAATTTGTGCTTCCGTGCAAACAACTTGAGCTTCTCTACAGACAGTGTTGGGGGAAAAATATGTCATAGCTTTTCACTACATTGGTATTAGGCTCTTCTGGCTGCCTAGCCTAGGCATCCAGGTGGATGCTGCACATTGGTGGTGGTGGAGGGGAGTCCCTATTACCTGTAAAGCGCTTTGAGTGGAGTGTCCAGAAAAGCGCTATATAAGTGTAAGCAATTATTATTATTATTATTATTATTATTATTATTATTAAATAAATCTGCATCGCTGTAGTTGGACAAAGTGTTTTTCCAGCTCTCACGCTGGGAAACGTTAGCAGGCTTTAGCCAGAGCACAGATTCACCCAGTCCAGGGCAGAGGCTGGGGCAGTCTAGCAGTATTTGTCTTTGTAATTGTGCTAGTACTCGATTACTCTGTCCCTGTCAACACTCTCTTCTACCCCACTCAGCGCTCCATTAATACTGTCTGGAGCAGGATGCTCAGCTGGTCCTGCTCCAGTGATTGTTGGTGTCCCTTCAACCACCATGTGATCTACATACTGCCATCTTGGGTAGAGGGAGGCTCCAAAAAAAACACATTTAAACTGTGGAAAATACCATGCCTTGCTAGGCATATTCCTACACAGCATCACAATGCTTACATTTATTGCTAACTAAAAAGCTTTTAATAGATCATCTAATTATTATTTACTACAAGGGACCAATTCTCACTGTTACCATTTTTCTTATGTATAGATCCAGTTGTTTACATTTCAAGCAACACACCTGAATGGAGGAAGTTATGAAACTATGAAACTGGTAGAGGATTAATATGAATTAAAAAGCCCATTCAATGTTTTAAGAGAACAATTAGAAATATGCCCGTGATAAAAAATTAAAATCAATTACCCTCTGATTAAGAAATCAGCTTGAGCAAAAACAGAAGACACAGCAGTCTCCTGGGACCAGGGAGGGATGTTTTGTGCTAGTGGAATAAGCAGGCAGGAAATAAGCTTGGCTTAGTAATATAAAAATGAATAAAATATATATTTAAAAAACATTTTTCTTGTAGATGGATAATCCATGACATGGTACTGATCTAGTAAGCTTATTTACCTTCTTCATTCCTAGGAATTAACATTTTATATTTCAAATGAAATCAAAGATCAGTATTTTCCTACCACTACGAATAAATGAAATACAATTTCAAATACTGGAATCATGCAGTCAGTAACCACTAATCTCTCAAAACCAAAATAAGATTTTTTTTCTGTTTAAACCCAGAAAAGATAGAAACATATAATGGGGGAAAATAATTCAATAACCACAAAGCCCTACTCTCCATTTCCTTGACTGAACCAGCCTCTACCTTTGGTGATGTATTGACTTTAATGTAGAATGACGCATTGCAAGCTGGAGATAATCAATTTATCAAACCAGCTCCCCATCAGTGGTGGAAATGCTTCTGATAGCACTGTGTAGAAAAACTTTGGTATCTTTTGAAATGACAGGTCTCATTAAATCTCTCTTTGTTCAAATGGTATTGATTTACAGCTAGCCTACCTGCAGTTTCTTTCCAAATCAAATCTTAGGGATAGTATAATGCCTAAAGAAGCTACACTAAAAATATTAACATTGAGTTCCAGAAAGCATGGCTTTCCCTCAGCTGGAAAGGGTAATAATACATCAAATATGATAAATCTTAATAAGAGAACATGATCTTTTTCAGCATATGATCATTGCTTTTAAAGTAAACACACTGCTCTTGTTGACATAATGATCACAGTCACAGCATACAGTATTTGTTGAAAAAATAGTGGGATTCGCCTGCTAAAATTGTATGGGAAGGGGAAAGAACCCTATGTATTCCTCATCTCACTATATAATGACAAAATGTGGAGCAGTTGTTAGAGTCTGTGATTCGGAACTGGAAGGCTGTAGTTTCAAGTCCTGACTTGCTGTTTCTGGGTCAATTTGATGAAGCTTCTTGACAGTGAAAAGAAAATAGGTTTATGTGCTATAGCACTATTTCAGTCAGATGTTTACTATGGAAAGGATCAACAACATTCTTCAAGTAGCAAAACATCAAAGTTAGTTATTAAATTGTGTTATTATAGAAGAGGCAGAATACTGTATTTCTAGAGGTCCTAGTTCTAGAGGTACTAGAAGCACTCTATATAAATACTGCACATCAGTATAAATACGGTGGTATCATATCAGTAGTACTTTAGGAAATAAGAGATGTTATTCATAAAACTTCCAAGTACCACTCAAGATAGCGGTTGTAACCATGGACTGGAGAACAGTTAATCTAGTGCCCATCCATAAAAAGGGTGACAATACTAAACCAAGTAAATATGCAACAATAAATCAGAACTCTATTACATTCAATGTTAAAGAAAAAAATAGAATTACACTAGAGGATCACCTTAGTAAATAAGGTCCTCAGGGATAGTCAACATGAATTAAGAAAAGGTAAGTGTAACGAACAGTTCTTTCCGGACCCTATGCGGACGACACAGTCCGACGAAGTGGGGAAACACTAGGGAAACGTCATGCAGGAAAACGGGGCTGAAGACAGGGGGGCGTGTCCAAGGTGCGCTGGTGCACGGGGGAGGTGTGGCCGAGGCGAACAATCCGAGAGTAGTCCTTAGGGAAAATCCAAAACGCAAGGGCAAGTCCAAAACCAGGAGATCCATCAGAGCAAGAATTAAAAAACCACGAAGGCCGGGTCGGAACCGGCGGACGGGGAACAGGAACGGGAACAGAGGTTAAAACCTTAACGGGACCAGGCGCCTCCAGGTCCCGGACTCGCACGATATGGAAATCAGATGCAGAGCCCGGAAGAACGTCAGCGCCTGGCTTTTAAGGTGGGCAGGGAATGGGAAACAGGTGCAGAGAATGAAGTCTTTAGTGAAAGGGCTGGAGCACCCTTAAGGAGGGGGAACTAATATCGTGACAGTAAGTCTTGGTTAATTAAATTTCACCATAGCCAACATATCAAATGGCTGTAGGAAGACCAAAGAAATGCAGAAAAAAACAAGAACAGGACAGGATTCGTTTACATAGAGTAGGAAAATGTCTGTAGGCGATAATACACATAGAAATACTGTATGTCAAGGTTTGCATTAAAATACCCCACTAAAAAGCATTTGTACAGTTTAGTGAGGTCAGATATCTTAAATTTCTTGTCATACAGTTCTGTGGTATAGCAAAATCATTAATGATGTGAATATTTTCCAGTCATAGGAATTACAGGTACTTATATCAATAAAATGTAATCTATTTATATCAATAAATATAAACAAATGAGACGTCAATCCTGCAATAGTTTTGTTCTCTAGAAGCACATGCTTCGGCTGTAAATTCTATTAATGTTCCCTAAAAAGCTGAGAAAAACATGGGGAAGTGTAAGAATATATATTTTTGAGAACATCATGACCCTGTAACTTTAGCAATATCCTTTCCAAATGTGGAAAAGAGAAACTCAATTATGTTACACCATTTGAAATTGAATGGAATTCGTATTTGATCTCAGGTGCCAGTTGAAGAAGCTCACTGCATATCTGCAACATAAATCACATTTCCCCAAGTATCTATGGCTTCTTTAAGAATGCTTTTATTTATAAGTGAGTTATACTGAAAGGTTACTTTGCAAAGCTTTTGCAGACAATCAGAGATTACTTCTGCTAGCAAATATTAAAATTGGTGAAAAAAACTAAAAGAAAACACTAATGCTTACTTATTTCTCATTTTAAGTAAGAAAGAGACATGAAATTAAGATAATTTAACAGTCCTTGAGTTCTTTTGACACAAATCGCAGTTTTCATTAAAAAAACGTCAGCCTTGTAATTTCATAATCTAGTTTACAGTTTTTTCTTAAAACCTTCAGAACATTTGCAGTTACAATTACAATAATACAGCTGGTGGTGTCTTGTGACTTCCAAGTTAAAAATGGACTACAGTAGTTCTGTTCTCTTATGTTGGTGCTACCATGTGTAATAAAACTGATTAAGTCCTGCCCTTGGCTATAATTTCATCTGGGATAGATTTCCACATTACTGTTCACAGGGAGTGATAACATACAGGAACAACATCTATACTGAAGGAGTGTCAGTCTGACAAGTAGAGGATGTCTTCTGTAGGCGTTTGTTGCAGTTCTTTTATTAACTTGGCTAGGGATCTGGGTAAGTGTCTACATCTTTAAAATCCTTCTTAAGTCTGCCTTTTTTGTATTCAAATGTGCTTAAAGGCATTTATTGATAACCTCAACTCACTAGTTAATTAAAATATGTCTAGGTTCCAAGAATATATAAAATGAAAATTCTCTTTCTCTATAACTGAGAACAGGTTGTCTATATATAATTAGGCCACCTGTTTTCCTTGCAGGGTTACAAGTAATTAGTTTAATTACTGTAGTTAGAAAAAGGGTGTGTGAGTTGTAAAGTCCTGTTAATATCTCTCCAGCAGAAAAGTTCATTTGTGTGTGTTTTGGCTGTGGGGGTGAAGCGCCTTCCCTTTCACATATGAGGATCACTCAGCCCTCACCCCACTCTTACAAATACAATGACGAAACGATGGCTGAGAAGAAGCAAATTAAGATGAATGTGTAAGGCTTTCCAATTGTTAAAACAGAAGAGCTGTGTGCATCCAGTTTTTACTCCTGGCATTTTATTATCGTCACTGTTTTACCCATGATATCATCATCTTAGGACAGCTTTTTTCCTATTATACTGTACATATTTTTTGTTATTTGTGGATAGTTTGGGAATATTTATTCCAAGAATAAGGTGCAGTTCTGGCAGTCAGAGCAGCTGGGAAATAGTGTGGGCAGTGGTGGAAGAGCCATTGATTTTTTTTTGTGAAACTGCAAGTTCTTAAACTATTCTTAAGCCTTGATTTTTGATGATTGAATCCCTTTGCAAATTATGTTTTACTCTTCTCTCCCACAACTGGAGAAAGGGTGAATCCCCAGCAAATACATTCTATTTACACACCCACAATACTGAATTCACACTACCAGAGCCATAATTGGATGTGAAATCACAAACCATGATACTCCCACCTCTGTGCTTGACAGTCGGGATGAGCTTCTGCAGTGTTTGGTTTTTTTCTACATCAAACAATTCTCATTCTGTCCAAAATGTTTAACTTATCTGTTCACAAAATATTCTTCTAGTAGTCTTGTGGATTGTACAGGTGCTCTTTGGTAAACTTGAAAAGGAGCTGCAATTATATTTTTAGAGCTTGGTCTCTTTCTAGCCATCCTCCCATTTAAAAAAAATAATCGTGTTCAGACTTTTTCTGATGGCCAATGCATGAAAACTGACAGTAGTCACAGAGAGAGGCCTGCAGATACATGCACTTAGATTAGTCTGGGGATGAGTAGTCCTGGGTGGAATCACACTTTTCTTGAATATTTTCCATTTGTAGATTATCAAATGGTTGATGACAATAAAAACAAATCATTTTTTGACTATTTCACGTTAAATGAATGTGACCCCAAATGTTTCGAAATAGTTCTGTAAAATCTTTCTGGACTGATTAGCATCACCTCAGCTTTTTTCTCAGGTTCACTGAAATATCTTTAGTTTGTGGCATGATGTGTTTTCACTCACCTGTAAAGCAAAGATCAAACTCATAGTTTCTCTCCATTATATTGGACAGGGCTGCCCACAAAGTCTTGTTACCCAATTATTTAACCTCCTGATTCTAATTGCCCTCTCAATTGAAAAAAGTAAAACTAGGGATTCACTTATTAAACTGTATAAAGATAAAAAAAATATTCTATTTAATGCACATTGTGTCTCAAAATGGAAACTATAAACCCTTTTGATTATTTAAAGGTAAAGGATTGTAACTCCCATAATTATACACGGGTTTCACAACCTTTTTCTCATTACTGTACAGGTCAGGAGCAGAGCTGCTAACTGACCAAACAGCCCAACTCAATGTAATAACCTAAAATCCCCGCTTTCAAATGCTATAAACAAAATATGGCTTGGTTTTCCATAAAGGAAAGCTTTGTTTGGTAAAATAGCATGGTGCACAGAGGGACCCGCTTTCTTTTTCAGCAGACCTGCTGGTTGGCTGCAGCTTTGTGGCCTAATTCATGCTTGACTGCATGCAATTAACCTGAGTAAAGTTTTATTTTGCCCAGGGGATTTCACTTTTTATATACTGAGGATGATTCATGACAGTTGAGGACATTTGTCTGTATCTTTTACTCTGGACAAAACTGTTGGCTGACCTAACTGCTCTACATTTCATTAATTGGATGGGTTGTTTGCATTCAATTCTTCAACAGTGGAAAACTGGGTCTGTATTTTTTCCTTTCTTTTTAAATTTTTCATTGTTACATACAGTACCATACATCATAATGATATTACTAACTGGCACTGGATTTTCCCATGTCTTTTAACCAGGAGACTGCAATGAATTAAATAATTTTATGATCAAGCAACAAATGACAATACTTTATTACGGTAACAAAAGTGTCTTAATTTGTAATACAATGATAAAATCAATAGAACTCAGATTCCATAATACTGTATGTGTACAATAAACACATCTTACAATATTTGTGGAAATCAATTTGGAATTTAGATGAAAGTCAGCACAGCAAATATCATTGCTGTATAAATAAGTTGTAACTCGTTTATTATTTACCTCCTTTTCTAAAAATCCAATTTCAGTTTCTATAAAATGGTCTGTCTTACTCACATAGATTGAAATCCCAGGTGCAGACAGTTCTGCAGTATTCTGAAGCCAAGAACTTTACTCAGATTGTTTGAGCAGCTATATGACTGTAGAAATAGATACCAAGATTTTTAAGCAAAAATTGTTAATGGTAACTCCTTTAAGTGACTGATCAACTTATTTTTAAATTAAATTAAATTATTTTTCTTTCATGCCAAATGTTGAATCTCTTCTTAATTCAAATTGGTAATAATAATTGTCGTTCACAATTTTTTCCCTAGGCAACGTAGAAGATGTCTAGTATTTATGTATGCCTGTAAAAGAGAGTGAAAATGTTTTCTAGTTAACAGAAAAAAACATGCTGCTGCAAATTTCAGTTCCATCACCTGTCCTTACTTTTCAAAAGAGGCACAGACATCTGTAATTGTAAGCATGAGATAATTTCACGTACATTTAAGACTTTGATGAGTGAAAAGGTGAAAATAAAATATGCACTAATTCTTAAACATTCTCTCTATCCAAATAAAATGTATGAAAAAAGTACAAATTTAGCCACTATAGAATTAATCATGCGCAAAAAAGCACTAGATCTATGTGTGCTTGACTCAATGAAGAATTATAGGTTACAGTGCAGACTGAAAGGATAAAGCTATGCAGAAATTTAAATTTACCTGTATGGAGATCTGAAGTAATATTAATTATAATGATTATGTCCACTGTAAGACACAGAAATGTCCCAGAACAACAGGATCCTAGTGGTCAGCACGCCACAGCCTCATGTATTTATTGTATATTTGTTGGCATTAGGAAGAGTTTGTTCAGAATATACATTGCTTGTAAGGGAAAATGTGACATTTTAACAAGGGTAATGCAGTCATAGAGATGTTAAGGAAGAATTGGAGCTCATGTAAAACTCAATTATAACACTAATTGTAAGTTTAATGATACTTTAAACCCTAACCCTAAGTCTTGTTTGTAATGTAATCTCACAGCCATGCAGTTTAAATTGCAATTAATAATGTGGTTCTTGTTACAAAACAAGTACAGTCCTAATGGTGCTGAGGAGAAATAATATGTCATTAAGCACAACTTACTGTATGTAGCTCAATAGAATGGAGTCCTCCATTAGGACTGAAATAGCAGAATCTGTAGCTTGGGCCCAGGACATTGTAATACTCTTTAGAGGTGTGAGCTGAGCTAATTCAAATTCAGCATTACATTGCTTCGAGGTATGTAAGAGGGAAAGGGAGTGAGAAGCTTGCCCAGACATCCTGGGAAGAAAACATCAAATGACTGACACAAGCCCAATAAGTTATAGAACTGGGAAATTATGTCAGCCATTACCTCTTAACATAATAACCCCAAGATCATATATTGTTACAGAATAGAGTAAGTGACAGATCAAGACACGGAGTCCTTGTTGGTATGTGCTCTTTGTGGAGAGTATTTTTGTGAAATATTTGTTACAGATTTGTTTTGTGTCACCTGCAGAACATGTATTCATTCCACTCATGAAAAGATGAATCTGTTAAGCTAGTGTTTTTATACATGTGTTTTTTCCATTTCATTTTGCTTGGTACAAAATGTCAAACCTAGCATATCTGTAAATATACAGAGAATGGGAAGATATATTTGTATAAAATATATGAAAGCATTTAGGTGAGATAAGTTGCCCACACATACTGTATAGTCGTTAGGCCTCTGAGCTCCAAACAGAAAGGTTTCTATTCAGACTGCTTCGGCAGTTGGTTTACTATATAAATGTGTCTCCGCTTCATTTTGTATGTGAGAATTTGTTCTAAGTTGACTTTGGTTAAATAAAGGACCAATATCCTTGTGCTGAATGTTATCAGATACTGACAAAACATAAAGTAATCCTATTTCCTTGTAAATATATCCTCATTTTAAGTAGTTTTCATTAACAAACATTTATGTTAAATAAGTTTTTTTTGTTTGTTGTTCTCAATTTTACTTTGCTTTTGATTTAATACAGGTGTAGTGTGCTCTCTGAAGGCACCAGTTCTGTAGGGTTTGGGCATTTACTGGGACAATTATTAATTGTAGCAGTAAATCACAAAGTTGATTCTTTTGATGGCTTTAGAATCCAACCATGCGATATAACTCAAACAGCGCACACACACAGGTACTAATACACGAGGATACATTTATTAATACATAGAATATGCATATAAACCTAACAGATCTTATCGAGAGGGTTATCAGAATACAAAAGGTATATATTCAGTCAGTTACAAAGTGTTACACATATCAAGAGGACATACGTTCAGTATATCATTCATTAAGACCGTTTCATAAATGAACTTGGTTATAACTTCTACATTAGATACTCAAAACAAGTACATAACTCTTAGGAATTAAATTGATATCAACTGGTTGGGATAACAATTGAATTCTCGAGCAGTAATGCAGTGAAGTTGAATACTCATCCAATCTCTGGGGATTCAAATCTCCTGCGGGCACAAAGAAACAGTTGCAGGCTTGTTGCTGTCCAATCCGCGCTCTCTGGCTAGGTGCCAGGCTGTGCGGCTTGCGACGGTGCGCTGCTGATGCTCGCTGACCGATTAGTTAGTGTTGGCTTTAACTAGCAAAGTTTGTGCACAGGAGAAAAGATGACTGTGGGTCCCAGCAAGTCAGGAAGAGGACCGGTTCGTTCCTGATGAAGAGCTAGTTCTGAATAGTGATTCAGCTGTCCACAGTTCCGACCTGTTCATGAGGCCTGCTGCTGGTGCTAACCTCGGGTGGATCCTTTGGTTACTCTCTGGCAACCTCCGCTCTAGACTCTTAGAACAAAGGAAAGTTCTGGCACTCGGACACACTGCCCGTTCCGTGGTTGTCCGGGCTGAGTCTCAGGATGGTCAGGAGGCAGTCTGCGAGAATGTCCTGCCCTTGGGAGCCTTCTGCTCCTGGGCCGTCCTGCCCTGGAATTCTCCTTTGAATTCCCTTTAGAATAGTCCACAGAGTCCTCTACTGAATCTCCTCAGGCTCTCTGTGTTGCCTGTTTTTACCTGGAGAAACTTCAGCTCGTTGATTGGCTGAAAGTTCCATGGGCATCAGAGTCCCACGTGGGTTACTCGGCCCTACCAGTCCCTGATTGGTTGATCAAGGTGAGATATGAGTCATTTACTCCTGACACCTAGGAATGCAGTCCAGATGTCCATCTGGCACTCCCTAGACAGATAGGCGCCAATGGATGACCATTGATCATGATAGCCAGGCTTAGCTAAGTGCATCCCCCTTTGGGAGCTGTCCCTTATCAAAGGAAACCTTAAATCAGCCTGCATGAATAGTTTCTCTGTGGCTGCACCATAGAGATGAACAGAGAAATGGGGCCTCATTTGGGAAAGCCCACAACACTTAATTCTGTCTCATTAATAAGCCTCGCCGCTACACAGGAAATAAGCTCATTTCTTTTTACCTAACAGTTTTATGAAGTAATGTGCTACGTGTAAATAATGCTAA
Organism: Lepisosteus platostomus; assembly: GCF_059453375.1. Lineage (NCBI taxonomy): Eukaryota > Metazoa > Chordata > Actinopteri > Semionotiformes > Lepisosteidae > Lepisosteus > Lepisosteus platostomus. The sequence continues at coordinate 47,776,522 of NC_142618.1, read as the reverse complement.
TTGAATAGCAACATTGTTTTATTATTAAAAATGTTACGTTGCTAGGTGAGGGGAAAAATGTCATATAGGCAAGTTAGACACATTAGACTAATAATGTGTTGCACTGCTAGGATTGTGATGATCACCATTGTACTACCAAATAATTATCTACTCTTTTAATACATCAAGCTGCCAACCATTAGTTTATTAATAAAATAAAGTTTATACCTGAAGTCTAGATCAATACAAAACAGATCACCACAATTATACTAATTAAGGACATTACTAAAGGTATAATTATGGTAAAATTTCATATTCTCGTATTCAGATTAGGTGGAGCATTTTACTTTTAATTATAACCCCATGTTTTTCTGAAGAGGTACAACCTAACTGTAGAGTAATTTTCTATTTAAATTAAGAGCGTATTTATGACATACACTGATTTCAGCATTGTTCTGGTACATTCTGAACTTCAATAACAAAATTGTTCATAAATTTATTTTTCAACATGATTCAAAGTCCTTTATACTCATATTTTCTACGTTATATTTTATAGTAGTTCAGGTGGGTAGCTGCATCAGCATGCGTAGACTGCAAAGGAACAAGTAATAGGTTTATTCCATGCTGAAAATAGAAGAAAGAAAACAACATTTCGGCCGTGGAGCCTTCTTCAGGTGTGAGAAAGACAGGATAATAAGCAAAGGTAATGTAGCAGGAGAACAAAAGCTGGGAGAGAGGAGGGGCAGAAGGCGGGAGCAAGAGACAGACAGAGTGGCCAATCAGGAAGTGTGAAGTCAGGATAGGTGAAGAGAGGTGTGAAATGAAACCTACAATGAATAGAGAGAATTTAGAAGAAAATTAGTCTGTCGTTGAGAGAAGGGGAAAGGTGTGATCCTAGCTGCAGGATAATTTTAGTTTCTGTAGTCTTTCTGATGTGGGGGTTAGGAAAACATCTTTGAGAACACAGACGGAGAAATTAGTGTGATCATGGCCGTCAGAGGTGAAATGAGAAACAATGGGCTTGGAGAAATCTTTAATCTTCACAGCCCTAACTTGTTCTCTGAAGTGGTCTCCGATTCTCCTTCCTGTTTCCCCAATGTAGATGGCTGGGCATTTACTGCAAGAGATACAGTAAATAAGGTTGATGGAGTTACAATATGTCATCTGGGTGATCCGGAATTGTCCTGAGGGGCCTTGAATGAGTGTGGTGTTAGATGTGTACTGTACTTGCAGGTGATACAGTGAGCTCTGTTGCAAGGGAAAGTGCCTGGTGTGGGTGGTTGCTGTGGGCAGTCAAGGGAGCTGTGAACAAGAAGGTTACGCAGATTAGGTGGTCGGCGATATGAGATGATGGGGTGGTCAGGAAAGAGGGCCGCTCTATTATATTTTATATATTTATCAAGCAATTATGTAATCAGGGTGGCATAGTGGTTAGCATTGCTCCCTCACACCATTGGAGCCCTGGGGTCAATTGTGGACCAGGGGTGCTATCTGCAAGGAGTTTGTTTGTTCTCCTCATCTCTATATGGGTGTGCTCTGGGTGTTCTTGTTTTTTCTCATATACTGGTAGGTTAATTGGCACCTGGAAAAATCTGGCCCTGATGTGAGTGTGTCTCTGTGTCAGCCCTGCGATACCCAGGTGGTGTCCTGTCCAGGGTGTATCTTACTTTGTTCCCATTGCTTGCTGGGATAGGCTCTGGCATCCCCACGGATGGATTGGATTAACTGGTTAAAATGGATGGATGGAAGTACAGTAACTAATCAACATTTCAATTAAATTGTTTTAAAGTGGTGTCTTAACTTGCTTAAATTACTATTTTTTTAGAATTGTTCATATTACTTTGTGATCTAAAATTTTAATTGGCTTTTTTGCATAATTATTTTCACAGGTTTATTGAGTAGTTATTTTTCTATTTGCAGTCTAATCTACCTTGTTAAATCAGATAGGACCATAAGACAATTTACTGAATATTTGCCCTTTACAATTTCACAGTAAAAAAAAAGGTACTTTATGTCTAAGCATCTCAAACTGTTTAAAACTAATAAAACATTGATTTTCTATTTAGATAGCTCTCCAATAGAATGAATCTAAATCAAAGCAGCTTACGGTTTTGTTTCAGTGTTTGTTTTTAAAGATTGGTGTAGGACTTTATCTCACCAGAGGGACAGAGCCTGGCACTTCATTTTCAGAGAAAAAAGACAGGAGCGCTGGACCATGAAGGTCAGAAGTGATTCCAAATTAATATCATCCAGTAAGGTTTGATAATGAAAGCCAGTTGAAAATAAGCTACAAAATACACATGAAAGGAGGGAGACACAGCTCTAAAAAGTCCAAAGAATTGTATTTAGAAAAAGAGTGGCAGTGCATGAGAAAACAGTAGAATAATTAAGGAAATTTCTAATTTTCCAAGGAAATTAGAATTCTGTGAAAGATATAAGAATTGTATTTTCACCATTCATACAAATGACCTGCAATTTAAATTACATTCAAATACTTTTTTTTTAATTCTCAGCATAACTTCCCAATTAACTAAAGTAGATTTCTGTGCATCTACATACAGCAGATGTACATGTTTTAATTCAGAAAAAAATAATATGTACTGTATTTGAATGTTTTTTAAAGAGACACTTTAATATAACGATGTAATTTACATTTACATTATTTTTTTAATTTACGAAAACAAATGTGGTGCACTCTACAAAAAAACGTTCCCAATAAAGTCCAAACATTTGCTTTATAACCTGTAGAATTTTACTCCTTTCCTTTTGGATTCTTAATGGGGCAAATTAGGAACCTGTGCTTAATATACTGTACAGATAGAGCTATATAGTTACACTCAGTAGATACACCATGTTTCATACAGTCATGTTCATTTTCAGCTTAAGGGAATGAGCTGTCTTTAAGAACACATAAGTCAATTTTGGAAATGAAAGATGCTGTGCGTTAGATTTAAAAACAATGTGCGTAAATTCTCCCTATCAAAACACAAAATATGGATACCCAGACTCCTACCAAAAATGTTCTCAAATTAAAGCACAATAAATTTTAAATTAAGCACTTGTTTGTATTTTCTTTAACTAAATGGTAAATGGTTCGATTAAAAAACAAATCTCAGGTTACAAAAAGTCACTCAGAGAACAGTCGATTTCTATAAGCAGGAGATTGTTTTATGCTATTGAGGGTATTTCCACTGCTAAAACGTAATTTCCCAGAAGGACCATTCTGCTTTAAAGCTATAGTGCCAACATTTGTACTGTAGGTCAAATAGGAAAGAACCATTCTACTAAGTACTATATCAGAGGTGTCCAACCCTGGTCACCCAGAGACCACAATCCAGCAGGTGGAACATGTGTGAGTTTTGATTTAGTACGTTAATTTAATAAAGATAGAAGTGTCCAACTGTGATCCTTCAGAACAGCAGCATGTAGGTATTGTTTACATTGTAGCTGGTGCAGATATATCTCAGGAAATGGCTGAATGAGATCCTTAGCTACTAGCAACCGAATAACTGCCTCTCATTTGTAACCCATCTTATGTTCTTGTGTTGCAGCTGTTAGGGCTTAAACTTTTATGTACCAGATGTACTGGGTTCAATATCTTTCCCTTTTTGATCATAAGAGTATTAATAATGGTACTAATTCACATTGAAAATGTGTATCTGTATATGAAATGAAGTTTAATAATGAACAGAAATGATTTCTACATTAAATGTACTGTATAAATTATTGTTTTTATAATGATTTCTCAAACAAAGAATGCATATAAGCTTTTTTTTTCTTCCCAACTCACTTCATTTCTCAGCCGCATCATTTAATCTGTAGTATACATATTTTATGCCTTGGGTGAAAATATTGCTGTACTGATGTACAATTCTGTCAGGGTTTTAAAGTGAATGAGATTCTGTTCTTGGTAGGGGTTTCAAATTAGGGAAGGTTTTTAATTTGTGATTGATGTGAACTGAATGGTAAGTGCACCAGGGGGCTGCTGAAATAAAGAACATTGTTTGATATAAAACATAAATACTAAATGTTGAGGTCTGTGTGCCTCTTTGTGTAAAATAATGTGCACATCTGCAGGATGGACATATTGTATTAAATGCTAGAGTGGCAGTGTACTGTATGTAAAATTAACAGAGGTCTTCTATTCAGAGTTACTTTTATTAAAAAAACAAATATATGTGACATGTTTTTCAAGACTGATCTACTCACATAAGCATTGTCACACAATCTTCAGTAATGTCAGGCCAACAGCATGATGAATGAACTGGCTTTGCATTTGTATCACCTCTTTAATCATATTTCTGAATACCAGGTACCATGCACAGCCGTTTTTGTTTGCTGAAACAGCATTCTTTGATGGGTACGGCAATTTATACATTTTTATTTACCAGCCCAGAACTTTAAATTAACTAGGGACTAGAGACAAATGATCTTCTCATAAAATTTGTCTATAAAACAAGAGTATGTTCATCACTTGGTCATGCTCATGGTAACATTATTGTATACAGTATATGGACTGTTTGTGTATCACAGTTGTACCTACTACATCTTGTTCCAGGGGAAAAATGAAGGGCACAGAATCAATTTATAACATAGTGCTCCTCATGTTTTTCATACCAGTCAACACAGAAGACTGTGGCTCTAGTTCTCTTCTGATGCACTCATTAGCCCTTTTAAATAAAACATAATAACAAGTATTGTTATAGAAAAAAAAAAGAAATGGATTAACTGAACAAAAGCTTAGAGTTTTTTTTTCCACAGGCATCTCTGACCCTTTAAGTGCTCAGTAATTTGTTTAAGACTGCTCACTGTACTCTTTGACAGATGTCCCTCTGTGGTTGTTTTCACATTCAGATTTGTAAAAATGGTACAGCCTGAACACCTCCTTTCCTTGGTATGTGGAAAAACTGCATCCATTGACTTAGTGTGAAAGCTTGTCTTGCTGACCCTTGTACTGCTCAATACATCAGTCTTAAGTCCACACTGTCCACACTGTAGTTCACATATTGCTGCATATTTTCCAAAGTTTTTTTCTGCTATAGTAGAAATCGCTCTGTGTTTGAATTTGTATCCTTTCATACTGATTGTCAGATGGAACAGCCTTGAGGTATCATGGGATGAAAAGGGTAATAGCCTGTGAAAAAAACCCCACTAGATTAAGAACATTGGCAAAAGTAGTCTAGGAATAGACTGAACAGAGCAGTCCTGTTGAAACTCGGGGCCATTAAAAACAAAAATGTTTTACAATATTAATCATGTTTACACAACTAATGCAAATCATTTGGAGGAAGATAAGCACTGTTTTTCCTAGTTATGATAGTTAATACTGCATCTCATCATTTATTTCTGTTTCTAAAAATGTCATTTTTTAACAAAAAATCCTCCACATTAGAGACCTATTCTATGTTTCTTTATTTGTATGTACAGTATTTGACACCTCTGATATAGTTACGCTAAGGATAGTTTTTTTTTACATACAGTGTTCCCACAGTATCAGCTTCAATAACATCGTTAAGATATTTGTTCTAGACTCCTACAGCTCTTTGTGTAAAAAAGTGTCTCTTTTTCATGTCCTGAATATTCTTAAATATAATTTACAAACAGATGTTTGTCTACTTGTATCATTGTTTATCTTGAAGATGTTTGATTTGGTCAGCTCCTGAAGAGTCTGAGTACCTATAGAAGTCCCCATGTTACCTTCTCTGTACCAGAAACTCAGTTTCCTAAATTTGTTTTATTAAAACTTACTTTTACATACAGTACCATGCATAGTCTGGTTGCTCTTCTTTGTATTACCTATAAATACCTGTATTTATTAGTAACTGTAAATTCAAAATATATTTGATGCTAGGCATTTGCAGTTAGGAGGACTTTTTTATCAACTTTTTTCTACTGTATGTTGTGTTATATGTTTAGAGATAGCATTTTTTCATTTTTCCTTGCCAACTGCCTTTATTTACTCCAATAGAATGATATTATTTTGAATACAATATTGTGAATATTCATTAAGAAAAATGTAGTATTTGCTACTGACAACAAATAGGCATTGTTAAATCAGTTGATCAGAGCCATTAATTTAATTCATCCATCCATTTTTTAACTGCTTATCCAATACATGGTCACAACAGAGGCAGAACCTATCCCAATAAGCAGAAGGTGCATATAAACTCCACACATAGCATCCCAGGTCCAGAACTGAACCCAGAATCCCAGTACTGAGAGGCAGCAATGCTAACTACTGTGCCACCACAAAATCAGTATATTTTGAAATGTATTTAAAACGTTTCTAATTACATTAATGCTATAGGATAGTACTTGCTGTGAATGATTGATTAATAAATTATTATTTAAAATTATTATAAAGCGTTACCTTTCAGAAATAGACATTGGAAAGGTGTATCCATACTGCGAGTGTAATCTAAAGCTAAAATGATACTCTTTACAGGAAACCCCTGAAAAGACAACCAGAATTGGTCAAGACATGTATGGCCATTAACAGTACATAGGCTGCCACCATTGGGTCAATGTCACTGTGGCAGCACTGACATGATAAAACATAATAATATTGTGTCGACTCCCCCACTATCCTGAATTGGGTGAAGAAAATGGAAAATGGATGGAGGAAATAATTGTATTATTTTTTTTTATTATGTGGAATAGAACCCCCAATAACATTTCTAAAGTAACAATGAAATAATGTACTGTAGCAATAAATTAAATGTAATAATGGCGCAATAAAGTAACAATAAAACTTCATAAAATCACTATGTGGTTTTTGGCACTTCAGACATACACACTTACTGCACGTACGTACAATACTATTAGACTTGAAAAGTATCTTATATAATTAGACTTTAGCCGCTGGAATATTTTTCAGGAGTGCAACTGAGATGTTCTTTTCACATTTGGTTTAGTTCTTTGACATTAGAAATCTATGCACAAAATGAACAGAAAATTAATTTAATGGTATTTTTTCATTCATGCATGGAAATCTGATGATACTTTTTTATACAAACAAGTGGTTCAGAGATTTTTTTCTGATTAAAATTCAGAGTAATCTACAAATGTCTAGGGCTGAACTCACTGTTAGAAGAACTGTTTTTATTTAATTTCTGAACAAAAAATGTTCTTAGCTTGTTTATATTTGGAAAAATTAACAGAATCAAAGAACTGCCAAAGTGAACAGTAAGTGATTCTAATTATTGTATGTATATGGAAAAATACACAATTCAAACAATTATTCTTATGAATACAGGTATTATCTTCTTATTCAGCATGAAGACAATCAGTACTGTATTTTCATGTACAGTAAATACCATGCAAACATGGCTGTGGAATTCTCAGTGGCTTACATCTACTGTAGGGCAGTGCATATTTCTTTGATCCAACTTTGGATGCAGATTTCTACAGTCCGAAGTTGTGTTTCTAAAATAAGTACATTTTGTACATATGTAATTCTGTTGTACATAGTGATAAAGGAAAAAATACAATAAAAATGAAACAGTAACTTACAGGATAAACTGTAAGGCAATCAAATACAAGCCTTAATATATAAGGCCATATATAATATACTGTACTGTATATGACAGTGAACCAGAGGTTGTGAGTGGATTTTTTAAACTGACTTTAAAACTGAATCAGCAGACACTTTTTTTACACAAAGTGTTGTGAGGGTAAGGTGAAAATGACACAACTATGCTGTTAAAGCTGAATGCGATCCCCAGATTACTGTAAATAGGTACTATATATACCGTATAATTTATATACTGTAAATGCCTATACTGTATGTTGTTACCATTTCTGATTATGTGTGTTACTAAGTAATGACCTGGTGGATAGCAGTAGAAATTAAAGGCTGAGTTCCATCAGTGTACTTTAGACCCTCTGAAACTATATACTGTAGAAGCTCCAAAAGTGTACTGGGGATTAATAGTTCATAGGCAAGATTATGGCTCAGCACCATACTTTATATGACCACGACCAGGTTTTTGGTTAATTTGATTACTTTGAATTTCAGCTTCAGACAGCTGTTTATCTCACTGTAACTACAGTAAGTAATCTCTGGAGAAGGATGGTTTATCAGTCATGGACTTGGGCACCCCCTCATCAAGCACCAGCAGACAGAAAATCATTAAACATATCAGCTACCATTGCTCTCTAAAACACTGCTTTGTTCAATGAGGGATTTTCTTAGAGTCTCTCTGAAAACTGATTTCTTTCCTGTTCTGTTGCTGGCACCACTCTAGGGACCTTCTAGACTCCTCTCCAGCCATTGGATAAGAGAACTGCAGCTGCCCTGTCTTCTGTCAACAATTAAAATAAGTGGATGAACATCTTTTGGGGAGTGAAGCATCACAACCACAGCAGCAAGTCAGAGATATCCCTGTTTAAATCCCATTTAATCAATTTAAAGACCTATGTGACTGGTTTCCTGAAATGTCGTACTTTGGGTGTGTTTCCATCTCTGTCAAAACCACCAACGGTAATATTCTTTTTTCACCTGACAATGAGGGTCATGGAATTGTGAACATTGGTACTTTAAACATTAAAGGGTCTGAGGGTCTGAATGCATTTTTAGAAATTAACAGTACTGTTCAGTAAGTTGTATGTTGCTGCACTAAGACCTAAACAAAATAAGCATTTGCTGTAGCTTCTACTGATGTGATCAATGGCAATTGACCATGGACAGGTTTATGATGTTTTCCAAGGCTTTGATTCACATCTCTATTCTTTAGAAGCCTTTGCAAATTTGAATTCTAAATCCCACTGAAATTACTTTAGTTGAGTTCTGAACTGGGTGATCTTTCAGATGAACCCTAAAACTTTGCACAATTTAAAGGCAGGGGCACAATATGTGTAGAAGCCTTCCTATTTTATACATCATTCTTTTGAAGATGCTGGTGGTAGTGTGAGATTATCTTGGTGTTTTAACACTAAATGCTTTATTTTTCTTCATTGCAGAATGTCTCTTATAATAGAGATGAAAAATAAGTTCTTGTTTCCAAAAGGCAAAGACACATGGGATATTGTGTTTATAGACCATTCTTACTGTTCAGTTCTAAGCAGGTGGAAACATACTGTATGTACAGTAGGTCATGTAATACAGCATGACCAGACAGGCATTTGGAAGGGCTGGTTTACTTCTGATAACAGTGCATCTCCCATATCTGGATCAGTCTCCTTATTAAGTAACGTCTTGTGCAGCTTTTGTTTTGCTTTTTAGAGCAGGCATTCGATTGCCTGGAATGGAACTATTCATGAACTGTTCTAAATCAGTGGGCTTGATCATTTTTTATCAATATGATCCATACCCTATATACAGTACAATGATTCAGATACTCATGTGTAAACTGGAATAGTAATACCATATGACCTCAGTTCTCCCTGTGCTGATGTGCTTTATAGAACTGTCATTTATTACATTTATTATTATCTCTTCCATTAGAACCACTGGCAGGTATTGTTCTATTTCACTCCTTTTGACGGCATTCTTCTGTTTCTTTTGATATTGCAAGTTCAGTCCTCCATATTTCAATAGACTTTCTGAATATAAAATAAATTGACACACTCTGCTAGGACAAAATCTTCTATGCCATATCCCTGTTCACCTCTTGAAGAATTTATTTATTAGAAAGCACATTAATTGCAGAGAACTTGCTCAAGCTACTCAATAAAAGTAAAGCAGATTTTACTAGATGGGCTACTGTACAGCCAGCATGTTATGATTGTATCATTATTACAAAAATTGAAAAAAATTCTCATCTTATTTTCTATGATTTCAATTTAAAATATTCCATTAAATACCTTGAAGAAATGAATTCTAAATAATGTCATTAGGAGAGCTTAGTAGCCACACTTAGTACCTATAGTACATTCACATGGTTAAGGAATGTCCTGTGATAGAGAAGTTTAGATACTGTACTGTATATGTGACTAATGAGCTTTCAACTGCTACTTCTTAATGATTACTTCAAGGTTACCATCAATCTTCAGGCAAGCAAGTATTTTTTTCACTGACTGAATCCAAAAATCTATTTTACAAGGTTGAGTACAGATTGAGATGGCCTTATATTTCATATATTACACTTGATTGCATTTGTTGGCATACAAAATTATTATTACGGTAAGAAGTACAACTAGCTTAAATTTTGCCAGTGCAAGAAATCATGACTTAGTGTATAACTGTGGTCATGCTTCATATTATCTTCAAACCAGTTTGATTAGCAACTTTTTTGTAATTCTTGGAGTTTTCATTTATGCATGTTTTTATATTTGTTGGCCGTGGTGTTCACTTTCTAAAATTTAATCAAAAAGTTAAAACAGGGTAATGCTGTCACTTTGCATGTACTGTAGATGTGTGCTGCAATCACTTCTGTTAGGAGATGCAAGATCATTTCACAAAGTTTAACAGAGGTCAACAGTTATTGCTAATTACTGTTTCTTCCATTTTCAGAGTTACAGTACTATCCAGGTGCAACTTAGATTCTCGTAAATCTTAAAATTATGACTTGTCCTGTACACCTTCCCTCTGTTGAGTGCATTCTTTATCAAAGTTAATGTAGTAATGTAGCCATGGTCTGTTAACTTGAAGTGTCATCTTCAAACGAAAAATTAGATTTGCATTTTGTTTGCCAGTAATGTTACTGTTTTATATTTCTTTGTTGTTTGACTGTTGTTTCAACTTTAGCAACATTTCCATTGGCTACTTAAAACTGTTTTCCTGGTGTAAAATACCCCTATAGTAAATTCCCATGCACCCATGTCAAATGGTTGTAATTTGAATTGAATGTTAATACATTTGATGAAATTTGTAAATTATATTATCATGATTTCTTAAAATACTCAAAAATACCTTGAGGAAATGCAAACATCAATGTTAAATAATGTGTTACGCGATACTGGCATTAGGATTAGAAAACCCCATCCATTGCTTGATTACCTTTTAAATAATATACGTGTTCTTTGATGTGTAGTGCTTTTGCTTTAACTTAATTATTTTGCTCTTTTCTTACCCTTTTAATCATCCAGTCACTTAGGCGTAGAAGTTACAGTTTAACTATAAACAAGAGAACATTATCAGTAAATGAAACGTAAACTTAATATCTAGTTAAAAGCCGTTCAGGGAATCATAAGTCAGAGGCAAGGTTTAAAATCAGATCTGCAAGAGATGCAGGAAAATTCAACATTGTTGTTGTTGTTGTTGTTGTTGTTGTTGTTGTTGTTGTTGTTGTTGTTGTTGTTGTTGTTGTTGTTGTTGTTGTTGTTGTTGTTGTTGTTGATAGTGAATAATCTGTCCATAAATTGTGGAGTTATTGCCTACAAACGCTCTATATACCTACAGCAGGAACATGTCTATTTTAGTTCTTCCTTATGTTCTGTGGAAGTTAGAGGAATGGAGATGAGCATTGTACATTTACCTTAAAATCATGAGCAATCTAGGTGATAATACCCTTGCATTTACAAGCTGCAATGCAGTAAATGTATATACAGTAGCTGTCTGTACCTTGTACATGGGTCTAAAGCCAGGCCATCACTGTAAGCAGCAGTGTTAGTTAAACTATAATTTAGTAACTGGAGTTTAAAGGCACAGAACGTAAATTATATGTTTTCAATTTTAAGGATGGTTTATGTTATTATTGTGGTAATTGCTGGCAGAAAATCTGTGCTTGGGTTCACATGTCGTGGTTTGAAACATTTCTTTAAGAAAATAGCATATTAAATGAACTACATCACAAAAAACGGACATAAAATATGCCTAGCTTGGCTCTGGCTTAAGATAATATTCCATTGGTTTCTATTACAACATGCAAATGGACTTTTATAGATATGAAAGAAGTGCTAGTTTGCATCTTGACTTTTTAAAATAAAAGAACGCGAAAGCATCACAATTAGGAGCTTTCCGAGCAACCAACGCTTCTGTCAAATCCATATCTGATCAATTCATCAGTGATTGTGACAGTGCACGTTCTTGATCAAATTCTTTTTAGAAATTTGATGATTGACCTGACTGTGGCTATCAGATACATGTGCTAAAATGTTAAGTTTTGGTCATTAAGCCTTTAACTATTACTGTAGATATACAGTAGGAACTGTAGAAGGTCTTTTAATGCCGTTGCAAGTCCCCTCAAGAACACAGATTTCAATGCCCCGAAGAGGCAAACAGTCCGCACTATGATGAAATCACCACAGAGGCTGACATCATGAAAAAACCCATATAATCTGTCACACTTTGGGGTTGCGAGTCACCAGAAATGAGCTTTTGGCATCATTCTCTACTGTAAAGGACAAGTGGGGGCAAGTATTACTGATGTTTTGAATCAGATTCTCAATATTTTATTTGCACCTGTGGTTTTGCAAAAATAGAGTTCATTTTCCATTTTCGGAATGATAAATAGGGAAAAAAATAAATGCCTTACTCTCACTGGAGCTCTTAAGACCTGTCTAAACAGCCAGAGAGCTAATTCTTTTACTGACTATCCAAAGCATGTTAAACTACTTCACTTTAGAAGAAAGCTTCTTCATTTGGTTTAAGATTGTAAGACTCACCTTTACAATTGCTGTTTCGCTTTTGGTGCTCCCAAAGCACCACGTCAAGTCTCAGGCAAAGAACGTAGAGCTGTGTTTATTGTTTACTTTTATACTCTGAGACACAACCTAATAAACAACAGCTGTGCCTCATAACCCAGGAAATTAATGATTTTCCCAGTGCTCACTGGGATATGTACTGTAGTTTATATACCCTGCTCTATGGGAAGACTACCAACTTTATCAAACAGAGTTATAGATGGTAAAGACTTCTTAACACTCTAGGGTCATAATACACTGTTTTGACTCCATACTGTACATAAAAAGTAATTATGAAAAAATAAATTAATCATGATGTACAAATACTCTCAGAGAACATGTTATTTTTGTAAAGCCTAGTCGGTTAAATTGAGAGCTCATACTGATATGCCAGATTATGGTCTCCAAACATGGATCAGTAACCATAAAAAATAGAAAAATAACAGAAGCACGAAATACAAATTTGCATTACAAATTTACTAAGAAGTCTAAAAGTTCTAAAATCAGCTGAGGAAATATACTGTATCCATATCTCTCTCAATTAAAAACAGACTCCAAGCAATCTCAATACCATCCACTTACTGTACCAATTGAGTGCTTGTTTCCAGCAATTTTCTTCAAGATGCATAGCTTAATCAGTCATTACAAGTTCACAGTCTATAGCAGTTGGAACAAAGTTTTTCTCTTTCTTACCTACACACAACTTAAAAATATCTTATTTGTAAAATAAGAATTATTGGAACAATGATCTTGACATAAATATTATTTTTGAATTGAGCAATAAATACCTTGTGCAAGATATAAAATTCCTATAATTTTTGAAAATTCTAAAAAGAGGCCATAGAATTCCACTGCAGTAACACGCTCTCAATTTTTATTGATATGAAAACAAGGGGAGACAGCTGCCTGGACAGCCATAATACATCCTAAACCAGCACAATAAGAATGTTTTAAGCAATATTCTGTACAAAGAGAAAGCAGGGCTTCTGGGTATCATACTCTGCTGTTCTCTACATAGTTTGTTGCCTTGGTTACATCGGAAACTGCTGGCGCTTGACTTTAATCAGCAGCCACAGTGGATAAGAAAAAGGAAGACAGAACTACTTAAAAGAAGAGCTAAATATTTAATTATACAAAAAGTTTATCAAATGGGAAAAGCGAAATACATTCTCAAATACTGATGTATGAATCAACTTATTACAAATTACAGCACCTCTTCCACATGATTACCTGTTATTTGAAAGTACAGTAGCAGACATGTTGTAAGTATTGATAAACTGTAACTAAATAAGTTAATATATCAACCCCATAGCCTGCAGGTATTATACCTACCCTATTTCTAAGTTAAAAATTCAAGCAATTCATTGAAGTAAGTTTATTGACTGAAATTATGTCTTTGACTTGTCATAGGTACACAACAAAACATATTACTTTAATTCTTTCAGGCCACAGCTGGTCTAATACTCTTAAAATGAGATCAGGACTTACTGAGGATTTCAACCAGCCTAAGGGACAGTCCCATCATCTCACAGGATGATTGATATATGACATAATTGTCAATTATGATTTTATATCTTGGCTCAAAACAGTCACCCTCGTACCCACACGGAGGGAATGAAAATTGCAGACAGTCTTCTCCAGCCCACCTGCCCTTCAAAGGATTTATTTTTTGACATGTTACATGCCCCACAGTAACATCCTACTAAGGTTCAGCACCTTGTGAAGGAGATACAGATGCCTCATTGAGGTCACTACAAGCCTACAGGAACCTGAGCATATACAGAGGTCACTAATACCAATCCAACCCCAGGTGGTGTCAAGTTAATTATGTGCCAACAATTGGGGAATACCAGTCACAGTCACAATGGACTAGTGACATACATTATGATCCAGGCACTGAACTCATGAGATAAAACCTACAGAACTAGCATTTTATTAGGCCATCTGGCTGTTTGGATTGCAGTAACATTTTTGCTTTTAACACAAACTGTATAATAAGAGGATTTTTTTAAAAGATGGACTTTTGGTAATAACCTGAAGTTATTACTTTATATTCATAAACGTTGGCTATGCAGATAATGACACCGTAAAAATAAAACAATGGATAGAAGTTAATGGAACTTTCACAACACCTGGCCTATTAGATGACTTTTAATGGTATGGTATGTACCAAGACATTTTATATGATTCAGAACCTTGTAAATGAGTTTCTTTTTGAAATATCAGCAGTCTACACCATCTGGCTCCATCACATTGCAGCTAGCATTTTAATTTGTGTACAGAAAATTAGAAAGTTTTATATTATATGGAATGATTTTTTGGATACTTCTGTAAATCCTGTGATAAGAAACCTCTAACACTAGCGCAGAAATATACTTTTTCCCCTAACCCCATCTCCCTTAAGTCTCACTGAATGACTCAGTCTTTTTTGGCTGATTTAGTCTATAAAATAGATAGAATCAAACTACTCTCTTCTTGCTTTCTGTTCTCTCCCTTCTCCCTCCATATTCCCAGACTTTGTTTATTTGATTCAAAATTGCTGTTCATCTTATATTCTGTCTGCCTCACTTCTCCCATAAGAGTTCCCCTTCTTCACACTCCTTATTGGCATCCCTGCATGTAATAATTTCAAGGTTCTTGTCCTAGCTTAGAGTTCTCCTCACTGCTTGGCTCCCTACCTCCTCCACCGCCAGTCTTCTGTTTCTCAAAAAATAACCTCACAACCATTTCACTCTTTCTTAGCAGTACCACTAGTCATAATTACAATCACTGATACAACTGCACCCATTTAAAAGTAAAAAAAGAAACATGAAAAACTTTGTTTTAGAATACATTTTTTCGGAATACATATTTCATTAAACTTATTACGATGAATAACCATCATATAATACCCTAACAGGCTATTGCCAGCTCAAATTAGGCTTTGCCAGCCCATCTGGGCTGCAAGATTTCACATGGGGACACCTTTAGTGAAAAGCATCTTTGAAAATGGACAACCATCTGAAAAACAGGTAGAGACACTTAGAGAGATTCCTTTTGCAGAAGGGAATATTTCTTGTGTACTGTATATTTTGCTTATTATGTTCATATTTGGATTACATGCCAAATATTGTCTTACTTTTTGTAAGCTGTCTGTTCTTTATATGGAAGTAAGACACGGTTTATGTATATTATTAGATTGCCATATCTTTTTATTTTAAGATGGAGTTGTGAAGTATTTTTAAGCCCCTCTTCCCATCTACAGTAATCCATGATGTTTAGGTGCTGTGAGTACTACAGTGACTGATAGCAAAATACAATGAATGCAAGAAGTGATGCAGCATTCATTGACAGAAATTAATGGAGTCATGGTCCTGGTCTACTCAAGCCTGTACTACATTGGTGGATCTTGGTAAATGTTTGCTTTCATGTACAGTAGGAAATATGGGTGTGACAGAGTGCTTGTTATTTTTTATTTCTTTTTTCTGAATGTGAAATACTCTAATATATCCCTCTACCCTTCTGGTATGTTTGGGAGTGTGTATGTGATATGAATGAAGTGTGAATGATACTTACCCTTTTTGTTGTTTCCCTAAAATCACTGCAGTGTTTTCCCCGTTGGAGTATTGTATTGTGTTGATCAAGATGGCCACCAGTCACCTTTCCTGTTTGTAGTATCACACAAATAATCTTAAAGGTGACTGGTGAGCCATCTATAAATAACCGATGTAAGGTTAGTTGTTTTGTTTAAGTGAATATATCACGGTTATATGACTCTTAAAATGTATAAGTTTTTTTTTGGGATGGTTAAATACTTTATTTTGGTCAAACTGCCTATCTCTGTTAAGAAAATGTGAGTGAGTCCCTTTAAGAGGATGGTCCTTAGAAGAGGAGGGGCTATAAAAGGGACTGGGAGAGCTCAGTATGGGGAGGGTGCCTTGGAGGAAAGGTGTAGAGAGTACTGGTGTGAGGTTTTTTTTGGTTATCCCTATTTTGATGGCAATAAATCCAGTTTTGTTTGCATTTGAAGACTGCTGTGTGGGAGTTTCTTTTCTTTTGAGCCAAACCTGGTCACTCGGCCAGTGACAGTGGGTCATAGCTGGACAATCCTTTCTTAAAATAGCTGACTCAGTAGCGTCAGAGTAACTGTTGCACATTATTTTCAGAAGCACCTTTGTATCTTGCTGCTGTACATAGGGTAAAGAGCAGGACTGCAAAGTATTAAGCTCACTTACATTTTACAGTAACATTCAGTTTCAGAATGATTTTGTGGTCTTTTAAAATATGAGTGGCTACTTATCTTTGCCAAACTTATGTAGTCTGAGATGAGCAAAACCAATACTATTATATTGAAAAATTAACATTTCTGAGGGCATTATATGATGTTGAATAATAGTTTAAAAAACAACTCAAAACCTTCACTTTACCATCTGTGTAGTTACCAAAGTTGTAGTAGACTACTGTATATTTTGACTATATATTTTCTCCTCACATACTGTTTACTCTAGGCATTGAAAAAACATTTCCCGTGTCAGTAAAAATCTCTTCAAAGCTCTTTTGATCAATATTATGGTTTACTATCAATTCTATCCATTTTTTTGTTTTTTTTCTCATGTCAGAAAAATATTTCTGACCTCAAACATTACACATCGCTTTTTTCTGCACTGACAACTTTCATGCATATAAATCCCATTTTCCTCTATTTGCAATGGCTCCAAAGAAATATGTAAAATATTGATTTTTCCCCCAAAAAAATTCTACATTTTTGTACTTTGAATTTCCTTTCTTCTGGAAACATATTGGGGATACAGGATCAAATAACTCAAGAGTGAGTAAATGTAATTACTTGGAGCACAGGCATTCTGATATACAGTTGCTGTTGTCGTCTGTTCCTGTTGGCCATACACTGCCAGCTCTCTGATTTCCAATTACAACATTCTGCTTCAATCTCTCCAGTCTAGGTTTAGCCTGGGACACCCAACAGAAACTGCTTACCTTTCTGTTAGTGATTCTGTACATTCTGCTTGTTCTGACACCCTTGCCTCTGTTTAAATCCCTCTTGATCTTTCTACTGCCTTTGATCACTCTTTGGATGATTGTGGATCTGTGGATCACTGTATTTTTCTGTCGTGTTTTTTTCCTTACACCCACTACCTGTGTTATTTTCATTTCCTCCCACAGGTTTTAATACATTTTTTATGCTGATGATGCATGAGTCTTGTAATCCCACTGAGACTCATGTCTCCTCCTGTATTTTTGCCTGTCTTACCGTAATTTCCTCCCGGACAGAGCCTTATCATTTAAAATTCAGGTCTGACCTCCTTTTTTCCTTTTGATCTCCTCCTGTGGACATCTTCATCTCTTCCACATGACTGCCCCACCAATCTTTCTTCAACTCTCAGATACCTTTATATCACTTTTGACCCCTTGCCCCTCTCAAGCCCAACACATTTCTTATAGCACAATCCCTTCATTGGATCCACCGTATTTAATCTTATTTAATCTTTGGCAGACATCTGGTACTACTTCTTGAACAACATTCACAGGTGTGTTCCCACTTTTTGCTGAACAAAAAACTTACTGTGTATTATTCTTATGACTTAAATGTATGTCTCATGATATTGTCTGTATACGTATCCCTACAGTACATACATTTTTAAATGTACATACTATTGTACATATTGTAAAACTATTCTGGATCATCCACATTAGTTATTGTATAGTAGTTGTAATTAAATGTATTTTTGCAGTCACACTGTTTTGTCCAAAATCCCATTTGTTTAGTGTCTGACATCTTGTGAGGTTACTGGGCTACTAAGATGTCCTGCACTTCCCCTTTAGAGGGAGCTAGAGGTGGAGTTTAGGATTTAAATTCTGGCACTTGTACTCATGGCAATCAGTTTGTTTTCGACTCAAGTAATTTTGTTGTTATACACACAGCCTTTCTTTTACTTGCATTTCTCCAGTTGGAGCTCATTAACTTATCAGTGTTGTTTTTTTGTTATTAAAACTGGAGAATTTTCCATCTTGCTCATAAATATTATGACCTTAGTGACCTGCAGATACCACACATAAGTTTCTCACACCCTTCTTTATCAACTGTTTTTACAAACCCTAGTTCCTACCTACTGTTGATACCATTCTGCTCCTGACTGTCTTTAGTCTAATATCTCTGCCTAAAAACCATCTCATCCTCTCTACTCCTCATTTTCTATTAAACACGTTTTCAGTTCTTTCACTTCCAGAACATTTTTATTCTTCACCTTTCACAGTTGTGGAATGAACTATCCACAGAAATCAGAATTGCTGAGTCCCTGATCAGCGTTTGGTGAGTGTAGAGACTTATCTCTTTAGACAGCGTAAGTCATCTCTCAGCTCTGAATTACATCCTTCAATAATGCTTATGCTGGCTTGCACTAAAGTTTTTAATTTTCATACTGGTAATGTAACTTGCTAATTACACATATCCACTGTAAACATGGAAAGCATACCAATTGGCTGATTATATTATTCTTCATGTACACTGCCTGTGTACTGTTTTATTTCTTCTTATTTTTTTTTCGCATGGCAGGATTTCCTTTACCAGTTTGTTCTTGCCCTTTTCGTAATTTACTGTAGTTTATTTTCACCTTTTTGTAGTCACACCATGTGGCCAACCTGTTTTCATCAAAGATTTTTATACATTCTCCATAGACATCCATGAGTAAGGAACCTTTTAGTAATGTAAATTTTGAAAACTCATGAAATAAACTATTCATGAACAGTTAGTGAAGCAAAATATGTAATTAGGACTGATAAATTAGTTAGCTTGTGTTGTAAATGAACTGTAATTGTGAATTGTCATAATATAGCTCATTTAGTATGTTATAAATATGCAATTTAATAGTACATACAATACATACATAATTCATATTTTTCACAGGGTTACATTTTGTTCTGAGGATGATCTCTTTGCTGTCTAACTTACTAGTGTTTCTGTATGGCTAACGCTTACCACATAGGAATGTCTCTTCTTTTATTTACTCCTGCTTTAAGTTTTAAGTGAGAAAATACTTTGGTTCTTCTCTTTTGTCTGAGTGTCATCACTTTTCTCTTATACAATGTACATCTCAAAAATTAAACCACATGTCTCTGAAACCTCAGATCTCTGAGCTTTTTTTTTCTCTTTTCCACTCTTCTTATTCCCTAAAGATGCTTTTCAAGACTCCAGAGAATGTAAATTGTATATGTCTCTCCTTTGCATTAATGCACACCTGAATGATTTTGTTTATAGTTATTTTTAGACTCTGGTAGACTGCATTTAGGCACAGTACTTTAGAAATGGATGTAGTAAATGGTGCATTTAGATTGCTCAATCAATGTGAGGCAGAAAAGAACATCCTGGTAACATCAAATATGGATCCATGTACAACAAAAGATAGAGTTACCAGCCATCCCAGTAAAATTGGAATCATCACGATTTTTATCTCATTTTGTGACCTGATCAGAAGAGTTAAAATTATTAAATTGCCCTAATAGTCCTTTGACCCAATTTGATTTTTTTTTTAGATTTGAGCTTAAACCCCGGAAATTTGAAATCTGTCAAAGTCAAACAAGGTGATTAAGGTGATTTTTAAAGATTTTACAGTTTTTTAAACAATTAATGGTTTTTAAAGTCATTTTACAAAATATGAAAAATGAACCTTTTATATTAATGTGATAGTGTACATACAGTATGTATAGATATATTAGCACTATATACTGAATTAGTACACCTTATATTTTTGTAAAAATCTAATTTCTAAACATGAGGTTTTGACAGTGGTGCAAAGTAATGAGAATGCCAGTACTGTTCATCAAAGGACCAAGTTAGTCACATTCTATATCAATTTTCCTAGATTTGGACTTTTCTTTCATATTAACATACAATAACTGTTTGAAAATATGTTGTGTGTATTCACCAAAGTGGTTTGGTGATTTTTCTCCTTTCCAGTAATGCATTTCAATTGTTTTATGTATCATATCTTTATTGGCTGTTTATGGTCAGCAACACAAAAAGGAATACAGTAGTTTCAAATTTCATAAGATTACATATGTACAACAATACAATTTATATTTATTTCAGCAAAATGATGAAAAACATAATTACTTTAGGATTTTTGGCCCCTACCCCTATCTTAATATCCCATTCACCTATCTCCAAATACAGTATATAGTGGGGGATTTTTATGTAGCAAGTAAGTTAAGTTTTTACATTTTTTTTATTTGTAAGAAAAATTGAATAAAACTTTAAAATTTAATTATTTATTCAAAATAAACAATAACAATATTAAATTAATTCACAATACAATTACTGCACACTAGAAGACTAATTAATTAAATTAAATACGTACTCAAACAGTTTCCCCAAGCCTATCAACAACTACTACTACTGTACCTTTTTATTGAACATTATACACTTATGAATGATCTATAAAACTGTGTGCATCCCTTCAATAAATATATTTAGAAACCTTTGGTTTGAATGAATGTAAATCTTAATTAAAAAGTAATTTTTAAGCATAATTTAAAACATTTGTTTCAAGCTGGACGCCAATGACTAACACTTTGCGGTAATCTGTTTTTTACTTTCACCAACTCTTTTTTGCTGAGTATTTGGTCCCTCTTTAATAAAAGTGAAATGTATTATGCATCTAGTACTTACTGAATTAGTTATGGTATATACTGTATTTTGTGTGGTGTATAACTGTATAATAAATACTGTTATGTATATACACTAGAGTATTTTCACAATATACACATTGTTTGTTATCCCTGGGTTGTTCAAGAACATCCCCCTCGAATAAAGAGGACTGAATATTTATGTATTTTGTTTTAATGTACTGTATGCATTTTTTCAGTATTTTTTTCTATTATTATTGAACGTAAAACTCACAAATAGCAACAAGTAAGTGATACTAGCTTAAAAATAATTAAGATGTTATTAAACATATACACCTGATGTTGATGGGTAAATTAAACTTAAATTAAATTAAAGTGCTCTTGTTACTGTCATTTGAAAGTAAACAAAAACATTTTGTCACATTACAGTAGTCTCATAAAGACATATACAGAAACCATCAGATCAGTTATGGAACATGAGTTATAAAACCATCGACTCCAGGGCAAGAAAGTTATTCCATTTCTAATTCCATTTTATTGATAAAGAAAACTAGTTATGCTTAAAATAAATGATGACTTCCAGGAAGTTTAACTTTTGAAGTTCTTCAGTATATAGTCATCAATATCTCCAGTGTAAACCAAAGAGATAAACATTTCTGGAAGAATAAACACAATTTAGGTGTTTCCACTCATTAAAGAATGCAAAAAAGTATGTAAAGATTTGAAAGTTATCTCATACAAGTTTGCATATTCTCATTGAGCATTTCACATTCTCATTAAGGAAGAGTAGAGGCCATTCAGTATTTCTAGTTTGGTTGGTACAGCAATACTGTTGTCTACTTTTTAGTTTAGTGCAATAACCCAGATAAAAAAGTTTAAATTGTAAATTTATAAATTTATATTTTGGTCACATTCCCATCATATTTTCTTACTTGATTGTGAATGTGTGGACATGGTTGAAGATTAAATTGGATTTTTATTGAGGCTTAAACTAACATCTGTGAATTTTCTGTCAGTGTGCATTCAATCTCTGTCTTGTTTTTTTTTTTTGCAGTGAATCAACATAAAGAAAATTATAAAATGGGAATGTTATCAGTTGTTTGGTTGATGCACACGCTAACAGATGAATACCTAACAATGTGGTCAGATTAAAAAAATGTTTGTTCTTTTAAAAGCAGATGATGAAAAGTTAAAATATATTCAGTATATACAGTCTTACAGAAGACAGTGGAAATTCACTCAATGAGTAGTCTCTTGAACTACCACTTTGTTGTCTTTTTACCTTGACGCTTGATTATCTGCATATCTACCCATACTGTAGGTTAAAAGAAGAAGCAAAATAATAAAGTAAAATACCCACATCTCCTCACAAAAATAACGCATCATATAAAAATATGTTATTCCCAGTCCTTATTCTAGTAAACATGTGGGAGGGATGCAGAGTATGGATGCAGGGCTAATTAATATAGCATATTTAGATTTACAGAAAGCTTTTGACATAGTTACAAATAAAATGCTAATTTCAAAGTTGAAAACTGTTGGAAATTGAATTAATGAATCCCATTGGATCAGTGTTGAAAACAGAGTACTTTGAGGAAGAAACCTCTAAATTCACTTGAAGTAATTAAAGGAATATTACAGAGACAGTAGCTTTACAAAAGAAATAACTGATAACAGTTTAGCAACCCTGGGTGATACTGTACACTTTAAAGGCCAGACTTGTGACACTAAACATGTTCAGAGAAGTACAATTTGTTTTTATTTACATTTTTAATTTGTATTTGGTCCATTTACGTTTTGTCCTCACTTCCCTCACATAAATAAACAATTGTTAAACTGCACACCAGTAAATTCTTCAACCACAAACTTTATAGTCAATTTAACCTTCATTTGAAAGGCAAAGGTTCCACATTTAGAATTTTTTTTAAATAGCTCTGCATCCAGGAGACACAGAGTCACTCCTTTATCAATTCTTTATTGCACAGCTAACATTTTTTAAATAAAAAATATGTTTCTATTGCATTTTACACCAACAAAAATACATGATGCACAACATAATATTATTTTTGGTGAAGTGTTTCAACTAAGAACATTTCTGAATATGAAAATATTTCCAATTCCTTTCCCATATCCGTCTCAAAGTGTCTTTACAATAAGGAGTAAAAGAAAAGGAAAGGGAGACAGCCATCAAAAACACTGATCTCTAGGAAGCAAAAAAAATGGAAGATCAATCATTTTAGGGTTCATCATAATAGCCAGTTGGTAACAGATTGAGATCTAGGGTTTAGAAGGGAGACTCAAAATCTCAAAGTAGTTTGGAAATGGTTGCCGATCTTTATAAAACTTAATGATGAATCTGCTAAGCATGTATCTAATTTTCTCCATTTTAAGAAACTGCATCATATAATAATAATGACAATAATATAGTAATAATAAAAAACTTTGTTTTGTATAACACCTTTAATAAGTGTTACGTCCCAGTGTGTGTTCTGTGTGTGTTTTTTCTGTTATGTCCACACTGCTGACCCTTGATTGTTCTCCCTTCCCCATTGGCCAACCATCACACCACTGTTTCAATATGATGTCATCATCAATCAGCTCTCAGTCAATCAGAACTCATTTTATTCACTATATAACATGGACGCTTTCAGGAAGAAAAGGCCCTTTCGTTTGACTTCGGTCCCGTTTGGTTTTGGTTATCGCTTCGCTTCACTTCTGGTTATTGCTTCAGCTTCGTTTGTTGGTTTGTTTTGCTTTGTGTGTGTGTGTATTTTCGTATAGCTTCGGCTTTGTTGTTTTGTTGGTTTTACGTTAGTTTCTTTGTACTTTTGTTTGTTTGTGTGTTCATCTTTGTTTTGTCATTACCTTGCCCCAGTGTTACATGTTCAACTTTTGTGTTCTTTTGTACCCTGCTCCTGTTGATTACTCTTGTTTTCCCTTATTTGTATTCCTGGTTCACTTGTGTTTTTGTGTGAACTTTTGTATATAAGGTTAGTTTAGGTTGTTGGGTACACTTACACACTTAGTTGATTTTGTATTAGTACACTAGTTTAGTACGGGTGAGTGCCGTTTGTATGGTTTTGGGTAGTCAATGCAGGTTAGCTAGGGTGTTGAAGACGCCGAAGACCGTGTGTTTCGGGTTTCCTTTTGTAGTCAGATTAGCTTTCCCTCACTGTCCTAGCCAGCTCCATTTTGTTTATTTTCTTTCCTTTGGCACCACTCTAGTTCCTTACCCTTGTTATCACGCTTCCTAGTCCCTCACCAAAACCCCCTGCTTCCAAAAGAATTATCCTAAATGTTACACCCCTTTAACCCTAGACACTTGGGGTCGTAACAATAAGTATACATTAAAACTCTGCCTGGCACAGATAGAGGAAGAGTGAACCTGAGCTAAAATGGACTCCCACTGGTTCTTTTGTTGAACTATGTCCAAGTAGTATTTTCCTGTAAAATTTTAATATTGATAAGGATAGATAATGTAAAGAAAGAAGCAAATAATAAATCTATAAATATATTAAATCTTTGTCTTCAGGTGAGAGCTCAAGAAGAAAATCTCTGTCAGTGTTAGAGGAGGTGAAGGGAACTCTGCCAATACATATAGAATAAACCACATCTACTTTTACATTTTTAGTTGCTGCGATATACTGTACAGAATCTTCCCATTCACTTTTCAATTTGCTACACCACCAAAACATTGATGAAGCCCTCCCTCAGGATCTGGAAGCAATTTAAACACTTCATCTAGTCTTTCTCATTCATTTTCCTCATTATGTAAACTGTTTATTAAGATGGTTTTCACAGGATAGGCTTCATGTTGATGACCTCATGAATTCGGTACATTAATCCCAAGTTGCATGTTGATGTGTGTCAACAACAAGGTAACATGGGTCCTTATACAGGTGTTCTGAAGCAGTTTGCTTAATAGTGTAGGATTGAGGGTATAGTGTTTATTGGGTCTTCATTTTTCCCATTAAACAGCTGGTGAGTCCTTATTGGGGTAGTGAAAAAATAAGTTGAAATACAAAAAATAGATGCTGAAGAAATAATTATATGTATATCGTAAAGGAAGCGAAAAGCAGCAGCACAAATGGGATTAAACAACCTTTTCTCGATTAGAATTTTGATTTTAAAGTTCCTAATAGAGCAATTTATAAACTACAGTTATGAATCAAAAATGATTTGATATAATTCTGGAAAAGAAAGCTCAATAAAATAAACAATGGATTTTGTGAGATAACTCAGTCATGGATTTGTCAGCAAACACCATTTTACTTGTGTAGTTAAAATCTTAATTTGATGTTTAGAAAGACTTTGTAAAAAATATTCTTATCTTCTTGATCACAAAGGACCATACTGCATTGTGTAATCAAAGGCATATGAACTGTTTTCAGTTGCTTCTAGCCCTAAGTATTTTACCTCAAACTTTGCTGCAGTTTGTTATAAATACACAGTCGTCTTTGCAAGTGCAGAAAAGAGTATATTAAATAAATGCAATAAGCTTAAACCGTGGATACCAATGATTTTTGCACTACCCTTCAGGTTATATTAAGCTATCCAATCACCTGTGTTCTGCAAGTATTCTGTATTCAATTGTTTCAGTAAGTTTCCCTTAAGACATTTCAATTGCTTTAGAAAATATCTGAATTGTAGCATTTAGCAGCAGCTAAATTATGAGATGGAAATTTCCTTGCTTTAAAACCAAGCTCAAACGGATATCATTCATAAGTCCTTTTGAAGTGTGCATGGTTAAGACCATTTTTGACTGTGTCAAATTAAAACTCACACATGCCACAAAAAGAAACACTTATTCTTGGTGCAGTAACCTCACAATACTAAAAAAAATACAGAAATGTCTACTATGCATTCACAAATGTATATTTTTTTATCCATATTTGAGTACACACAGATCTGTCATTAAGATGGAATAAATGTGTAGAAATGCATACTATTCAATCCGTTTTAAGAATTCAGTTGTTGATAATTAAATTGCATCAACTATAGTTCTGTAAAATTAAATGGGCTGAGCAAATATGCAATAGACATAGTCCCAGATTATACAGTATACTACTCTGTCAAAACAATCATTTTAGAGAATTATTGGCTTCAGTTCTTCTGTCTTGCCAGCTCTTGTCAATCAACATGCTTATCAATCACACTGTTTTTACCTTAAGGTGACTTAAATCTTTAAAAAAATGAATTAAAGCTGTATCTAGAGACTAATTATCGTTATAAAAGATTTACATTCACATACAGTATAGTTTCTTATTACAAAACAACAATTTTCAAAATAGAATCATTAAATAGGAATATCTGAAGTGATGTACTGCATATAAAGTGTATGTTTCAGACTAAGTATTTTGACAGATAGCACAAAAGGAAAATATACTGTAAAATTCTAAGATGTTATGTAGTGGATGATGCTGCTGCCTCTTATCTCTTAGAACAACCATGATATAATTAATTTATTATGCTGATGAACATTTATTACCTAAAAGGTTGATCAACGGGGAGTCTACTGTGAAAGTCACAGGCTAGTAGTATATGTACTGTAACTCCAGCTGGAAGCAATACAAGCTGTGTATCTGAAACTCCTACTTTACACCAAGTTTCAGGTGTTGTGTGGAATCCTGACCCTTTCCTGTCAAACAGCTTGGTTATGCCTGTTTACCAATCTGTCTCCCTGGGCTGAGGCTAGTGAGTAGGGAATCAATGGCAAACTGTTACATTTTCATTTTCCAAGAAAGTTGTTGTCATAGGTCAGACTAGCTCCAAAATCAGTTCAGTTAGATGCTCAAAGATGTCTGTTGAGATACAGTATGTGGTATTACAGTGCTCTTCTTAGCAGAAATAAAATCTGATATACTTAAGTTTTAATAGCTTTTTGGAGCTGGAATTCAACTTCCTGTTGGTAAATGTATCTGTCAGTCACTGCCTGTCCAACCTCAAGGCTATCTGAATTGACACATTCTTTACAGTAGGTTTGCTTTTGCCTTCAGCAATGTAACAGAGACACGTGCATCACACCATGCCTCTTTCAAGGTCAATCTCCTTACTGATAGCACAGCCTACTAAGAAAAAAAAAGTCTGGTCTGTTGGTTTTTTGTTACCACTGTTATACTTTGTAAACATGATTCACTCCTATAGAAGGCATTATATGGTATAGTATGAGGTATAGTAGACATATAAAGGATAATGACTTTATAATATTTAATGGAAAATGATGTAATTTAATCTACAATTTCTGAATTATATATCAGAAATTAACTTTCATCTTAAGCATAGTGTATAGGGGCAGCACAGTAGTGAACTGCTGCCCTACAGTGCTGGGGCACTGGGTTCAGTACGAGACCTGGGATGTTCTGGTTGATTAAATGGTTTCTGGTCCTGCAGTGTACATGTCTGTGTGTGTGCTGCGATGGACAGGCATCCCATCCAGCGTGTATCCTGCCTTGTACCCGTTGCTTGCTGGGCAGGCTCTGTCTCCACTACAATGCTGAACTGGATGAAGCATTTAGAATATGGATGGATTAAGCATACAGATACAATACGTACAGTAAATACATTTGTTACAGGCTATGGGAGATTGTTGCCTTCTGTAGCCTGGCTAAGGGACCTTCATTCATAAAACACACACTTGATTGTTAAAAAGATGTATCTTTCTTTAAAAATATAACATGACATTAATTATATGCACAGTCAGTATCCTGCTTACAACCTTACTGCAAATTCTAACCAAATTCCCTTTGGCTCTGACAAGCTTTCATATACAAGACTAATGTGTGCACCCCACATTCTAGACAAATAACAGTTATCATCAATACAGTCAGTGGATACACCCAAGAACTACTGTATATACTGTACAATACAACAAAACTTTGTGGACAATTCTGTGCCAGTCTCAAGGCGAGGTCTCACAGTTACTGAATCTATGTGTGGAGCAATATTTGGCTGTTCACTTGTTTGGAAAAATTATTTGCCTCTCTGTTGTTCTTAACTAAGATTATTTGTTGTTTATTTGTCCATCTTCAGTTACTCATTAAAGATGGCACATGGAAATCCTCCCAGCTAGCTGGCGACATCCCAGATTAGGAAATGGAATGAAGAAAATGATTTATTATATTTTATTATATATGTAATACCTCACTCCTGTAAATAGCAATGCTCTGTAAAGCCTATCAGATAAGAACAATTAATTATAGTGCTCCTGAAATATTAAGATTATCCCTGTGTACTGTGGGCCTGTAGGGACCCCCAATTGGCATATTTCTTGCTTTTCATTGTGAGGGGGAGTTCCTTTGTAACTTTTTCACCAAATCCCCCATTACTAAAGGCCTTTTTTTAAATCTCAAGTCTTTAACTTAAGTTATGTTTTAAAAAGCTACTTCTTATTGCACACTAACCTTTTCATTTCATTTTCTAGCTCATTCGATCTCAATGTACAACAAAGCTTTAAAAAAATGCTTGGCCTTTCCCATACCCCTGCATACTTAAAGAACTTATCAAGAGGTTCATTGTCTTTGTGATCGTCTTCCTTTTTTGTGAAGTATCTTGTGTTGCTACTACACAATGTAGCACTAAATTAAAATTGTATGATACATTTACAATATATTTGCAAGCAGTAATATTCTAATTGTAGGTTGTATACATTACATTAATACAGTTTACGTAAATATCTACTTCTTATTTTTAGAATGTATAGCTCCAAAAGGGTAGTAATATTTCCTTAAAGAAGACTAACATCACAATATGCTTTGAAGTAAGAAATATTTAAAAAAACAAAGGGACCCATTGGGATATATTTGATTAACTTATTATGTTCTAATTGGGTTTTTAAAACACAAGATTTCTTTTTGTTCTCCTACAAATGAAAAAAAAACTGGTTCATGCAACTGGGGGAAAATATCCTGGTGTGGTAAAATTTTATAATAAACACATTAGTTGTCTTGTCTCTGTAGGATATTACTAATTACTGCAAAACATCAGTTGGAAAAAAAATTCACTTGGGCTACATGTTATTTTCAGACTAAGAGAGGACTCGTTGAAATGTTTAGTAGCATTTCTAGAACCTCATTAGCAGCACTAGAGAAATCATATCTTTATTTTCTGAAAGGAGATGGTTTGACTTAGCATTCTATGCATTATCATTCAATAGATAAAATATACCTATTTATATAGTGTAAACACATTGCCAAAAAGTAGAAGAGAAAATTCTTAGCCTATTTTGCCACTAAATTCTCAAAGACATGAGGGCACTGAAGACATAGCAACTGTCACCTATTTAAGCACTATGAAGTAGAAAAGAAATAGAGCTTAAGCAACAATAGTCTCAGAGGTACAGCTCATACTGTCCCCATTCTATACTACAGGTGCCAAGTGAGTCAGTTGAATCACTTTTGACCTCCCGCTATCTCAAGCCTACCTAATCCTAGTATTTTGTCAATTTAGTGCCACAGATGAAGCTGCCTGCTGGCTTAAAATGATTTAGGACCATCAATTTCTAGATTGTGGAACTCACCCTACACTCCAGGTGAAGGGATTTACAGGAAGAGCCTCTTAGAACTCGCCTTATAAAATCTTCTGTTAAAAATGGCATTTCATACTATTATTTCTATTGCTTGAGATAGTGACAGTGCTTGAGATAGATAAAGTAAGGGCAGGATAAAAAAACAACAGAGAAAGCTACAGAAGCTCTGAATTTCACAATCCTGAAACATTAAGAAATCCAGTCACAGAGAGCTGCCATTAGGACCTGAGTAGCCTTTACATAGAGTTGATAAAACTGTGGTAAATAAAAAGCAAAACGGGGAGGAGATATCCTTGCATTTATATCTAGAGTGGAATCAATTAGTCCTCTTTTTCTCATTTAAATGCCAGTAACTAAATTATTTGCTTTTTCCTACACTCCAACTTCAGTAAAAGATAGTTTTCTTTGAAGACTAAGCTGAACTTTTAAGCAAATAGGTTAAGTCCAGGCAGGACTCAAACAGGGGTGTCAAACCCTATTATCAGCATTTGTGGGTGCTGTGCTGCATTTGACAAGAGATAGGCACCAAGCTGTAGTGCAGCTGACTGCATTACTGTACAGAACAAAAACCAATCTTGACTTCAAATCCTACGTCATCCTTTATTTAAATTATATTTGCTTTACATGAGAAAAATCTGTAAGGTTTTTAAAAAACTCACTATTGAGTACAACAAGTTAAAAAGTATACATGTTCTATGATATTATATATAATATAAACATTTGTAAAGCTGACACAGATACTGATGTATCCATAAATACATATGTGAAAAAAGGCATATCCAAATGCATGTACTGATTCTAAATCAAACATATCCAGTAATCCTTCAGAAACTGTTTAGATTCATTTGTTCATTACCCATTTCTTAAGGATAAAGATGATTTGGTTTTTTTTTATGAATGCCAAAAGTGTCTGATAAAGTCAACATTGAATCTGCACATTCTGGCACTTTGAGCAGGCATTCTCTGAGGAAATATCTACTGTAGCTGTGTTCTGCACAGTCTTGTCATGGTGAGTTTTCTGTGACGCTCTTTCTTTGCTGCCTAATTTTGATATGCAATCTTAATGTGATAGTAGTAAATTATCTAACGATAATTAAGTTTCACAAACTAGCAAAGTGAAATGACACCATTTTGATGAGATACAAACCAGATGTTAATGCACTGGTGTAAGTATAAAAATTAACGCCTGAATGATTTTCACATAACCAAGTCATGTAAGTTATTTTTAGTGAGGATATAGGACATGAACATAAATAGATTGTCCACAGCCACTCATATCCATTAGGAAATGATTTAGGTTAAATATTTCATTGGAAAGGAATGACATTTCCAAAAGCATTACATTACATGCTTTGACACTTCAAAATGAGGAATTATGGCATTTTGCTCACATACTGTAAACCATTTCAAAACTTGTCTTAAAATAGTGTAGAATGTGTCAGCTAAAACATATATATATTTTTTTAAATGTGTACACAACAATGTGATTCACAGATTCACTTATTAATCCATTCTCCCACACGTTGCAAAATATTTCTGATTAACTTTCATTTGTTAGCTTTTGTAGTTTACTACCACCTGGATGTGACAAATTAAATAATTATCAGAGTATTGTATCAGTTGTGAAAAATATTGTTCGATGTTCTCATTGAAGTTCTACATACAGTATACAGAAAAGTAAATTATCTAGAGCGATGACTTACAACGAATACTTGTTCTGTTCTACACATAAAAACAAATGCTAAAAATACATGTCCCTTGATTGTGAAATTTAATTACTGAGGGGGTATGGAAAGTACTGTACTTACAGTTTTGTAGCATAAAGCTAGATTTGAATCAAGGGTAAATCTTTGATGTACTCTGTATAAATAGTATTGTTACATCACATTTATTTACAGTATATAAACATTCTCAACATCATTGTGCCTATTAAACCCTTTACGCAGATTTATTTTTCCTGAAAACCCTGCACCACACAAGAATAAGCTACTGTATCTGTAACAAAATAGAAGACAGTTATTTTAAATTTTACCTTTCTTTTGAATGATGATTTACACATTACATAAAAATGACATTTTGTATATACATGCATAGAAATTTAACATTTTTACCATAATTTATGTGCACTTTTCACACAGCACATACTTATTTCAGAAGTAATTATCGGTAACAGATTAGAATCTGAAGGTTGAAAATGACATTAAGAATCCACAAATGAGGAGGCTGGAATACTTAAGTATGCATTAACAAAACAGTTATACAGCTTAACAGTCCGACCTTTGTAAACAAACGTATTAATCATTACTATGGATCCGTTCCTACAGTAAATGGTTATTAACATTTTTCCATCCATCCATCCATTTTCTAACATTCAATACATTTTTTCATTCCATAAAGGGTTGCAGAGGAGCCAATGTCTATCCCCTGTATCAAGGCAGGGTGCACACTGGATGTGAATTTAAAAATAATAAAACTACCCATTTTAAAGTGTTATTGAAATATTTCTATGGTAGATAATGAACATGTGCTATGAAAAAAAATAATTGAAAGATCACAATAATTCACAATAATACTATAAGAAATCATTTTAAAAGCAACATATTGCTGTTTTCACAATGTAGTGAAGACCAAGAGTGGAATTATATTGCAATATTCTCCTTGGACCAGAATGATTTGAAAGTCACTTCACTTTTAAGTTTATTTGTTCCACGTCCCATGTCAATCATACACTCATGATAGAGATTCATTTTAAACTTAATACAGTACATTTAGAAAATTTGTGTTCCTTTGGTGCAGGGGTTACCAGCCCTGTTCCCGAAAGCCCCACTCCATTAAGTTTCATAGAATGTTTTTTAAATCATTACTTTTTAGAGACCTTGAACAATTTGACTGTAAACAACTGTAATGATAATAATAATAATTATGACAGTAATTTAAAGGTCATTTGGAACAGGAATCTCGATATCCTTCAGCCCTTGAGAACCAGTCTTCCTTTCACTATGACATTAGGTCAATTATACATATTATTAATATGTTAAATTGTCATGTACAGTACATTCTGTATATATATTGTAGCGCATTCGCCTGGTGCTGTGGCCGAAGAATGTCCAGCTGGGGTATGCAGCAAAGGGCAGGATGGTAGAAGTAGTGGTCAGGGCGGGGACTAGGAAAGCCGCTGACCAGTGCAGCTGACCCACTCCAAAATGGGCATACAGTTTGGTGAGATCGCCCGGATTCTTGTAAATAGTTCCCTGGTTTCACACCCCTGTTATACATGTACCCAATTGCTACCCGATCCCTGTGTAACTACCCGAATAGACCCAGTGTGTTGCTGTCTCTCTCTTGCTCTCTGGCGCTCGCTTGTACTCTCTTTCTGCTGGTGCAGGGGTGCAGGGGTGCTGTGCTGGCTGTACCAAAATTCAATACAGCACTGTTTTCACTGTGTCTGAGTCACTGTGTCCGTCATCGCCGAACCCGAATATTCTACAATATATTTTTATAGTCCTTTGTAAATTCTACACAAATTAATTAGAATAAGAAAATTCCATGGAAAAATAATGAAAAAATGTTTCAGTACATGGGTACCTCAATTTATCAGTAAACGTTTGACATGTTAGTAATAAACATCATCCTTGGGACTCTCTCATGTATTTTTCATGTATGTATCTCATGTATTAACAATCATAGAAGTTTTAAAGAAATGCCATCTACAGTAAATATACAGCAATTGATAATCTCAATTCCTCCTAATTATGCTCCCATCTCCACCTCTACAGTATTTAGGTCTGTGCCGTAGCCATCCCCTTGTGGATACATTACCTTCATCCTAATCTCAATTTCTCAAAGTCGACCAGTTTTTCCCTTCCCATCTTCTATCCCTCTGCTGCCTCTGAGGACAACCTAATTAATTCCTCTTGACTTATCTACGTGTACCATCTTATCTTCCTCCTCTGCCAAGAATCTGTTGTGGATCCTGATCCCATTCTGTCTCCAGACCAACACACCTCTGGCACATTGCCGTTGCTTCGTCTTGTGCCACATTGACAGAACCCATACCTTCTAAATCTACACATCTTCTAGTTCAGGCCCTGGAATTCTTCCATCTAGACCATTCTACTGTGACTCCCTCTTGGCCAGCCTCCCTCCCTACTCAAACCTCTTCAGAAATATGCAATTATGGGCTTTTCTTCTTGCATGCTTCTGTCATGTTGCTCCATTATTCCAGTCAAACCAGCTTCCCTATTGCTCCATGTAATCAATTCAAAATCCTAATTTTCTCAACCATACTACTCCTGGCTCTAAACTCTCCCTACACCTTCTCTTTTCTCCTAGTCTCCTGCTACACTCTCTGTTACGTAACTAATAGTAGTTACTGTATTCACTGTAATACTGGATTGCTGAACCTTCCAACAGGTTGTCCACATTAATGCTCTGTACGTAATATTTTGGTTCTTATGGTTTTATTCACTGCACTTCCAGATTGTCCAAGTTTAATGTTTTATTTTGTGTATGTTTACCATATTGTATAATAATAATAATAATAATAATAATAATAATAATAATAATAATAATAATAATAATAATAATACAATACTTTAATAAAAAAAATATGCATTCTAATTAAGCATGGTTTGGAAAGGGAAATGTATAACCCAAAACAATCACTTAGTATAGACTGATTTTTTTATTTTAAGATCTTTCTCTCTGACATTGTGATGATAAATTCCAAAAGTGCTAATCTGTTCAAAAAGCAGTAATCCCTTCAAAATTGTCTAGATTCTGAAAATTAGTTTTTGGCAAAGCCCCAAAGAAAGCTGACTTTGGCACAAGGTCAGTACCTATCAGGAATACTCTTGATTTGCCAGGGATTCATCCTGAAAATGGTTAATCTTGAAAAAAAGGTCTAAAATGTGCAATTTACCAATACAGCTATTTAGTGAAAAGTTTACAGATCCTTCGAATGTCCCTGTCTGTCTGTTTCCACAAATTAGTTTTATATTGTATGTCTGATTTGTTTCATTGTGAATTGATGCGAGAGTACAACTGCATAGACAGTCATATTTGAGGAATTGTATTTTTTTCTTTGCTTATGGATTTTAGAAAAGTGGCAGCAGCTCACTAAAATAATCCTTGAGGTTTCAAAAAATTCAAGTGGCCTAATTATTACAGAGGAAATAAATGAAACTTGTTTTGTAAAGAAAATAAAAAATAATTTAGCAAACCTCTTGCAGCAAGTTTGTGGTAAATATCATGGTTATTTCTACTGTTCACAACCTTGGCAGATAAAATGGTTACGGAATGAGGAGGAGGCAAAGCCAGTCTGCTGTCTGATAGGGGGACACTCTACTCCTTTGGTTCGAAGAAGAAATTGAGAGACAAGGCGACAGGAACTGGAGCAGAATCTGCCAAGGAACACTGGAGTGAGAGAATGTTTACACTACAAGCAAGTGCTCACAGGTCCATGGATTAAAGGTAATTTATCCAATATCAGGCAATCACAAACATATTTTGATTCTTATGCTGGAGGTGAGCAAAAGAATCTCAGCTATTGTAGAACTGAGAACTTCCAACATCCTTCCATGGATGGTCCCAGATGAAGGACAAATAAATGTCCATTTCATGGAAATGCCCAAGGCATGTGTAACCTATAAAGTTCACCTATAAAGTTAAAATACCAGTGAAAACGCAGATATGCTTAATGTTTTAAACATATAAAGGTCAACTAAATCTTATTACAATCCAAACAACGCTACTTTACACCCTGGGACAAATACACACAAACACAACGCAAACTGGAATGGTGATGGACCCTAAAAAGAGAATACACAAATACAAACTGACTGAGTACTTGAGTACTTGACCACTGTGGAAAGCAAAAGGAGAAAAGACCCTGACAAAGTACAGGGCTAAGTGATTACAGCTTGGTCGGAGGAATTGGGTGACTCAGGTCAATAAAGCGCTTTGGAATTGAAGGGAACTGGAGGAGCATGCTGACATACAATAGGCAGTGGGTAAAATTAAGCCTTTGCTGTGTGGGCACAGAATAATATACTGGACTGACAAGGTTGTGGGGTGAGGGATGAATACTCACAAGGAGACTTGATAGAAAAGGTTGTGGTTGGGGCAAGAACAGGATAGAGGGGGTAAGCACAGAAACCAGAGACAAGGAGAGAAACTGTTAGGAGCAAGAACTCCTATAAATTCATATACATGTATTTAGAAAGTGTCAGGACTTTCTGAAAGAGGACTGGACAAAAGTTAACTTTTATATTTGGGAACGTGATCCAAAAGTTTGGTCAACAAGATTCATGAAGGTATCTTTGTATTGCAGAGGACAAGAGGGATTTTTAAATATGCTGTGGAAGTAAATATTGGTGTATTTTACATAAATGAAGGAGAGAGCGGGTAATCAGCTGAACTGAGTGACTAATCTTCTTCCTGAAACTTTACTGCAAGCTCCATAGAGTGCACTCATCAACTTTAGGACACATTACCATCTTTTTTGTGAACGAAATCCCAAGTTTATTGTTTTCTGTTGTTATGATTTTCTGTGAGTACCTTGAATTTTTTAAAATAATGTCAGGATCTTGAGAAATAGACATACTGTATCAAGAATTAACAACCAACATTCTTGGAGAAAGGAAAACAAAAGAAAACATCATAACTGTGTCAATTCTCTTTGCTGTTCTATTTTTGCTCACTTACTGTAGATCAAAAGGGAAAGGAGTATGATGTTCTGAAATTTTTTGGCATACGTAATACTTTTCCATTGTTTTTTACGATATTCTCCAGAAAAAAGAACTTTCAAGTATGCTTCTAAAAATCTTTTCATTTCATTTTTCACATTATGGCTGTCTTAGTTAAATTCCTCTTATGTAAAAAAACATATCTTAGAGAGTGGCTCCAAAAAGGAACAAGAAGTTTTACAGGCTTTCTTAGAGATGAAACAAGTTTAAATTTCAGAAAGCAATCTGATACAATATACAGTAGAACGCACACATGTAGAATTTTTACAAACGTGTACAGTACCTTTCTTCTTTACCAATACCACTGAAAATAATACTGTCAGTAGAGTTAAGCTGTATGAATGTTACATCAATGCTACAATATCTACATTGATATTGTAGCAATTTACGGTATATATTTTGCCATAATGTCACAAAAGAAATAAGAAAGAACTCTATATTTAAAAACACAACAGGGATATCTGTTACTTAAAATTATAAGGTTAACTGAGAAGATATACTTTTGCTTTTGAAACATCTTTCTGCCTGTACCTGTCTGGATCTGGGTAACTTGAATCCTTTGCAGTTGGCAAATCTAAATTAATTTAGGTGCACAAACTTATTCTTTGTTCAATTACAGTGGTTCTCAGGATATCCAAATAAAAACAGTAAAGACTCAGCAATAATGACCTGGAAAAGTTCAAAGCAAGTCAGGGACAAAATGACAAAGTGAAAACTATATTTCTGAAAATGGATGCATTTCCTTGTGAGTATAGTTGACTTTGTCAATCACCAAGAAATGGAAGGTGCATCGTACCAACAAGATAAAACCATCCCTCCAAACTCAGAAGCCTGAAAAGAAGGAAAATGCTGAGGAATGTCACTGTGAGGCCAATGACAACATTTAAAGAGTTCAGTGGTCGAAGATGGAAGAAAATGTGCAGCAATTCATGGTGAGTCCACAAAGCAGGCCTGTTTGTAAGAGTGGAAAACCCATCTCATATCCCATGTGAAGTATGCAAGACAATGCAATAATCCTGAAAAGCTGTGGCAGATGAGAGTAAATTAGAATTTTTTGGTCTAATTACACCATACAAAACGGAGTGCCTTGGGGTTTTTGGATGAAGCTCAGTATTTTGTTACCATAACTGGGTAATTGGAAATAAATAGGGTAGGAGGAGAAGCATCAGGGACCATGTTGATAGGGACAGTCAGTCTAAAGAGGATGCCTAAGAACCACCAAAGGAACAACACTACAAGAGTTTCATCCCTTCATTTGGTGTGGCAGAAAGAGATGTGCCAGGTCACTGACAAGAACTGGTTCCAGAAAATAATGCTGAATAATGCCAGAAAATAATGGACTTTTTCCTTTGGGACATTGGATTCACTAACTTGTGTACCTGTGCAGGTCTGGAGTTGTGCCCTTTGGAGATACGTTTGTATCTTGGATTCTGTGTTTTTGGATAGGCATGAATGTTGGAATTACTAGAAAATAAACAGGGCACTACTAGTGTATGCTGCTGGTCTGTGGGTGCACTGGTGATGCTGGGAGATAAAATGAACCAGTGGTAAGGGAAAAAGGGTCCTTTATAATTAGTAGGTGGCATAGTTGCCTACAAAGCAAAATACGTTTCTGTATTTAGGATAAAAAACGTTGACATTTTCCAGTTTCAGATTTAAATTATAATGAAGTCTTATATGATGATGAAGAAAAGGAAGAAGGGTTAATTTTGGAAAAAATAAACTTTGCTGAAATATATTGGAGGAATAAACAATAGAGGTGTCATCAGCTGAATCTGAAATGGAAGACATGGCTACAAACTCCTTCCTTATGTTCTCACAACTGCTTCTAATTTGTATAGTTTCAGTACAGTATACACGTATACCATTGGGAATACCTGATTATGGATTTAATTCTTTCAGAAAATCAAGATGGAATAAGGTAGACAGAATAGAGAGAACTATGCGAAGCATAGTTTGAAACTGTACAGGTAAGAGTCCAATATACAGTAAATAAGTTATAAACTGTGAGTATGAATGAATGAAACTGAGCAAAGGAGAATTAAAATGAGACAAGACAGATATGGAATCAGGACAGAATATATTTATATTCTGCTTGAAGCACAGAGTACCAAGAATAGGCAAGATTATAAAGCTGAGCCCTATATGATTTAATAAATCAATTAAGAAAAATGTAAGAAAGAAAAAGACTATACTGAGCATCACTTTGAATAAATGCTTATCGCTTCATATAATGAATATAAAGGAACATGATCCTTGTGAAGAAAATTGTTAAAACTGTAAGAACAACTTAAGAACAAGTGAAAGGACATTGCAGAATTCTGTACTTGGATCTGAATAGTTTTGTCACAGATGGTAACCCTTAAATGCAGGAACTGGTTTTCCTTTGCAGCTAATTATACCACCTAGCAGTTCTAAGGGTGCTAGGACTCTGTTGACAAGTTCTATTTATCTCCTAGAAACATCCATACACCCACAGACCAGACAAGACAATTATCCTATATATTTTTCCTTCTTATTACAGTCACTACACTATTAGTCTAACTGCCACGCAGAACACATAACACAATTTATTCACAAGTGGTACTTACTCACAGAAGAGTACGAGAAACCCAAGGACCCCAGTTACCAAAAACAATGACCCAAAGGAAAAGTCCAACAACAGTATTCTCCTGAAATCCGTTCCACTCAGTGTGGTGTGCCTCCTTCCACCACAAGAAGTGGCTCTATAGAGTGGAAGGTTGTCTCTTCTCATGGCCTTCTTGGTTCTGAGTTCAAATCCCATTGAAACCTGAAGTTTGTTTCTTTCCTTCGGATGAGATGTAAAACCCAGGTCCTGACTCTCTGTGGTCATTAAAAATCCCAGGATGTTTCTTGAGAAGAGTAGGGGTGTCACCCTGGTATCCTGGCACATTGGCCTTTACCAATCATGACCTCTTAATAATCCCCATTTATGAATTGGCTTCATCACTCTCTTCTCCCCACTGACAGCTGATGTGAGGTGTGTGTACTGACTCACTATGGCTGCTGTCGCATAATCCAAGTGAATGCTGCACATTGCTGGTGGTGGAAGTAAGTCCTTATGCAATCCCCACTTTATACCTGTAAAGTTCGTTGAGTGGAGTGTCCAGAAAAGCACCATACAAGTGTAAGCAATTATTATGATGATGATGATGATGATAATGATGAAAGGAAGGGATCAAACTTCATGAGGTCCTTCTGTGATTCTTAGGCACCCTCTTAGTCCTGGCCATTCGGAACCATGTGGTCTCTGTAGTGTGTCTGGTATCCATGTCTTCCCCAGGGTGCTGTGGTACAAACTGTGTTCCTCAGTTTCTTCTGTCTCAATTCTCAATTCTTTCTTCTCAAATCCTGTTAAGCCCTCCTGACTGGGGCTTTTAAACTCTCTCCTTCCAGCCAGGGATCAGGACTCCTTCATGTGGGGGACGAAGTGTCCTTTTGATGGTTTGGGTTTGGGCTCATTGATCAGCTCGTTGTAGCCAGATTGCCAGGTACTGTATAACAGTGCAAAATGTATTCGCACCCTGTTCCAGAGCTCACCTCCCGGGCCTTGTAACCTCACATATGACCTCTGAACTTTGTGGTAATTCCTCATCATCTGTATAAAGAGAGCCCTTGATCAAGGCAGGACCTTCAGAGGACAAGATGCAAATTCACCAACATTTAAACCCACATTGCCCATTCAATGTGACTCAATGTCAATACAGCCCCAGACACCTGGTGCCACCACACCCAATTTTCCACTCTGCTACTGTATTTAAATGTTAAACTGCTGAGGTTATACTGAGGCTTTGACAATGTTTTACTGTTTAAAATTAATGTTGCACTGTTTAAAAAAAGAAAATACAAAGGGTGTTTTTTTTATTAAGGAGCCGTAAATTCGTAAATAAAACTAAATTAAAAAATCTCTCATTTAATATTCTTTGTTGTCACTGATGTCAATGCCATTTCAGTAATCACGTTGTGATTTGCTTCATGTGTAGCACATATCCTACCGCAGGCAACTGCTTTCCTTAGGACCAGAATGCCTGATCTTAGGGATGGATTAAGAAAATTGATGTTTCCATGTGTAGAGAGATAGTTTTTTTTTCCACACACATCAACATTTCTTTTTTTTTCTTGTTTTTTAATCAAATGAAAGTATCCTGTTTGGTTTCAGTATAACTGTAGCACAAACACTTAACCTGTAAAAATGCTATTAATGTTGATTTTTTTCAGCTTCACTTCCTTAATTGGATTTGTTTCAAGTGTCAGTTCAGGTTTTAAGAGCTGACATACTACAGTATATAGTAAACTGATCAAACTGAGACTAGATTCCAGTCTTTATACTGTACAGAAACGTGGTTTGCCATAGTGTTGTAAACAACACTATTTACCCATGCAGTTCACAATCTAACCACATAAAAAACTGTAGGTAAGTGGTTTGTTTAAAAGCCAGTTGTTTTGTCAGTTTTTATAGTTATTCAGCAGTTCCTCTGGTAAACAGGCAGGATATTAACTAAAGCTGCCATGCTGGCAGGCAGACTGTTCATCCACTCAAGGACTGTCAAAACCTTTACTGTAAACAATGACAAGAGAGAAACCTCAAAGGAAAATGACTGAGGTATAAGAGACTTTTCAACTGTTAATCTGAGCAGGGGTATCAAGAAATATGGATAGAAATGTTGTGGGGAAGCATGACAAATATGTTCAAAAGTGCAGATCATTATAGAGGAATGTACAAATAAAGAGAAAACAGGGAGACATACAAATTGCTACAAAGGATATGTTGGAAAAGACATACAGCGTGAAACCCAATTCAAAATTTCTCTACTGATTATGTAATACCCACATTAGTGCACTTAAGAAAAACAGCTAAGATTATGAAAAAGGATGCATAAATTGAACTGCATATTTATCTACCAGCATCATGTGTTTATTAATCTGCCGGTTGCATTTTGGAAGTCTGAATATACATTTTCTAAAAAAAGGAACCTAGAGTACGTCATGCAACAAAAACCTCTTGCTTTTACAGAACTCTGTAAAATATACACAGTTACAATATGTCTTGGTATTCTCTCACAAACATACCTGTGAAAGTTCATTGTGAATTTTAATATAATGTTTGTGCCATGTTTGTGAAGCATCTTTTCACCAAACAGTAAAATTATCTGTCACTTTATGTCTGCATGAACAATTGCTGCATGCTAGCAAATACATTTTACTTATATAAATAGTAAAATAGAAAAAACTAGTAAAAGATTTCTGATAATTTGATAAGACCAAACAAACATGGTTTTATCTCTATTTCTAGCAATGATCAAGCTCTTTCATGCAAAGAAAAAAAGAAGCTGGTTGTAACTGAAATCAGTAAATATTATCTGACAGTTAATTTAGGTTGCAGAAAGCTGAAATTGCCGGGATTTGGAGGTTAGGCAATTATTGTAGAAAATACACAGAATTCCAATATCAGCGTGGGAATGATGAGACATCAAACCATGGTGTAATTACACTGACACTAAAGATGTGTTTTCAAAATATAAAGCCGATATGTGGAAGAAATGAGATGCGAATTTACCATAAAATGGAAAAAAGGGAAAAATACATTATTCAGCAAAATAAGGCAACAATATCCATTCAGATAGTATTGTAAAACAAAAAATATTTTTAAAAATGAGGAGCACATTAACAATTGTACGTAAGTTCCTGTAAATCATTGTTTTTTATATCCACATTCAGGTTATTTCATTTATTTTTATAGCTCTGCTTGTAATATGTCAAATGTTTTTAATCTTTGTTTATCTCTGCCTCTCGCCATACCTACAGTCAAGCATATTGACATTTCCATTATGTTGTGCCCTTTTCTAGGTCTTCAGTGAGGGAAAGGGATATCAGCTATTACCACTAACTGAAATCATACTACATTGGTACAGGACATTTAGGTTAGTCTTCATGATTACCTGACCTGCACCCAAATGTTGTGGGTGGTTCTGAAAGACGAAGCTGCAATTGCCTGGA
This sequence comes from Lepisosteus platostomus, assembly GCF_059453375.1. Lineage (NCBI taxonomy): Eukaryota > Metazoa > Chordata > Actinopteri > Semionotiformes > Lepisosteidae > Lepisosteus > Lepisosteus platostomus. Next base: position 47,734,072 of record NC_142618.1, on the reverse strand, counting down.
AACATAATGTTGAAATGTACACAAAGAAGCTTTCATCAAAGAATCTTATTTAAAAAAAAGAGTCAGAAAGATGAATGAAACAACAAAATGAAGAAACTTTTTATAGCCAATCATTTATTAAGCAGTACTCGCTGCTGGTCGGTGTCACCATTGCTTTATACATACAGTAGTAGAGATATAATTAAAATAGTGTTATAGGGAGATTTTCAATTCCAGCACCTACTTAAGGACCCCTTTCAAAAATATTGACAATGACCACTCAACCTTGTACAGCAGATTGGTCAAAGCAGAAAAAGTGCTACAGAAGACAGTTATTAAAGAATAAAACAATTATCAAAATTTCAGCTCCAAGAGAAAACAAAACACAAAGACAAAGAGAGAGATCAGAGATTGTCATACACTGCCCTGCAAAACTTTTAAGACACTTGCACAGTTTTCAGGTACTGATGCTTTAAGATATTGTTGTTTTGAGGCTTGTAGTCACAACATTTTAAAGTAGGAATCAATATTTGTTACATCCACAACATAATCAAAACGAATAATGAGTTAATAGATAATTTATATGAAATGAAAATGGAAAGGGATGACTGAATTAGTGTGCCAGTAGAAAGCCCCCAGCTACTGCCTAGATCAGGCTGTCCCTCCAAAATGAGCATCCAGGCAAGGAGGAAACTGGTTGATGGATAGTTAAGAATGGTGCCATGAGGCCAATTGCCATCTTGAAAGAGTTACAGTGTTCAGTGGCTGAGATGGAAGAAAATTTCCATGGGTCAACAATACACTGTACAAAGTTGGCTTGTATAGAACTGAAAGAAAACATCTCAGAATCCTGCATGGGGTTTGCAACAAAGCACCTGAGTGCTTCTGTACCGGTGGGAGCATACTTCATGATATCACATCTGCCCATGGACAATGTTTTACATGGTACCTGTAAAAATATTAAGCTTGTATTCAATGATGACACGTTTTACACATCTGTCCACCGTAATCAGTACAAGAAACATCCTCATTTGGTAGATGCCTAGTATCCAACATTTTAAGCCAGCAGCCATATCACCCTGCAACTCACAACTGGCAGCCCACTGAAGCTAAGCAGGTGTGAGCCTGGTCAGTACCTGGATGGGAGACCTCCTGGGAAAAACTAAGGTTGCTGCTGGAAGAGGTGTTAGTGGGGCCAGCAGGGGGCGCTCACCCTGCGGTCCATGTGGGTCCTAATGCCCCAGTATAGTGACGGGGACACTATACTGTAAACAGGCGCCGTCCTTCGGATGAGACGTAAAACCGAGGTCCTGACTCTCTGTGGTCATTAAAAATCCCAGGGCGCTTCTCGAAAAGAGTAGGGGTGTAACCCCGGTGTCCTGGCCAAATTTCCAATTGGCCCTTACTAATCATGGCCTCCTAATAATCCCCCTCTATGAATTGGCTACATTACTCTGCTCTCCTCCCCACTGATAGCTGATGTGTGGTGAGCGTTCTGGCGCACTATGGCTGCCGTCGCATCATCCAGGTGGATGCTGCACATTGGTGGTGGTGGAGGGGAGTCCCCATTACCTGTAAAGCGCTTTGAGTGGAGTGTCCAGAAAAGCGCTATATAAGTGTAAGCAATTATTATTATTATTATTATTATTTTCAATATTCATTTTTTGATTATTTGAAGTTTGTAAGCCCACCCACATCTTAAATTATATAACAATATATGACAAGTCATATCACTGCATACACGTCCATTTCTTTGTTTCAGTTTTCATTCCTTCTGTACATAAAAGCTGAATTATGGTGCATGTCTGTTTGACTCTGAATGCACAATGTTTGCCATCTTTAAACTGGACCACCAAAAAATGGATGGCATGTTGCCATGTGTTCATGACAAAGCAAACAATGTATTACAGTGATTTACCTAATCCAGCCTGCTGGAGGGACATCAATTGATTGTAAGAGATCTTTATTTATCGAAACATACCTTTTAGTTTCACAGGATATGCTATTCATTTGCTTATCAGATGTGTATCTTAAGCTACAAATATAATATACAGTACAGATCAATTAAATCAATGTAAAAATCTAGAAATAATTATAATATTTATATTCAATTTAGCCAGTAAATCAACTTCAATAAATCTAATCAATTTGCTGTCCAGACTTATACTATTGGTTTTAATAGGAAACAAGGCACAAATATGTGTAGTAGAAGAAATACATAAATTAAATAGCTCACAAAAGGAAATTAGGAAGAATATTAAACTCTTAATGTCAATCACTCATAAATTCACCAGCTTACTGTATTAATGTTACCCTTTATCTATTTCATCCAGATGACAGTATCCAGTTGCTAATAATACAAAACATAAGGTTTAACAAGTAAAATGCAAGTTAACCTGAAACACAAACTATAATACCCAAAAGCATAGGTTCGAAAGGCGAATGCAATTTTAAAGTAATTTTGCTTTTTAATAGAATGAAAATGCCACCAAATTCTCTGAGAAAGGTGTGCAAGGAGAGATACAGTTCAATTCACAAGTCAGTAATGACTTTCATTCTTATCACTGCATTTCTGTTCAAACAGTATCTGTGGAAATATGAATTTTCTTAACAGTATTCTCAGATGTAGACTAAAGCAAATTATATTTATGCATAAAAATGGGAAAGACTGTGAGGCACAATTTGTCTGTTTCCTGCTTAGATGAGTAGACAAGGTGTTGTCAACATGAAATCAGCATATTTATAGGGTCAAGGATAGCTGATGGTTACAATTTAAGAAGCTAGTTATTTGCATTTAGTATGTGTGCTGGTGACATTTCCCATGTTTTTGGATGATAAAGGTCAGAACAGTGAAAATGACCCTGCTTGACTGCTTTGATCAATAGCCAGTTTCAGACTTTCAAATGAACAAGATAGAAAAAAACAAGCTGTAAGAATGATTTCCTTAAATTATATTTTATCATGGTGCTATGTATCAGTGGATCTGCAATAAAATGAAAACCATTCTGTACTTTTCATTATTGAACTGCTGTGGTGTGGTTTGATACTGGTGGGGTTTGTCTATATGGAATGTATGTATCAGCATGCATGTGTGCCTCTGTGATTGATGTATGCTGGCTCCCTGGTAGGTGGATGGGTTTGGCAGGGTTCCCCAGGAGTATGAGTAATGTGTTGCCACAGAGAAATCCCAAGTCTAATAGAGGGAAGGAAAACGGAAGGAGTCGCCCTTGAGATTCATTCAGAGACTGGATCAGCAATAAGAGAGACAGATTGCCATGGCCCTGTAGAGAGTGACAGAGACTCCCATGTGTCTGTCTGCTGTGAAAGACTGGTAATCCTGCTGCATCAATGTTTACTATCTTTCAAACCATTCAAAAGAGTGCGGGGGCAATGCTCCTGAATAAAAGCCCCATCTATTAATGGTTACCTTTTAACTGCATAAGCTACTGTATGTGAATGCCGTGACTTACAGTATTTTAACAAAAACACAAGGAGCAAAGGAATCCATTGGGACATCTTTACGTGTATAAACTCAGTAACAATTAACTTGTCTTAGGAGAATAATAAAAACATCATAATTCAGATTTTCTTTCCAATTCCAAAATGTCTTTACTGTGCTAAACCACAGACTGACATTGTTAATGTTTCAAACTGCCTTGCTTTGTAATTCTAGCATGAAAGGAATGAGATTGTAGGCAGAATCTTGGAGTCTTTGTAGCTTCATAACCACCATGCTGTTTCTTCATTTACACTGCTGGAAAAGCTAAAGTATGGTATCATCAAGGAGGTTTTGTAATTGAAGAAAAATCATTTTGATTCCAACAGAAAATTAATCATGTTTCTATTTGTAACTTTTTCTGACTTGTATTTTGTACATGCAATAAAATTATTTCTTCATAAACATTTGCCTGTCAAGTGTTTCATATCCATAAAGTAGCATTGCAACTGTTCATTTAATTGTGTCTTAAATATTAAATTTAGATAAAACTATAAGATTTAAAACTTACAGTATTTGCAACAATGCAAGATGGAGTATGCTGAAATGTGTGAATTAAACAAAGCTTAAAGCTTACAAATAGCATCTGACATCAATGTCACAATTTATGTGCTGGACAAATACTGTATAACTAGCTGCACCTCTTTCCATAAGAACAATTTCTGTGACCAAGTACAATATAAGGGTATCTTAGTCTTCACCCAACCTTGGAAAAGAGATGTTTTGCCTGCAGTCAGACCTGTGAAAAAACACTGTAGAGTTTTAAGATTTTTGCCTGAAGATTGCCATTAACTTTGAAATCAAACTTCAGAAACAGAGAAGGAGCAGTCAATGGCTCAGCAGCACATTTGACAGCATATAAGTCATTTGCAATATAAAGCATAGAAGCTGTACATTATTAGGAGAAAACTGGCTCTTCAAAATATCTTAGAAAGAGAAATAGTTTTATTTTTTAAATTAAAAGCAATAACAGTCTTACAGCAAGAGCATTCTAATGTTCTTTTTTTCATGTACGAAGAAAAATGGGTGATATTAGAACTCTTTTTGGTCTATAATAAAAATAATTAGTCTGTAATGAAAATTGTTGCAGAATTTAACATTAATGGAACAACCTCACATCACCAGCAACCACTGGAATATCATCTAAGCAAATTACCACTTCTGCAAAGACTGAGCAGCTGCCTTTAACTCCCGAGTAACCTTTGGAGAATCTAAAAGCTCAGTATGTTCTGGATTCAGCTATGGCAATTTCACTAGGTGTTAGCCATCTCTATTACTTGCTTCAGAAGTTTAAAGATGCAAATAATGGAAAACAATTATGGTGATCAGGGTTAGAGAGAACAACATTATTGCTTGAATAGTAACTAATCATGTTTTTTTTAGTTTCTTTTGTATATAAGGATTTCTCCTCTAACATAGGTGAGACTTCTACATACAGGTACTGTATGGTTCAGTTATGAGGTTTCTGTAATTATATAGTAATAGTAATTATAGTACTTTAGCTATGAAGAACATGAAATTATCACTGTTGTGATATAGAGACCACAAGAAAAGGTGTTTTCTCCTCCCACTTTTATGAAAGGGAAAGGTGTAAATGACCTGGAAAAAAAGTGCTATTGCATAAGTTAAATCTTCATTCTGACTATCACAGCTGGAGCATTACAAAATAGGTAATTGATTGCTCTGAACAGATTTGTTTGGAATATCCCTTCTGAATATTTAATTTATTGCATTTATGACATCTCTTCCCTGCAACACAACATCATTAAAAGTCATCAAAAGAGGCTTTTTACATTTTTTTTTAATATACAGTATCATACATTAAATTGTCATGAGTATGAGTCATGAGAAGCTGAATGAAGTTGGCTTCTTGGTGTTAAGTCATATTCTAATCAGAAACCTGTGATGCTGCTAAGGCTGAAGTCACCATACAGGACATTTAGTAGGAGGGTCTTGAGACAAACCCTTCCCAAAGCTGTGATATACAATAGTTAATGGCGCTTTTACAAAAGACAAAAGAGCAACAAAAATAAAGAAGCAAATACAAGCCTCGCTCATTGCTGGATCTACTACCTCACTTTGTCTTCCAACTTAATATCAAGAATAGTTATTCTGATTGCAGACAAGATGGAAAGTGTGGAAACTGGGACATGGCCTTCCTCTCCAAGCTGTCCCCTAAAGTATAATATTCAATTTCCTTTGTTTCTCAGTCCATCTCTCCCTATAGTGACACGGACTCCAGACAGCAGACAAGCAATTGGAATATTGCGGTATTTCTCTTGGCACCTCTTTTCAGTTCACAAACTTCTTGCAACAATCAACAATGGCGTAGCATTCATTCAAGCCTCTGTTTTGGCATATAGTGTATTCTTCACGTTCGATCTTGTTCATCCACTCTGCTGTTGATTAGTGCTTTCTGGAACAAGACACACCTGCGCCTAGTTTCAGAAACATCATGCCACCATTCTGGTGCAGTTATATCACAGTTTCTGTCCACAGCAATCTTAGTGCAGTCAAAAACATCAAACCTGACCTGCCTGGAAAGTTACATCCTTCTATTACCAGAACCCTAGGGGCATCACAATTATATTTGTCTGTTATGAATGGACAGAGATAATGACATAAAATAAACTTCCACAAAAAATCAACTTACCAATTTTAATTCTGAAATATGTTGATGTTGCACAAGTTGGTATTTTTGTTTGGCTATGTTTCTACCAGCTGCATTATATTTATAGGAGTAAGGGATGCCTATTATAAATATAAAATATTAAAGAAGCATTTGTGTTTAAAAACATCTTTTTTCATGATGAGAGAAAGAGTATTACATTTATAGAAATAGCAACTCCCTTGCAGCCACTTTGAAAACTTAATGAGCTACTGGTGTAGAAAGCACTTGGGTCGATTCCCCACACTGCCTCCTTGGGATTAGTTTTAATATTTATTAGGCTTTAATGGAGTTGAAATAATCTCTCCTCCAACACACATAAGAAAAAAGCACTTGTTTTCATGCGTTTGAAATTCCCAGTGATGATACTGTTTGTCCATTTTTCACTTTTTTATTGCCATTTATTGTTCTTCTTTTTTAAACACCATTATTTAAGTGCCAATTACAAAGTTCCATACAAGCCAAGAAGCAGCTCATGCCAGTAGAATGCAGACAATACCAAGACACAATACAATATCAATATCAATATCATAGCCATTCTTATTCCCATGAGGCCAGAGTACAAAAAACATGGTCATCACATCAGGCAGGTGACTGGCATAGCTCACATGTTTGCAGGTGTCTCACCATCAGCAGGCATTTCTGTTGAGCAGTAATTCGTCCTATACAGCCCTGACATTCCCTAGAGAGGTGTCAACCACAGTCAGGTAGTGACATATTTTTAACTATGGGTATACTTGAGTAAGCAATCTCCAAGTCATCGGGTAACAAAAGTGATAGTTGTGTTTTTTTGCCAGTCATGTTACTAGGAAGCCTAATTTCTTTTTGATTTAAATGTATTTTAACTACTGCTTTCAGCAATAGCTGTATACAAACACGAGTATTGTATACAAACACAATTAAAAATAATTTTAGAAAAGCAAAATACAAAAGGCATATTGAATTGGGGCTAAAATAAACAATGCAAGCTTGTTTCAGCTTTGATACAGCAAGAATAATGTAAAAAAATAAGTAAAACATCCCAAAATAAGAAAACGTCTCCAACTCTGAGGCAAACAGGGCAGAGGTAGGGAACACCAGGGACAGATAGCTTGGGATAGCCGGAGTAGAAACATGTCTAAGGACTACCAAAGAGTTACAAAGAGGACAGAACAAAAAAAAAACTTTGGAGAAAGCAAAGCAAGGAGGAACAGACTGCAACATTAGTAAGGAGCCTAGTACCCTTCTTGATTGCTAGGTGGATTGGTCATTCACAAGCAAGAATAATTCTTGTTTGAGAGGTCACCTTGCTGTTACACATACAATATGATACATTCAAATTTTGATAAAGTTTTGTTAAAATATTGTTAAAGTTTAATACTTACTCTCAAGCTGAAAGCAGTAGGCATTTAAGGTGTGTTTGGATTGAGAGCAAGTTGTTTGAAGATACAGAGTGTAGATATGGGCAAATGCACTGTTTGCAGCCTTTTAATTAATGGTGTACCATAGGGATATTTCCTAATATATTATCTATTATATGGATTCTGGTGTAGTTTGCAAACAACAGAGAACACAAAAGCAGAAAGAATGTTAAAATACTGCTAATATATAGTGTAAAAGGAAAAATAATTTCAGCCAAGGGCACAACTAGAAACCATGTGAATGTACATTTAAAGCAGAGGAAAACAGGCACTTTTATGCACTAGGTGTAGAACCCAAAACCCTAAAAATGCCTGGATGAAATGTTCACTTTTTTGTTTAAAATGACTTGTTTGGTGTTGTTTCCACCCTCAAACATTTATTATTTACCTTGAATTGTTTCTTATGCAAACCACCAAAAAGATCAAAAAGGGATTTCACAATATGATTATCCACTCATGCAGGTGGCAGGGGTGCCTGATTCAAAGTGCCTGATTCCCTTTAATACAGCCTAGAGAATGAAAAGCGATAACTTAATCTGCCCACCAGGTTTTGTAGTTTCAGTTTGGAGTGTCCTTTGCAGCCTTCTTGTTTGGTTCTTTAAATTAACATAATAACTTTAGAATTTCATCGATCTTACTGATGTACTCTCCAGAAAAGGGGTATGAATGATCTGTACTCTATAATGTATCCATAATTTAGAAGGTCCTGGAGACATTCCTTTAATTCCTAGTTCCATGTCAGCAGTCCTTTCCTTTTTCTCACCAGTGTCCTGGGGCTCAACATCTTCTTGTGAAATGCTTCTCTTGATCACATCTGTAAGTGCTCACAGTCAACTCCTTCACCACAATGTTCCCTTTCATTTTTTTTTTCAACAAGTAGAAAAGCATTAGTTTTTTTATGAATTCTGTATGCCCAATACTGACAGAGCTGACAAAGCAGGCTTTGAAGAAGAACAAGGAAATTGGAACATTCAGCTGCAAATTGTGCAGAACATCCAAAAGAAAACACATCAAATCAAACAAACAGTACAAATCAAGATAAACACCTATAACAGTGGAGAGTTAGAGACTATGTGCTCAATTTTTTGAGTGCTTAAGAATGTCATTGTTTCCTTAGATTTGATAGATTGATTTGTAATTTTGTTTGTGTGTGAATATTACACTGTCAGTGTACGATTTATTAGTTTCCTTATTATAATTGCACAGATTGGTTCAATCAATTATAGTGCATGTTGAAAAAAGTAACCCATATTCCATGAGTTCTCAGTAAAGAATATGGTTTAGAAAATGTAGTCAGAATATCTCATTCCATCCATCCATTCTTTTTTTTTTCTATATCCATTACTGGATCATGGAGGGAGCCAGAGCCTGAACTGGCAAGCAACTGACACAAGGCATACACCCTGGACAGGACACTAGTCCATCACAGGGCAGACACAAACACAAATGCCCACACTCACAGCAGGGGCAGTTTTTCAGAAGCGTCCAACTGCTGCAAGGCAGCAATAACTACCACTGTGCTGCCATGCCATCTAATTCATATAATGTACAGTAAATATGGTTTTCCAATTATCAATGACTGGTATAGATTAAGAGGTACATACTGAAAATAAAGAAAATAATGCAGAGCCCATAGCCCATTTAACAATCTTGAATTCATTTTGTTTATTCCAAAATCTTGATTAATAATATTAATAATAATAATTGCTTACACTTATATAGCGCTTTTTCTGGACACTCCACTCAAAGCGCTTTACAGGGAATGGGGACTCCCCTCCACCACCACCAATGTGCAGCATCCACCTGGATGATGCGACGGCAGCTCACCACACATCAGCTCTCAGTGGGGAGGAGAGCAGAGTAATGTAGCCAATTCATAGACGGGGATTATTAGGAGGCCATGATTGGTAAGGGCCAATTTGGCCAGGACACCGGGGTTACACCCCTACTCTTTTCGAGAAACGCCCCGGGATTTTTAATGACCACAGAGAGTCAGGACCTCGGTTTTACGTCTCATCCGAAGGACGGCGCCTGTTTACAGTATAGTGTCCCTGTCACTATACTGGGGCATTAGGACCCACATGGACCGCAGGGTGAGCGCCCCCTGCTGGTCCCACTAACACCTCTTCCAGTAGCAACCTTAGTTTTTCCCAGGAGGTCTCCCATCCAGGTACTGACCAGGCTCACACCTGCTTAGCTTCAGTGGGTTGCCAGTTGTGAGTTACAGGGTGATATGGCTGATTAAGTAGCATTAGCGTCCAGTAGCAAGTCTCCACTGGTAAATACTGTACATTAAGAATGGGACGGTTTATGTCATCACAGTTAGAGACCACTACTTACACATATACTCTATAGCACCTATATTGTCATTAAAATAATGCAGTTTAGCATAATTTAAATTCACTAAATTATTTAATATTCTAATTAATGTCCTATTTAGAGAATAATATATTCACAAATTTCATGCAATTATACAGAATATATACTGTACTTAAGTGGATCTGTGATTAATGGCCTTAGTTTTACCATGACTTCATATGTCACTGTTTGCTTTTTAAAGTCACATGATTTCATGGCAGCTAGAGATGATTTTATTGCGTGCTCAGAAAACATAGAATCATTCATTTCTGAAGTATTTTTATAGGACGCAGAGTAAATAATATAAAATGGTGGGGTTGGCACAGGCAAAATGCTACTTATTTTCTCTAAATGTTTTACTGGTCCATTTCACAAAATGTGTTGCTGTGCATTTCCTTTGTAGGAACAAACAAGTGCCAATACAAATTGTGCATTAGTTTTAAGCTAATTAAATGAGTGTTCCTTTAATTTTCAGTTATCCACTTTAGACTTTTTTTCAGTTAGATGCCTATATGCAGATTTAATTTTACATGTGAACACATTTAATAAAAATATGACAGGTTCATATAATTTGTTCTTTGATATGACATTACTGAAATCACGTGATGATCAAAACATCAGTCTGCCACCTGTTTATCCACTAAATTTGAGATATTTTAAGTGTAAGAACATGATTCACCCTGCTTTTTAAGTAGTTGTGTCTAAATACCACATTTCTCCTTTAGTGAGTGTAATGTACAGTACATACTGTATATAATATGTACAGTATATTATTGTGGCTGTGGTTTCTCTGTAAAGGTAATTTTCAAGTGTATATAATCATGAGAAACACCAGGATTCATCAGGAGAAACTCGCACCTGCCTGTGCTAGAGGTCAGCTGTCCAAATCAGACAATTAAGCATTGTTTTTATGGATGATGGTCCTCAAAGCTCCCAAAGACCGAAACAAAGTAAGGATTTCACAACTTAGTCATAAACTTCAAACTCATAGCCCTTGAAGGATCCAGGATCACTTGCACAAGGTGCAAACAATTCACATTGTGCCAAAGCAGATCACAGTTTCATAATAAAAAACATTTTGAACATGCATGTTTATTGTCGTTTGTGAAGTTTTTCTCTTCACATTATGTATAACATAGAATTCTGAGAAAGTTATAAGTATGCATGAGTTACTATTAATTTCATTCCCTTTCCTACAGTAATTTCAGCAGTGTTTCTGCAAACTGGAGGAAAATGTGATGAATTATACCTGCTGACAATGGAAAACACGTGATACTGCATGGATGTAGGATTTCAGCTATCTTTTTATCACACTCTAACAAAATTTATTTGGCCATTTATTACTCTGCATAAATGTAAATGACTTTCATCCTGCTGAAGTTTTTGTTAAACGACTTAATAAGAAAAAAAAAACAGACTGCATTAATTTTCAATCCAATAACAACTGTGATCAAGATTTATTGCTATACTTGTATTGAATACATCTTTTCCTCCCCCTCATATCTGATTTGTATGCTAATATTGTCCTGAAATGATGATGAATATATTGCTATTAAATTGCTGTCATTAGAAAAAGCTATGTTAGAGTATCATTATTATCAATAATTAAACTAATACATATTTTCCAAAATAACTTTCAGTAAATTTTGGATACAGTGCTTCCTTCACATAGTACCGGCACGGATAACAGCTTTGAATTTGACAATTTAGTGGCTGAATAAAGATGGACAGTGGTATTATATAGTAATACTGGTAATGAAAAGAGATGTGATAATAGCAATAAGGAGTCAACTGTAAGGAAAAACTAAAATTGACCCCTTCTGCTAACTTTAAACTTAAGCAGATTTTTTAGATTTAACTGTGAGTAAAGGGTGGTGTATAACTGAAAGCAAATTTCAAATCTTTAAACTAACAGCAAGCCAAGCTGCAAAGCAGTGACTGAAATAAAATATTAAAGTGACTGAATCAATAAACCATGCATTTGAAAGTGCTTCACCATAATATCTCAGCTAAACCAGCAATCACACAGCGAATTTCAGTTCACAATATGAAATGATAGATACATTATAGTATATGTATCACATTAGATATATTATAGTATCTAGTAGGTTGCTGTAAAACATAAATAACTATAAACAGAAATAAACAACTATGAAAGTTATAAAAGATATGGGCAATTTCAAGTAAATTGTCTCTGTAGAAATTTGGGTTCTTAACTTAATTTGCTCCTGTTACACATAACTTTGAGTCATACAGCAAAATACTTATTATGGTTGGTCATTTTTTTACAGGTTTTAAAGATTTTTTACATTTTTTTACAAATGTATTTATGTATATTTTACAGGTGCTTAAAACATTTAAAATTTGATCAGCATTTGAAATTGTATGGCTCTTTTATAGTGTCATATCAATATATTTTTCCAGGTAAAGTAAAATAAAAGACTAAAAATATTACTCAGACCTAAACCTTGAATTGCCAGTAGGATGACCATGTATCATCAGGTTTTAATTCTCGTCCCACACTGAATAAAATTCTCCACTCTCCAAAGGCAATGAACGAGATTTACCGGCAATTGCAGACCACTCCTACCTGTTAGACCTCCTATTGCTAAAAAGCCTTAAAGACATATTTGTACATATTTTAATTACAACTTTACATTGACTTCACCCCACTCTTTACCCCAGTCATCATGTCTGGGTATTGAATTCACTGTTTTCCCATAGTAGGTGTTTAAAACCTATTATGAATAGTTTATACATTTTATTATTAACCGTTCCTTACCTCCAAATTTACATTCTTTCCACAAGCACTTAAGACTTCATTTTACACAGGTTTTTGGGAAGCTCCAAGGAATTTCTGTTTTGTATTCCAAAAAACAACTTTCACATCTGGAGCTCCTGTTAACTCTAATTTAAAGCAGGAAAAATATATTTTATTGTCTGGCTACACCACTGCTAAGAATAACAGAACTTCCACATTCCCGTCGCTAGAAATTTTATGAATAATTAGTAGAGGGTTAATAATAAAATATACAAAACAGCAAACACATCTCACTATAGATACATTTTCACAATAATGACTCTTCAAATTCTCTAAAACATTACTCATATGTATATTGTTTTCATACATTTACAGTATATCATAATTTTAGGCACTCTGTTGCTTATGGTGCATAATGGAAATGAAGGAATTCATCTATACTGTAGGTAGGATGCCTATCTGACATTCTAGGTTCATTTCTTTGTGGAATTTACTACCATTTTCAAAATACAGAATCCTTAAAATATCACTTTTCATAAATTATCAACCTGAAGTGTGTGCAAAATAAAGATATATTTGTTGTTTGCGCACGTATGTTCCTTTACAATGGTACCTTACAAAGCTTTGTTCTTTGATGTTACTGTGGTATTGTGAAGATGCAGATTAGTCATTACTGTTCCAAATAGAACTACATCCCTGAAATACTATTTTGTCATTTACTCCATATTACTTTATGCAACCCCATCCCTGTTGCTATCAACAGATGAACATCCAACAGGAAAAGAAAAATCTTTCAGAAACTAAAATACAAATTTGCATTCCTTTCTGAACAACTGGTTGTGGTTCTATTTTATAACTCATTCCCATGAATCATTTGAAGGTATGCTAGAAAATAGTGTTTTGTACATATTTTTAATTGCAGCTTTACAGGATTTTTCTCATTGATTTTTAACTGTGGTTTAAAAAATAACATCAAAGCCATTGCTATTCCAGATGCAAATGTTCTTGGAAATCCTTGTACAGCAGCACCTCCTGAATTTTCTAAATCCTTTCCAACAATATTTGATTAACTGGCTTATGAATATGAATATAATGTTTAATTGCCAAGTGGAGGTGCTCAGAGTGATTCTCAACACTTAGCAGAAATACCATGCAAACTAGTAAGCACAAGTAACATCCCATAAATTGGAAAAATCCAGACCTTCCTTTTCCGAGTGTAGGGTAGAAAATCAAGCCAAGGAACTCTTGCACATGAAGCAAAAAATAAATGTATTTGTTCCATAAACCCTCCTTATACAGCCTCAAAGCTGAACATTTGACTACACAGTGGTAAAGTACAATGCATTATGGTATACATAGTTTTAAACTAAAGTTCATGTGGAGGTTAAACCCTAATCTCGTTCCTTTCCACTCTCCTGCATATACAGTACAGTACATATTTAATCACCAGAGGATAACTACAGTATGTCGTCTTCATTCAAAATCAGTGTTCACTGATACAAATAGACAGGTGAGTACTTGTACCAACTCTGCCAACTTTGTGATGTTAACTGAAGCTGGCTTAATGCCAAACAGTTTTCTGGGCCTTCATTTTGATTCTACATACAGTAGGCCTTCCACTGCTCATGTAATAATATTGAATCACTCTTTATTTATTACTAAAGATTTCTGTTCTGTAGCTGTGATCTGTGTAATGATACTGTATAATTCTTATCAAATTCAGTCAGAAAAAAAAAATAAAGGCAATGCAAGGTTAGAGTGGGAGTCAGACTATCTTTATTCATAAACGTAATCAGCATATTAAGTTAAGAAAAGGATCGGCACAGCACAATTTTCAGTTTTCAGTGATCTTCTAGGTTTCCTTCCCTGATTGCCATCTTTATTCCTTCCAGGCTACAGATGGTTTTGTACATCATACTACCGAATTCAGATCTTCTGAAAAAAGCCTGTATTTGTCACTTCTTGCCATGCTTGATACTTGCTTATAAGCTACTGTAGATGTTTTGACTGATAGAGGAAAGAAGAGAAGTAGCTTTTAATCATATGTTTGTGGAAATTGAAAATCATAATAACTGATCAGTCATCAACTAGAAGATAAAACTGGTCCCAGTTTCATACACAAATAGGCAATGACTCCCTGGATACTCTTGGTTGAACCAGATAGCAAAAAAATAAAATAAAGTGATTCTTATGAATTTTGAAAGTATTTTTAAGACCATGATATACAGTATGTGTTCTTTGTTAACTTTATTTAACCTCAAATAAAAACTCAAATGTTCTAGTACTGTAGGTGCCTGGTCAAACTTTGTGCTCCATTTTGTTTTGGCTGCACAGTAATAAAATTGATTTACTAAATTTGATGGCTGTGATTGAAGGTTAATCATTACATTGTATATATGTGCACAATGAGCTCACAGTGCCTTGTAAAAGTATTCAGACCTTTCCTATGTTGTTTAATTCTGTCAAATTACAAAAAGGTTCATGCACATGTTTTTAACCTTAATATTTTTTTCAAAAGTTCAATGCTGATACTTAAAACTTCAAATAATAATGATTAACGGCAGAAAAATTAAAGCAAAACCAGAATTATTATTAAGTAAAAATATGTTAATTACACAAGTAGCAAACTCATTATGGGGTGGAAGCACCTTTGGCAGAAATTATACCCGCGTATGTTTTTAGATAGGTTTCTAACAACTTTGCACACAAACTTGGTGCAATTATCACCCATTCTTTTCAGAAGATATGCTTATGCTCTCTTAATTTACTTCTGAATCAGTTATGGAGAGCAGTTTTCAAATGATAGGTGTATTTATTCTGACATTATGTGAACCACAATTATTATACACAGACAGTTAAGGTATTTTTTTTTCAAATTTAATTTAGGTTTGTCAGAGCAAAAGGATTTGAATACTTACAGTATGCAATCATGAGTTTTCTAATTTTCTTTCATAATAATGATCTATTTCTTTCTTTCTTTTTGTTTTTGCTTTGAATTTGTGGATTAGATTGTGTATACTTCAAAGTGTCATGACTACAAACGACAAAATGTGAAAACTGTGCAATATTTTAAATACTTTTGTAAGTTGCTAGATGATTTGTGATAATTTTTGAGAGGGTTTGTAATAGGTTCAGTGGCACATATTTTGGCCAGGGTAGGCAGACTGTTGCTTTATTTTCAGTTTTTATCTTTTATCACTTAAATTAGAGAAGTGTCAACACAGCATTGGTCATCTTATGAAAGACATGGAAATGCCTAACATAATGTGTCCATGCTGAATGTCATGAACGGTCAGGTGGTAAATTTAACAGCAATGCCCTCACATGCTCAGTTATGGAAACTGTCAATTATTTTACTGACATTCACAGTTACACATTGATTAACATTGATAAAGGGCAGTTTTAATTTAGAAAAACAATAAATTAGCAGTTTTCAAATGGTAGTTAAATATCAGATATGAGGGGGAAATAGCATAATTCAAAAATTATATTTTGATTTCAATTAATATGTGGCAGACACTTATACATTTCCATATTAATTAATTTTGCAATTTAATATAATGACATGAGCAAAGACCAGCCACCCACTGAGCCCTGTCAATGTTCCATACATTTCA
The DNA here is from genome assembly GCF_059453375.1 of Lepisosteus platostomus. NCBI lineage: Eukaryota > Metazoa > Chordata > Actinopteri > Semionotiformes > Lepisosteidae > Lepisosteus > Lepisosteus platostomus. Next base: position 47,717,793 of record NC_142618.1, on the reverse strand, counting down.
GCCATATGCCATTGCCACAGAAAAGATGGCAAATGGATCGTGTTGTTAAGCTTGAAAGCTGGCGGGTGAATCCAATCTCCCCATGGATAATTTGCAGTTCAGGGAAATCGCTACATTTAACTTTGAGCAGGGAAAGGAGGCAGATCTGTGGTTGCTCTAAATTCTCCAGGGAAAGGTAAGAGATTGAGTTCTATTAATTTCAATTCTCTTCCTATCCTACACTACACTCTGGCCTCAAACCATTTATCAAGTCCAAAACATTTTGAGACTGTTTGCTGTGCTCAGGGTTTGGAATTATCATCCTAGAAGCCTCTTGCACTTCTGCTTTACAAGGCAGTTTTATTTAGACTCATGACTATAAAGTATTGTGCGTATAACACTCAAGGGCTAACACTGGCGTGTTCTAAGACACAAATTCTTGCAGGCTTTGGCAGAGATCCTTCTTATAAAGGAAAATCCTTCCCATTCCTCAGCTGTTATGTGTCCTATCTAATTCAGCCTACTGGCTTAATCTTCTGAAATGGTCTTAAATTCCCAGTGTCAGGCACTCATATGCGATCCCAGAAATGCACTTGAAAACCTGACTATTTATGTTATCTACTACCTTAGATGAGGTGTTTTAGTAACCTGCATCTTTGTGCTTTGCTCACTTTGAGGAAAAGATCTACCACACAAACCCCGCAAATAAGTTATTGCATGCTTTACTCATCAGGATTTAAATTATTGGGACACCTTTACCTTGACTTATATAAAATATACTCTTAACTATTTAACTTGTAAGTTTTTTTAAGGACTGTGGATAACATACTTTATCAAAGGTGAAAATGGCATTGTAGGGTTAGTTGTTGCTGATGCTCAGATGTCTGAGGCACTCCATTCTCCACTTCTTTGACCAAACCAAATATTTACGCTTACCTGCTGCATGTTCTCCATCTCAATGACCAAGTACTGTAAAGTGCTTACAGGGCAAGCAGAATTTAGACTACAGTTTTAAAAACAAACAGCACAGCCTCCTTTGAGAGCAATTTTCTCCTGGACCAAACAATTTCAGAAATAAACTGCACATGCCATACTCTCTCCTTGGATTCAAACTCCAGGATGCATTAGATCGTTGCATTCAATGAATGTTATACATGTAATAGCATGGTATAATATTTATTACTTAATACAGTACAGGTCAAGATCAAACCTTAAAGATGACAGAGTGTATGGAACAAATTTGCTTTTTTCAATTTGTATTTCAATTTGCTATTTCAGTTTGTAAACATGATCAAATAAATTCAAATTAAACAATTAGTGGGCCTGTGTTATCCAAACAGCAGCTGAAGCAAAACTTGTACAGCAGCAACGCTTGAGCTGAAAATATGTCAACAGAGAAACAAACTGTTACTTGCTGACAAGGTAAAGGTTCAGTAAGAAAATAACATGGCTGAAGTAAAGATTTGTTCAGTTCAGTTTATTTGTCATATTCAATGGAATGCTTGTGCCATTAATAAGTCCTGTGCATAAATATATATTTGTATATATATATAATTTGTTTTTGCATGCATTGTTTGGTGTATGAATCAATCCATTGTTCTGTGTGTTGAAATGCACTTCTCTTTATCAGAATGGCTATACAGCTTCTGTTGTAATGATATGAGTGACTCACACTCCAGTAGGGCACAGGCAAAACATGTACTGTAATTAAATATTACCTGATGCACATAACAGCTTGTTACATGAAGTAATTCAACAGTCATGCGCAATGCCTACATGAGTATACATACAGTATAAAAAACATGAGAACTGTTATCCCAGCTGTAACTAAAAGCATTTTCTAGACATGCAGGTGCCAAACCATGGGATCATTTACTATGGCAGCCAGATTGAAAGTCTTTTATCTGTCAATACTCTTGTATGCTCCCATGGATTTGTCTTGGTAGAATGATGGATTTTTTGGCTAGTATTAGCAAGATAGTCACCAAACTCTAAACTTGGTAGTTTCTCAGCATTTTACAGTGTGATAAATAACATCAGTGTCTACAGGTTGCACCTGTCAGTAATGGCAACATTTTATTTAGAAACAAGTAAAGGCTTATTCCATGTTGAAAAGAGAAGCAAAGAAACAACATTTTGGCTGTGGAGAAGGCTTATTAATTGTTCCTTTGCAGCCTACGCATGCTGACGCCACTACCTACTTGAACATTCTATTTAGATGGATGTTACTGTTCTTCCTCATATACTACTGTATATACTGTAGATATGACATAGAATAGGTTTTAAAAATGACTTTTACTGATTTAATTAATTATTAGAAAGAACTCCGTGATATGCAATACATTCATTATTGAACAGAGGCAAAAAGCATAATTAAATGTAAACATTTCATAGATCAGCAAACAATAACAAAGTCTACTGAAAAAACAATAGAAAACACATTCCATAAAAGAGATCCGGTCGATTTAACACCAAGGAAACATCAAAGAAGTAATAAGAAGGGTAAACAAAATGCTTGTATACAGGCAAAGAGTGCAGAATTCATATCTGTGGATGCTTAAACTGTAGAATGCCTTTATTAAAAAAAACTGGAAATACTACATGAAGTCCATGTTGGTATATTGAACAAAAGGCTAAAGAAGCCTTAATAAAGTGAAGAGAACACCAGTAGGACCAGTTTTGGTGAAAAGAGTTATATTTCTGGCACACTTGGTTAAACAAATGTTTATTAAAAATGACCATACACACACTAAATGACACACAACATAAACTTACAAGTTAATATATCTACACGTTTACAGACAAAGTTTCAGAGGCCTACGTCTAGACCCCACAGAAAAACTCCAGATTTCTACCAAGTATTCAAAGTAATAACACCTCCAAAGACCAGAATAAGATAAAGTGGCCCTCTAAACTAAATAGAAGTTTAGTACAACCTGCAGATAAATCTCTCTCTCTTTAAACCTGGATGCCACCAAATGAAAGGAAATCAATTTCCCTATTCTAAAACACATTCACTAAACAGGTAGAGACATTTGTAACAGAAGGATTTTTTACTCAGGAAATCAGAGTTACCTAAAAACTACTATACAGAGTGAGCATGGTAAAACTGCCTGCAGGTGATACATGTTTCCGGTCATAACATGTTTCTATGGTGACCATCCCTGAGTGACAGGTAAGTGGGGGTGTGGCCAGCTGCTATGGTACATTAGCATGTTCCTCAGCATTCCAGTGGACGTGAGCCTGACAATATTCTGTTTCTATATATGATTGTGCCTAGTGATTATATCAGTGAATTAAATATAAGGACACTACTGCATGTTTTTTACATGTCAATTTTTCACCAAGACTAAAAACTATGTTTTTGCTAAGAGAATTATCAAAGCATGGAATGCATACACTGTATACACTATTAAGGCAGACCTGCAGGGATTTTTCAAAGTTAGGCCTGACACTGTGATAGAATTACTTAATCTTGTAGAAATGTATGAGTCCTAATGGCCTGAATGGCTTGTTCTTGTTATTAACATTTGATGTTCTGTCTTTGCCTTTTCTTGGAAAGTTCAATTATTGCTTCTACAAATTCTGCTTTTTCACGCCCATTGACTTTCACATACTCAAGTTCTTAAGCACTATTTCTACTTCATTGCTGGTGATACGGATATTGCTTTTAGGGCATGAAGAGCTTTGTTTCCACGGTTGATATGATACAAAACATGATATCCTATAATACGATATAGAATGAAGCACCATGAACCTGTATTTTGCTCAGCTTTCAGCTTCTGATGCACCCACGCCTTTCAAAGACCTGCATGTAAGAGAATACCCCTACAATTTACTAAAATAAATAAAAATGTGTCTTTAAAACATTTTCCCACTGGTAACTTCAGGGCTCTTTCACAATAAATGCCTTATTGTGAATATAATAATATAATATAGACCATCACTGAGAAGAAAAGACGAAAAGCAAATAGAAAAAATAAAAATTGGACGTAACTAAAGACAGCAACATCCACAAGAAGGAATTTATGACTATCTTCTAAATAAACTTTTTTTTAATAATCTCTGGTGCATGCCTTTCTTATTGTGATCTTTCAGAGTGCAATATCAATATTAATGGTACTGAAACCTTGCAGGGTGTCTTACAGACCCTTACAAATGGTGAATTAAAGTAAAATAATTTTTGCTGAAGTTCAAGTCAGTAAGCATCCGATAGTGATTTTCCAAGTCTGCATCTAATCTACTTGCAATTTTTTGTTGTTGTATCAGTCAGTCTGTAATTACAAGATGTATTAAGATTAAACTCTTCAGGACCAGATTCCTGTACTACCTGGGGGAGAGTGAAATCTTTGATTATGCTCTTCCAGCACACCCACCTGTAGAGCCACTCATCATTTCACATCTTCTAAGGTTCTCAACTTGAAGATTGGCATGTCTCTCAGTGGATATGACTGCAAGACTGCAGGTGTCTGGCAAGTCACAAGACTCAGTTTTCTGAAATGCTGACCAAACCAATTAATTCAACTACATACCACAGGTACTCTCTTACTCAAAACTATGATCATGGCTAAAGAGAAAACTACTAAAAATTACAATCACAGATATTGAGGGAGGAACTTCTGTTCAGAATGCCATTTGTTTTAAGGGGCAGGACTTCCTGTGAAATACTTAAACTGATTGATCCAAAATTGATTAGACATACTATAAATCAAGTAGGTAGCTGCGTCATCATGCGCAGGCTGCAAAGGAACAAGTAAAGGTTTTCATTCCATATTGAAAAGAGAAGAAAGGAAACACAATGTTTTGGCTGTGGAGCCTTCTTCGGGTGTGAGCCGTAAATCCACTTAATACACATTCCTCAAAATTAGACTATGAAGTAAAAAAAAAACTTTCATTAAATGTTTAAAGTACTTCCAAAGCTTGTTTGCTAATGATTTTTTTTGTTTTGCTTGAATAAGATATACAGTATAATAAGATAGAGATAATGAGATTATTTGATGATTAAAATAATATCAGGAATATAATTTATATTATAATCATTTAGATTCAGAAAAGTAAATCAATTTCTATAAGGCCAGGTTATTTACAGTTAATCGTAAAAATATTTTCATGTTCTTACACTCTGCATGTACTGAACATTACACACTGCACTGCATGTTCTTACACACTGGCTTAACGTGTGTTTTGAATGCAATCGTCTTTACAAGACACACCTTACCAGTTTTGTTATTGATACTGTGACAGGCTGGCCTCTGAAGGCACCTGAAATCCTGATTAGAGCCACAACAGAGTGCCAAGTGCCACACAGGAGAAGAGTCATGTGGTTTTACAATAAATGTACAGGTACTTGTGTTTTAATTAAATTTTAACTAAGCAGAAAGGTAATTAATGGCACTTCTCAGAGAAAGCTGCAGTCTGAATCTATACAAATTGGATACAATTTGAGGCAGAAAGCTTCAAAGACTCTCAGATTACTGCTAAAGACAGGGGGCTTCTACTCAAAAGTAAAGAGTGTAGAGAATAAAGAGATTACCCTTTACTACATGTACAGGTACTACAGATGTACAGTATAGCTTTGGATCAACACTCCACCAGGCAAAAGGGCAGGTAGCCAGGGTGAATACTTTTCTGATTATTTTTACTAGCAACTAATATGCTAGAAGTCATGGATTTCTAAAACTACCACTTTATACCAAATACAAATTTAGTATAAAGGAAGGGAAATAGTCTGAGAAAGAGATAAACCAATTGAGTGGGGGAATATAAGACCATGGAATTTGATTTAACAGAGTGAGGCAATTTTACAGCCTCACTGATCTCAGCAATCAATGTAAACCCAATAGAGAGAGATGGACCCATCTCAAGCAAGGGTTCTAATTTATAGAGCCGTTGCTCTAAGATAAGCCCAAGGCCTAGTCGATTCAGCATGTACCGTAACCTTAGCAGCTAGGACATTGATGATCCCTGGGCAAATTAACCCTAGGAAACGTCTGCGCATTGCCTCTGTACATTACCACACACACACTTATACCAAGACTAATTTTTCCCAGAAGCCATTTAACCTCCCAGTATGTCTTTAGACTGTTGTATGAAATCAGGGCACCTGGAGGAAACCCATGTAAATATGAGGAGAATATACAAAATAATACACACACAAATAAAACCCCAGAGCAACTGCTTTACAAAGCAGCAATGCTCACCACTGTGCCACCATGCTTATCATATCATAACCTGTGAAAATCTTAAATTTTGGTCAATGTAATATAAAAAGTGCTGCTGCCTCAGCTCTCAGGACCTGAGATAATTTGCAGACTCGGGCATCTTTTGTGTGGAGTTTACTTGTTCTTCCTGTGTAGTCCACATGTAGCTGTGCGTGTGATAGGCTTGCATCCCATCCCATCCTGGATGTAGTGGGTGTAGTCCTGTATAAAGTATAGGCTCTGGGTTGCAGTGATCCTTATCAAGAATAAGGAGGGTTGTGATAGTGGATGTCTGATACTGTATATCATACCATAGCATACTATAAGTTTTACAATTTTCTTTTCTTTTTAACGTTAAAGTTTAATCTTTCAAGGATACACTGTCAAAAGTATTTTGAAAATCTAGTTATATTATGTCACATGCACCAGATTTTAGAAGTTCTAAATTTCCAAATTGAAAACAACAAAAAAAGTTAAAATAGGCCTACCTAATTTTAAACATGTTGGTTGTTGTCCAATGTTGACTGTGTAAATAATCAACTGTTTTTCCTTTTTTTAGACTCCAAGATTTTGCTTAAATTAATGTCAACATTATAGATCTGTAGTTTACAAGGTCTAATTTATCTCACTTTTTGTACATAGAAAATATAAGGCTGATTTATTGTCTAGAGGAATGCCTATTTTTACAGATTGATTGGATATGTAACACACTGGTTTAAAAATCTGTTCTCTAGTTTCCCTGAAGATACTTGGATTAATGCCTTCAGGTCCTGGTGATTTGTTTCTTTTGAATGATGCTTGCTGCCCTGGTCCTTTATTTTCTATCTCTGGTGGTAATATTTTCAACCTATTCAATTAACTGTGGTGTATGAATGTTTTTGCAAACACTAATTTGCTTGTCCTCCATAATGAAATTACCATTGCTATCATGTATCATACAAACTTCCTCTAGTTTTCTTTGTTTTTTAGCAATGTAGGGGGAAAATCCTCTGAGATTATTGTCAGTGTTTATCCCATTGTTTACAAATTCCTCTTCTATTCCTCTGTCATCTTATCTCCTTTAGTTTTGCCATAGCACTGTCTCAAAAAATATTACCACTATTAAAGTTTTTTTTTTCAGTCGATGACTTATTATATAGTACTTCATGCACTACCTGGTACTGCAAGCCCTTTTGTCTTCAATATGAAGTACTGTATGAGATGCATGTAAACTTTTTTTAAAGAAAATAATTTTATAACACACCCTTTGCCTTTCTTATTGTGATGAATAAGAAAGTCACTTTGGTTTTTGAAGGTTCTGATTTGTGATCTGACCTGATAATGTGATAACTATAATCTTGAATGTCCTTTCATATTACTTAAACATCAAAAACACAGGTGACGACATTTGCATGTCAGTCACAAAAATCAGAGTAATTTTGATTTTATTGGTGTAACTTTTAAGCCAAGACAGTTGAACAATAAGAAAATTGTATATACTGTACAGCCTCATCCAAAGGCAATGATGGCAGTTAATTGAATTATCTGTAATACCCTTTCAAGGGCATCCCTAAATATATTTTTGTTTTTTTTCCAATGACAGATTGGATTATTTTATTCTGATGCCAGTCATCCTCTGTCTTGTCATCTCTGTGCAGCTGTTTAGTTTTCAGAAACAAAGAGTTAAAACACATAATAATAATTACCTATACTTATATAGCGCTTTTCTGGACACTCCACTCAAAGCGCTTTACACACATCAGCTCTCAGTGGGGAGGAGAGCAGAGTAATGAAGCCAATTCATAGATGGGGATTATTAGGAGGCCATGACTGGTAAAGGCCAATGGGAAATTTGGCCAGGACGCCGGGGTTACACCCCTACTCTTTTTCGAGAAATGCTGTAGGATTTTTAAAATGACCACAGAGAGTCAGGACCTCTGTTTTATGTCTCATCCGAAGGACGGCGCCTGTTTGCAGTATAGTGTCCCCGTCACTATACTGGGGCATTAGGACCCACATGAACTACAGGGTGAGCGCCCCCTGCTGGCCCCACTAACACCTCTTCCAGCAGCAACCTTAGTTTTTCCCAGGTCTCACATCCAGGTACTGACCAGGCTCACACCTGCTTAGCTTCAGTGGGTTGCCAGTTGTGCGTTGCAGAGTGACATGGATGACAAAGTCAGAATTTAAATGACACAAAAAAGAAGTGAGCATTATCCTTGAAATATAATTAACATTACAAGAATAATATTCACCAAACTTAAAAAAAGATTTCAATCTCTATGTATGAATAAAATATGCATTTTCTTTTTTGGAATTGATGATGCTTTTAACTACGTTTCACCTGCAGTGCAAGTTTTGCATTCATTAGAAGAATGTAATTTCATCGTTGGTTTACAGGCTAGTTAAGCACCTACTGTAAAATATTATAATTGGGTTCAGGTGGGCATGTCCTCACTTAGAGATCTCTACTGGTGAAGTAATTTGACTAATGACTAGGCTAAATACATTTTAACCTTTTTGTTACCTTCATCTGCTACCCATAATTCACTTTAATTCTTTGTAAAATTTTCAGCATCGAAAACCACTGCAAGTTATCTGAATAACTCAAGTAAACATGACACCAAAGTCACTATCCTACTCCCATATTTGTCACCCCATGACACAACCATCACTTCTTTTTTTAGAAGTCAAGACCAGTGATCTGATAGTAGTCAAGACCTCATCTAATGTCAGGTCCTGGAGTGAGATAAATTTGTTTGACGATCTGCTGCTGGGTGGTATTATTTGAATAGATTGGTAAATCTACATGTATATCCTTTCACCACTGGAGACCACCTGAGCTTTTTAAAAATATGGAAATGTGCAGTATCTTGCATTTTGGACATGTACTGAAGTTTTAAATCTTGTAAAAACAATGTATGTGATACATCCATCTTTAAAATAGATGTGACTCTACCAATACAGGTGTTAGCTAGCAGATTTGCCCTATAACCATGCTTTGGTTAAAATATTTTCTTTTAGTTTAGCAAGACACTGTCCAGGCTAATCTAGTCCGCCTTGAATGCATGTTTGCTCCATTGTTCTTCTAGAACAGCTACACAGAAGAACTTAAACATTACAAATAGCAGTATGCCATTCATTGGTTGCAAATAACTTCAATTCAAGAATCTCTTCCACTTTTTTTTAAAGGATCCTGAGAATCCTTCAGCAGCATTAATGGACAGTGTTACATACTGCACCTCCACACCCCTTTGTGTCAAGAAGTGCCACCTGTTTTCACCATTAAATACTATCCATATTAGTTTCCTTTAAGGCCTTAGATCCTTGTTTCACTCTTTTTACTGAAAGATTCACTAATTTCACTTTGTCAGTACCTTTCAAGGTTTGCATTAAGTCACTTCAGTTTACCTATCTTAGTAATACTGTACATTGCTTTGATGCTAAGAATTAACCCTGTGGCCTTTCTTTGAAGTCATTCTACAGCAGCGATATTTTTTTAATGGTACACAGTATCCAAAACTGGGGTCATTGCACACTTACAGTACCACTGCATTGTAAAAGTTTAATATAACACCCCTTGATTTATGTTATACTGTACAGTATATCCTTAAAGTTTCATCAAATGGGGCCCTAGCCATTACGTCTGTACTACTGATAAATGTGTTTATTCCATCTAATAAATCAGCATGCAACACATAATGAAATTATAAAATCTTTATTGTTAATATTCCATATCATTTTATTAGACAGATAGCTCATTAAAAACGACATTTTATCCTTTCAGAAAAAAACAAAATTTTCACCATAATATCTGCATTATAATGACACTGTGTTGGCTGGCTTTAAAAGCAGTGCTTTGAAGTTTCATTTCAAAGGAACATCAAAATCAGTTAGGCAAGGCAATCCTTTTTAACACCACCATACTATATACTGATGCTCAAGCTTTTCATTTTGAGAAATATATAGTATGCAACTGCTAAATTACATCCCTTCAGTAATAAAACATTTTGTAAACACTGCTAATGCCCATTCTGTTTTTCGATAAAAATTGTGATAATTGATGTCACATAAAGGATAATGTGAATTTATTTCATAAAACTCACAAAGCAATTGTACAAATTTCCCCAGAGAAATCATGCTTAAACAACTGAGCTATTTTATACAAATATGAATAATATTGGATACCCTCAGGGTCAGACTTCTCTTCTGTAATTTTGATGTTTATAGAAGAATGAATAAATAATGTGTAAATAATATCTGACATTACTGGCAAGCTTTGACCTAATCCCTTAGTGAAATATATTTATTTATGGAGGATTTAACAGTGCTGGAGTTATCAAGTAATCATATATGTCCCTTTCTAATTAAGCAGGAGGAAAGTGCTTACCACTCTAGTTCTGTACCATCTTTCTCATTAATTTTAATCAGAGATATCAGTTTTCGTAACAAGATCCATGAATAGTATTCCAGTACAGCTTTGAATACATCAAAAGCATGTTCACTTGCCTTAAAGGAGAGTATTTTCTTTATAATGAGGTAACAAAATATTAGCACAACTTAATAACAGTATAAGATAATGTAACCACAAATAGCACTTAATGAGAACAATGGTAGGTAAAATGCAACAGTAGCACTGATTATTATTTTATTTTATGGGGAGACTAAATTAAATTGAAGGGCATGTTTAAACACACAGAGCTCTGCCATACAACAAAACATTGCCAAGCAGTGTTCTACTTTGTGTCCTGAGTGGCTTAGCTAAATCAGCGAAGGCAACATATTGTAATGCAGCTGAAGCCCTTGCATCCAGAAATTGCTGACTATGACTAAGAATTTTCCAAAGCAGCCCTCATTAATTTAGTGAAGGTATTGCTGGTTTACCAAGTAACAACAGCAGCCCAGGTCTACTACGTATCTGTGATCTCACCAGATTATTACTCACAGCTTCATTTGTCATCTTTCAAATGCCTTGGCTCTGTTGTTGGTGCTATGCAAAATGAAGATGGTTTAAGACTGCTTGTTTTTGTCAAATATTTACAAATATTTCTTTGTCTTGTCAGTACTATTGTGGGATTTATAATAGTCATATTGATTAAGACAATTTTAGTTTGCTGAGAGCTGACCTTTATCTGGCAGTCAAGAATGAAGACCAAGGTAAGAAAATCCATCTCATAGAGAGGGAAACATCCCTCAAAATAGGTGTCTGTAATGCTCACCAATTACATTCTGAACTCACAGGCCCTGTGCAAGCTGCAAGTTTTACTAATGCATAGAATACTTTGGAAACTGTGGGGTCACTACAAAAATTCTATACATTATTGGGTAATGACGATAGTAGTTTAGTATGGACACAATTTACACTGTACATTCAGAACATTTTTTACCAGATGGTGTATACCCTTTTTCTTTGACTCGGGGATAGATGACCTCAGTTCACAAGTCAGGTACTTGAGAAATTACTGCATGTAGGGTCAAAGAACAGCTCTCAAATTCTTCTAAATACAACAGAACCTAATAGAAAGAAAGAACTCTGCAACTATGACAGCCTCTATTTTAGGTGAAAGCTGAATCAGTTGATCTTCAATTTCTACTTGGCCTTCGGTTCCGCTAGAAGTAGAATACAGGTTGTTCCTTAGATAAGCCGTATGTAGGGCAAAAATCAAAGGATCAATTTTGTCATCTTTTTGCTTCTGTAAACTCCTTTAACTGCACAGTACTTTTAACATGGGTGGCAAGATGTGCAATTACCAATTAGAGTAACAAGAGGTCAAACATTAAAGGATAAACACAGTAACATAATTAGGTGATTTTCAGTGTCAATGATTTATTTTTATACCTAATTGTTATCCATTAAGGAAATATGATAACATCATCAAGAAACCTTGGTCACTTACAGTATACTGGAAAAATGCATAACAGAAATACAGTACATCCCACTATATAACATGCATTATACTCATTCCTCATTGAAGATATTACAAATACAGACAAACAAATCACTACCACAAACAGGACTAAATATGACAATGAGGAATAATGGCAATAACAATAATATGCTCTTGATGGGGGTCAGGTCTTATCTGGCCTCAAATGTAGGTAAAGGATCAGGCTGGCTTTAAAATAGAGCGCCAGTTACAATCACAGCTAAGATAGTAAAGATATTTAAAGATATTTTTCCATATTTTGGAAAAAAACATTTTAAAGTTCCACTGGTGTAGTAAAGGCTACTGTATGTGACTTCTGTTTAAATTCTGTGCTAACACTGCTAAAAACTTATTATATACTTTTCTGTAACTGGTCATCTGAAATATAGACTTTCAACACAATATAAACAGCCATACTTCTCCCACTTTTAGCTCCACTGCATCAGTTATTTGCAGATTGTGTACTGTAGGAGAGATTTTATGCATCTTTGTATCAAGACTGTACTGTTGAAACTTGAGACTAGAAATATACAGTGCCTTGCAAAAATATTTAGACCCTTCCTATGCTTTCCCATTTTGTGAAATAAAAAAAATGACCCATAAAAATGTTTAAACTTAATATCTTGTTTAAAGCCTGAATGGTCAAACAGAAGACTACTCGGAGTAAGAGAAGGTATATTAATAATCAATAAAACATAGAGAGTAAATAATGAAATGCATTGATTCCATAAGTGAACTGTCATATTTGTTACTTATATTTTCCAGATTCTGAAATGTGAACCATTATCATTTTCCACAGACTGAGGCCACTCAACTTACTACAGTATGGTTTGCCACAGTAAAGAGTTTGAACACTCTACAGTCATGATTTTATTTCATGTTAATTATATACTTCCTTTTCTTTTTTGCTTTGAATGTGTGGAGTAGGTTGCATATACAAATATTAATTCCTACTTCAAAGTTTTGTTACAGTGAGCAAAATGTGAAAGTAACAAATGTAAAACTACGCAAGGCTCTGAGTACTTCTTTAAGGCACTAAGTGATTTGTGATTTTAGAGAATGTTTTGGGGGGTGTTGTGGTGTTGTAGGATGACTTGTGTATTAGGTGGATTACTTTTGCATGGTACTGTATACAGATTGCAGTGTAGTGAACCTCACTACCCTCTAATCAAATCTTAATCTCAGCACTTCCATCTAATAAATCAGCATCTTCTTCTTTCGTCTTTCTCGGCCAGCTGCCAATTACCATATCAGTTTGTTATTGTTGTCTCTTGCTTTTGACTTCATATATACTTTACTTATGTAATTCATATTGCTGTTTGATGTACCCTGTATTATAGCCAAGGATCTTATTTTAGCAGTTGTTTCATAGAACCTTGTTAATTTTAAATTTTGTATTGTTATTTTACGGTAAACAAATCTGGTGCTGTAATTGTGAAACCACAATCTGAGCAGAATGTAATTATCGTTTCATTTATTTTCAAGAAAGGGCTCAGTAAGTGTACAAATACAAACAGATTTTTTGTACCATTTTTTTCTGTTCTACATTTTCCTTTTTACTGTTATTCTTTTATTTCGTGCTTGCAGAGATAATGCCAGTTGTGCATGAGTGTTTCCATTTTTGCAAAAGCAGTGTTTTGTTTTCAAACACTGTTTTCTAAATCTACATCTAGGCTTTCAGTGCACACTGCCCTACAGCAGTCATTAAGATAACCCATTTAAAATGAAAGCCTGTTCTTCCTACCTAAGTAAGTAAATGGTACTGTTATAAATGTCTCTTCAGCAACACGGCTCTGCGCCATTATTCTTCCAATTTGTGAAGCAAGAATTTGTTGACTGTCACCATTCACATGAAATGAATAAATCAAATACTTCACCTAGGAAGAATGGACTAAAAGGGTATATGGTGGGTGTTTTTTTATTTTTCTTGTTTCCTTGCTAATTATAAGTGAAAGAAAACAGCTCCACTAACGTACTGTATACCTGTACATACAATATGCTTCTTTGACTAATAGATACAGTGACTTTCGATAGTATTCAACCCTTCCCACAACATCTCATTTTGGTTAATTACTGTACACTTGATACATAGAGCTTTTTTATAATACATATTTTTAACTAAATCTTGTTTGAAAAAAATCCAAAACTAAAATATATTGACTGTCTAAGTATTCACTCTTTTTCTATGACAAACCTAAACGAGTTCAGGTACACAAAATTACTTTGGCAAACAACACAATAAGCAGAATGGAGTCTGTCTATCTACAATAATAGTGGTTTGTATGATTCCAGAATAAATGCACCTGTTTCTGTAAAGTCCAGGGATGTACAGTATTAATGCACATAAAGGAGAAGGTTTAAAAAATGAAAGACACTAAATATCCCTTTGAGCACAGTAAAACTGATCATTAAGCCATTGAAAGTGTATTGTACCATCCAGACACTACCAAGATCACACTGTCATTCCTAATTGAGGAGCTGGGCAAGGTGAAAACTGTTCACCTGCCTACCATAAGGCACTTGTGAAAGAAATACAAAATTCTGAAGCTGAGATGGGAGAAAATATCTATGAATTAACAATATCCCACATGTGAATTAACAGTCATTACAAAAAGCTAGCCTGTATGAAAGAGTGAAATACCTATTTCAAATGCATCTTGAAGTTTGCAAAAAACATTTTAGTGATTCTGCATACAGTACATGTGGAAAAAGGCATGCTGGCAAATGACACAAGCCTTTTGGTCTAAATGCAATATGTTCCATCTAATACAAACAAAACATTGTCCATCACCCACTCAGCATCATCCCTATTGTCACGTTTTGTGGCAATATTGTGTTATGGGGGTGCTTCTCATCAGCAGTGACTAGGAAGCTTGTCAACATTAAAGATAGAAAAAGTCCAGAGCAAAGTACAGCAGGATAATTACCCAAAGCAAAAGCTCAAAACAATACTGGAGTGGCATAACAATAAGAATATGAATGTCTGAATGGCCCAGTCTAATTTCGAACTTGAAACCTGTAGAAAATCTGTGGCAAGACTTTAAAATTGCTGTCTATCAACAATTGTTGACCCAGACCCAACTTGACAGAGCTTGAGCAGGTTTTAGGAAATAAGGGCAAAATTGCCTCATCTCAATGTGCTTAGTTGGTATTGTAATGTATCATATCCCAAAACACTCACAGCTGCCACCAAGTATTGACTCAAAGGAGTGAATATTTATGCAATTAACTTTTTTAAAAATATTTTGATATTTTCTTTTCTGTTTTTGTTGACACTTAACATCTCTAACCAGATTAATTTTAAGTGGTTCAGTTTATAATTTGAGTATTTCACTTTTATATAGACCTATTGTTATTCAACAAAATAGGGCCTCATTAGAAGGGGTGGAAACCTCTGTAAAACATTTTACCATTGACAATCATTTACTCAAAGCCCACATCATACAGAAGAAACTTCAAACAATTTTCCTAAAAAGTTATATTTCATGCAACTTTTTACCACATAAGTCACACAACCAACCAGTATGTAGCATTTATTTGACAAATAATTCAATTCAGATTTTGGTTTACACTTAAATTGTGCATATATTAATTGTATATAGTATATACTGTACACTGTATTTTTATTTTATCTTCATAATAGATTAAGTTCTCTTAGAAGCTGGTCCAGTATGTATTAGGTACTGTTAAATTGATGTATGGCTTTAAAAGCAATGCAGGTCTAGCAAACGTTGAGAGATCCATTCTTCCTGACGTGCAACACTCACATCCTGTGCATACAGTACTATGGGAGTAGATGACCTTTTTCAGAATGTTTGCAATACATGTCCTAAAGATTCTGGTGTTGATATAACCTTATAGGACTACTGATTATTTTTATAGTTGCAAGGTGTCCTTTTGGCTTGAAGGACAATGACAGAATCTCAGCTCAGTACTTTTTATTGATTCCATGTCGTGAATAACCTTGGATAATGAAGTTCTAACAGGTTTCACAATAACATGAGACTACCATGGTGACAACCATTTATTCTATGGTGGTGGTGTTTTTTGGTGTAGCAGATTTAAGCTCTTCAACTATGTACTGTAGCTCAGGACTGAGTATGCCTGAGAAACAGACTGACTCCAAGCTTAGGGCGAGCCTTCAATGCCACATTAAACAAAATGAGACGTGAATAGACTTTTTCTGGAGGTGGTCAGTTATGTGTGATATGAACATAATTCTACTGGACATTTGAATCTTAGAGAATACATTTAACAGTATAATGATTCACAAAAGGGCATGGAGCTCAGTGTTGCTGTTTAATTCATAGGAAGGAGTTTGATAAATATAGGAAAATAAGGAAACATTTCTAGAGACTGATGTTTTTTTCACAAAATGTCACACATTAGTATTATAATTATGGGGTTGTAGCAAGAAACGTATCACACAGGGACTCCTCCTCCTAGCTACTGTCTAGGGAAGAGGAGGATGCTACAAAATAATTGATGTAACCATACAATTTACATATAAGCTACATCATTCATAATAGATAATTTATCATTGAGAATACACAAAGCTAAAAATATGATTAACTCATTTATTGTTGTGTTTATAAATACTAATCATTCATTATTATTCCTTTTTAAAGTGTGTATGTTTCATGGTATTAATTTTCTGAAGTTTTTTTAAACTCAGCTTAATCTCAGTTGTCTTCACTTCCATTATCTCATTTCTCCATGGCAGTTTTGTAATTGCATTTTGAAAATTTTAAATATATATATATATGTGTGTATGTGCAGAATCAGATTTATCACTTTCTAAGACATACATTACAATGAGCTCCTGAGAGTTAATGATGAGCTTAAAGAGATTAAAGGAATTGGTTTGTGGCCACAAGGGTATTCCTGGTACTCTCAATGATAAATGAAAAAAAAATCCAGTCTACTTCAAATTAATTTTAAATTTATTCTTTATATTACTTTCCAAATATACACTCTTTTCCCATAAGGGAAAATCAGTTTGATTGAGGATTTAAGACTATTTATAATTACAATGGACAGCATTAGCTTTATAACTCCAACCAATTAAACTACTTAATTAGTAAATAGAATATGAAAAGCTTAAAACACAAACATTTTCAAATAAAGGCAACCAAATGATTTCCTAATTAAAGTGGAAACATACCCATTTTGTTTAGCAAAAACTAGTATTGTACAGTATGATAAGCAAACATTTTTTTTGTTCCTTGTTTTTCACAGAGTTATACTGGGAACAGAACGTTTGTTTTGTCTGTAATCTGAATGTAACAAACAATGACTATAGTCGCTTTAGCAGAATTATCTGTGCCTAATTAAATTTTATTTTGCGGGAGTATATTCTGCTAAGAGGATTGTTTTTCGAGGAGATAATACAGAAGGTTTGTTTTAAAATCTGAATACACCTACACCTATGATTGATTATAGAGAATGAAGTAACTTTTTTCTGTATCTGTGGTGTGCATTATAATAATAAACAAGACTGTCACATATCTGTTCTTGCGTTTTCAAATGAAGTTTAAAACAGGGAATGGAAACTGCAATCCAACTGAGTTCATTTAAGGTGTTGTAATACAGTACATTATCAGACAACTTTGAAAAGGTAAACAAGATGTGTTGAAACATCACATTTATGTCACTGCAAGCATTTTGCTTTGTTGTGTTTTGTCTGACAGTACAAGTATTCATTGCTATCCTAATATCCTTTGTCTTTCACCTCTTTTAGGTTTTACACAAAACTTTGAAATCCTAAGACATTCAGACTGATCAAGACAGTCATCAGCAAAATGTGGAAAAAGTGTTTCCCTTCAAATTTGTGCTTCGTGCAGTAATGCAGAGTGTTTTTAAAGACATTAATGTTCCATTCTACCATTGACAGTGCTGCTACAATTTCCAAATCTGCAAAGTGTCTTCTTCCCCCAAGCCTCTAGAAAGCTATTAAGGCCCATTAGTGTGAAAATACTAAAGCTCTGGATGAAGCATGGTAAAGGTGCAATAATTTTATTTACTTTGCTCCGGGATAGGCTCCAGGTAGTCATGGCCTTTATCAGAATAAGAAGCTGATATTCCACCAGAAAGAATTCTGGTAATGGACTAATTAATGAAATAAGAAAGGCCTGGAGATCACAATACACCAGTATCCAATTGTTCACCTTAGTAGAATAATCCATCATGAATTGAAAGACGTCAGTCCAGTAAAAGAACCAATGGATAGCATCTGGAAACACCTGCATTTAACACATTCCTATTTTCCAAGAATGCCATCCTCTTGGGTGTGGAATAGCATGTTATCAGCCTCCTTCAATGATTCTTGATGCTAAATACAGTGCCTCACTATGACTAGCAGAACTGATCTCCACATTATTGAAGACCATATCATGGCTGCATAACCCACTGATCATCATCTTATACAATAGCTCTCATGCACCATCCCAGTGGCATATTCATATTCCAAGATCATGATACCCAGGAAGACTATAGGTACACACTGTACATCAAGAATGTCAATTTCTGGAAAATAAAAGTGATCCTTGTTGAACAGTCTTCAGACCCTTTGCAGCAAAACAATGCTATATACTGTACTTACAGTAGTTGAAACATTTTCAAAAACATTAACCAAAACCAGAAAACCTGATACACCACCATCTCTTACAAGAATATGAAGCTGTTGTGAAGCCTACAATACCTTACTGCTAATAAACCCACTGATTACTGATGGCATGTGAAAAGTGAACTCTTGCCTCATCTGAAAACCCACAACATTTAGTGCCAGTTTTTCTTTAACATTTTAGAATGATATTCGTATCCCTTCTGTCTGATTTATTAGAATTCTTTGACTTTTACGTATTGCATATTTTGCAAAACGAGCTGGATAGCACCAATGTCTTGAGAAGTACAGTATGTCAGCCATTTACATAGCTTCTGGGAGAGGTTAAATACATGCTGTATATTTACAATTAAAATGGATATGAAGCACCTGATTACATTTATTTTCATTGCTACTTTATCGGGTGCAGTTCACAAGAACATGAGTATATTGTATTTGATCTGTAATAACAATCATGTTTCATTCTACTGATCACTATATGCAAACTTACCATTTAAAGCTTTTTTATATCTAAAATACAGTATACAGTAAATTGTTATGAAATGTAAACATTTAGCTTAGTCAAATTAAGACTTATACACTAAAATCCTGAAGTATAGTTCACATTTGCATTTGTGTGTATATCAGTAATGTGTTCTTTGTCTCCTTGCACATCTAATTATTAATAACATTTTTCTAAAAATAGGTGCTTTGAAAATAAGAAGTACAGCAAAATTTTGACCTTAAAATGTAATGCTTGTGTTAGGCTATATCAGAGCCAGC
The DNA here is from genome assembly GCF_059453375.1 of Lepisosteus platostomus. Taxonomy (NCBI): domain Eukaryota; kingdom Metazoa; phylum Chordata; class Actinopteri; order Semionotiformes; family Lepisosteidae; genus Lepisosteus; species Lepisosteus platostomus. Next base: position 47,698,324 of record NC_142618.1, on the reverse strand, counting down.
TGTCAAATTTTCTGTTTTTCCTCCAGGTGTTCTAGTTTCCTTTTATATCCCAAAGACATGCTGGTTAGGTAAATTAGTGTCTCTAAGTTGTCCATGTGTATTTATGTGTTTGACCTGTAATAGGCTAGAGTCCTGTACAGGGTGTGTCATTTGCTATGTTTCTTACCAAGTGTAAGAGGTTTTCTGATAATGTATGACTGGATGAACTACAGAAAGTGTTACAATGTCATAGTTTTTTTTAGTAGTCTGAACTGCACAGATAGTTATGACTGCTCTCCTACATCGACCTTTGGCTTGTGGTTCCAGAAGAAACTGTCACATTCTCACAAGGGCTCACTGTTTTCCAGGCCTTGCTGCCTCCTTCTGGTGATCTGTCTTTTATTAGTAATTATCAAATCAATTACTCGATTGCTGTTCTCTCTATTTAATGCCAAGGCACCTCTTAGACAGTGTTTCATCATGATTCATTTCACCCCATTTTTGTCCTGGTACAGTACTGCTTCCACTCTCTTCATTTTTCCAGTTTTGTGGACTGTAGCTCCGAAGGGCTGAAGCTTCAGCAGCTTCCTCAAGTAAGTATGCTGCCCTGGGAAAGCCAGACCTGTGCATCCTTTAGTTTGTGGGAGGCTGAGCATCCACGGTTCTGTTTTTGAGGGCTCTATACGAACTCCCTTCACCCTTTCGCTGAGCCAGCCTGCGCTTCTAAAGACCGCTGTTAGTCCTCCAGTGCTGCTGCTTCATGGCAGGAAAGGGGCTACTAGGCAGAGGGAAAGATGGCAGCTCCTTCCTGCACCCTGGACTCTTTTCCACTGGCCTCCTCCTGTGGTGTAGGACGCAGCTTTGGTCATCCAGGACCCCAGCGCTCTCTCCATACCGTCATCCTTCACTCTGCCTAGCAGCCCCTTTCCTGTTCTGTGGAGTCCTGCCTGCACTTTAGTATTTTCTCCAACTGCTCTTTCCTCTGAGGATGTGTTTTTCTCCAGACCGTTAGGTCTCTTTCTTTTCTCTCACTTTCTGTATTTAAGGCTGTCAGGGTCACCTTTTCTTTTTCTGTTTTACTCAATTTCTAACAACATTCCATCTCCCCAGCAGAGCCTTCCCCTTTTTCTCCTAGGGAGCCAGGCATAATGTTCCCTTTCCGATTGCCTGGTGAGCATCACTTCGTTAGCCTGAGCTCCCTGAGGATTCCGTTGTTATCTGGCTCTGACTTGCTGTCCCTTGCAGCTGTGCTGAACCAGGGCTCCTGGACTTGAGAGGGGACTAAGGACGGGTTTCTTTGTCACCCATTCCTTGCAGATGTTTCCCCCAGTTGATCCAAAGGGCCTCTGGGTATCCGATTACATTCGCACCAGGGCACTACTGTCGAACTAAGGCACCTAGGCGACTGAGCTGACAGTGCATGCCTGGCCTGGTCTTTGAGGAGAACCTGCATTAGGGCATGTGACTGGCTCCTGGGCCCTCTGACTGGATCATTGAGTGAGGATTTCTAGCCTTGCAGCTATTTGGTTAGATCCCTCCTCTCAGAAAAGCCTTTGTGGCTTTTTTCTGTGGCTCTTTTCTGTTCAGCGTGTCGGTCTTCTAGCTTGCTGGTGTGCACCACTGGCTACTCAAGAGGGCTGCCCCCCAAGATCTATGCAAATCCCTTTTTTCAGGGAGCTCAAAAATCAGTTCCATCCTTAAGCAGAGGCTCCCTGATTCTGACTGATGGGCTGTGTTGAGCACTTTGTACAACTGACATTTTGCCATGCTGGCCTTTTTCCTGTTTTTGCACAGGATGCAGGGAGTTGGTCTCTCCTAGGACTGTCGCGTCTCAACTGTTTTCTTTCTTTGCTGACCAGCTGGGGCAATCCTTGCTCTGGTGGCCAGTTCTTTTTAATTTAATTTTTCTATTCTCTGTTCCATTGATGACCAGCCTAGACTGATCCTCTAACCCCCTCCGGCCAGTAATCAATTATACTATCACTTCCTCTCTCTTCAGTTTCCCTTTGTCCCAGAGCACTTTGGCCCAAACCAGTCAGGTCGTTCTACCACTCTCCGGTCTCTTGTACTTGGGTTCTGACAAATCACCACCTGCATGGCTGTATCTGGCAACATCGTAACAGTAATCTTTTCATTCCTTTATATAATGCATTTTGTCAATGTCCATAAGATTGTCAAAAATCAGATTGTTTTTCTTAGCTTTCTCTGGTTTGTCTCTATTAATTTAACAAAAATAAAAAACAACATAATGATCCTGGTTAAAGCAGCATTTCTGTGCTCCCTTACTTTCCTCCTAAATCCCCAAGTTGAAGAGATTTCCTACAGCAAAGCATACAGTACAGTACCTCCCTTTTACATTAGTTAAGTTTTTTTCTGACTTTAGACTGTTCTCAGGCTTAAACTAATCACATATGATCAGGTGCTGAACAGAAGGGCTGAATGCACTTTGTGAAATATCTTCCTCACTGCCTTGCTGCCCCTTGCAAAAATTGTCCCCATTTCAGCCACAAAATTCACAGATATGCAGATGATTGTGTGAAATGGCATGTCTACTTCCATTTAGTGACAGGAAGGTAAAACTTGCCAGAGAAACCATTCACCTTGTGAAATACCCACTATCTCCACACTCTTCTGTATAGCAGATTAACTTTGAAATGGGTGGCACATTTACCAAGATCCACACTCCTTGCCTTTGTACTAAAGGTACTGTGGGCAATTATAGGAAAACTAAAGTATCAGTTAGAATGCAAGAATATGATTATGCATTATGATGACAAGAGGTCATTCAGCCCATCAGAGTTTAGCACTTTCTTATACAGTATAAGGGGTGATTCTATTATAATATCGACGCTGATCTCCAAATACCCATCATATTAGCCTCTACAGAGAGGAATCAATAATTTATTCAATGCATTAACAATGCTCTATGTAAAAAAAAATGCTTTTAAGAAATTTCTAATAACATTTTTGTTTATGTTCTTGCAAGTGCCTGCTTTATGTACTACCATCTTAACCAACATTTGACATCTCTTAGATTTATTTACATAATCGTCTGAGTTCCTCACTTTCTTCAGGGCATATTCTAACCTTTTAATGATGTGAAGTCCAGAAATATTCACAATACTTCTTATGCACAGCTATTCTCTTTAGCTTCATTAAAAAAAAATGTCTTTGAATGCTGACCTATCTCATTTACATACAGTATCTTACAAAAAAAACAAGTTTTAGCACAAAACCTGATGGGATTCTGCTTTTTACATTACCTGACACTCTTGATACTCCTATAATATTGCCTTTCCCTAAGTTTAACCTAGTTTTGTATTCATACACAAAGAACACCCTGAGTTTCTTTATGTTTAATAATTAATCACTCTGGAGGTACCTTGTCAAAATATTTCTGAAAATCTAACACCCCTATAGGGATCATGGCTTTTGTAACTTCTTCAAAATTCCAAAGATTTAATAAATAATATCTGCCTCTTCTTGCCATGACACCTATCCCCCATTTTACAGATGTTAAGAGTCTCCTGTAAATTATTGGTTATACTGTTTTTATACTCAACAGTTTCCAATATTTAAAGATAAAGTGATTTAATTAAATATCAAGAAGAACAGTTGGTACAACTTATCTCCACAAGAGAAAAATATTTAAAATCACTGTCAGTTTTCATTTTCTTTTTATTTATATAGATTCTCCTCTCCTATACCTTACAGGGTGATTTTCAAAGCTGAGCTCTCCAGAAAAAAGTGCTCCTGATTTTCTGAAAGTAATCATTAAAATTTAATGTGCCAGCATTAAAATAGCTGGATTGTAAAAACCACCAAAGATAAGACTGTTAGAAAAAGTTCTTTGGATTTATCCAGGGATGGAAGAAGTTGATAAAATCTGGCCTTTGATAATAAAACTTCAAAAATTGCTCTGTTCATGTCTCCCTCCCTTAATACAACTTTTAACAATAATATATTAATGTACAGTAGATATGTGTATTAGAAGGAATGTTTTAGCTTCTTTGATATTTTTCTTTTTCTCGTTCAATGTGTACAGTATTTGTCCCAAAGAAATTATTATATAGTGTATTGAATTATATACTGTAGTATTTACTTTAGAGCTCTCTCTTTTGTAAATCTAATACGGCATCCTTTCGTAGATTTGAATATTGGCTATAATTCCTGCAGAGGGACAACAATCGATATGTCAATTGGTTGTCTCTCATCATACTACAATATTAACTACAGTATATTATAAAACTTAGTACATATTTTGGCAATGGGCAGGTAAGGAAATGACAGTAAATGGATTTTTTGCATGCTTAAATTTAAAAAACTTATGGGTTTTATATGGGTATATGAGACCAAAATTGAACTTTATGTTTAGTGCAAACCTAACACAGCACATCACACTGAAAACACCTTCCCTACAGTGAAGCATGGTGGTGGCAGCATCATGCTTTGGGGATGCTTCTCTGTGGTAGGGACTGGAAAACTCATAAAAATAGAAGGAAAAATGGATGGAGCTAAGTACAGAAAAATTCTGGAGGAAAACTGCTGTAATCCGCGAGAGCACTGGAACTTGGAAGACGATTCATCTTCCAACAGGACAATGACCCGAAACATACAGCAAAAGCCACACTGGAGTGGCTTAAAACAAAAAAGGTTAATGTCCTGGAGTGGCCCAGTCAAAGCCTAGAACTCAATTCAATTGAGCATCTGTGGAATGACTTAAAAATTTCTGTTCACAAAGTCCCCATCCAACTTGATAAGCTTGAGCAATTTTGCCAAGAAGAATGGCCAAACATTCCAGTGTCAAGATGTGCAGCGCTGATAGAGACTTACCCAAAGAGACTCACAGCTGTAATTGCTTTCCAAAGGTGGTCCTACTAAGTATTAACTCTTGGGGGGGGGGGGGGGGGATACTAATTAATTTAGTAAAATGTCTGGACTACTTTGTGTTAAGTAGCAAAAATTCTCAGTTAAATACTGTACATCATGGTTCCATACTGTAACACAATAAAAGGTGAAAAAGTCCAAGGGGGGTGAATACTTTTGCAAGGCACTGTTGATTCAAGCCACAGAGATCTGGCCCAGAAGACTCCTTTACTTTGTTCTATGAGTCTCCACATTGCTTAATCTCCCAATGTAAAAGAGTTAAAATCACATTTCTCTTACATAATGATTGTGTGGTGTTCTCCTGAGGTTTCTTGTAAAATTTGATTTTACATATTTCCTTAATATGCCAGATTATATAAAAGTATCAGTATACTATATAATCAGTATCTGAAAAGATTTTTAAAGAATAGAGGAATTACAAAAGAGATTAATTTAACATTGTGCTTCTTAAGGGCTTTCTCTGTGTTATTGTCTTTAATTTGCTGTCTTCATCTTGGAAGCATCAGAAAACGACCAAGTGATGCATAGTTAACCTTATTTCCAAATTCCAAATCAATACCCCAGTAAGGTGACTGGTGCCATGGACCAAGGTCCCAAGGCACTTGTTGTAAGATGAGAAGTGTTAATGGTCTGGTCTACATTTTACTCTGGGCTTGAAAAGCTGAGGTTGCCCCTTAATTCAAATGATGAAATAATTTCTCACTACTCTGCATGTTTTCCTGTGAAGCAGGGCTAGAGTTGCATAATGACTGATACATGTCATCCATGTGTGTGCTACCCTTCAGTGGAATATAAAACAATTGTGACAGAATCTTTGGTAAAAAATAGAGGGAACCTATTCTGGAACTAGAATCATGCACAATTTATACCCTATGTACTTTTCTGAGCTTCCAGCCTAGCTTGATCATTTAGCTTTTTTTTTGTTGTTGCTATTTTAGAGTTTATAATTGAAGTTAATTAAGATGGTTACCAGGAGGGCTAATTGAACCCAGGTATACCAGGGGTTTGTTGGGCCCAGGCCCTGTTCATACAGCTTCAATGTAAAGTGTTTAAGGGATGGACTGGGAAGGGTTAGGGATTGGTGTTGTTTTGTTTTTTTTTGGAGATCAAGGAATGTTAGGGTGGTTTCAGCAAAGGTTTTATAATTGTTTTCTCATTTAGCAGTTGCTTATTAGTGATTAAGCTACCCAGTATTTATTATAAAAAGTCAAGGGAATTCAAGACCCAAAATTAGGAGTAGTATTCAGCTTTTAATAATAATAATAATAATAATAATAATAATAATAATAATAATAATAATAATAATAATAATAATAGCTTACACTTATATAGCGCTTTTCTGGACACTCCACTCAAAGTGCTTTACAGGTAATGAGGCTCCCCTCCACCACCACCAATGTGCAGCATCCACCTGGATGATGCGACAGCAGCCATAGTGCACAAGAACGCTCACCACACATCAGCTATTAGTGGGGAGGAGAGCAGAGTAATGAAGCCAATTTATAGATGGGGATTATTAGGAGGCCATGATTGGTAAGGGCCAATGGGAAATTTGGCCAGGACACTGGGGTTACACCCCTACTCTTTTCGAGAAATGCCCTTTTTTTCCCCCCTAAAATTATTTTAGTTAAAGGGACCTGAGTTTACTAACTCCTGAGGGGAGTGACTGGGATTCTGGAATTTTATTTGTCAACAACACAATGAAGTAACTTTTAATGGGATACTAGTATAATAAAGCAAAAATATGGCAAAAAATCTATACTGTATATGTAGTGCCTTGCAAAAAATAATCAGACTCTTCCTATGGTCTTTCTATGATACATTAAATGCCAGTAAAAATTAAGAACAAAATACAACGTTATATTGCAAAAGTATTCAAAGTATTTAATGCCATATTAGGTGGAATGAATTGGCTTCTTCACTTTTTATCTTCCCACCTCACTGACAGCTGATGTGTGGTGAGTGTAGTGGCCCAGTATGACTGCCGTCAGATCATCCAGTTGGGTGCTGTATATTGATGGTGGTGGAGGGGAACCTGCAAAGCACTTTTAGTGTCCAGAAAAGTGTCATGCATTATAAGTATAAGAAATTATTATACAATATATACAAGTGAACTGGACAAGAATCTTTAATTAAAGCATCCAAAACCTTGTGCTAAACAAGTGTCAGCTGCACATGCTACTAACCTGTGACCTTCATAGCAAGCTCACTATTGATAAATCAACCCTATTGATGACATTTGTTAATCCTCATTAAGAACGTACTTGTAACATGCCTGTTCTATAAAATGTCAGTGATCCTGCAACAAAAAAAGACTAATTTACATGATAAATTTGTGCATTTGATGCAGTTATAAGTCTTGTTTCGTTTGATGTTCAACATATTAATAGAAACTGGCAAGAAATTTCAATTTAGAGGATGTAATATATTAACTCCCCTATATACCTCTGCTTGCCATTATTCTACTTGACACTAGACTCCAGAATAAGCCTTTGATGAAATGTCACAGCCTCGGGTAACTGCCAGAGAAGACTGGCATAAGTAAAAGAATATTCTGTGAAACATTGACAGAATATTTTGAGCTCATTTGATAAATGGATGGAAATGAGAAACAGCTGCCTCTTGACATTACTTTTTCAAAAGGTAAAGCAAGCTCTTAAGCACTTTAGTAGTTTGAGTGGTACAAGGGATTTTAAGCATGGTACAAGAAAAGAAAATTTAAATCTCTGGAACCTTGCCATATAATTGTGAGAATACTGTATACTTATGGTGAGGATTAAAGACCATTGCAAGAATGAAGATAGCAAGAAAGATAAAAGACCAACATTTGGGATTTTACTACACTAATTAACTATGGACATCATAGATTTAGAAGCTGGAAGTGGGGCATCTAATAGAAACAAGTTAAGTGAAAGACATGTTGTATATCATAAATGTTACAGATAAAAAAAACAGGGGAGCTAATCATACATTGTAATGTTCACAATATTCCTCTTAATATGTTTTTTGAATTAATTCGGAATTAGCATTCCAATTAGGTACTTACTCATTTGCACTTCGCTAAACTTGGCTTAATACTACAGCTACAGTACTGCTTCACATAGGGCGAATGAGAAAGTGATGTGCTCCTCTGAAATGCCCAAAGAGCTGTTTCACTTACTGTATATCACTGCAAGCTTTCAGGTGCCTAGTATGAGCAAGAATTCACTCTTATAGTATACGAGAAGCTAAAAAAATCCTGCCTGACTGAAGCCTACCCTTGTCAGGAAATACATAGACAGCTCAAATTGATAGATTTTAAAGGTTTAAAAGTTAAAGGTTTTACAATTGTTGCATTGCCACCGTTCTCCAAAATTAATTGTCGGTTTGAAGGATTATGATTTTGTGAACATTACCAGATTAGCATAGGTCATACTGATCCCCTGTTGCTTGCATGTTGGGAAGATGGATTGAGATGTACAGCTTGGTGACCAAACAGTAAATTATTTACCTCAATAAAAAGGGTAGATAATCAATTTAAGATGATCACATCCAATTTTCAATGTACAGTTTGGTATACAGGGATGTTAATCTTCATATATTACTGTAGGTAAAGTCTACTTTGGTAGTGCACAATCTGGAGAATTTAAATTTCTGCTTAATTCAATTTGCCAGTTTATTTTCAAAACAACTACACAAAAGTAAACTGATGTTAGTACACTGGAGACAATTGTCCCTAGGGTCCCCGTATGGATATCTCTGGCAGAGGGCAACTGCACCCTGGTTTTGGTTACTCAGGAGATGATCCATCACATTTTTAAAGCAAACTAATTTACTGTACATTTGCCCACCCCATATAAAAGTCAACATGGTCCATGGATTGCTTTTAATGGACACTTGGTGAAAACCATAATTCAAAACACTGGAATCCCATAGTGTGCCTATCAGTTAACTACATACAGTATGAGTAACTCAACACATGCAAACATGGATACTGTAGGTTCCTGACAATGCTCATGTGTAGAATCATGCACCAATAATGGCTGAATTCAAACTGAATGACAAACCCCATGGCATTTCAAGGCAGAAGGAATAGGTTATTGAGATGTTTAGGATAGGAATGTCAATGTCCAGAGTAGGTGGCAGGTCAGCATGCTTAGGCTGCAAAGGAACAAGTAAATATTTATTTAAAAAAAAAGAAAAGAAACAACGTTTCAGCTGTGGAGCCTTTTTTGGGTGTGGAGAAGAAGCCTTCTTCTTCACACACGAAGAAGGCTCCAGGGCAGTCATACATAACCATCTCTGGAGGAGATCAGTATAGCCAATTAAGGTATTTCCAGGATCAATTTTGCCATGCCTACAGTATTTAACCAACCCCATTCCACTGGAACAGGAACAGGAGATGGAGTTGTGATGGTATAAGATAACACCCTGTCAGCCTGCCATCACTGGCTTAGTATGCCAGTCCATCACAGCGCACACACTCACACTAGGGCCACTTTTCCCAGAAGCCAATTAATCTACCAGCATGGTTATGGAAAATGGATTACCTGGCAGACACAGACATCCGCATGAACATGGGGAGAAAATTCTAACACTACACAGCATAGCACCTCAGGAATGGAACCCAGGGACCTAGCACTGCAAGGCAGAAATGCTAACCATTTGGCCGCTGTCCAACCCCATTTAATTAGCCATTTTAGTTTATTTTAAATCATGTTTTGGTGTAATATAGTTCTATAGATATTAAAGTTTTTGTTTATAATGTTGTGGAAAAATGCTGAAGAATCTACAAATAAGCATTACTAAAACATTGTTCTGTTGTCACAACAGGTCCAGTGATGGTGTCCTTAAAACGATGACTTACTGTAAACTCATGATGTATTTTGATGCCTTTTAACAGTTTTTGAGTGTTTATTAATATGTTGACATCCTGTGCAGCATTATGCAGTATAAGATTTTATACTTAAAAAAGAGAAGTGCAACTCTGCTGAGATATTACCACAATGTTTGCTAGTAATGTTAGAAAGAATTGACTCCTCACAACAATTTGTATGGCATTTCTTGGGGCATTTGCTTTATATTTCATGCCATTAAGATTCCAGTGTTGAAACTTTTTTCTTCACTTTTTAGAACAAAATTAATCTCTACTTGTTCCTTTGTGGTTTACATCATAACACAGTCTGCTTTAAAATTCATTAAACCCATAGGAACTCACCAGTTGTAGAGATTTGTTGCCCTACACACTCGTGGTCCCCATGCTAGCAATTACCTTATAAAACATGCTTACCCCTAAAGCAATGTACTTCTCTTGATATTGTGATCTGTTGACCTTTAAAATATATTCTGCAAATGTTTACTAGATCATCTTTCTTATCTCTACTCATTAGAAATGCTTCTCAGGAATATAAACAAAATCATGGACTAAACTTTTATCCATCCATCCATTTTCTACTAGTGCCTCACAGGGCAGATACACAGATACACACTAGGGCTATAACTAGAACTAGGGCCAAATTTTCAAGAAGCCAGTTCACTCACCAGTACAGTATGTTTTTGTACTGTGGGAGGAAATCAGGCCCCTGGAGGAAACCCATGCAAACATGGGGAGAGCAAACACCATACACATACTGTAGCACCCCAGGTCCAGAAATTAACCCAGGGCCAAATCAGCAATCCTACTATGTCACCCAAAATTATAATCATAATTTGGAAAATAATATTATTTTAAGCATGAGCAGTCATGTACTCTCAGCCACTCATTTTGCATTGTGCTTTTGGGACAAGCTCCAGGTTGCCATTAGCCTCCAAGCAGCTTTATAATAATGGATGAAATTAGGATATTTTTTATTACATTAACTGCAACTTTGATAGTTGAAGATCAGAAGAATTAAATAGCATGTTGCTCACCAAATCTTTGAAGCAGGGCAGGCATGCATATACACACACACATTTGTAATTATGAAAGAGCAATGGTCACACAGCAACAATATCAGAAGTTGGGACTCTGTATTAAATTAATTGGAATCACAGTGTGATTCCAATAGGAGATAATTATCCATAGAAGATAACGAGTGAAGAAGATGAAAAACAAACGAGATGAGAGAGAGGTGGCGAGAATGTTTTTTCAACATAATATGAAGGATGTTGTCTCAGCTACATTTCTTTAAGAATGTGGAGAATGACTTGCCTTCCACTGTCACTGACAATCTGACAATTAGGTTAGGTTACAGTTTCAAACTGCAAAGGCTTCCCGGGACCTGGTATATTTCTGCTATCAGAGGAAGAGAGCAGATCCTCTGATACAATATTTGCAGCACCAGGGTTAAAAAAGCTAACATTGTGAATTGTAAACCACAGCAGTGCTAGGTATGTGATACTGTACCTCCCAAAAGGAAGTACATCCTCCTGAAGTAATGACCAATGAGGAAAGGTTTAGAAGCCAAAGAATGAGCTAGAGACTGAGTAGTTTTAGTTGGTATTTTGATTACAGCTTCAGACTTGTAAAATATTTGTTTGCCTTACTAGAAGCAGCTTAGATGGCTTGCTTTTACTTAAGTAGGGAGAAGTGAGCTAGGACTCTGAAATGAAAAGGGTTTCATTATTGGGTTTTGCTTTTTACTATATTTACTTTGGCAATTTATAGCTGCCTCCAAGTGCCTGTTTCCCAAGAACTACTTTAAAAAAGATCCCTCACACCATACCACCCACATGGTGTCACAGTTTATAAATATTGTCTCATTACTATATTGCCACCAAAAGTTACTTGAAAATAAAATTAACCATGTTACTGCTATTGTCATTCCTTGGTAATGAGGATATTTTGGCATTTTGAAATAATACGTTGCACAAGATTAGACGTTTGTTTACGCCAGTGTTAGGATGAGTGTTTCATTTACCAACACCCCTTGTTACAGGAAAAAAAAATCATTGTTAAGGTCATTCTAATCTAGGAACTACTGGATGTCATTTTGAAGTTGTCTGTGTTGGTTCAATCATTTCCTTGCACATTCTAGTAGTTTTGACAAATTCATAGACTCACACAGAGCCAATACACCGACTCTCACTTATTTCTGAGGAAAAGAAAGTGTGCTGGAGTCATCCAGCATCTGTTTTTTCTGAAGTGAGGACTTAGAAGCAAAATCAGTGTGGCTGTACTGTATATTCAATACATTTAAATAACCGCTACAGTATGTGTATATTGTAGTGCATTGTGTTCAGAATTTAACTCCTGTATTTTATAATCACATTTGCCTTAAAGTTAGTGAAGTATTATTTTGGAAGATGAATGTTGTTTATCTTGAAAAGTCTGTCACATTAAGCACATTTTTGCTTCTATTTACTAAAGGAATTTGCTTAATGACCTTCCACCCATTGAGCACATTTAATGTAGATTGTATTGTAGGCTTTACTGTAATGATATGCCGAACGTATGGGTGTCTCTGAGCAGCACTAAAGCACTTACAGTATGAAGCCAATAGTGTTTAAAATTAGAGCTATGATGCTCCAATTAGAGATCACACTTACAGTATGTCCTTGAAATCCACCTGAGACATCCTACTGTAGCTTACAGGAAACATTAAAGAAACCAGATGTGTCCATTAGAAATATTGTTGTTAATTTCGTTTCTTATTTTGTGGTTTTTCTCTGTATCATCCAAGAACATGGTACTCATAGATAATCTTCATGTTTTATAGCCTTTTTCAAATTCTGTTTATATGTATTTTTTAAGTTTTTCCTTCAAAAAAAGAATTATTTTGCTGAAGGGGTTTTACTGTAGTATTTATCACTGTTTTTTAATTGATTTTCTCCACTCATATTGGTTTTTTTTTCTTTCACACCTGGATGCTGTTAAATAAGAACTGATTTGAGATGGTTTGCAATGAGGAAAAATCTAATGATGAAAACTCAAAACTTATATTTATTTTTAATAACTCACTAAAGACTCGATGGAACATCCAATCCACCCATTTTCTTACTGTTTTATCCAATATAGACTTGATGGGAAACCAGTGCCTACCCTGGTAAGCAGTGGGCACGAGGCAGGATACACCCTGGACTGGACACTCTATGGATTTTTAAACATTATTTCTAGTTTGTTTTTTAAATAATTTGTCTCTTTTGATTACAGTGGCCTCACAATTGAAATTGCAATACAATTCGCACAAAACTGTATAAACTGTAAGCATTATATATTTTATTGTGAATTTAATACCACTTCGTATATTTTACATATGTAAATAGACACTTTTCATGGTTTAATTTGCAGTGTTTTCACTCACAACGTATGTGAGGCAAGACCTAATGAGGTGTTAGGAAGGAGCAGGACATAAGAAATCAAAATACTGAAAATGTACATATTAATAATCTATTTATCTGTTAGCTCGAGCTGTTTTCACATTCCTGAAAAAATTCTAATTACTGTATAGTCCAAGTTTACATAGTTAAACAGTGGTAGATGGCTGTTTTGCCCTTAATATATACTATATCAAACATACTCGAATATGAAAAAGCATGTACAGTATGACTGGAACACATTCAGTTGATGACAGCATCTTTCATGTAGCAGATGCACTAACAAATTATCAGCCATATATGACATAGATACATTTATTATGCATATTAACATTTGTCATCAATGGGGCATGTGACAACCAGTGGAAGCAATACAAACAAGCTTTACCACTGTTGCAGATGCTGCGTTGAGCAAATTTGTCCCATTCCTCTTGTTAGGTCAGTACACTGGTATCTGAGCCTTAGATGACACAACAGCAAACATGTTCAATGGTGATCAAAGAGGAACATCCATGGCACAGGCACATTTTCATCTCACTAGAAAGTCATTGTTACACAAGCAGTGTGGGGTTTTGTGTTGTCTTGATGTAATATTTTCAGTTCAGGATGAGCCTACAGAAAGGGCAGTAAGTATTGTCATGTACTGTACTGTATGTACATGACAGTTATCACTAATCACTGTACAGTTAGTAGAGGTCTACAGAGTAGACATCCCTGCACAGGCCACCATACATGAATTTCCTACTAATCTGTTGTAAACAATTTAACATATTATTCCGCATCTTCATACATAGATATCAGGATGGCTCCACCAGTGTACAATCCTCCTGAAGTGACTTAGTCTAGCTTCCAAATGATTGAAGGCACAAAGGTATTTGCTCTCTTGGCATTCAGGACATACAGTATTGGTTTCTTTCTGTGTTTCTCACCACCTGTGTCTTTTTGTTTGTCCTTCTTGATTTTCACCAGAATTGAAGTGCAAGAGGTTAATCAACCTCATCACTTGCACCCATTAAAATCTCTTACTAATGACATGATTTAGTTCTGGTGCAACAGTCAAATCACTAAAGAAACATATTGACGTATTTTTAGGTGGTGTTAGTTGTTCTCTGTTCTTTTTGTGGCCTTTATGACTGAATGAATGTCAAGTCTATTATCAGAGCTCACCTGATACAAAACTTTTCTTGGTGATTATGGTTCCATCCTGATACAAATAACTTAGAGAAGTATTTCACACAAAAAATAATGAGAATGTGTAAAAATGTAATTTTAATTTATTGGAGTCAATTTTAATTAATAGTAAACCTTTTGTTGCAGGAAAAAAATCATTTATGATTATTTGTGGATAGATTTGCTGTAGATAGCAAAAACAATTAAGTAAAGGTCAGTGAATTAGGATTCATATTGTTAATCAATACCTTGAGTCTTGAAATTACACCATGAAATGATATGGACATCAGAAGCTAGTATTTTTGCTGGAAAACACCTTTGGGCAGTGTTTGGAAGTGATGACAAAACAAATACAATCTCTTAGCATCAGGGTGGTAGCACAAAACCTATTAAATTATTAAATTTACAATGCTAGAGGTTACATATGAGTCACATTTTATATTTCTGTGAGGTTAACAATGCTTAGAAAAATAGTGTTCTGGAATAAAAACAGGTTATTAGCAGTTACAACTCCACAATTGCAGTTCTATTTGGACCATGTGAGGCATAAAAGGCATTTAAAATGTATTTTTTTCTTGCTTTCCACTAAGGACAATTTACTTTTAAAAATGCACTAGTACGTGTTTTTCTTGTCTGACACATTTGCTGAACTCATTTTTGTCAAATTCCATGAGCAGAAAGAACACGATGGGGATAAAACAAAACAGAATTGATTACTTTGGACTTTCTCCATTTATGATGCTACAGTATTTTCAACATTTAAACAGCATTTTTGAGATATGCAGGAGTTATCACGCATATGCATTTGGAGTTATGGAAAGATTTTGTCATCTACCTTAACACAATCACTTAAAATAGCACTTCATGTTGCTATTCTAAACTAATTTGTTATATAAAGCCATCTGTTGAAGAATAAAACACTGAGATCAAGCTTATGCTGTATGTTTTATGCGAGACGTCACATCATATAACAACATATTTATTTGCACCCACAGTACATAATAAAGATGTTGCAGATTGTTGGCAACAAATTTCTAAATCACCAGGATGGCCTGCAGGTGCAGGTGAAATTCTCAAGAAATCATCATTACCAGCTTTCAATGCATGAGTACTGGTATTGTGTTGATAAGGAGCTGAGCCAAGAAAAATACAATGCGTGAAAGAACCTTGAAATTAATTCCATGATTTACTCTTTTAGCTATCGCCACACTAGCGATGCATGAGGCGGAGTAACACAACAGAGAAGGATTGTATTTACTCAAGATGTAGGTGATTTATAGATCTGAGATAACCACTGCCTTTGTATACTTCCCTTGATTTACTGATTTTATCTAAGGGCGGAAAATGAACTATAGCACACGACTACTCTTGTTTGCTAGACTGAAAAGTAGTAATAGTCTGATTAAAAATAAACAATGATAGTTCTCAAGATTGATATTGATTTGTACCATTAAAAATGTACTAAAATAAAACTATACATGTCCACAAAAATCCATAGAAAGATTGTGAAAATATATCATATGTACAGGTTCTATTTTTATGTTTTTTTTAGGATTTATTTTTCAGGCTTTTTCAGGAGATTGTTTTAGAGTCCTTGATGTAAATAAGCTGCAATGAGCTTTACTTGTGAAAGTGTACAAGTATAGTGTATAAACTTTTTCAACAGTAGTTTAGTATTTAGAGATGCAACTTTTCTTGTTACACGTGTAATGTTATTCTGTCATGCATCTTCAGATCTTCCTAGCCTGTGCACTGCTACAGACATTTTCATGGTCAGACCTTTTCTGTTCTCAACAAAAGGTCTTTCTTCTGCACAACATAAGACATTTTAACAGGCTTAATTTACCAAATTTCCAATATTCTCTGTGTTTGTATTTGATTGGCAGTTTAATTCAGGTAATATTTTCTTTGATTAAGAAAAAATGCTTTTACTATGTAACTTAAGATATTATTATCCGTTGTTGTTCTTTTTAATTGCTAATTCAGGAAATTCCACCAGAAGACTGGCCATCAGATTTTCTTTACCTTTTCTAATATTATTGCTGATATAACATCAAGGTGTCCAGTACACTAAAAAAGGAGGTGTGTTATAGGAAGATAAGAGATGAATCTTTTTAAAGCACTACTAAATCTTGTTTAGTCTAAGAACTTGCTACTCTAACAGGCATTCTTACTAATAGGACAATTGCATTATTTCTCAGTAATTTTGACACACTAGTTTCATTTCAATACTTAATGATCTTTTATGAATGGATTTTGAGGTTGAAGCACTGTTTTCTTAGTAGCAAATTTTGTGGAAATTAACTCAGACTCTAAGCAATAAGTTTGTTAATAAGTGATCTTCAGTCAGTGCTAAAAGTGATATTGGCAATCACATTGCTTATCAACCTATGAACATTAAAGAAAAAACACAGTATGGTTTGCCAGCATTCCAACCGATAAATTATTATATTGCAAAAATGCATTCAGCAGACAATATTCCACAGAGAACCAAAATATACACTGAGTGGCTGAATATGAAACAAAACTAGTTCTTATGTTTCCCTATAGAAAAACAAAAGCTATCTCTTAGGAAAATGCAGGCAATTCAAAAAGTCCTAGTAATACTACTGAAACACTTCCATTTTAGATTACTAATTGCTTTTTAAATATTAATTGTGGCAATCCAAATCTTAAAATGCAAGCTTAATTTCAGCCATTTATGGTTCATATAAAGCAAAGGCTGCTGAATATACTATAAGACTTTCTTAAAATCATTGGTTGCTTAGGAACAAAGATGTTAAGCTGAGAACTTATGTTCCTGTCATGAGGCAGACTTTATTGTCAAATCCAGACATTTCAAAGTGGCTGATAAATCTATTGCCCTTTTAAGGAAAATAATCCATCTGGCTTTGCCATTTCTGTAGAGGTAATGAGAATGCCTGTTGCCTTAAACACAGCCTATGGGGCTTTAGAATTTTCAGTAGAATTTGATCTGCACTTCCAAGTAGAATTTAATTATACACATCAGAACAAAATAACATCAGTGGTCATATGGGTTTGGTAAAAACACCAAATGATGTGACTTTTCCAATTAAAAATACTGGTTACTTCACATGTCTTTTTTTTAGTAGGTGCTGAAAAAATTACTGAAAATATTTTTCTAATGAAAAAAACTGAATAATGAATTATATGAAAATATTTCAGTATGCTGTATCTGGGAAGGATGCTTTCTACTTAAAGTAACACAAGACATACAGTGCCTTGCGAAAGTATTCGGCCCCCTTGAACTTTTCAACCTTTTGCCACATTTCAGGCTTCAAACATAAAGATATAAATTTTTTATTTTATGTGAAGAATCACCAACAAGTGGGACACAATTGTGAAGTGGAACGAAATCTATTGGATTTTTGAAACTTTTTTAACTAATAAAAAAATGAAAAGTGGGGCGTGCAAAATTATTCGGCCCCCTTGCGTTAATACTTTGTAGAGCCACCTTTTGCTGCGATTACAGCTGCAAGTCGCTTGGGGTATGTCTCTATCAGTTTTGCACATCGAGAGACTGAAATTCTTGCCCATTCTTCCTTGCAAAACAGCTCGAGCTCAGTGAGGTTGGATGGAGAGCGTTTGTGAACAGCAGTTTTCAGCTCTTTCCACAGATTCTCGATTGGATTCAGGTCTGGACTTTGACTTGGCCATTCAAACACCTGGATACGTTTATTTGTGAACCATTCCTTTGTAGATTTTGCTGTATGTTTGGGATCATTGTCTTGTTGGAAGATAAATCTCCGTCCCAGTTTCAGGTCTTTTGCAGACTCCAACAGGTTTTCATCCAGAATGGTCCTGTATTTGGCTGCATCCATCTTCCCCTCAATTTTAACCATCTTCCCTGTCCCTGCTGAAGAAAAGCAGGCCCAAACCATGATGCTGCCACCACCATGTTTGACAGTGGGGATGGTGTGTTGAGGGTGATGAGCTGTGTTGCTTTTACGCCAAACATATCGTTTTGCATTGTGGCCAAAAAGTTCGATTTTGGTTTCATCTGACCAGAGCACCTTCTTCCACATGTTTGGGGTGTCTCCCAGGTGGCTTGTGGCAAACTTTAGACGAGACTTTTTATGGATATCTTTGAGAAATGGCTTTCTTCTTGCCACTCTTCCATAAAGGCCAGATTTGTGCAGTGTAAGACTGATTGTTGTCCTATGGACAGACTCTCCCACCTCAGCTGTAGTTCTCTGCAGTTCATCCAGAGTGATCATGGGCCTCTTGGCTGCATCTCTGATCAGTCTTCTCCTTGTCTGAGCTGAAAGTTTAGAGGGACGGCCAGGTCTTGGTAGATTTGCAGTGGTCTGATACTCCTTCCATTTCAAGATGATCGCTTGCACAGTGCTCCTTGGGATGTTTGAAGCTTGGGAAATCTTTTTGTATCCAAATCCGGCTTTAAACTTCTCCACAACAGTATTACGGACCTGCCTGGTGTGTTCCTTGGTCTTCATGATGCTCTCTGCGCTTTCAACAGAACCTTGAGACTATCACAGAGCAGGTGCATTTATACAGAGACTTGATTACACACAGGTGGATTCTATTTATCACCATCAGTCATTTAGGACAACATTGGATCATTCAAAAATCCTCGCTGAACTTCTGGAGTGAGTTTGCTGCACTGAAAGTAAAGGGGCCGAATAATTTTGCACGCCCCACTTTTCATTTTTTTATTAGTTAAAAAAGTTTCAAAAATCCAATAGATTTCGTTCCACTTCACAATTGTGTCCCACTTGTTGGTGATTCTTCACATAAAATAAAAAATTTATATCTTTATGTTTGAAGCCTGAAATGTGGCAAAAGGTTGAAAAGTTCAAGGGGGCCGAATACTTTCGCAAGGCACTGTAAGTCTTCTGTCGCATTTAACTGTTTCAATTCATGTCTGCTGTCATAATTATTTAGTTAAATTAGCAAGAGTGATGCTAGGTTTTGGACCTGAGATAATTGTGCCTACAATTCCAGAATGAAAAAGCTTAGACCATTTGTACCTCTAGTGCAAAAAAGATAAAGCACACAGTGCTGGATACTTGACATTCTGTGACTGTTCTTACAGGAGGTGGACCCTCTACCAAAGGATGTTGTGGTACACAGATTTTAAATCTGAATTCTGAAGATCAATACCCTGCTGGAGGTGTATTCAAACTTCAATAATAACACTGGTCAAATACTGCACTTTAAAATCAACTTGCTCCAATGACCACACAAGCTTGTAATTACTTGAAATGTATGGACTACAAATGGGCAATCTAGCACCCTAGGACTACTCTGTAGTTAACTGAAGTGGCTTGAGGCTTTGTTAACAACAGTCATTTTAGATGTTGTAGTTTAGTAATCCAAAAATTTTGGAAATTGTGTGTTCTACTTTATATTAAAATTAAGTAAATGTCAGGAAAGATGGTGAATTCAACCAGTTCCGATTTTGCAAGATATAATTTTCTAAGGTTCAGTTTTAAAATATTTATAAGCATACACGTCTTATTGAGAGCTACTTATTAAGCCACTTTCAAGAGACATTTGAGGTGCTCTTAAAATAAACTACACTTCTGCTCGCTCTCCACCTCAATGTCTAAGTGAGTGTTCCCAAGGAAGTAATGTTGACAACATTAATAATATTGTTCAGCAGATACTGTTTGTTATGCAGTTTCTAGAGAAAAATATTGCAAATTAATAAATTCCATTCCATTATGATACTTTATAACATAAAACAGATAAAAATAAAACAACAAAAGCTAAACCAAAAGAAATATAAATTTTTTGAAATGGTGATAGCCATAACATTGAAATTTGCTCTCCCCAAATAAAATCTCCACTCTCACATCTTATTATTAATATTAAAATGAAGATTATCATGATAAACCTCATCAGTTATAATATTCCATAATCTGCATTATTTTGATATTGCACTAACAGATAATTACTGAATGTGATATTATAAAGTACATAACACTACTACAATTAATAAGAAGAATCATTCTTTGCATTTATATAATGCTTTTCATCCCAAAGAATCCCAAAAGCACTTTAAATTTATGAGTGTACCCACTTCATTCACCACTGAAGTGCAATACTCATCTGCGAGACTAGTGACAACCCCACTTATCTGACAACATATTAGATGGACTAATAACAATTCCAGTTCTTCAGCTGAATTAATGGGGATTTTTGGGATAGCAGTTTGTGCAAACCAAAAGTGAAATTTTAGTAAGACCTTATAAATGGTCAGTCTTGGTTTAACAGTCTTGGTTTAACATTTCATCCAAAGGATGAAAAGATGGCACCTACAGTTCTACGGCACAGTGCCTTAACCACCATAATAGGGTATTTGTTTAGATACACTTACTGTATTATGTGTCAATACCACTTACAGCAGCGACCTCTCTCATCGCAGTACTGTCCAGTCCTAACTCTGTTCAGTTTCTTTGATCTGACATCAGACATATCATATAAAAGCTGTCATATAAAAGTTATCCCATCATGCTGTGGCTGTGTGAGAATCCCAGTTTAGTGTTGTGTGTAACTTAGTGATAACACCTTTTTGTTGATTCAGTTACTAAAAGCTCCTCTCAAAAGTTCACTCTTGTGATATAAATACTTTGTGTAAGATCTCTACTTTTGCTTACAAAGACACAGAAGAGAACAAAAGTGCTTGTTTTTTTACCTGGGATATTTATACTACAGATTTTTTTTACAATCTTGAACATAAAGAATGTTTTAATTAGTTTTGTGTGGTGTTTAATTGCCCTAGGCTGGTTTAGGTGAAAAGATATTTCAATTATAATAAGGCTGACATGAAGCTGCTGAGAGGTGGCTACCTTCTTTTGCCTTAGTTTACAATGTTAACGTTATAGAAAATTCAAACATGACTTGCCCATCTTCAAACTTGCACAGTGATCTTTATATAATTAATCAATGGACAATAACAGCTTATTAACAAGCAATGTGACCTGTGAGACTGTATTTTCATGTACCAAGGGAAGAGTTTTATCTAATTAAAACTGAATGCAATAGATAATAGCCCACTATTTCAGAATTTCCTGGCAATTAAAACATACCTTTATTTGCTCTGAACAAAAAAATATGGAACGAATGTAACTTTAAGGGCTGATACACTTACTGTATTTCTCACTGGAATTTAAGTCATCTAATGATAGATTACAAGCTCAGCTTGCATTGTTACTAAGATATACTTTACACTGATTTCTTATGACTTGCATGGCATTTACCCACTACATTCATAATGAGCATTTGTTCAGGTGACTTACCCTTGATGCAACAGGTTCCTCCTTTTAATCTAAAAGGAAACGTGTCTTACACAGAATCTTTCTATTGCACTGTCGCTCAAAAAAACCTAAATGATGGAATAGCATTTTAATTGAAAAAAATAGATGTTCATCAGTAATGTTAAGACAGTTATTTTTATGATTGTTTAATAAAGCACTACATTAGTGCATCTTTGCAATTCTTTTTTTCCTTCAAGTTACCACTGTACTTTCTCTTGGCCTTCTACCACAGCATCATCTGGTCTTTTAACAGGAGATCAAGCAGCAAAAAGATGAAAACATAGATTATTAGTTGTTGAAGTGCGTTATGTATTTTCACCAAGCACAGAAACAAATTACACAAATGAACTGTCCAGAAAACTAAAAACTGTTAATGTTATATAATGAACGTATTCTTTATCTCCAGCTGCTATTTTATGACCCCAAAATATGAACAGTTATCAAAAGCTAATACTACTCATGCATGTTGTTTCATCAAATACAATATTTTTGGTAACACAATTGGTAAGGAGAAAATTTTCAAGCTGAGCCTTATTGTTCAGATATTGCCAGGACAAGTGTGTTCCATGTCTATAGGTACAGTGCCCTCCATAATTACTGGGACAATGAAGCAGACATTGCTAATTTTTTTGGGGTGCATACTCAAGCAATTCAGATTGGAGATGTAAAGACTAATATGAGCCCAAATTACAAAATGTCACCTTTTACAGTATATTTGTGTTTATATTTTGTACAATTTTAGAAGAACATCACCTTTGTGTGTTCAATCGCCACATTTCAGGTGAGCATAAGTATTAGGGTATTGGCTGTCAGGTGCTTCTTGTTGCATTGATTGTACACACAGCTGTTAAATGTGTGGTGTTGTATTCAGCTTTTGTTCGTCCCCTTGGCCTAAACCACATGAAGACTAGAGAACTGTCAGACAAGAGAAGACTAGAGAAAAGCAAGCAATTGGGATCCCGAAAGAAAACAGATGATGGACAGATGAGACAAAGATAAACCTCCACTTGTGGCATGGGCATGCATGACTGCCTCTGGACCTGGTTCACTCATCTTTACTGAAGATGTAACTAATGATTGTAGGAGCAAAATGACTACAGAAGTGTACAGAAGCATCTTCTCTGCCTACATACAAGAAAATAACAGACTCCTTGGCCTTCACTTTATCATGCAGCAAGACAATGGCCCAAAACACCACCAATACAACCAAGAAGTTAATCAGGAAATCAAAGTGGAAAGTCTATGACTGGATTCAAATCTTAGATTCAAGTCAATCTCCATATTGAAATCCAATTGAGCATACATTTTGCTAGCTGAAAAGGGTATTGAAGTCAATACCCCCTAAACCAAACAGCAACAGAAAATGGCTGCAGCAGAAGCTTGGCAAAGCATCTCAAAAGAATAAACCTTAAGTTTGGTAATGTCACAAGTTTGATGCAGTTATTGTGTGCAAAGGACATGCAACCAATCACTAAGTTCTATGCTACTTAATTTACTTTGATTTAATTTGTCCCAATAATTTGCTCACCTAAAATGGGCAAATGAAACACAAAAGTGGTATTATTGTAAAGTATTAAAGCATGTATGTGCAGTAATACCCAGAAATAAAACATAACATTCTGTACATCTGCATCATATTCATCTTTTCATCTCAAATCTGAATTGCTTGAGTATATGGCAAAAATAGCAATATTGACTTCATTGACCCAGTACTTGACACAGAGGGCACTGCATTTGTCTTCAGAATTTTGCATGTGGCTTTCAGTGTGTAAATATCTGGATTATTGTCATCTATTTTTTGCATGCTTTTTTATCAGAATGTATCTGGATTGATTCTAGAGCAGCAAATCATTTTTGTATTTTGGTGAGCAAAATTGAGCATGGGATTTTACTAGTGCCATTGATAATCTGAACATCATAAAATCATCTACACATTCAGCTACAGTATATAATTTAATCCAATGTTATGTTGGGCTGATTTATTATTTTCCAAAAAATCAAAATATTTAGAAGATAAAACATTTGTGCCATATCAATACCTAATCTTTTTCTCATACATACAGTACAGTAGTCTTGGGGTTTCACATTTTTTAGTGGTAATTTTGGTTCTTGCTACTTACATGCAACACCCGCACTTAGAAACATTAAATGCCATCTGCCTTTTTTTTGGGGTTTTGAATGTAAACTAAGCCTTTTTCAATTTCTCTCTTTCAATAATTTGTGAGTCCCTGTAGTACTCCATTAGTTATGTCATGCAAATTTAAACATCTAAACCAGGGATGGATAGTCCTTACCTTCTGGGTCCAACCCTTTAGGATCAGGACAGCCTCCTCCTTACCTGGAGCCTTATCTACCTTATCTGGAGCCTCTGTTTCCTGTCCATTAACCAGTTTTTAATCATTCTTTATGATGTAGTCAGGCTGTGAAACCCATTTACCAGGTGAAGGCAAGCTGACCGGAGAGAGTGGGGCTGACTAACAGACTAGCAGAATGGGCAGCCAGATAGAGGGTGGACAGTAGAGGGAAGCTGCACAGTGCAGCCAGGCAGAACAGAACAGGGAAGCTGTGGAGCCAAGCTAGTCAGGTTGGTTGCTAAGGAAGCCATGGACACATTGTAACAAGGACATAGACGGGGATCTGTCTGGCTGTCAGGTTCCGTCTCTGGCTCAGGATCAATGATTTGGATAGGTTTAGGCAGAGCACAGAACGTAATATACTGGCAGACTGGTTCATGCAAGGAACACTTCCATGCATCAGCAAGAAGCTCAATTAGAGAGTTTCTGACTGTGGAAAGGGCAAACTTTTACATGTAAATATCCTGGAACTAATGAGGTAATCACCCATTTAGTGGGGGCAGGTGGCAGAGACAGCAGCTCAACCAAGTTCTCACGGCACCAGGAGGTATCTGAGTCCACATGCAAACGTGGCGTGTTGCCATGGAGACCAGGGAGTGTGCACTCTGGCTTACCTGGGTGTAACAGTCTTAATGTTTATGTATTATCTTGAAAGCTTAATTTCTTCAATGTTACCATTTATTGTTTGAATTAGAATATTCGTTGTATTAACACTTTTATCATTGTGTTTTAATTGTTGTTAGATTTAACACTTTTTGTAAAAAATCCCTTTTCTTTAAGTTGTGCACACAGTAAATAGAATACTTTCTTGAGGTAACGAATCAATTATCTCACCTCAAAAAGAGAATTATGTCTGAAAAGACATAATAAGGGAAATCTGAATTAAGTATTTACGAGGTTTAGCAGAATAAAAGGGTAAGAGGGAGGCATGCAAATGGCTGTCTGTGAACATGAACACATACAGTAGAAAAAATGTAGTGAAGACCTGTGAGAAGATACAGAACATGCTTCAGAGAACTGGTATACAACAATACTGATTAAGAAGAAGAGAATACTGATAGAAGGCACAGCATTAACTTAAGGTTAGAGCTGCATTTTCCTTTTCTTTCCTGCAGGGAAGGAATGAGCCCTACCCAGTGGGGTTAGTATAATTAGTAATCTTAGATCGATTTATAGCAATCTCACTCTCCTCTGGTATTTTATTTTTTATCAGTTCTTATCTTTAATTTCTCCAAGCATCATTATACATTTCGTTTCTTATTTTGCTATTTGGTTTGGGAAGTTTTTCAACTTCTATGTGCTGTTAGAGACTGATAAGGAGAGGACATGTCATCATCTCCAGGATTGTGGAGAACAGACATGTGATCCTTCAACAGTGTTATTGAACTGAAGGATGTGCCACTTACAGGGAGCCTTCCAAGTAGCAGTAGATGTAACTGTAGTGTTGAAATGCGTCTCACAGCCGTACAACCATACCCTTATTCAAACGGATCACTGATCAGCAGCTTTTCCGTGCACCCAGCAGAGGAACCAATTTTAGTTGTGGAAGCTCTTACCCTTCTAAAAGGTGTAAGCATCGCAGAGTAAAGCTAAGGATTCTGAGACATCCTTTGGCATTATCTTGCAGTGGTCTTCAACTGCAAAGCTATATTTTATCATGCCCTTATCCCCACCTACGGTTCTCAACATATGATCAATGAAGTACACTGTAATAATTTCATGGGGGTTTTACCGGGGGTGTTTAAAAACAACTGGTTATTCCATTACATTGTTGTTGTGCATCTAAGCAAACAAGCTCCTAAAGAGGATAGGCTTACCTGTTTAGTTTTACCAAGATACAAACTGAAAAAAGAAGCACTGAGATCTGCAAATATCATAAATTAATGTTTCTTTCAATTTTTCTTATTGCACACACCTTTTACACCATGCCAGTGTCCATTATTCTTGTCAGAGGGATACATACCTCTGACAATACATACAATAAATACATACAGTAAAAAAGGACAGACTTATAGTTTTAAACATTTATCTCATGCTGGTAGCATTCTCATTTGCTTTATGATTTTCCAGATTTTATAATAGAACCGCTGCTGAAATTCTGAATGCTTTTACTGAAAAAACATTAGCATGCCAACTGTGCATCTGCCAAATTAATGTCATTTTATGTTCTGATTTTTGAATAAAACATTGTTTTTGTGCAGCCGCTATTGGTAAGATGTAATAATTGTTTCATTAAATGAGCAAATAGCAGGTTTCAAAATATTGTGCTTGCCCATATGTTGTTACAATTGCTTACATTACCTTTATTTTATGTCCCCTATTACAATTATGACTGTTTTGTTTGAAGACTCATTCCTTTTATCAAGACATCTTGTCTCAGTCATTGCTTTCTGAACAGAGTCCCTTTAATATTCTCAAGCTGACCTATTCAAAACACGTGCTTTTGCTGATTAATGCCCACTTTCCTGAACTGGTTCAACTGACTGAAAATTATATTAGTGATTGGAGACAGAATCTTTGACTAAAAAGGGTATCTTGATTTTTGTCTATTCAGTTTTCTGGGCAATGCAATTTTTATAAACTGATTTAAAATCAATTTCTTGTATAAAAATGGTGGTTCAGCAAAATGATCTTCTTAGTAAACCCTTGCTGGGTCAAAATGGGGTTGTAAATTAAAACTAAAGAAGAAAAATATTGCAATTGTGGCACATTCTCTACCAATTAGCTACCACAGAAAATGTCAAATTCTTTATTCAACAATATTTTTTTCTACCTTTTAATTTGTATGAAACACTATTCAAGCAATCAAAGTTATTGTTGATTGCCAAAAGCCAAAGAAAAAGCATACTACAACTTTTTACTTTCTTAAAACTTTGTAAGATACATGCCCGATGGACCACATGATTTCTTGTACATCATTCTGAGTTTAAACAAGGACAGAGTTGAAAAGTGGAGAACTCAAGCTCTGCTGGGAATCAATGCTCTTTGTTATATCTTTTGAGTGAGTCTTCTGAGCTTAGATTTGCCTTTTTTTAATAGAACCAAATGATGGAATTAATTAAATACGCATCTGAGGTTGGTTTGACACATCAACTATAGACAATACAAACGTCTGATGATTAAACTAGTATATAAACAAAAGCTGTGGTATGCATTTGCGTGTGTTATTCTTATTTGATACAAAGTAAAAAAGCTTGTATGAAAGAATAGATGCTGTTAAGAGCAAAATTCCTGTCACTTTCTGAAAAGGAGAAAATTAAAAACGCCTGTGTAAAGAAAGGAAGGTCATTGAATTATGGCATATGAAACTTGCAACCTTGAAAGGGTTGTGAGAATGCTGCTTCCTCAGATTTGTGGTGAAATAAGTGCATAAGGATAGATAGAAATATCATATTCAATGTTAGTGGTAGTACGCTCAGAAGACTCACTCAAAAGATATAACAAAGAGCATATTTTACTATACTGTTCTCATCTGTATTTAAACAACACTATCTTCCCAAACTGTGATGTTGTTCCGATAATTTATTATCGAAGTTTAGAACAACGTCATGTGTTAAGTAATGGAAGATTTCAGACATTTGTGTATGTACAGTAGCTCCCACTCTAAAGATACAGCAGAGATATTCCCTGGTTACTTTTGGGTCTCAATCCACTTTTCCTTACTCTTGATTGTTTCCCATCCTAATTGTTTGAAAAGAATGAATAAATACAAGTATTCCCTCTAGAAGAAGTTATGACAAACTGAGTAATAAAGCTGTCAGTAGCCATATCTACCATTTCAAGTTGAGATGCTGACATTTCTATTTTATTCTACATTTATTTGACGAAAATTAAAATCTCACATGAGAGCTACTTCTTTACAGATACATCTCAATTTCATCATTAAAAGAATCAAGTATAATTCATATCTGATATTGGTTGTCTACATTGTAGTGATGTGAGGGTTTTAATTTATAGTAACAATCAAAAATTGTAAATTGTAAAAAAGCAAAAATTGTATAATTGCTTGAGTACTTAACGACTCTAAGGAATCAATCAAACATAACAATTTACATTCTAAGACATGGTTTCTAAATATACAATAAAATGATATAAAATCAATCATAACAGAATATTATGTATTTTCAAAATGATCTGCTGGTACAAAAGGCTGACTTTCACTAAGCAATAACAAAGAGAAGAGTTCATATCTTCCGAGTTAATATACATTGACTACATACAGTACATATAATACATTGTATTACACTGAAACTCATAGATTTTATCAGTCTTGTATACAGTAATTACATCACATTCATATTCTCAGATACAAGTAAATATGCATTTTCTGTCATGAACTAAACAAATGTTTTTGGAATAATAGTTCTCTACAATTGTAATGTGGATAAAGACATTTTGTATTCAAAAACCTGTTGGCCAAAAGCCCTTGATGAGTTCAACTTCCCACTGAGAAGATGGGGATTAGCTGGTTTGGTCCATGACTTTCCAGTTGCTTGCTCTAGACTGGGAGTGCCTCAATTCCAGAGAGAGCTTTGCCTTGTGTTGGGGTTCAGCAAGCAGTGTTGACCCTCAAGCAGCTCTGCCAGAAGTTAGTGCCTTGCTGAAATTCAGTCTTTAAATGTAATCAGTGCTCAGTTTGTCTTCTTGTGTACATGGCCGCAAGTAGAAAGGTGGAAGAACTTGGTTTGTCCTGGCTATAGCTTGGTACTGAATATGGTCAGATATTCAGGATGTCGACAAAAAGAAAGAGTCCAACTAACTTATTTCATTGATCAGGCGAAAAACAACAATGGCTTAAGGTTAAGATTTCTTCTTTTACAGCAAGAATATCCTAGGCATAAATCTGTACTTTACTGACTCACTTTCTTGGCCTGGCATCTTGGAAAAATGTGTAAGTCCTGTGGTTGGAAAAGTCAAATTGCAAGTTAAATTGGAAAGAGATGAGGAGCCAGTGAGTTAACCAATGAAAAATGTGTTGGGTTCTTGCTTTAAGGTGTGACATCCCAGGTGGTGATTGGTCAGGATATTATCAGATATAGTTCTGGTACCCACCCTTCATTGGTGGATCTTCCTTTGGATGATGAACAGCAGACCTGATGGAGCCCATATGCACTGTATATCATTAAATGATTCAGCCTTGATATACAGTAGCTTTACGATGTCTCTTATCAGAGAGCACTCTTACCACATTCCTTTGCACTTACAGAGGACCACCAAGCTTCTTAGTCAAGGCAACACAAAGATTATTAGAAATCTTTAATAACACTTGATTCCAAGTGTGATATTAGCCTAGTCACTAAAATAGCACACTCTTAACACTATATCTTTTGATTTTTTTATAAGTTTGTCCCATAATGGCTCTGAGACTTGAGGTTATCAAGGTAAAGCACTTATACTTGAAAGCTATTTTTGATGTGCTGTCCTTTCCTCTGCTCAGTATTTCCAGTCATTATAGACTGATTAATATGCACTAATATTTATTATTTATCATCACAATCCCCTGCTAGCTATTTTTCAGTTACTACAGTTGTATCATACAGTAATTTTATGATAGTAGAGTACCTTCTATTTTTAAATGTTTGTTTCTGACATGTTCTAATTTGTTTTGTTGGTCTCTCTTTACCTTTAACCCTGTGGGTCTATCTTTATTTTTTTTAGAATATCCTCCTTTCCTTTCTAGTTTAATTTCTTTTGTGAAGAAACAACTGGCTTACTAAGGCCCTACTCAGTTAACTGTAATCAATTGTCTGTACAGGTGGCCTTTACCAATTAAGGTTTTAAGATGGCCACAAAAGCTAAAGCCATCTTCAGCACACCATGTGTTACACTGACAGTTCAGTTTTTGAAGTTCACTTGAGTCTCTTAGTAGATCGTCTCTTCCTCTGCTTATTAGGGGGTACAGAATCTCAGTGTAAGAGGAAGAGTGGAGAAAGGAGGTGGTGAGAGATGGGTGACTTCAGATTAATGGCTCCAGAGTGGTAGGCAAGACTTTTTAATTAGATGTATATAGCAGCAGAGGCATTGGAGGGACTGGAGTAACATGAGAAAAGTGAGGAAGAGAAAAGACAATGAAAGATGGAGAATTCTGAATGAGTTGGCATGGACAGATGGTGTCAGCAGGCCCAAGGCATAGTCTAGGCAGACGAGTATCTGTACTAGGAGTAGTTTAGAATTGTTGTTAATAATGTAGATGAAGACTCTGTAACATTGTTGAAGTAGCAGCATCAGGAATGTCCCATAAAACATGTTACAAATATGTAATATTACAAGTATGAGAAGGAGGAAGGAAGTATGTGAATGTATCCAGGAAAAGATAGCTGTGAGACTGACAGAGATATATGGGGAGACATTAGTGTCTACAGGAGGAAAATAAACCATCTACATCTGGTCTTCATCTTATTTATTAATCTAAATCACAAGCACTCTCTCTCTTAATTGCATTTACCAATAGCTGAATATTGATTAAATCACATAAAAGTATAGTTTATATTTTTAGTATTTTCAATGTATTTCCTACAAAACCAGTGCTCTAGGAAATTATTCAAAATGATCTTTTGTGATGGGGAAAATGCATTGTGAAAGATTCTCTTTATTTAGTCAAATCAACTTTGCTGTTTTTTTTTATATACACCAAGCTTTTTACTCATTAATAAAGACATTTTGTGCACTGAATTTAAGTGCCACACTCTAGAACATTAAGCACTGGTGCACACATTGCATGCTTGATCTTGCTAGACCTGTTATTACCATTAGTACTTTAATGTTTTCTGTTTCCTGATTGTTTTCAGATTTAGAACAAGAGTAAAGTATTGTGCAGCAGAATATAGCAAGTGCCTGCTGACAGCCATGACAGCCAAGAATGTGATGAAATGAATAATTGAAGTAATAAAGGCAAAGCTCCTGGGAAAGCAGTGCTCTCTCTATTAAGATGGGTTTAACCCAGATCAACAACAAAAAAGTATGATACAGTAACTTCTGAAAGCATCATGAGCTACAGGAGAAAAGAAAATTGGTGCAGAGTTCCTAATGACGTCTGCATCCTACTGTAGTTTTAGGATGATGCTTTTTCATGATTAATAATAAAACTGCTTTAGATAGGTTAGGGTTTTATTTAAGTGATTTAATCTCTGAGTATGCTTTCATCCATCTGTTTTATTAAAATTTAAGGACATATTGTGTTTTGTATTCAGCAGGTTTGTAAAGGGGTTTGTTTGGTATGTTATACTGTCACCTTTCAAAAGGAATGCTCTTATGTTATAATTTATTTCCCTCATATCAATCTCAACACCCATATTTCATTTTTCCCTTTTGTGTTATTTATTAGCTTCTCATCTATCCATCCATTATCAGAAAGCTGCTTGTACTATACAACATACAGTATGCATGAATATCACTCTTGGACTTAGTGTATGGTTATAGTCAACAAAAGCAGTGTTATTACCTTCTTGTGCCAGTCAGAGCCTGGTCAGTAATGGGAGGAGGGAAACCTCCAAGGAAATAAACTTGCTGCTGTAAGAGGTGTTGAAGGACCATTAGGTTCTTATCCCTCTAGCGAATAGTTCTAAAGCAATGACCCATTATGATGACTAGGACACAGATTGAGATCCTGACTGCTTTGGTCAATAACGGCACTGTTCTTAAGAGTACAGGTGTTAACCCTGTATATAGTACAGGCAAACGTCCATGGCCTTATGCAATCTGGCTTTCCTAAAAGCATTTTTTCACTCTACCTAATCTTCTGTGTAATGCAGGTGCTGGTATATCATCAAACAGATGTACAGTACAGTAGATTGTTAAACGCTTTTCCAAAAACTTGTTGGAATCCTTTGGGATAAAAAGCACTATATGCTATAGTATGTATTTTTTTATTCATGCCACCATTCAAAGCATTTAAATCTTTATGTATAATGTTAGAAACAAAAGAAGAATATGAATTTATACAGTGCCTATGTAGTTACCACAAAACACTATAATACTTCTTTTTTCAAGATGAAAAAGTTTTATTGCAGAAAAAAATCTGAGTGGGGATTCTGTTGTGAAAGTGCAAAGGAAATCAACTTATGGAAATGGAAATTTGATTCTTTTTTTTCTATGATGTACCAACAAATTTTGACAGCAAAAACTGTTTCTGTTTCCATGTACAGTAATTATAACCTTTCAGGATACTTTCAGAATGGCACAGTGAATCATGGTTAGCGTTTCTGCCACACAGACCTGGGGTGTTATCTGCATGGAGTACAGTATGTAAGTTCTCTTTGTATTTGCTTGGATTAATTTGAAGTGCTCCAGTTTTCTCCCATAGTTCCAAAAAATACTGGTAGGTTAATTGGCTTCTGTGAAAATTGGCCCTGGTGAAAGTGTGTGTATGTTTGTGTTTGTGTGTCTGCCCTGCAATGGACTGGATGGACACCCCATTCAGGGTGTATCCTGCTTTCCACCCATTGCTGGCTGGGATAGACTCAAGCACCCCTGTGATCCTGAATTTGAAGTCACAGTTAGAAAAACTATGGATGAGATACCTGAAACCAGGTGACAGGTCAACATTGGAGTGATTACAAATTACCTAACACTTTAAACAGCCAGGATCTGGGAATCAGTTAAAACAATTTGGAAGTGACCAGTCAGACAATGAAAGAAAAGAAGACTAAACAACGTCAAATAATAACAATGAAAAAAAAACCCTGTATACAAATATTTTGTGGACAAATAGTATGCAAAAAGCTGAATTGTAGAATATATCATTAAATCAATACAATATTAAAGTTGAATTTTCTATTATATGTGCTCATAATCCGAGAAATGACCCTGTCCTTTTGCTGAGGGAAATAATGCCTCCCTTAAATAAATGCTGCATGCTGTTGTCTTTGTAGTTTCAGGGAATATTGTAATGTAGGTAAACAGCATTGCTGCCCAAAGCTTTAAAGATAAATAAAAACAATGAAGGCAGAAACACTGAGCGATCTTAATGAAAAATCCACTTTCACTTCACATTGGTCTCTCACAGAACTCAAAGTTATCATTCCTTTGTTTTATACAGTTAAATAAAATGAATTCCAATTTTATGGCATTTTCATAAAATAATCTATTACATAAATACATTATACAAATGGATTTAAGAACAACAATGGATGAATATGTTTGAAATATGCATGATGTTGTGTCTTGGCAAGACAACAGACCCTTTTACCCTAATCATCAACATTTTGGTACCAAGCTGTGAAGTGACATGGAAATGTACAGTATTGTAAGAGAGCTCTATTAAGAGAGCAAAAAATAAAACCCTTAAAAACCCTTTCAAATCCTTGGATGACCACTCAGTCCCCCAGGAGGGCAAAGACCAACAGATCGAGTGCGTTGTGCAGATACTGTAGCTTTGATGATCTAGCCAGCCTGTACTTGAAGTGTGCCCAGCTCATGTTCAGAGCCTGAAGAAAAAAAAACCCTAAAACTTAAAGACCACAGTACAACAAAAGTGTGTGTTGTGTACCATGACAAGGCACAGAGACTGAAAAGCCTGTTAGGTATCAGTCAAATTGGAAGAGAGGGAAGGCCCCCAGCATTACCAGCAGGTTAATGCTGCTGTAGAAAGCTAGGGTTTTAGGCAGCAAGGCTAGGATTGGCCACGACGGTGACCACAGAAAGGGTAGTAGTCACGAAAAATGAGGAAGGACTGACCATAAAGCATCAAGCTGATGTGATGGCCAGAAGCATAGCAGTCAATATTCACACTAGGCTATTTGTAAAAGAATGAAAGAGGATTTGTAAAATATAAAAGTGAAAGGAAATCACTATATGGGGATAGTGGAAGTTACAGTGAATTTCAGTGAGATGTTTATTTGCTCTGCCTCAAAGAGGATGCCATATGTTATCCCTGCTCATCCCACACATGATCAAAGGTGTTCATGTTTGGTAAGTAGGGCATCCACAGTAAACAGTCACATGCTCATCTTGCAAGAAAGGTCTTGTTACAGAGTTCAGCATGAGACTGTGTACTGTCTTACTGGAATGATTTCAAGTCAGGAAGGGCAACAAGTCGGGTACCAGGACTGGACCACCACACTCACTCAAATCAATACAAACCTTGATTCAAAATGACTTTATATGTACTTGTTCATACAGTGTAATATGTTGATTCACAGTAAATAATTCTAGCAATGTAATATTAAGATGTTTAATAACATTCAAACTTGGTGGAAAGTGTGTTCTTTAAACTGCTAAGTCATTAATATTCCAACTTGGTGAGGGTTGTTTCAATCTAGATTGAGTATTTTGTCAGATCATGAATCAGTACTCTTGCATCTTTCAAGTGTTGCTCTGTTTTGTTTGTTAGACACTACATATTTTCCCTCTTTTAGGTTATTATTCAATTTTTTGGGGGGAAATACAAAATAGAATTGAAAAGGACATTAAATAGACTGTAGTCCACCAAATAATTCAGGTGACAGGAAAGACATTTCTTTCACACTGCCAATATCATACAGTAACAGATAAAATGTGTAGGAATAGAGCTTTGAAAAAGGACAAAAATTACTTTGATTAAACCAGCAGAGATAGCAGTGATGTATTTATTGTGAGTTGTATGCTAGACAACTTTCAGATAAGGACCAGAAGCATTGAATTAAATGTGACTTGCTATACCAAAATGAGTTTAATAACAGCTAAAAAATAATAAAAATTATAACTGTTGTAACAGAACAAATAAGGTTCTTGATCCCGAGATGAAGTAAAACAGATGAGTTTATTGCATGCAAGGAACAATAAAGCCAAAGTCTTGTTTCCCGCAAGAAACAACAAAACCGAAGTATTGTTCCCCGTACTGTTACAAACTTTTGGGTTATATAGTGTCTTCTTCTCTGTTTCTGACGTCACTCGGTCTGATGGTAAAGAGGGGGGTTCATGGTATTTGGCCAGTTTACGATGTTCTGGACAAATGGTCAGTTTAAGATTACACCCAGGGGGGTTCCTAGCTTGCATCTGCAATCCTAATCAGTTAACCCCCTTTCCTGCCATAAACCCCAGCTTGTGACTTAGAAGTCTAAACCCCCTACAGAAAGGATTAAATTCAAACCCCAGTCTTCACATCTTTCTTCATAACCAAAAGAAAACCTTGAGCGTTTTACAAAATATAGCAGTTATTCAAATAAACAAGAATAAAAAACAACTGACAAATCATAAACTCTATGTGTACTCGATTGTTGTACTTTCAAAAGGAAATACCTGAGGTTTGTTGATGACCAAGTGTCTCTACAAATGCTAGGGAAAATAATGTACACATTAATGTTTAGCAGTTTAACAGAGGAGGAGTAATGGTGTGCGGGGAAATTAATGCTATTTTCTGATCAGAACAGTTCTGATCATTACTGGGTAGAATTACTGACAACTCTATGTGAACAATCTTTATAACTTTCATTGTCAGTGCATCACAGTTCATTTTTCAATGCAAAAATTCTTGAAACAGCCAGACTTACACAGATATTGATGTGTACACCCAGTTTTGGAGTTTTGTATTGCCCAATATGAATCCAATAGGATGCATGCAAGATGACTTTGGTTGTTCTTTCTGACAGTATCATTCATCAAAGACCGACACCAAGCTCTTGCAGGGCTTGCAGAATCATTCTAAAATTAGTCCCTGGTGAGTAACTGACAGGATGAAAACACTGCAACATGATAGACAAGTTTAAATTTTACGGTCTGTGACAGCAATAATAATAATAATAATAATAATAATAATAATAATAATAAAATAAAGGACAGGCTAGGGTATGATGGCATGAGGGTATGGAAAATAATAACTAACAAAATTAAAGATACATAGAATTATCTTGTACTAGAAAACTATACATTCAATCTTAGACACAAATGTGACAGACTTCTGTTTTAAGGTCACTCAGGGTTTCAGATAATGGACTCATAAAAAGAAAAAAATCTTCTTGAAGAGTCTTCACTCTTACGGTCACAAGAGAACTAGGATCATACAAAATAAACAAAGAATAAGGTAAAACAACAAAAAGTAATAACATACAGTAACAGTAAACTAACCATGATCTATCTTTCCTTTTTATCCTTAACATGATTTCGGTGCAGTGGCTTTGACACTGTCAGTTGTGTCAAAAGAAATTGTGT
Organism: Lepisosteus platostomus; assembly: GCF_059453375.1. Classification (NCBI taxonomy): domain Eukaryota; kingdom Metazoa; phylum Chordata; class Actinopteri; order Semionotiformes; family Lepisosteidae; genus Lepisosteus; species Lepisosteus platostomus. Next base: position 47,662,233 of record NC_142618.1, on the reverse strand, counting down.
TTAGGGGTAACACCAGCATGAGCTAGCAGTTCTTGTTCAGCAACATAGAAGAGGTAGAAGTGTTTTTGATACTCAGAACAGTCAAGATCTCATACAAATCTCTGGAGACAAAGGTCATAACCATGCAGTAAAGAATTGCTAATATAATGCCTATCCGTAAAAACAGTGACCAAACTGAACTATGTAGTTATAGACACATATCTGAGTTTTATTTACATGCAGTTTATCACTATGAAAACAATTAGCACTAAACTAGAGCTTCACCTCTATGGAAATAAGGTCACAGGGATTAGTCAGCATGAATTTAGAAAAGGTAAGTCTTGCTTAAATTACGCATTTGTATTCTTTGGTCAGCAAAAATGAGCACACACATACTGTAGCATTTTAATATTCTATAATTTTAATATAGAATATTAAAATTTTCAGATGAGTTTGGATTAAATACCTCCTCAAAAATAATTCTCAGAGTACAGTACAAGTGGTGGAGATCTGGTCAACTGTTTAATTAACATATCTTCCTTATTTATATAATTTGTTTAGATTCTTGTATGGTTGGGACAATTTCCAAACTAGCAGGATTAGCAAGCAATGCAAGAGCAGCAACAAATTCCAAAGATTTAGAGTAGATAACACTCAGGACTGGACAAAAACCTTGCAGTTAATGTTTAAGTGCAGATTGTTACATGAAGATACCAAAAACAAAAAACTATAAGTACTGTAATAGTGTGGGTTTGCGTGGACTGCCTGAGCACCAGCAGAGTGCTTCTTTTCCTTAGCCAGGGAGCGAGTGGTGTGCAGATGTATCATAAGTCAAGACTTCTTCACTATATACAAAGAAGAATCTTTCCACTAAGGGGAAAATAATTTCGTAGCTGTTTTGTTAGAACGTTAGTTCAGAGCTTGAAAAACGTCCACAATCTTGTGGGGATCTTAAATACCAAACCTGATAAGCCTCAGGTGCTGTAGCTACACATTCCCACAGACCACGGAGTATGGATAGAACTGGGAAGTGTGCTCCACTGCCACAGTACATAAATGGGAAATACTGAGGTTGAAGAGGATCCCTTCAAAATGTCAGAATTGTACAATACAATAATAAGACCACATCATCACATTATAAAATATATATCGATTTCTAGAACCAGGGCAGAGAAGAATATCTGGGTTTAAAGAAATGGCCTATACTGACAGATTAAAAAAGCAGAAACTTTCTATATTGTACTAGAGGACCTGATCAAGCATTCATATTCTTCGAAGGCAAAGACAAAGCCTTTTGACCAATACAGCGAAATGTGGATCAGAGAACACAAATGGAAACTACATGAAAGTGAATTTAGTATTATGAACAGAAGATGCTTCTTTATGCAAAGGGTTTTGGTTTACATTCTTTTAAAAAGATAAATACATTTAATTGATAACAGGACAAGAGCGCAATGAATTAGCAAGAAATAAGTATGGTACAAGGTACCCAGGCATAATAATAATATACCCTACTTTCTTTCTAGAAATGGCTGGATGAGATTCTCCAGACACTAGATGAACTGAATGCCTTCCTCTTCTTTATAAACTTTTTTTTTAGCTTTTCATGAATCAGACAACCATCTTGAACAACAGAGGAGAGACGTATGAAGGTAAACAGTCCTATCTCTGGTGGTTTGCTAGCTCATAGGCATACAGTATCATCCATTGCTTCATCATATCAGGAAAATTCAGTGAATGTGGCTGGGTTCGGTTAATAACCATGTATTAACATGCATTGCCCTCTCCTCCGAGTCCTGTCTTTCAGGACTTGGTGGTAATATCAAATTATATCTCATATTTGCCCACTAAGTACTTTATTTGCATTAGATAGTGGTTGACTATCTAATACAAATAAGCAAAAACAAATTACTGGCTGGCCAAGTAGAGCTCCATTCCAAAGGTTTTTCCGAACAAGAAAGACAGATGAGTTCAGTGATGTAACGCTGCCAGGTGGCACAGTGAAGACTTAAATTTTCCACTGCCCACTGGTGTGCTATCTATCCAGATCAAATGTACGTGGAAAAAAAAGAAAATAAATGATTGTAAACATGTAAAACTAATAAATATCACTAAAAAAAAATTGTCAATAAAATCGAGATCAGGTAACTAAAACCTCAAAAGGGTATTTAGAATGCTGTCTTTTTTCTGATAACCTAATGAATGGGGCAGTTAAAATAATTTATGATTTGTTTGGCTTCTGAGAAAATGGTGTGTAGTGAGATTTAAATACTTTTATAAAGTGTGGTGCTCGTGAAAAAAGGTTGCACTAGTTACCTTAAGCGCACACTGTAGCTGTGTGGTAAGCAGACAAATAGGTACTATGGCGATTCAAAATTAAATGTTATGGTTAGTACTGTACATTTTTGAGCTGATTGTAGCAACACAATTTTTCAAACTCACAAAAAACAATAATGGTACCTTTTTCTTACAAAAGTAACATGTAAAATGCAAAATAACATACATTTGTGTACTGTAAATCAGATGATATTTCTATTTTTTGTGCAAATCAAACAAAATAGATTAAATTAAAATACTATTAACTGTATTTTAGACAAATACATTTGTAAGTAACAGTTGACTTGAGGGTAACACAGCCAACATGAGAGTAACAGCTGACAACAGTAATATTTTAGTTCAAATTAATTTAAAAATAATTCATAATTGAATATTAAAATTTGCACAAATGTTCAAGAAAAAAACAACTTTTCATAATTGAGGTGATATGTAATTAAGAACGTAATCAATCAGAGAAGAAACCACTAATTTTATAATAACAGGTGGCTCTGGAGAAAGCAAAGTAGAAGTCTAATTGTGAAGCCTGAAGCAATCACATTCTAGCACTCGTTGAATTGAGCACAGACAGCTCACATCTCTATATGTAATCTTCTCTGAGATAAGTGTTGATGAATCTGGATTGTCAGGAGTACAAGTGGTAGACTTGAGGCTTTGTCTGCAGTGTCCTTGTCAATGTACTGTAAAATAGTTGAGCCTGCATCACTCAATACCCTGAACAAATGGACAGTTAGAATATTCATTCCTTGGCTGATCAATGTCTCAGTTGTTCTCTTCTGAACACCCCGTACTCCATCAGGAGCCCTTTGGAATGACTCAAAGTTTCAGGCTCCTGCAACTTATAAATAACACTGTTCCCCACTAGCTTGTTATTGTGTCCTGTGTGACTGTAACAGTTTGTCAAGAAAACTCTTCCACAGTATTTCTCATTTTTTCAGCTTCCCAAAATAACCGTAAAACATACATCTAGATGTCCTGTCCATTTAGTACTCGCAAAAACTACACTTCCCAAAGAATCACACTTCTGCTTCTTTGGGTCCTGCAGGTCACACCCAGCCATATATAAATCATATATTGTTTATTGTTTTTAATTTGAACTTCGCAATTGGTCATAGGAAATGTAGTTAAAATCAGCATGTTAAAAAACTTTCCAAAAACCATAGCAAATGATTGAGTTCAAAAATAGGTGAAATTTTGTTTTGCACATATTTTTTTCATTTATTTTTGGATACCACTACTATCTACATACAGTAGATTATATTTATATTCATATATTAATATAATTAATTATATTCAGAGACTTTATTGTATTTTGCTTATTTTTATTTTCAACTACCAAAAGTAGTCTTTCACTACATGAAAGTTACAGTACTGTACTTCAAAGTACCATACATAGTGGTCTAATACAAGAGCTTTCAATTTAATGGATCCAGGCTCCATTCGTGGCATGTAATCCCCTTTTCACATTAAAAATATGTACAGTCACGTTACATTTTAAAAACGGTAGCTAGGCTATGTATTTTAGGTTTATATAGAGTTGAAAAAAAATGAGTATCTCATGAAGAAAAAGATTAAATGAAGCTACCATTTTGGTAACATCTAATGCAACACAAGTGCCACCTATTGATCTGTTTTGAGCTGAGAAGGGCTGAAAGTGGTATGCCGGACAGGAATGTGATAAACCGCATTGTGCTTTCTGCTGCCATGAATGTTGGTACCTGTTCTAAATGGCTGCATCTGTATGTATTACATCACCCCTATTGTTCCCCTGAGGATAGAGTTTTCAAGGTAAAGGGAAATGTTTTTTTGTCCAAGACCTAGTCACAAGTAAAATCAGCAATGCTCCATAGTCTGCCATAACACACTGTTACAATGGCTCGGTTAACATCAAACATGGTCCTTGCCTAGCGTGATGAATCTGCTATTTATGGTGAAGGAAGTTTTATAAATGCGGAGCACGTACATTACGCCATGTATATAGATTCTTTGTACTCATGAGCATTTGCTGGAGTTTAAATTGTGTTGTGTCTTCTCTGGCTTATTTCAAAGATTGCCTCTTTTCTTCTGGGATTTTTATTTTGCCGGGTTTCACAGTGTTGTGTCACACTAAATCTTTCAATAAAGTCTTAACGTCTACGTTTTCGGTTACAGGTCTCCCTAGGTGTTTTAAGCTCTGGAGTCACTATTGCAATGCAGTGTAGTCTGTATATGCAGAGACATATGGCTAGTAGCACGGCTCTCTAATATTGGTTTAAAAATAGGCTTGCAGGTAGATTGAATTCTTTTTTATAATGACTACACAATCATATTAAACGATTACAATCACAATTTAACATCATTTCTATTTTATTGAGGTACCTGGCATATCTTACAGGCATATACAAAATACTGTATAGTCTCAGACTAAATCAGAGCAGCCTTGCTTCCAGAAGACCTTGCTTCCAATACATGAACTCAAAACTCACATTGATGAAAAAAGAGTATTTCATTTTTAGCTTTTAATTCCTTGTAGTTTGCCTTTTTTAATGTATTAAACTGTCATAATAAAATTGATTGAATAATGAAATAAAAACCATTAATAATAATGAAATATAAAAAACAAAAGTGGAAACAAATTAAGAAATGTGTGCATTTAAGCTGCAAGGGATTGGCGTCCTGTCCAAGGGTGTACTCTCTGGGTCACGGCGATGCTGAATTTGATGAAGCAGTTAGAAATTGGATTTGAGGATGGATGGATTAATGGTGTGCATGTAGGCTCAATCATTTGGTTTCAGAATGGCAACCACTAAACACAGTTCACAAATGTTCCCAGTGTAAGTAAAAATTGTGGATTTACAGTGTTTCCATGAGCGTGTCTTCCTGAATTCTTGTAACACCATGTTAGCTAAAAGCTAAAAGTTACCATTTTTAAGCCTCTAAATTACATTTAATTTTGATAGAAAAGTTTTAGACTATTGCAAGGCTTTGCAGATATGCCTAGTTCTGATAAATAGGAATGATACACATCTGTTGACAAACTGACTAATTTGTCTAGCTCAGCTTTAGGAGCAAAAATGATGGTATTGCATCAGTTTAGACTGAAGACAATGTGAAATTATTTTACAGTGTTAAAATTTGTTTTACAGAGTGGAGTTCACATACAGTATACATAAATAGGTTCAGGTTTTATCTTTTTTGTAAATCACTTATTGATATTCAACATGGTACAATAATAAAACTCTTGGCAGAGGGAAAACAAGGACGGTGTATATTCCTATCCAGCATTACTACTCACAATTTGACAGACTAGTTACACCATTTAACTAGTATTGGATAACAGGTTTAGTCTTAAAAGATGGATCAGTGCAGCTCTCACTGTCAAAAATTCAAGTTCACATGTACATAAGGTTGATATTGCATGGAAAGTCAAGGTTACCATTACTTAACAGCCAATCCCAGTGATGTTCAGTACAGAATCTACCCATCAACACCAGGACTGTACAACTCAAGAAGTATTGCAATCAAAAACTTTAATTGAGCTATTTTGGACCTGTTTGTGAAGCTTGTGTGATTTTTAAACTTAAGACATTTCTAGACATGTTTATCATTTTTCTTTGCTTTTCAAGGATCTGACCTAACTATTTGATTTAGTGTGGAACCTCAAGGCACTAAAATATTCTATTCATCCTTCCATCTTTTAACTGCTTTATGCAATAAAGGGTCCTGGGGAAGCCTATCCTGGTAACAGGCGCAAAGCAGGAAACACCCTAGATGACACCCCCAGTTTCAGGCAGTCTACACAGATACTCACACACACACAACTGGGCCAATTTTCTCAGAAGCCAATTAATCAAGCACTAAACTTTGAATTGGTAGGAAACCAGAGCATCTGGAGGAAACCCAGGAGACCATGAGGAGAACATACAAACCCACATAGATAGCATCCCAGGAACTGAACCCAGGGTTGAGTTCTGCAATGCAGCAATGCTAACCACTGCACTACTGTGCTGCAAGTTGTTTTACCTATTATTTTGCCATAATATACAGATTGAAAAAAAACACAACACCTCCTTCTCCACACTCTGACCCTCCAGTCTGTGTGGAACAGGCCGAAGACTAACTCAATCGTGAAGAGGACCTGATGCTACTGCTGACGAGTCGGTTGTAGCCTCTGCCAGGCCCAAGCAAGTCCAGCGTGACTTCTAGGAGGTATGAGCAGAGGGCCTCTGACAGGTCACCTTGCTCTAAGGCCAGAAGCATGGAGCCTCACTGTCCTGTCACTGATGCGGGCATTGTGTCTGCCGGCAGTTTCAGCAGCAGTACGGGTGGCAGATCTGAAACGATCTCTCAGATGGACCAGTCTGATGTGTCGGTTCCTGCTCTAGTGTGGTCACTTGGGGGTGACTGGATCTTGGACGGTCATCTGTCCTGCCAGTCTGCTGAAACGTTCCCTGCAGTGGGGACACAGTGGAGTGGCTTACTCCATAGTGTCTGGCAACACTTGCACATGACATGCCTGTCTGCAGCATGCCAATGCCCCTCTCCCTTGCTTCTGGTGACATTCAAGGCATTACAGAATGCATAGAAACCTGACTAAGTGTGGCGCTTTTCTTACAGTAATGTAAGCTTCGAACTAAGGCCTTTTTAAAGGTGACCTGATCAGGCATTGTTCCACCTGAACCTCGTTGGGTAAAAGGGCACCTAACGAGCTTTCGTGTAATTGGCAAGTTGCAATGCCTCACTGCACAAGCTGTATTGCTGGTCAGAGGGCTTAAAACAAATTGACAACTTTTTGTGAAAGTACATAAACGACAGTATAACTATAGTATTCTCATTCCAGAAAATATTGTGTTTCTTTTTTCCCCATCAGTATATATTTTGCCTTATGAACAATTATGGATTCAAAATTATGACATCCATTGCTGCTTTTTTGCTGAAAATGCTTTACAGTTTTGTAAGGGCTCCCTACCTATTATCATTCAGGCTTTCTGTGAATCAACCGGCAGCTCTTGCCCAATATATTAGCTTTAGTCTTATCCCAGATTTACATACAATACAGTATATACCTTTTTACTTATTGTCATAAGTTAAAGTAGGAGTTAAACATATCCATATTTACTGTATATATTCTTTGTATAGGCCAATAATTCAAAGATAGCTGTAATTTCCCAGTACATTTCAGCAAACATTTCCGAGTAATCCCATATATATAGCCACCTGTGTGTATAGTTTAATTTTTTCTTGCCTAGTGTTAGGGTATACTATAGCACTGCATTTTAGAAGGAAAGCAGGGATAAAACTACATGTTTTTTTCTGTTCTATTTAAGCAGCAATTACACAGTGTTAAGCAGCTTGAAAGCTTCCTACTGTATATTATAAAGAAAAGCATAGCTGGAATTATTCCAAAACAGGGAAGATACAGAAATTCCTTTTGCTCAGCCTGAAGTGTAAGGATGAGAAAAGTGAAGATATAATAACAGCTGCACTTGAATAACCTTAGATAATTACAAGTTAAGTGTTTTCAGGTGCTGTTTTTCTTCTCCCCCCATTGAAACCTTACAAATCCACATGAGTTTTTCCCACATTACCAAAAGTCTTTCAATCTTTTTACCTTCTCAAATTCTTTTTTTTAATTAAAAATACTTACTTTATATGACCATCATTACTAGAAACCACACAATTTCTGTGAAATGTAATTTGTATATAAAATATGTTTTAATTGTGCACTGATTCTATGATTCACATTTTTTTTATTAACCTTTTTTATTAAGAGAAAGTCAAAACAATAGCTTTATTCTGCCCTGGGTTACATTCTATTAGCATATCAGGCCAATACTTTACAGCCTGCTTATGGATCAACCTTACAAAGGGGTAAATGGGAATTTGTGAGCAACTCTTTGAGCTGCTCTTGACAAACACGTGACAACACCCAGACAAAGAAAGAACTTTTTTTCATTTCCCGGAGTAGCCGACACTGAACTGTCCTTTACGATTGTTTACAGAGGTAAATTGCTGCATTATTACTACATTATAGCAGATTTCCTGTGATTTTTCTATGTCTATGTCAGACAACATTTAGCATTATACCATTCCCTACTGTCTGTAGCATGCGTTGACATACAGTACATCTCCAAGCTTAACCATATTTTTTATCATGATGGAACACCTCATAGGACTGACCCCATTCTTTCCTCCATGGCATATATAAAATGTCAGTTTTTATAGTCTGACTTGATGGAACTCATAATATGTTTCTCCGTGGGAAAAAACACTGCAATGCTGCCATATTCAATTTTTTTAGAAATTAATTATTAATCGAAAATGTCAGGGGCTCCAACAGAATGTATTCTGCATGGAAATTGTGTAACAGAAGAGGTATATAACAGGCACCAAGACACCAAGACCAAGCTCATAAACAACTTATCTAAATTATCAGAGACGGAAACAGAGACAGTGAGCTCAGGCTGCCTTAAGTGCCATTTCTCTCTGGCTCACAGCCTCTGTCATCAATCATCTGGGACTAAAACTAAAACTACTGTAACTGGTGCTTCTTTTATCACATAAAACTGTGTTATTAGTCGCATGGGGAGCAGAATGGGGCCAAACCCACTTGACATTAACCACCTGTCCAAATGCATCCTAAATAACACAAGATTACAAATATTACAGAAAAAAAAAACATCAGAGCCATGATTAAGCAGGGAACCCAACCCACCACAATTATGTAGCACTCCCAATTTTTTACTGAGGTATCACTGTGTGAGTTATAAAAAGATAAGCCCCAACAAGGCACATGACATTTTGTTAGGCCTGAAAACCATCAATGATACTCCACCATCTGGAAACCACTGACATGTTACTATACAGTCACATTTGTTGTGTTGCATTAAAAAAGCAATGAGAAAATAAATAATTACAGTGATCTTGTATTATGTAGACAATAAAAAGGTACAGTACATCAGTAGCAAAAGTTAAATATAATTGTAAATTCTTATATAGTAATTAACATTTTCAAATCAATCACCCTGCAGTGTTAACAACAGCTGTGTATGCCTTGAGACTAAACATGGATTCATATACAGCTTTTCTTTTTCTTTTATTTAGCTCTAAAAACTGAGAATTATTTTTAATTTTGACATTAAAATCAATTCTTCTAAATGCTTTTCAAAATTTATGTCAAGTCTTTTTCTACTTTTCTTTGACAGCTAACTTGTACCGCATTGTAATTTTTTTTCTTTTTAAAAAAGCCCAGGAGAGAGAAGCATAAGCTTTTTTTTTTGGTTAATCTCTGTCCCATTACACCATCAAATTAGGTTAATGAATTATCAGTTTCTATTTGCAGGACACTGGGTAATGCGGTTTTTATGGGTAAAAATACTATAAAACCATTACAACTTTTTTTTCTAAGTATCCTTGCAAGTATTGTCCATCGTTTTTTTAATTATATTATACAAGTAGTAAATCAAACTTTCTGTGATATTATACAGTACAGTATCATTTATTACAAATGTTATAATAGTATTATTTGTAAGCTGTTTATATTCAACATGCTTTTGCAGCACAAACCTCTGGTATTGATGCTTTTTCAGATCACATTATTAATTAGCTACAATTGATATTAAATATGAAACTTTACATTATAATTTTTATCAACCAACTAATTCTTAAAATGTTGAGTGAGAAACTGGCAATAATACTATAATATTTTATAATAATACTATAATATTTTTTTCCGGTTCCGGTCGAGAGGGAACGCTGGCACATTTGGCTGCCGCTCCTCTCACCAGTTTTTCATTTCTATCTACTTATTTATGTTTTTTTCCCTTTTTCTCCTCGATTGCACTGATTTCTAGTTTATCTATTTTCATCCGCTTCACGTTACAAGTTCACGGGTGCGACTTCCACTGCATTGTGAACTTACTCAACTGAAGATTTTCACCTCTTGCTACCGCCTTCTCTGGATTTCCTTCCCGTCTCGTTTCATCAATCATGTCTCTGAGGTACACTGCACTGCAACTTCTTCAACTAAAACAAAGCTACTTCCTGGTCAAAGACACATTCGATTACTGCCGTTTTACTGGGATTTTACGACCGACTCGCTACATCCATCGCAGCACAGGACACCGTTCTCTACGTTCGTCTGCCTGCGGAGTCTCTATCCCTGCCTTTCGCCGCACGTCTGTAAGTCCATCACGTACCGGCGCCGATCTAAAAAATCTCCTCTCACTACCGCACCTGGACCGCACTCCGCTTCCCCCCGCATCCCCGAGACTGGCCAGATCAGCGCTACTCAACACCCGCTCCGTTAACAGCAAGGCTCTTCTTTTATGTGACATTATCAAAGAAAAACAACTGGACCTTCTGTGCTTAACCGAAACATGGCACAAACAAAACGATGGACTCCTGTTCAACCAACTAGTTCCTCCTGGATATGGTTTCTTTGACCTTCCGCGTCTTTCAGGCAGAGGCGGGGGCATCATTGTTATTTACAACCTTTTTTACAGTCTAAGTCCTATAGCTATACCTCCTCCCTCTTCTTTTGAGTGTCTTGTTTTAAATGTTTCTATCCCCCAATCTACTATTATTGCCACAGTTTACAGACCACCCAAACCCAGTGGAGTCTTCTTAGGTGAGTTTGCTGATTTTCTCTCATTCTTATCCCTTACATTTAAAAGGATCCTTATTCTAGGGGACTTTAATATACACATTGATTCAACTTCCTCCAGTCTGGCTAAAGACTTCCTTTCTCTTTTGGGATGCTTTGACCTTGCTCAGTTTGTTTGTACCCCTACACATAACAAAGGACACACCTTAGATCTAATTATTGCAAATGACTCCTTTGTCTCCCACTGCTCCCCCCTTGATCTAGGCCTCTCTGACCACTTAGCCATTCTCTTCAATCTGGAATTACCTGTTTCTAACACTTCCCCCTCACGCTCTGTAAATTTCCGCAACTGGCGATCAATTGATCACCCAAGGTTTGCAAATTCTGTTCTGTCCTCCTTATCCTGTTTCTCTTCCTCTGACCCTCTAGAGGACAAAATACAGTTACTTGACAATGCTCTTTTATCTACCCTCGACACCTTTGCTCCTTTAAAAACTCGAACCATCTCCTTCTCTCGCCCTGCCCCCTGGTACAATGACCATCTGCGTTTCATGAAGGCAGCCTCTCGCAAACTTGAGCGTAGGTGGCGTCTTTCCGGCCTAAATGTACATTATCAGGCCTGGAGAGATTACTTATCTGATTATAAGGTTACTATAGAGTCTGCTAGATCCACCTACTTCTCTCACATCATTGAAAATCACCAAAACAATCCCAGACATCTTTTCTCCACCATCAACAGACTGCTCAAGCCAAACTGCCCCACCACATTACCTGCCTCATCACAACTTTGCAACACATTCTTAGATTTCTTTAGTTCTAAGATTGACAACATCCGGCATCACATTCTCTCCACTACGGATATAATTTCCACACCTCCTCCCTCCTCATCCAACTTCTCTGGTTCCCGTCTCTCCAGCTTCTCTCTTCTTGACTCAGCATCCCTAAACAAACTAGTTACGCGCATGAAACCCACCACATCTATTTTAGATCCCATTCCCACCACTTTATTCCAGTCCTGTTTCTCTTCTCTCTGTCCCATTGTCCTCAATATAATACATGAATCCTTGAGCACCGGCATTGTACCAACGGTCCTCAAAACTGCTGCTATTACCCCAGTGCCAAAGAAGCCTAACATGGCTCTCGACAATCTTAACAACTTTCGCCCCATCTCCAACTTACCCTTTCTCTCTAAAATTCTAGAACGTGCTGTCACACTTCAGTTACATAACCACCTCATGACAAACAACCTTTTCGAACCCCTCCAATCTGGCTTCCGTCAACTTCACAGCACAGAAACCGCCCTAGTCAAAGTCACCAACGATCTCCTAATAGCTTCTGATTCTGGTTCTCTTTCCATACTCATCCTTCTTGATCTCAGTGCTGCCTTTGACACTGTTGACCATAACATCTTGCTTTCTCGTCTCGAGACTGTGTTTGGAGTCTCTGACACTGCCCTCAAATGGTTTAAGTCTTACCTCACTGATCGCTGTCACTTTGTCTCTCTCAATGGGTACAGGTCTGAAACTGGTCTTGTCAAGTCTGGTGTCCCTCAGGGCTCAATACTGGGCCCCTTGCTCTTCAGCATTTACATGTTCCCACTTGGTCAGCTTTTAAGATCACATGGCCTCAGCTTTCATTTTTACGCTGACGATACTCAAATATACATCCATACCAAACCCGACACTGATGTGGCTGTCTCTATTCTATCTAATTGCATCTCTGACATAAAAATTTGGATGACTCAAAACTTCCTTCATCTTAACTGTGACAAGACTGAAGTCATGCTTATTGGTACCCCCCATCAACTTCGCAAAGCCAGTCCTGTAACCCTGTCTGTAGATGGCTCTGTACTTGAGCTCCAATCAAAATTGAAAAACCTTGGGGTTATATTCGATTCTGGCTTAACATTCGACCCACATGTACAGCATACTGTCAAAACATCTTTTTTTCACCTTAGAAATATCGCAAGACTACGCCCTATGCTATCATTAACTGTGGCTGAAAAGCTGATCAACATATTTGTATTCTCTCGAATTGACTACTGCAATGCTCTGCTCCCTGGGGTATCTAAATCTACTCTGAACAAGCTGCAGTATGTCCAAAATTCAGCAGCCAGAATCCTGACCAGATCTAGTGCAAGTGTTCACATTACTCCTATCCTGGAGTCCTTGCACTGGCTTCCGGTCAAATTCCGCGTAGACTTTAAAATCCTCATGCTCACCTACAAGGCTTTACATGGCTTGGCACCTCAATACCTGTCTGAACTTTTATCGCCCTACTCCCCACCTCGCAACCTCCGCTCTTCAAATTCTGCCCTCCTTACTGTCCCCCAAGCCCGTCTACATTGTATGGGCGACAGGGCCTTCTCCTGCTATGCCCCCAAGCTCTGGAACTCCTTGCCCAAGGATATTAGAGAGTCACCTTCTCTAAACTCCTTCAAATCCAGACTCAAAACCCTCCTTTTCAGAAAAGCCTTTACTTAACTGGTTCCATTCTTCACCCCTCTGCTCTTCTTAATACCATCTTCCACGGTCTCCTCTATTGTTATTGTTGTATTGCTGTAATTATAATTGTGTCCTGTCTTGTGAAATTTTTCTTATTTATTGTTGTAGTCTTCTTATTTATTGTTATTGTCATCCTGTAAAGCGCTTTGAGAAGCCACCTTTAAAGGCGCTATATAAAATAAAGTTTATTATTATTATTATTATAATACTAAATACAACTTATACTTTTATATACACCTTAGAACATTTCATTCAAAAAAGGAAAAACATTCAAAATTTACGATTTGAAATATTTTTCTACCAATATTTTTCCACATTTGAAATTTACATATGTGACATACTGTAAATATCAGCAGAGAGACCTCCTCTACCTACTTCAAAATGCAAATCTTAAACTGCAAACACTTGACTAGCTCATCTGCGACTCTAATCTGAGTATTTTCAATCCTGATCCGAGAAGTTCTTAACTGCCCAATGGCACTAATTGTCTTTAATTTGTACGGGAATAGCAGTTTAACATCTTTTCCCATGTCTTAAAATGTCAGCAATTTAAAGAGCCTTATAAAACCTGCTGGTCTACAGTCTTCTGGGACCATGATTGGACAGTTGTGCTCTTATTTCTTTGTTGTTAATCACTTCACTCTAATCCCTCTGTTGCAAAGCTGTAATGTTTTAAAAGTGAAGTGAGGAAGACAGCATTTGACAGCCAGAAATGGGATTTGTCTGTATTTTGGCTAGTGGCTGATAAGACATTGTCATCTGGTCGCTAGCAACATATCTTCCTGCAGTACTTTGAAATGGCTGCACTACAACATGATTAACACGTTTCTCAATAACAAAATATTAATAGGTCATACAGTATGTGTTGACAATATAAAAATGGAACAAGCTATTTCTGTCTCACCTGGTGACATTAAATTAACATTTTAAATATTTCTTAAACATTTTTGCAATTGTAGTCAACCATCAAAATTTTTTTTCATGAAATGGGATGCAGGTCTAATTAAAGACTGGCAATACTTTTTCAGGTTTAACACGATTAATAAATTAAATACGGTTAAGAAATGCAATGATTTTGTGATATAGTTAATTTCCCATAATGGTGATTCTTTTTCACAATAAATGCACTTGGCTGAAATAATTCCTGGTCAGGCTTAATTGACAACAAAATGAGTTTAGCTTGCTGGCTGACATGTTATAATCAATTTTCATCTCTAGCCAAAGTTTGAGAAATGCAAAACTTCAAAGATCCATCACCATTCATCACTGTAACTTTAGTCTTGCATTTGTTAAACATTTTTCCTCATCATTCTTAAACACTGTGCTTTTGACCGCTGTCACAAATGTAAAACTACTGTAACTGTTCAGATCATACCACCCAGTTCCATTCTGTAGCTTCAATTTTGCAGACCATGCTACTGTATTTCTTTTTTATTATTCTTTCCAATTATACTGTATACGAGTTGAGATGTTACCTGTTCTTTTTAGACCCAGGGCTACTCAGCTTTTGAGTCTTTAAAATTGCTCAATTTTAGAGTTCTGCTACAACTAGCTCCTTAGTTATTTTATCAAAAGGATATACAGTAGCAATTATGGACTGGTTGTATTAGACTAAGACTCTATGGCCTCTCTTTCCTAAAATACTAGCAATTTTGTCATGGTAAAAATGAATAAAATATTGTGCCATATTTAAAACATGATTCATAACACCATAAAGTGGGTATTTTACTGACCAGTTAGGACCTGATATAATTTTTTCTGAATGTTTTGATATAGCGAATTATCAGTTACTGTACCTACTGTAGGTATCAAAGGCATATACTGCATTGTACGGAAAAAATATCTTATGTCCTTATGAAAAAACTACAAATTTATGTAATTCCAAATAATATTAAATGTTAACCTACACTTTCCACTAAGTCTGTCTTTATGTCACATACAGTAAATGTACTGTAGCATGGATGGCATATTAGTTAAAAAATTTGGGTTTAGCCCAAATTGGGGTTTACAATGTTTCCAAAGGACATTAAGCAAAAAAAGGGGGAGCAAATGAATTTGTCTTACCTTGTTTCCCTACCCTTAATTAGTTTTTTGAAAATAGCAATGTACCATAAATGTGAAAATAATTAATCTGCAATCGGAGCAATAATTCTTCTGTGAAGCATAGTACTTGCCATTTGTCAAAACTGTTCCCAGGGGAGTAGATGGCTCCTGTTTTATTAATGGAAGGAACCTTTCTTCTGAATAAAAGTCCACACTATTAATTATTACAAAACAAATCTCTGGAGTTCTTGTCATGTCTTGCCTATTTAAAGTGCTATTCTAATCCATCCAACTATGTCTATCCATCCATTTTCTAACTGCTTCATCCAATACAGGGTCATGAGGGAGACAGAGTCTATCCTAGCAAGCAAAGGGGCAAAGCAGTATACACACAGACATGCACCCTCTCACACCAGGGCCAGTTTTCCCAGAAACCAATTCACCTGCAAGTATTGTAGGAGTCTGCATCTGAGTCTTGTAGATTCCATGTAGGCTTTATCCTACTGTAGGTCAAGAATTGAATCCAGGGTCCCAATCCTACAAGGCAGCAATACAAATTACTATTTTCTGAGTTTGATCACCCACTTAAGTGACAATCATTTTAACAACCTAAGATGTACAGTTGATTTGTTTAATGTTACAAAATTGAATACACAAGGAACTTAAACAACTAGTGCTCCATTGGCCTAAAACTTAAAGTGTACCTACAGATGAACCCTGAAACATGAGGAAGAATATATAAAAAAACAACAGTCTGATAATCTTGCATGCGCCAACTTTTTAGCTGTTGCATTTTTGTATGATAACAGACAAACCAAACAGTTTACACGGCAGCTATGAAGACCGTCTCCCCCCCCCCCCCAGGGGCCATAATGTACAATATGTATTCTCCATTTAAGATGTGTTTTATTCAAGCTCCATTGTTTTCAAGCTCCATTGTTTTCTGTGAAAAACTAAAATATGCTATTATTGTCATCCTATTTTTCTGTCATCAATTCAAAAGTGAACTACTTATTTTTTGTTTTTTAGATAAGTTTACATTAATACAGTAAACATAAGCATACAAATGTGAAAAAACTGCAAACTAATACAGTTATAACTGATTTTTAGAGATACTGTATGTAAATCCTAAACTTGTGTTTGCTGCCCTGAAATGCTAAGATGAAAACAGAATGTTAAGTTTATTCATACTTTTCTGATTTTGTTTCATTATTCTAGAGGTCTGGGATGCACTACCCGAACAGCAAGTGATGACAAGGGGATTATTGTGCCCCATTAAATCTTTCCCTGACCATATGCAGCCCCACAGCACAAACAACCTACGAGAGGTAATGGAACTTGTTAAGTAGGAATAGGCAACAGGAGTCAGCTCAGGGCATCTCCATTGGCAATTGTAGATCCCTGAAGCTACAGTAAAATCTACTTGTAGTCTGACACAGTCAAAGCCACTTTATCCTTGTTTCCAGATGTAGTAAGCTAGAATGTTCACAGAAGTTTTGTGAGAGAAGGCAACCTTTATTTTATTAACATTTAGAGTGGCTTATTTTATTTTTCTGTCTGATGTCACACACTCTCTATGAGGCAGAACAGCCTCTCCATTGATTGTAATGAATTACTGATGGTTACTAGATACTGTATATCAAAGAACGAATTCTTCTTCACTGTCCCAGTAGTTGCAGACAAGATATTAAAAGCAAAGATTGATTACAATTTGTAGAAACTGAAGCTTTTCATTTTAGGAGATTAACCATCTGAAACTAAAATTAAGGTAATCACTTTTAGTACACCTTAATGTTGTTAAAACAAGAATAGTTTGGTACTTGGACTTTTTTATATTAAAAATAAGCCATCCATATAGTTTTCAGACTTGTGGTTTTACAAAACATGTGTCTCAAACAAATTTCCATTAACTTGTCTGTGTTATTTTGATACATTCCTCTGTAACAGACTTCCAGCCTTAATAACTGATTTCCAAAAACTATAATACTGCTTGGTGTCATTTTTCCTATTTTTGGAAAAAACATTGCCCCCCCAGTAATTATACTCTACATACTTTAGTATACTTAGCAGGGATTTTCAAATGTGGTACATCAAAGAACAAAATATACGGGGTGGGGGGTGCAATTTAGTGTAGACATTTAGCTTTAGTCTGCGGAGGAAATGCCAAAAGTGATGTTGTTGCTCTGCACTTTTTTATCACTGAAATAAATCTACTTTTTAGACTGTACAAAAAAATCTAAATAGCTTAAATGCCTGTATACTGTAAGTAGGTAGACATTACAACGAAACAATTACCATTTTTTGAAAAAAAAAGTACTAATTATGAAATAATGTGCATGTGCATGAACATTTTCAAAATCAGTTAGATTTTTATTCGTGTTACACTGTATGTGCCAGGTGACAAATATAACACCACTTATTGCACGATTTTACATTCCACTCCATCACAATGTGTTGCCTCTACAGTAAAGGAAGAGGTGCCATGTGGGCTTGGCAAAGACTTGTTGTGGGCTTGCTGTGCTAGCATTTTAAAATGTTGCCACATACAGTAGCAACTTTTCAAAACTGTTAATTGATTAAAGTCACTATAGTGCTAGAGATTGACAGCAGGGCATGTGAGGAAGCTCAGTACATTGTGTTTCAGCAGACAGCAGTGACTAAAGGCTGTGAATATTTACAACAGTCATCTTTCAAGCTGTTGCCTTCCCAGTTGCACAATAAGCATTCTAGCATTATCATGAAGTAGGAGGACATTTGTAGGGACATTTCTGAGAAACCCTTTTGAACAACAATGTTCAGTATTTGTGCACTGAAACCTTAACTGGTAAGGGAAAATACTTTATCTGTTAGACCAAGTATATTATAAACAATTCATATGCCAGGAAAGGTATGGGAGATGTTGCCTAGTCTGGTGACAAATTTGAGGTTTTACAGTAGCTAATTGTTCCATGTTTACCAACTATTGTACAGTATGTGGTGAAATAATGCTCTTCTACTTCATATCGTACCGTTGCAGATTATAAACTGTAAAGTTTGTGCTCAGTGGTTAGTGCTTTCAGAGCACTGCATTAGCTTTCTTGTACTGCAAGTATTTATTGCCAATCTTCTTGAAGGCTTGTACACTAGTTTCTTAATTGGTTCTTAAACAAATCCATTTGTCTGCATGAATGATTCAGTCAAGTCATACCACTGCTATAGGACTCTGTCATTCATTCCCCAAAATCTTGGAGAAAAAATACAGCTTATTTCTCTTCAATCCTCTTAATACATTTACTGCTTAAGGTTATACTTCCCATAAATATTTTTCATTCACAGCCTTCTTAATCACTTTCAAGTGAACGATAATTGACACTCTGCATAACTAAGAGAATAGTACTGTCATGCAGTATCTGCTGCTTTAAGGTGAAACTAAGTGGCAGTCTGATAAATAAAGTGGTCCCACATGCAGGGCAAGAGAAACAAAAAAGCAGCTGCAAGCAGCACAGTGTGATAGCAGGCTAGGGACACAAGCAGAACATAATGTAGGCAAACAGTGCAGGGTAATTCTTCAAAACTAGCAAGGTTCAAAGCTGAGAGACACAATAGAAGCACAAAGGGATTATCCGGGCGACAAGGTCAAAGCAAGCCAGGGTCCAAGCCGAGACAGACACTATAGAGAGTAACAAGCATAGGGGTGATCCAAGAGATATAGTAGAGAAAAAAGCAGGATCAGGAATCAAAAGCAAGCATGAGACAGGAAACACAGGAAGTATAAACTCAAGACGCTCCAAGGAACTCGCAGAACGAACTCTATACCAGAGCCATGAATATTCTGAGAGGAGACCTTAAAATTCCTTAAATGTCCTGAACCACCTGAGGCAGGCATGGTTATAAAGTGCTCACAGGTGATATAGGTGTCCTGTTAGAACACTTTTTTTGGCATCCATCACAGACTGGTGAGTGGAGGTGTCTGTCTGACATGGCAACACTAACTCACTCGGCAGTGTTCCAGTGGGAACAATACACCTTAAAGATTGAAATAGAAGTGACAGATTCCCTTCTTCTACTAACCTGCTAGATACTTTATATAATAAGAAACCACATACTTTCCTGATAAAGCTAAAAAATATTTATCTCGTATGGATAATCTTGATTCCATTAATAACATGTTAATCTATTATCCACACGTTTTAAACAACAAAGGTGGAAATATAATACTGCATTTTTTTTAAATGAGCAATTCTTTATCAACTTCAGACAATCATTACACCTCACTGTGAGAATTAGGACCTGTGAACAAACTCCTCCAACATAACCACCTGTCAGAGTCATTGTCATTTGTCAAGTTTGTAAGGAGATTCTTAGCAACTACTGGCAAAGTGGAACATCTCTCACTGATTTCCCTGCAGGAAACTGAAGTCCACCCAATTGCACAACTTGGAAAATTCTGGCTATAGCCCATCAACCCTACTGAGGCTAATTGTAACGGAAGAAACAAAATGAGCATATGATTAATGACACAATAATGACTTTATTTAGCTTAAACCATTATCCAAAATGATTTTATTTTGATTTATACAGCAGGGTATTTGCTAGAGCACTCAGAGAAGCATTTTGCTCATGGGTACAATTGCAGTGCCCACTTGGGATGTGAATCCAGACCCCTGCTGAAAAGTTAAATATCTGATGTTGTGGATTATGTAGTGTCATATTTACTTTCAACACAATACATAAATTCAGTCTTGGAGGCTCCATTGAGATCTTGTTCACTTTGGTTAGCTAGTGAAGTCCTAAAATATACTATATGAGACTAAGAAAGTTTCAGTTTCAAGCAAAACAGAAGCATGCAGCTAAATAATTTGCAATGATAGAGGCAGATCATGCAATATTAATGTATTCTCTACTTACTTGCACAGACCATACATGAGTTAGAGGGTCAGATGTCTCGTAGCACCAAAAGCAGATGGCAATCTGTCTTTTACTAATGGTTCTGTCCCACACACTACTCCAATATCTCTTGAGGGCCTCAATAATGTTTTCAAGTAGTAATTCTATTTATATCTTAATGACTTTACAAATTATACAGTAAATGTTTGTACAGACTTAACTGTTAATGGAACCATGAAGCACACTATTAATTCTGTTGAACAGTTGGTGTTATGTTAGATCCCACTAGAGACCATTTCATAGGTTATATAAAACTTTTTGTTTTTCTTGCAATACATTTAAGACTATTTTATAGAAGTTCTTTCTTATTCTTCAACAGTGTTTAATTTTCTTGGCATCATATTATGCACAAAAATCTTTAGAATTGCTGTACTTGCATCTGCTATGAAGACGTTTCATTTAAAATCTACTGTAGTATACAGAACAATAGAGTATTTTATGAACAAACATTTCTAAAATAATTGGACAACTACTGTATTTCTTAATGAGCCCCAAACTTTCTCCAGTTGTGTCTTTTTAAAATGTAAACTTAAATGTAATCCAAACATTTGTGAAGCTGCCCTGGCATTTAGAAATGTATCATCAGTCAGGGGCTCTGCAACAAATAGGCCTGTTTATGTCATTCTTTACCATACTTTCACTTTCTCTGACCTGGCAGAAAATAACTAGTTAACTCTCAGTTCTTTTCAGTCATCACGTCTGAAAGGCTTTAGTTAGTTGGTATTTTAAAGATTAATTTAAAGATTCAACTTTCCAAAGAAAGTTAAATATTTAAATATTACATTTTTATCTTTAATTTGGAAAGGATTGCTTGATGTTTAACATTTGAACCAACTATTTTGTGCATTAAATTCACAACAAAACTATTAACAGTGCAATAAGTGCAGTAAGATGGCTATGGGTTTAACTTTTGGGCTCAATTTCTTTGCCAATTTCACCATCTGATTATCTGTGGCAGAGTCAAAGTTCACTAAGAAATGTATGTGGATATTGTATATAAGAAATGAGAGAATACTTCAACAAACATATTAAAAAGAACAAGTCTGAATATTTTAAATACAAATTGATTACAGTACACTCCCTCAATTATTCACAGCCCTATGCTTTCCCCGTGAAACACAACATGAATAAGTTACTGATAATTAAGTAGCAACCATTTCCAGTGCTTTTTTTATTCTACTCAGAGAATTTCAGACTATGTAAACTCTAGCAGGTTTCATACAATTGAAACTTTAAAACCTCATAGTTTAAATGACTGAATTTGTACCTCAATAAGTGTGAAAATCTGTGCTTGGCTATTTCAGATTGTTCCGGTCCTGCACTGGACTGGTATCCCATTCTTACACTCAATGCAAGTACGATAGGATAAAGAATGAGAGACCTTCTGACAATGGATTGATGTACTGTACAGTAAGGTTATTCTAACTATGCTATATCATTGATGACACCCCAGAGAGCTTTTAGAAAAGATCCTAAAAATTTTACAAGCAAGGTGTAGGTTATGCAAAATAACATTTTATTTTTGTGACTCCTCTGGCGTTTTCTTGAGAAACATGTTCATAGTTATGTACTGTAGGTTTGTCACAGATGAATTTAAGAGTTGAAATTCCTTAAAAGGGTTTGAAAGCACTAATATACTGTACAAACTGGGCTCAAACCAGGGTCAATAGGTAGGCATCAGTAAATAGGCTACATTACTGTGAATGGTTTAAACATTTACAGTATTTGGGACTGTGGTGTAAGCTTCTGAAAATAAAATTGTGCCCTTCGTTACTTTACTATGGTGTACCATAGATAACCATAGTCATCATGCCCTTTACTCTGTTTACAGAGTTCATAATGATATCAGCACCCCAGTGAACTTTCAGTTTCCTGATGCTTTATCTGATTTCCCGTATAATGTAGAATCCCAGGCATTTAAAAAGTGTATTTATTAAATTTGATCCTCTTGGTAAAAGTGCAGATGAGTTATAGTTTGTATGGTCTGTTTTGATTAATTTGGGGGCCCCTGTCATTGCTGTAGACCAAGCAACTAATGGTGTTTTTAGTACCAGAAACTCACGTTGAGAAAGGGTTTTTGGATTAAAGTGCCTCATGGGATGTTTATTATTAGACTGCTTCTTTTACACACTGTGCGCCTCCAGAGTAATATAACCTAATGCCTGGGGTAAAAAGCGTTGCTGTCATTGTATTTTCCATATCCTTTTAAGACTGTTTTCTCTCCAGCTGTGTGCTGCAGTCTCCAGTCCCAGCATCACTTCTCAGTAGAATTTGTTTCTTTGTATGAATTTACATCTCTTTTTTAACAAAAATACAACCTGAACTAGAAAAGAGTGCTCACTCCTACACATTAAAGTGTCTGTACACTTTAATTTCACATTAAAATACACATGCTGCAGTAAAGGGGAAAAAAAGAACTACAGTTGTATTGTTTTATTTGATAAGGTAAGTTGTTGGTACTCTGTGTTGAACGTAGTTTGTAATAATCTTGAATACACTTTCTTTCCACAAATCTCTCCTGACAGTTGCTTCAATGTCAACTGGATCCTTAAAGAAGAGTGACTTTTTCCAAGTGACTTCACATTTTTCTAAAAGAAAAAACAATTACTTACTTTTCAAACTTCAACTTAACCATTAAAATGTGGAAATAAAGAATAAATCTTGCCCTCATAATGTGATGCAATTCCACAGCACCAACACAACATTAATACTATCTTGTACTTTTATAAAAAGATCTTTTAGATTATTGAACTAGCCAAATTTATAGCAACACAAATGTCTTTTGATTGCTGATCCCTATCCAGTCTCTCAATTATTTCCATTTGCTACCATGGTTATTGTTTTCAGTGATTTCGTAGCACCACCCTGAGATTTTTTCATACATTTGGACCTATGATGGATATTGATTGCACAGACAATGAACAATGAAATATAATAAAAGAGCATGGGCTCACTACAACACAAAAACACAATCGAGGCTTATTGGAGAAAATATTAATAAATTGAGGGTTCATAAACCGGTGAATAAACAATGGGAATCATTGATCATAAAAGGGAAATGCCCCTCTTCTATATTATCCCTAGCTAAGGGTTTACGTAGATTAGGGTCAGATTATCATCAAATAATTAATGCAACCTTCCCCTCATTTGAGCAAAAAATATAATAGGGCATCAAAATATTAGTTTGAAAAGACTAAGCAACCTTGCCAAACCAATGAAAATGTATCAGCTATGGTACTACAAATCCTAACCCTAGCTATGCATTAGGGCAGGTTAAGGTTAGGGTTCAGGCTTTCTTCAAATAATTAATGCAACTTTCCACTCATTTGAGCCTAAACTAACTCGGGGCATCAAAATATTAGTTTGAAAAGACTATGCAACCCTTCCAAACCAAAGAATTTATCAGCTATGGTACAATTTGTTTCTTGACAAGTATTCCATTATTGGAAATGTTGTGTTGAATGGTGTTCTCACGGTTTCAGGGTTAAATAAATTAAGAGGAATACCAAAGAATTTTTAGCTGTATCTGTTAAAATTGCAGTGCATTCAATGGGAAATGCAACAGTGTAAAGTTTAACCACTTTTTTTAATTCCTGCTTTGACGGCAATTAAGACAATCCCATGATGGGCAAAGCAGTCTATAGAGCCATATACTGTATGCAAGAAAAAAATGTAAAGATAACATTGAAATATCACTTTTCCTAAATTTTATTTCTGTCCTACAACACAGCCATACCATTAAACATTCTCTATGTTGTCTAAGAATCCTAACCCTAACCCTAGCTTTGGGTTTGGGCAGGTTAGGTTTAGGGTTCAGATTTTCTTTAAAGAAGTCATGCAACTGATTTGAGTGGAATACAGTATATATCTCAGGGCATCAAATCAATCAAGTTTTTTTCCCCAAAGTAAGGCATTTGCTAATCCACCTCTCAGGTATGAAAAGTAGGACAATTGGGAACTAAAAACATGTCTTTTGTATAACAATTATGTTTCTAAAGTTTTTTGAAGGTAGTCAATGGGGGTTTAGAATAGGCAAATCTTCCTACTAATTTAGCTTTAATTTTCAATAAACAGCAGCAATGATGGATACAACCACATAATGCAGTACATTTATATTTGATAAAGGTCCTCATTAAGAATAATTCACAAGCTGCAGGCAAGACATTCAAGGCTTTAGTTATCAAAAATCAATAAAGAGTAAACAAATTTAAATCCGTGTACCATGGAGGTATGAAGAAGGATTTATACAATGTGATCTACAGGGTCAAACTACCTATTTAGCAAACAAAAGTCAAATTCACAGATTCATACTGATTTAGACAACATTCTAGATGGGCAACCACTTGGGAGATGACATTTATCACAGAAAAGAGCAGTATCACATGCAGGTACAGTAGCACAGACATGCAGTAAACAAATTTGAAACAGTGCTTGAAGAGGCTACTTATTCTAAGTACTATAAGTTACAGATATTTTGTTTTATATTTGTTTTATGACAGGCTTTACATCTTCTGGACAATGTGAAGAAACAAAATATGACATACTGGCTTCTTTAAAATAAACGTCTGTATATCATTGGATCACTTTTTTGCAAGATAAGCTACTTTAAATATTCCAAACAGTTTTTCATTTGTAACTTTTCCCTACATTTTTGTAATATTTAATAGGCTGATGGCGAGGTGAAACGTATAAATGAATGTAGACAAGTGCAAAGAATTACAAGCTAGTAGCAAAAACAAATTAGAGACAAATTGGGAAATAGTAAACTTGCTTATAAAAAAGAAATGTTTGTTGAAAACCTTACAGTACATCTTCTACATACTGTACTGTATTGTGGGGAAGCAATAAAAAAGTTGTGCATTGTTTTAATGCATGATTTACATAAATTGTTAAAATTGGCAAATGCACTAGTAAGATCTCATTTCAATTACCGTTTGCAATTTACAGGCTCAAAGGAATGTCTCACCCTCTTTCACTACAGGCTTGGACAAGTGAATCTTTCTAGTTCTAAACATAGAAGGCTACCAGAGGATCTGATTTCAGTATTTAAGATCTTCTAAGGAATGGACAAAGCTTCATTGGACTTCTGAATCAATAGTGAAACTTGAACTAGATTAAATAAATGGAAGCATATATTTTTAAGTTGGAGCAGGATAATTATTTTTTACACCAAGAACAGTAAGTTAATAAGGTATCCCATGCTTGTTGAAGCTTACTGTATGAACTGTACAGTAGGAGATGCATGCCTTAACTGACTATTGTAACAATAACTGCATTGGGTCCACTAAAGCATTGTAAAAACCTTTCTTCGCTGGCTTGATGCCACTCCAGTCCTGATGAGGCTCAAAGTATTAGGGAGAGAAGAGGCATTCTACTGTAGCCTCACATTGACAGTTCTCTTCAGTGGGACATCCAGGTTAGCGTTTAGCTTAACTAGGACAAACTCTGTGCACAGGGTTGACTGCCTGGCAGGGCGTGTCACAAATACAAAGAAACTCAGTTTGATACCAGAATAGAGGCTACTGTTGAATAATGAGTAATTCAGGCATGTTGATGAAGTCTTCCCGTGATAAAGTGAAAGCACGGTGGTACTGTAGGCACTTCAGAGGTCATGAGGTTTTGCTGCAGGATAGACCTTGAAACAGAATCTGTCTTACTGTATGTAGGACTTTCTCAAACTCAGTGCTTCAGGCAAAAAGTTTAAGTTCCAAAGCCTACATACAGTAACAAATAAGAGTAGGCCATTCGGCCCATCTTGTTCATTAACTCACCAACCACAACCCAGGAGTATGGCAAAATTGAGAAAACAGATTTTATGGTACAGATTAAGCTTGCATGTGAAACAACTTGCTGTTTATTCTGTAGTTTTTGATACAGGTACTGTAATTACTGTATAAAAATTAGTATCTGAAAATGTCCAGAGTTCCCCACAACAGCTACATACAGTATATAAAAGCATTAATGTACTGTACATTTTTCTGTATTTTTATTTTAATTTGGCAGGACTGATTATTTCAGTATATGTTTATAAAAACATCAAGAAGTTTTAATCATGGTCTGCTAGGACTGTAATTCATTAAAATGAATGTCCAAAAATGAATCAATAATTCAGAAACCCTGCTTTGGAGACACTCCTGGACAAGATTCAGGAACTGAAGGGAATGTGAATTTTGCACTGACGCTCTGAAAGCTGTAATATTTATCACACCATCTCTAGACCAAACAACATCAAATAAACTATATTCAGGTTAAGAATTATTAAAGAGCTTCTTGTTCATGTATGCTTAAGCTATTATAGAAATACTCATAAATCTTTGTCACAGACAGCGGTCTAAAATATCAGGGTAGAAAGGCTGTTTGTTTTAATGTTATCTTTTACAAAGTTAAATAATATTGATAAAATTTGTAATACATAGCATGAAATTAATTTTAACAAAGCTTTTTAATTGTTATTTTTTCTCACAGGCAAACAATTCTATAACTTTACTGTGTTAGTGCCAAGGATCACTGCACAGATAAAAGTTAGGTTTTTCAGTTCCGATGACAAATTTGATGAGCAATTCCCCATTAGCTTAAATTTCAAGCTGCTTCTGCTTTTAGGTATCCCCACAGGTAAAATCAAACTGACTCAGTGGTGACTCGGATCAGAAACAAGGGGCTGAGTCATTCCTCCCCCATGGTTATTGGGCATTCTGTTTTAAAGACGTGAAGCATCAAATGGGTCTCGCAAAATGTCCTTGGTGCAATGGAAACTTCAAAATCTCCATTGAAGGATTCCCACAGTTCAATTTCAGAATGTTGTATTTTATTGTAGGATACTTGTGCTCCTTCTGGAAGAAAATGTTTATTAGCCAGATAATGAAATGCAACAAAACCACACTCAACAAAAAATTTGATAAAAAAAGATATCTGTAATTGTTTAAACAGCTATTCCAGTGGTCTGACTTTAAACACACTGATATACTACTGTATGGAATAAGCTTGTTGAAAGCAGTATAAATTTGATGATTATGAATCTGATGGGAGATGCCAAGAAACATGACTTCAGTCTTGTCAGTTTAAATGAAGGAAATTTCAAGCCATCCAGGTTTTTATGACGGGGAATGCAGACAGCCACTTCAGTGTCAGGTTTAGTATGGACGTAAATTATAACGGTATATTCCCAGCCTCCAGACTGAGAAAGGGTTACTTCTGCCACAGCAGCCACTTTGACAAAGTGCAAGCTCACTTCTCCCCTCCTAATATAGCCATGGACCTGCAGACCTCAGGCTTATGGCTGCTTTACAAGTCTGGGCTGAAGAATGGATGTGCTGCCACTGCATCAGCCACTTTAATGCAGTTTAGATTGTTGACCCCACAATACATCACAAGGTATAGAAGGACAAAATTATCCATAGCACCTTCAGCACACACACGAATGTGTGACGAATCTACAGTGACTATCTACAACAGAGGACAATAGGATATTGTATACAAAATAGATTAACTAATTTTTCTTGAATTACTAACTTCTCAAACAAATATGTACAGTAAGTATTTGCAGTTTTGGCCAAAAACAAAAAAAAACTAACTCTGAGAACAGTATTTGCTTGCTAACAGACATTTGAAATAAAGGCAAGAAGAAAAACCAAAGAGACCCTTAAGAACAAAAAGAAAAAATGTTAACTAAGGTTCAGAGTCAGCAAATCACTACATACAGTAAACCACTTACCTTAGATTTTTCTTAAACTGGCAGGAAGTCCGTCAAACTACCTGAAGCACCAAATATTACCATGATTAAGAAACATTTCTTCATAACAAAAGTTTGGGGTGTGGGGGGGATAAAATCCAATTTCAGCTAATCATTGGCTCTAAGATGCAAATACAATGTTCATTGCACAACCTCCCTCACCTCATCACTCTGACCTCTACAGAAACCTTCTTACTTACTGTATATAGGCCTCCATCTGATTTATCTATCTATATGGCAAAGCTGTTGGCCTTCCAAACAAACTGGTTAAAGTCAAAATATTAATAAAGATTCATTTCTTAATCACAGTAATTGAATTTGTCCAGATCTTGTGAAAGACTTTTGTTGTCCAGATCTGGATACTAGTAATGTAATTGAATAATTGAAAGAAAAATCATTTATTTCATCTACTGTTGGTTGCACAAACAGTAGTCAAGGAAAGTTGAAATGTTTGTCCTTATTGACAAATACTATGAATTCTAAGATGTAGAAAAGTATTCCCTGATGAAGAAAATGTTTACATTTTAAATTTAATAATGGAATATAATACAGCAGAACTGTCATTAGAAAGAAAAGTAATTTAAGCACTCATGAGCAATTGAACACTATCTTTCAGTCATGCTTAATGGAAAAAAAGGTTTGCACTCAATTGTCATAAAAATAAAGTCAAAGATTTAATGACTATTTGAAGAAATGAAAAAATGCATTAATGACAGTGTAGACGGCAGGGGGAAAGTCTAAGTACATTAAAAATTGATCAATCATAACTAAGATTAAATAATTACCCACAAAAATTAGTTCTTTTTTTATTACACTAAAGGACATGAGTTCAAAAATGCTGTGTGTATGTTATAGTGAGACAAACTGGCAATTGATTTTTGTCTGAGAAACTAAGAACATTTATTACAACTCATCCCATATTGCATATGGACATGACGTTTGCAAGAGAAGACCATGTAGCCAATGTATTGTAGCTTATTTGATTTTAAGAAGCTATTGGATCCACGGATCTCATTCAGCCATTTCTTGAAAGAAGTGATGGTAACTGAGCAGTGTAATCCATAATTTTAATCAATCCAGAATTATTTTAATCAATTCCTCAACCATTTGTGCAAAAAAAAAAGATTTAAAACGCACCTACTGTATTCGTTTCATCTTGAGTCCACTGGTCCATGTTTCACTGCTAATTCTGAAGAAATCCATTAAGTTAACTTTGTCAATGGCCATTAGGATTTTGAATCCTTGAATCAAACCCCTTGATCTTCTTCTTTGTTCAATACTTAAAAGGTTTAGTTCTTTATTCTGTCAGTCTAGGATATTCCTTTAATCCTAGGAATGTGTCTTGTTGCTTGTCTCTGGGGTGAGTTTAGAGCAGTAATATTTTTTATCATGATGGCCAGAATTGTACACTATTCTAAATGAGGTCTTACAAGTACAATGTATAATTTGAACACCTCTTAATTTAAATTATGTGCTTCTAACTGCATAGCCTAACACACTGATTGCCTTTTTTCTTGTTTCTACATATTATCTAAAGGATAAAAATTGTCTCAATATAAAATCAACCAAAATAAAGTATTTCAAAACCAGTTTGAAGCTCATTATTTCCCATTATATACTGTATTTGCCGTTTACAGTATGTTTTTACTACCTGCATGTAACACTTAATGCTTGTCTATATCATACTGTGTATCATTTTTCAGGTTTTGAATTCTGTCTAAATTATAATCATGCATTAAATAATTCGATAAAGTTATATTGTGTGCAGAGTTAAAAGACACATCGAACGTACCAGTCTAGGTATAAGAGAGAATACCACATTCAATAAGCAATTTAAGTCATTTGCTGTTTAAAGTTAGCTTGGTTCTGCTAATACAAGTAGCCTTTCAACAGTTCAGTTGTTTCAGCATAACATTCTTTGTGCATACTAACTTACAGTGCAAGCCAGCACAGATTGTTAAAACTTCATATTAAAAGATCACTTCACTGTTATAAAGTATACTGTAATTCAACATTGTTCTTGATTTAAAAAAAAATCAGTATTTTAACTATTGCAAAAAAATACAGATTTCTTTAAGACATTAAGAATTCGGTCTTATCAAAATCATATTTGCTAAAACCTTAGTTTTGAAAATAGCTAAACATGCTAAAGGAGGCAACACTAATTATGCGGTATGTAAATATTATGCTACTTATGCAAAGAAATTACAAAAAGTATAGAAGAATTGTATTAAAAAAGCTACATCAAAATTATTTCCAAAGCAGCAGAAAACTGTTACAAATATAGCTTTTACCTTCAATACTTATTAACAAATAGCTAAAAGTTAACCAGAAGTAAAATAATAAACAATCTGTGGAATCCCGATAAGTTCTAGCTCAAACAAACTGAACTATCTTGCAGAGTTCTTGAATATAACATCAGTTGTTAAAGTGTTCTGGATCTTAGTGCAATTTCCTGTATTCTATTGCACGTTTTTATAAAATAAAGCTCAATTACTGACATCATTAAACAGAGAAAGAAAGCTATACTGCCCCAAAGAAGGAGCAGTACACGAAAATGCAATAAATAATTCAATATTTGAGATATTAGAAATAAACTGAATTTATGCTGAAACAAGCCTTACCAATAAAGTGTATACTCATCAAACATACAAATCTTCAAGTTCTACATCTCACTACCCATAATATCTCACTGGGATATGCAAATTAAATCTGCAAAGCCATGTTCACATTGTTGATGATGATGGATTCTTTCGTTGCTAGGCAGTGTTGTCTGGTGCAGCTGCTGTTTAAAATCAATTACAGAGTTCCATAACCCTGATCCATTTGCTTTGAGCTGGCATCATTCCACATGGACATCATGTTCTCCATCTTTAACATTATAATTGGCATTGTGATGTTTCTGAAGTGCACTAATGGCTATTCTCTGAATTCTACCGTAGCCTGCTGCACCTTGTTGGGATATTCCAACTTGAAAGAATATTTAGTACTTGACTGTAGTCACTTATCATGGCAAAATCTTGACATCTTGAAATTATGCAGTCTGCCCCAATTAATGCATGTTTTATTAAGTAAATGAGTCTACAGTTTACACATGCAACCTAAGAACTAATGTCAAACTTGAATGTTTTGTCTCCAGTTTTCATGTGAAGTAAATATTTGGTCATGGTACATTTTCAACATAAAGTTGACCGTTTTGTCCAGCTACATCATATGGAACCCTTTGACTTGGGATGTTGTGCAGCAAATTAATGTATTTTCTTTTTGTTTTTGCAATGGACCCTGTTACATGCCCCAAATCTGTGAGCTCAGCTTCAATTACTAGTCAGATTATGACAGTATGTTGAAGATTCCCAGTTGATGCTGTTGAGCAGGAATTATTGTCCCAGACTAGACCTCTGGCAGTATATTTGGCTAAATCTTTCTTGCATAATCTTTCTGATGGGGTTGCAACTATCCCATTAGCTTTGTACTTCTTCATGATGGTCACCACAAAAGTTTCCCTGTGATGGAAAACCACTGAATGTCCAGCTTCCTTTCATACCCAGTAATAGTCAAGATGGCATCAAGAAGTGACTAAACTTTGTGAGACTTGTGAAACTATTACTTTCTAAAGTATTAGAGGATTAAATATGCAGCATTTCATTTTAAGATGTTTACAGGGAGAAAGTGAAACAACAAATTGTAAGAATATGCAATTATTTTGAGCATATTGTGAAACACTTAGGGGAAGATTGTTAAATTATTTTATTTTGCTTAAGTTGGATGTTCACAACACTAAAACTCCAAGATCCAAACAGAAATAAGTAAATAACTGGAATCTGCAGGACCTCATCTATTGTGTGCCTGAAACAAAATACAAGCCAAAACCACCCAAACAAAAGGAAAACCTAGCTAGCATTTTTTTTTATTGGTTTACTACAAGCAGCTGGGAAGCTAAATTGTATACCAGCATGTAAAATCTACAAGACAATACAGAAAACAAATGCTTTACCAGATGGTTCCTTTCAATTCTTCAGTTTTTCTTTTCTCCCTTTTCCAATCAGGGTCAAAATACAGGGCAAGTTTCCCTGCACAGGAATAGGTCAGGTTTCCAAAAAATCTAGTTACTTCTCTCAAAAACATTTCGGGGTTTGTTTTCACGGGTAAAGTAAGGTAAAAGGGTTCATCTGGGAATTATTTCCTTTCCTGACAACTCCATTACACTTAGTCTGCTAGAATTATATCTGCCCTCTACATTTTTTCTCCTTACAACGTTTTCATTTACTTGCATTTTTTCTAAAACTGACTTTTAGTGACATAGTATCTGGAGAATTAAAACATTTTGAAACTACTGTATTTACTATTTACCTGTTGTGTTTCTTGACCAGATAGTGGTACCTGTAGTTAACTTTATACTTTAACTTTATTCATGCACAGGGTGCAAAAGGAGCTTGGTTTTTGGAATGTCACACCGTGTTGGTAATATGTATTTAATCAAATGTACAGCATACAAATGAATACAAGAACGTGGCCATTTTCTAAACAAAACAGTGATACAACAGTAATACTGACAACAATGCCTGAAATTTCCTTTCAGCTTGCAGAACATCACAACAATCACTATAGAAGCACAGCCATGGAGCTACAGTATCAATTCTGATGGTGAAACTGTGTTAAAAGCTAACGTTCACTTTGGGGAAAAACAAAATTACCCATTCTCTGGGACACCTTAAATAGGTGAATAATATGATTCCCCCCCCCCCCCCCAAGTAGAAACACCCACTAAGGGACAGAGTGGTACTGTACATTTGTAATATTTAGAAAGGCAACATTCTTAAATGCTACAATATACTCAAGACTTCCTACCTCAATTATAAAATTACTTTATATAAAATACACTTAAAACCCTACAAATGCTACTAGTTCCAGCACATTTATTTGTTGCACTTTTAGTGCATCTCAGTATACTATGGTAAGCTCTTTTCTAATAAAACCAAATTATATTTATTACAGAAAGTAAACTATTATGTCAGCATAGAAAAAAACCTTTTCTAACAAGCTTCTTAAAATCTCATTCTCAACTGCAGCCTACATAATGTTGTTTAAATGTCATTTTGTAAACAGAGGCTTATATTCCCTTGGATAAACAGAATTTTGCACACTTTAGCAATACTCTGGATGTCACAGTAATTACTGTCTGGACAACTTTATTAAAGTTTTATGATGGCAAATTATGTTGGTTCGCCATATGTATACAATTCATTTTATTTGCTGATATTCTGTGGTTTATAATGCTTTGCCATATCTCCCTATGATTCAAATGGCTTTTTCCATGATATACCACATAATACAAAAGAAACAGACAGCATTTGTATGGTTATAATACCTCTCAGTATATCAGAAAAGTTCTGCAAAGAAATGCTAAATCTTTAGGACTCACTATTTTGTGAAGCCTCATAAACAGTACCTCTGATATATTGCAGAGAAAAGTCTTAAATATCACATTTGCCTTCTTCCAACAAATGTGGAGTAAGCTTTGAGAAAGACCATCTCCATGGTGATATGGCAAAACAGAGGTCAGTGAGACCACTGCTCAACAGAAATGGTAATTGAATTAATTTCTGGGAAAAGCATTTTTCTGATATGATGCACGATAAGAGACTATATTGAGATATGATGCTAGAATTTAAATAGAAAAAACACCTATGTGATTTATAAATGAAGTGAGTGAAGGAAAATTAACTTTCTGCTGCAAAACTGAAAATATATTTTCAGAAACATTCTGATTAAATTTGAGTCTTTTCTCAGAAGTGAGTGAGTATTTGACTTAAAAGCACTTCTAGGCTTTGTGACTAGAATACAACTGAATTCTCCTTGTACATAATATCTGGTTAAAGTAAATGTATTTTTTTGCAGGTATAAATGCTGTATATTCAGTGCCATTTACAGTATTATATACCCCTATATACACATTATATTTACTGCATATCATAAAAGAATGTTGCCAAATAACTAGGGACTGCAAAACCTATTGATTACTAGCACTACTGACTAAAAAAAGAATAGTGATGCTTCGGTCATAATATAAAATAAAGACAACATGTTTTCTTCTGTTCCATCTGCATCCTGACATAAAACAGTTTTCCTTCTATTTAAGAATTGAATTCCCTGTCTGAATCATTGCTTTAATTAACTCCGTTACTGTGCCTACAGTGGTCTTTGATTGATGTCAATGTCAACGTCAATATACAGTATGCTGAAGCTTTTGTGGAATTATTAATTATCTAAGGAAAAAAACAAATGTGATCATGAGGATGCTTATGACAGACTTTGACTTTCAGCAGAGGGCTGGCTTTGACCTGCTAAGCTATTTCAAAAGTCTTCTTAAATTTCAGAAGATCTCAGGATGAGATTTACAATGACCTTCCTACTGAGGCAATTTCCATTTATCAACATTTAATCTGAAAAAGATTGACCATGTACAGTACATTAGGTCTGGGTGGTGAATTTCATAATGCTTTATTTTAGCCATGAATAAGGGATTTATTTGTGACATTTACATCTAACATGTAACATTTGAGATACCAGTCAGGCCTTTTGGTGACAGTTATAATGGTATCCTTTAAGTCACATATTGAAAGATAACGAGTTGAGTGCTAATAAATACAAATATAATGTGCATATACAGTATAGAGCATAAAAAATATGCTTTTTATAATTTCTTGTATGTTGTATTTATCAGCAATGTTGGACATCATGATTTGAGCTAAGAGAAGTAAGCCCTTAATGGTCTATTTTTACTCTGCTTTTGCAGAGTCCCCTGAGCGGCTTATTTTCTTAAACGCAATAAGTAAAATATCACCAAATGAGTTTTTAACGTTTCTGGTAACCATAACAGTTCTGTCTCTTCTAGACTCATACTATTTGATTTTAAAACTTTGCCTTTGCTTAGCCAGAGGCATTTTCTGAGTTTTTTTTTTTCTTGGAATCACCTGAGTGAAACATTTATATAGTATCTCATCCATTTCCCTTACATTTAAAAAGTTCTCATTATTGCAAGTGTTTAAAAATACAGTATGTACTGTAAGTACTGTACCTAATGCTGAGGTATTCACATTTCAAGGAAACCATAAACAAGGAACAGATGGAAAAAGATAGAGAATAAATAATTTAGAAAATGTCTGAAAAAGTTGCCACTCCTTCCCTGAACTATGAAAAAAAGATTAAAACCAACAAATGTAAATGTTGACAAAAATGTTTATTGATATGACACGAAATAAACTAAAATAAAGCATTTTAAAGCTGAAGAATTTGAGTCTTGTAACAAAATATTTTGTGTATGGATCAAGAAAATAATTGCAATATTTCATAGAAACCCATTGAAAAGCAAATAGTTACAGACTCGTATCTTAGAAACTACTTTTCAGACTAAATCTAGCTTTTCAATCTTTAGAAAATACTGAAATGTGATTGAAGATCTCTGTTCCTGATAATTTAGTTCCTGTATTCTCATGAATGTGATTTCCATGCAACCAAAATGTTTGCAGAAGACATGCTTGTACTGTATATGGTATTGTAATTTTACACCACCTGTTGAAATATTTGTCATTGATGTGAATCTTATACATAAAATTAAGATATATAAATATTAACAAACATCCTCATGCAAAGCAGTATGAATTGCTTCTTACATCCGTTATAGTTGTTTTTATATCCATTTTTGAAAATTGGATGTGTTTGGGACTTGCTTATACTGTTAAACTTTAGTCATTTCAGTAGTAACTTCATGAATCTTGACATTTCATCCATCCCATTACATTCTTGGAAAGACCAATCATCTCCATTTGCTACACAAAAATCTTATGGTCCGTACCATGTAGTACTGCAACCCTCCTTTGATACAGATGCAGCCATTCAAACTTCACGGTACAAGCACGTACTGCACGCAACTACCCACAAGCCACCGCGGCGTACCGCAGTACGTGATTGGCTGGCCAAAATGACCGACAGGGTCACTCATGGCGCATTGGTCAGTAGTGAAAAGATTTAATCTCTTTACTGTGTACATTTTAATCCTCTTAGTATTGAATATTTATATGGAACTTTATAACTAAAGGGAAATTTTAGTAGCTGAGCATAAAAAGAAGAGGAGCATAACGCATCTGACGGTCATAAACGATATTAATTTAGGACCATAAACATTATGTAAACTGTATATAGCTGGTATTGGTATTTTAAAGATAAAATACACACCAGTATTCCACTTTCTTCCTAAACATTTTAAGCATCAAAGTCTTACACGTGGTTATTTTGGAAACGTTTTTACGTGCTCCTTCTGACCACATTAAGTTTATATACTTTGTGAAAACTGATAGTTTTAACCTTTTTCAAAAGTGTCCCTGATCCATTCACTAAGAAATGGGAGGTATTTGAAATTGTTGCACTGTGATATTTAGTAGGATCTACAGAAGAGCAAGAAAACAAAAAAAAATCCAGAACGGTGAATGCTAGAAAACCTAGTGACCCAACATATTAAAACTTATACAATAGGGGGAAAAAAGTATTTATATATACAATCTTATACAATGGTTCTTATGATTCCCCCCCCCACTGATTTAGGAGCTCCATGTGACCTGATGAGTACCTCAGGTTTGTCTAGGTTATTGTACAGCTGGCCTAGTGAATGGCTTTGATAACTTTTGTTTTCCTGATGGCTTTATTTATTTCCAAGACATTTTCCACAGCCAGGTGTAGAATGGTGATAAAAGCACAAATGGGATTTATTTGTACAAATGCCATTATCCCCAGGGTTTAGGTTTTATATAAGAAAACGAAGCATACAGCTTACTCTGTTTAACCCCTGGGAATGTTATCATCTCTCCGACAAACCCAGCAACAGTTCCAGCTCTCAAATGTCACTGCTACTGATTTGTATTGTCGTCATTTTGCTACAGTGCCTCACAGTTTTCTGCAGATGCACTCTGAATTAATGCATTACGGAAACTGTTACTCTTTCTATTTTATTATCTCAGTCCTGATAATGAGAAGATGCGTTGGAACACCTGGATGTTGTTTTAAAATTCAAATTCATCAGATAACTGGAGAATGTTCACATTTGCTTCATCTTCTCCAATGAAAAACGAAGAAAAAACTTTACATGCACATTCAAAAATGTAATGACAAAAGCAGATTGGGGCCTAGTTACTGAGGCCATGATGCTCAGGCAAACTGGAAAGTGAAACGCAGAATTTTGTTTCTCAATTCCCAATATTGTACACAGGCCCTCTTATCTTACAATCTGAGGCAAGTAACAATACATGGCTATAAACAAATGCACACCTAGACAGTCAAATGGCTAAATCTACAAATACAGTTGTGTTCACAATATTTCTTTTATTAGATAATATTGTTATAGACTTCTACATACAGTAGATACAGAATAAAACAGTGTATGAGGTAATCAACAGATAGTCAGTTCTGGAATGAATGATTAATTTTTTAAGGGAAAAGATGCATATGCATTTTAAATGAAAATGTATACATTTATAAAATCACCCATTTTCTATTACTTCCTAGTTTAATGAAAGGTTGTAGTGTGGCATTGTCACACATCCCTCAGGAGCTCCAGAATGGGATGCCATTTCATTGAAGGACACACACACATGGATTGGACAATTCAGAGATGCCAACTAGTCAGCATATCTTTGGACTGTAGTAGTAAACCAAAGCATCTGACAAAATCCCATGTGAGGAACATTCAGACTTTACACAGAAGTCACCCCAGGTTGGAATCAGTAGCAGGACCCAAGAACTTTGGAAGGCAGGCAGACTACTACACCACCCAGTTGAAACAGTAACATGTAACACTGAAAACTGAATACTATGGGTTTTTTTTTGTTTGTTTGTTTCATTTTGCTATAGTTAAAAGGAATGGATTTTCCTTGCTTTTGTTGTCTTACTGTAAGTCTCCAGTGAGTCAGTGTCATATTTGTGTCATTTGTCATATTTGAAATACTTTCATTTCAAAGTGGCAGCATATAATTATGCTTTAAGGCTGTCATGCAAATTAACTGTAATTTATCATTTTTAAGCACAATTTATTTTTTCAATAAATAAAATAAGGCTTCATCTAACCTCTCACAGGAAGCTATTGTCATATGAGCCACTCAAGTATAGCTTAATGCACAACAGCATGGTTTATGCAAGTGAAAGAGTCCATTTGTTTCCACACTATTATGATACCTGTTAAGGTTTTTATTGGTCCACTTTATATATTTTAGAGATATTAGATTGGTTTCTTTACAAATTCTACATTACTGAATTGTTCAGAATCATTAGTGGTTAAAGAGATCAAGATCAATTTAAACTGCCTCCATTTGTCAGCATTCAGGACATTGCATCCTTCCACCTACCATATCAATGTCATCGGTGTCCTTACAGCTGCTGTCTGGTTAAGAGGTTTCTGCGTAACCTATCCTGATAATCACTTTGGAGCTAAAGAACACCAATAATTGCTTTTGCATTTTTAGACATTTAGGTACCTTTTTGTTTCAGGGGTTATGAGGGGGGAAAAAAAAAAAAAGTGAAGTTTTGGGCAGCAGTCTTCACACCAAGTACAGATGGTGGAATGGCCAGTCACCATCTACAGTATAGAGAACTGAAGATTTGAGAAGTATTGTTTAAGGATCAAACTAGGTAAATCTGAAAATTATTCTCATACCCATTATGCCGTAATAAAAAAACATTGCTAATATACTGTACAGTGATTTTGTACTTTTTTTCTTCATCACATTTTTCATTAATGGGCTGTCAAAGTTTAAAAACCCTATCTGTATAACAGAAATTTAACATTTGAGAACAAAAAGCAGCTATATAATAATTTAAATTTAATGAATATTAAATATTGAATCATTTCTGTTTCAAAGGTAATGTTAAAATGCACAGGTAATACTTTCACTGTATTCATTTGCTGTGCAGGGTTTCTGAAACAGAAGATAATACATGCAGCCATTGTTTTTAATCCATTCTGTATGTTAAAATAATTGACAATTTGTACTTTAACAAAATTTCAAAAACTGCTGCAATTTACAGTAGTGATCCATTACTTACCCTACCTTTGCCAAACATATTAAGCAAAATGCTGACACTTGTCTCAATTTCCTTGATTGTTTGTTAGGTATGTTGATTTGTCCATTAACTTCAGGTTTTGAAAAGTATCTCAAGTTATTTTTTAATTTTGTGAAAAGGTAGAAAGCTGAAAGGAGATTGATGTTTTGTCATTTTATTTCTATATGCACAAAGGATAGACATTTTTCAAAAATGCAACTAAGGAAACTTAATTCAACTACTCTGTAGTGAGCATTATACGGTAAGTAAAGCAAGAAAAAGT
Source organism: Lepisosteus platostomus (assembly GCF_059453375.1). Lineage (NCBI taxonomy): Eukaryota > Metazoa > Chordata > Actinopteri > Semionotiformes > Lepisosteidae > Lepisosteus > Lepisosteus platostomus. The sequence continues at coordinate 47,622,763 of NC_142618.1, read as the reverse complement.
AGAAAATACAATAAGCCTCTTATGGGAATGTTAATCTAGTCAGAGTACTAGAGGTTTTGACTTCACACCTTTCTTCACCCCTCTCCACTTTGCACTTCCTGAGTGGCCTCTCCCTTTAAATGGCCAGCTTTTGTTCTCCTGTGCCATTTAAGCTTCACAGCCAAAACGTTGCATTTCCTTTCTTTTCTGCATGGAATTTAGAAGATAAGGATGTCAGGATACTTTCTAGTATCATTACCATAGACAGTTGTCCAGTACAAAATGCAAGGCTTGTACAAATGTCATTTCTTTGGGATAGGACACATTTTAAAAGCTTGGCAGTAATGTTTACAGCACTTTTAAAAAAAATCAGGATTTGTTTGTTACTTAATGAGAGGTTTGTGATTTATTGTAGAAGATTAGTATTTATTTTAATAAGCACAAATGTAGGAGTTGATGGATTGTGGTCAATTGCTTTAATTGTTTAAATCTGTGAAAGCTGTAAAACTGAACTTTCTTGAAGACCAATTAATTTCACCAGGAATAACACCACCCAAGAATTAAGCATATTGAAAGGTTTATAGAGTGTTTTAGGCATGGTTAATTTGGCTTAACACACCTGGCTGAGGGCCAACCTCCTGGCCATAAAACAATCAGGCTGGGACCCCCAGAGGGAGTGAGGAGTGACCAAGGGGCAGCTGCAGAAGTGGAGATGGGGAGGAGGAGGAGGAATGAAAAAGATGAATGTGAGGCAGACGGAGGGGATTACATACACTGTAGTATTTATAGCTTTTATGTGAGGAAATGACATCAGGATTATAAATTACTGACAGCTGAGGCTGATTGAACTTAGCTGTTGTCATCCCTCCCAAACTTTCATTATAGACTCCGTTTACTCAACAAAAATTTAGTCAGTGAAGCCTGTTATTTTAAATGGTCCCAGAGAAGGAATGTTCTTTATATTTAAAAATTTCTAGTCTACAACGGGACTTTTCACATTTCATTGTAATGAAATGTTATGCCCATCTGCACCAGTCCTCTCCCATTAAAAATACAGAATATTATAGCATGTAATGACATTCAGCTGGGAAATGATTTTCCCATACAATTTAACTTCAACAGCAATTAAAACAAGGATTATACCCAAGATTTTCAGACTTAGTTTCAGTGTTAATTGACAGGGCTACAGACTTCAAGATCACCAGCTGTGGCTACAGTATACTGTATGTCTATATGTCAGTGCTTAAGGAGAGATTTTTCCAATGAACTGATATCATGAAAATACATCACAAACTTGATTTACAAAAATCTAGTAATGCCACTTATTCATTTTATTTTGTGTAATGGGTTGCTTTGTGACTACTGTGATCAACATCACTATTATTGTCTTATAACATTTATCTTTAGATGTGTATAAATTGATTGCATGTAATATAAGGAGGTCATTTGAACCTTTTGGGAGAACAAAATGATACCATTATAAAGGAGCTTCACTGGAACCTTCTGACAATGTGAGGACATTTTTTGCCAGTTTCACAAATAAAGTTCAGACATTTCATTTAAAAACATATGTATACAGTTTATATATTTACATTCTGCTTACTAAATCATTTAAAAGTTTTCTTAGATGTACAACAATTTTTCACTAAGGACCACTGTAAAAACCATAGATGAGGCTGTAGAAGGCTGCACTTTAACTCTGTCTTTTGCATAATCACTATACTAATCTGACTATAAGCTTTTCATTGGATATAGTATTAGCATTTCCAACTTACTCTTTTTACCAAGGTCTTTCTCTTATTTCTTTACTAGGCATACCTGTTTTTAATCTAATTTAATATAAACTAACATTTTCTCAAGAATAATTGGTTGGACCTGGCAAACAAACTAAAACCCAGTCAAGCCTTCCAGAGCCTAGTAAAACTCAGGACATCCTCTGCTACTTTACATCTTCTTCAGTTTAGCTACTTTTCAAGCTCGCCACATCCCACTGTTATCCAGTCTAGTTAGGGTCTAGTTACCCATCTATCAAGTCCTCACTCATTCTCACTCCCAGTGATCCCATTTGGTCAGAGATGCTCCTGAACAACAAACACAGATGTCTCTCATGTGGCAGTAGTCAGTTTAATGTTTCCCTGCTGGATTTTAGGTACAGACCAAATATCTCATAACCGGCTGCTCTTGTATAAGCCTCTTAATTATATTCAAATGCATGGCTAATACTGTGTATAGCTTACCCTACTCATGGAATTCCATTGACACAGAGTGCTCTTAACTCATTTAGCCTAAGGATTTCTAATTCTGCAGCTTCTTTCAATTAAGTGTCCTTCAAGCTGAAGGCCACAGAACTAAAGATGTTTTAAGCTTCAAAAGTGGATTTCCTAAGTGGCCATCTCCCACTGCATCACACTCACTCTGTTGGTTAGCTATTCAGCCTTTGTGTCCATGAGTGCTTCATTTTAATCTTGTGATAATTTTGAAAGCTGAGCTACACACCTTTGGTTTTGACCAATTTTTTGTACAGAACATTGCTTGCTCCAATCTGCAATAAACAGTTGCAAATCTTTTAGAAATGCAATCTAAAAAACAGTAAATACCCATTGGTACCATGTAAGGCAGATAGTTCATATAAGAGAATTCCTGCACCATGAGCTGTAATTGATGCAATTCAAATATCAATGAAGTTTCTATGGCCACCTGTTACTGTCATTTTCAGATAGAAAAGCAGACAGTAACAATTTTGGGGAGGATTAGAACTCAATCCTTGTAGCATGTAAACCAAATGAGTGTGAATGCAACTTGTTTCAGATTGATAAATTCAAAGATGCATTTCAAGTGCACACAAGATAATACATTTAGCCCCTAGTAATAATAAAATATTAAGATGAAGATGTAAAGAAAAGATGGATTGAGTAGTCAGTTATCCAAACCCCTAATTCTAACCCCTCATAAAATATTTGCTGTGAGTTGTGCTTAACCCTTATATTACTTCATACTGTATGTACAGTAATCTTACAACTTAGTACAGAAACATCCCCAATCAATATCTAAACCAATCAATGGTTCCAGTGTAAATAAATAAACTAGTGCAGGTTGATGATGATGCCAAAGCAGAATGATTAGAAAACACTATAGAAGCAGCAAAAGAAATTCAAAAATATTCAGATAAAATTCAAGATGGGGCAAACACCTGGTATGTGACAATAAAAACTTAGCTTGAAGATGCTACTTCTTAAAACTGACTGCATAAATCATCACTCATTTTGTAATATTGGGTAAAATGTTGGTCAATACATTTAAAAAAAATACATTACCTCTCAGGAATGAAAACTAAGGAGAACAACCAGATGCAGTATATCACTTAATGAAGTGTCTAGATAGAAGGCCTTAAAGAACTTGAACTTTAGTCTTGATTTGGAAAATACTACATGGAGACTAAAGTTCATATTCTCAAGATCTTCAAGCCCAGTGACGTCAAATCAAATAACTTCTTTGGAATCAACAATGAAATGAAAACATCATTGGGAGCCATGTGAAACTGTATTTAAAAATGACAAAAGGAGGCATCTTTTACTCAAAGAGTTGTGGACATGTAGAACAAGCTACTTTCTATAGCCATGTCATTGAAGTAGATGCCCTGACTCAGAATTGTGGCGATATTCAATTTGTTTAATCACTGTTACCAAAAAAGCTAGATGGGTTAAATGAAATCCTTTCATTTGTAATCTTTATGTTCCTACGCTAAACATCATGGGTAGTACTGTAGTATTACAAGGGGTTACTTAGAGTAGGCTGAGCTGTGCTTAAAGTGCTTCAGGTATAAATAGTATTTCACCAGGTGTTTCCACATTTTGAGGTATCCTTACCAAATGTAATTAACAGATGTTTTTTTATAACATTTCTCTTGAGAGTGCTGGAAAACCTGTCATGAAATCTGTTCACATAGGTTAAAATTCAATAGATTTAGTCTCACTCTGTCAGAACAGCCTATTGCACAGGCATTCACATAAGGAGTTTTATTACCATCACTAATGTGCCAAAATCTGTGGCTATATGAAAATTGACCATGTTTGCTTGGAAGACATTAGAATTCTCAAAAGCAGTACTTGTTTGAATAAAATACATTTAAAAGTTGAACAAGGTTTATATTATACATGTTTCCGTGTTGCAGAACATTCTTCTCTAAATAATTACATACTGGTAGGTACATCTGTCTCCACAGAATCATCTGGTTTCATTCCTAATCCTCCCAATCCTTTAATTTAAGTATGGTACAGTATTGGCCAAATTGAACAAATTAATAACTGCTCCAAGATATCAACCAATTGATTTATAAATAGCGAGTGCTTTTATATAGATGCACAGTATGTATTAGTTTTAGGCATCTGCTACAGCCGATTTGTAAAATCACAATAAAAGAAATGCAGTATCACCGTAACCTTATATGATCCTTCCTTATTTTAGAAAGCTAAATACTTTACCAACAACCCCTTTAGCTAAATGCCACATTAGTTCTTAAATGTCTTGTGCTAGACCACAAAGTCAATATGACTCAAATTCAAAATATAAAAACCAAAACATTCCTCATATGATACTTATAAACCTTTTTACATTCTCTACACTGATCATTGTTTATTGTAAATGCTCTGTAGTGGGACTGGGGAATGAAAACTATGCAGGAAATATTTAATTGAATCTTACAAATCAGATATAAATTGAGTTTTTAGCAGTGCATACAGTCTTTCAGTTTCCTATTCATATTGCAGGAGGGTGACCTCCATGTGAAGGCTTTATTTTCCAACATGAAAGAACCCCTAAACAAAAACTGAAATTGTAAGGAAAACCAGGATGTTTCGAACACTGTACTGTGTTGACCTTGACTCCATTGCAACATTATTGAATTTACTTGTTTGGAGATTAACAACAAGTCCAGCAATAACAAGAAATATCAGAAAATTGAAGGATTTGACTGAGTGGTCCAAAAATGATACTGTGATATGCCTATAGCTTGGTTGAAAAACACTGGTCTCTAATGGACAGAATTGAAAGTTTTAAAAGTTTCTCAATATCTCCATTAGTCAATTTCTAACCACAGCTTTCAGTTCAAGGTTGAGCTGGAGCTTATTCCGGCAAGGCAGGATATACCCTGGATGGGACACCAGTCCATCACAGGGCATACACACTCAAATGCCGAGAATTTTACCTAGTAGCCAATTAATCTACCGGCATGTTTCGGAGAACCGGAAACCCATCCGCACATGAGAACATACAAACTCCACAGAACTAACACCCCATGTCCAGAATTGAACTCAGGACAACAGCACTACAAGGCAGCTATGTTACCCACTGCACCACCATGCTCTCCTTCTCCACATTTTTATCAAAAGATCTTTGGAAAGTGTTTAATTTGTCCAGTTAATTAATAAACTTGGAATCATAGTTTGCATTGTTTCATTATTTTCACTCAATTTTCCTTCATTAAGCTAACAAATAATCCTGAGAGGACTATTTTGAAGTACACTGATTCTACTTTTCGTTCACAGAATCTGTATGTTTCTTATGCTCTCAAAAAGAGAACCAGGGTATTTTTCCTTTTTGCTGATAACACAATGCTTTTTTTTTTTTAATTGGGGCAAATGTTAATGCAGTTGAGATGAGTGAGCGCATGTTCATATATGTTTCTGATGTTAAATTTAGAATATTTAAGAAACTTTTTCCATTAAATAATTGAACAATTAACAGTGCAGCCAAGAACTGCAATTTACACTTTTTGTTCTATATGTTTTACCAAGATTGCCTGTATATTCAATTAATTCTTTGCTTTTATAAAAGTCACAGAATTTATTGGGTATTTTTTTATGGATAAAAGGGACTGTGATGAAAACAAATAATTGTCACTAGATACTCATGTTTGAGTACCTTTTCATCCAAGTCAGGGTTGCAGAGGGACTGTATCTTGGCTACCAATGGGCATAAGGTGGGATACACCCTAGATGAAAAGGCACACACTCAAGCATTCACACTAGGGCCACTTCTCCCAGAAGCCAATTAACCTACCAATATGTCTTTGGAATGTGAGATAAAGCTGGAGCACTTGGAGGGAACTGGAGCACCCAGACGAAACCCAGAAGAGCACAGGGAGAACACCCAAAATCTATGCAGATAGCACCCCGGGTCCGGAATTGATCTCAGGGCCCCAGAAATGTAAGCAGCAATACTTAACACTGCATCACCATGTTGCCCCTTGAGGAAAAGTGCCATATAGTAATAATAATCGCTTACACTTATATAGTACTTTTCTGGACACTCCACTCAAAGCACGTTACAGGTAATGGGGACTCCCCTCCACCACCCCCAATGTGCAGCATCCACCTTCCATGCAGAAAGCAAAAGTGATGGAGCATTTAATACATTAAGTTTCATTTGCTTTCATTTAACTAAACGCAAATGTAGGTGTAATCCTTTAATCCTTTGATGCATTTGATGCATCAGATTAACATTAGTTGTAGTGTTGGTTGAGCAGTATCCAGATTTAAAAGTGCTATGAAATTAGGATATTTATCCATGTTAAGTGTACTATGACACTTTTATTTACACAACTTATATACTGTACAGTACAGTAATTATTTTACTTCTATACTTTTAGGGTATATGAATACTATTTACAGTATATAATTATGCAGTTTGTGCATGTATTTAATACAAGATCATTTAATACATACATTTTCTAAACAATTATTTACTAACACATTGCTAAGAATAATGATATAATTATAAATTCTGGATAATTACACTAACAAGTCATGGGAAGCAAAACACACTGGATGAAGTTTCCAAATGAAAATAAGAAAAACTTATTGCAGTAACAGCCCATTACACCAACTGCACAGAACTGTGTTTAACCTTTAAAAAACTGTTTAGTTTAGTTCTATTACTGGTTTGATAGGTCAGGATGAATGGAATCATTTTACAGATTTGCTATTTGTTGTGCATTTGTGTTTACTATTCATGCATGTTCTGTGTTGTGTGTTAAACTGTGGTTAGCATTCTAATACATATAGCATAACTTAAGAGATCTATACAGGAGAGCTGAATAGACGCAATACATTAGGGAGACATCAAAACTGTCAACCAGTTTGGGGAGGGTTGTGCTTAACTGTAAGGGGGTGTTGCACCAAGACAGTTGGCTTCTTGAATCTTTAGTCAGAGCTTTACTTGTTTTTATAGCTTTTTGCAATATGTGGTGAAGAACTTTCTAGTTCAAGCTTACATTGTTACAGTTGCCTTTATCCAGGTATTGTCCTGGGATATGTACCTTCAAGTCATCATTCATTTATGCCTGGTTAGTTCTAAAGCCTCTTGCAAAAAAAAAAAATCCATTAACATCTTTAAATTATAGTGAAATAAATTAAAACAGTTTAGAAGACTTAAATGAAAATCACATTTCAAAGATGTAAATGAAGAAGCTTGTGAGACTTTTCTCTGTCACACCGAAACATCTTTTTAACATCTTTCACTCAAGTTTTCTTTCTAACCAGAACACATCATTCATAGAGCTCAGAGGAAGTGTGCACTTGGGTATACCACTACAGAAGTAGTTCAATAAGCTTCTCCTTGGCATTGCAAGATACCTAGAACACAAATGCAGATTTTCATTTCTGTTGATGTCTGCTTTCTGTCATGCTAGATGGCTTTCTGATTGAATCTTGCATTGCTGAGATGGTCTCTAATAAGAATAAAAATACTTTTTTTCTATTTTGTTTTCAGTCTGCTGCTTTCTCTATCCCTCAAGCTTAAATCCTTTGAAACTACATGTCCTTTCTGCTGTCACATTTTTCAATATTTTAGTCATCTGTGAATAGAAACACTAATCCTTTCTAAATAAACTAAATAATTTAAGTTAAATTTAGAATTAAACATTTAAAAAGGAAAAATGAAAATACTCAAATTATTTTTTTAAAATAGCTAACCCCAAGCAATGGTAACCTTTGTATTCAGGAAACGCATTATTCTTCATATGATTTTCATGTTTGTAATTTTTCATGGCTCACCTCACACAATTCAAGCCTTCAAGGCAAGTATACAATGAATCCTGTCAAAAGATAACAAGGCATTGTTTTATTAGATGTGGATTGAATTGGATTAAAGAAAGAAAAGGTTATTTTATAATATTGTGAACTGGAGATGAGAATTAATGAAACTCCATAATCAAGTATATAAGCTTTGTTTGCCAAATACTAGACAAAATTAAAGTCTCTTTCTCCCCGATACAGAGAAAAAAAGAGTCCCTAGTGTTCTGCCTAACAGAAACATACAGTAGATGATCCCTAATAAATTCTCTTACACTAGAATTCATTCTGGGAATAATGCTGTAATGCTTTCACTAAGCAATCTATGTATAATAAAAATATTTCACCATTCCACCCAAATATTCCTGGTAATGTCACTGCCAACTGTCCATTACAATTTAAAGTTTCCTTTATAAGACATTACTTACTTGAATTACCTTTACTAGGTTATTATATTTCTTTGCATAGTAACTACAGAGACACTACTTACACTGTACATGATTACTTTTAAAATATTTACTCCACTCCAAATGTCTTGTTAATTCTAAAAGGTAAATCATTCCACAGAATAATGAATATTTAGAGTATTTAGTACTCTAGATAGAGGTTTTTCATGCCCAAGAATTGAACAGTGTGTAACAAGTTCAGTCAAGAATGTTCAAGAGAAGAGTACTTTATGGCTTGTACTGCTAATTTTCCACATAACATGCTAATTTGTTTCAAGAATTGCCATTGGTTTACATTTTAAGTTACTATTAAAGAAACATTATCCAAGTTAGGTTAGCACAGTTTATGTCATGTACCACTATGCAACACTCAGTTTGGCTTATATTTTCTGAAAGTGAGTATCGGGTCTGTCCCTTATCTCTATACAGTTAATTTCCATAAGGAAAATTGTTATCCTTTTTTAAAACATGAAGGAATGTCATTGTACTACTCTACTAATTTGCAAAATTTGCATACTATTACCTTCAGTCCTCATTGTCTTGGTTATCTAATGGATGAATTGGTTCCTAAAATACATTATAAAATGTGAATTTTCCAAACTGCATGTTTTGAGAACCTAGTTGACCAAAGGCAGATTTGGTGACAGGTAAATTAGCAGAGGATTAAGTCTGATGTTATACTGTAACCATGACAATAATGGATGACAGAGAGGTAATTCTTAAAGAATTAAAATTTAAACATTTCATTTTGTTAGAGGTAAAACAAAAAACAGCAACAGGAAAGATTAAAAGAAGGCACTGAAATAGATTCATGGAAGCGAGTACAGTTTGTATACACGCAGATCAGTTTTTGTCTGGCAAATCATATTAAAATGCATCCCATTTGCACTTGGAAACAAACCACAGCATATTAAAAATATCCAAAACAGCCGGAATACTCTTCATGGTAATTCCAATCATTTGAATGTTGCATTAAAAGCTGTTGTACCATGCATGGAAAAAAAACAGTTATCTAATGATTTGGTCATATTTCTATGTTGTATAGGCTTAAAAATGGTGGGCTACAATTTTAACATATCAAAGTTTAGTAACTCATTCATCAATTATACCTTTTGTACAGTAAAGCTGTTTATCTTCTTGTTATCCGACAAGGGAAAAAGTTGTGCCACTGAAAAGTAAAAAAGAAAAGAACAATATTGAGGCAGTTCTGCCTTCTTCAGAAGTGAAGAAGAAAATCCATTTTCATTTTATCTTAGCCAGTCTAACCTAATCACAAAATTGCAGTGATATTTGAAAACATCATGTTTTTTGTTAGGCAGGTGGTGAATTGCAGTTCAGCCTCTTTTTGAAATTTGGAATTGAGAAAAAAAAAGTATGATGTATGATGCATCAGGTTTTTTTTGTGTGCTATATCAATTATTTGATAGGAGGATTATTTTTGGAGCAATCCCAGCAAGCATCTACCACAAGGCAGGATATGCCCAGGACAGGACACGAGTCCGTCACAGGGCACACATGGACCCAAACATGCACACACTCACATCAGGACCAATTTTCCCAGAATCCAATTAACCAACCAGTGTTATTGGACTATGGGAGGAAACCAGAGCATCCAAAGGTAACCCTCACATACACAGGGAGAACATACAGTATAAACTTTACATAGATAGTACTTCAGGTCTGGAATTGGATCCAGGGCTCCAGCACAGCAAGGCAGCAATGCTAACCAATGAGCCCATATACCATCCAGCTTTAATTACACAATATTTTCACCAACATAGAATCCAGTTATTAAAAGTTGAATTCTATGGCTATGCCTTCAGTACCTTATATTTGCATAGAGAAAGCAAGCAAGCCTTTGTGGGGATGCCACTATTGTACACCTATAAGAGCTAACCATTGTTTTACATGTTCTGTGCTCAACAGTGCCCTACAAACGAGTTACCACTGAACAGAGAAGCAGAGCATCTATCACTGGTATTACTGCAAACTTGCAGACACCTAAAACTCATAAGAGCAAGGCCCTAGTAGACTAATATTTAGCCTACTCTGGTGATGCCAATTAAATGCCGTTGCGTGAGGGTGCCTGGTAAACATTAGCTATTGACATTGCCCAAGCTCACAGCAGCAAGGAATTTACTACGCTGTAAATCTGGAATGTATTTATAGACTGAGTAGACAAATTGTGTACTGTATATTTATAAGAAGCATAAAATAACCAGTTCGCAAGGAAAAATTTCCAGTAACTAATATAAATGTAAAAAAACAAAATATACTGTAATAATCCAAACTAAAGTAAAATGCATGGATTACATATTAATGTTAATGTTTTGCAAAATTGTGGAGAGTTGGCAATGTGATAAACTGAAACCTTTAAGGTCTAACATCTGTTAAGAAATAGGTGCTCATAAATAATATTAACATATAGAGTACAAGAAATTTCACAACAGAGCCTGTGAGGTCACAGAAGAATTTAAAGTGGACTATTCCTGAGTAAATGCTTTAAAAGCAACAATAAATATTTAATTTGGAGTTCCATTGAAAGAAAATGGAATTTATTGATCTGTGTGCTTATATTGCCTGAAGTGAACATGTGGTAAGGCTCTAACAAACTAAGCAATATATTACATATTAGTTCCATGAAAGAGAACAATATTTTTCAAAAAATAATTTATGTTACTGCTTCATTTTTTTCTTAATAAAAGACAGCTACTGTATAGTTGCATTTAAGCATACTAAACTTAATATAACTTCTGTTCGAAACAAGTTTTCCAAAATCCCAACCCACAAAAATAAAGTATTCCAACCATGTGTCTTCAGGATGTTACAAGTTACTTGTCAAAGATCTATTTGAGTTTCAGTACCCTGGGAGTCTGTTGATTTGAAATAGAAACCTTCGGGTTAAGGGACACATGCAGCACATTGAATGGAATGTTTTACTTGGTTAGATAATGTAGATACATTTTATTCTCAAAGTAAAAAACACACAACCTGTTTCTTTGTTTAGCTTTCAAACTAAACATGTTACTTAGAGCACCCTATGCGCATTTTGTGGTTATTTAGTTGCAGTATGTGACACCTTCTAAAATTACAGTTAGTCACAGAAGTGGTAAAAGGAAATTATTAAAATAAATGATAGTGTTTTTTTCCCTGTGCGAGAGCGTGGGAATGCTGACATGCATATTAATGTCTTTACTGCTATGTAACGCTCTTTGTCCCAGCTGTCATGTTATAAACACTTGATCTACACCTCCATATATTTCTCATATTGCTTTCAAAAGGCTTCCTGTTGAATTAAGTGAAGCTTTATTTCAATAGTTATTCAAAACAAAATGATGTGTGAGTGTTTATATATACATATATACACACTGAAATGCTTTAGAAAATCACAATCCATATACAGAAACTCACCCAGTGTTAATTCAAAATGCAGAGTTGAAGTAACACTGCATGATTTGCTCTGTACCTTCTCACCTATGCTGATTAATTTATGCTTATTTTATAGCCATACTAACTGATTAGTCTGTTTGAGTATGACATTATGAGAGGCTATAATATGGCCAAAACACCCAGGTTCAGTATTTTAAATATTGTCACATGGCTTAGCTTAATGACAGAAGGTACTTTGGATTGTTGCTCAAGGAATATTGTAATGCCACATTCCAATGGCAATCGGATTAGATTATATTCCTCTACCTTCAGTATACTGTACTTACACATTAGCACTTGTGATTAATCCAGATCTAAACATTCACACTGAATTAAAGGAACATCATTCTGGTCCCTAGGTTAAGTCTCTCCTGTTTATACCATGCTATTTAAATGCTTTACCTTCTCTAGTTGCTAGACAAAGTTACCATCAATCACTCATGGCGAAGTCTCTACTGAATGTACTATATCCCATTTAAGGGATTTCTAGATTGTTTAATTTAGGATAATGTAACACAAATGACAGGGGGTAACATTTGTCTTAGAGAAAATGTTTGATGATGGAAAGGTATTACCAGGATTCCTGAATAAAATGCTCAGAGTGCAGGATTAGCCTCATAATCCAGATGACAATACTTTGAAAATAGCCTGTATTATTCACTGAATATTAGTGTTGAAGTCTGTTTCCTTGAATGAATATTACCATTTTAATTGGAGACTTATAATTTAAATTTAGAATGTATCAACATGTTAAATTCAATAATGCTGCATCATGTTGTTGCAGAATATTGTTTCCAAATGCATTCTAAATTCTTCAAAACAAGAAACCAAGATTTTAATTTACATCATACACAGAGACACAGTGATACTTAACTTATGGGGCAAAACAATGTTCAACATACTAGAAGAATTGAACTGTTCACTTTCTGATGTAACTCCTACCCCCTTACTACTACTCTGTAACTATCCTTTTGTTCCCATTAATGTCGGAATATTTTAAATTTCTCTCTCGCATCTTTTCAATGTGTAGAATTTCTTAAGTGATTTGTATGCTTATACTTGTTTCATGATGAAATAATGAAGGGAGATGCAATGTCACATATCAAGGGATGTACAGTACGTGTACAGTTATTAACTCACCATCTATCCAGTAGTTGCAGTACCTTTCTGGTAATCCACTTAGTACCCCAAGAATTTCCCTCTTTTATGGAGGACTGCAAGAGCAAGCAGATCATACATAGGATGAATACTCAAAACAGGAAGAATCCCTGCATGAGTTTGATTTTGTTTTTTGTTGCAATATACAGGATAATTAAACAATCAAAGGATGTAAAGATGTGTAAAAAAGATTCTTTAAAGATACTCACCTTGTAAGATGTGAATACAGTGCATTATTTTATATGTTACTGAGGTTACCTTATCCATGAAAACAGTGAAATGCTGTCCACAAGTATTGGATATCTACAATTAAATGGAAGCATTGTCAATGCTGGAAGCATTTGTTTTTCTTGGGTGATTTGTTTTTAGTTAATTTATACTTATGACTCATAGGTCTTCAGCTGAGCCACCAATAAGTCTTTTTAGATGAGAGGTCATTTAGACCCCCCTTTCAGCTACTTTATATACAGTAGTTACTGAAGCTGAAGCTGAGGACTTCAGCTTCAGATTTATATTTTTTCCAATTGAAAGCAAAGCCTTGGAAGAGTAGCCTGAAAGAAATGCCACAAACCCTTACACCATTACAGAAGAACATAAAAGAGGAGGCAATATCTTCTATCTAGCCCATTTGATAGTTAGAACTTAATTGATCTGAAGACCTTTCTCAGTTATTGCTTGAAAGAAGCAAGGATATCAGGTTCAGCAATATGGCCTTTGTATAAAATAGTGCCTTGTTTTTTTCAGATTTGAATGCACTCCCACATAATTTCCACTTCAGGTTCATGTTTCGCTATTGATACTGTTCACCAAGTAGAGGATTTTGATTTCTTGGTTCAGAATATGCACTATTCAAATATCAAATGGATCACACCACTGAACGTCTTTTGCAATTCAAGTGAATACATTAAAAATAAACTAAATTATCCCTAAAAAATCATTTGTTCATTTTTTAACAATAAGAAGGTTACAAAAAAAATCAGTTCACTACTTGGATTTAGTGTCTTCTCCTCACTAATAGAAATAAGCCTGTGAGGAAAGACAGCGCCAGAGACTGTGGAGGAAAGTGTTACAGAGAGCTCTAGAGAAAGTGCCAGAGAGGGAAAAGGAGACAGAGGAAGGGGACAGGGCCCAGAATAAATGACAGAGAGTTGTGTGTGCATAGGGCAGATGGCCTATGAGATACACTAGGGAACGCTGAAGAGAAAGCCATAAGTAAAAGACAGGCCAGTCAGGAGAAAGGGGAAATGCCAGTCTCTGTGTGTTAAAGAGGAATAATATGTGAAGTAAGAGACTCCACATGAGATGAAAGTACTGTCTGTGAACAAAGTGAAAGTTGTGAGTGAAAGACAGATCGATCAGACAACAGGGGAAATGCAGACAGCTACATTTTAATAGGAGCTATAGAGTGAGGGAATCAAGATGAGGTTAAAAGGCCGCCTGCCAAAGAGATTCTGCAGTGCTGGAACACCGGTGTGTTAGAGAAGCTGCAGTGTGAAAGGGACTTCCTGTGCTGTTCTGAAGTCTGAGAGGACCCAGATTCAGAGTGAAAAGACTGTGTGAGTAACCACCACAGAACTTAATAAAGAATTGCTTGCATTGTGGGAATGCCTGTAAGCAGCTACCCGCCCCACTTTTTATGCCCCTGGCGGCATCACACTACCAAAATAGTTGACCACTGTCCCCGTAAAGTTAATCAGAATTTCAGGAGGTCAAATTCCAGTCTTGTCCTTTTTTACATAAAATCTTATGTCCTGAGCACATACTTTGTACATCTTTTCTACTACCCCTCCTCCCACCCCTTTTTCACTCTTGCAGCAGTAAGCCTCATTGTTACAGTCAGTTTGCCATTCCACCAGCCAGGTGAGTTACACCAAAACAATTTTCAATCCGGTTTCATCTCTAAATATCGTAGCAAAGATTAGGATTTGACTAAACTGCTGAAAAACATTTTAAGCATCATTACATTAGTAGAAAAATCTTAACTGTAACACAGAGGATATGAGCAAAAATAAGAGTCATGAGGTGAGGTTTATCTGATACAATTTGAATTCACTGGGAATAACAACACTCAAGAATAAAGTGATTATGGAGCGCTTAATGAAAATTTGGCTTAACCCACTTGGCTGAGGGCTGATCTCCTGGCCACAGGATGAGGAGGCCGGAACCCCCCATGCAGAGTGAGGAGTGACCAAGGGGTAGCTACTTAGGTGGAGATGGCGTGGAGGTAGGATGCAAAAAACATAAGCGACAGAATGAAGGGAATCACATACAGTATTTATAGTTTTTTTATGTGAGGAAATTACATCAGGGGTGATTGTTAGTTACTGACAGCTGAGTCTAATTGAACTTGGCTGTTGAAATCCCTCCCGAACTTTCATTACAAATTCCATTTAATTTGAATGCGTACTGAATTGAAAGCCGGGAATCCATCAGACACCATTTATCCGTGGCTTCCAGTTTCCCCATACAGACACATTTGTGCTGCACAAGCTTCTGTTGCAAATATGTATTTTGTGCAACCAATGTGTTAGACATGGCTAGCTGACATTGATATCTTTTGTTGTAAAAGATAAGGCTTACAGGTCCTGGCTACTAGTCAAAATACACCTCTTCCGTTTCTTTCAAGTTTCACTGTGGGTTCCATCTGCACTTCCACCATGTCCCCATTCCTGGACATTGTCACCTCAGGCCTGACTGTCAACACTAGTACCCATGATTGTCTCGGCCAAAGCACTCCTATGCTGCAATTTCATGACTGCAATTATCTGCATCTATGGGAGGTACAGTACTGTAATAGTGGATATGTTATTCTTTACATTCCTTAAGTCTATACATGAATCTTTTAATATTGTGTGTTGGTTCAATACAGTTTGTTGAAGCCTTGGATGGATTTTGCTTTATTTCCTGGACTTTAAATTCCAACCCTTAAATGTCATTGTCTTCTAATAATTTGGCTACAGAATTAAATCCAAAAGTAGTGTATACCATTACTTTAGGACTAATGAAATAAAATAGTAATGTCTCACACTCACACGTAATGAAATATTTAGCTAATTGGAGGTGGTAATAGAATGAAAATTGTAAATAACTGTGTAGCATATCTACAGTACTATAATAACAAATGAGAATTTTTAACATTGTAGGACTTTGTTATGGTGTTTTGATCCTAAATAAACACTTCAATATGAGGTAAATATAGTAGTTACAGCCACCCACTACCATACTGTTGCTAAAAGTAGAAGGAATAAATAATAGAGATGACATTTACATGTATTATCTCCTTGAAAGTCTCTTTCATTCCTAATTCTATGAATAGATTAATTGTATTCCATCAAGAATGTAGAATTTTTATATTTGTCTAACAAAAGTTAATTTGAATGATACAAGGTTAAAGGTGCAATAGTTAAAGTGCTTTTGACTGCAACTGCACATGCTTGAGGATATTATAGCCAAGACAGCTACATAATAAATCAATAGATTATTTTGAGAAGAATCTACTTAGTATCTTACCTTGGTTATAATTTTCAGCATGTAGGGAGAGCACAAAAGAAAAAACAAATAGAAAATCAAGTGTGAACTTTTTTTACAACTTATTTAGAGCTTCATGTAGTTAAAGACTTTAAAAGAGCATGGAAGAGCACCCCAAAGCCACCATACCACAGTGTACAAAAAACAGTTGAGTATGTTGAAACAGAAACACCCTCCTTGCAAACTCTAAAAACTGTACCAGTCATGTGATGCCCTGACAAGCTCCAATGCACCTGCACCAAATTCCATTCCACATTCCACCTGTGGAAGGAGCTCATCAAGATCATCTCAAACGATATCAGGCCGGGCTTATCAACCTCATTAAGGGAGCCTCAATCATTATTTAAGGCTCAGACATTGAGTTGCAAGAGCGTGAGTAGTTGTCCCCCCCAGGACTGTCCCTGTCCCTATTTTCCTTATCACTCCATTAATTATCCATTAAACCCATAAAACCTTCACCTCTGAACTGACTCTGACAATAATTAATTTGCCACGCCCTATTTTCCATCCACGGGTGCGGCCTAACAAATAGAATGCCTATGTAATGCTTTCCACAGCCTAATCAACCTAAAATTGCAAATACACTACTTTTTACCCCAGATTTAAGTAATGATACAAAAAGATTTGGCTAATAAAACACCAATCTAAAACGAAATTATCCTGTAAGATTTATGATTTTTCATCATGGCCATTGATGGCTCTATTTATGGTACATAAAAATAGGCACATAAAAATATAGAATTGATCATTACATTTTGAAAAACAAGTCACTAAAAGTCAAGAAAGCGGTGGCTTAAGTGATTTAATAAATACCTTAAGGAAGACAAACAGGAAAAAGAAAACATTTTATAGAAAAGACAACAGGATTTCATTCCAGAGATTTCAAAAAGGTATCAGGAAGGTTGAGAGAATAAATATTGTTCTGAAGCCTAAAACTAATATAAGAAAGAACTTTGCAGTATTACAACAGCGAAACGACACTAGAATGATTCTAAGATGACAATTCAAAAGACAAATGAGTTAAATTATTTTTTTAATCCACCAATTTAAAAATTAATGACATGCCTCAGGTAAAAGAAGTATGCAGTTGAGTATTGAACTGTCTTACTATATTGAAAGCCAAAGAGCTACAGGGACAAGGAGTCCTAAGAACAAATGGACCTTATAGTAATTTTCCAGTTACACTCAAAGAAATGAGAGGTGTTATTCATTGACCAATAACCTGACTCTTTCAATAGGCTCTGTACTGATACTGTGGCAACTTTGACAATGTTACTGGCAGAGACATTTCCCGAACACGTTTCCTCTGTCAAAACAAAAATTAGTATTTGTATAGGTATATTTTTCCCATTACTCTGGTCTACATAAATCCAATTTTATAACTGATGTAATCAAAAATACTATTAACTGCAATATCTTTACAAGTTTTGAGATTAACATAATTTATTGGTTATTTTATTGTTTGACTGACAGAACAGTACAATTTATAATCTGGAAATCTACAGTGCATTGTCTGAATGCTTATGCATTCAACATATTTGAGTTTTTCTGTTTAGTTACTGTACTCTTCAGAGATACTAAAGTGTGCAGTTTGAGCAATCTGGTTTTCAATAAAATTCTTTAAACAAAGTTTAAACAAATTTGCATGCATCAGTTTGTAATTTCACAAAATGGGACACACTAAGAAGTATCAGCATAGTACTGTGGAGTATTTTGTGTACTGTATAAAACAAAAAACTGTTACTTCAAAATGTCATGAATGCAAGCTTTTAAGTGGGAAAACTGTGCAAAGAACTGAATATTTTTGCAAGGTACCGTTAATATTTAAGTATATGTATACAGTATATTCTTACTTCTACAAGGTTTGCAGATATACAAGTGTAACTAGTGACCTTTATCTTTAATACCTTGACTCATCCTTTTCAGTGAGCAAAAAAAAAATAGATTGAGCTTAAAAACAAGCAGTTAACTTTTTAACTTTTGAGGCTGTTCCTGTGACCTGGACCCTCATAATCCAGGCTAACTCTCATATAATACTTTCTTGCCTCACCACCAGGATCATAGTGCACGTTCCCTCAGGCCTTGTAAGCACAGGCTCCTTGACATTATTCAGCATTGCTACAACCTACATTTTACTGTTTGAGTTAGCTGGAAACCTTTAAAGAAAAAGTAGTAAAGACATGACGGCAGAAATAAAGTACATTGCCAAGTCTAAGACCCTATTTATTTCTATGCAGTATTTCAGATCAGTATATTCACATTGATATTGTTATTTAGAATAGTATATATTGTATACAGTATATATGTTGTTAAAAGTTACATTCATTTAGAAATGTATTGTTTTCTTTTTAAAATGGTATGCACATATTGAATTTAAAGAGATAATCTGATAGTAATTCATCACTAAAATTAAACCAAGAAGTTTATCCAATACTGTATAAAACAATAAATCTGAATGGCACCCATCTTAAAAAATAAAAAACTACCCCACCGTATAGCGTAGCAAGCATGACCCAAATTGGTTTCTTAGTGAGGTAAAATGCCACCACACATAATTTTATTGATCATAAATAACATAAAATAAAATGCAGAACCAACACTAAAACTCACATCTGATCAATTCTGACCTTGAAAGTGCAGGTGTGATCAATAGCACCTTTTTGGCTTTTAATTATCTCAGTGAGTTTTCTGTTTGCTCCTGTCTCAAGAATAAATGATGTGGCCTTTCTCGTTCATATAGCTGATTTTATTATTTTGATGAACTGGAGTACTGCATGATTTAACAGATTCTAAAAGTAAAATATTGCAAAATTAATATATAAAGTATAATGAAAGTAATAATTCCATTCATCCCAATAACATTTTTCATCTAAAAAATGTCAGAATGCTTTACTGTACTCATTGGTTATCATGCACCACTGAAGTGCAGCACCCACCTGGTAAAGAGCAGAAAGGGGAATATAGGAAAGTAAGATAGTACAAACCCAGAAAGGAATTTAGCCAGGATACTAGGGTTAATACCCCTGCTCCATTACAAGTTACCATTGGAAGATCAATTACCAAATAGTGTCTTAACTTATTATCACCAGACTAGGGCATTGGTTTGATCATTCTGTTCCCCTCCTCTTAAGGGCGCTCCAGCCCTTCCTAGTTCCTCATTCCCAGCACCTGTTTCTTATTCCAACCCCTTTTCAGTTCCCCCTTAAAACCCAGACGCAGACGATAATCGGGGCTCTACATTGGCTCCCGTTTCACGTGAGCCCGGGTCCTGATGCGTCTGGCTCCGTTATGCTTTTAACTTTCCGTTCTTGTTCCTGTTCCCGTTCCCCCAGCCGGTTCCGACCCGGTTCCTGTTTTTAACCTCCTGACTCAGATGGATTGGCTGGCCATGGACTCATGCTTGTTCTTATTTTTGGATATCCCTTTGGACTCTTCCTGGATTGTTTGCTTCGGCCACACCTTCCCCGTACACCACTGCACCAAGGACACGCCCCCTGTCTCCATCCCTGTCTCCTGCATGACTTTTCCCCCAGTGTTTTCTCACTACTCTGGATTGTGTCGTCTGCATAGGTCCCGGAAAGAACTGTTCGTGACAAACAGAAGTAAGAGTGCTACCTTCTGGCACTCTATCATCAGTCGCAGTAGCAACCTAGTTTTCCTTTGAGACCTCTCATGCCTGTACCAACTATGCCCAACCTTGTTTAGCTACTGAGATCTGTTTTAAAAACTCTTGATGAAAACCAAACCTATGCAGCTGATGCCTAGGGTTTAAGGCAACTTTGCTCCTTTACTGCTTCAGGATATATTAAAAACCAAAGTAAATACACTTCCTTTTGTCTTTCATAATTATAATCATCTAGTTTCAGACTGTATATATATTTTGTGTAATTCAACAATTACCCCAATGGAAAACCACAGGTGGCTTCTGATTGATGTACAGTACCTTGCTTGTTAAGGAGACCTCCACCATATAAAATAATGATAAACAGTATACTGTTTGCTGGTTGATAAGAACCACCTTAAATAAGGGCCTTCTACCTGTAACCCATCTCTTTTCATTATTTACCAGGGCCTTTCTTTATTCCCTTTTACATAACAGTAGAGTGGAAAACCTTTCTCAAGAAATACTGCATATTAAGTTATGGCCCTGTTAACACAGAACAATAACAATTTAAATACAAGTTCCTTTATTACAAAGCATTTATAAATCATTATTTGTAAATCTGTAACAATGAAAATGTTTTTTAGAGAAGATTAAAATGATGTTTCGACATAAACGCATACGTAGATCCAGACATCAAATTCTTTAAGTACAATGTTTCTCATTTTATATGAAGACTTTATGTTTATGCTACCTGTATATAAAGCTCTGCATGTCTAAATTTAATGTCATTTGCCAGGACTCATCTTGAATTTTCAGTCTTTTACAATTTCCTTTACAGCTTTGACAGTTTGCTAATCTTTATATTTTTGTATTATCAGAACAATAAAGCAGCTGTCTATCTTAGCCATTTTTCTCAGTTTAAGCTACTGGTTTAAGGTTCACTTAGGCCAACAGCAGAAGGCTGCACATATTATACAGAATAAGAGACTGCCAGTAATTTAGCGCAGGGCTCTTGAGCGAGTCAAGGCAGGACTGAAAAAAAGTCCACACATATCTTCTTCAGAAAATGTCTCCAAAAAATGATGTTGAGACCTGTGTCATAGCAACATTGACAGTGCAGAGTCAAGGTTCGCATAAAGATCAGAGGGTAGATATAGTTGCTCTGTTCTTTATAGATGAACCACAATTGCTTATTTTCTGCCTAACCCTTCATGTACAAGGTCTTAAAAAACAAGATATTAGCTAGGCTGGACATTTCCAGTAATATATATATAGTAATTTAAAGGTTTTGTGCTCAGAAATATCACCCTGTGGTACTGTACCAGCCCATTTCATGTTGTTTGATCTGATTCATCCAGGAAATGGCTTCAACCTGAAGTCAACTCAGGAGCAAAAGCAGTTAGAGTATTAGCTATGTACACATACAGTACATCAGGATTCTACCTTCTGACTTGATGCAAAATATAGAGCAAAGGCTCTCAACATGGTTCAGGATTTCATTAACTTTGTGGAGAGATGCCTAGCCACAAAAGAACCCCAGATACCAATTCACCAAAATACAGAGCAAACAAAGCTTAAACCATTGGAATACACTCTGCCTATGGGTTTACTGAGAAACAAGGAACAAACAGGGACTTTATTCTAGTCTGTAATATATGTTAAGAATGGGGGCATAGTTCCACAAGATGTCAACACAATAGAACCAATGCACTGCAATTTCACCCAGACGCAGGAAATAATAGCATATACTATACCAATTATTCAGGCCATTCAAGCACATGGTTATTCAAAGTAAAGTCAGGAATTAACAGGAAAAGTAACAGGAAAATAGTGTAATATCTAGTAGATTCTTGCAGGGCCTTGACTTTTCTTGCATAGACTCTGGTAGAACACAAATTAAACCACTCCCAAACTAGGAATTAAATGGCACACACAAAGATGTGAGGTATTTTGCCTTTGCTACAGTGCCTGTATGAATTCATCACATACCATAGAATTGTCTATTGTGTCTAGGCTGGTCATACAGTAGGTCTTCCATGTTTTTCAAGCTTTATAATAGTGAATGTTTCCTAGAAATAGAAGTTGGAAGTGCAATATCCTTTTTCTGATGAGCTGCATGGACCTAGCAACAAGACCAAGAAGAAAAGGCAAAAAAAGTCCACCCTTTCTGACTTATGGACTAAATTATGGCCTAAAGAGGTGTCTTCTCAGATGGAGGCCAATGACACCATTCAGGGATCAAGTACAGAGCAGGATGTTTCAGTTATTTGAATGGTGGCATAACTTACAAAGATCAGAAAAATTACAAAAGTAAAAAAAAAAATCCAAATACAGTAAATGCAGAACCATAAGTAAAATATTCCATTTCCATAACTGTATGTGTTCACAGGCACAGACCAAAATATTAGATAGGAAACACGACACCTCTGACTAACAAAAAACTCTAACAAAGCTTTTCCACAGGATCACTAACCATGAGCTTGTTTTCACGAGAAAGTTAAGAAAGTGCTAGATACTATTATAATTAATACACAAGATGCAGGCATGGAGACTCTCTCGTGAAAATATTAGGTAGAAACTCTGAAATGTGAGGAATGGAAAACAACATAGAGGTGAGTATACAGTAAGTAAACTCATCAAGAAGAAGGAAACATATCAAGGAGCATAATGGAGCATATGAATCACTTGGATTCATATTACATGGAAGTTTCTGACCTATGACACTGGTATGTGAAGAGTTATAGCTGTAGACTATAGGCTTGGTGTTAACACCCAACTTTTAAGTAGTAGAAAAAACATACAATGTCCATTCTATTTTCTAAGCTACTGCAGTGTCAGTAGGGATTCCTCACCAAAGAGTGAAAACATTCGTAGTGCAAAAAAAGTTTGAATTTTACAATTTTTTTATTAGTGAATGAATCTATAAAGCCAGCAGCTCTGCTTAGACTGGTTTGAGTCATTTATAACTGTTTTCGTTGCCAGTTACACAGCTGAGTTGCAGCTGTGTAGGATTTCAGTTTTTCTTTTAGTTTGTTCACATAGAACCAGGACATGTCTCATAACTGCATTAAGTACCATCTTTATGCACATTAGTACTGGTAGTCCAATTTTATTACATAGGAGTTTTGTTCACATTCTCACTACTAAGCTACACAAGTTATGCATTTGGATAAAGTATAGTCTGTACCTTTCCCTTTGTTTTCTTTTTAATTTTCTATATGATAATCACATTTTAAATTCATATTTCACCTTCCCACTCACTGAAAGCAGTGGTAAGTACACAAGCTGAAGGGTTGTTCAACCAAGTTAACCATGAGCTTAATTCACCTCTAACACACTTAAACCACAGATGAGGATCATAATACATAACTGAAATTTGAGAACATTATAAAGGGTTGTTCTAAAGCAGCACAAAATTAGTTTCATTCCTAACAATTTCTGATAACAAGACCTCAGCACAATATGTACTGTACATAAGCCAGTGTATGTTTTGGCTACAGAGTCAAACATGCAAGTCTTCCCAAACACAAAAAATACACAACAAAGGGTTACATGATATCATTGCATCACATGAACTGTGACAAAGTCTTCACAGACTCCAGCACTGACAATGCCCATTAACAACTCAGAGATATACAGCACATCTGTCATTACACTATGTGGTGAATGGGTTACATTTTGTGCCCTTAGGTTTGGCAGTGTCAACACTTCAGATTAGGAGTACACCTTTCAGTTTTCAGCACCCCTCCAGGCACCTGTGATGTACCACTGGTCCCCTTGTGGAGACACCTACACAGTCCCAAGACCAGCCCATTTCTCAGAGGCATCATTTGCACGGTTCCTCTTCCTCTCCTGATCCCCATCTTCAATGTTCAGAGAAATGCCAGGAAAGACCAAAACAGAAGCCCCTTTTAAGGGTCCAAAAAAAGACCCCTCCGTTCCAACAAATTCAGTATTTTCATGTCCTGGAACACCCTGCCATGCATAACCTGGCTTTGCTTCGTTCCAGTCAGCCTTTCTCTGGAAACTTTCACATCCTGTGTCTCATTGGAAACCTTCTGGTACACATTACCCAGCTTAGCCCCTTTTACACCCAAATCAATTCTACTCCCCTCTGAATTATTGTCACTAATAGAACCAACCCAAAAAGAAACGAAAATCCTTGCAAGTTGTCTTTTAACCTTCTCGGTGTTGCAAAACACTAACAATGAGACCTCCAGGTGGTCTGCTGATGGAACACAGGAATCATAAGATTTCTCCTATGCTATCAAAAAACATTCCATTTCTACCACCACTACACTCTCCCTGGGGAGCAGAAACACTCCCAAGCCTCTCCACAGCTGGCTACTAATATACCCTAAGAGTCAATCCTGTGGAATGTTGAATCACCAGCTGGACCAATCACTTCTATTGATTATTTTTCCTCCAGTGGAATTCCAATACCACAAGATACTAAATAAACAATTAATCCAGGTGTGTCCAACCTCCCAGAGGAGGAACTGGCCAAAGCCTTACTACTCAAAGTAAACATGTTTTATGGAAATACCATGAAGAAAAAAAACGTATACTGTAGATCAGTCCCTCTCATCTCTCTCCACAAACCAGTATTGCACAAAAGTGCACTGTGTTTCTCTCAAATTGTCATTATCGGTATTCATGCCAGTCTTCTGTATGCCTTTCTGCATCAAGCTGTACATGATATAAGTCCAAGCAGGTGCATCTCTTCCAGTTTGAAGTTTGTGTCATAATGCAATTGTATTTCTTATGTATATTGTAAATGCAGTTCATTGCATGATAAGACAAAGTGAGCGGAAATGTATCCAGGCTTCATGTTTTTGGTCGATAAAAGTGTATTTTTGTTTTTTGGCTTGAATTATCTAGCATATTGTTTCCTATTGTCAATACTTATTCAAGTAAATGCATCAAATTATTCCTGCACTGAAGCACAACTGTGCACCTTTATGCTGTGAGGGTGAAGTTTTGTAGATTTAATCAAAATCCATGTTTTGATCAACTTTAACCTCAATCAACTAAGAACTAACAAAACAATTCTGACAGAAAACAATAAATTTAAAATTTGATCACTCAGTTATACTCCTTGAGTAGCGGTACCATTATCTGGAGGTGAAAAACTCCAGTCACAGTAAACTGTGGTGTTTATGAACATAACCAATTTTACCTAATGCATCTACTGTACACTGTGGCTAAGGATCTGCACCTATGGCTGGAAGGTTGCCGGTTCAAATCCTGCAGCCGGCAAAGAAAACCTTCTCCGTTGGGCCCCTGAGCAAGGCCCTTCACCCCAGCTACTCCAGGGGCGCCGTACAAATGGCTGACCCTGCACTCTTACCCCAAGCTTCTCTGTCCCTGTGTGTCTCATGGAGAGCAACCTAGGGTATGGGCAAAGACAAGCTCCTAATATAAGAAATTGTATATGGCTAATTAAATGATCTTATATCTTATCTTATACATGGATACACATAGCTAAAGTATTGCGGTTTAGCAACACCCTTATTTTTACATAAAAGGGTTTTTACTTGTGAATAGTAAGGTCAGGGCACTACAAAATAGTAACAGAAGCCAGAAACTTTCTTCTAGACTACAATTCTACAATTAATGTGGTCTTCTCTGTAGTTAAATTCAATGTTTCAGAAGCTGGTCACATAACTAGTGGTGTACTGTATGTGGCTTTCCTCTCGGACTCTGACAAGATTTTCTTTCTTTCTGCATGAGTGGATTTTGTGACAGTGATTTAAGCTGACATGCATTTCATGCCCCAGGAAACATGTCTGTATATCTCAGAAGACTAGATTAGAGTATAAATATTAATTATTTGTTTATGTGCTGTTACAGTACTTCTGCGGTTGCTATTTAAATTGTGATTAAGGTGGTTTTGTAACTAAGCTATGGCAATTTCCCCAGTAGTACCATAAACAAAACAGCTGGAATAACGTGCAACTAATACCAACAAAACCACACCATATTTACTTTTAGTTCTGCTATCAAAGTAATTCATACAGTACTTATATTAACCTTATTTTGTGTCTTGTAAATTTTTTTTCTTAGAAGTGATCAGACATCTACTTCACAAGCTTTGACATAGACAAAAATAATTCCTAAGATAAGCTAAAATGTGAATGGATATTACAACTAATAGAATAGGAAACCATCTAGAAATATATTGATTTTACATGAACATCGTAAACAAGACAATTCTTAAATTGATCTGTGCATCTTAAAATTCCTTTGTGTCTGCTGACATTTTTCCCATATGCAAGTTGCAGCACTGTACTGTATAATATACTGTATACATACAGTACAGTACATAGAGATTTTCTATACAGATATTGAGAAACAGAAACAGGAAGGTTATTCTCAAAATCATCATGTCTGGATAGATTGGGGTTTCAGCTTCAACCACTTCAATTGTTAACATGATCAAATACTGTATATACATCCTCTCAGAAACTACATACTGTACTATAGTGGAACACTGTGCAAAAGATATGTCATGTACAGTACAGTAATGTTCTAAGTGCTTCAAGCCACATTTTAATGCAACATTTTACCTAAGTTGCTGTCAGCACTGATTAAATATACAAGTTTGGGTTTTTTTGTATAGAAGTACAGTACTACTGTAATTAGTGCACATGGAAGATGTTACCTATAGACCAATAAGGCCCATGAAATAGTATATTGTAACGCAACGGGGGCTCAGGCGGGCGCCCTTGCCGCATCTGGTCGGCCCCATCCCGACTGGAGGCTCGAACCCGGGACTTCCGCGTCTCTCTGCAGCGACCTAGCCCCGTGAGCCAAAGAGAGATCTCTCCACAGCCCAGTAGCTGTGGTCCTGCTATCACAGGGAAGGGCGGTGACGTCACCCGCTCTGGTACGCCGGCTCTTACACAGCGCCTGTCGGCCGTAAGCGTTACACTCTCCCCCGCTTAAATCGCCGTCCCCGGCGAAGGGCTATCCCGCCCCGCTTCTGACACCAATGTAACGCAACGGGGGCTCAGGCGGGCGCCCTTGCCGCATCTGGTCGGCCCCTGCACCCTCCGGGGCTCGAACCCGGGACTTCCGCGTCTCTCTGCAGCGACCTAGCCCCGTGAGCTAAAGAGAGATCTCTCCACAGCCCAGTAGCTGTGGTCCTGCTATCACAGGGAAGGGCGGTGACGTCACCCGCTCTGGTACGCCGGCTCTTACACAGTGCCTGTCGGCCGTAAGCGTTACACTCTCCCCCGCTTAAATCGCCGTCCCCGGCGAAGGGCTATCCCATCCCACTTCTGACACCAATGTAACGCAACGGGGGCTCAGGCGGGCGCCCTTGCCGCATCTGGTCGGCCCCATCCCGACTGGAGGCTCGAACCCGGGACTTCCGCGTCTCTCTGCAGCGACCTAGCCCCGTGAGCCAAAGAGAGATCTCTCCACAGCCCAGTAGCTGTGGTCCTGCTATCACAGGGAAGGGCGGTGACGTCACCCGCTCTGGTACGCCGGCTCTTACACAGCGCCTGTCGGCCGTAAGCGTTACAATATTAACAGATGACTGACCTTGACACATTGATATACTGTATACAGTATCTCTCTTTTATCTCTTCCTAACTATAAAAGTAAGAAGTAAGAAATGTAAAGGTTTTATAGCAAGAATAAGTACTATCTGGGTGCCCAAAATTATTTATAAATCCCCATTGAAATACAGTCAGCATTAAATCTGACTCGGCCATTAAACATTTTTAAACTGCATTGTGATCTCCTGCAAAATTAAAATCATAACCCATGTAATTCTACAGTATATAATGTAATACAATGTATTTAATGAAATATTTCCATTTTATTGTATTAAATTTTGTTTTTGTTAAATATCTAGTAACATGAGCTCAAACCATTGCATCACATTTTGTTTCATCTCTTACAGGTGTTACCTTTTTTATTTACAGTAGCTATCAAACCTAATTTCATACAGTATATCCACATGACAGTTGGTTATTGTATGCCATGCTGTACAATAAATATTAAAAGGTGTTTTTTTATTACAAATATATATTTATTGTAGAAATATGTATTAGTTGTAGTGAACCATGCATAAGACATAAGACACATTTGTTTGCAGGTAAAAGAGATGGGTCAAAGTGATGTAATTTGTGTTTTATTTAATTCTTGCCAGATTTTTTTCTTCCCTCTCATGTCTTCTATTATTTTCCTCTGTTTTTTTACAGCATGTATCTTTTTTCCTGAAAAGTACAGTAAGACATGTTTTTGACTGAATTATTTTTGACTGACAATTGACAGGCCCCATAGGTTTATTGATTTTATCAGGGTATAAGAGTTATTCTGAAGCTCTGAAAATATCCACTGTAAATGCAGCAATTTTGTGTGACCTTAAGTGGGAGCCCGTTGAATATAAACTTTTCAGAACACTCAGCTCCAGTTCTCTTTCGTTTTCTTCTCCCCACATAGAGAGCTTACAAAGTCACAATGCTCTTCTTAAAAGAAAAAAAGATTTTAATTTTAATTTCATTTTCAACATCTGTAATAAGCGTTTCTAGTTGGATTGCCATTCTCACACTTGCATAATTGTTTTTGGCAAAAATGATCAGATTCTGCAAAATACTTTAAAAATCCCTCATTAATCTTGTTTCACTATTCTTCCAATGAAGAGTTTTCATGATCAACCTTTTTCTGCTGTGATCGCACCATTCAAACACAAGAGTAATGAAGATGGGATAGCTGGGACATGATTGCTTTCAGGACTCGAAATCTCTTCATGAGCAAAAACATGGTTTTTCAAAAGGACCAGAGTGTAAGGTTCTTTTTATAAGAGAAAAAATAATTAATTTACAGCATATTTAATTGAAGGCAAAGAAAAATAAGGAAATGACTGTTTGGTCTGAAATAATCTCCCTATTAATCACTTGAACATCTATGACAGTTTGCAGAACATATAGAATAGAAATTAAAACTGAATTTAAACAGTGCAGCATCCTTACTTTAGAATTTACAACCAGATCCATTACCTACCCGTGATGAATTGCTGGTGTCTTGCCCAGAAACCTATGAAAGAAACAGACATTCTCTTTGAGAAGACCAATAAGTTCATTTATAGTTAGAACTCTATACAAAAGATATCTCCTCTTTTTTAACTTATTTAGACTCGTGTGAAAAGTCATATGCAATCAATGAACTCCCATTATATTGAATACAGTAAGTACTGAATATATTTTAATATTAAAGCACACTCTGCTCCTTTTTTAATTCAATGGGAAGATATCTTCATCAAAACTGCAACCTTGAAGGGTGAATAGCCTTATTGCTTTCTAAGGATAGTAAAAATAGTATAATTCATCAACAATTCTGGTAGCCTTTAACAGCACTGTTAGTCAGCTTGTTCCAGATTCATACAACTGTGTGTAAAAAGTACCTCCTTTTCTCAGATATAAATATGCTTTTACTTGTCCCCTCTGGCTCATTTTTCACTTTTAATCCTAAAGAAATTTAGATTAGAAACTTTATTAATGCCTTTGAGGAGTTGGAATACTTCAATCAGGTCACCTCATAATCGTCTATCTTCTTCTTCTTCTTTTTCACAGCCTTAGTCCCAGACTGTCCTGGGGTCAGCTGCTTTGGTTGCTCTTCTCCACTTGTCTCTGTTAAGCACATTTTATAATCTCGTAATTATAATAATCGTCTATGTTTAAGAGTAAAAATATTCTGTTGTTTGTAAGTGTAAAATATTTCTTTAAGCCTGTAAATGTATCTAATTTCTCTGTAATAACACTTGTTCAAAATATTCAAAATAAAGTGTTACAAGCTCATTTGTTATTCACATTTTCATTGTTATTATGCCCATTCAATTGTGTTCGGTATTTAGATTTAGTTAATACTGTAAACTGCAGTGATAAACCGAACAACTTAGACCAATTTGTATTTTTTTATCACATTAATTATTTTTTGTATATGAGAATTGATTCAGCAATCATATCCTGTGGTGTGAATATATGGGAATGTTTATAACTCAAAAATTGTTTTTTTCCCTCGGTTTATTCGCAGATTAATAATATGCTGTGCATTTTAGCCATGTTAAAATGTACAGTATTTGTACAACATTTCTGGCAGCTTGGTTCTACTGTAAGACTTACTGATGTAGAAATGTGTGGAATTTCAGTTGTCACAACACCAGCTAATTGGTGTTTTAGACCCCGGGCACTAATGAATAAATTCAGTGCATTCAGTGATCCAGAGTGTACACACACTTCAAACTACATTGAGAAATATTAATGATGCACAATCCGGCAAAACATAGCCTTGAAATATGAAAGAATACTATAGTTCAGAAAAAAACTTTTCATGCTTGTTAAAAGTAATTGTTCTTTTTTACAAAGGAGAAGAATTACCATTTATAATCATAATACTAGAACGTGCAAAATCAAAACCTCAGGAAATACATCATATTTATATATTATTTGGAAAAAAGAGTTTAGAGTGGTGCAATGGTTAGCATTGTTGCCTCAAAGTGAAGGGGCCATGGGTTCAATTCTGGAGTGCTATCTGCATTGAATTTGTATGTTCTCCCTGTTCTCCCAGTGCTCCAGTTTCCTCCCACACTCTAAAAACATACTGGTAGGTTAATTGGTTTCTGGAAAAAAAATAGCTCTGGTGTGAATGTGTGCATGTTTGTGTTTGCAAGTGCTCTGTAATGAACTGGTGTCCAGTCCAGGGTTTATCCTGCCTTGAGCTCTTTGCTTCCTGGGACAGGCTCTGGCTCACCAGCAACCCTGT
The DNA here is from genome assembly GCF_059453375.1 of Lepisosteus platostomus. Taxonomy (NCBI): domain Eukaryota; kingdom Metazoa; phylum Chordata; class Actinopteri; order Semionotiformes; family Lepisosteidae; genus Lepisosteus; species Lepisosteus platostomus. The sequence continues at coordinate 47,591,777 of NC_142618.1, read as the reverse complement.
ATTGGATAAAGCAGTTAAAATAGAAAGAGATAATGTACTGGGCAAAACGAGGTCTTACTTTTAATGAGAATTGCATTGCTTTAATGGAATGAGAGTACAATTAGGAAATTGCAGCATTTAAATGACACATACCTAATAAGAGTTTAATCCTTCAAAACGGCAAAATTCATCCAACGTGAGAAGCAATTATTCATTCTTCCAAAAGTATATTCTTTAGACGATGACATTGCTGACCCAGTTTTTTCAATAAAGTCAGTTAGCTTGTCTTTTTTTTATTAAACTCTGGCTGCAGATGCAGCAATATTTCTCTGGTATTTCAAAGTAGATCGAACTAAAGCTGACAGGTCTTCTTGAAGATTTAAGAAGCTTGCGATGGCTGAAATTCCCACAGATGTCTGGTGTATGACAATGTCATGCTTTGATGAAGGGGCACAGAGACAAATACCATTTTGATGAAGAACAGCAACCCACTTTAACTGACACTGCAGATATATATAATCATAAACGTTTATTCTCTGTGAAAGGTATGTGTGGTTTTGATAGCTTAAAAACATTTTTATGAAACTGAAGTAAAATGTTTTGTGAGTACATACAGTACAATACACTCACTCAAAGTGATGAGTACATACAATCACCTAATTAATACACCACTAAAAGTTGACACAAGGAACTCAGAAATGGCTAGTGTTTTGTAGTTTGCCATAATGTATTTTATTTGTAATTTAATTAGTAAAATGTGATTTTTTTTATTTACAAGCATTGAACAAGCTGTTATGGTTATGGCCTACACCCAATAGTATTTTTAGTGATTGCAAAATTAAGGTTGGCAACACTGATCAGGACAGGTAGACCAACAGATTTCTACAGTACCATTCCAGCTCCAAATTGGAAACTTTTAATCATTATGTCACTATGTACCAAGCAACAGAATGCACACTTTTAACATCCACATTACTGTTAAATAAATCATATAGAGATGGTAGAATTGCCCACCTTCACTGTTTTATTTAGTTGTAAACAGATATGTTAAAAGCTGTATATGATACATATACAGTATGGTTGCATAAATGTAGCAAATTATGTTGCATTCAACATACTGTACCAGCAGTCCTGGGTTTATTGTGATGTTTTTAATTATGTTAACTAGTATGAGAAGTGGATATCATGTTAGACAGTGCTAACTCTTCAAAATCCTGTGTCACTTAATACATTTTGGAACACATAACAAAAGGAAAGGAAGTGCAGTACAAAATTGGCTTTATTTGGCAACTTACTGATCTTACTGTAGCTCTACAAAACTATGGATCTCTTCATTAAGAGTGGTTCTGGGTATAGTTTGTGGCAATACCCTAAAGAATTCCTTCTGCCTTTTTACCCCTAGCTTTTTCTGCTGTCTCATTTTTCTGCTCTTCCCAAATGTTCGAGAATGGTACAATACAGTATGAGTGAAGCATCCTATCCAAATTACTGGTATATTCCATGATTATCTGGTTATGATTTATAGAATTTATGGAGGCAGATTTTGTATTTTGCCAAATATTATCATAGAAAATATGCACATTTACATACAAGAACCAGCAACCTCTGTTTCAGTGACCATTGCTACGGGTTTATATGAAGCCTGTAATAAAACCTCATAAATAGAAGAAACCAATTTCTTTTTTACCCTGATATAAAAAAAAAAAACAATATGCATTAGTTGCAAAGACAACCTTCTTCCCCCAGTAGAGTGTCAGAGACATATTTTGCAGAATGGAGATGTATTGTAAATATAGAAAATAATAACTCAAAAGTTCACATGGCAATTCTAGAATGAATGGAAACCCATCATCATAGAAAACAGAATGTGAATGTAAGATAATGTGAATTCCTTTGGCACTTCAATGTTAAAAAGAGAAAGTAAGATTGTTCTTCAGGTGTTATGAAAAATAAGAAAATGGGCATGCCACAACTTTTTTTTTTTGTGAGTCTTTCTGCTGAACACCAAATTATAAATTAATTGTGTACTTTTTGGGCCAAAACACAATCTACAACATTTCACCCTACAGTATACAATGAGACCCGATTTTCAACTGGATGCCAAGATAAAGATACAGGTATGTAAGGGTGTGGAAATAAAATGAGCTAATGCTGACCTTTCATACTGTAGAATTGAGAATTTCATTTAAAATATGCTTCTTTTTCCATAAAAATGTGAAACTCTTGAATGCAATACTTAAGGGAAGCACATGGGGAATTATACATATTTTCAACAGGGCTTTATTATTACATTACTGAAGAAAAGAAAAAACAGTGTTGTGTGGTTAAATAAAAAAAGGAAATGTTGATAGTTCTTTGTAAAAGTGAAACAAAACCTGGCTTGCTTGATTTTCATGCAACAGGTATCTACTTTCTAAAGACCAATAGCAGTTGTAGAAGCGAATTTATAATGAAAAATAATATTTATTTTTTTTGATCAATCACCAATACTTTCAAATAATATTCCATATTTTCTTCAGATAGTTTTAAACAAAAAAAGCAGTACTTCCTTAAGAAAAATAAAAAAATGGAATTTCCAGTTCTGTATTTATTTCATTACACTCAGATTTTCTTTATTCTTTAACCTACATTCAGAACTTCTTTTATTTCCCTTTCTGCTCAAATATTCCCATTTCTGTTTTTTTAAATGTGTACTGTATGTTGTGTGAAGATCTGAAAAAATAAATATGCTGCTTCAGGTTTACAAAAGTCCAAAGAAATTAATTTGCTGTTTAGATTTAGTGAATAAAATTATGCCAGAACAAATCAGCAGCACATCAGAAATACTATGGTAATCTTGTTTAAAACTGATTTACAGGGGTATATTGCTTCTGTAATTTCAAAATGGATTGAGAAGACATTTGGCAAGAAATGAATTATTAAAATAGATAATCCAAGGTGAGTTACGCTCCTATGCTGGATGTTTGACATCTTGTTTCAGCTTTGACCTTTCACAATCTGCCTCTACTGCAATAACATGAGCAAAGATATTTGAATGACACTGTTGGTAGCAGAGGGGAGACCTTATGTTTGACAGAAAAAATTAACATTTGTCAACTTTTATTATACAAATCAAACAGCATCTCCCAGAATCTGTGAATTTCTGGGATGTAGTTTAATGTATTTTTTTCTGAGTATGATGTACAGAAATGCTGGAGGTATTATTTGAAGTTTTGATTAAAAGAGGTCTGTAGGTCATACATGTACATAACACATTATCACTTGACACAATTGCTGTTTGCATGCCAGTATGCAACAACAACTCCTAGTATGCAGCAGCTAACCACTGTGGAAAAAGTCCACATAGGATGTGACACTTTATTTTAGCAACAACTTTCAGGTAAATACAGCAAGGATAGAAAAATTCACCTCCTTGATTAACCATATGAAATCTAATCACTGGGTGATGTTTAAAAAAAACAGATTCTAGACATTCAGATTTTTTTGTAGCAAACTGTATACTGTACTTGTAAAACCCAGATGATTTTGTGGTCAGTAGCAAACTTTGGAGAAAGTCTGCAATATTTTAAATCAGACTTGGTAACTGGGAATATAAATGACATTGAGTCACTCTGTGAAAAGCAGCACTATTCAGAAAGTCAATAATCATTATAAGAATGTTGCACAGAAACCACCAGAGGCAGATAAAGCACAATATCCAAGCAGATATTTTAAAGTCGTATGAGGACAATGTTATTTTTTGGTATGCAGCTATATACTAATCTGCACAAATTGGCTAGAATGTGTTGGATTGATATAAGAGATTGTTTCCATGCCTTTATATTCAAATAATTTCTTTAAAAATGGGGCAGAGAGAAAATTTTCACCAGCATCTATCTTCATTTCCGGTGATAAAAAGCCCAATGTGACCCCATTCTCATTTTGCATGTCTTTCTGAGGCAAGTCGAAAACATATTTGATTGAATTAATTGATGGATTAAAGATTGGATGGGATTAATTGCAGATTTATTGAAGCCATGTGTAAATCATATCACCTGAACATACAGTAGATAAACATATTAATGTAAGAGGATATCCAAGCCTGTTTGATATGCCTGATAAGAATTTGTTTAGGAAATGCTTCCGGCAAAAAATACCTCAATTTTAACAGGTGGCACAGTTGCATGATGATCAGTGCTATTGCCTCACAGCTCCAGGGTCCAAGATTCAATTTCTCACAGATTTGTTGTTTGTTTTTGCCATGTTACAAACTCATACAGATTAAATACCATTCCCTCAAGAATGTCCCGTTCAGTGGAGAATTGTCAAGGGTGGGTTTGTTCCAACTACACCAAGTTTTAATTGTAAAATCAGATGTTTCAGAACGTGCAACCAAGTAAGGCTGAAAACTGATGTTTACAGTATACATAAGTAGGTGGAGGTGGGTGAGATTAAGGTTTGACCTTCTCACAGACTTCGGTTTAAAACTCCATAGAGAGGATATGTTTTATATATGTTACTTTATGTCAAGCCAATATACTGTAGTATCCTTTTAGTAATCTTTTTAGAAAGATCTGTGGTTTTGGAAATTCTGTCTAGCATTTATAGTAGGTCAATTTGTTATGAAAACCACTATTTATGGAATTGAATAGTTTTTGTTCTTGTTAAATGTTTCTTTATTGATCTAAGAGTGATTAAACTATTTGGTTTAAAGCTTTAATATATTTGTATAGTTTATAGAAATTGATGTACTGTATGTGTCACGATCGTAATCCCTCCTCTTAAGGGCACTCCAGCCCTTTCGTATTTTAGTCAATTTCATGCACCTGCCCCCTGTTTAGTCCATCTTTATTTAAGGCGGGCGCTCTCTCTATGCCTGGCTCTGCATTGAGAGATGGACGCCCGGAAGCCCACCTAACAGCGGGTGCAGGAGAGACCCAACGGCATAGGCTTCATCACGGCGTCCTGACCATCTGAGTCTGGGGCTTGGAGCGTCTGGCCTTGTTTTCCTGGTTTTATTCCCTGTCCCTGTTCCAGATCCCGTTCTGGATTTTAACTGTGTTTGTCTTGTCTTGGATTGATCACCCGGTTTTGGACTTTGGACTGTGCCCTGGATTTTCCCCTTGGACTGCCTGAACGTGGTTGCCATCGCCATGCCCCCCGAGCACCATTGTCACTCTCCCCCCTGTCTGTTAACCTTTCCTGATCTTCTCAGTCTCCTCCCCTGACGTCCTTCTCCACTTACGTCTGGATTATGCCATCTGCATAGGGTCCTGAACTACGCTTCGCGGGAGCCTGGACCGGCTCCCATTACAGTATGTGCCTGTGTGTAGCAATTTTACACAGGCACATGCAGTGTAAATCTACATGTATTACCATTGTATTCTTCAACTTCCCTGTCGTAACACAAGTTAATCAACCGAAAAATCGGTTGTGTCTTCAACTATTTGTTCATACAGTGAAATAATGATACATTATGGAGTTTACAATGAAAGTTCAATTTCATAATCATTCCTGATGTCATTTCCTTAGATTAAAAATATAAATACTACATGTAAGCCTCTTCTCTCTTTCACATTCATCTTTTTCATCCCTTCTTCACCTTTCTACCTTCCCCTGGGACTCCTCCATCTACACGGGGATCCTAGTTTATCAATTAAGTTTATTAGATTAGAGTTTGTCTTGGCGATCTAATCTACTGTTTCAATCCAAGCTTCCAAAAGGTTAAGACTTCCATAAAGCTGTGATGTTCTATGAGTGTAAGTATGCTTTATGTAAACTGCAAACGGAGGCAAGCTATTTCATATTGCTCCCTCCCTACAGGAGCAAAAGGTCAGTTTCTAGTTAAACTTCACAACATAAAATGCAGGATGACATGTCTTAACAAGGGGTAGATTAATTAGAAATAATGAAAGGTTTTTTTACAAAAAAAAGTGTATTTAGTCAGCACTGGACCATTCTCCATACGCAGGCTGTATATCTTATCCTGCTCTGCTTTTGTTTGTTTTTTAACAGCTGCAGTCTTTTAAGTTTCACCTTTAGCCTCATATTAATCCGTTCAAATGAGAGCACCAAAGAGGCTGTATGTTGCACTGGAAAGCTGCAATTATTTCAATATTACTACTGCTAAATACTAATTACCAACGAATAATACAGGCAGAATACAATTATTTACCTCTATTTAGTGCTTGCTAACATAATATTGACTTACTAAGTGGTATGCTTGTGGGACCTGTGTGTCTAATTGAAATCCTAACAGCCTCCCACTACACATTAGAAAAGCTTACTTTTGATAAAGAGACATAAAGTCTGCACTATAATGGGTAGATGTATTGTAGTATTATACTCCCTGTTTGATAGCAAGAAGCAAGCAGAAGACAGCTATGTCTTCTACAACTTGGTTGTACTGTATGTACTGTATGCATGGCGAAATTATAACAAACAGCTTGGCAACACATTATTTATTCATTCCTAAACTGTATATACTGTAGTCAATGTAATTGCTCTTTACCTTGCTAGGGTAAAACCATTACTATTTTATGAGAAAAAATTACTAGACCTGCATTGAAGCAAAGAGCTTTTCTGGTAAAATACAAACCCATGCAAGCACCAGCCAATGCAAAGACCTTACTTGATGCAAATAGTGTCTTGATTCACCAAGATCTGGGTAAGAAATTGATCATTTACACCTTCATTTAATTTTTCACAATTATTTTACTTTTATTGTGAATTCTGTCCACCTTAAAATCTTAAACAGGCTTTGCATCTGAATATTTGTGCCTGCCTTCCATTGTGGAAGATTTATTTATTTGTAATACAGTATACTGTATAAAAAGCTGTAAGGCTTCCATAGTTTTGAGTACATTTTCATTTACTTCAAATGGACATTATTGGAAGTTTATCTAAATATTGGTGTTATTGCTGTAGAAAATTGCATTTACTGTTTACTTTAATTCAGATATTGTCAGATCTTGCACCTTTATAAATGTTGGTTATGTACAGCCTACAGTGTGAAAATATTCTATTCATACGGTATATTACACAAGGGGAATGAAAACACAGCAAGTTTTATCCCTGCTATTTCATAGTGCACATACATGTTATATGTAGTGCCTTGCAATCGTATGCACCCCCTTCTAATGGTGCCACATTTTATGGAAAAAGTGATATTTATATTGATATTATATTTAATCAAAACATGCTCAGACTGAAAACATTTATAGGATAAAGATGTTAAAGGTTAAAAGTCTATAAAAACTGCAAAGAAGAATAAAAAATAAAACCCTGATTGTGTAAGTAACCATCTTCTTTGCTATGGCAAACCTAAATCAGTTTAGTTGTACAAAATTACTTTGACAAATAAGAATGTAGCTGTGTGCAATAATACTGGTTCATATGATTTCTAAATAAACAAACTTCTCCTTAAGGTCCTCAGGTAGTGACTTTCAAACAGATTTAACCATGGAAACTCAGGAACCTTCAAAACAACACAGGGATAAAGTTGTAGAAGGGCATAGATTAGGAGAAGAGTATAAAAACTTCAAAGACACTAATACAGTACATGTACAGTATCTTTTTGAACACTGTGAAAATCAGTTAGAAATGGAAGGTTTATCATTCTACCTAGACACTGCCTAGATCAGGCTGTTCCTCCAAACTGAGCAGCAAAGAGGAAGCAGGCTGGGTGCCACTGAGTGGCCAAAGACAATTTTGAAAGACTTTAAGAGTTCAATTGCTGAGATGGCAAAAATACACTATCTGTGAGTCATGATATTCAAATTACTCCACAAAGCTGAAGAAAGCCATTTGTGGAAAACCCACTTCCATTCCATATGGAATTTGCCATAAAGCCATTAAGTGATACTACAAACAAGTAGCAAAAGGATTTGTGGTCAGACACGACAAAACCAAAACCTTTTTTGTATAAATGCAAAGTGGTTGACCAAGAAGAAAGCCAATGTCCTTGAGAGACCCAAAGTGATTTGGACTGAATCTGATAGAAAATCTGGCTTGACATAAAAATTACTGTCCATCAACAATCCCCACCCAACAAAACTAATAATGAGCTCATTAGCAAAAATGAATTGATAAAAATTGCACCATTCCTGTGTGTAAAGGTGGTAGAGAATCACTCTAAAGGTTTTAATTTTCAGACTGTTAATGAACCTTGTTAATTGCAGTTGAACACCTACGCATACAAAGTGATCGTTCATGTAATTTCTTTATACAGTATCTGCATTATTCTTCCTCAATGCTTACAAATCTATTAATTCAGCTAGTTACTGTATCTCCTTTACAGTTCCTGTCGTTGCATATAGTGTATATTAAAACTATTGTTCCATCCTCGCAGTTTCTACTTTTCTTTTTGTTTATACAATAATGAGTATGTACTGTAAAGTCAAGCCCTCAAGCACTATATTTTTCCCAATATTGTATATTCATTTCACAGTATTTACAGGGTCCCTTGTAAAAGGCAGGAAAGAATCATAGCCAACCATTTTGGGAAACATTACAGAGCAGTGAGGATTGCAGATCTCTCTAAGATAATAGTTCCCCATTTTACCTCTCATTGTCATGATTACAGTGAAGCTAAAATTATCATTAAAATTGGTTCACACATATTCTAAACAATCGACCTCAACTAATCTATTTCTCATCTTGTCTCTCATTTACAGATCATTTACATGTCCTTCCTTCTCTATGCATTTTCATCCTAATCCTACTTCTGATCTGTTCTTCTCCCACTTACACATCTGTAAAATCTTTGTGTATTTTGCTCGTTCTTACTTTTTTGCATGGAATTAACCTCTATTTGATCCTTTGATGCGTGCATGCTGAAGTAATTCCTGCTCAAATTTAAATAAACACAATACTATACAAAGCATACTAATCTTTATATAATGATGATATGCTTTTGACATTTTCTGAATAATTAATTCTTCAGGACTGAGTGTGATAAGCTCGAGTGACTTTAATGTAAATCACCTAATTTGTGAGAGGGTTGATTGGTCAGAGGTAGTGGAATGATTTCACTTATTGAATATCATCCATAGGGAAAATCAAGAGAAAAAAATACAGAAAGGAACCAAGGAGCCTTTCTTATATAGAGAACAATGCCTTCATACGGCTGTATGTTAGAGGACAGACAATGCACTGTTGCTCTCCATCTAGGGTGCTCACAGCAAGCCATTTCTAATTTAGGACAAAGTCCTTAAATAATTCTTCATGCACTGGGAGACTATAGGAGACACAACATCTTACCAAGATCAATGGGGAGTAGCTACAGAACTCTGCTGGTAGTGGTTAATGGCAATGTGACTGTCTGATGCTACAGATCCTAGGGCCAGCTAGGACTTGACTTGCTGCCATTCCAATTGGGTTTCCATACTTCAGCTTAACAGTGCAAATCTTCATGCTACCAGTGAAACAATGGCTTTTTTGCAAGATGAGAATGTGATAGTTATACAGTGAACGCCCTACTCATCAGACTTAAGCCACATTGTTAATTAGCAAGATGACCTTGTGTCAACAGGCCGGACTGTATCTAGGACTCAGAAGCCAATGAACAGGCACATACAGTACTTGCCCAGGCTGTACCAGTGAAACTCCACAGATTCCAACAAGTCAGCATGTATGACCTCGTGAAACACAAGTATTGTAGATGTACAGCTTGTATCCCTTCCATCAGTGGCCATTACACTTTCACAGTCACCCCCCTGTTGATTGCATACAGTATATTAATTAACATAATGGAAGTACCCACTGTCGTGGAATTTTATCAAAGAAGAGCCAGGAAAGGTGTTCTCATTCACTCAGTAAGGTCTTTATTCATATTGCAATATGAGAAAAAGGCGTCACCCGTCTGTGCAGAGAAGTGAAAGCTGATTCAAAAGCAAGCAGCCCTTGTTTTATATCTGTTTTTTAAGCTGATGCAACACTTCAAGGACAGGCAAAGCAGTAATTTTCCATTCCTTACAGGTTTTTGCTTTAAGCAAAGAAGAGCAGTTATTCAAATAGTTTCTCATACTCCCTTTTTCAAGCAGCAGTGATAAACATTATTAAAACATCCCCTGATCCCTTGATGAGTTCGGTGCTATCACACTTTGTTCTAAGTATCCAGCTGTTTCTGCAGCACAGCTCTGTCCGTAAACAACATTTTTAGGATAAAACACTTTTTCTCAGTAACTTTCCATTACACCACATCATGTCAAAATATCTTTTTGTCATTTTACTAGCAATAACTAGCAGTTATAAGTTTGTTTTATTACTCAGTATAATAATTGTTTGCAGGGTGAGATTTGCAGTGTGAGACTGTAAATCAATGATGTAGGGCCACTGGTGTTCATTATACTTAAAATTATCTGTAAGTTTTAGCCCAATCTTCATATATACAAATAGAAGAACATTGATACAGATCAGCTTATGATTGATAAACCTATCGCTGGTTTCTATAAATGAAATTGAAGAACTAGTGTTCCTGAAGTTTCCATGTTGTTTCTTCCAACAAAAGGAGCAAATGAAAAAAATATTTTCAGGAGGTAAAAAAAATGAAAAGCTGATTTTTTTTTTCCTGAAAGTAGTCAAATGAAAAAAAAATTAACTGAAAGCCAGGAGAACAGAAAATTGATAAGAAAATGAACACATGGATGCTTCAATAAATAATGCATAAGAACATACCATACCACTAATGCATGTTTACGTGCTATGTAATATGCCTAAAGCTATTTCCTAGACTGCCCAAGTAATCTGTGAAATGTTGGACATTAAAGTGTAATGAATATTAATTTTCATATTCATATTGATTCCTCTAAAATTGCATCAACACCTGGTTCTTCAGTCTAAGGGGTGAATTGAAAAGGCATTAAAATTTCCCATATGTTAATTCAAAGTTAAGTACATTAATATCTTTTTTTACACAGATGTCTACTATATTCCCAGGGAATGCATAACTGTAGGGGGAATGGTCTCCTTATTTTGTTTCTGCTGCATGCATATACAGTACACTGCCAAAGTATGCTGTACAAAATGTGCTCTGGTTTTCAAGATTGAGCTTTGATACACAGAACAACGAAAATAAGTGACATTTAATATTGAAATAAGAATATGAAATATGGAGGAAATATTCTTGAAAGCCACTTACAATTTGTATGAACACTTGAATGCCTGGTAATATGCGGTCCCTTTCTTGAAACTCTGTATTGACAAATTGTGTTGTCAGCTCTGAAAGTCTCTGGAATGCGTCATGTATTTATCCATAGAGATACTGTAGGAGGTGTGGTTTGATTAGCAGTTTGTCATTCACATCCAGCTCAAAGAAACTTAATGTGACTGAGATCCAGAGTTGAGAGTATTCACAAAGTTATCCTTAGAGTTTGTGTTCTTTGTAAGATTCAGGTTTCACAGATCATAAATAAATAGTGCTTCTTTAGCTCTTCAGCATAATGAAATGACCAAGTGAGGAACCATTTCCCCAAAGGAAGTCTAATTCAGGACTGTGAGTTAGACTTTATGGTATTGTCAACTGTTGCTTTCATTCTATAATAAATTCCGCAGTTCAGTCTTTGCATTAATTTTCCCAAGTGACCACTTTTCAGTATTGTATTGATGAACTGTATGTGTCTGTCACTGTGTGTGTTTGTACTGGGTCTCAGGTGAAATGCTCAATTTGAAAAACAAGCAAAAAAATCCAGAACTCCAGCAACTGATGTGCTCTTCAACATGTTCTGGTTTAAAGAAAAGCTTAAGTAAATTACAAAACCTGTTTCTTTCTTGAAGGAGAATTCTTTTTGAAAAAAAAAGGCACTTAAGAGATTACATGAGAAAGGAAAGTTCATGCCTCAACAAGCTTAATGGAGGACAGTTTTGTTATCTTGCTTTTGCACATGCTTTTTACTTGCCTGGGGTACATTTCTTATAATGGTGGATATAAAACATATGGCTGAGAGGAAAGTAACAGCCGTTGAAAACAATGAACAGAAAAAAAGTCAAATTCCATACACTGGTATGGAGGACTGCCAGGAAGTCAGTTTCATTAACCAACAAACTATAATCAAACACATTAAAAGGAGAAAATGTTCCTGTAATAAACTGCAAAAAAGTAATATCTTAGGAGGGAGGGATATCAAAGGACCTGTCGTCAATATGTACAGGTAAATGTTTTGTTCATTTTTTGTGTTGAATTCTAGTAATATGTAAACAATCAATGAAATAAATTACTTAAACCAATATTTTTCAGGCACAGAACAAGAATGTAACTTCCTTTCCATTGCGGGCTGCAACCAACTTTACTTAATAATGAGTACTTTACCTACATAATTTGTTACATTTACTGTAACCTCCAACATACAGTGTGTGTCAATGATATAACAGGAGTGGAACATATGACATCCTAATTATTAGTAAGTGGTTAGAGAAATATTGTGCAACAACTTGTTTTCTTGATTTCTAGATTTCTAGACAACATTTAGTCCTATACAGCACATTAAGTCTAAGTCAATTAGCAGCCAACATATAATCAATATGCTTGCTACTGTATATGATAAGATTGGATTCAATGTAAAATGATTCACCCATTGTTATAATGTCTCTAACTATCTTTATTACAAGTCACTCAGTACATCTTTTTAAATAAAATAATCAAAAGGCATACCTTTTGTTTTATCTGACTTTTAATATTTCTAAAATCTGTTTTTTGAACATTGTCATAACTGCTCGGTTATGTTTTTAAACATTGTCATAACTCTGGCCATCTCCTTTATTTGGATCTTATGCAACATTGTTAAGCTACACAGTAGATGTTCAATCAGTGTTAAAATGACCTATTTAATCAGTTTTTAAATGACCTGAAACACAAATTTCAATCATAGTGAAAAAGCATTAGTCTCATCACAAGTTGTAGAATTTACCAAACTTGTATACTGTATGTACAAACGGCCCATTTATTTTCCTAATAAAACTCTGTTTTTTGCATTTGTCAGTTTACAAGCCAGAAAAATCAACTAAACAATTTATTGGATCCAAATAACATTAAGTATAATGAATATTATCACTTAACCTTTAATAGCACAAAACAGATATACTGTATACTATAGCAGTGTGAATAGACCAACATATTTCTCCTTGTAGTACATTCACATTGTGGAGTGTCTACACATAGTCGTTACATTTTACCATTGTTTGAAAAGGTATTTTTAAAGGTGAAGCCTTTTTAACTGCACAATTAAGTGCATGTGTGCCTTATCATTTCTGTTTGGGAATGGTAAGGTACTTTCTGACTTATTTACCTGTTGCTGGGGACCAGCTATTGTTTTGCATTCACAAGAGCAGCATTTTGTGTTATTCTTCTTGTTGTTCTGCTTCTTCTCAATTTAAATTCTTCTAAATTGACCAATGATAGCCACAATTCTTAGTGGTCACTTACGCATTTCCTGGCTGGAGCCAGCTGGGTTAGCCTCAGTCTGCTCTGCAGCACCAACCACTGTGGCTTGCAGTACCATTGAAGAAAGCTTTACCCCAATCATCAAATCAGAAAATCGTTTGTAGACTTACTGTATAACTGCATGTTTTAACAGATACATCTCCTGTCTGCATCTGTTATTTGGATGTGCAATTATTGATCAAGAAATCCAGTTTGAGCAGTTGGAGATGAACAGAAAGAATGTAGCAATTTAAATTTAAAAAAGCTTCACAATCATATGGTTTAATGCATATGCTCAGATGTATTCCAACACATGTCAAAAACCAATCATCTTGGTATCCATGGGTTGAGAAAAAAAGAACTTCAGTAATGTGCAATGAAGGATGGGTGAATACATCTGAAAGGAGAATAGTTTAGACATACTTTAAGGCTCCTGAAAACTGCCTGGGGGCTCCACTAAACCAATTTTTGTTCAAATTTATCTGCCTTTTGAAATTACATTACAATATTTAAAGTAGGTGTAATTTTATTTTTATAAGTAGTAGTAGCATGTTAATTTGTTGTTAAAGATGCTACTGCAAGATTGATTTGCTTAGGCTGTGAAATCCTTTTATTAAGTGTAACATTACAGAGCTTTAACAGAATTGATAACTGCCATCTACTGGTGATTAATTGCAAAAGTATTAAGTAGCTATTTGCTTTTATAAAAGCTTTAATAATGCATATCTGAGTATTAATAGATTGCATTACACACACTTATAAAATTAAATACTCAGCACCTAAATCTTAGACATTACTGTTTTATTTGTGTTTATCTTCCTTGTTTGAGATTCATTGTGAGTGTATCTAACTTTGTGTAAGTTGGAGAACACTGTGGTATTTATTCAAGTGTAACCACAAACGGTACAGCATGGAGCCAGCTTGATTTGTGCTTTCAAATTGGGAGATAAAAAAATTAGAAAAATATCAACTGTAGATTTTCTTTTCTAGATTGTCTTGCCTTTTGCTGCAGAGCAAACTTGTAAAAGTTTCTCACAGGTTGGGATATATTCTTCAAAGATCTATCTTTTTATATTTCTGCTCTAATATCTTGCCATGCTGTCTGACCCTTCCAGGTACTCAGTGCTGACCAGAATGGTAGATGTTTACATTACAAAGGGATTCTGAAGTTCTCTCTGCTCTTTATACAGTATACAGCTTGTGGTAAAAACAGCCAGCAGAATAACTATATGTCTCCCATGCTGGCTAGAAGTCCCTTTAACTTATGAAAAGGTGAACATAAACTAAAATTAGTATTCTTCAACTCACTTGAAGGTCCCGGAGACTATAAAAATGGACTTAAGTATCTTCTTCTTGTGTTGTTATCTGTTTGTGTTGCAGATTCATTTCCACTAGTAAACTATTTTCTTTATGAAGCAAAATTACCATGTTATTAATAACTAGAGTGTACTTGTATTGAAATCGAACCTATTTACCCTCCTTAAACTTTTTCATATCTTATTATGTTACAATATAGAATTATAGTGTATTTATTTGGGAGTGTTTGCCATTAATCGATAAAATAAAGGCAGAACCTACAGATCTTCATAAAGTAATTATAAATATAGAACAGAAAATAACTGACTGCATACGTATTTACCCCTCTTGAGTCAATATTTGGTAGAGGCAGATTTGGCAGAAATTACAGCCATTAGTGTGTGGTGAGCATACTGGCACACTGATGCCATTGCATCAGATTGCATCACTGCAAATTGGTGGAGGGTAGGGAAGTCCCAATTACCCATAAAGCGCTTTGAGAGCACTACTGTATGTAAGTGTAAGGAATTACCAGTAAGTCATTACCATCTTTGCACATCATTAGTTTTTTATCCATTCTTGCTCTCTAGGATTTTAAAGCCACCTTTCATATTCACATTAATCACGATACCTTTTTGAACCATCTGAACATTTGTTTTGCTATCTCATACATGTCTGTTGTTGATTCAAATCCTATTTATGTGACACAAAGCAATTGGTCAAAGCTTATGGTTTCATATCTGTTTTCTGCCAAGCATTTGCAATTTTTCTCAGTTTCAGTTTACAATGTCATAGAGTAAGTGTCTGAGAGTCAGCGAAGGCAACACTACACATCAGAAAGTAAAGCTAATCAGAGACATGGAATCTTGAACATCAGTAACATAGGCCACAACAAATTATCAAAGCCAAAACAATGAAACAACGAATGGAAAAAATACAGTAATTACACTCATCACTTC
This sequence comes from Lepisosteus platostomus, assembly GCF_059453375.1. Taxonomy (NCBI): domain Eukaryota; kingdom Metazoa; phylum Chordata; class Actinopteri; order Semionotiformes; family Lepisosteidae; genus Lepisosteus; species Lepisosteus platostomus. The sequence continues at coordinate 47,576,147 of NC_142618.1, read as the reverse complement.
TTCATTTGCTTATGGTTCTTCCGAAGAACTACAAAAAAATAAGAAAATATTTAATATTGTCAGAAAAGAGGCAAAGCAAAAATGTACCTTGTTCAATCGGCTGTGGATTCAAACAATGATGTCAGTCATACTTCGTAGGCTATCTATTTTTAGTGAAAAGATAGCATTTTGACTCACTAGAGAAAACTACTACTCCTATTATTATTACTTCTCTACTTCTGATTCACCCACTTACTCTGAATAATGCACCCACTTTACAACAGCGATCCTGTTAGAATGGCCCTTTATGATGCACTCCCTCATAAAATGGATTTTAAATGGGAATCACTGGTTAAAATGTAACATACTGTTTAAAATACTATTAAGTCCTGTTAATGAAGAAACATCCATTCTGCACGTGCATTTCCATTGCAAAGGGGTTTCTACTGCATGAGTGCTAGGGATGTATAAAGCAGATGTGGATGAATATTTCAAGTTACCACTTGAAGACAAGTTTATATTCTAAACTATGATATAAATAACAATTTAATAATAATCATTATATACTCATTTCATATAAAGGATGTAGAAATAGGAAAAACAGCACATAGTGATCTTCTTCAGTTCTGAAGGAAATTGTTTGCCATCTTATCAAGAGAGAAAATAAAAGAGCTGTATAACTGCATGCCCCCTCATTCAGCTGTGGCAATGTCTCCAAAGCCAGCCTGGAATTTAGACCACTTCATACAGTATAAAAAAGAGGCACAAAAGAGGCCCTGGATTGGATGCTTGTTGAACAGGTCCTTGCAACTGAGATAAAATCACAGATCATGCATTCACTGCTGTTGAGTCCCCCCAAACTCTCAAATCCAAATGGATTTCAGGCAAATTTGAAACAATTAGCCAGTGCTCCCACAAAGGAGGTCAAATCAATATTGTTTGAAAATCTCTATCCAATCTTTGCCATTTCTGGGCCCCGTTACAGTATTGTTACACCATAACATGCTGAAGTGATGACATTACCCTCAAAACAATATGAGGACTGAAATCTGCCAAAAAAATATCATGTATCTGAAACAAAAACTGTGGAATCAGGCAAAAATAAGCACAATAAGGGGTCATCAGAAGAATTCAAAGAAAAAGGAGAAATTGGCAATCAAGAATTTTGTCATTTGAATGCAGTAATGAACGTCATGGTATGAAAGATGACAGTAGTGACAGTGAGTCTAATAGTGATAACTATTGATTGGCATATGGTGATTATTACTATGATGAAATAGTTCTAAGGTTGATTGATCCAATGTATCAAAAGTGATTGTTGTCTGCTTGTCACTTGAGCACCCTTGACAACCTTGCTAATTATGTGAAAGATGATTGGCGTCACAATATGTACAGTAGCCTTAGTGAAATAAAATGTTTTTTGCCAAGTAAATGCTGTTTGATAGCTTACTCTCATGAGGCGGAGTGAAGTTTGCATTATAATATTATAGAACATAAGAACATAGGGAAAGTTGTAAATGAGAATACCTACAGTATTCAACCGATCTAGCGTGTTTTGTTGTGTTTAGATCAGCGATCATACTGTAGGTTCTCAGGCATAAGCATATGATGCATTATATTCAGATTGTCAAAAGTCTTTTGATACAGTAGTTATTCATAAAAGATTAAAATCTCAAATTCTAAGCAGTAAGGACATGCATGCATTTGAATTGATTAATTAAAATAAGAGTAGAGATTAACGCTCAAATCGTAGTTAATTAGTGAAATACCACAATAATCTGTATTAGTTGCATTGCTCTTCCTAATTATATCAATGATCTAGATTCTGGTATAGTTAGCATGCTAGTTACGATCAGAGATTGTGCTAGAATAGGTGAATTAACAAACAGTGGAGAAGCAGAAAAGGAAATTGGCAAGGATTTCAATAGATTTCTGCCAGACCTGTTTGTGGGAGCTCTGCTGAATAGCCTTGTCCTACCACAGCAGCTGGTCACACCTCTTCCACCTGTCAGTCTGGAAGGCTCAAAAATACATTTAGACAGAAACTCAGCTTCAACTATGGGCAACTATTCCCCTTCACCCCTGTGTCCTGGTGAAGCAAGCTATTTAAGGTTGGCCCAAGCAGTGCTCAGGGCTGTCACATACTTATCTCTGAGCCTCTTAAGTTCCAAGTTCCCTGTTTCCCTAGCTTCCTTCCCTCCTGCCTCAACACTGCTGTGCTTTGACCTTGTCTCTCGGATTTTCCTCAAACTGTGTATTGCCTGTGCTACGAACGCTTCTGCTTCCTTTTGACCTTGGCTTGTTGTTTTCCCTTTTGATTCATGTCACCCATCTTGGGTCCCTGCCTACTATGACCATCGATTCTGAACTGTGTTTTGCATGTTTGCCTCGCCTGTTGATCATCTACTTATTCTTTTCCAAGGATTCACACTTCGATCCACAAACCACTATTACACTTTCATCTTAAGTAGCAGTTTATTACAATATCAAGTCTGGACAAGTACCTGTCAGGTGGTATTTACTGTAACATAGACAATGTAGACAAAAAATAAAATCTTTTTAACCTTGCACATACTATGAAAGCACTTGATTCAAGAGTTGAAAATCCTCAAAGGCATTGACAAAGTGAACTTGAGTTCAGAATCAACAATGAAGCCCTACCTAGAGACACAAGTAAAAACTACAGTATGAAGAAACATAATTAAAACTAAAAACAGGAGACACTTTATGCAAAGTATTGTGGGCATATGGAAAATGTTAACCTGCCAAGTTGTGGACACTGATAACCAGCCTTATTTCAAGATGCTAGACTGCGAGAGAACTTGCCAGAGTATGCAACATTCTTTGAGAATATGTTTAGTCCAAAGACACCAGAAACACAGCTCTTTCAGAGAAAGGCCTCATTTGAGAAGACAGAAAGTTAACACAATGGTCACCACAATTGGTCATCGGTTGATTAAGACATCTGCATAATAGGCATCACAGTGAGTGTTTTACCCATTGTTCTGGTCAATTATTATGGCATTAAAAGTATGATTAATTGGGGAAGAAAGTTCTTTAACATAAAAAGGCATATTGAGCGCAACTGTACTGTTCAGTGATGCGTGCACTAAGACCTTGCATTAACAGTTTAATTAGTTGCACAAATCAGTTCAGATATACTTTTTGCAGCTGGACAATGTGAGATGACACAGTTTAAGAATTATAATGGTACAACTTCAGAAAAACAATGAGGTCTTAGCTTCTCCAACTTTATGTCCCGATTTTAGTTCAGTAGAACATCAATAGCACCAAATCTGCAATGCCGTCAAGAAGTGACACCAACCAACAGCACAACTGAAAGCAGCACAGAACATTTCAAAGCACTTTATTAGAAAGTTGATCAGGGCTCCGCAGAAATCCTATCTGGATTGTGTTAACATAATCAATGTTTTAATTTTATAAATAATGGTATACAGACACTTATAATGATTCTTCAATCTGCTTTCTTGTTCATGTGTGTTTTTGTTTGACATGTACGGTAAGTTTAAAGTATTGATTAAGCCCTTGGATGCGGGTGCTGCATTTCTTTTGTGTATTCCATTAAGAACTCCATAAAACACTTCTGGTTTACTAAAATGTCCTTGAATTGCATCATACAGCACATCTTACTGATATGTTATAAGCCAAGTTTCTTCAACAGAAATGAAAAAAATAGCACTTCACTGTTAATTTGTAGTGTCAAACTCAAGACTGTATAAACTGGCAAATGTGTTAAACTGTGTTTTACATTTAATCCAAAGTGAAATTATGTGAACATTCTTTGTCAGGCAGTTAAACAAGAACACAATTTTCCTGGTCTTAGCCTGTGTGCCATCATAGAAATTAATTCAATGCAAATGGTGATGAACCTCCAACCCCTAGAGTTAAACAAGACCTTAACATGTTCCCAAAATTCAGTTAAATTACAGTACACTACAAATTTCCACTGACATAGCACTGCCGTAATCAGGTTTCAAAGACCTTTGTGCTGGCCTTGGAGGCTAGCCCTGGATTCAAAATTCAGAGCTCAGTTTTATTTACTGACTAAACAAAGAACTGATTCAGCTGTTCTGTACTTCCACGGGCATTAAAATGCAGATGCAAGACAACATTTTAAAGTTAAGTTGTGAAAAGTCAGTCCTGTTACTTAGTTCTCCTTATTCCTGTATGTATACCAGCCTCATAGTTTTAGATAAGTAATTGATTACCATATTATTAGTTATGAACTACATGTTAGGCTAAGTACCATGTGTGAAGTGTTGCTGGGGCTCCTTTTTTCCATTTAATTAATATTGGTTATGAAATTTGCTTTCTGTGTCTCGTGGAAAAGCTCATCCAAAATTGATTGCTGTGTGTACAAAATTGATGGACTTGGCCAAATACAAATCCTACCATATCCTTGTCTGTCATTTTGAAAAACTACTGGATACAACCAATATCCCCAGGAGATGCCACACCATTGCATAATGGAGGGCCCTTCCTAACAGCCTTTTCTTCAATATAATTTGTTAAACTGTTCTGTACAATCCCACATTCTATACTATTCATGCAAAAAATGTGCCTCTAAACTTTGACTTTGTCTATGTTTTTTGTGCCAATTGCAGTGAAGAATTACCCAATGCAGCAGAGCCCGTCAATTATAGGGTGTTGAAAATGTGAGAAAATAGCAATAACAGCAGGAGGTCCTGACAAACTCAGAGCTCTGCAGAATTACATACATTGTTGCACATTACTACAGGTGTTCTAAGCAATGGAGGCTAGCATAAAATACACATAAATAAGAACATACAATGGTATTTCAGATATGCAGTACAAGTAGCACATGGTAAGTGCTAAGAATATTGTGAATATAAGGCACAACACATCTGCCCTGGGTTCAATTCCTGACATGAGGTGTTATCTGTGTGGACTGTATGTTCTCCTCATATTCTCATGGGTTTCCTCCAGATGTTCCTCTCACAGTCCAATGATTTACTGGTAGATTAAATTGCCCCTGGTGTTAGTGTGTACGTATTTGTGTCTGTGTACCTTGTAGTGGACTGGTGTCCCACCCAGGGTGTATCGAGCCTTGTACTAATTGCTTGCCATGTTTAGGCTCTAGCTTCACTGTGACCCTGTATTAGTTAAAGCAGTTAGAAGAAGGAAGGATGGATATTACAGTCTGAAACATTTTATATTTTAAAAATTATCTCAAAATGAGAAGTGTATATATCATTGTGCACTGACTGAATTGTAAGTTTAGAATTTAACTACGAAGGGCTTGGCTGTCATTTAAAAATGAGATGAGTTAAAATATTCCTGTCAGACAGATTACCTACTTCCATGGCATATTTGCTGAAATTAAGCTCATCTCAAAGCCAAGCTGCAAGTACTGCCAAAATGATTGTGAGAACGAAAAGAAGTGCAGAATAAATGCTTACCATTCATTTGCCTTCCATTGTTTTCAAAACTTCATCAGTCTCAGTAATCTCTTAATTTCACTCAGTGGATCTGTTGATAATAGCAATTGATCATCTATATGTTGGATATTAATCATCCACTATCCAGTCTGTCTGATGTAACAAAGCATATACAGTAGACTGATCTTACAACTTTGGAACAGAAATGCTAAGTTGATAGTCTGAATCTCTTGCTTTTTTGTTAGACAAAAAGATTCTATTTTTTCTTTAATGAGTAGTTTATTGCCATATGTACAGTACACACACATTGGAATTCTTAATCGTGCTGATCTCTCGAGACATACTGTACACAGTACAACAGACACCACCACACAATGTAGACAGTACATTACAGACCTAATAAATAATAACAGGACCAATAAGTCCACAATATAAAACAATGTTTTTTGTATGCAAAATCCCTCTGTTAGTGTGTACTTGGATTAATTTGCATAGCAGATGATCTAATGCAGTGAAAATGGAATATATGCGAGTTGTAGTATTCTAGCAGAAGAAGGGCCTGCTATTCTGTTACACTTTAATAAATACTACCATACTGCCAAGGAGAGTTCAAGCCAACTGTACATCCCCATCATTCCATAGAAGAAATAGTATTGATTTGCATCTGGACATACAGTGTATCAGCAAACTGAGTGAGATACTGTATGTGTAGTAGCTCTTGAAATACAGAAGTTTCAAGTTAGAATGTTTTTTCCAGAAACCCTATAATAGTACAATATACATGCATGATATAAAATGGTTCATTTCATCACCTGTATGTAAAAATCTCTTGATTATCCCCACCTCAATCCCCAGAATTGCTTTTATTGCTCATAAGACTTAATATTTTTTGGTATTGTTAGGAAATACCTACAGACAAGTCTTATATATTTGTTTTAATCATTGAGATTACTCTTATTCACAGGTTACTCAATGTCCTTAGACATTTCTCAAAATAGGACTACTGTACAAATTTAATTCCGAACAATGCTATCAGACCTACCGTACCTGAAAAAGAAGGTATTTTACTCTTGGATAAAGTAGCATTATTAATCTTAAGAGTTTCTACTAACTACTGTAATATTAGTGACATTTTAACAGTATTTGAAAAGGTTTAATAGCAAATATTATATATGGAAACTAAGTTAAAATATAAAATGTCTTCAATAGCTCATGTCATTGATATGCAGTTTCATGCAATTTAGAATATTGTACACTGAAATTAAAGACTCAAATTTTAAAACATACATGTATGATATATGCACAACTTAACAGTTACAAAGCAAAGTGTAAAGATGTAATTTTAAATAATTCAATGAGAACTTAAGAATTCTTTGATTTTTTTTGTGGGTGATATTTTAATTGTTTCTATGCAATGTGGTGCCATTGGGGTAGCTGACACCACATTGGGCATGGTCAGGCTCTCATTCTCCCCCATCATGCCCCTTTATAAACTCTTTTGGGTTCCTTTTCTCCTTTATCTTAGACGCACTTTCCTCCAAGAGTGGTAATCACAATGACCCCCTCATCGGGGCAACAGGATATATAACTCCACATTCCATTACTTCCGGGCCCTTTGACTTCAGAGTCTAAGGTTCATCCTGTTGTCCTCACTGCTAGGAGCTTCCTTCTCATACTCCATTAGGACACTGTTTCACACACAGCCAGTGCCCCAGGCTCCCAGGTCTGCCTCCAGCCCCGACATCCTCTCCCTAAGCCACCAGGTTGGGTTACACAGACTACCTACATCACAGAGTCTCTTCAGCACTACACACCGTGCCAAGACCCGACACACTCACACTCACACACTCACACACCTCACTCTCGCGCCCTTAGATTGTGAACTCACAGCTGCCAGCACAGATCACATCATGCCCAGCCACCAATGCGTTACACCCTGCAGCTGCCAGCGCACCTCACTATCTCCCAGAAGGTTCAGCTAGATAGATCCTCCTCACTTCCCTGATACCATGTATTGCCAGGGGGAGGGTCCCTCTACCACACAACCAACTCTGGTCCCCACTCATTAACTCATACAGCGGACACGACAGCCCTGCTGTCACACCCTAGCAGGATGTCGTCCCTTTAAATCTTTCGATGATCTCATAAAGCTCCGTTTCTTTTGTCAGTCTCCTCACAGACTGACGTTTTCACTTTTTTCCTTGCAGCCTGTTCCTCACAATCCCCTCCGGAATTGTCATTCTTCTCCACCCTCGCACGGGGTTACTACAGTGGCCAATCAAGTCTTTGTTCACTCATACACAGCGGCACGCTCTTCTAACATCGCCCTGACTAGTAGTGTCACACACCCGCTACTGTCATGCTTCAGCCCGGCTCTCTCACTGCAGAGCCTCCGCAGTTATACTCCACTGCAGCTACAGCAAGACTGAGGTCCTGCTAGATCTTTCCCCCTCTTTAAACCACTTCTACACCTGCCGTTCATTCCTTATTCACGTCAGGTGTGGTTTCCACGGCAAAGCGTCTTCCTTAATCCGCACCAAACACTCCCTGCATTGTACCACAGCATTAAACTTAACATTGTTCTATCTAAAGTTCTAAATGTCAATCCATATCTCTGGATGCATAGCACTGAGTTGCACTGAGTTGAATATCATTTCAACAGTATTTTAAGAAAAGCTACAGTACATACTGGAACCTTCAGCCATTGTGAGTTATGCCTCAGAATTTTGGTCACTTAACACAAAAATAAAACAATCCATCCTTCCATTCATTATCTAACCACTTTATCCATAACAGGGTTGTGAAGACGCCAAAACCTATCAACAGGACACGATCTGGATGGGACACCAGTTTATTGCAGAATAATGACTTAATTAAATATTGTCTAGGTATCATTTTTTTCTTGAGTAACCAAAGACCCACCTTTCACATTTGGTGTTCAAATAAGATAGAGGCCTCATACTGAGACTGGTCATGTGGAAATTGTGTGTGGTGCGAATATCAGGTTTTTCAAATTTGATGGACATAAAAATCAAAAACCAAAGACATCTGAGAGCTGCTGAGCAAAAGATTCTATGTTTAACTGTCATCAGTTCATGTCAGGTTGAGGAGATGCACTTGGAAGCAAACTTTCTAGCGGGTGACCTGGGTTTGTGTGAGGGGGGGGCTGTGTGCCACATTTTTTTTATTTTCATGTCAGTACACTGTGGGGTGGAAAAGTTTGCGAAGCAGTAAACTAAATCAAAGGACGATAAAGCTACAAAAAGATAGGACAAGAAATTTGAAAAGCATAGTCTTTTATCATTTGAATGCATAAGCAACACAATATTCTGAAATACTAATTTAGTTTAATTTAATTATACAACCAGTAACAAAATGATCAAATTATGGAATACAGTATGAATTATGTCTTTCCAGGAAAGTTGGTTTGCGAAACCTTGGACATGGCTCTCTTAGTTGGCAATTCTTATCTTATTCTGCTTACAATTTGATTGAAATTTTACAATGATCAACAAAAACATACTATCGATGGTCAATAGCAGACTTCCAATTAAATGTAATTTAGGTACAGTACTTCAAATTCAAATCAACATCTAAATCGATAAGAACAAGGCAGTTATTATAAAAAGAATAAAAATTAATTCAAATAAAGCAAATTATGCGAAGAAGGTAAAGTTATATTTTATTTTGTAACATTGGGTTTACTTTCAGGGAGAGACTATTGTATATCTGCATGATATACAGTTGGAAAAGCCTGTCACTCTTTCTTTATGCTTACAGAGATAGTCTGGCAAGTTTTCAATGTCATAGGAAATGCTGCATTCCATTGCTATTACAGCAATTTGTAGTTCACATAAAGTCTATTTAAATGGATGTTTTCCATATGTCCATATCTTCTTGGTATCTATCTTAACAGATAGACCACAATGTGGATAAGCACCCAAATGAATTTTTGTATTGACCTAGAAACTTATGAATATGTTGAACATGATTGCCAACAAACCATTAATACTTGATAATGTCATTGAAATCAGTATGTGTACAGTATATAGGAATTCCTTCAGGCAGTTCCTTTCCTGTAATGATCCTGTGTAGTGGCATCACTGGGGAGGACATCTACATGGTGATTACTGGTACCACTATCTTATAGATCCAGGGTCCTGGCTTTAATTGAAGCTTCAGGCACCTGGATTTTTCATACTCCCCCTTGTATGCATGGGTTTTTGGAAGGCAGCCCAGTGTCCTTCCACCTCTCAAATGGCATTTGATTGGTTACAATTGCCTCCATTTAATTCAACCCAGGGTTAGATGTTGTTCTTAGTACAGCTAAGGGGGCATTTACAGTATGAGCAGAACTGGCTACATGACTAAACTAGATTCAAATTGGGGTCAATGGTCTCTTTTCATTTTTAGCTGTTCTGTATTTCTGTCTTCAGGCTATATATAGTATACAATAGGATTTGTTTGTTAGATGGGGTCTAAGTTAATAGTAAGTGCTCTAGTCAAGTCACAGTGAACAGATAGACCACAAATATGACTGTTCTCTGTGGCAAATATGCACAAATCACCTTTTCATGTGTAAACCTTTGAATGTGCACACATTCCCACATGTGTTATTTCCATATCTGTTACTTCATACTCAGGAGATAAAACAATAAGAGGCTATGAGCACTTTTGTACATGCATATTGCGCTGAAACAGGTTCATTGATTGATATTTCATTAATAATAAAAGACCTGTCTATCTTTAAAGTTCCATTAGACAGATGTTAAGTGGATTTTCCTCTTAAATCTGTTCAATTATTGCTATCATGATTGAAATATTTAAGCAGGTACCACACAATCTTATACAGTACATGCACCTTCTCAGGTATTACTCGCACTCACACAAAGCATTTCAACAACAAACGCAGAGTCTGAGAATGCTTTTATTTGGCAACAACAGCAAGTCTTGTGGGTTCTGAAAAGAAGCTCCCCCCAGAAATACCCTTAAGGTAATGAAAGTAAGCACCGTCGTTCTGTTTAAAACCTGAAGCACTGTGAAACAGAAGCAAGGATCTCCCTCTTAAGAGCAAGTTTTGCAGTGATGTTGTCAGAATGCACTGGGAACAAAACTGGTTAATATCTTGAATCAACACTCTAAATGAAAATTAAAATGTTTGTGTATGGAAATGTACAATATGTGTTCATACATAAAAACACAGTATCCTTCACATCTGTGTTGCTCCTTAGTCACTCTGAGAGAATGTTCTAGAAGTTCCTTTAAATCATTTTAATGACATTTGCATTGGAGTGCGTTTTTAGAAATTATTTCATAACTCAAGGGCAATCTTGTCTTCCTCATTTTGCCAGGCAGTGAATATAATTATATATTGCTGAGTATCAAGCTTTCCATGTCACTTTTGAATAATTCAGAAACAAAATGGATGGTAGCTTTTCTTAGCAAGGACTTATAAATGATAGATTATTATTATTAATTTATTTGAATGATGCTGTTATTTAAGGAACTTGGAGAAGTTACAGTACAATTACTGATGTTTTTACATAAAAATGGGGGTATCTATTTACATAACTGGATCATCTGGGCTAAGTACCTTACACAAGGTTACAACAACAGAATCCACACCTGTGAATAAGAGATAAAAGTCAAGATCCTATAAGAATCCTGATTATTACTCTAGTTAGTATTTGGTGTACAGTTTTTCAATATTTTCCATCTTAGAAATAGAAACATTTTACAAATAAATGCAAATAAAGCTTGATAGAATTGCTTGTTGATTTTAAATCTTGAATTAGAAACGTAAAAAGATGACAACATTAAAGAAACTTCCTTATGGACATTTTCTGAGACGTCAAATTGAAAATTTCAGAAACATTGCTTGCAGATTGTGTTCTCAGATTACTTATAGAAAGTGCCGAAAGATAAATATTTAATATTATTTAAATGCAATGTGTTAATATGTTCTCCAAATAGAAAAGTGTGATCTTTCACTACACAAAGAAAAACACTATCACATAATATTTACAGATGTTATTCATAAAAACGTTTTAAAATACATACCAATGTTTACTCCTTATAAAAATAAATTGGAAGACATTCTTGACAGAACAGATTCTTTGAACCACAAAACAAATGATTTTGATATATCTAAGGAATATACCGTACCTTGTAGGTAATTAATAATTATAATTTAAAAAGAAAATAACCATTTACTTTGTATGCTAGTACATGTATGTTGTGGAATTTATTCTCCATGCAATTTAAACTACAGTATGTTGGCAGACATAAGGAACAACATTAGTACCAATTCCAGTTAATAATCTTGCAAGCACAAGTTGAATAAATGAAGTGTGTTCAGTCTTCAAGATACTTTCTATTTACTGTATATTTAATTAGTGGTATAGACATTAGCTCAGAAATGTATAGGTTATGATCAAAGATCACTCCATTTAATTTGGAGAGTTATACTGATTGTCCAGGTTGCATTCCCACAAATATGTCCCACTGTTTTCTTTTTATGCAATTAAAATGAGACATAAAGAATTAATATTTCCCATTTTATAATGCCCATTTTTTTACTGATTGTATACAGCATCTCAATTTTAGTATTACTGATTCTCACACTGTTTTATATGTTGCATTTATTATATGTTAAATAAGCTTTTCATACCAGATATTTTCAATAACTTCTACATAAATAATTTAATTCTATAGATCTCTACATGTTTCTACTAATGAGAAACAAACTTTGTTACTATAGGAACACATTTAAAAGTTTTACTTTTGGAATGCAGATTATTGACACCAAAAACAATGTTTGCAATAATTTATCATGACAGAGTTATGCATATAATAGCCAGTGTTTTGTTGAGTGTGTTGTGTTTATTTTACTTCTTTGGTGTCTACTTCCCTTTCCACTTAAGCTCGGCCTGCTGCCCAAACAACAGAAGGCAGTCATCACAGATGGAGTGGCACACTGTTTGCTTAGACACCTGTCAATTGGCACACAGTCAGAGGTGACACATTTGATGTTTAGGGGTGCTGAGCAGGCAGGTCCCAGACCTGGAAGAGAGGAACAGGAACGAAAATAAGGAGACTGGAAGGAATGGCACACTTGACCTGGGCCTCCATTAATCTGAGTCGTTGGAAGAGATATAGATGTTATTTAAAGCAAAAAATTGTCAATCTTAAGAATTCAAGAATCGGTTTGCAATACAAATTAGAGGATGCTGAAAGATCTTGGAGAATATTCACAATATTAACAGACTTAGAATAACCTGCTAGGGCAAGTGATAAAGCTGGCCATTGAGTTAAGTCTTGGTTGTTTTTCCAAATAGGATATAATTCTTATGGAGGTCCTTATGTAATTCAAACCCGTGACATTGATGATAATTCTGAAACATCATGAGATTCATATTCTGTCAGTTACTGTATGAAAAAGTTCATAAATGCTCAGCTCTAATCTTTTGCTATTATTTTACATTGAGGGATGATCCACTTTTTACTGAAACAGCTGCACTATGTTAAAGCACATTTAGTCTGTATATTACATAAACAAATGTAATTTCTGTTGGAAATTGTCCTCTACATTATTTCTTCTTCCTGACAGTTTAAGGTTTTCCAATGAGCTGAATATCATACTTAATAAAGAAGTATGACAATATAAATCATTTGTTATATTTCATCTTTGTTAAATATAAGCCTTTAGAAGGATTTTTGATTGAAATGCCAGTTCTGTTTATGAAAGAAGTACAGTAAATGTACAGTATGTGCAAGATTGTACTGCATGTGTTCCAAAAGAATATCAAATAATATTTTCAGGAATACAAGTAACACAAAACAGTATAAAGTTGGCCTATAGGTCTCTATATAAATGTCCCGAGTTTGCATATTGCAAAAAAAAATGTTTTTGCATAACACCCACAATGAAGTATGAAGATTTTCAGTTTGTTTTCTATTCACATCCAACAACATAATCTGCTATACTACATTGAAGCTGTTAATTTGAGAAACTTGTTAAAGTTATTATTTTAACATGCATAAAAATAATTTCTGTGTCTTTCCTTTTCATTGGAATACCTAAACAATCAGAGGCTACAAGTCCAGGAAAGGCTTTGCTTTACAATTTGCATTACATAATGACAAAGGCCTAATGTGATAAGGTGAATAGGAATACATAGAAATAAAATTGAATATGTCATTTATTACTATAATAAATAAAACTGAGAACAAAATCGCATTGATGCAAGTCAAGGAGTAGTCACAGCAGTCATAAAGTACTGCCTCCTACTGTAAGTCAAAAGGAGGTGCAGAACAAGTGTCTATTTAATAGTTCTACATTCTACAGATCCTAGACAATAAACACATTGATACTGTCTTTACACGGAAACTACCACTTGCAGTTTAAATTCACGCCTTTAGAAGACAGACAAGGTAAAGTTACCAGAACTAAACTATGAGTTACCCAGTCACCGTCAGGTTAAATAGCCTAAGCTCAACTCCCCACTTACCCCCGATAGAGAAGTAAAAATCCATTTTAACCAGTCTGTAACCTGACACAAAATGGCAGAATGGGCAAAAAAGCAACAAACTCTACAATGTAGAATTATTGTGGATCCACAGGGACAACAACTAGTACATAAGAAATAATTAAGACAAAAGACAACAGCCAGTATACATGTAAAAATAACAATAATAATCACAACAAGGAAGATGCATATGCTAATAAGGTACTGTTACTGTTCTTATACAGTTGGATAAACAATGTTTGTATACATTCAAAGCATCACAAGAGGCCTGCTTGAAATCATGGAACAGGTCATTGTCACAGTAATATACAGCATACAGAATAAAGAGCATGGTACATACTGTATATAACAGTGAAATAAAATACAGCAGATGTAGAAATTAATTGAAGTGCAAGATCTTAAATGAGGAAAGAAAGACAAATGCCCTTCACACTACAGCTGTGAGACGGAAATACATATAATACTTAGCGATTTATAATGTATATTGTGACTAATTTAATTCAACTTAATTTAATTAAATTCAGTTTGATTCTGTTAGCTTTACTGAACACTTATAAGACAAATATTTTCCATTTAACAAGTGTAGATCATTTTTTTGGTAGCTACCCAATAGATTTTTCAAAACCCTCTTTTATGATTAAGTATAAATATTATGCATATACTGTAAGATCTGATCACATGAAATATATATATATAGAGAGAGAGCCTCACAAAATAACCAGGCTCTTCCTATGGTGTAACATTTTGTGAAATTACAGAATGATGCATACACATTTTAAAACTATAATATTTTATTCAACATTGAATGCTCAAAGTAAAGACAAGTTACAGGATATGTCAAAAGCAAAAAAAAATGAAATATGAAATGAAATATACTGATTACATAAACCACTGAATTCAATATTTGCTGGAAACGCCTTTGCCAGCAATTCCAGCCACAAATCTTTTTGGGTAAGTCTCTACAATCTTTGCACACCAGCTTGGTGCAACCTTGTCCATTCCTCTTGGACGATTTGCTCAAGATCTCTCAAGTTGCTTGATGACCACTTACAGTATGGTGAGCTATTGTCAGGTCTTTCCACAGAAAGAAAAGCTTCATCATGACTTTAAAACTGCTTTAAAAATACACACATTAGAAAAGTAAAATCTAAAGAATGACAGAAAAAAATGGTTCTTGTTTGGCCCAATTCAGGTACCAGCTTTTCCTTAAGTTTTCACTGTGATTGCTGAGCTATTCTTGTCTCTCAAAGCACCTTGATCCACCTTAAAGATTCATTACAAATACTTCAGTTCAAATCAAGGATTAAGTTTGAAAAAGAGAGTGCAGGACAGTAATATTGCTTTCAATATGAGTAGAACTTCAAGATTTGGTTTTCATAGCTTTAATAACAATTTACACTTTCATTTCTGGGGTATAAATAAGACATTTTTATATTATTGTTTGGAGATTATTATTCTATCCAACAATATATATCTCAAACTCTTATAAATCAATTTCACTTCCCCAGACACCAAAGCAAGTTCCAAAATAGGCAATCATAGTTGTATGTTTTTGTCATATTTTCCCTGAAGGTACTTATAAGTTCACACTTACCATTTTGAAAGAATATTTAGAAGTCAATGTTAATTTGTGCCTTGTATAATGATAGATTTAATTGCTTTCTTACTTTGACAGCCATATCCTCAAGGAAACCATGCTTCTCACATTACTATAGAGCCTGCTCTGCCAGTATGCTCAATTTTTGACACAAATGTCAAGAATTCTGTTCATCTTATAAAAAGCTTTTCATGATTTTCAAAAAAAAAAAACAGAGCAGTGTCCTAAAATAATAAAATGATTGCAATAATACATCAATGTTAATCAAAGAAACTTTGTACATATGTTAAGTAACTAGTAATTACTGCCTCTGCAATGAGTGACTGTAAATGAATCAAACATAAAAGAATTGTCTGGTTAAGATAAGTTTGCATCTTTATGATTTTTTTTCCTCTAAGGTGATAAGTCAAGTGGATGTGTTTGTACAGGAGATCACTCACCGTTCTTTTACCAAGATATGGTCTACTTTGAGTACTACAAATGGAAGGTGTTGCCACATTTACTTGGCTGCTAATTCTCTCGTGAAAGCCTCCGAGAAATATTATATACCATATTTGAGGGAGTGTTCCTCATGAGTGCCTTTTAGTAATAGAAAATGGTTGCCTTAAAAGACACTGTCCTTGAAAGACACTGGTTTTACTCCAGCTCAGTCCTTAACAGTAGTGCTTTTCCATACAGACACAAACTCTGCGATATTATTGGATGTACAGTATGCAGATTCTTATGCAGAAAACACAATTTATACCAAAGGTTCATTAGCTTTAGTGGGAACAGGTTGATTTGGGTGAGCTCATTTTAATAAATAATGGTTTTATGCAATAACATGGACCTCCAAAAGAGAAGTGTGTTGAAGAGCCTCTTGAATTATTGTTCTCAGTCAGGATGTTAATGGCACATTTAAGCTCTTATGTGCACAAACTAGTAAACCTGTGTTTGTTTTATATACTGTAGTGTTACTTGGTAGTAAGAAACTGTGTTAGAATTGGAACTCCTTGTTTGGTTTGTATTGTAAAATCATTTTATGCTCTTCATAAGATTCAATAACCAGAAATCAATACAATATGCAGTAACTGCAAACAAAAAAAGTGAAACAGAGAAATATGGGAAAAATGAAACAATAAACATAATAGCAGTACTTACTTTGAAGACATTCTACTTCATACAAAAAACATTTATTTAATGATAAAGTAGACTAACATAGACTCTAGTACATTTTTATATGCATCATTATCAAATAATATTGTAACGCAACGGGGGCTCAGGCGGGCGCCCTTGCCGCATCTGGTCGGCCCAAAGTATAGGTGGCTCGAACCCGGGACTTCTGCGTCTCTCTGCAGCGACCTAGCCCCGTGAGCTAAAGAGAGATCTCTCTACAGCCCAGTAGCTGTGGTCCTGCTATCACAGGGAAGGGCGGTGACGTCACCCGCTCTGGTACGCCGGCTCTTACACACACTGCTTGTCGGCCGTAAGCGTTACACTCTCCCCCGCTTAAATCGCCGTCCCCGGCGAAGGGCTATCCCGCCCCGCTTCTGACACCAATGTAACGCAACGGGGGCTCAGGCGGGCGCCCTTGCCGCATCTGGTCGGCCCAAAGTATAGGTGGCTCGAACCCGGGACTTCTGCGTCTCTCTGCAGCGACCTAGCCCCGTGAGCTAAAGAGAGATCTCTCTTTAGCTCACGGGGCTAGGTCGCTGCAGAGAGACGCGGAAGTCCCGGGTTCGAGCCCCGGACGGTGCAGGGGCCGACCAGATGCGGCAAGGGCGCCCGCCTGAGCCCCCGTTGCGTTACATTGGTGTCAGAAGCGGGGCGGGATAGCCCTTCGCCGGGGACGGCGATTTAAGCGGGGGAGAGTGTAACGCTTACGGCCGACAAGCACTATGTGTAAGAGCCGGCGTACCAGAGCGGGTGACGTCACCGCCCTTCCCTGTGATAGCAGGACCACAGCTACTGGGCTGTGGAGAGATCTCTCTTTAGCTCACGGGGCTAGGTCGCTGCAGAGAGACGCGGAAGTCCCGGGTTCGAGCCTCCAGTCGGGATGGGGCCGACCAGATGCGGCAAGGGCGCCCGCCTGAGCCCCCGTTGCGTTACAATATGAAGCATACCAATGCGAGTTGGTCCAGCTCTAGTAGCACTTTCACTGGGTGTTCAAAGATGTCCATTCATAAATCTGTATGAGATGAGAAGTAGCGACCTGCAGCATTTCAGAACAAGGCACTTGGACTTCCAGGAATGGTGTATACGGTGATGGCTTGATTCCAAGGTTACAGTGACACTGTAACATTGGAATCAAGGTTCATCACCATATGGATAAGTTTTGAATATTATTGAGTGGCCCTGGTTATTGCGGACACTGCTGTGTTTCTCAGCATAGAAACATTCTGTTCACAATAATCAGACACCCTTTCAAATACCAGCAGAACATATAGTATTTCAGTATTGACATGTCAACTAGTGCCATAAACATGGACACATATTCTAGTGAGTCTAGATATTGCTTCATAACTTGGCTCTTTCATCAGTGAAACAGTGAAACAAGAAATTTGTCTTGCACAGAACCACTAAAGGGGTGAAACGAAGAAGCAGACGGTGCTTCAAATGCTCATGCTTCTGCAGTTCATGGCACATGGCTTTTAAAGTTTTTCAGGTACACTCAGATAAAGTGAAGTATATCCCTACCAGTGCTCAACTTTTCTTTTTGATTTAACAGTCTGTTTCTGCTCACAAGATATTAAATCATCTGTTTTCCTTTGATTCAGTAGCATCATGGGACCTCTTGATGTTATATTTTTATTCATCAACCACTACTCTTGAAGCTGTCATGTTAGACATTGACATGTTAGACAGGTGTAGCCTTTCCTTTAGTCATACAATGCTGGGGTGTATACTTTTTTTTCAGAGGGACTGGTCCTGCATGAAAATACAAAGGGGCAGTAAGATATACACATACTGTACTGTAGAGTATTTTATATTAAATCATTTATACTCATTTCTTATTTTTACTCAATTTTCTTTTCAAATTAAGACGCACCTCCCTGTGTTTGATCCTCAGCGTTGTACAGCTGACCATAGTCAGGTGCATTCCCTACATTCACAGAGAATAGGTTGGCTAATAATTTAAATGTTGTTTTATCATCCTGAAATTATGAATCTGTACAAAAAGTCTCCTGCAGTTCTTCTACAACCAATGCTTGGCAGCTCCAGTCCTGCATATCAGGAAAATCTTGTGATGTGCTACTGTAAGTCACAGACCCAGATGCAGTCTTCCATCACAATTGCTTTTATTCTCTTTTCCTGTAGAGAGGACATGATTTCATTTGCTGGGCAAAAACTCTTTTCAAAATTTTCTCATCTAAGCTACTTGACATCAGTATGATAAAGGACATCGACCTGTGATACACTGATGGTTTCTAAAAAAAAAAAAACTCCTGGTTATTCACAGTGCATGAATGAAGTCCATTGATGATTGCTAAAAGTCCATTATTTCTTTGAATTTTAAATACTGTCCACACAAGACCCCCTGGAGAATAATACAAGAGCAAATTCTCAGAACAGTAAATCAAAACTGACCCATGATGCCACATAGTCACTGCAACCGTGCAAATACAGTACTACCGTTCTTCTGCATTTCCTGTTGTTGACAGGCAGGCACACAGCTTCACAGTGGTATGGTACTGCATAAGCAATACATACCCCGATGTATCCTCTTAAGTGATCAATAAAGCCATTGATCTCTCCTTGCATATTTGGGGTACCATCTGTAGTTAAAGCCATCAAGGCCACCAATTTATCTCACTGTAAGTTTAAGTCACTAGCAGTGTCTTTCAAAGCACTGGAATATATTTTTTTTTTTTAATTTGTGACATGGTTAGTTGTGCTTTTAAAAAATTTACAAGAATTAGCTACCAATGCATCACTGCATGCTCATTCTCGAGAGCCTGATGTTCAAAGAGGTTTGTGAAAGATTGACCTCTTGTATAGGTCAGAATATGCATCATATATACACAGTAATGCAGATGTAGGTAATACAGTACTAGAGTAATGTAGTACCAACAGAAGAATCATATCATGACCATCAACCATGCTGGTGAGAATATAATAGTCTGGGGGTGCTTTGCTGCCTCAGGACCTGAACGCCTTGCCATAATTCTTGGAACTGCTAATTTGGCACTGTATTAGCAAATTCTGGAGGTAAATGTCAGGCCGTCTAATTTTAAGCTCCAAATAAGCTAAAAGTGGGACAGGCAGCAAGAAAATGATCCTAAACACAGAAGCAGATGTACAATAGAATGGTTGAAACAAAATTAAATTTGCTGCTTTAATTGGCCAAGTCAAAGTCTGTGCAAGGAGAGCAAGCAAAGGAAGCCATTCGTGCGAGGAAATGTCACAGATGTGAAGCAGTTCTAGAAGGAAAAATGGGCCAAAATTCTTAAATGACGATGCAAGTGACTGATAACTGTTAAATGAAGTGTTTGTTGGGTTCTGTTTTATTTATAATGCTTAGCCTTAAGGGGAATCAGAAATCATTGAAGAAAGAGCTGGAGTAACAAAAACCAACCTGTGTTTTATTTTATGCACAACAACACAATATGGCTGCCTGTCCCATAATACTACCCTCCAGTCTATGGCAACCGACAAACCATGGTACACAGCAAGTTCACATACACTTTCGCAAATATATCTTATGTCTTTGTATTACATGTTTAATAGGGTTCATTATGCTGAAGATGGTTTTCATGTTTTATTAAAATTTTCTAATTATGTTTTATCTTCAAAATACACAAAAAGATGGACTAATCTAGGGGGTACACAAGCTTTATATGAGCACAGCAATTGACTCTGTGACAGTAATTGATTTCACACTCATGTTTGCATCATTGTAACTCATGACAAAACTTTCAAATACTGCTGTTTCCATTTTACACAGATCAGATTGTTCAAAGACACATAATATTTCGCCTTTCCTTTACAAAATTCTGACCCGTGTCAGTTAAAGCAGAGGACAATGTTAAAGGCTCCGTTCTTCTTGGGATTACTACAACTCTAATAACAGGGCAAATATGTTGATCTCTTAAAAGTAGTACTTCTTGAACTATTTAGGATCATGCCAAATAAGTGTCACGGACATCCAAAGGGACTAACCGTGGGGAGCAGGAGAGTGGAAAAAGATCCATATGCGTAGCGGCGAGACGGGAAAAAGGCCCGGGCTCATTGGTGCAAAGAGTTCAGGAATGCCGTATAGAAACCTATGCCCTCAGGGAGCGGACGTGGGGCGCCCTGGTGCTAGGCGGGTCTCAGGACATCTGAACGTCAATGCTGAGCGAGGACAGAGTGCAAGACCCGGAAATTTGCAAAGTTGTGGAAAACCAGTTTTCCTGGATGACTATCTCTAGAACCAGATGTTTACTCCATTCTGGATTTTTGGATCATTTTCATACCTTATAGTTAATCTGGTGAAACACCCATTAAATTGTACTTTTAAACCTATTAACTCTCCAGCACACTCCAGTACTTAAAATTTGACAATTTGTTATCCACCTGCTGAAAGATAATCACAACACAGTATGAGGTTAAGGCTCCTGAAAACTATAATCAGAAAATGTGATCATCATCCTCATCATTTTACACTAGGATAACAGATAATATTATGAATAAAACAAAATCTCTCCCTGTTTGTCTCAATTAATGTAAGGCCATACGAAATAGAAATGTTTTCTGCTCAGCTAGACCAGTAATGCAATTACTGAAATATGCTTCAGTGTCAGCTTTCCCATGAAAATGCATGCATTCCTATGCATATCTTTGCATTTCTAAATCATAAATGATAAAAAGGAGGAAGCATATTTTCATTTACTCAAAACGGTATAAGAACCAATTCCATACAAGAACCACGTGACAGTCAGCTTGTCAGAAAGATAACAAGTAGATTATTTTACTCATTAACTGCTTTACAGAATGTTAGTTTTGAAAGATATACTGTATGTAATGAATGGATGAAATATGAGTATATGTTAAAATAAGCCTGAAATTAAATCATGTTTCCATATTGAGGTGTAGCATCAAAGTTGTGATTATGTTTGCAATTAATCATTTAGGAATGTTTTAATAATAATCTTTGTATATTGCCTTGAAATAAAACCCTGGACTTACTTAGCTCCTTTGAATCAGATCCTAAGGAATGTTGCTGATAAACTGGTTGCCGTCACTCAGTAACACAAGCCAGGCCAACATGAAACAACACAACACAAATTGGGATGATCCTGTTACTTCCAGTGACGGAGACAACTCTCAGCCAAAAGGGAAGCACATCTGGACTTATACCCCAGCTAGTGGACACCGGCCATAAATGCCCTGACAGGGTCAGAATGAAGAACATGCCACATGAAGATCCCCAGTGCACCTAATGATGACATGACCGATCACCACCTGGCAAATTGACAGCAAACGAATCACATTACTAATCACAGTGATACCAGCACTGCCTGGACTGCAATTGCAACAAAAAAAATGAACTGTTGGAATGAAAGACCATTCATAAACAAAAAGTTTTCCGAAGACTTTCATTGCAACATGAAAGCTTCCCAAATCTAATTTTGCCTCCTGATTGCCAAAATATTGCAGTTAGACTTTTGCTAGACACGAGTAAATAAAAACAAATACAAACTATAGACAAGAAGATATTCTTCCAATCTAAATGTCACGTGTCGCCAGTTTTCCTGTCCTGAGACTGTTTGCATCTTCCTGTGGAAGCTGTCTTCAGCATGATGAGCTCTTAGCTCAAAGTCACTGGATGAAGACTTGAAAAGTTTTGACAGAGGTCCAAAGCTCTCTCTGTGGGCTTATTCCAATAAAGACTGTTTAAATAAAAAATTAATTCAGGAAAGTAATGACAATTGTGTTAATGTGTGATTGCATACAGTATTTGTTAGTAGATTATCTCGTAATTGTGAGTAAACAGATTATCTTGATATTACGAGAGATCCACGTACTTAATGTGATCACGTGATAGCACAAGTTGTCATACTTCACCTACATCATGATTATCAGCCTTTCTGTTTTAAGCAGTAGAATCGATTCCAGAGTACACTTGTTCTTGATTGAGGATATGTGTGAGTGTCCTCATGGTTAAAACTGTTCACATGAGGTGCAAACTGTAACATTTCATTACGAAAATAACCAAAAGGAAAGTCAGTCTGTGCGTATTTCACAGCATTTTACATTGTCACTGTCCTTGCAAATGCAACAGGTAATTTAAACACTGAAAATATGTAATTACAAGAGAACTCAGAAATTTATTTTCCTTGGTGGCATCATTGCACTTCCATAGTATACTCTATATATTTATTATTCTATATTTTATTGTATTGATAAGAATGTATATTGATTTTTTGAATATTTGTTTATATTTCAATGTTCTAATTGACTGATTTCACCTAGCCATTAACTGCTGTCTGAATTTGTTGTCCTAATTTCTGATTGTGTAACTGAGTTTAAACCATCAAATTACTACAAAGGACATTTTAAACACCTGTTTGTCTTATCAAAAACTTCAAGCTCGATTTCTTTCTCCTGCCAAATAGTCATGGTGGAGCTGTAACTACAGAGCAAGATAAAGCTGTTCATAAAAATAACAATCGCATCCATTTGAATACAACTACTCTATTTGTTTTGTGTGTTTTCTCCTTCATACAGTAGGTCACATCTATGGGAAGAAAGGTTCCTTCAAGAGTCAGAAGAAAATTCTGATTTTGGTTCGTGGTGACACTGCAACGTGCCAAGTCACTTTGTTACTCTAAAAATCTTTTCCACATGCAATTCTGTGCCTTTTCACTAGAATGCAGTCACTTACAGTATGTATTCAGAAAGCAGGCAGATGTTTTCTGCTTGCCTTGCAGAAGCTTCCTGTAGTTCAAAAGAACTAACAATGAAGTAATGGGAGAGGACAATCTAATGGAAAATTTTCAGAAATATCTCAAAAACTCACACCTGCAATCAATGTTGTTTAAGGAGGCATTTGTTCACCTGATGAAAGAAAACGAGTTCCAAAGAATCACAGCTATCAAATTCTCAGAAACTGCCGGTATGTGAAAACAATATGCTACAAAGATTACATTTTGCTGCTTTATCTGGCTAGATTAGTATTGCATTGCGAGGCTATGGTGAAAGACCAGGAGACAAAGAAAGGGAAGCATTCCAGAACTGGGCTATTTGTAAGAAAAAATGTATTATTTTGAGAAAAAAAAAAGATTTGTGGAACTTTTTGGAAATTTTTGCTGACATTTTCAAATGCCAAAAAATTGTTTATGACACAAGCTGTTCTAAGTGAAAATGATTTGTGCATAAAATCCAAAAATATATTAAAGATTACTGAAAATGTTAGAAGGTGGTTATATGGTATCATCTATTGAAACCATAGGAGTCATTGGAACTATTCCACATTGCAACATACCACACACAGTACAGTATTATGATTGGGCTGTTCCCATATAATCATACGTTTATATGTAATCATATACACTATTTACATAAAAAATGGTGAAGCTGGTTCTTGTTGACGTTGGGCTTTAAAGTTAAAAATCACACCGGATTTAATTTTTATTTTTCTCAGACATGGTGCATCCCTCGTATTTTAAAAACACAGAAAATATATTGAAAAGCAATAGAAATTTGTTGAAATGAGTCATGATAGACATGGAGATGGAAAAATTAATCAGTTCCTAAAAATGCTGTTAGAGCACTTCTCACAAATGAAACAACTGTACAACATCTGTTGTGTGCCAAGCTGCTGGCTCGGGATGACTGCTGTGTGCCACCCTAAAGGGTGGTGTTATACTTCAGTTTCTAACAAGTGACTTCTCTTTTATATGTAAAGTGCTTTGGGATTTGTCTGCATGAAAAGCTCTAAAGTAGAATGAATTGTAAAGAGCTGTCAAAGTCTTAGAGGTAATGTGAAAGAGGTGAGGTAAAATGAAGAAAACAAAGCTTGTGAACAGAATGGCTTGAACTGTACTTTCCCTCTTTCAGTCCCACACAGATAGCGTATATACTGTATACAGTACACTAAAGGACGATGTGAAAGATAATGTTCCCAGACTGTTCAGTATCTAGAGTGCAAATCCTTTTCACACTGCCATAGCAAGGTCTTGACTCAGTGTCAGTAGGGTTGATTAAGGGCTTTCACAGTGCGCTTTGAATAGGTTGGTAAGGCATAGGAGGACTTAAGCAAATACACAATTTGCAGACAAGAATGAGGATGGAACAGTTTAACTCTGTCTAAAACTGTAACCAGCATGTCTATTATAGTGCATTAATATTTCCCAAGCAGCTGAAACCAGATTCAATTTAATTGCTTGTGCACCACCTATTTTATGCAACACA
Source organism: Lepisosteus platostomus (assembly GCF_059453375.1). NCBI lineage: Eukaryota > Metazoa > Chordata > Actinopteri > Semionotiformes > Lepisosteidae > Lepisosteus > Lepisosteus platostomus. The sequence continues at coordinate 47,551,248 of NC_142618.1, read as the reverse complement.
GCACTTTGAAGATTCACATGTGCTTAAAAGATAAATACAATTAAGGAAATACAGTGTCATCTTTAAACTGAATGATTGCGTCTTTTTATTCTGAAAATGATCTTCAAATATACTAAAAGACAAGTACTGTGCATATACAGTAACAAAACAAAATGCTATTTCTATGTCTACTCATTTTCAAAAAGCCCCTTACTACTGGTAAGGGTAGTGCTGACAACAGGGAACAGCCAGCAAAAACCCACACAGACATGGGGAGAACATGTAAACTACTGTACATTGGAGGTAGTCCAAACCAGAGTCAAAACCAGGACCCAGGATTTGTGAGGCAGCAGCACCAGAAGGCCACTCCAAAACCCTTCTGGCCTTCTCAATTTCAAATTTAAAATGATCACCGCTGGAGTGGTGTGTCTGCACTATAGGCTATTGCTGGAGCGCTGCAGTGTCCTCTGGCCTTCATTTTAATAAACCTCTCAGTTACATAAATGGTTTAGTTGTCTGGTTAGCTGAATAGTTCCTATACTTCATTCCAAGCTCCAAAATACCACATTTAACTTGATGGTCACGAGAGGCTGCCAGATTTTGAGTGGCTCTTGTTTATCACTTGTTGCAAATAGGTCAATCACCATCTGAAATGTTTTTATTTGTCCTTAATGATTATTTCAAAAGCTACAACAATTTAATCTGTATATCTACGAATTGTAATATTCAATAAAGACAGTTGACTTGATTTGGTATAAGAATGTTATGGAATTGGAGTAAATTGCTCAAACAGAGCAGTATGTAATAATAATAATTGCTTACACTTATATAGCGCTTTTCTGGACACTCCACTCAAAACACTTTACAGGTAATGGGGACTCCCCTCCACCGCCACCAATGTGCAGCATCCACCTGGGTGATGTGACGGCAGCCATAGTGCGCCAGAACACTCCCCACAAATCAGCTATCAGTGGGGAGGAGAGCAGAGTAATGAAGCCAATTCATAGATGGGGATTATTAGGAGGCCATGATTGGTAAGGGCCAATGGGAAATTTTGGCCAGGATGCCAGGGTTACACCCCTACTCTTTTCGAGAAACGCCCTGGGATTTTTAATGACCACAGAGAGTCAGGACCTCGGTTTTACGTCTCATCCGAAGGACGGCCCCCGTCTTATGGTATAGTGTCCCCATCACAATACTGGGGCATTAGGACCTACATGGACCGCAGGGTGAGCACCTCCGGCTGGCCCCACTAACACCTCTTCCAACAGAAACCTTAGTTTTTCCCCAGGAGGTCTCTCATCCAGGTACTGACCAGGCTCACACCTGCTTAGCTTCAGTGGGTTGCCAGCTTTGAGTTGCAGGGTGAAATGGCTGCTGGCAACTGTAGATTCAAGATATACTGTACTGTAGTTTATTTTTGCTTGTATAGTAGACCTGTTTTTCTTAAATGTTATATCCACTGTTGATCTATTTTTTTCTTAAGTAAACTCATAAATGAAACGTTTTAATGACATTACTAAACTTTCTTCCTTAATGAAATGTGCATCTTATATTCCATATCTTTGATATTTCTAAATTTATGTTGATTTGCTAAACTAAATAAGGTATGTTTTCAGTCTTCTTTCCTTCATAGAACATTATAAAAGTATCACATACTCTTTACAAAATTAACAGAGCCTGTTTCATTAATGTCTTGTGATTATATAATACTTTCTTTTCTCAATGAATCCAAAAAATACATTGAAATACAGCCACAACCTGTGTGAAGCATAGAAGTCATTATGCCCTAACAGCCTCCATGCAACAGATTAGGTAGATAAATAAGAAATTGCTTCACTGATCGACATTAAGAAGGTCAGATTTTGCAAGCCTACAGCGAGATTGAGATTTAGCAGGGCCATCAGGTTAACACCTCTAGTGTTTCAAAAGGTGCCATGGGACCTCTAATAACCATGAAATCAGGATCTCAGTTTAATGTCTAATTTCCAAGAATGGCACCTACCACAATACAGCATCCCCAGTCAGCTTTGCTTAGTATCTCAGATCTGTCAAGATCAGGCTACAAAGTGGGAATGAGGATTTTCACACCCCGTCTGTTTTCAATAAAATTGAAATTAGAAAATATAAATGAATCTTCAAAAGCAGGTGGAGGATACAGAAATAAAACATTCATACCCACATTGAGGTTTAAGTACTGTATGTGAGTCCTGGTAAGTAACTTCAGACATAAATAATGTATGAAACAAATGTCATGCATGAGATAATTAACAATCAGATAATTAACCTATAACTATTTTTATATAAAATTAGTAATCATTTTTTTAAAACCTTAACTAAAAACCCATATCCAATGATGTGTTCTATCGAGTACATTAGGCATAAATGAAACAGCACCAGCTGGTGGAATCAGCATTCATTATATGTGGCAGTTGTTCTGGTTTTTAATACTATTGATAACAGTTTGTGAAGGTGAATGCTCATTGTCAGAAATGAGTCTCATTACCAGCTCACTCAGACCTAGACTGTATGCACTCTCTATCCTGCTTATCGAGTGCAATTTGACATGGACTCTAAATTTTGAGCTTCTGATTGATGTGTGAAAGAAAGACTTTATAAATTACTGAGTTTCCAAGTGTAATTTGGCTTTCAGCTTTAACAGCAGCTGAGTAGGATAATAGAACTGCAAGCTGAGTAGACATGCACAGAACAGAGAAAAAAGTTTATGAACCTCCCACATAATTATGGGAAATACAATTTCTTTACCATGATACACATCTAATTAAAATTAGTCTTTAACTAATCGAAAGGGTTTACATTTTTAAACTTTTTTGATACACAACGCTGCATGAAAAAGTAACAATGAATAAGTCGAAGTGAGTGTGAAATAATAAGTAAACTTTTCGTTTAATTAAGTGGATAATTAGAATGTGGTGGTAAAACTAGTAACTAGTAAACAGTAAACAAGGAGTTTGGGAAGCCCAGCACTGTAGAATGACAAATAAATAATAGTCAGAAACTTTGTGAGTTTTGTCTTCATCATACATGTACAGTAATTGGAAAAATGTCATGCCATGATCAAAAACATTTTCAGAGAACCTCACAAAAAGAGTTGTTGATGCTAATCAGTCTGGAGAGGGTTACAAAACAATTTCCTACCATTTGAAGCTCTATCTATACCCTCTTTATCAGATAGTGACGGTAAGTCTACAAATGGTAAATATTCAAACCCATGATGATTCCATGCCCAGATCTACCAGGATCTCCCCAAAAACATCTCAGATAATCATCCAGAAAGTCATAAAACACAAAAGAGAAATTAAGGCCTCTCTTGTAGCCTGTGCCAAGTGTCAGCTTTCAGGAAAAGACTGAGCATGGATGGTTAGTCAGGAAGAAACCAATGCTCTCTAAAAAGAACAGTGACATTCAATGTCAAGTTCATGAAAGAGAGCCTGCATAATCCACGATACTGCTGGAAGATCGTTCTCTGGACAAAAGCAAAAAGTTTAACCTTTTGACCTCAAAAATGTTTATGTGATGAAAACCAAACACTGCCTCCCAACAGAATAATCTTATCCCAGTGGGAATTGTTACAGAATATTAATGAGGACCCTATGCAGAATAATCAGGATAAACTTCAGAGGCGTAGTCGATTCAACAGTCCGAGGCCAGAAAACCGAAGGAAAACAAACCGATGAAAAAGTACAAAATCAGAAGCGGAGCCGTGAGCCGTGAGGAAGCCAAGAGTCTAAGCCAGAGTGATAATCAAAGAAACAAAACAAAACCAGGAGACGTAGTCGGAGAACAAACCAGGGTCAGAAAGCCAAAAACCAAGACGCAGGAAGATGGGGTAGCTCTAGCCAGGAAAACCTAATACTGCACCGGGAAAAGTGTGAAGCATCATTAAATAGGCTGGGGTAAAAGGCTTATTGGGAACTGTGCTGGAATGCGAGATGGAATGCCGAGTCCTCCGGAGGCGTGTCGTAACAGGAATATCATAGTTTGGGGCCGATTTGCTGCCTCAGGATTCTGAGTGCAATTATTAACAGAACCATGAACTCAGACCTGTATCAGCACATTCAAGAGGAGAATCCTAGGGCATCAATTTGTCAGCTGAAGAAGAATTTGTGGAGCGTGGATTTGCCATATCAAAGTCCAGACCTCAATTCCAACTAAATATGTTTTGGCAAGACATGAAGTGAGCTCTTCATGCACGGAAACCCTTACATGTTACCAACAAAATTCTTACAAGCTAATGCGAAGTCTTATTAACAGTTACAAGAAACAACAAGTAATTGCTTCTGAAGGAGGTGTCATAAGTTACAATATCTACAGATTCACATACTTATTAGCATTTACTGTTGGATCATTTTTTTTAATTACATAATCCAAATAAATCTTATATCTTTTTGTTATACATTTAAAAAAGTATCTTTTTTAAGACATTCGTGAAGATTTAATCTAATACACATTTAGGTCTAAAATGAACTAGAATACGGACCAATTTAAGGTGTTCACTAATTTTTGTGGCACTGTTGAAACATACAGTACCACACCTGTCTGAACAGTTCCTATTTCTTTCGATATAAAATAAACCCCAATACATTCATGTGTAAGAAATAACCCTTTGAAAATGATTTAGGTCACCATTTATTGTCCATCTCTAGATTTTCTGGAGATAAATGAACATTTATTTAGAATTAGTCGATTAGAATTAGGAAAACATTGTGTAGAATGTTCTATGTAGTTACGGTCAAAAGACAAATTCCAAGAAGGGCATGAAAGATGAAGGGCTGCAAGCAGCACACCAATGAAAATAGTAGATAGTTCTTCAAAAAAAGTAGTTGTGGGTGTCTGAAAAAAATCTCTGTAACTAATTCAAATATAGAACTTATACAATTCACCGCATTTCCAATTAACCTTGTAAAAATGAAAACATTACACTATGTGGCTGTATATGCTACAGTATCTCTACTTAGCAACAGATTTGTCCAACAGTGTTGTGATGGTGAACATTCACTGTCTATCCTACTGTATATATTTTTCAATTTAAATGTTTTTTTTATTTTCTAGCAGTACATTTGATTTGCTTCAAGCAGATACCTGTTTTGTTAAACTTATTTTGTTTTAATATCTGTTTTATAATATTTATTATATATTTTATATTTAAACTACTCATTTAAACAGATCTGTCCATTAAAAGTGCATTTCGTCTTGAAAATGCTACTCTATTATAAAAACCTACAATCATTCACATTAGGCATCAAGAAATCAACAAGAAAAGGGCAAGTTAGAAATTACATTAGGAATTTTGTTTTCCCTGGTGTTAAATGCATTCCATGTGCTTTTTGAGTCTCATGGATTTAACAAACCATGATGATGTGCTGAACATAAAAGTCTCGGGTTTCATTTTCTTTTCTTAGTTTGCAACCCATTTTATTTATTCTGAGGCTCCCGCAAATTGGATTCCAGAATTCTTCATTAATGGCATACTTCAGACAGCTCTCATCTCAACAAAGAGGAATGTGTAAAATGCACATTTTGCTTTGAAATCTGAAATCCTGGCAAGACAAGGATACCCCTGTCAGTTGTGCACTGTTGTTGGGGAATTCAGATCATTCTTGGCTAAAGTGAAGGTCCAGTTATTCCTAGGCTAGAGAAACATTTCTATGAGCCATCTAACTACAGTATAATACTGAATGGAAATAATATATTTGATAAGTTTGAAAACGCAAAGCAGCTAAGATTTCTTATGTACATACAGTAAAAACCTTATTTACTCTTATCTTTATTTCTCCATCTTTATGCAAATGTGTTAAAAAGATTAATGACACTATTATACAATAGTTTCTCTGAATGTATCAAACTCCTCTAAGTTATCAATTGTATACAGAAGTCAGTAGTTTTGTTTTATTTAAAGAAATATTTTTTATTTCAAAACCTCAGTCACTACAAATAAACTAAGCATGCAAATATTTTAAAAATATATTAATAAATATCTTTTAACTAAAATAGTTATTACTCCAAAATCAGGAAAATATTTTTTATAGCAGGTGCCCTGACACTACTTAATATTAAATAAGACACGATACAGATAAATTTATGATAAATAAAATTTGTCATCAAAAGGGCTGATCAATAGGTCTACTGTGAAAGTCATGGGCTAGTAGTGTTATGGCTAGTAGTGTATATGGCTACCATTGGAAGTAATACAATTTGTATTTGCTCTCCATGGTTTTCTTCAGGTATCAGATGATGTCTTGCAGAATGATGTCCCATTCCTCTTGTAGAACCAACAGGATAAGTTATTGCCTGTTCACTGGCCTTTGGGACCTAGATGCCAAATGTTATCCCACAGATATTCAATGGGGTCTAGTCTGGTGCACAGGGCATCCACAGCATAACTGTGAAGAGGATGAGGATGTACGCTGTCATACTGTAATATTGTTAAACGAACAAGAGTCCACAGAAATGCCCACAAGTGAGGTCCCAGGATTAAATTAAGGTAGTGACATGTATTCATTTTGCTGTCAACCACTAGAGATGGAACTCTGCAGCAATTAGACACTCCTGCCCAGACTACAGTACAACACTTGGATATCCCTTTCAATCTAGATATGCTATCGTGATTTGTAATCTCCCAAATCATACAATGATACAAAAAGTGTTTGACTGTAACGTCTTACCAAAATAGAAACTGCTGGCTGTGAAATCCCCAGACTGCAAGCAACAGTGTGCTGGCTTAGTCCAGCCTCCAGAATACAATTGGTACAAAGGCATTGTTCTGTTAGCAAGTGGAGCATATTGGTTGCTTTGTGTGTTTTTTTCCATGACTTTCACCAGCCTTGACATTCAGCAGATTAAATCACATCATAGACTGTACTCAACCACCTCTCTCACTAACACATTGACTTAGAGCTTATGCAACAATAAAAGTAATGTAATTGTATAATTTCCCAAATTTATTTTCTAAAAGCATACATGCATAGAATGCTGTTTTTATATTGGATATAAATACATATGAATTTATACATCAAGGCACCTTCTTTAAAAGTTTCAGTTTTTTTTATAATATAATCAGAGACATTTCTTCCATCAACATGTACTGTATGTTTTAATTTTTCTTTTTACATACAGTATACTATACAAAAGAAACATTAATTTTACCAGCAAAGTTTCATCATCTGTCTTATTATTCTCGAGCAAATATTTCTTCAGTTTTCTCCCCAACTAGATACTTAAGCAAATATCTGCACTTTTAAATAAAGGATTCAGCTTTCCAATGAAGTTTATTATTTGAGAAGCTCAGGTGGGTGGCTTTTCAAAAGTTCACAAAAAAAATAAAACTTAAAGTCTTTGCAAGGACAAGGTTTGTGTGTACAAAAATAAGGAAATTGTGCCAGTGAAGCTCAGAACAATCAAAATGCTTTAATGAATTCTAAATACAAATTCAAATGCAAAGGTGCTTTTCTTTATTTTAAAACCAAACTCCTTAAGTATAAAATTCTGGAGGCTGAACACTAAAATAGTCTTTTAATGAAAAGAAAAAAAAAAGAGGCATATTGTACATTAAATAGAGCACAAATTATCAAGGAAATTGAAGTTGACAGAAGGGCAAAGTGTCATGAAGCTCTTAATATTAAATAAGGAATAATGGTATTGTAGCCTTCAGCTATTTGCTTCCACAAAACCCCACACATTCAGCAATGTTACTGTATAAGTGGTGTGCAAAACTGACGATTTCTCAAACTTTTTAAAATCTCCATGAATCAATGCATAGTACTTTCACAATAATAAAAGGAAATGCCTTCACTTTGCTGCTGTTTTATAATGCTAAATAGTCTTATATTATTTTAACCTGTTATATAAGTACCATTTGTCTTAGGGCAAATGTATGTACAGTACTGTATGTACTGTATGTTTACAGACAGCAGCAGGGGAAAGTATTAGTACCCTTCTCTGAATGTTAAATTGGTAATTGGTCAAACCCCAATTACAGTTGTGTGGCATAAAGTTTATTTGGTTAGTACATAGTGGCAGGAGTGTTTATTGGGATAGTGTATTAAAAGTATATTTGGTATATTTGGCCAGCTGCCATATCACCCTGCAACTCACAACTGGAACCCACTGAAGCTAAGCAGGTGTGAGCCTGATCAGTACCTGGATAGGAGACCTCCTGGGAAAAACTAAGGTTGCTGCTGGAAGAGGTGTTAGTGGGACAGCAGGGGTTGCTCACCCTGCGGTCCATGTGGGTCCTAATGCCCTAGTATAGCGACGGGGACACTATACTGTAAACAGGCGCCGTCCTTCGGATGGGACGTAAAACTGATATGGCCCTAAAGTGATCAGTTTAGAGGAGTAATAATTATAAAGAGACTCAGAGGTGCTGACAAAAAACTTTCAGTATTGAGTGTAAGGACCCTGATATAACTGGCATGTTTACTTGATTTTTATTTCCAGGCAGAACCCCTGGAAAATAGCAGAAAAAGAGATTAATTTTGAGGACAAGTGGGAGCCCAGAATGATGGATGGGGTCTCCACTGGGGCTGCAAGTGGATGGTCATGGTTGTGAGAGATAGTTGGGGTTTGACACCACACTCAGCTAGATGCCAACAGGGTGGGAAACAACTATGCACCTGGGGGGGTGAGGACTGTGAATGAGGCACGGACTACATTGGGAGAATCAGAGATTGGGAAGGCATCTACAGGGACAGTACAAAAGGAGGACTGCTCTAAAGGAAGAAATGACAACATGAAAGACAAGACTAGGGGCTATAGGTGTGGTGGTTTGGACACTTGATCATGAAATGGGCCAGAAAGAGAGAAGGAGGGAGAATATTCACAAAGTAGGAATCGCAACCAGAAGGAGAGAGCACAAGGGTAGGGACAAAAGCTACCCCAGGGACAATGGTTGTGCCGGAGCATGAGTTAGGGGTGACAATATCAGTGGAAGTCAGGAAAGAAGAGCAGACAACAGGGCGACAGCAGGGATCTGGTTGACATCTCTGTCCATGGGAAGCAGTCTGCACATTTTTGGAGAACCGAGAGGTGTTTGGAAAATACCAGTTTAATTGAGGAAAATGAAAAATGGTTTATTCAACTATGCATAATATTTCCAGCTTTCATGTTTGAAAATTGGTCCCATGTTAAATGTTAGTTAATTAAATCATATTAAAATTAGCATTTCTGTTTCCAAAATTTAGGCCTATAAAATCTCAGTTGTATTATATTATGCCTTTCTTTTCTATTTTTAGCAACTGGTACAATTTATTCTTTATCTAACAGCTCTCTCAGAAATTGTACAATATAAAGTAGATGAAAAGTGCTGGACTTTTATAGCAAAAAGTAAATAGTCAATGGCATCCCAAGTGACTTAGTCGGTAAAGACATTTGTAATGCAGGTTGAGCTCTACAATCCAAATATCACTAGTTTTCAACCCGGGCTATGTTGCTAGCCATCTGTGACCAGGGTTCATTAGACATGATTCAGCAAACAGACAAGTGCCAGTGGGGCTAAGTCAGTTCTAGTTGGCCCAGCGTATGTTACTTGTTCCAGTGTATGTTTAGTCTGCTCTGTAAAAGTGACCCTTGTGACTTACCGGCACATGTGAACCCTCACTGTTTTCCCAGAGAGCTGAATCACTCAGCCAATTAACAGTAACTCTCCTTTTTAAGTATTGTTGGACTCAAAGAGCACAAATTGGAAAATGGCATGGATAATTGTGCCTGTCAGAGGAAATTGCACACTCCCTCACTGCAATGTCAATTATGATGCCATGGCAAGCCATGTGAATTAATTGACTATTCTAAATCACAAGAGTATATATTAAAAAACAAAAAAAGACTACTTTAAGGAAACAAACTACAAATGTACATAAAGATTAGCTTAACCATCAAATGAGGATTTTTTATCACATGTGTAAGTTTTGCCTGCAAGGAACAAAGGGCACATTTTAGTACATGTTTTGGACGTGCCCAAGTGTTCTATTTCACGTTTGTGCTGGATGATGGCACTAATCTAGGACTCTGGCAGAGAAGCGTTTCTGACAGGCTGGTCTGACATCAGCTAAAAAATTGTCGGTGCTTTGTTGGGAGCCTCCAGGCTCAGCTGGGTCCTGGCCCGTCTCATAATAAGTATAAAAAGAACCTTTCAAAGCCAGAATCCATGGTGTCAGTGGAGGAACAGTGGAGGTTCAGAGTCCTGTTGCTGATGCAGTCAAAACATTCTTACTTAGAGGTTCCATTGTAGTCATTTGACTGGATTTTAGTAGCCCTTAGGTAGGAACCTGGAAGGGAGCACCACTGAGGCAGTGGGTGGGTGTGGGGGTTCATGTGGGTTGAGGATTGGTTATTTTTATTGTACTTAATTCTTTTTGCTTTACCAAACTCAGTTTTCTCATGAGAATATTATTGTATTTAAGTTTAATACTTTGTACTGAAAACGGCTTTTATTGGAAAATATACCATAATCTGGCATATAAAAATAAAATACGCAGATGTATTTAGTATCATTGTTGTTGTGACATTTACTGCAATGCTGGATTTTTTATGAACAAAATGGCAACAGGGATTTGAATTGTCCAGCCTAATAACAAGCCCTCCTGATTATAAACCATACAGTAATATTCCTACTAAGATAAGATCACTTTATGACCCATAACCCCAACTTGCTCTCCATGAGACACACAGACAGGTAAAGAAGGTTTGGGTCAGACATTGTACAGCACCCCTGGAGCAATTGGGGTTAAGGGCCTTGCTCAGTGGCACAACAGAGTAGGAATCCTCTGCTGGCTGTGGGATTTAAACCAGCAATCTTCCAGCCACAGGCACACATTGTTAGCCACAGAGCCACCCCTTTCAAGGAAGGGTCTGAAGGCGACATCCCATACGTACAGTACAAGTTTTTAAATATTGAATAAAAATCAGAGAGAACTTTTAAGGGTTTAAATTTGCAGATTTGTATTTATATTTTTTTTCATTGCTGATTTAACACCTTTTACTTTCTGACGCCCCTATTGTGACACATGGGCTGTGGTAAAAAACTTATTTGAAGGCCATGATGTAAAAGATTCATTTCTGACACTGCACAGCTTTGATGTGCCAGTGTTAATGCAGAATTATCAAAGTCACATTCAGAACCTTTGGATGTTCCTGATTTGACTCATTAATTCACAGGCTTAACAGAATAAAAAATAAGCTGGGATTCACCAAAATCAAATTTATATAATGTTCATGTGTGCTGTATTTAATAAAGACAACTCCACATACAAATAATAATCCATATAAAAAGCACCCATGTGTCAAAGCTGTGAAAGCTGATTTTATAGCTTTTTAAATAATCAGGGTCTCTTCCAAAAATAGCCTAAAGCTGCATGTATTTTTATATCATTCTTTTTCAAATATTAAATGAAAGTCACTTTCTACCCAAGTCTGACTTTGATCTTTAATAACAGAAAGAGAAAATTGTTTTCAGGAAAGTAAATAAGAAATCAAGTAATGCATTAAAAACATTTTAAATAAATTAAAAATGTGAATCAACTTTAATTGAATATGTAACTAAAGTTTTTTGGAAAGTACAAACCTGTCTCTTTTTCTGCAGTCTAAAAATCATCTGTTTCTGAATAAAAATATAAAAATACAGATTTCATTTACGCGTCAGCCACACTGAATGGTGTTCAACTGTGTTCTGGTGTACATGAAACCAGAAAACCTAAAGCCTATTTGCTGTACGGTATATTTTAATTGTACACAATTACAGTATGCAATCTTCCTAATGCGGCTATTAATCAAGAAATATTTTAAAAATTAACTGCCTTGCTCATCTTTTTTTAATACTGTGTACATTTAATTTATCTTCATGGAGGGGGAAAGGTTATTCTTAGTTAAATAAAAATCTGGGAGAACCGTTTTCTTTTTGGCTTTCCATGAAGTAAACTACACTTGGGCCACTTGTGTGAGTGTTTTAATTATACAACTGTGTGACAGAAAAAAATAACTGAACAGTAGGATGTGTGTTTTTAAGCACTTGCAAAGTTCTCATTATCAAGAGTATCATCAGTGTCAGCCTGTAGTGTGTCACACTCCCCACTCTCAAGTCATAAGAATACAGTATACTGTAGCAAAGGGGAATGCAGACAAGAGGAGGTCATCTGGCCCACTAAATAATTTGGTTGCCAATAGCTAATAAGGAGTATCTTAAACATTTTTAAATAATGGTATCGACTTCTGCTGCATGGCTGAATATGTTACAGAAATCCATAGTTATTTGTGTTTTTTTAATTTTGAATCCATTTCCTAATAGTATCCATTTGTGTCCTCTGGTTCATGTTTTGCTGGTGATTTTGAAGAAGACTGTGGGGTTAAATTTGTCTATGCCTTTGAGGATTTTGGATGCTTGAAATAGATCCCCTCATGATCTTCTCTGTTTTGGAACTAAAAAGATTTTAGCTTGTCAAAGTAGGGCATTCCTTAAACCCAATTTATGGATATTGTGCCTGGCTGTTCCTCTTTGGATTCCAGTGGAGCAATATTTTGTCTTTATAATGTGGTGACCGAACTTGTGCTCATTATTCCAAATGTGGTCCTACTAGTCCATTGAATAAATTTACCATTACTGTATATCACTTTACTTCAGTTATGCATTCTGTTTGCATTTTTTATTGCTCGTCAACTTTGTGGAAAACCACGTGAACAATGTGTAAATATAAACATCTACGTGTATACATACTGTATATACAGTAAGTATAAACACAGTGTTACATGCAGGTGATAAAAATATAAACTACAGTATACACATATAGCATAAAATGGGAAAAATAATATTGAATTACTAAACACTAAGGTGTTTATATTGTTACTTTATTTAAAACGGCATCACAATGTTAGAAAGCAGTAAAGAAGTGAAATAAGAACAGAATATATAGTTAGAACCATAGAATTTTAAACAAGTAATGTTACAATTCCAGAATGCAATAGTAATACCAAAAGTAGTAGAATTTTGGTCACTCTATTACAATTAACTAATAGATATCACATGGGTTAAGTAGGGGCATCATGGCCTCCTCACTGTAACATTTTTCCATTCTTAAGTTCAGTATAGCATTAGCTTGCATCAATCACATTTTGATTTAGGCATTGTAATATTCTGTTCTTGTTAAAACATTTATATAAGATTGTATGTGCTGCTTGTGAATGTCTGTGATGCTGATGGTGGATGAGTTAATGCGTACTTCTATGAAGATTCTGTAGATAAGCAGCAATAAGACAATGTGTCAAAACTTTCTGAGGTGTTGTCCTTCTTTTTTGGGAGTAAACATATTGATCCAGGATTTTTTTCCATTTGTAAATAAGGACATGTCTTCGTCACACATCTTACCTTTTTTTCTAATATTCTCAGTAAATAAAATTACTAGGAAAGAAATTGGCTGGTGCACTGAGGATTTCACCCAAGTGTTCACTAAGGAAAAAGTCAACAATATGCCTCAGGCAAAAGACGGACAAATTTCTTTTTTAAATAGTATCAATTAGCAACTAACTTCCATATCCTCCTATCAGACTGAATGGCCTTCTCTGATTTTGTGACCACACATGTTCTTAGGTACTATCATTTGGGGGTCGCCCAAGTGGATCAACTAGTACATCTGTTCACTGGAGCACAGACTAAGCTGTTATTAGTATTACCCTGAGTCATGTTACTAACTGATTGTGACTTGAATTATCCAAACTAGGTACAGTAGAACTAGTCAGTCAGGCCTCTCTCAGCTTTCATAACATACGACTCCAGCCATTGCTCAACAATACTGCATGGTGGGGGCATGTTTTTACCACCATGCCATGATCACTAAATATCTAGGTCTATTCTGAGGCACAGTCAGACAAATATCAAATGTTCAATAATAACCTTGAAAATTAACATCATATACTATATACATGATTCATTTTATTCTGATAGTTCAGGTGGGTAGCTGTGTCAGCACGTGTAAGCTGCAAAGGAACAAGTAATAGGTTTATTCCATGCTGAAAAAAAGAAGAAAGAAAACACTGTTTCGGCCGTGGAGCCTTCTTCAGGTAGAAGGCTCCATGGCCGAAAAGTTGTGTTTTCTTTCTTCTTTTTTTCAGCATGGAATAAACCTATTACTTGTTCCTTATTCTGATACGGCACTGTACTGCAAATAAAAAGGAAGACAATGGGTTATACAAAGTGAAAGATGTCATAAAACAATGAAAATTGTCCAGAAGAGAACAGTTTTCAAAATTGTGATGTATTTTTCATACATTGGTTTCCCTTTCACACAAAAGCTGACAAAATCCAGAGGGAAAGAACTTTGCACCTTAGGTGTTGAAGCATCAAAATAATGCTGTTTATCCAACTGGGTCATAACACCAGCGGAAAGAAATGTAAAGACACGACAAAGAGAAATGGAGAAGTTAATTGTTTCTCAAGCTCAACAATCACAAAATACAGGGCAAGCACTAGCAACTTATAGCCTCTAACAAGAAAGTTTTAATTGAAACCCTTGCGGCAAATCAAAAGGCTTTCTTTTTAATGTATGTGTAGTTTGAAGCAGAATGTGATCATTATGAAGGCTGCATTGATTGGTGTCAGGGAGAATATCAAATGACTGTATGTGGTCAACAAAGATAAAATTTCAAAGGCAGTTTCAAAGGCCTATAAAATATTGATCTTAACATCAAATTCAAATAAACATGAGGTTCTGGAAAATTTAAAATGTTTATTTTTAATGTTATTTTTAAAAATATTTTAGGGAAGAAGCCTTCTTTTGATGATTTAATCTAATGGCTTGGCTGGAGGAAATTCACTGGCACTTTCTTTTTTAAACCAGATTAATTTCTGAACCTACATATTCCTTCAATTCATACACTATTTACACCATACAGTCCTTCTAGAGATTGAATATATTTGCACAAATAAATGAATGGCCTGGTAACTACCTAATTGGAGGGAAAATAATACTTCTATCAGTTGCCACATGTTTTTACAATTGTGCAATATATTATTTCCTACTTCTAAATAAGGATTTATAAATATGTGTCTGGCTCAGCAATTCAGCATGTCACTACGGAGAGATGTCAGTAAGAAGTCAAATGCCACTTCTGCTCTGTCTGGCATGAATTGTCCATCTATCCACGCAGAACGTCTAGAATTGCACAGCGATAAGGTATGCTTGACGAGCCCATCAGCCACACCTGGATTTAATCAGGCAGTGAGGTGACCTGACAGGAAGTCTGATTGAGTAATTGACCAGCATACGAATGTGGCTGCATTCTAAGACAACCACTCAATCAACTCCCTTGGAGGTGCCTCCAGTCTGTTCAAAAACTACGGGAAAATAGCAGAGCCACTTTTTTGGCTGTTTTTTATTTTATTTACTGTTTCCAGTATGAGTCAATTTATTGAGCTGGGCAGATAAAAATTCTCCTCTTACAGATAAAAAGCCCGCATTCTTCCATAGGAAACTCCTGTTGTTATCTTTCATATACAGGAGATAACCCATCATTTTTTATATATTACAGTTAAGATTGACTCTCCCTGGTAAACTCAGATTTAGACTTTAAGGATGGGACACCAAGAGGTGATGAATGAGGGCTTTGTAACTAAAATATCCTTGAAGCTTTCAGTTACAATTCACAAATGCATTAAAGTCATTTCTGGTAGCTTCCCAGCTAGAATTGAAGGGGAGCTGAGATGCTTGCATATCTCGTAGACCATTGCCTACTTTTCTTTTTCTTCTTAAATTAAGTCTAAATAATGTTTCATGCAGCTTTTCATGTGAATTTAATATGCATGTCTTCAAGAAGTGCGTTACCTCCATCACAAAGCCAAAGATAAAACGGTTTTGAAATGCTTTACTCAGCAGACTACAAGTGTAGACACCAATCTTTTCAGTAATGACTCACAAGGGGAACTGCCTTGGCTTTCTGACTCAAAGCTCCCTTTCCTGAAGGACTTTTTTGTGAGCTGCCTCAGGGCCTCTCTGAAGGCTGACATCTTTGGCGTAGGATCAAGTTGGCCCTTTGATACTATATTATACTAATTTTTCATTGGAGACTGGCTCTTTTCAAAGAGATCAAAAATAAGCTCTAATTTCTTGCTTCTTCTTGAAAAAGGCAAAGACCAACTAGAATGCTCTAGCAACAAGCCAATTTTAAGCCAAAAGTAAATCATTTAATCCAATGGCTGGAGGAAATTCTGGACACTTTTTTAAGCCAGATTAATTTCTGAACCTATATATCCGTCCAATGCATACACTATTTACACCATACAGTCCTTCTTAGTCTTTCTAGAGATTGAATAAATGTGTCCAAATCAATTAATGGTCTGGTAGCCTGGTATTGTCTTCCTAAGCAGATGGAAACTTATATTTCTCATCTATTCCATCAAGACTAGATAGGACTTTTTATTTACTTCTGCTAACATACAAGGTGTATTTCACTTTCTGAAACAAATTGCATTGAAGACAATGGCTTGTGGCAATGGCAACAAATGGCATTTCAAGATCTGAAAGAGCATTGTTTACTCCCAGTATTTTCTTATTCTATGTTTCACTCAAACATGAAACATGTAGAAAAGTTTGGGTTTTTAGTTGCAGTAAATCTGGATTAACCAACTTGATTGAGGGCCAATCTTAAGGAGGCTGGGACCCCCAGGGGGAGTGAAGAGTTACCAAGGGGCAGGTGCAGAGGTGGAGATGGGAAAGAGGAGGAATGCAAAAGACCGAAGTGAGGGAGAGAAGAGGACTATGTATAGTATTTCTAATTTTTATGTGAGGAAATGACATCAGGAAATTATAACAAAATAACTGAGAGCTGAGGTTGTTTGAACTTGGCTATTGTTATCTTTCCCAAACTTTTGTTATAAACTTCACACCTTAGACACTTATACCTTATTACCTATGCAGTGCCATAAGACACAACTATACTCTTCCATCCAATGGGTGATCTAAGTTTATCTGTAGTGACTACTTGGTCATTAGTCCCAGATCTATACAACCATCCACCCTCCCTGTTATTTTTAAATGTAATGGAGAGCTAAACAAGGACATGGATGTTTCGACAAGACTGTAGTCTGGGACAATACTTTTTCTTTCTCTAAAAATTTAGTAGACATGATCATTATTTTTAAACTTGCACATAGAATCCATACTGTCCGATATCAGATATTTTTCCCCAACTCTCCACCACATACAGTATACAATCAGGGCATGGCAGCTACCTACTGTACACATGTTGTGGCAGTGCCCCGTGAAACAGCATTTCTAGGTGTATGTGAGTAATGTGCTGTTGGATGTGACTGGTGTGGCAGTGCCATTGAATTCTCAACTGCACCTTCTCACTGACAAGTCCCAGGTAACCATCAATCATCTGGTATGACATTTCTTTTTGCTGGCAGGCCTAAATGCAGCTAAAAACCTATTCTGTCAGTTTGGGTTGAGACTGAAACACAGTGCCGTTGAATGGTGTGGCATGCATTCACTTGCAGAAATTGTTCATAAGGAGACAAGTTACAAGTGGATGGCATTGTACCCATGTAAAAACGGTCAGCTTGGATGGACACATTCTTTTATTCATAAGATTTATTTCCCCCAATTTTCTATGTGTAATTGTGATGCATTTTTTATACTATCTGACACTTCAGTAATAGTATAAAACCACTTTATAACTGCTCTGAGTACCGATGTTCTGAAATCTTTTGGTTTTGCATATAACCTAGAAATATTATCTTAAATAAACTGAATTGCAAATCTTTGCTCAAGATTAGTACCTCTGCACTGGTAAAGCTCTCTGCTTCTAGTTTTCAAACTATTTCTGTTCTTAACGACAGAGCAAACAAAAGGAGTTGCACGACCTATTCTCTTTTGCATGTTCTATTCTCTTTTTATGTTCTCTTCCTGCCTCTAGAGCTGTAATTAAAAAGTGTATAAATTAAATTACTAAAATCACATCAAGGAAAATTTGATCACATCAATAATAATTATTTTTAAACTATAAGGAGGATGTGATCAAAACACAAATCCTGTTTCCAGAAACTAAAATACTCTATCTTGAGAAATAACATCTTAAATTTGAAATTGCAAAGGAATAAAGCACACTAAAGTACATTAAAAAGGAATGTGTATATACTGTATAGGAGTAGGCTGCTACATAGCACCAACTGGGACAAAAAAATAGTCACTCAACATGCCCCTTTTCCATGTAGAGAGTGAAAAGAGGCAGAGTGAAGCCAATTTTGTTGTTAATGGCTTTGTTTAGTCAGCATGAGAGGCATTTGAAGACAAGAAAGTTCAGGAGACAAACATCACATGCTGGTAGCACCATGGATAATTCATTGACTACACGTCTCTGATGATTTGGAAATTTCAGGGTTGAGATCTCCATAGATTTGTCTTCTTAGTTGTTATTAATACACAGTAGTCTATTTTACTGTTATTTTTTCTCTGTAATTCAATTACTTTAAATTGTTTACCTAAGTGCCTGTTTATGAATTTCAGTTTCACAGCTCCAACCTATTTCATGTTCCCATTATTTTCTCTCTTTTGCAGGAAATATTTTATAATTGCTACACTTAATAGATAATCATTTTGATTTTTAGACTAAATTATAGTGGAGCAAAATCCCATTTAATTTTCTTTTAGCTTTACTTAATAGTCCTGTCTGGCAAATAAATGACTTGTAATTACTTTGTAATTGAAGTTAACTTAAAACATTTTAACTGTGGAAAGGAAAATATTTTTTTCCCCATAGACAATTATTATATATAATTAATTTTATAATAATTTTTTACTTTCATCATGGTGAACACTCACTTTTTATATCAAGTTAACATACATTGAAAACACATTTAAAAACTGTATCTTGTAATGCATCTTCTTATATCTTGTGTTGCTCAAATATCCTGTGGATGCAATAGATATAGACCAGTTATGCCCATGTTAAGAACTAATATTCATTTCCTGGTTTCTCATGGCTGAAGTCGGTAATTAATCAATAATAAAAGTTGCTTCTAGTACCATGATCTACCCAGCAGAGCCAGCCTAATGTAAAGAATCTGCTGTTCCAAGTCCTAGCAGGGTGCTCACCTGATTCTTCTATCCCAAGCACAAATGCCCTACTTCTATGCCAGAGGAGTCAAACTGAGTTTGACTGATTTAGGCTGCATTCAGTACTTTCTCTCTGCAGACAGGTAAAGTTTATTCTAAAGCTGCACAATTGTAGTTTGTCTGAATTCTTGGCAGACCAGACATCAAAATCCAACCCGTTTCAACAAAAATGGAGCTACTGCTCCTACGCTTTACCAAAATGTTGGCCTGGGGTCCTAAATACACTTCTGCTATCCATAAAATCAGGGCTTACCCTTGGCTTAGGTGAATGAGGTAACTGCCTCCCTCAGACCAAAATTCCCTCCAGTTGGTCATTCTGTTGTTGCGCCAATGCTTATCAATTCGATTCATATGAGTAATGTATTTACTTTTGAGTAGCTAATGTAGACTGATTAACGATGGTATAGCCAAACAGTATACTGGAGTATATTCTTTGTTTTGTATCTGTGTTTTGCATCTCTTCATGACTATTTACTGTACCTTGCAATTTGATAACCCTCACAGTAATCTGTATCCAGGCATATGTTTTATATGCACAATTTATGTATTAAAAAATGTATCTAGTGTATTGAATCCATGTGTGTGCGTGCATCGGTCATCGATTGATTTTCTAATATCCTTAACACATCACCTCCTTAAATAAGTTGTCCCAGTAAATTCACAAAACCCTACAATTTAGGCTGTTATAAGTTATAACTTGCTGTTGCTACACCGAATGCTGATCGTTTAATTGCGTGAAGTAGTAAATGCTTGGTTTAAATTTAAACTCATGTAGCTGCAACTGTTAAAAACACATCATCCTCCAAAAGGACGTAGTGGGTACTGAGAAGAAGGAAGCACATAAAAGAAGAGTAGGATAAGCAATCTCAAAGCAGAGGTATGCCAAATCGAGTCACTGTAATAATGCATTTGTATTTCATTAGGTTTAAAGTCTTATAGATCCATATAACTAGCAAATGTTATTATTTCAATGTTAAAAAATACATTATCTTTGTAAAATATGTGCTTCTTGTTGTAAGCTTTGATTGTTCTTCAAAGCTGATTAATGAAAGTCTTCTAGTTAATTTACATAATTGATAAAAACCGTAAAATAGGTTTTGGTGGGAGACGATAATAGTAGTGTACAGTATGTGCAATTTATGATCTGGAGGGACCCCTTTGCAAGATCTTCTAAGGCCCCCAGACAGCTAGGGCTGACTCTGCATAAAATGGAGGCTTCCTTCAGATTGCAGAGAAGTTCTTGAAACATCATTTATTACACAAGCTCTTTGAGGTTGGAGTAGCATGCAGTTATGGCAGCAACGTAAGTATTTCATAATGAAATCTGGAGACGTGGGTGCTAAAAATACTATTTAACTAAGAAAAATGCCTAAGGGAACAGCATCAACAGCATGTCTGGCCTCCACTGTGAACATTAAAGATGTACTTGTGAAAGGACCTGGATGTTTCCGACACATGTTTTATAGTTACCGGCCTACATACTGTAAGTAAGTTCACGTCTTGCTGATAGAACAGCAGAATTTATGCGAGTTACCTCAGACAGCCTGTACCGGTGATGCAGATAAAAACTGACAGAACCTTGATAAGGAGTGAAGAGCAACCAGAATATAAATTGAGGGCAGTGGTGCAATTAATACTTTATTCTCAAGAATACAGTAAGTGTTGTTAAAGTGTTCTGTAAAATTATAACCTTCTGTTTAACTCAGTTCCTTAAGCAGCACAAAACAGCTTTTAAACAAAATTAAGCACATGAACACCCGTGGCTGTCTCATCCATTAGCAGATATTTGCACACTACAGATCAAAGTTTCCAATTAAGAGATTGTGGTTGGGAGGCAGTAGTCAGGTGGTTTACAGGACTTCTTTGCAATTAAAAAACTATTTTGTCACAGCTATGTTCTTATTTTGAGTCATTGTATTTTTCAGCATTGTGGAGCTCAGTTTTAAATGCTTATGACTACACATCTATAAGTGCTGTAAGTAATTCTGATAGTTCAGATTTGTTTTCAGAAGTAATGAATTCAAGATCCAGTAGTCACTAGTGTCCAGGGTGGTGGAGGTATATTGAACCATAGCATTTTTTGTGTACCTTGTTGGAGTTCCAAGAAATTGTCAGCTGAGTTGTATTGACTTTCTCAAACATCCATTTAAAACATGATTACCAAGTACCATATCCAGTTGTACAGAATCATCTGCTTCCTAAATCCCAATAGAACAAACGCATCAATTTTGTAGGCATCTGCTATGATTTTCCAGCTGCTCTGAAACCGGCACTGCCATGTGCAACCTAAATAGTACTGATGTGATTCAAAATCCTACGAGTAAACCATTGGCACAAGAAGGATTTTCTGAAGTCATCCATTCTGCTGCTTCCTCTAAGCTTGTCAATACCACAGGGTACACTCTTTAAACAAGCTTCGCAGCTGCACAATGTACCAGCCATCTCACTGGACAAGTAGTCTAAAAGAGTGAAGCAGCTTTGTATTTTCAGTGCAAATCATGGCATTTCATTTCTGCCTGACATGATGGATTCCAGACATACTTAAATCTCCATCATGTCTTTGATCATGCAGGAAGGATAAAGGGCAGCTGGAAAAAAAAGTAGACTTTCTTGTAGAATATTTTCAGTGGTTTTTCCACATAGATTAAGAGCTTTGTACACTTTACACTTTGTACAATAATACAACCACTGGTACCAATAAAAAAAGTACCCAGAGGAATGTTTTAACCCCCCACCAGTGGACGACCACTATAATATAATATATAACTATAATATAGCAACTCTGGTTCAAATAAAAATCCCAACCCATAAACACTTCACTCCAAGAATTAAATTAATTTAATTGCTTAACACAGGAAACTCCAGTAACATGTGCCAATTGCTAGGCCATTCTTAAGACAAGAGTGAAAAGAAAAGAGAACACATCCTTTAAAAGCATTTAGTATTTCAGGTTATCAATGGCCCACATTTTGTGTTCCATCACCCCATTTTACAGTAGGTGAGCATGGGTGCTGCGATGGTCTGTAGTCCAAAAGAAGATCCAGAAATACTGGTTAATGAGGCAGCAAGGAAATCCAAAAACACGGTCAAGGGTACAAGTACTGTATGGGTCTATACACAATTGGTCGAAGCAGGTAAATAAAATTAGGTCACAAGCGAAGCTTGGAAGCACTCAAGGGAAAGGAAGGCAGTATTGGAGGACACACAAGAGACTCAGGGCAACAACCAGGAAGACTGAGAACAGAAAGGATGAGGCATAAACACCAGATGGATAATGAGGTAAATATATATTAGTTAGAGGCATGGGGCACTGATAATTGCCTATACCGTGTATAGATGATCCAGTAGCAGTTTGAGCTCACATAGAGATGCAAGTAGTTATCACAGCAGCATGAGGGTATGAAATGGAACTTACAGTACACAGGTTTTACACTAATCACTTTATCTAATACAGGGTAATGGAGGAGCGAATGTCTATCCCGGTCAGAAACAGACAACGCAGGAAACTAAAACACACACACACCAGATCCACTTTTCTGAGAAGCCAATTGATCTACCAGTACAATATGCCTTTGGACTGTGGGAGGAAAACGGAGCATCTGGAGGAAACTCACCTGAAAACAGGGAGAACATACCTGCGATAACACCCCAGGTCCAGAATTCAACACAGCCCCATTGCAAGGCAGCAATGGTAAGACCTGTACCACCATCAACCTGAGTCATCTGGGGCTTAGAGACTTAGTGAGCAGACAAACGTTTGTCTAGGTTCAGTAGTCTCTAATACCTGGTACAACACATGCAAACCACCCATCTGATACCTGGTAATAATAATTGCTTATACTTATATAGCGCTTTTTCTGGACACTCCACTCAAAGCACTTTACAGGTAATGGGGACTCCCTTCCACCACCAATGTGCAGCATCCACCTGGATGATGCGACGGCAGCCATAGTGCTCACCACACATCAGCTATCAGTGGGGAGGAGAGCAGAGTAATGAAGCCAATTCATAGAGGGGGATAAAGGCCGATGGGAAATTTGGCCAGGACGCCGGGGTACACCCCTACTCTTTTTGAGAAACGCCCTGGGATTTTTAATGACCACAGAGCGTCAGGACCTCGGTTTTACTGTTTTTACAGTATAGTGTCCCCGTCATTACACTGGGGCATTAGGACCCACATGAGTCGCAGGGTGAGCGCCCCCTGCTGGCCCCACTAACACCTCTTCCAGCAGCAACCTTAGTTTTTCCCAGGAGGTCTCCCATCCAGGTACTGACCAGGCTCACACCTGCTGAGCTTCAGTGGGTTGCCAGTTGTGAGTTGCAGGGTGATATGGCTGCTGGCTATACAAAGCTTGCTTCCAACACTGGCCACACAATACCAGTCAGTTTCACATTTTCATCAACCCTGTTTTTACCAAATGTTACATAACAGTGTGGGAGTGGAAGGAGTCATGACGAACACAGGTAAATGCCGACGACTCATCCGAGGGGGTGAAGGCACCAGTGTGAGGCTAACAAGAAAAAAAGCACACCCCTTTGCACAATGGCGTTCCAGACTTGACTGTCCCTATTTATTGTGGTCCAATCTGGGGAAAAAGAAAGACTACTTGGAACAGTGGTATCCACTCTGGACTGTCCCTGTTTAGCAGGAAGACTGGAAGAAAAGGAGCAAGGCCAGAACAAAAGAAAATTCAACCTACCCCAGCGAATCCTCGCAGCAGGACAAGAGCCTTAACCCTCCAGTCACCTCCAGTCACCTCGCTGGATGTTTCTCCGTGTGAGGGTTTGCTCATTCCTCCAGGGAGGTGTTCAGTGTGTCTTAAAGGGCTCCCACAGCTGCGGCTCGTCCTTAATTAGCTTGGCAGCTGTGGTAGCTAAGGCAATGCATCGCCGTTTAATCCAGAGCTCCACCTCCACACTGAACACACCCCCATAATGCCACAATATTGAATTTCTGTATCTCATATTTGTTCAAGAAATACCAGAGCACCAGTTACAAAAATATGTTCTCACTCCCTTTTTGAACACTTTTGATGCTCAGGATGCACCTGTCTCATAAGGCTACTCTCACATCTTTTTAAAATATATTAGAAAATCTGATCAGTAACGCTCAGGCCAATTCTTGAGAACATAAATAGAACATGATCATTTTAGTTAGGTTTCAGCTTTTGCAGATATGGTGATATCAGTCATCTTAAAATTAATTACATTACCGATACATACTGTATGGTAGCTATAATATTGTTACAAATGGGGGTTACGAACATGGTGAAACTCAGGAATCGACCGAGCGGTTTAGTTAATAAGTAAAATAAATATTCATAAGCCCTGACTTCTAAGCGATTTCTAGCAATATTACCCGAGCAGCAGGTATAATTAGAGGCACACGAATTCTTTGTTCTCTGTCACAGCTTTGTTGAGGGGAGTAACAATCCAGACACACTTGGATAAACAAATATGTATTACAATGACAAATCACAAACTACACTACACACAACATAAAGTTACTTTATGTACAGTATTTACAAACAAGGTGTTTCAGAGACCTAACATTCTGGTCACCCAGGAAACCCCAGACTGCTAGAAAGCATTAAACTTAATATGCCTACAGAGGCCACACAAGAGATGAGCTGCCTTCTAGCTAAATACAATGCAACTTACAGTTAAATCTCTCTCTCTGCTAACTGGGTGCCACAAAATAAATGGGAGCCTATATCCCCATCAATAAAAATGCACCCTATGCAGGAAAGACGTTTCTAACTGAGGTATCTTTTACTCAGAAAACCAAAGTTCCCTTGAAACACAGAATAGCATGCTCTCTCTAACAAGGTTCTAATACTTAGCTCCTGTCAGGTTTGATTAAAATGATCGCCTGATGCAAGCTTCAAGTCCCAACTCCTCCAGACTCCTCTCTCTTCTTCCATCTTCTCCTTGTTTCTTCCTTCCTCCCTCTTGTGCTCTTAATGTGATCTTATACTGTGTATGTTAGTACTGCTCCTTGACAATCATTAATCCACAACTTACCTCAGTATACTAAGGTAAACAATACAATTGTTTCTGCTCAAGGGACCCCCCCAGACCTCAGCAAACATCCCCTCTTCTTTGAAGTTAGATATGTTTACTCTTCCAATTGTCACAAATTTTATCTAAAATCAAAGAGACACTTCTCAGTCACCTAAAGTTGTAACAATATATAACAGTTACACGTATTATTTTGTTTTTAATAATAGTCTAGTATAATAAAAGGCACTAAACAGAAAAAAGATTACAAATGACTAGAAGTCAGTCTGTCTATGTTGTTCATTTGCTTGCTAGTACCTTAACTACAGTACATTTCTTAAGTATCCCACAGTCAGCTGAAATCACGTGACTAGGAAGCATAAAGAAGTGTCTTTTTTCTAACTCCTGTTCTAATCATTGAATGCAGGGCTTGCAGACCGTAGAACATGGCAACATATAAATGGAAACCATGGTAAAATTTCAAAATTGTCATTCAAATTTACCAAAGGTCTGGAGACTTGCGTAATGTGGAGTTATTAATCTTGCAAATAGTGTGACCTTGGCTGGGTACCAATAGAATGTGCTTCAGTGCTCAGGAAGAAAAGTCAGCAGGTGTTGATTTATTAAAACTTACATAAGACAGCAATTTACATTATGAAGGTTATTTATTGTGTATTGAGGTCACTAATCCTTCCCAGTATTCTAAATCCAATGTGCTCCTGTCAGGGAGGTTAAAAAGGCTCACCTCCACAGCAACGCAATTAACAACACATTCTGCCAAAGTCTTGTTCTCTTCATTACTGTCATTTGCAATTTTGACATTGCTACTATTATGACCATTACTTGTGTATTTTAGTTGGAAGTTTATGCATTTTATTTTGGTCTTAAACAAATAGTAGATTCTTTTAAGTGCTGTCAAA
The DNA here is from genome assembly GCF_059453375.1 of Lepisosteus platostomus. NCBI lineage: Eukaryota > Metazoa > Chordata > Actinopteri > Semionotiformes > Lepisosteidae > Lepisosteus > Lepisosteus platostomus. The sequence continues at coordinate 47,525,231 of NC_142618.1, read as the reverse complement.
ATACAATAAGCACAACACAAGGTACAGTCCTGTCCAGTAGGCGTAAAACATGCACACACTCACACCAGGCCCAGTTTTCCCAGTAGCCAATTAACCTGACAGTATGTCTTTAGACTGTGGGAGGAAACTGAAGCACCAGAAGTAAATCCACGCAAGCATACTGTAGGGAGAGCAAAGAAACTCCACAAAGATAGTTTTATTTTCTAAAATGTAACTTTAAATAGCTAGTGTGCTCCTGGAAACTTATATTTTTTCCAAGTTGAAATCTATTTTCATGTTTTTTTTTCTTTATCCCCCTATAGTTCCAACATCTTTATTCTGCATCTGTAGAAAAATAAGACCCTTAGTATAAAACATGTATCACAACTACAAATCATTTAAAAGACAGTAATAAACAAATAATTTGTTCCATTTAAAAAAATCTGTACACAATACAACCCAATAACTTCTGCTCGTACAGGCAACCAGACTGTAGCTTATATTTATCACCTTGTTACATACTAGAATGGAGAGAATGAAGGAGCAAACAAATGTTTTTTTTTTCCCCATTTGTTCCATTGATTAACGCTTCATTTTGTTAAAGTCAGCTTTATAGTCCAGGCCCTGCCAGATTCAAGCATTGTCAGAAATGATTGTGAATCAATCCCTGCAGCTCGCCCAGTGCCCATGGGTTTGCAGTGCTGTCAGTCACATCTCCCCTCCACTGGTGATGATGTTGCAGGGACCGTGAGCTCACAGTGTGAATAAGAAGCAAACACTTGAGACTGCACATTCCAGAGGAAAAAATGTATTCGATGCTGGCATGAGATTCACCGCAGCGAAAACAAGTTCAGTCATGATTGGCAAGTTCAAATCTGGACACAGAAAGAATTTCTTGCTGTTTGAATCTGAAAAAAAAAAATTTAAACGATACTGAAGTGATACAATGTTATAGCCTCCAGTACAAGGAGATGTACTTTGTACTATAGGATGTACTTTACTATATTCAATCAGCATTTTTTCCCATTTAAGGTATAAACAGACAGTAGTTGACAAAAGAAGTCAAACCCAGAGTCACAAGACATTCTTAACACAAGAGGATTTCTTTGATTGTGCAGAAGCTATCCTACTTTGTGACACAACAATGCATTATAAACAAAATGCTCCTGCTGAAAAATGAGATTTCCCTGGACAGATCGCCAGTCAGGAGGCAGGGCTCACTCACAGACATAGACAGACATCACACCAGGGCCAATTTTGTGCACCACTGTGCCGCCCTGAGATTTATTTGCTCAGGAAAAAAAGGAACTGTGGATTTTATCAAGGCAAATAAATCCACACACAGAAGAACATAAAACAATCCTTATCAGTTTAATTGTGTCTCATAAATATAAACATATACTGCACTCACTAAAAAACTGCATATAACTGCACGTCTTCCTTCTATGCACAACAATGTTGGAAGAATGGCTGCAGGATATCAGGCAAATTTGTCACAGGGAAAATGTTACAAGGATGGAGGAATTGTTGCCTTGAATGAATGAACAGTTTCCTTCATTTTAATGTCCAGTCCACAGTTAAAAATTAATAGTGCAGGAGTTAAAATACATTTACAGTGGGCAATTAAAGCAAATAATAAAATAAAAATAAAAATAAAAACCTGAATTTACATTGAATATATTTTGAATGTTGTTGTTTGATAAAGTATGGTAAAAGATCAAGGGAACTGCATGAGCAGATAAAAGGATATCAAATCTCTTTTCAGAGATGTGAGGTACAATGAAGCAGATGGCACAATATTTCAGACTAAAACATTGATGTATTCAACAACATTTAGACGAAAAATGTTAATGGGTACTTACTGCAAAACAGTGTTTCAAAAATGTGTGTATTTTTTTTCTTCAAACACCTGCCCTCTTAGGGATTGGGAATGTTTAATGTGTGAAAGAACTATGTTGATAAGATCCCTTTTATAAATCTTTGCTAAGTACGGCATGTACTGTAATAAGACACACAATGCAAAACTGCTATGAAAATACTGTACAGTAATTCTGAAGAAAAAGTGTCATATACCCCAAAAATACAATGTGTGCTGTTAATATTTATTGTAATTATAATGCAGCTGCATTATACTGTATGCAGTAAAATTGACTGTACAGTCTAAGACGTTTTATTGTTAAATGTGTTTTAAATTTTTATATTTAAAATTTTCAGATATTTGGGAAATCAATTACACACTGTAGCACACATTGAGAAATCTGTACTATTCATTGAATTCTTATTACAAATTAGAAGAAGAGCTGTCTGAAAGAAATAGATACCGTTTTGCTTTTAACTCAGGAAGTCATAAGTGTGACTTAATGAAAGATTCAATGTATCGTTGAAAATCTAGATCGCTGAACATATTTGAAATATCCACATACTGTATCATAGGATGTAAAAATCCTAGTGTTAAGAATAACTAAAACTATATAGAATTTGTGAATACATTGTTCCTCAAAGTCAAAACTTGAGTTAATTTTTAAAACTCACATACAGGGGGAGGAAAACATAAACAGAGATGATTTTATAGAACTGAGGAATACAAATGAACGAAAGAGAGGGTATAGTACAGCAAAGGCCACAGGGGCATGTGTGGTTGAGGCAATGATCATTCACCAGGAGGATAAGCACAGCTAATAGGAATTACCAGTTTGTCCATGCGGTGAATATTTCTGAGTGGAAAAAAAACTGCAGATCACCGAACGGTAATAGAAGGTGGAGCATTTTTAAAGGTTCATAAAACAGGAGGTATAGCCTGAAGAGATGCAAAAGTCAGAGAGTTAAGACTGTAACTTCAAAACATCCTCATCAAAGGATTACGATTTAGATTTTGGTGGAACCTGTGAACGTTTCCATTTTCAGAAGGGGTGGTTCTAAACCAAAGGACCAGTAGGGGTAATGCACAGGAATTTGTACAGCACAGTATATTTAACTTGTTGGATTGATGTGTGGGAGCATTTTAGCCAACTGGAATTAAGTGAAAACAATAATAATAATTAATTATTGCTTACACTTATATAGCACTTTTCTGGACACTCCACTCAAAGCGCTTTACAGGTAATGGGGACTCCCCTCCACCACCACCAATGTGCAGCATCCACCTAGATGATGCGACGGCAGCCATAGTGCGCCAGAACGCCCACCACACATCAGCTATCAGTGGGGAGGAGAGCAGAGTAATGAAGCCAGTTCAGAGATGGGGATTATTAGGAGGCCATGATTGATAAACGCCAATGGGAAATTTGGCCAGGATGCCGGGGTTACACTCCTACTCTTTTCGAGAAACACCCTGGGATTTTTAATGACCACAGAGAGTCAGGACCTCGGTTTTATGTCTCATCCGAAGGACGGCGCCTGTTTACAGTATAGTGTCCCCATCACTATACTTGAGCACTAGGACCCACATGGACTGCAGGGTGAGTGGAAGAGTGTACAGCACAGAGATCTCCGAGACTCTTTATATCCAAAACACAGAAAGCCACATAAACATATGCATATGTAAATACAAACATAAGCCAATGTGTTGTTTGGGTTGAGACCAAATTTTGAGAGACTGTTAGATTCAAATAATAGAGAGAATATGAAGAGCACAAAAGTGGCAGTAATGAGGTTCCCTTCCAAGAAGTATATTCAGATATTCAAAAAGAAAACTTAGCCATACAGTATGAATCTTGGAGTCTTATTTGCTATTGAAACTGTATAAGAAACATTTTTTTTGATGAATAGAAATATTGATAGTGGGATAAAAAACAACATTATATGACATAAATTACATTTATCACATACAGTATGTTTTGTAAAGTAATTAAATAGATTACTGTTTAAATTAGCCAAGCAAAGCAAACCAGAATGTCAAGTTTTGTCAGCATGTTTCATTTAGGGAGCAACATAATTATAAAACAGCATGTTAAGATTAAAAGGAAACACTTCACTTCTGTGAAGAGTTGGGTTGTATTCTGAAACATTATCTAAATGATGACTGAAGGAATATAAAAAAAAATAGGTTTGGTCAAAGAGAATACAAGATCTCATCCGCCCAAAGAGAGACCATATGTTTCTTTCCTATTACAGACCACACATTACTCTATAGAAAACAACTGTTGTTTCTGTAACACTAGCACAGGGAGACAGATCACAGCCTGGTCCCAAGCCTTAGCTCAAAGAAAATAATTCAAATTTAGCATAATTTTCGCAAATTGAATCACAGTGGGATGTGTATAAATATTTACCCAGGGAATGAAAGTGTGTCCAAACTAAATTTATGAAGTACTAGAAAGAAGTCATCCCCACTTTACATTAAAAGGCTCCAGTGTTGAGTGGCCTCTCGATAATGTAAAATAGATATGTTGAAAATAATATTAAACTGAGGCATCAGGACAGAAAATGAAAATCTTTGTTGGATTAATCTAGCTCAGACCTACGAAATAAAAACAGAAAAACTATTTGTATAATAGGGAGAATCATTACATCAGCATTTACAAATGAATCAGTGGCTAAGAACTGCATTCTAAGAATCTTTTCTTGCAATCAAAGAATTTAAGCAGAAACAACTCAGGTAGAGAATTATTCACAGACAGGTGCGAAATAACATTGAGTGCAGAGCTGAGTAAAGATTTTTTACAAAATTTTATGAAAAAGTACCAGGTACAGGAGATTTTCTGGTCTAGATAAAATGTATAGTCTTCATAATTTTCTCCACTATGAACTTCTGGAGTTATGAAGTTCCATTTGTGGAGGGAATTCAAAGTGAACAAATATTCTGTAAGTGATGGATTACTGAGGAGTTCAAACATACAAAAGTAGAATTAAAACAAAAAGATAAACTTTGTTCAGTTGCTAATGCCACTGTTTTATTTATAAATCCTGTACCAATTCACTTCACATTAAGCACACTTGTCTCCTCAAATATGTGGAGAAGGCAAAACTGATTCCATCTACCATTTTACTCTGATCTAGGTAATATAACAACGGGAAGGTTACAGTATGTCTTCCAATTCGGAAAACTAATAATCTAGTACATGATTGCTATCTGTGAGATTAATTAAATTAACAAAAAATACAAATTGAACAGCTAATATTGATAGATACAGAATAAACCAACACAGATGGCAGAAGGTTAAAATACTATTCCAAAAATGTTTGAAATTCAAGAAGAATCCAAAAGCTATTTGTAAGGGAACACTTATTCTTGTAAGCTTAATAGCTTTAAGCTATTAATTTTCTGTGCAAGCTAACAACATAGTTGGATTTCATCAAAATGACAAATATCCTGAAGTAAAATCCATTTGAGCAATTGCTCTGTATATGAGAGCAACAAAGGTGGGGAGACTTGAGATTGTTGAAATATCATCTGTGGTACAATAAATTAACAGAGGTCAGGCTAAAAAGTGCTATTACATCATGGTGGTATCAAAATTTTAAAACTTGTAAAATTGTAGCACCCCATTCTGCAAGTTAAACAAAATGGGAACTGTTTTAGTTTTTACATTGCCAACTTGTCAAATCTTCACACTTGAGACACAATAGCTAAAAATCCAGATAACCACGCAATTGTGCTAGTTTTAGTTGGGACTAAACCATCCATCCATTTTCCAACTACTTTACAGGGTCATGGGGGAGCCAAGCTCATCCTGGCAAGCAACAGGCGCAAGGCAGGGTACACCCTGATCAGGACGCCAGCCCATCGCGGAGCACACATAGACGCACAGTCACACCACTGTTTTCCCAGAAGCCAATTAATCTACCAGTATGACTTTGGTAAACCAAAGCAAATAGAGGAAACCTAAACAAATATGGGAGAGCATACAAACTCCTTGCAGATAGTACCCCAGGTCTGGAAATTAACTCGGGCCTCAGCAATGCGAGGAGCAATGCTAACTACTGCACCACCATGCTGTCCAGGACTAATCTACTGCTGATAAATCATAATCTCAGACTTCATGGGGGATGTGACATAGGAAAAGTAGGCCTCAAAATAGGATAAAAAGACTATAAGGTAGCACGAAGAGTAGAGAAAGACAGAACACATATCAATACAATAATCTCTTGGTATGATGCTTATTTGATTCCACTGCATTGTAAATCTGTCCTTATAAATTTATTGGGTGCTTCATCAGAAATTAAGGTGTTGAGATGTCATTTGTTAGCTGTGAGTTGCTGTCTTGGTAGGTAACTAGTTTTATGAATAATGGATCATGATCAGAAACTACAGTCCTATGAACCGTGAAACATTGGACAGAAAAAAACAGGTGTATTGTCAAGAAAAAAGTAATTGATCTGAGAGAATGAGTGATGCACTAGTGAAGAGAGCAGTGTTTCGGATTTGGATGTATCACCAGGAGCTAGAAATGTCATAGCTCTAAGAATGATTGAATGCCTAAAGATTTGGATGGTGGCACTTGTTTTTGGCAAGAGTGATCTAATATAACATTCAGTAGTAGTAGTAGTAGTAGTAGTAGTACAATTGTATTCTTAGACTTTGAACAAATAAAGAGGGGCCATTTAAACCATCTAGCTTATGAAGCTGTTAGTTAATAAATCACCAGATGATTCTATCCAGCCATTTTTTTTCAAAGAAGCCATGCCATGAGCTTTTACAATATGGTTAAGTATCTTGTTCCATATTCCCACAATCCTTGATGTAATGAGGTTATTTTTTGGTTTAAATGCACTTCCACAGTTTGCCTTCACCTTATGGTCATTGTTTCACTGTTGATTCTAAAGAAGAAAATTGCACTTTGTCAATGTCTTGCAGGATTTTGAATACTCAAAACTGATTCCCTTTCTGTCGTCTCTTTTCGTGATTCAGAGATGGAAAAGAGAATCGGATCAATCTTTTGGGCTGTCAAGATTGGACATTCCTCTAAGCCTGAGGATATATCTGGTCGCTATTCTTTGGATTTATTCCAGAGAGAGATTTGTACACAGTATTCCTAACAAGGTCTTACACCAACATTCTTTTTATTGCTTTCTCAAACAGACCACAAGATGAAAATGATGTGCTTACTTAAACACCTAAGACTTTCATATACTGTATGTAATCAACTCAAGCAAGATGTTTTCCATTAAATATACTTATAGTTTATTATAGTGCAGGGTGTTGCATGCATTTACCCACATGCAACACCCTGCAGTTGTTTACATTAAATGGACTAAATTTTCTTTTGCCACTTCTGCTTTGCTTGCTACTCCTCGTCTAGCATGTGCAAACTTGACAATGCTAACTACTATATACTAGAATCCAGAATATTAATATAAACTAGTCCTAATACAGGTCCCTGATGTGCTCCCACAACTACCACACCAATATTCAAGCATTTCCTCCATATCTGTACCCTCTGTTTCCTGTTCATTAACTCTGAACTAAAGTGCACGAACCCTATAATCACCAATATGAGAAATTATGAGAAACCTAAAAGAATCAAAAGCTCAGTTTGTATCCATTACTGTTGGTGCTCAAAGTACTCTAATGTTATTTAACCAGAACTACCATTTCTTCCCAAATACAAATTATTTTCTTTAACATTTTTGATGCTTTGATTTTTTTTTCCCAGTGAATATTACCCCTGTCCTTATATTGCTGGAAACGGTTATGTAAATGGCTTATGAATAACATCTTGTTTCCTTCAGTATAATTGGTATAAGAGCACCAGGCTCTAGAGATTTGATTCATCTTAAGTCCTTCTAGTATCTCTAACACTTATGCCTCATCTATGCTAATACTGTTTAATATAGGACTTTGTGTTTGCTCAGCCTGAGGCATGTTGTCTGTTCTTTTGTAAACACCTGAGTGAAATATTCATTTACAACCCATTTCTTATCTAAAATGTCTAACTTACTTTGGAGCTCATTTCACCCTTCACTTTTCTTACACTGTTGTAATACTGCAAGAAATAGTTAAAGAAATTGTAATATTCCGCTCTGTACCTAATTTCCTTTATAACCCACGCTTTCTTTTACTGTTAGAAAGTATTTTCTTTTTTCTTATATTCTCCTTGATTTAGCCTTTTGGGTCACTGTTTTCCTGACTTTTGGGACACTAGTTTTGTGCTTCAAGCAGAATTTCTTTAAAGTGTTGGCATTACCGATTTCATATTTATCATGCCCCATTCAGTGTCTCTTAAGATCTGTTTCTTTCCTTGTCTTCTATCCCAAATCTGTAAATATTTGTTTTGGAATCTACCACTCCTTGCAGTCCCTAATTTTTGGGGAACAAAATAGAAGGCCAGCACACCTTTGTTGGCTTTCAACTGTAAAGAAAAAACAATGAAATATGAATCCAGGTCTATATCTGCTTTTGTTTCCATCTTCAACCTTCTTGTTGAAAGACATTTTTTAAATAATCTCTGTATACAAACACATTCTAAATGAGTAACTTTAAACAACATATAATTCAACATTATTTAACGCTACTCAGTACCAGGCACAAGAACATTCACACCAGATCAGCCAAAGCTGGAGCTGAAGACATCACACAAGTATTCTCTGAAGTAAGCATCTTCAAGCAATCAATATTGTTTTGCACTGCCAGCCAGAATTGAAAACAAGGTTTGTGTCCACGGAGAGATAGGAGATAGAAACAGCCCTGTGGTACACAGTGATGTCTGTAGCCAAGGATACCCCATGTATCTAACCCCTCATCCCTAGTGGTGCTCAGCCAATGGTGCTTACCCACATGTGCTCACAGATATCACAGTCCGCTTTTGACAATTCCTGGATTAGAACAGGCAACATCTAGCCTACAGTGGTCACCACTATAGTACAGTATATGCACTTCATTTAATACAGTACCTGCCATTATATCATATACTGTACTTAGAATCAATAATCTGAAGGACAACATACGTAAACGCAATGTTCACAAAGTAAAACATTTAAAGCACGTACAGAAAAAAACATTCAAGAACTCCAAAATACACATCCCATTCTTGTCTTGAAATTTTAAATAAAAATATGCATGTAATCAATGGATACGCCCCGCTGGAGAGCGCTGTTTCATAATGAGATGTTCTACAAGCATCTAAAGGCATTCACAACCATATCTCAGCTTTTTAAAACAGGCTTTTTAAAAGGAAAATTTCCATGCAAATTAAAAACCTGAAATGCTATGTACACTTTGTCACTTCAATTTCTTTTTTATTCTGTATATCCCAAGTTTAATGTATGCCACAGCAGTGGATTCAAAGAAATCTTTCATTTTCCTTCTTGGTTCATTAAGCCTTGGGACTGCTAGTTGAATGTTTCATGATTTAAAATTTAATATTAATATATATATATATTTTTACATCTGTGTAAGAGCAATCTGGGCACTCAGCGTGACAGCAGAAGCATTCAAGTCACAACCTTCCTGAACCCCACTAAGTTAGCAGGCGATGCATTTTAGGTTTCAAATTTGAAAAAAAAGAAAAGCAATATATCTTAAATTTCTCAAAGAACCTGAAAATTACAACCTTGGAATTATGCCTCACTGAAGAAGCAAACCACAGCTAACAAGAATTCAAGTGAGCTAAGATTTTTGTTTGATATATTTGGGATTATTGTCCACCATCCTTATAAAAATGTTCCATTGTGAATAATTGTATTTCCTCAGAAATTTAGAACAAGCATGGCTACATGACTGTTATATAACTTAAACACCAGCATTACAGTTACATTTGCCTTTGTATCCTGCTCTCTATGTGTAATTTGCACATACAGTACAGTATGTCCAATTAAGAAAAGACAATCACTTTTGTGATTTGAAAAAAGCTACAGCTACAGCACAATAATACTCAAAATTATTATAACTTTAAAACAGATGACTGATTGGTTTCTCGTAATCCCCAATTCCCTGTCCCCCCATGTGTATGTGTGTCAATTTCAGGTACCATTTGGATTCGTGTTCAATAATGAACACTATAGTAATCTACCACTTCTGTCAACGTCATTTTGAAGGCAAAACAGTTAAATGCAATCTCTCTGTCATGTTAAAAAAACAAAACATAAAACTACACTACAAGTTTGAAACATACAGCACTTAAAACATCTTTCAGATGTTCAACTGTACATTTATCAGTCAGAAGAACAAACTTTGTCATGGGCCAGATGTCCATGAGAGTATTTATTACAAAATAAATTGCTGTTCATGTACAATCTTACCTAAAAGGTCTTTGTGTGGAAAAATGTACAAAAAAAAAACTGGTGTGGGGTACTAATATTATTTTAATCAATGGATGAAGGAATTTTAACAGCCCATTTCTCTTTTGTTGACCAAATATTTCTGGCATAGCTATGGACAATACACTGAATTTGAATATCAAGTGAATCCCAATTCACTTACTGGATACTGCAAAGGTAATGCCAAAATTTGAAGGCGCTAACCTGTCCTGAAATTACACCATTAGTTTTAAATATCTTATTCAGTAAGGTGCACATCAGTTATTTGCCCAATATGGTCATCTTTACATCTTTTACACAATTTAATAGACCCAATGCAGAAATCAGAAGACACCAAACATTTTAAAAGCATTATTAAACAAATTTCTTTCTGAAGGTTTTTACCAACTAGAATGGCAACACATTGGTGAGCACTGTGGTCTCACAGCTCCAGGGTAGTTTTATTTTACTTAAACTTGTTATGAAGCTTATTTATAATAACATTCCTAGTGTTTTGTTTTATAATTTTGTCTAATCAAGCTCATAGACCATAAGTGCATAAAACATTTGCCCCCTCATGTCTTACAGTCCTCTCTTTGGTGTTGGAAGAAAAAACAGAACATTCCTGCTGCCCCCAAAGGCAAACTATTAAAAAAAATGGGTGCCCTGAATTAAAGGGGTCATAAATCATCTCTCTGGCAAATTGTAAAACAATGTGAGACTTTTTACAAAAGCACAGTCATAAAAAACCTTCCAAAATACACAATAATGTGATAGAAATATCTACTGAAAGAAATTTAGTTAGGGAGGTTGAAGAGTTGGGAAAATGTATGGCTTTGTATTGCATGTCAAAACCATACTGAAAGATCACTGAAGAAAAGCAAATCATTTTTCTCATTTTCTTCATTCTCCAAACTACTACAGACGGATTTCCTTTTTGAACTAAACAACTGATAAATTGCTTTGGGGATGAACAGTGCAACGTGAGGAAACACTTTCTAACTTGAATGATTTCTTCAAGAAATGAAAACAATTTATACGATAATCCCTCAGTCAAATGACTTCAAGAACTTTTAATAACATTCAAACAGTAATGAAAACTTTTTTTTTTCATTTTGATTCCTTTCAAAATATTGGAACAGACTGACATTTTACCACCATGAAGTGGTAAATTCATTCTTTTTACCAAGGGTAAAACAGTCTTGACATGCTATTGATTCATTTCATGCTAGATTTTTAAAAGGGATTCCCAGAATTTAGAAACAGTCATAGTATGTTTGCCACCAGGTGCGCACTTTAAAAAGTGACAGTAAACTGACCACCAAGCACAGCATACAAAACCCCTTGTTATTTCCCTTGAGGACATACTGTATTATAGGACACCCACAAAAAATCACTAATAAAACATCTACCACAAGGTTTTCTGGCAAGATGTTATTCTTTATCATTATGGCAAAGGCAATACAAATTTCTGTTCTATCGCACAGAGGACAACTTTCACTGTCCACCATAGTCCCACAGATATAAAACATTATGAATATTTCCCAACCTTATGCCTGGAGACATAATGAATACCCTTCAATTTTTATCCTTAAAAAATTGGATGAGGCAATAAAATCCCAGTACCCAGTAAATCCCAGTAAATCCTAGTGACCCAGCACCAACTGCTTGGCTTCAGAACTAGTCCCATGTAAGTATATTGTTTAAATGAACAGGTGTCTGGAAATACAGTGTAGTCCAATGGTAAGAATGCTCATTATAAAGAGGACATTATATAAATATAGCTTCCTATGTCTGTATAATTATTTAGCAGCTTAGGCTGCATTAATCAAGTTGAAGTCCTGCTGGCTTCATTAGCTCCATACCTAAAGTAAGGTATTTCTGAATCCTTGGGCAAAGAAAACTAAAAAATATGCAAGGGTAAAAAACTGTTAAGGTTTCAATTGAGTAATTAAGTGCTTGATAAGATAGGATGTCCCTTGGATCTGGATTGGAAGACATTAAAATATTTAGATATCGGTTCGCTTTAGTTGATATGTTACACAATATCAGTTACGATTGGCTTGAATATCACAATCCTTTGTTTTACTACACTGAAAAAGTTACAGATTTTTCCCCCACCATCTTGCTAGTTTCATGTTTCTTCCTTCATCCTTCAGTTCCCTTCCTCTCCACTTTCCACTTTTTTTTTCTTTCCTTAAGGTACGTGCCACTATATTGGGACTTGCCACACAATAGCTCAGAAATGAGGATTTTTCATCTTGCTAACCACTGTGACAACTGAGTGAAAGCAAAAGAAATCCATCTTTTTCAGTCCTGTGCACAGATGTCCCCGATGCTGTTCTCTAAACTGTTTCAGTCTGGAGAGCGGAGGAGAGTCTCTTATAAGAGGGACTGTCACATATGCGAGGAAAAAAATATAAAGGACAAATTGAAGCAATGTTAAGCAGCTGAAGTGAAAAATTAATTTAAGCATGGCTTGAAACAGCCCCTTTTGAGATAAGACTGAATACCTCTATAGCAAAGGAAGGACAATCCCAATGTCAAAAATCATCTGCAAGAAAATCAAACATTTAATTGTGATGGGGTTCTTTTCACAGGATTTTCCTTATCCCTCAAGTGCATACCAGTTTCGAGGTTATCCTCTGATTTGGTTAATGTCAGTGCATTAAAATACATTTTTACAAAGTCAGAGTGAAAAAGACACTTGCATTTATACAGCCAAATTCAGCAAAAAAATTGATAACAGAATCCTGCTCAATTCAGTTAAGAGCTACCTGTAGAATCACAGCACAATAGGGACCTACACTAAAAACAAAGTGGAGGCAACAAGATGGCTTTTGCTTTCTTTAAGCAGTGCCAAAAGGCCTGCAGCTCCACACTAGCTATATAACATGAGTTTATCATCAAATAAGGGAGAATCCTGAGTCACAGCAGCAGTGTTATGGCAAGTGCTTACCTATCCAATTTCACATCACTTCACCCCTCTGCCTAAACACCTGTAACAGCAAACCCCCATTTCATAAAAAAGTCAAATCAATCTTTGTCATGATTGTGACAGCCTGATAAATGTAAAATATAAATAAACTTTGTTTTGGAAAACAAAATCCTAGGGTTTGGGTGAGGGGGGGGGGTGTACTTCTACAGTACTTCTTCAAGCACTGTGTGTTAAAGCTAGACTGTTGTTAATCAATCTTCTTCTCAGTAGAGCTCTTCTCCTCGTGTTCCCCCTCCGTGAGGGCAGGATTCTGTTTCCCTAGAGCCTCTCCGTCGTTGCCGTCATCTGGCTCCTCGTCCTCGCTGCCCTCGTCGCTCAGCTCCCTCCCCTCCTTCTTCAGAAGCTCGGCGTCCTCCGAGCCATCGTCGGACTCGGCCGTGCAGATGCCGTAGCACATAATGCTGATCACCCCCAGGGGTAGGCCGAACAGGAAGCAGCCAAGGATAGGAGAGCTCTTAAAGACAGACTGAAAGGAAAAACAGAACCCACTGTCTTCTTTCTTTGTCTTATACACTCCTATAAAAACATCCAGCACAGACATATAGGTATATGTTTATTTAATATTCAACTAGATCATAAGAGCATCTGTTCTTTGATTAGGGGGTTGTATACAGTTAGGAGTTATATTCTCCTTCAAATATATGAAGGAACATTTTTTAAAAAAAACAGGCACTGAACTTAGCTTGGTGAAAAAATGCAGGAATGTGTTAAAAAATCTCAGACACATCGCCAGTGTCAAAAAGAGCAAACACATAGCAGCTGCTCTTACACAATGCAGGACTTTTACCTTTTCAAAATAAAGCTTAGAAATAGTTTGTAGCAGTGGGAGAAACTCATTCTGAATTACTCTGAGCTCCAGAAGAGTGAAAGTTTAAAATATGTTGCAAATTAAACAATATAACTTAGAATTTTGCTCTCTTTCGCCATCCATAAAGGTAACATATATATTTGAATGCATTCATATTTCAAATATATCTGAAACAACTATCCCTATAATATATTCATGTGGAGACTTTTCAATGAATCAGAAATATATTCAGATAGGCTTTTATGTACTGTAAAAGAATGCCATGATTATTCATTTAGAAGACAATTTTGATTTTATGTGCACTCTTGAGGACAGGTTGGGAGGGGAAAATGGTAATTATGTGCCTCTTTGCTATGAGGCATGGGCATGCTAAATTAACATTCTGACATGAGTAGATTTACTCTCACTAATAAAGCACCTTTCTGTCATATTTAATAATAGCAAAGCATTTTCCAGCATTAGATTAGCTGACGCTCAGCACACCTGATGAGGAGCTTGTGATATTCCTGAAAAACACATACGAAACAGGATCAAGAAAACATTAAACTAGAGCAAATGGTTGGAAGGAGACCCTTATTTTGTTCAGCCCTTTACTTTTTCAATTAATCTGCTGTTATTCAGGCAGGCAGTACTTGTTAAAGACAGTGAGGAGACTTGATGAGTGAGTCTTTTACCTCATGAATCATTAATGTTTTCACCATCAATGTTGAGTATGATGATGTGTATTAGGTTGTCTTCAAAACAAGCTTTGTTTCAGAAAACATAGCAATGACTGTTAATAACAGTTATTATATTATTAAAATATAACAGTTAGATGTTATTAATAATGCAATAACTTAACTCATTGGGATTCTTCTATATTAACAACCAGAATCTTGATAAGTGTTAAAGTAAGGAATAGACACAAAAATTCTTATAACAAGGAATTATACTTACAACAACAGTTGACTTTGCATCATATGCAACTCTTCTGATGCGCTGAATGATTCCATCACCACCTTGTGCCTAGCACAAAACACACGCAACACATTTTTATATTGTTTTAAATTGAGCCAGTTTCAGGACTGAGCTCATTTCAGGATCATATACTGTATCAATATTCTGTGCATGCATATACCTCAGAACAACTTTCCATCTATTAAGACATTACTATTTAAAAGGTACCCAACATAGCTTTAAGTTTTAAGATATCAAAATCTTGAAATTTCCAAATTTCTTGGGAAACTCCATTTTTTATTCAGACATATATTTCATTTTAAAACTTCATTGGAACATATCTGTAAATGACTCTTTCAATGTCTTACTGATCATTTTGATACCTTTAACAACTCTTGTAGATAGGCTATGAAGTTTAAATGTAAATAATTACATGGTTCTTGGGAGGAAATGCCTGTCAGTATTATCAGTTTGTAGTAAACTACAGAAGCTCACCTCTGCTGTTCCATCCAGGACTTGGTTAATAAACTGAACGAGATCTTCAATGCTGTTTATGGCTTTATTTGGGAGGAAATACTGCTGGTTTGAAGTGTTAAGGACGATGATTGTGGGAACAGACACCTCACTGTCAATTTAGAAAATAAATACAAATTGACAACTTAAAAAATAGGGTTACCTTTCCTACACTTCCTGTTTCAAAAAATGTTTATAGACTTCTTGTTTATATAAAACATACCAGCTACACAGAAATAGAACAGAAAGGAGGATTTTTTTTAGACATTACTATTTAAAAGCTATACACATTTTTTTTTAAAGTGTATAGCTGACTACATCTTTAGCAAAGCATAAGTAATTAAATAATTAGTCTGCTATTGAAGATAAATGCTGCTTTTTCTGTATGGAGTGAAAAGGGGTAATCAAAATCAATAACTCTGTTAATTCATCTGTTTCATCAATACAAGAGACCTTTAAAAGCAGGAAGTTTTGGCAGTAATAAATATCTAAAAGCTACCAGAGCTTTACAGACAATTGCTCCCAGTTCAGACGTGAAAAAAATTAAAATATTGTATTCCCTCTGCTGCTAATTAAACACAATACAACCATGTTAATATCATGAGGAATGACCACACAATACAATAAATCTCAAAGATATGGTTGAAAATAATTAAATATGCACAAATTGTTCTAAGAATGTAACAAAACAGAAATCCACCAAAAGCTTAGACTAAAATATTTACTGAAACATAGGACAACCTGTATGATATACTTCAAAACTGTACGATATACATAGTGAAACTATGTAAAATATGTTTGATAAGGTTTTCACAACATGCAAATAGGTCTGATTTCAGTCAGGTTTTTTACAGAGTATGATATAGCATTGGGCGATCAGTATCTGTCATTGCAAAGGAACACAGGAATAAAAAAGCTACTTATATCAGTAGATCTACCTCCTACAGTACAACAACTTATCCTTTGCCCAATCAGGAACAAAACTGAGACACCTGATATTTATCCATCTTTGTCATGTTTTTTTTATTTCATTTTCAGTCAAGACTCCATATGAACTATACTGTACTAACTTTACAAAATAACGACACATACTATGTGAGTCAATGAACCAATACTTCCAGTCTCATCTGAACCTCTGAACTCCCAGTATCTCTTTCTCACTTAACCTGTAAAACCCAATATGATGTTTATTTTCTACTTCTACAAAAGAGTGTTAGATAAGGGGAAAATAAAGTTGAATAAAAATTTTAGGTAAATGGCAAACTGTTTCAAAATATTCTGTTGAAGGTGAAAATTACCCACCAAATAGATTCCAAACTATGCTATAGAATACTGCAATAAAAGACATGCCTTTTAATTTAAGGTATATTAACATTTTATCCTGTTTAACTATTCAAACACGTTAGTATTTAGAAATGTAATGTTTTACAAGCATATTAAAACTTTTACTTATTTATATATTAATTTTTAATAATATTTTTCAGGAAATTCAAGTGTTCAACATTTTATCCCCCCAAAACTAAAAAGGCATGTGTTGTTCTCCGTCATTGGTACAGTAAGTGATTTGAAAACAATGAATACTGAAAATAATCATGCCTAAATACACTGAACTATAAGAATCTATCGACTCAAGGTAGTTTCTTATATGGCAACCCGTGCATCGGGAGGCACATGAAACCTTAAAAAACTGCCAGTTGCCAGTCTAAACTCTTTAATTCCTTAATTTAATGCCTTTAAATTATGCTCACACTCAGAAACATTCCCCTTTGTTTATAGATATTTTTATGAAGGACTCTTTGAACTTTAGAATACCTAGTATTAGCAGCATGCAACACAGAGTCCTCTTTGGTTAAGACTATTACTGGGTAGAGAAAGAAAAGAAGGACTGGAGTAGACAAGTCACATCACCAATGAGAAACCACTTGTGCAGGTAGAACAACACCTTACAAACCATTCACAGGAGCAGCCCATCTACTAAGAAGATGATAATTCCAAATTGTCCAAAGGAAGAAATAAAACAGGCCAGAATTTATAAAAACCATCTGGATAATAATGGGCTTAAGATCCCTTTTCTTTTTCACAGAATGATGAAAAACTTCATTTATTTAAAATACGAATTCCACTAACAAGTGACGTTACAGTATATCAGACTGATCCAAATAATCTGTATCTACAATGGATAGTTGAGGCCTGAATTGGCTTCTGTAATACAGAGTGTTGACTAAAAACTGATTTGAGCAGCACAGTAAAACTTATTCTTAAATTATAAACTAAGGGCTTTCGACTCAGAGAGAAATAAAAGTAGGCCTTTTGGCTCTGGTAGTGCAGTAGCTTATTGATCCAAGGATCTCATCCAGCTGTAGCTTGAAGGAAGCCAAAATAAGAACATAAGAACATAATTGTAATGGAAAAATGAAACTTACTCCATTATCAGACTGTTAATGTAATCATTGCCATCCATATGGCCAAACTGGAAGTCTCTGTGAAAATAAGAACAAAGAACCACTTAATGTCAAACGAAAAGAAAACAAAAGCAACTCAATATGTTCTCAACAGAAGCAGTAATTGAATATTTAAATAGAGATTTGCTTGTGGCAGCATTCAGTTTAGAGCAGCGATACCAAATCATCTACTGCCACTATTGCAACCATCCATTTTCTACCCGTTTCTACCAATTCAGCGCTATGAGGGAGCTGGAGCCTATCCTGGCAAGCGACAGGCACAAGGCAGGGTACATTCTGGTCGGGATGCCAGTCCATCGCAGGGCACACACTCACACCAGGGCCAGTTTTAGAAGGCAACTGACCTACCAATATGACTTTAGACTGTGGGAGGAAACCAGAGCTTCCAGAGGAAAATCCCACAAACAGGGGGAGACCATAGATAGTACTCCAGGTCCAGAATTGTCCCCAGATAAAGAGAAAAGGCATGTCTTGTCCTATCATCACATGAAGGTGCAAAAATCTGAGCTAAGTGTTGCAAATATGTCTGTGATTATTGCATTTTGAAATTTTATAACGGCTATCTTCAGTTTGTTTCAAGACTACTTATTTTACACATTGCTGTGTTAGAAAAGAAATATCCTCTGGATAAAACAAAACCACTAAATACCATTTCAGACCCCCAATGACTTTTAAAAGTGTTGCCTTTTTTCTACTGGACAAAGGTAAGACTGGGTGTGCATGAGTGCCTTTTCAGAGACAATCAATGCAGACATTTTTTTTCCTACAAAAACACTTAGCTTGATTCTTGTTACATACTAGCTCCTGGGGTTTTGTGGTCTTGGTAATGATTTCTCTTTGGAAAGCCCCTGACGATGGCTCACTGCGATAAGATGCAGGGAAAATTTGATTTGTATTGCATCATACACAGAGGTGGAATACAGGACTGAGTGGCATAAGGAAAACTGCAATTTTATTTCTAGGAAATCTCAGTATGCGACTGTTCAAAGAGACAACCACACATTAAGTCCTGATTTGCAATACACATTAATAAAGACAGTGGCAATAAAAATGTAA
Source organism: Lepisosteus platostomus (assembly GCF_059453375.1). Taxonomy (NCBI): domain Eukaryota; kingdom Metazoa; phylum Chordata; class Actinopteri; order Semionotiformes; family Lepisosteidae; genus Lepisosteus; species Lepisosteus platostomus. The sequence continues at coordinate 47,506,303 of NC_142618.1, read as the reverse complement.
ATACTCTAGAACTGCAAACACCAGCACATGTCACAAAAGATGTGAAAAAGTTTAGAATTTATGTTATGAATAAAAAACAACTTTGAAAAAACAGTGCTGTGTAAAAGTCTTTAAAAATCAGGAGTCACAAAATGCTTATTATGAGTATAACACTTCTCTCCCCTAGTGCTTTCTACAATTGTAATCACTTACTGACTTAGTTAATACAGCTTAGTTTGAGTAAAAAGGAACCAAGCTTGTCATATAGCACTATAATTCACCATGATTAGAATTTAAAAAAAATGTAATCTAAAGCTAAAATATGAATACTCAGCCAATGTGAAGTGTTTGAAACTGTTACGATAATAATAGTTCAAAAGAACAAAAAGTTCTAATGGTGAAATTCATGCCTCAAACTGCTCATGCCTAACATTTTTGTTGCTTTAAGCTTATCTACATCTCAGGATGGATACTGATATTGCACATGATTTGTTGGAAGGCATTATTAGAGACCAGTATTCAGAAACACTTTGAAATCCTTTAATTTTAGATAATTAGACTATTATGTATTTGGTAAAGATGTATTCAGAAAAGCTGATAAGAGAAGGTTTCACTATCAGTCTTACCCTCTTATTTTTAAAGATAAGCGGTGATGGATTTTTTTCCTGTAATGTGCATGTCAAAGACAGAATAGAAATTGCTGTAAAAATTACTGAGAAACATTTCTTGTGCATATGGCCTGAAGACCATTGAGCTTTTAACAGTTAAGTCGCCCAATGTCAGACCATGATGAGTTTCTCGGGTAAATGTTCTTTACGTAGGAACTGTTACAGCAAACTATGCATGGTTAATCTAATCACAAGCCTCCACCTTCTTCCTTCTTTTGGATGATGCTGGAAAAACAGCAGTTTATCTTGTGCAAAATAAACCTTGCTCATGAAAATACAGCCAGTGTTTCATTCAACCTGAGAAAAATTGCTAGAGTAGTTAAAATATGCATGGAAATGCGAACACTGACATCTTTTTGACCTTTATTGAATGATTCATCCTTGCAAAAAGTAGCAGTTCCTGTTATAAATCAATCTAACCCCCATGGAAAAGAATAAGATATCGCTCTTGGGGATGATCTCAGATTGTTACTGTATGCCCATTTTTATCCAGTGCCAAGTACTGTGTATAATAGGGTTCTCCAAAACTATGCAATCAGAAATGTTTAACATCTTGTAAAAACCTCCTGGCATTCATGTTAGTGAATTAATTCCCATATTCAATGCTATTCCAAGGCAGGAAACAAGAAAACATGCAAGAAATCTGTTTAACATGTGCGATCGCCCCAGGTGTCCTCATGAACATCTAGTGCAGGTAGGGTATTGCATGCACAGGTTTTGTAGCAGAGGAGCTGCCCATTAGCAAAGAGCTACCAAGGTACCAAGACCACAGAACACAGTGTAAGGAAAATGGGGAATGAGCCCTCTTGAGAAGAAAGTCTTGCTGCAAACTATACATGGTATTGTGTAGGTGTGGTAACAAGCTCAGAATGCTTTAGTCTGCCGTATACTGTTGTCAATTCTCAGAGTGTCAACAGCAACGTGATGGAAGTGGGCATTGTTATTCTGCTTTGGACAAAAGCTCTCTATTTTGGGAAGGGCACCATGACTGCCAGCACGTCCTATGACCAGGTCCCATGCAGTGGATGTTAATGACCAGTGCACTGTTACCATTCATGGTATTTCAAGACAATAATACACCGTGTCAATTAGGAAGGAAAGGAACACATGGGTTCAAGGAAAATTATTTTTGGCCTCAACCTCCTGGGGTTAACTGGAAAGGCAAGTCATGAAGAAATAGCCAATGACTTCTCTCATTTCACAAGGAAATGCACTATGTAGTTCTGGGGTATACTGGATTCACTCTGGTCCCACAGAAACAGAGACCACAACAGCAAGAAAGGGTAAAAAGTATTCTCACTGCAGTCTGTTTTCATCGCCCATTAATTTTCTCCCATCTGAGCCACTGAGCTTCACAGCTCTTTTAAAGCTGTTGTTGGTTTCACAGTTCACAGCGGCATCCCGCACCAATTTCCTCCCTGCAAATCTATTGTACTAAGTTTGGAAAGTTGACCTTGGCAGTATCTGGGTGGTATGATGTACCATGTATTTCCTGATGATTAAGTACCGTACTTAGAGGAATATTCAGGGATTTTGAGATTTTTTGTACCACAACTTGCTTTGAAAGCTCCTTAGTCTCCATGATTGAGTTTTCATTTTATTTACATTCCTTAACCAAGGAACCTCATAGAGATGAGAGCTTTGATTCTGAAATCATGAGAACCACTATGCTGCACATATACAGAGGCCACTTAACTAATTATGTGGCTCTTTAAAGTAAGTTTGTGGATCTAAATTAATTTTGGTTTGCCACAGCAAAGTGTTCGAATACTTGAGCAATCATGACTTTCATTTTTCTTGGATATTATTAACTTTTTTCCTCTTTGTTCGACTGAATTTATGGAGTCGGTTGTGTATATGAAAAATATTAATTTCCACTTCAAAGTGCCATGAGTGGGATCTTTAAAAGCATGTATATGTGAAAACTACACTTGCCAAATTCACAAAGTTTCAGAGCAGCATAATGAATTTCTGACTAATTAACAATTGTCATCTACAGCGTTTATTAACAGAGTGCACTTTTAAACTCAAACGCTACTGCTATGTGTGGCTCCTGGTGGAAACAGTCCAAGCTGTACATCTGCAACGCATGCTTGACATCATGTTACAGATGCTGTCTTGTAGGATTCTGTGTAAATTCCTCTTGCAGAGCCTGGGCAAGTATGTGACTGTTCACTAGTCCCTGCACCTTAGATGCCACATGTCACTTACAGTACATACAGATGCAGCCATTCAAAATGCGCGGTAAAAACCCGCGGTACAGTAACCTACCCACAAGCCACCGCAGGGCACCGCAGTAAGTGATTGGCTGGCCAAAATGACCGACAAGGGCACTCGTGGTGCATTGGTTGGTAGTGAAAAGATTTAATCATTTAATGTCTTTACTGTGCACATTTTAATCCGCTTAGTTTTGAATATTTATATGGAATTTTACCACTAAAGGGAAATTTTAGTAGCTGAGCATAAAAAGAAGAGGAGCATAACGCATCTGAAGGTCATTAACGATATTAATTTAGGAACATAAACATTACTGTATGTACATAAACTGTACTGTGTATGGCTGGTCTTGATAGCTTAAAGAAAAAATACACACCAGTCCTCCATTTCTCCCTAAACATTTTAAGCATGAAAGTTTTATGAAATGGTACCCAAATATGCGATTGCTGTATAGAATGAATTTTAATTTAAAAAAATTATTTAACACGAAAATTAAGCTGTTTACATCTTCCGCCTGAGAACAGTCACCTGTTGCTACCCAACGCAGAAACACAGCCACTAACTAGCAAAGAGAGGACATTAGCTAGCCAATATGATGAAGAAATAAATGATTATTTTGTTTATTTCTTTTGCACATTTATTTGAACATTTCCATCGATTGTACAAGCACTTGGAAACTGTCCAATCCCTAGTTCATCAGGCATTTTCTTTTACGCTGCAGGCATTCTCCCGGTCTGGCGCCGGTCTGTGTCTTCTAGGATATAATGCCAGCGAATTCTTGTTTTTATGTCCACTATAACAGACAATCTCCTTTGCTTTTAACCGAGTGCTTAATAATTTCCTAAAATGAAAATGATTTACTTTATTTCCCTCACGGGATCAATAAAAGTATCTATCATCTGTCTAAACTATGGGACAGAATTCTGGGGTCTCCCCATACCAGAGATTATGGTAGGGCTTCAGAATGGTGATTGGCTGACACCATCTGACACCCCTCTGATTGGAGAAAAAAGACGTGCTGGTTTGCTATACATACAGTACTGTACCAGGAAGAGGATTTCTTTCTATTCGAAACGTGTATTTTAAAAGTTTAAGAAGTAAAAACCTTACAGCGTACACAGATTTCTAAACTGATCAGGATCGTTATCTTTGTCTTATGCATAATAATGTTCACCGCTCTGTCCAGCAAATTAATAATAAACTTTATTTTATATAGCGTTTTAAACGAATAAGTAATTAGATTGCTCATAAACCTAACTTATTCTACATAAACACAGCGTAATTGCTCTCTGAAAATGCTTTTTCTTTTTATTTAGGCTCAGATTTCAACTATAGATTGGATTATTAATAACCATAATAACAACCAACCAACAAAAACAACCATATAAACATAATACCAACCAAAAACATAGATAACAACCACAATACAAAATCAAATATATCAAACCATTATACTCTCGCAAATTCCTCCAATTATCATAATCCCAGCCCTTATGCAAAACCAAACCCTCCTCCCATCCCAGTTTATCCTCTTTATCATAAACAAAATCCACCTAAATTTTCAACATAAAGCATTACACAAAATCAATACCTCAACACTCCATACTCAACAACGATAATTCACAAACAGCCAGAACATGTAACTCCACATTCCCAAACATACCTCATTTCCATAGCCCCGCCCCTTATGCAAAACCAACATCCCTCCCCTGTTCTCTATCTCCCCTGGCGTTTGTAATCATTTTTATTTTCAAATAAATTTTAGCAAAGTCATGTATTTTAAAAATCTTAAGATTTCTATATTTATGTCTTTATTTAGTGGTTTCATTAGTGACAAAGGCTAAACTTTCTTGGAAAAATGTATTTTATGTAAACCATGTTTGCTATTAATTCATTCAGGGCTAAAATATGTTCATTGTCTTCCAATGAAAGAAGGGACATTAGAAGCTTGCCACGCCCGGACTGTTACACCAACGTATTAGCATGTTAAAGTGATTTCATTGAGGAGCCTAGCTTTCTTAACTATTAAGTACTGTAGTTACTGGGTTTTTGAGAGGGGGGGGGGGGGTGTTTTTCGCTGGAAATCTCGCCGCCTTCTACTTTGAAAATACCTGTGAAACCGGTTTAATTCGTCACAGCCAGCACTCCTGCAGAGAGGGGGGTTGTACTTGCAGTGTATACAGTAGATGGGAAAGCCAGAGCCGACTGCTCCGCCGCCCACGTGTTATGCTCTTCATTAATGTCTAAGCCGGAACACATCATTATCTCATTTTGTATTTCTTAAAAAAAAATCGTTGGCCCAGCCTAACAGTATTGTTGTTATTGTTTTTAACCTGTAAAGCGCTTTGAGGAGCCACCTTTAAAGGCGCCATATACAATAAAGTTCATTATTATTACTATTGTTAATTTGCTGGACAGAGAGGTGAACATTATTACACAGAAGACAAAGATAGCGATTTACGTTGCATTGTGCTGCTGTAATACAGTTTTAAATAATTAAAAGTCTAAACAGTATCAGCTTTATTTATGGGTTTTAAATAAAGGCGATTTAAACGCGATTTAAATCAATATAAATGTTTATATTGTAACGCCTAGGTGACTATTCATTGTTATTAAAATGACTTAAATTCGATCATGTTGTGATATTTAGAAATATAAATTTGTTTGGTGCTAGTGAGGTTTTAATTAATCTCTGACTCAGGAAACGTTTCATTTTTTCAAAGAAATGTTTGTTAAAAAAAAATTCATTGCTCCAGTGGGATTCGATCACAGACCGTGTGAGGTGGGAGTCAGGAACCTAACCCACAGCGCCACCGGCAAGGTCACGTGCAGAGTGCTGAAAAAGCACTACAGAAACATTATCAACAGACAATGTACAGCGTGTACTATTCTTGTGTTGCGATACATGAATATAATTATATAATTATTAATTTCTTTAGATACGCGATTCCATATTATATTCCCTTTTAATCAAATTCTAAAAGTATGCTTGTTGACTACGGTATCGCGTTAGTTAAAGACTTCGATGCTTAATGTTTAGGGAGAAATGGAATACTTGTGTGTATGTTTTCTTTAAAGTACCGAGACCAGCCATATACTGTATGTTTAAGTTCCAAAATTAATATAGTTTATGGCCTTCACACGCGTTACAGTATGCTCCTATTCTTTTTATGCTCAGGTACTAAGATTTCCCTTCAGTGGTAAAATTCCATATAAATATTCAATACTTAAACGGGCACAGTTAAGACATTAAATATACATATACATACTGTATACAGTACAGTTTGCATACGGTAATATGTTTATGTTCCTAAATCAATCTCTTTTATGAGCATGTGAAAGGCATGGTGAATCGATTCTCAAAAATTACTGTACTTTGCATGATTGGAAACAAATGCGTGATTGCGAAATGCTGTGGTGTTACTTTTACAAAGACGGTCAATGAAAAAAAGAATGTGGACCAGGGCAATACTTTGTTTACAGCTTGTCCAAGGTCATTCATTATTAATACTATTAGTAATATCTTCGTTAAAGACGTTGATGGTGACAGCCCAAACATGAGAGGTTGAGCTTTATTAGCTCCACCTTGCGGAAAATCCGGATACTATTATTTTAATTGCGGTATCATAGGAGAATTTACGGTAACTCGCGGTAGACCGAGTAAAGCGTACCGCAAAATAATGCGGTATCGCCCGCGCATTTTGAATGGCTGCATCTGTAACATTCAGTGAGGTTGAAGTCTGGTGTCTAGGCAATCTACAGCATAACAGTCATATTCACACTGGTGTAGATTACATGAACATGAGGATGAGATCAGAATGTTGCCCTGCTAAAATGCTGGCATTTCAGAATGAGCCCAAAGGAAGAGCAGCAAGTGAGGTTCCAAGATTCAGGCGGTTAGTAATCAGGTTATGATCAATCACTATATATAGAATTCTACAGCAACTAGACACTCCTGCCCAGACCACTGTACTCAAACCTTACCATTGATCCTGGCATGGCGTCATGATTCATGCCTCCCACAGGCCTGTCATTGACAGACTGCGTGTGTCTTGCCAGGACAGTAACTATTGCCTGTGAACACGGTGATTGAGACTCAGAAACTCAGACTTAGTTCTGCTTCCAACATACTGATACCGTGATGGTGTTGTTCTCGGGATAACAAAGGGTATGTCTGTTCCTTTCTGTGTTTTACTTTCATGATTTTCACCAGCCTTGACATTCAACAGATTAAATCACCTCCCACCCTGTATTCAACCAGCTCTCCTACTAATAAGTTGCCTTAGTGCTTATGCAACAATCAAAGTCACTCAAGTGCATCATGGTCATTCATGAATGATTTATTAACCAAAAGGATAGAAAAACATTTTATCAATATACTGTATGTATATTTTCCTAAATAGACTGATAAGTTTTTTTGAGGCTCCAAGCATATTAACTGATCTGATCTGTCTCATTTGTAGGATTTGCAGAATTAAAGGTTCTTGCAGACAAAGTGGGATAAAAATGTAAAACATAATGAAGGGAGCTGGTGAGATCAGAAAAAAAATAGTCTGCTTGCAGACAGACCAGTACAATTTTCCACTGGCTAACGATAAACAAAGGATGGAGACAGAACCAACCAGACTTGCTGCAGATATTGAAAAACTACTTACTCATGGTTTACTGCATACACAATGTTTCCTTTATGGATGTTTCAGCATTTTCTTATACACTACAGGCATCTAAACAGCTTTTGCAATTCTACAGTTCTAGAAAGGCAAATAAGCTTTTAAGCATAAACAACAACGGAAAACTGCCCATCACACAGATTACACTGCACAAAGTAATACAAATAGGAAAAGGCAGATAGCACACATATATATATATATTTCTTTTTAAAACAATTGAACATTCTTTTATGACATTCTTTTAAGACAGGTGTATTAGTAGCCATTCTCACCTGTTAAAATGATCCCTGTATTCTTTTGCAACTCTCTGAATCAAAGACTTCAACCTGTAAGACAAACACAATGATCTCTCAAGAGTAAACTCAAGGTTTCTAGCATAATAAAGTACACCATATAATAGCATTGAGTATATTCTAAATGCTTTTAGTGTTGTTTCACTAAAACAGATGTAAACACAAAGATTTAAAGTGTGTAACCAACTAAGCTGTAAGGAATACTCAAGAATTCACCTGGTGCTCTCCTCAGAGGCGGTTTTCTCATCAAGGACAGCAATTGCCACCAATTTGCCTATTAGGAAAAAGACATTATAAAATACCATGAAATATGTTTATAGATAAAACAACAGGATAATAAGGAACCAGCTCATATTCCTTGTTTTAGCTAAAAGATTTAAATTAAATTCAAGCAAATGGATTCTGGGAAAAACCTTATAATTTGTATTGTACAATGTTAAAAAGTCAAAGATTGCCACCTACTGGTAAAAGTGTATATGTTTTTTTTTTCTAGCAGGTGGAAACAATTATTTCACAAAACATGCTGCTTTATTTTGCATCACCTATCCATTTTTGTGGTAAACTACATGTTCTAGACCGTATTTTATCATTGTGATTAGGTCTTTTTTTGAACTGCCTGGCCTACTTGTGCACTTCAAACTGCAGAGAAAGGAGGTTTTATGCAAATCGCTTTCTGAGATCCAAGACATTATGAAGCAGCGGGCTGTGGGAACAGAGTCAATGATGGCACTATAATCAGCAAATACCACACAATGAAAGCTTATTCTCCAAGCCCCTCTTAAGAAATTACTACATTAAACTAGATAAAATATTAAACATTGCTTCCTGAGTTCTGAATCAGACTGTGTGTTAAGCAGGGGGGAGTTTATATTTTGGAAAGCTGCTCCTTGTATCTATAATATATGTTCAACATATCTGACAAAATTCGTTGGCACGAAAAAGTGGTTCGTATGGCACAAATATATTGCCTTGTATTGCATTATGTTTTTTTTTAATACAGAGGTAGTGATATGGACAAGTTTTCTAATTATTTACCTGCGGAGCAAGTAACAGCTTAGGACAAGAAACCACATACGTGTGCGTTGGTGTCTGCTCCATTACATGCTTGGTGTTATGCAACTGACATTTTTTCTATCTGTATCAAAGCTGCACATATTAACATGGCAGTTCTCTGCATGTGAGGCCAGCAAACAGTTGTAGAAAAGGATTGATTTCAGTTTTACTGACCAGCATCTATACTCAATATGAATAAAATGTTGTACACGCCTAAAATAATCTGATATCAGATATCATAATTACTGGTCCATATCCTCATTGCTTTTCCCACACATTTCTCTGAACATTTCCAAAGATTAATTTTAAACAGATGAAGTATGGGACCAATTCCGGGAAACAGGTGATGAATGAATTCACAGTGTTTTTCTTGGTTACTTCCTCTTGTAGCATGCAGAAATAACAGCATAAACAACTAATCATTCTATAGTGATATCTTTGTGTTGATGTATACTTGAAGTCTGAGTCTAAAAAGACTCTTTTTCCCCATGCACCAAGTTCAATACAACCCCTCAGGCTTCTTACATCTCATATGATAACAGTTCTAGTCCTGTTTAAAAGGCTCACAGTGGGATATTAATATGATATAGACTAGACCTGAGAAGCAGGTAGCTCTCTGCCTATTCAAATACAAAGACTTATTTTTAGTACAGCACACTGCTGGTTTATCTCAGTCATCTACTTTTCTATCTACTCTGCAGAATATAGCTGACATATACTAGGAAATCAGAAAATCACAGATCAATGCATCAACCTGTAGTGCACCCTCAAAGGTATACCCAATTTAAACTAAAAATGGGGGTTCCTCTGCCTTATTAACCAGCTTTTCACCTGTGAAGCAGATGTCAGTTATCACCTGAAATGAATTGGAGGCACTATGTACAATATTGCACTAGGAAACAGGTTTGAAACTGAAAAGCAAAGGGTATTTAAATCAGTGTTATTTATTCGACATTGTATATTGACTTACATTAAAATAGCTGCAATACACATCATTCTTACAAAAAAACACCCTCAAAAATTAGCTGATACCTGATTAAGATAATCATGTGCTTCAATTTCAAAAGAGATGTATTTTCACACTACAGCCTTTTTAATTGATTTGTCTTCATCTTCCAAGTTCTGCTTTTCATTTATAATATGAAATCTACCTTTTAATAACTGGCCATGCCTCTTTAATGTGAACACAATTACACATAGTGATGGCAACGAGGCGTATCTGGACAATTTGTTTGATGCTTATATCAGTCTCTTATTAAAATATTGTGCTCTGATTTGCAGTTTCTGCATACTACTTGTGAATGAAAAAACCTTGGCCAATTTCAGAGGACAATTTAGTTGTTACACAAGCAAAGCAATTTTAAATCCATTATGCAGTTAACATAAGGAAGACAGCCTAATTCCATTTTATGACTAATATTTTATAACAGGGCTACTCAACTCTTCTAATCCACATCTGTTCAGCATTTTGATACAACTAGCTCCTTAAATAAGAGTCTTAAATCTCCTTAAGACTGATCCTGCTAATCATCAAATCAATCAATAATTAAACTGGTTGTATCGAAATTGCACAGCGGAGTGGATATGAGAGGCCACAGATTGATTAAGACATTTAATGGCCTTCAAGATCTATAAAAAACAATTTTCTAACTTGCCTCTTTAATAATAAATCAAAACAGTAGAAATTAAATCATGAAGACATTTAAGTATGTACTCCATATACTCATGCCTCAGTACCTGTTTCTCCAAGTTCATATAAAGTGAATCCATCAATCTGCAGATATCCAAGAAATCGTTCCCTATTAACCCAGGAAGATAAATCGCCATCTTCATATTCTGAAAAAAAATCAAAAACAAAATATGACAAAATTAATATTTTGAAAATCTGAATGGCTGTCAAAATATCTTTGTGTTTCAAATCAATATAGCTGGATATTAAAGTGGGTGAAATCACTGACTACGAACCACCGTATGATCAGGAAAGGAGTGAACAGAAACTTTATAGAGAAAGTTTATAGAGTTTATGTGAGTCATGGGACACTATGGACACTGCTTCCTTGACATTTTAGTTGGTTGATCCTAATGGCGGGCAACCAAGGTTATATGTTTTAAAATGAATACATTTAAGTTAATTTCTGAATGAATGCCCAAATAACTTTGTTGTTACACTGTCCAATAAGTTTGTACACTGAACAACACTGCTCTGGCCATAGCTCAACAGATTGCGCTCTGTTCCCAAAATGAGAGGAAGCTGTACTCCTCACACTATGTACTTAACTACACTTGCATAAAATAAAATAAACTTTGCAGGATAAAGAAGACAAGGAGGAAAAAAAGGAATTTTGATCCTCAGAAACATGATCCTGGAAAACGGTTACATTTACCAGAATCAGATCCAAAACCTGATGTTTATCAGTTCTCAGCTCATATTACAAGAAGATTAATTTTACTGTATGGTTACATGGTTATCTAAAAAACATGTTGTCCTTAAGTTCACCTGGCAGGTCTGTAAATAAGCTCTTGTTTTGAAAATTACAAAATGTTTGGGTCGAACAAAAATGCCACAAAAATAAGTACGCAAATAAATTAAACAGAGAAAATGAAAGGATATTTACAGTAATGTACTGTACCTAGTATTTTACAGAAAGCTTTAGAGATCACAGAATGTAAGTGACACAAAATTCAAAGATGCAACTGCCCATACACAGCGCTGATAAAAGTCTCGCAATGTTTAAATGGAAAAAGACACACAAAAATCCAAAACACAGCCTCACTGGAACCTAAACTAACATGCAATACGAAATCTCAAAACAAATACCGGAATCTAAAGGACAACTGAACTGCTCTCAATCTTAAGACTGAACCAATGTTTTTTTTAACATGCACTTTTGTCATAATGCAGATTTTCTTAATTCATTTGGAACTGTCCCCTCAATATAGCTAGCTTTAAACTCAAAATATAAAGATTGGGTTTTTATTACTGGTTACATTGGCTGCTTTCATAAGGAAGTTGGTAAAAAAATGTTTTGTTCAATTATTTTAAAAAGTGACGTAAACATAATATCTGAACGTCTATCGTTTGTGCTGTCCCCCATTATCACTTTTGTTCACATCTGCTGATGAATACTGCCTCAGATGCTTACTTGGTAAATATTTCAGTTAGTCATATGGTCATGTTTTTAAGCCAAGACCAGTACCTCTAATCTCTAATCTTTTAATTCTTTCCTTGAATTGAATCAGAGCCTTCACACAAAAAAAATGCCAAGGATCCTTCAAAAAGCTTTTAATAAATATTTCAGTCTAAATAAATATTTTTGCAGCCATTTCCTTTGGAGAAAAAGGTCCTGTGTATGTGGTCATTATAGCTCCTACAGCAGTGTTTCTAAGAGCAAGGAGTTTAAGGGTGCAATGCTAAAGAACAGACAAGTCGTTACTAAAAGAAATTGCAGATAAACCTGAAAGATTTAGGGGCAAACGAAAGTACTTCCATTGCTCAAAGAAATTGTAAAGATTCAAAAATGATTAATCCTTTTTAGACTATTCAGTATTTGTTTTAAAGTATTTTAAGTAACAAAGTCTATGACTAAAAGTAAGACAAAAACTGTGTTTTCCTATAATGCCAGTTTAAGTGAAAAGACTTCTTGGTTAATTTCTGACCTGTGACCAACAGATTGTCACTGGCTCTCAATGTAGCTTTCAGCGTATTCCTCACATACACAGGCAGCATCCATCCCTGACTGCCCAGAAATACAGGGCACAAGACTGGACTGGGAACACATGACTGCACATCGAGTACATAACAGGACCATGGAGAGTTTACAACACCCGGCCAATCCCATTCAGCATGTGTTTGAGAAACCAAAGGCAGGCAGGTACCATGAATGATTTTTCAAATGCACTATATAAGGGACTTCAATCAGACAAGTACTTATCCACCAAAACTGGCCTAACAAGGAATGAGATAACTGGTTCAACACAACCCACCTTAAAATGTAAAATGGGCTAGAAGGAACTAAATTCTCCCCGTATTGCCAATATCGAACTAGATATAGACATTACAAACAGTCTGTTCTGAAAGGTCTGAAATAAATGCTGGTCTGCTGTTTCACCCACCAGAAACAAAGTTCTGTTTATTTATGACTTATCATATGTTCTGTCTATAAGCCTGTCATCTCCTGCAGGTAGCCTGATATTTACAAAGTGGGAGGAATAAAAATCTTTAGGACATGTCACAAAGGGGTGACAGTATATAGACATCCTCTTACTGAAGGCCACTTAACAGTTTAAAAAGACAGCAGAACTTGAAGGAGCAAAGACGCAACTTTGCACAAAAATGTGTATTCCTGATTTTTCACACAACTGTACAAGAAACTGAAGAATAACTATGAGGGAGCATCTACGTGCATCACGGACCATTCTTGGCAGGTATTTAGGATCACTGGCTAGATGATTTGTTCATGAATGGAATACCATCTGATTACAAGGTCTGAGGCAGAGACGGTCACAAGTTCATGTCGGAACTTGCACAGACCTGTAAATCTGCAAAGATCTTTACATATGAAATATTTCAGCTTTACAATTATTTGTAAATGCTGAATCCCATTTAAATATTAAAACTTCTTCAGAAGGCTTCAATGAACCAAGCATATTTTACATTTTTAATGGATGCTGGGATTGTTGTTCCTCAAGAACAACTGTAAATGATGAAACAATATGTAAATAACAGCAACTGTAAATTACAGAAAAACTGAAAAGATGTTGATTTTCCACGTTCTCAGATTATTACTGTTTCCTTCACTGTTGAGTTAAGATAAAAATGAAAGACCTAAGTACAAAAAATAGATACCAAGGACGTCTGAAATAACATTATTTAGGATGTAGCTCTGTTTAAGAGTACAGTACTTGAAAATGGTTTATGAATATAGCCAAAAGCCAAAAGTGTCAACCTTGAAACGTAAATGTCAAGTCACTTTGTCTTAACCTGTCATTAAAACATTGAAAACCATGTTTCAAAAATAACTGATCAGTATATTTAAACTAGGCTGCTTTGTTGTACAATTACTGCAATAAAAATACAAATTTGAGCTTACCTAGAATATAACCTGTTTTAGCTAGCACGGATCTTTCTGCAGGCTCACCAAACATGACAAGCAGGTTCCACAAGGCAGTGTGGAGCTCTCAGATCGCGTTTTAAACACTCTGTTTGCTTACAGGTGTATTTGGTATATCTGAAGCAACCCTTCAAAGCTTGAACTGGTATAAATTGCTAGTTTTCATGTATTGTAAATCCTCTTTAGTAAATGCCGCTGTCCTCCCTCTCTGTACTTTAATTTGATGCTAAATGTAAAGTAAATTTAGAGTGGTTTTGCTCTCGACAGGTAAAATCTTTGGTGGTTATTCTGCCACTGAAGCATGGATTTAATTTTACAATAATGTACTGTGCATTTCAACTATCACAATCAGCCTTGCATGCCTAAGTAGAATTTAGCTCTGAAGGAGAAAATTAAGAGAAGACTATTACATTAGAATACTCTGGCTGTCTATGCTATTACAAAGGTTGCAGTACATTGCTTGTGATAGTTCTGAATATGGTTCTCCATATACAGTATGCTTTCATGAATGAAGTTTTGTTTTGTTTCATATAATTGTACAATTACTAAAAAATAATATTGTATTATCTCATTACAATACGAATAAATAGAGAATGCTAAAGAAAAAACGTTATTTACAGTGACTGGAACTTTTCTAAACTTGGAACAAATGCAAATAATTGTCCTTTTGGGAAACTTTATCTTATCAGATGACTGCAAACAACAGGTCTATGTGAGGATTTAAGAGAACTGTTTAATTACCCAATGATAAACTCTACATACAGCCAGTCTGCTTACATCATATGCAAATACAAGCTCTACTGTTTTTTTACACATCAGGTATGTTGAGACATCAACCTCAAGGACAGGGCACATATAAAAGCTTCACAATAGACACAGCTATATTTTTCACGAATGCCTTACTCCGTACAGCATAAAGGTAAGCATTTTAACATTAAAAAGCACTCGCATGACAAGTGTGTCTGCGTGGAGCAACAGAATAGAAAAAGATTAGAAACACTCAGTGTGTTTTGTTCATCTTTTGATCAAAGTTTGAAAATAATTTTACTACTACAAATAAAAACTGAGGTAAAGGCTTTCATCTTCCTTTACCATTTAGAAAACCAAATTTGTGCTCTGAATAACCACTAAAAAAGCAGATGGCAAAATGAGTGAACAGATCACCCATATTACTACATTTAACTTAGAAAGTCAGCAAATTAAAATAAATGAATCATTTGCATGACCTGCTCTCTTTATAAAAGTTGTATTATACGGCGAATTATTGTTTTAGCAGTAAAACGTGACATCCTTTTTCTCTCTATTTAAGAGAAGGATCATCGGTACAAAATGGCTGCCCCTAAAGGCTTGGACATTCTCTCCATCAAAGTGCTGGAGGATGACTTTGAAAGCGCAGTGTTTGTGGTTCAAATTAAGTGCCACAACCCAGTGCTTCTGGCATACTGGCAAAGGAAAATGTTTTTCTACAATGGTCAAGTGCAGCAGACGGATACAATTTGCTCAGAAACCATGGACAGTATGGAGTTTGTCCTGAGGGTTCTACACCGTTCTGATAGACTTTCAAATAGCGACTACTGGAGCCCGTTCATTATTGCCATCTGCCTGGATGCTCTGTACTTCAATTACCAGCTTCCATCTCACCTTGTCTGGAATGGTAACATTAAGCAAGTAATGAAGGAGAACACTCTGTTTCTGACAAGGTGAAAAGGCTGAAGCAAGTATTCCCAAATCCTGTTGCTTTAACCTTTTCCATGTGTCTTTAGATGCGTTTGAATTCTATCAAGCTTGTGTCTGAATATCCTGATCTCACATCCAACAGATGCGTCTATTAAACAGCGAAATCTTACCTGCTCATATCAATATGTGATGGGAGACATTAAAACTGCAACAAATACCATTGGTACCAATATGCATCTGTTCAAATACCCATAAGTATATGATTTTCTGTCTCTCTTTATAGTGCTCTTTATTCAGTAAATTGATAATGCAGCATTAAAATAACTTGTATTTCCTTGAGATTCTTTTTGCGATATAATATGTATCTTTAGGTTTCCAGTTTATCTGAACAGTAGAAAAAGATTTTGGAGCATGTTATTATTCAGCAACATTACACTATGCCATCTGTGCTCATGTAAAATGCAGATGCCATGATCACAGAGTCATTTGCATGTTTTTTTAACATGTTATGGTCCTATGAAAAATGTGACCAAACTGCTGAGCAGCACGACAGTCCTGTTGAAAAGGGCAAGCCAGCATTTTCATACTTTTAAAATGGCTTTTGAGTGGTTTATTGTGTACCTCAATGCACTGTATCAGAAAGCATTACAAAAACATTAATATAGTGAGAACCATTACAAATGCAACAAAAGCAATTGGTTCCAAACCAGTGCTCATTTAATGTCTCTCTAATGTTTCTCAGTATAAACTGGAATAAAAAAGCTCCACCTGAAGACAGAAACAAACTAAAACAGTATTAATGAAAAGATAAGATTACATGCACTTATGAGAAGCATTCTTTAGATTTTTTTTCTAATTGGTGCTGTAAAGAAAGTAAAATTAAAGAGGTAAAATACGTTCCCTTTTGGTGGGTTTATGCATAAATGAAGAGTATGCAACCCTGGTCTCTGTCCCACAGTCCTTCATTTTTCAAAGATATGTTTAAAGAGTGATTGAGTAACATGTGGTTGTGCATTCTCTAAAAACAAGAACTTTTCCAATGAAGGCATTCAGAGCATATTATGAAATTAATTAAAACCATGTCAACGCAACTTCTTCAACCCTCACATTTATCACAAAGACAACACACTTCTGTATTATGTAAGTAGTATTTATCTGAAATCATGTGATCAAAAAATATGTTTTGTTTTTAAGTTGTTCTTTAAACGCAAAGAAAATCAAAACAGTATGAACATTTGGTGGAATCTTGTTTATTTTTTTCAGCCCACAACAAAGTTAATGAATTCATAAAAACTGGACAGAATAAGTTGAACTGTTATAGTCTTTGCTTCATGTAAACATACAGAACAAAACTGGGTTTATGGGGTAATTAACACATCCTAAAAACTGAAATGAATATTACTCTATTTGCTTATGGTGCAGCCAGCCAAGAAGAGAAAATATTGTTAATTGTAACTTTTAATTGCAACTATAATGTTATCTAAAAATAATAAAATCTGTAAATGTTTTATTTAACCCTTTATCTTTATTTATATCTTGAAGTCTTAGACACACCTGTATAAGAAGTATAGGCATCTAAGCTACAAACCCTCACTTTTAAGTTATAAGACACAGTAAAAGCATAATTGTGTGAAAAATGTGAAAATGCCTTTAAAATGCATTAGTTCTCTTTCAATATGTTCCTATATTGCTGAATTACAAATGATGGAGTCATTTTAAAGTTAATATTTTTAAATTAAACACCCTTCGCCTATAAAACTGTTCAGTTTGAGTATTTGGGATTTGATTAAAAATATTCACTTTAAAAATGTGTATACTTCAGTAATTCTACTTGTAAGAGCATGTAGCTCTGAATTTGTCCACCCATCTAATTTCAAAGAACTTTTTCCAATTCAGCGTCGAGGGAGAGCTCGGTCCCGGAAGGCAGTGTGAGCACAAGGAGAGGACACCAATCCATCGCAGGGCACACAGACATGCACACACTTACACCAGGGCCAATTTTCCCAGAAGCCAAATAACACACCAGTAGCACACCAGTGCCGAAATAGCTCAGCTGGGAGAGCGTTAGACTGAAGATCTAAAGGTTTGATCCCGGGTTCCGGCATTTTAACTTTGTTGTGTGCTTTATTATTTTGGGGCGGAGCAGTGGCTCTGTGGCTAAGGATCCGTGCCTGTGGCTGGAAGGTTGCCGGTTCAAATCCCGCAGCTGGCAGAGGAATCCTACTCTGTTGGGCCCCTGAGCAAGGACCTTAACCCCAACTGCTCCAGGGGTGCTGTACAAACATTACACAGATAGCACCCCAGGCCGGAATCGAATCTAGGGCCCCAGCGCTGTACGGCATAAGGCTAACGACTGTTCCAACCCCTCTAAATTCAATTGGCCGAAAACAATCTTGATGCATTTTACCTGCAGGACATTTCTCCCAAGCTGCCACTAGGAACATAGTTTTCACTATCTTCGGAAGTTCCAGCTACAGTGTACAACTTTCACATCGTAATTTTTTCCATCACTTAAATGAATTAAACTTGATAATTCTGTCAAAGATAAAGCTGGATAAAAACACCACAGTGGATGGACAGGAAATACATTGTTCCACCAGTACAAGACAATTTTGTGGACTAGATAAACGTGTTCTGATCTATAATGAAGTTTTGTGAATGCCTCCTAAAAAGAGCAAAACAATGCCTGGATCTAAATTAATTAAAAATCAATTATGCAACACAGATCCAAGAAGAAAAGGTATACTTGCCCAGCAAAACCAACAGTTTAAACTGGTACCTACATTTTTTTTTCACCTAATTATAAATAGATGAGGCAAGGTGAACATTAACACTATACTTTAATGATCATTTTAGATCCAATAAGCAAAAGAACAACCATTTTAAAAAGCATCTGTTTTGCTGTGGTTTGTACAAATTCAACTATATTAAACTGTCTGATTTTATCTGTCATTCAGAGAATCATTTGCAGTGGCCTGAATGCTTCTCACACTTGAGCAATGCTCAGAGTATTTACTGGGAGGACAAACAAGATTAGAGGGGAAGCTGAAAAGATTACTATGGATGGAGGCAACAGAACCTTTAACTCAGAAGTGACAAAAGAGAGGTGAGAGGTTTTCTACATGCACATGCACTGGCAATAATAAAAATGATCAGGTTGCCTGCTTTGCTTAATGCATTCCTTAATTTCCTAATGCACAATGCAATGCAGCTCTGAGAACAGTTTTCATGAGTACAGTGCAATGTCATGTACAGGAAAAAGCAATGTAAGGTAAGACAGGACATTTGCATGTAATACGGAAACAGAGAAAAATGGCAGTCAACATACTGAATTATGACTGGCTCCACATAACAAAGGGTCACACTGTCACAAGAGTGCACTGTGATCTGATCAGCAAATATTACAACACATCACTGTATGTTTTTCAAACTCTTGTGGCTTCTCATTTTTCAGACATTTATATTTTTATGTTAACATATCTAAAGCAAATTGCCTTATATAACTTATAAAAATATATTTTTTTACCACCTTCAGTAAGGGGACCAACAACCAATTACAATGTTTGCCCCCAAGAGCATTTTAAAACGCTGAAGCCTAAATAAAGTCTGCTTGTGCAAGAGCTCAATGTTGCAGACAAAATACAAGAATGGAATATTAACTATCTAATTACAAACCCAACACTATTAGCTTTTGTCTTACTGTTCTGAAAAAGTTTAAATATCACACCTTTTATCCCACCAAAAGGTTTCCACAGCCTGGTATGCTAGGCAATGTAATTTTAAAACAATATCTTGGATGGAGTCTGCATAGGTTTCACTGCATCAAGCTATGTATTCATACAGCTGAAAATAAAGATTAATGGCTACAGATGGAATGTAATACTAAGGTGATGCAAAGTTGGTAACAGATGACCGCAACAACAAAAAAACATGGCAAAATTGCACTGAAAAAAAAAATTACTATTCAAGCTTTTGCCCTCTTAGAAGCATTGCCATTAACAAATACAAGAGTTCAATGTGCAGTACTTCCTTGTGGGCTATGTCTTGAGACTGGAACAAGAAAGTACATAAAACTTTACTGGAAGATTATTCCACAGCCAAAACATTGCATTTCTTTTTTTATTTTAGCTTGGAATTAACAACTACTAGTTTCTTTGCAGTTCAAACACTGACATGGCTTTCCACTTAAATATCCATGTTTTGAGAACATCCCATCTCGCCAGACTGCAAATTACCACTTTACTGCTAATTATAAATTAGCGTTGCTATGTAAATATGGGTTCTCTACAACCTAATAATATATTTCTCTTAAAAAATCCCTGTTATCATGATTATTTCATCACTATACTAATTTCTTTACATATAAGAACATAACCATCCCATCCACGTAAATTAGACACATGAACCTACAGCAGATAAAGAAAACTATAATCAGCTACATTGGGTCAAACAATGTTACTATACAACACTAAACTGGTTCTGAAAACGTCAACCTGTATTTCATTTATTTCTCCATATTCAAAATGTCACACAATCAAAAGCTTCAGTAATATCGCACAGAATTAAATGTAATATATAGTAGATATATAAACGCAAAAAACACATTCAGAACCGTTTTGAGACTATTGTTACTGTCATTACTTTAAAACAGACACAAACCTATTAAACACATTATTTAGATAATGACTTTCATGCAAGCAATAAAAAAGGCAAACAAAATGTTAGGATATACTGTTAAAAGTATACAATTTAAGTAAAGGAAAATGATCTTAAGATGTTAGAATGCTAGCAAGATGTCTTTTAGCAATCTGTGTACCATACTGGTCAAAAGATATTGCTGCTCTGGAATCAGTCCAGAGAAAAGCAGCCAGATACATCACTTGGATTAAAGGAATATCCTACAATGACAAGCTGAAACAAAACTAAAGCTTTTTAGTCTTGAACAGGGAGAAGACTCAAGGGCAAGGTTATGAGGCAGGCTGATTCAAAATCTTCAAAGGCAATAGCAAAGTTAACCCAGTGGATTTCTTTACATAAACCATAGAATACAACTGGAAAACTATTTGGATGTGAATTTTAAAGGCACTTCTATACACAAAGGGCTGAGAGAGTATGCAATAAGCTACGAAGTTGTCGAAGACAATGTATTTGCTACTAACCAGCTACTAACCAGAAAATGGGCTAGATGTTCTTACTGAACAGATGTGACAAAGATCCTGACAAATGTATTATGCTGATGAAAATTTTTTATCTTAACATTTTACCATTATCACTGAACCTAATCATAAGAGCAGCAGATTCTTATCTTGCACTTGCATAACATTTTGATAACATCGTTTATGTTTTACATGTTGTCATCAAACATTTTCCTCCACAGAAATGGAAAACGTATGATTACCTGCACAATTATGAGCACAGTAGCATTATGCTAAGGAACATGTAACGGTTTATTCCATGCTGAAAAGAGAAAATAAACTCTTCTTCTCTTTTCATCATGGAATAAACCTTTCCTTTGCCGCCAACGCTTGCTGATGCAGCTACCTACTTGTACTTCTCAAAGGCAATACTGTACTTCAAGTTCCCCATCTATGCTATTTATGCCAGGGTTGTCTGCTGCTATTTTAGGAGACACACAATAATACCACTGCTACAGATAAATTGCATAAAAATAGGCAATACAATAAAATAAAAATATTAAGTCACATCTACTAATACCACCCAACAAAAACAAGGCAAATCTAGACTCACCATCATACAGAAAGTAGGTTCCATCCTTGAAGACTGCTACTGCAGGCAGCTCTTGTAATGTTATGTGCTAAACACAAAATAAGAATGCCTTCAGCTGACATGTGTTGGGCAGATTAAACTGTGCAAAACTGACTATTACACACAAAAGAAATTAACATTAGGCAAGTGCAATGTGAGTTTGACAAATCTGGGGATAAACACATACAGAGAAATCTTGAAATAATGTTAA
Organism: Lepisosteus platostomus; assembly: GCF_059453375.1. Classification (NCBI taxonomy): domain Eukaryota; kingdom Metazoa; phylum Chordata; class Actinopteri; order Semionotiformes; family Lepisosteidae; genus Lepisosteus; species Lepisosteus platostomus. The sequence goes on along the minus strand of NC_142618.1, from coordinate 47,484,658 downwards.
GATAAACACTGCAACCTAGACAGCACAAAACAAATTAAATACTATTTGTTTTTACAAAACTGTTTCAGCTCAGAAAGATGACAGAGCTGTATTTATAAATAGAGATCCAACACATATATGAATATCCTGGCTTGAAAGAAAAAACATCCATTGTACACATAGCACTGGTTAAATACTGAGCAAAGTTAATGCATAGAAGAGCCTACCTTAATTTTATACAAGGCATCAAAATGTTTACAAATATCGATGGTAAAATTATAAATATAGGAATATGATATAATGGAATAAGATATTAAAATGTGTTTTGGTGATTATTTGGATGCAGCACAGCTGCAAGTTCCAGACACACTACCAGTCATGTTGTTAGGATTGTTCTGAGGTCTAACTTCAAGAAAATGTTGTCTTCTTGGATGCAGTCGGCCGTTGTCTAAATATGGCAGAGATGTCTAAATATGGTCAAAGACTTTAAGCTAAGAAGCTTCCTTCGCCAGCCAATGACTTATCGTTTTATAATTAATTTATAAATATTTAAACATATTTCTAAGCCTTCAAATATGTATTAGGTGTTTGTGCATTAGCATACACAAGGTCGGGTATTCTTAAATTATCATTTGTGCCTGATAAGTTCCCCAGGAGTTAAAAGTCAGTATAAAAGCAGCACATGCAATTAATATTTACAGATGATACCACAAACCTGCTCTTTCCACATCTCCTAGCACCTCCTAGCATCACTTTTAGAAAGAGCCCAACCTCCTTTGACCCATAATGGCCATGATTGGACATACTGTATGGCATCCTACCCTTTTTCAAAGCCCTCTACAGAGCGTCAAGGCTATATTGCTGTAAAATGTTAGAATACATCACATATTACACAGCAACGAAGAGGAGCTGCCTCACATAAAAAACAGCAGATGGCATGTAAGCATTAAATCCTTTGTATTTCTATACTGTGGATCAGGATTGCAGTGTTAAAGCCAGTTAAGATACAGGTCTTCATTCTGTGTATAAGTGTTGAACTGTAACAAATAATTCTGAACTGTAACAAAAATAAAAGCACACATACTTTCAGCCCCTTCACATCTACTCACACTGAGCTGTTATTACACAGTGTACTTCACCTCTGTCTAAATGCAACTCCACTGAGCTTTTCATTTCTTCTGTTAAATCAGTTAAAATGTAATGTAAGTGAATGGAAATGTATTCAATGATTCAAAGGTACATTACGTGATTCTACCTCCCACATTTCCACAGTGCAGTTTCTTAAAGTTAGTAAAGAAAATTACTATAATCTGAAGTTTATTAAAAGATCTTTAGATAGACATTGGTGTATAAATTACTGTTTAAATAAGTTCAGAAACTGTTTAAAACCAAACAATATTAAATCTAACACTTTGTATATTACATTTATAAATTGCAAAAATGCACCCATTTATGAGCCTTTGATAGTCCAAAAAAAGTCTCCCTCTGGGAAACTAAGATAGCTTTTACAAATTCTGCATACCAACATACCTTTGGCAAAACGTCTTCAGAGGCAGAGAAGAAGTATGTGTAAACAATCAATTCGGATGCCACTTCAATGTATTTTTCCTGAAAAAAACAAAATGCAGCAGCTTTTCACTTTGCAATAACAACAACTCTCACATTCACTTTTAATGAAAGCTATCTTATTCAGTTCAAGATCTGAGGATGTAGGTTACTGTTTAAGCTTTACAAGTTTACCATTGTAAAACTAATCTTTATTGCACATAAGAGTATGGTTAGCACTGCTTAACATTTCCATGACTATTCTGAATGATTTTAACCCTAATCTCTGAATTGCCCCAGAACTGTCAGGCCAGAGTGAAAGAGCTGACCAAATATTACTTACTGATATTAATAAGCAAACATTCACAAGAATAACAATAATAATACTAATAGTTTTGAAAACAAGGATCATAAACTGAATCTACATACATTTGTAATAGAATCAGTACAGTACAACAAGTTAGATTGAAACATTATAAACATGAATGAAACGGATTCTCACATCTGATCTTAAAACCTTTTCAAACAAACCAGGTAACTCATCTTTATTCCAATCAAAAATGCACAACTGGGACTAAAATGATTATTTTTCATTTGTCAAGCACAAGGCCTGCATTCTGGAGAAGGAACAGTCTCTAGCCAGAGAAACAAATGTATTTCAAAAACCTCTTAATGTCCTTTAGTGACAAAGAAAGCATCCCTGAACAAATTGCTATACTTCGATAGTTGATAAAAGCCAATAAATGTAACCCAGCTCAAGTTCAGAGAACCCTGTCCTCACATAATAACTAGAATTTGCTCCATTGTATTAATGCTGGACAGAATCCCAGCCACTACTCACATAGTGATATAGAAATGTCATGTCAGTGACTAGAATTCACTTGCTCTCTCTTATTTTACCAAACGTTTACAGAAACATATGTTCTGTTTGAGCATTTCTTAATAATGCTTTATTTACTTCTGGAAAAACCAAGAGCCATTTACAAATGCTATTGTATGAAATGTTCAGTAGTTTTACTTATTAAATAAGGACACAAGATTGGTCCTGCAGCACAAGCTTACAAAATCCATATAACCTCATGGAACATCTATTTCGTCCATCTAAAAAAACAGTATTTGAAATGTAGTTACTGCTGCAGTGTGTAGGTATACAATAACAGATAGCGCTGAAACAGATGACAGCAATTATTAGCAAAGGTTAAAACCTTTAAAACCAAAATATGTCTTACTTGGAACTGTTTGAATTATTAAATTATTAAATTCAGTCAAAACATTTGTCATTTGAAAGTCATATCTCCAAAATTTATTTTTAAAACCATACTTCCCTTGGTTTAGGACACTTAATTTTGTTTAATATTGTATACAGCATAGCATTTTTTTTTCCATCTTGCAAGTATGACTTTCACCTATCCATTCTAGGAAAACCTCTCATTCCTGATAAAATCAATCCATATAGAATAGAGTACAAAGCAGAATATTTATTTGTTTTCTTTATATGCGATAATTGCCGAAAGTCACGTTTTTGGTTTCAGCATTGTACTCAACATCATCATCTCTTGACATGACGCCAAACTAAATGATACCTTTCTGGAAAAATGTTCTTAGTAGAAGCTTATTTTTTATGCAATATCCACCGTTGAAGCAAAGAACAAACAACCCATTTAAGTTCTTACACAAACTTTATAAAAAAGACTATATGTGTACATGTGGGGAGGTTATCTGTTAAAGGGTCAACACTGCAATTTCTGTATAACAGTAATGGCTCTGGGAAGAAGAACCAATCACAAGAGCTGACGTTTCAGTAGGCAGAATATTCAGAAAAGGTTCTCCTACCTTGAGGGGCGATTCACCTCCAATATACACAAAAAGTACATCATGTCTCTTAAATACATGTTCAAACATCTGCTGGCTGGGAAGAGGGCGAACAAGAGGCCTGGAGGGGGGGGGGGAGAAAAAAAAAGATGAACAGAGCTGTGTAACTGCTTTCAGCAGCGCTTTGCAAATAAAAGTTAACAGCACTCCAAAATTCTTTCGAGGCAAAAAAAATTGTCATGCAGCATTTTTTTTTTTTATTTGATATGGACCTCGTTCAAAAATCAAAGCATACTTAACGCAATTCTTCTAGGTGTGTCTGGGGTCAAGATCTTTTGCTCTTTAAAATTTAACCCCACCAAGTCTGTTCCAAGTCTGTGCAGCATAATGGCTTGAAAATGTGTTTGTGCTCATGCTGAAGATCAATCAGACCTGACACCTAACTTGAGAAGATGACTGAGAAGATCCTGCTAAAAAAAGCATACAGCTTTTTAACACTGGCATCTACGATGTGTGAATCAATGCTAAATCAACAAGTTCTAATGGAGAAAAACACTGAAGCTTTCAAAATTACTGGTTGAATTACAAAACATCCCTAAAAGTATTTTTAAGTATTACGTACGTTTGCTTCAAATGATGTAGCATTTATTTCTATTTTTATTTGAAAAATAAACATCAATGTCATATTTTAAGTGCTGACTATTTTTGCCCTTTATTTTGTTTTATCTTTGCCAACAATATATGTCATAAACAGCTTAAAAATAAAATGATTTGCCTTTACCCATGTCACTGCAGACATTACATCTGTATCAGTGACACAGTGAAATTTCAGACGTATACACCATGGGTTATTGAAACTCTTACTTGAGTTAATAACTTTTACATCCAATAGACTGTTATATTAATATGTCTGAGACAGTTATTAACATATGTTATCATTTACTCTTTTTAAAAAGGGTGCTTTTAAGCTGGTGTCATTAGCTTTCTCTAAAAAATAAATCTATTTAAACTGTTAAATTAAACTCCATTAGATCTCCCTTTTTGTCATGTAGTGGTTAATTAATTAATTAAAATGTGCTATCAGTTATTATCTGGTGCAGTCCTAAAAAAAGATTAATAATATGGTATGCTTTGCAATTCTTAAAAGCAGTTGATTATATTCTATACCTTCACTTTACCGCTTGTAAACACTTATTTTAGACCACTCACACAGCTCCACCTAGTGACCAAACTGAAATATGACAGTCATGTTTCATGTTCTCACAGAAATTCCTTTTCCATAACATGTTGGGTGAAGATGTTTAACTCCATATTGCAGATAATCTAACTATGTCCTACAAAATCATGTTGGGAAGATCACAAGTTCATGAATCTTACAAAAATATATTTTCTGCTATTAATTGACGATTTGCAATTATAGCTTACAGTTATAATTAAAAATGTATTTTTTACAGAATAAATCTGAATCTTTACCATTATTCCAGGAATTATAATTTTGTATTTGTAGAAAATCAGATTCCTGGCTGTTCTGAACTCAAGTTAAATTGAGAAGACAAGTTACTTCAGAAAATGAGCTTGAGAAAATGAAAGCTGCATTTTGCTTCTATCACATAAGAATACTTCCTACAGCTTTCTTTTCTCAACCTTAGAATGCTCTTGATACAACTAAATATAGGCTGGGTGAATGAAACTGGTAGATTTACACACACGATCCTCTTCTAATGCTATAAGTGGCTGGGCATGAAATTTTTCACTCTGGAGATTCCACCTTTAAACCATACTGGCCCCTCTTACAGAATACATATATAATCTTCTGCTCCAAATATATTTATTTAAAAGTTTGTTTGGTATGTTACAAGAAAAAACAAGAAGGAACTTAGCAATTCACAGCCACAGACGAATTAGAAAACCAGAACCACAATTTTAATGGAATCTTTAAAAAATCCATTCTGAAGCTGTGAGGGACCTATCTTCAAATATGTCCCATTCAACCTGATGCTCTGCCCAGATCTATGATCTTGAGAAATGAAATTCCCCTATTATGTACACGGTTTGCTGCATATTCAACTAGTGAGGCATCAAAACCAGTCACTATAATAAATGACTAACACTTATGTCCCACATTTATACAAAACTGTATTTTTGATTTTAAGCTTGTGTGCTAAAATGAGGTGAGGCACAATTAGCAAGTCCAAGGACACCGAAAGTTTCAGAGTCTTTCTGTAAAACATACGGCAAAACTCTTCCATCTGACAGCAAGGCCCTTGTGAAGATATACTATACTATCACAGCCATCTCAAGGTAAAGACTTTCCATGTTATGATCAATAAGAAATAAAGTGAAGCGACTACTAATAAAAAGCTTCTTTATATAACCCACAATGCCTTTAAAATTTTATTTTCAGCGTTTCTTACAGCCAAAGGAATACTACTCTGACATTTCTCCCCATCAGACCACAGAAGTCCTGCAACCAGTAATCTCAGTGCCCAGTGTACCAGTTTAGTCATTCACTTAAATAACTAGACTGTGAGAACCTAAAGCTTCAGATATAATTTGCTTTCATTCCCAGGCTTCTGCCAGCTCTAAATACAAAACCATACTTTTATGTCTGCTCATGCCCAGGCCAGCATTTATTCCTCATTTGACATAAGCCACATTTTAACAGTCTTCCTGAGGTGAGAGACTTTAAACACCATCTGTCCAAATAACCGTCTTCATAACTGGATAGAATGTGACGGGGACACTATACTGTAAACAAGCACCGTCTTTCGGATGAGACATAAAACCGAGGTCCTGACTCTCTGTGGTCATTAAAAATCCCAGGGTGTTTCTCGAAAAGAGTAGGAGTGTAACCCCGGCATCCTGGCCAAATTTCCTATGCCTCCTAATAATCCCCCTCTATGAATTGGCTACATTACTTTGTTCTCCTCCCCCTACTCCGACGGCAGGCGGAGCGAAGCGCCGGTTGAATTATTCTCAGTCGCATTTAATGGCAACGTCAGCTCAAAGATTTGGTTCAAACCACCAAATGGAGACTGGTGTGCCGACAAGTGGACCCTGCTGATGCGGGATTAACACTAGGATGAGAGAGATAACTGGATAGAATGTATCATTGAAACTGCATTTTAACTGTAATGCTTCCCATGCAACAAAGTTGCGTTGCACTGTTTAAATAACAAACCTCATGCTTGTTTTTATAAATATAATTACACAATCTGTTTATTCCAAATAGATACCCTGGATAAAGTTTTGAAACACTGATAACATAGTACATTTATTAATGTGAAAGTTAAATCTGCTTTTATACTTATTTGGACACAGACTAATGTCTAAGCACTACGTAGGCTGTAATACAAAGAACATCCATCTGTATTTAATTTGCCAACATCCAAATGGCTCAAAACCCAAAGAGTACAGTTAATTTTCTGTAAAGCCTTAAAAATCTTTCTTAAACCGCACTGCTTGTTGCTAGATTAGGGTTATTAGCCACTCATTTTATATTTAAGGATTAAGACACAAGACTAAAGACCAAATAACAAAATTTCCAAGCTTACAGTAAGATAACAAATGAATGTGTATTAATACTACCAATGAATTAAACTTCTGTTGTTTAAAAGTCATGCCTCAATATAAGCAGTGTGTCATTTCTGCACTGTGCAAAGCATCACACGCGTGTTGAAAAACAAACCGCACTTTCAGGCTGCACAGTGTTTCTACTATGATAGGCAGCATAGCTAAAATTTGTCCACAAATGTAGGCAGGGTTTTTTCTTCTTAATGTAGCACGATGTGTACATTCTTACCCATTCTCTTTAACCCTTTAGCTTAACCTGAATTAAGCAGGTGTAAAAGTTTAAAGCTTGTTTAACACTTTTTGTATAACAATTTACATTCTGTGGTTGACGAACATAGTGTTTCCAGCTTGAGAGTTAAAATCTGTGTAAGCCACTGTGTATGTACTTTACTAGTACTCGAGTACATAAATAGCACATTTGTGATAGGATAAGATCAATTTATTAGCCATATACAATTTCTTGCATTAGGAATTTGTCTTTTCGCATACTCCAGCTTGCTCTCCATCAGACACACAGGAACACAGACAGGGAGAGAGAAGCTTGGGGTCAGAGCGCAGGATCAGCCATTTAGACGGCGCCTCTGGAGCAGTTGGAGTTGAGGGCCTTGCTTGGGGGCCCAACGGAGTAGGAGTCCTCTGCTGACCGTGGGATTTAAACCAGCAACCTTCCAGCCACAGGCGCAGATACTTAGCCACAGAGCCACCTGTCTGGTGTGCCTCAGCTGTAGCACTCTTGATACAGTACGTATATGTTCTACATATTGCATGTTAGCATATTTGTCTAAAGGATATTTGTGTTATCCTTTCATGATATGCATGACTGTGTGCTCCTGTGACAATCAGCTCATTTCTGTGAGAGAAAACAGAAAATGGAGCTTACCCAGATACTCTATTAGCGAATTCAACGATGTCATCCTTGGTTCTGGGTCCTTTGTAATTGTATGCCAGGTCTCCCTTCAACCTTTGAAAAAGACAGATCACTGTACCACACTGACACTCTTTACAGAACACATATTACACCAAGCCACCTTATAGCACAGTGGGAAACCAAAAATGTATCAGCTGTTATAGACACTGCCCTCATCTATTTCATTGCTAAACATTTGCATGAGTAAAAGAAAAATGTAAGAGGAGCTGTAAGGCTGTAGAGGGGTTGGGGCACTTTTATGAGATGCAGGCTGCTGAATAAACTGTACAGATACAAAAGGTTTGCAAATATTAATATTATTACCACATCTGCACAAATTTACCAAAAACAAATTAAACAGCATGAAGCACATACCACCTACTGGCTCACACACAAAAGCCTGCAGCTCATAAATAAAATGAATTGAACTGCCTTGTCAAGGAATTCTATTCTCATTCCTGACACTAGCAAATGTAAAGGATTATTTTTACCTGAGCACTCTGCATTTTGCTTGCAGCTTACAGTCTATAAAATATATTCATGTCTTCCAATATGGTTATTATAGATTTGCATGCACATATTAAAATCTCAATTTCTTTGCCATTTGTTTCCGTATTTGTAAAACTTTAGTGGCCTAAAAACTTTGGCTTTTATACCAGTCCTTGCATTAACCAGAACAATGGAACAATGCAGGTTTTTCTTTAAAATGTCCCAATATCTCTCTCCTACCACTCACTGCACCAAAGACCATTCGCCATTACACAGAAGTTTAATGAGTTTCTGTAAATGGCAACAATTCTAATTAGTGTGGAGTCTCAGACTCCCAGGACTCCAGTCTCCTCAGCGCTCTGTCTCTAAGGCTACTCAACTCTGACTTAAGATACATGCCTTGGGACTTTCAGCCCGAGTCTCTACAAAGAAAATTTGAAGTAAAATCAACATAAAATGATCCAAGGCCAAATCCAATACACACGGTTTTGAAGTTCAAGACACAGCACTAAGGCCTTTCACATTCCCAAGAAAACTCTAAACTAAACTAAAAATGAACACAAAAAAAACTAAAAGTGAGATCTTGAATTTTGGTTTTAGCAATAGAAATAATTAAATGTTTTCAAAATACCCATTCAATTTCTAACCACTTCTTCCAATTCAGGGTCATAACGGAGCCAGAGCCTATCCTGACAATTAATGAGTGCAAGGCAGGGTACAAGGAAGGGATGCCAGTCCATCACAGGGCAGGAACACAGACAGACACGCACACACTCAAACCAGGGCCAGTGTTTCGAGAAGCCTTTTAACCTACCAATACGTTTTTGGACTGCTAGAAGAAACCCACCCAACCAGAGGGAGAATATACAAACTCCATGCAAACCGCACACCAGGTCCGGTATCGAACCTAGGACCCCAGCACTGCAAGGCATCAATGCTAACCATTGTGCCACCATCCCGCCTTATGCAAAATATGTTGTCATTAATTAATTCATTTTTCACAGCTGATTTTCAGAAGGACCTTTAAAAGAAAGTGACAATTCTTTTAAGTCCTTGTGAAGAAAAGTTTTTTTCGTCATTTAGAAAAAAGCAGAAAGACAGTATGTGAAATACTTCCACGTGGTGATATCTCTTGAAAAATGGTTTTGCTCACTGTAAAGTGTTTTTAATTTTTGTTTCATTGCGTTTATCAAAGCAGTTTAAAAACAGGCAGGAGTCCACAGGAATTTTATGTCAGTTGTCTATAAGAGTTGGATAGTTTAGCAATAGCAATAGTTTAGCTACAGGAAAGGGCTACCTACTTTTCATTCGCAATCTTCAGTTAATCATAATAATGTACTGTTTAGTTCCAAATCATTTAGAGAATATTTTATTATACATTAATGCAAAGGAACAGCTAAATGGGCAAGTACTGTTGTAGCTAAAGTACAATTGTGAGGTCCTACAACAACAAACTCCAAGGATAAAATGTATCTGATTTTATTTAGTAGGAGCTGTTGAAAAAGTAGTGAAGTTTAATACAATAAAATTCCACATAAAAAGGAATATTAATAAATCTTGTGAAAAAAAATAGATACAAAAGTAGATACTCACAGTTTTATAGTGGGATAACCTCTTACTCCAAATTCTGATGCAACACCTAGGAAGGAAAATTAGTCAGCTTCAAATTACTCATTCCTCTTCAAATGTTAAGTAGACAAGCATAAGAATAAGGGAAACAGGGCTCAAACTGTAAAGGTACTTGCTCAGAGTGCAGTTTGGGCCCAAGTCATTAGGTCACTGGCCAAGTGTAACCTGATTTTCCCAAGAAATGGTGGAATAAAAAGCATTGATGGGGAACTTGTACTGCCTTTGAGAAGTTCAAGTAGGTAGCTGCGTCACCATGCGTAGGCTGCAAAGGAACAAGTAAAGGTTTATTCCATGCTGAAAAGAAGAGAGAAAACAAAGTTTCGGCTGTGAAGCCTTCTTCAGGTGCGAGTTCTTCACATCCAAAGAGGGCTCCACAGCCGAAACGTTGCATTTCTTTTCTTCTCTTTTCAGCATGGAATAAACCTTTATTTGTTCCTTCTTGCTTTGAGAGCTGCGTTATTCCTTCAATCCACGCTGAAAATCCTTTTATGTCACGTCGGAGCTCACAGTATCTCAAATGCTGAAAGGCTAGTGAGTAAGTAACTTGAGAGTGTTTCCAGAACTCCAGTGCAGGTACAGGTCTTTCATCAGTTAGTCAAATGGCATAACCAAATGGGTTCGTGATTCAGAGAAAAAGGCTCATTCTACCCAAGTAGACTGGAGAATTGTTGCACTGAGTGGAGTTTAAAATAGGCTAATTCCACATAAAGATCATAAAATAAAAATAAATGGTGCTGTTCTTTACCATTTGTTTCAAAATGTATATATCGAGGGGTTTTAGGGAGAACACAGAATCAGTCAACTTTGTACTCTCTTTAGGAAAAGTGTGAGATTGCTGTAAGGTTATAACAGGACACTTTCTAGAACTAATTTATGTTATGGACACACAAGGGAATCTGTCACACTAATCATACAAGTGACAGGAATAAGGACTGTCATCTGAAACAACAGTGTAATCCCTGGATGTCATTGTTCATTCATTTTTTCATGGGTGAACTCAAGCCCCTTTTCCAAAAGAAAGACGGTACATATCACATGCATGTTTTAATTTTTTTAAAAAATATTCCAGGCTGAGCCAACAGTCTCCACCTACCTCTACCTAATCTGGCTAAAGTGACTTTAGATCCGTCTGCCTTAGTTCAAAACATTTCTCAGCAGCCACCAAATCTACTGCATTAGGCAGGATTTTGTGCAATATACAACAGGTACTGCATATCTAGTCCCTTTTGCCAGATAACATTATTGGACTGCTTTTATAAACCAAAAATCAATGCATCACAATTTTGATTTGCATTGACATTAACCATTCAGTACTATTTCTGTTTTGACAATAAGGAGTAATGAATATTACTAATAAAGTCTCTGGTATTTCAGTCATTTACATTTAGAATACATGGCCGTTTTACTATGAACCTAAAATAAAACAGCCCTGGCTGAGGTTTACATAAGCTACGACTGAACATTTCTGCTCATTTATAGATAGAACAGAATAGTGTAGTGAAAACTGGACTTTAGCAGTGATTTTGTCACCAAGCTTTCTTTCCATGGGAAGGAAAGGGTTGTTAGGTGGCCTTCCTTTTAATCTTCCAAAAACGGCACTATGCATGACAGCTAATCCTGCTAGCTATAAAAAAATTGAACAAGCTCTCTCTGGCCTTTGTAAAGTGTAATCCATAACACAGCATTAAATAACACATCTGAGTAATGCTCAGGAGCCCTTTAAGTAAGCAAGTCAGGCACACAAGTATTTCCAGAAGAGATAGTTTATCCAGGTCTTGATCTCACTTCTGCAAGGCCAGTATATAAATAGCTCTCATTAGAAGCTGCAGGATCCTCCCTCTGACCAGCTTAACAAACAAGGCTCACCCTAGCCACAAACAAAATGAACTACCGACAAAGCCACTTAATTAACCCTCCTGAGGAACAGAGGAATTAAAAGATTTAGTCATGAAAAAGTTATTGAAAATGTCTAGAAGGATAACACAGCTCCAGCCATCTGGCCAAAGGAATTAAACTAATTTATAACCAACAAAGGCACTCAATGTGACATATACCAATAAGTTTACACAACACAGCAATTAAAAAAATCAGCAGGTGAGCTTTAAATCAAAATGCAATCCTTTTAATAGGCAAACAAAATAATCAGTATCGATCAGGTAAATTCTGAAAGTAAAAACTGGGCATGAAGATGCGTTACAAAATTGCCTGATTCAGAAAATGTCAATTTAGAAAAAGAATATTTTACAATTGTTAATCTTTCTGTACTGCACTTCTGTTAAACTGCACTACAAATCCAAATGCTTCACATTGCTCTCCATTAAACACTTTCAAAAGCAAGATCCTGAACTTGGAGGTGGAAAGCTCCACTGACACAACTTACTAGAGTAGGCGGTGGCATCCATCTTCCCGACTCGTACAGGAGAACCAGAACTTCTCATTTCTGAGCCAACTTCATGCCATATGGGCTCCAGCTTTTTACAGTGTCCGCACCAGGGAGCGTAGAACTAGAAGGTTAAGAAATTGCATGAAAACTCCAAAAAGATATTCGATACCTTAACCTTTCACAAGTTCAAAATGGTTTCCCTGCTTCGAATCCAACACTGCTGACCTGTGTACAAAGCCTTTTTTTAATGAAAACAATCAGCCTCATTAAAGAAACGATGATCTGTAAAGAAGAGTCTTTTAAGGAGCAAGATATTTGACTGGACTTACATGATACTGCTTCTGCTCCTTTGTGCTACAAGATAGAATACATACTACACATTGGACTGTGGTTGCATAAAGCATTAAGAGCATTTGGTTATGTTTAAATTTATTTTTGTTTCATCTATGTTTTTGGCATGCACACAAAATATATGTGAAATGAAGAAAATATTTTAAATACCTAACTTTTGATTTGAATTTCTAGGATTTTTAGTATTTTTTTCACTTTTTCAAAACAGATCTTGACAATCTGCAATAGCACGTAAGCACGCAATCTTTAAATAGCACGATTCAATAGTTTTTCAATAGGTTTTAATCTTTTCCCACCGTTTGCAATACTTTACAAATCACAACCTACTGTTAATAAAATTACGTAATATGAGCCGTGTTCTTGCATATATGAACTCCATGAAATACTGTTAGTGTTTTGCACATTATGACACTGTTGAGAAATACCGCCAGGAACCCTTTTTCCCCATTGGCGAAGTGCTAATGAACTGACATCTCTTGAGATATTTACTCTACACATGAGACTAGTGTCATATCTATGAAACGGTACCAACAACTCACTTTTCCTATTAATACACATTTTTACATCCTAGACTCCTTCAATAACAACTCCACAAAGTGGGAGGAGAAGCCACCTTTCATTTTAATATTTTGTAGGTCATGAGCAATTGAAGAAGCAGTTTTTAACAACAAAATATTAAAACATTTCAGAAATCTGGATTCACGTGTAATGTTGTTGGTACTGGGAGTTGAAATAACAGTGACGTTTGAAGGAGTACCATTAAAAGATATAGATATGTTTATATTTCAATTACAACTGACAATGATTCTAATGGTTCATCACATTTTCCTCATACGCTGCATTATGGCTATTTATTGTGGAGGATCCGGTTTTGGTAAATGGTACAATGATAAAATGAAAACAAGCTATATCCAACAGGGCTTTGTAAAAACAACATGAACTGCACAGCAGTCTGACCCTCACCCACCAGAGACTGCTGAAAAATAAATAGAGCAGGTTTCTCACTACAGCCTGAACTCACTGCTGCCCCACCTGCTGGACACTGCAGGAGACAATTCTGGCTGAACCAGAAACCACCAACAGTGAGGAAAGAACCTATTTAAAATAGCTATAACAGGTTGTGAAGTTTGAGACTGTTATTTTCTTTAATAGACTTTTTAATGTGCAGTTTACCCATCTATTTAGCCGTGTTACAAGTATTTTACACATCTCGATTTTATTCCGATACTTTTTCAATGATGTGTAGCTTCTGAAATGCAGAGTCTGAGCAGTTTCAAATGAAGAAAATTTTGCACCATACCAATGAAGAATATTTAAAAAGTTAGCTTTTTAGGCAACGTTTAGGCTTTGCTTGAGAGTCTACTGGAAATAATCCGCAGTTGGGTTACACAATGGATTACAATAGATCTAAATTGCTGTTGTTTACAGAAGATATTTGCTCTTCTGGCAGCAGTACATTTTTGTCTCATTCAAGAAAATGTTTAAATTTAACTTATCACAATTTGAATTCGTCATCTAACTTCAGAATTTACACTGTCATATTCTGAAGCCTAGTTTTGACAGATTTAAGAAAATTCATCGTGCATGTTTCAAGTTAGCTTACAGCACATCTTCTAACATCGTAAATCATAATTCACAGTTCTGATAAACTTGTTCATCATTCATAATATTTAGCATTGGAATCACAGTGCATGCTTCTATTACTATGTTCAGAGTAGACACTCATCTTAACTTTGTGGTTTCTTTAAAATTCTAGTTTTAAGAAGACTGAGCCCAATGTTTGACACTGACTGTCCTAGGTTTTGTTTAAAACTCTTAACTAAGATTTGTTTTAAAAGCACTTTGGTACATTTTGCAAATAAAACAAATTACTACATAGCTAAGAAAAACATCAGAGCTGAATTTGTGATACAGCCTATAACAAGGTGCTCACTCCAAGCCAGTGAAATAAACCAACTTGTGTGAATATGCCAGTTCAATTTGTAAGGGCTCACTCAATATCGCCAGAATAAAACTTGTATGCACGACTGCTCTTTCTCTAAATAAACAGCAGAGTCTATACTGACTTCCAAAGGGGATAACATGAATGGTGTCATCAGGAAAATTCAGAAAATCAGTTTGTCTACTTTGCCTGAGCAACCATTGTTCTAAAAACATTACTTACGTCAACTAGCCACACATCATCCATTCTGCTTGCTTTAAACCTAAAAAAAAAATAATTAATGGAAAACAAATTATGAACAACAGCAAAATGTCCATTTGTGTGCCATATGGAACATGAATATGGCATAATACGGCACACAATCAAACTCAGGTTGTTTTTTTTAAAGTTCTTACCATTTTCTACAAAGGCCACACATGCATACTGTTGTACTTGCATACTGTCTCTTCTGGAAAAGTGTCATATAAGAATACTCAAAGTTTTAAATGTACAACTTTAAAAACCTCAACAAATCAGAAATTAATGTTTCAGAGAAACAAAATACTAATCCTAAACAAACTGTAGCTTGTTTCCTTTCATTGCTCTTATTTAAACTATATCATAATGTCACTTAACATTATTTAAGCCTTAAGTTATGGATGCTTCATAACCACCAAACACATAAGGAGATTACCATAGGATTCAATATTTTGTACTATATCACTGTAGATTTTAAACATTAAGTCTGGCAAACTCGATTATACTCATAACAAAGGCACAAGAATGTAGTAATAGTTCACACAAAGATTAAAGGCTGTGACGATAATGCAATATTACCTAAAATGTTAAATATTGAATGAACGTATGGTTTCAATATGGTGTTCCACCATATTTTCTACGTTACAATGTATAAATGAACAATTAGAAAATATCCAGATCTTACAGAGAATACAGTGGATAGGATTAAGGGGAACTCCTTTCAGACACTTTTATTATACTAACTTAAATACAAGTTACTGTAAACTTGCCTCACTTATCTTGCAGGATCTTTAGACGTTTTAAGTAAAGTCGGTAAGCACGTGGTGTTTCTCAAGAAGCATTTAAGTGACATTTAAACCTGCTTTCCCAGGTATTAGACATTCACCGACGCAACTGGATTCAAGCAGTGAAAACCCCTTAATTAGTGAATTAAAGAAACTGTATGCGCAGGGTAGTTCTGATACAGTCTAGCTTAAACGCCTCATTCCACATATCTCGTGTTAACGTTTTCGGCAATTAACCACGTACCATCAGCAACAATCAGAAATGACAGACAAAATTCACGAAAGAAAATAATAGAAATAATAATTGTGCGCTCCAGCATCACTTACGAGTCATCCAGATCCTCCACATAAGCTACTACCGCTGTTCTACACAGAAGAATCACTGCAAATAAACAAAGAAAGCAACTAAGAACAATTGCTTAAGGAAAAACATCATATATTGTTAGAATATCAGACTAATAATATGGACTTTTGCAGTCAAATAAGTAAAATGAAATTATAAATCTTTTTGCAAACAAAACAGTGTAGTGTTTTAGCCTAAATAAATGCAAAACTACACTTAATAAATATTTTGCAACGGCCGACATAATAGATCATGTGCATTATCAGAGCTGCAAAAATGATTTTTAAAATGTTTTTACCCGCACAAACCAAACTGATCTTTACTTCTGCCATCTTTGCAATAGGAAGCACTAAAGCAGGAAACACAAAAGTGGGGGCACTGCGGAGCATGCGCGGCACCAGGGGCACAGACACAGGAAGCCAATGTAGTTGAAGTGTGCAGAGGGAAGTGTTGAAGTAAATTGTCTGCCGGAGGCTTTTGACTAAACTTTGCATCGTCAGAAGACCATAGTGCTTTGTGTGTTTTATGCCAAAGTTAATAACTTCATCTGCTTTTAAGCTTTGAGAAAGGCTGTCATTCCATTTATGTCCCCCTTTCTTAAAAAAACGGACAATGTTACCAGGATCCATAAAAACACCAATTAACGTTTCACTCTGAGGCCAGTTCCATAACAGTAAATGCGCAATTTTGCTCATCACATTACGACACATTAAGAATCACCCTCATCTTGCCACATCCATGAACAGTTGACTGACTGACACAGCATAGACCCATCTAAGTGCCAGGTATGGTATGCATCTGATCTGATGATTCAGTTCAAGTTCAAAGTTTACTTATCAAATGCACATCATTACAGCGTACAGCAGTAATTGAAAAGTAAACATTTATTTCTCTGACCATGTAAATATTTATCACTTCAAAAACTCACACCAGCTAATCAATTCCAAAATCTCACCAAGAAGTTCTTGAGGAACAGAGTGTTAGCTTCCACAACTCGGCCAGACAGTGTGTTCAAGAAACCCACAACCCTGTGCAAAGAAGTGGGCTGTCTTTTCAATTATAAATTCACCTCATATTCATGTTGATAATTGACCTTGTGCTCCTTCTTTCATTTCTGAACTTAATGTTGTATGTTTTTTTTATTGTGTGAATTTCCGTTTATCTGTGTTTTCAAAAGGAGGACAGTGAAAAAATATTTTCAGTAAGCATTTGTCAAATTCAGTGTAACCGGTTTGGTATAAATAGTGTACATTCCTGTCACCTGTTCTGTACATCACCACTTGTAATGCTGGATACTGAAGTTCACTGGTCATTTATCTATCCAGTCATGTCATTTTTATTTCTTCATCTGATACTACAGTGTAATTCATTCCCAACTTCTGTATGTATTTTTAAACACCTAAAGAAGGCTTCACAGCCGAAATTTTGTTTGTTTTCTTCTCTTTTCAGCAGCGAATAAACCTTTACTTGTTCCTTTGCAGCCTACAAGTGCTAAAGCAAGCTAACTAGAACTACTTCAACCTATGGACACATGTTCAACAGGGCTCAAGTCTTATGAGCAGCGCAACCATGGTATAACTGTCACATTCTCATCTTGGAAGAAAACCATTGTTATGTGAGCAGCATGAGGATGTGCATTAAGCTGCTGGAAAATCTGAGAAATCCAAAAATGCAAAAGATAAATGTGTAACATCATGTATTTAACAGGATTTACAAATATACACTATTACAATACATGTGCATCCACTGAATGTTTTAATTCTGCAGTCAGCCTGGAAGCTATAGTAGACATACTGTAAGAAACAATGCTGTTTGAGAGAGAGCGTTCAAACCAGGTCATGATATATCACTTTGTGGTTTTTAATCACATGTTTAAAAATGTGATATCAAAGTGCCTTGTCACTAAAAACTAAAAGCTTAAATTGTGTACAATATTTATTTTAAATTTTAAAACATTCATCCTTAATCATATTTGCTTCCAAAGTATTCTGTAGATGTGTGCTAACAGTTTAATCGATACAGAGTTTTTATACAATCTGAACCTAAATTTAACATTTTGAATAAATAATCCAATAAATTAAAAACTGGATTTGTGAGTAAGAATTTGTTTTATCACAATGACATTAAAGAATATTCTAATTGCATCCTTTAAGTGGGAGACATTAAGTTATAATGTGTACAAACGTTTGACACCCATTAACCAATAAAGATTTTATTTTGAGAGAATTGCTTTACACTTAGTTTTATTTGTCCTGAAAGACAGGAAAATAGATATTTTACAACAAAATTAAACTTCAAAGGCTGATAAATTCCAACACTGTTTAAACCGAACATAAGCTTACAACAGTAAAAGTGCTAAAGATGTAGTTTGACTGGATTGGAAAGATATAAACACGTGTATTTTATTAAATAATAAGTAAAAAACCCAAATCTGTTATATGCTTTACCAATATACTGTACCAAGAAGGCATTACTTTTTGCTATGTGTGCTTCACTACGATGGACTGACGGGATGTCCAGAGTGTATCCCAGTCTGAACTCATTGTTTGCTGTGATACTGTCCTGCTTCCCCACAACCCCAAATTGGATGAACTAGATAGAAAATGGATCAATGGATGTGGGGTTCTGGAGTGAACTGGTGTTTTAAGAAAACCTTCAGCATTTATTTGCTGGTTGGTCTCCATATTTGAAGCTAAGGAATTTAACTTGGACCTGGAATCCTCACGTGATTTAACAAATTATATCAAATATTAGTTATTACTGTGTTATAGTGAGTGAAATTTGTTACACACAGTTTGATGGTTCGGTGTTATATAGGAAAGCTTTTTAATTAACATAAATAATGGATGTATCTGAAATTTGTAGCTATAGCTCACTGGTTTGAGGTGAAACAATATGCACTTCACCCACTTTAAGCTTTTTTCTAGATTTTCTAAACAAAAATGAAAAAGACCAAAGTAATTTGAAGATAGGGTATCATGGGGAACCATTATAAAGCATAGTTAATTTTACACCTAATTATGTACAAGTGATGCAGAAAGATACTAACCAGATACTAATGAGACAGTAAGTGCTGATGATTCTTTAGAGTGTTCATTCTTGAGCTATTTCAAGTATCTTTGGCTCACAATACTTTATTTTAAAACCCACTGCAATAAAAAATACTCACTTCATTGGTTTAATGTGCTATTAAAAGGGACAGCTTGGCAAACAAACATATACCTGAATCAAATGTATCCTGATGCTTTTCATGCTTGGTTCTTTATTTCTTTAACGTATAATTACCTGCAGCAAAAACTGGGTAACACTCATTGAGTTAATTCTTTATTATCTGTTGTGTTTGTTTAAACAACATATTATTAAAAATGTGGCATACCTCAAGGCCTTGAATTTAGTCAAATTTCTACGTTAGCTTTTTTTACAATAAAATGAACAATAAATATCGAGCTTGTTGCATTTTTTTGCTTTCTCAAACCTACAGTATCGAAAAATGACTGCATATAATGACTGAATCACTTTAACTGAATTCAGTTCAGTAGAGAATGCTACTTCTAGAAAAATGAAATAAACCTCATGCTGAAGAATTTGCAAAACTTGTGGTGGTTCTTCTTTGATGGAAAGCATACAAACCTGTATTTTTTTAACAATGAATGTTTCCTGTACATAATATTTTATCATTTTGATTAATACCAGTGAAGAAGAACAGTGCAGAACATTTTATTTTTCATTAAAGAGGAGAAAAACATGAAAATACAATTTATAAATATCTCAAAGTACTTGTACACAATTAAGATGTTTAAAAAAAGAATATATGGATGCCATCCTTATGGGCTTACACAATCAACAGTATATACTAACCATATTCTTAATTATGTGAGGAGAGTATTTTACGGAACTGAGGAAAGTCAGTCAGTTTTACAGGTATTTGCAGTAGCAGAAGCTTAAAAAATACTGTAGCTGTAAAATTAGCAAAACACCTGCTTTCTCGGGCCACATTTTGATACACATAATGTAAGCTAATAAAATCACACGTGATCTACCCAGCAACTTACATCTAGAAACAATAGGAATGTTAAGCAAATACACAAAGTGACACACACTTAAAGTGCACAAGACTGACCAACATAATCATAGCTCTTTTGCGACCCTAAATTACATCTAAATCCCAGGCAGAGGAAATACACTGCATTCAGATTGGCTGACTTCAGTCACAGAGATATCTCTGGAGTCACTTGATGTCTTGTTAAAAAACAAAGAGTTATTGCTGCTCGGCTGGGACTGTATGATGGTGTCAACGGTTATGTCCTCTCCGATTTCGGTGGTCACCTGTCGATTGGAGGAAGGCGAGCAAAGGCTAGAGACATCGGCCTCACTCTCTGTCCAGCAGGACTCGCTGTCTGAGGTGGATGAATGGCGGCTTTTGGCCCACCGGGTGTTGGTCGCACTGACGCTGGAAGACTGGCTGGTGAGAGTGGAACGGCGCATGGAGGTGTAGCTGCCTGATGAGCGCAAGTCCTTTTCAGAAACCCTCAGAATCACCCGTAGGAAGGGGACATACTTCGCAATAGCAGCTCTGTATTTGGGGTGTGTGATGGCGTAGATGATGGGGTTGTGGATGGCAGAAGCCTTTGCTATCACAGCTGGCACTGAGTTCATATATGGGGTCAAAAGGTGAGAGTAACCAGCAAAGGCGGTAAGAGCCACACAAGAGTAAGGTGCCCAGGAGACAACATAAAGCAAAATGACAATCAGGGCAATTTTAGCCATTTTCCAATCACTTCTCATCTTTTCATACAGTTTTTGAGACTCTCCTGAGTTGATCTTCTGAACAGCTCTGCCTGCAGCTCGGATGGCCTTGAAGATGAAGACATAGCAACAGATAATGATCAGCAATGGGATCAGGAAGATGAAGGTGAAAAGGAGCATGGTGTAAGCACGGACTGAAGGGGTGAAGGTCATGTAGTCCCATGTGCATGATGTCAGCAAACCTTCAGGAACATAGGCGCTCCAGCCAAAAAAGGGGGGGAGACTCCATCCAAGAGAGTAACACCAGACCCCCACCAGGATCAGCCCAGCTCGTTTCAATGTCATCACTCCAATAGACGCGAGCGGCCGGGTGATCACGAAGTAGCGATCGGCCGCAATCACCATCAATGTAATCATGGAGCCAATTCCAAACAAAGCGCCACAAAAAGCATACAATTCGCAACCCTTTTCCCCAAACACCCATCTCTTGTGGAGACTGGTGATGAAGAAGACTGGTGCCTGAGTGATGGACATCAGAAAGTCGGAGACAGCAAGATTGATGATGAACATATTAGATGGTGTTCGCAAGCTTTTGCTCCTGCTGAAAGCATAGATGACAAGGAAATTTCCCAGGACACCAGTGATGCCCACGACCAGAATTACAGTTCCTATGGTGTAATGAGCATGATCAGGCACTTCCACAGTTGGAAAAGGGTTGATGTCCTCTGAAATAGGCACTCCAGTGCCTGCATGTAATGGAACATCAACTAGATTGCTACTCTTTGCTCTGAAATGGTTCTGGCCTGTAAAATGAGACACAATCGGAGTGCAGTTAGAGTCTTGAAATGGGCAGGAGATCCCTCTCCCTGCAGACTGACTGTTCATTCTCTTCAGAGGGAAATTTCTTGATTTTTGATTGAAACAAAAATAAATTCGGTATATATGTGAGATATAACGAACTAACTCTTGATTTTTTTCTCAGTAATATCTATAATTTCTCTTCTACTTCTCCAACAAATACTTAGTTCAGTCACATAGACTCGTCTTTATATATTCAGTGCGTGCTGCAAAGTGATTGGTTCCTTTCTTGGTTAATCTGAGTTGGGCTTTGATTACATCACTGACCAACCAAAAAGAGACTCTTATTTGTCACATTGGTGGTGACCTACTCTTAACATATCATGCCATAATTCATACAAAGATTGCATTACTTTGACAGAAAAAAAATAATGTAATTCATTTGTGAATGACTAGTTAGTTAGTTTTACTGCCAAAAAGCAGGAATATGTGTAATAAAAAAATCTTTAAAAATGTAGGGCAATGGAAAAATCAATTGATTGTGAAGTAATTAACGGATACATTTTTCCATTCATGGTCGAATGACAAGTGAACCAGGTTAAGTCTAGACTATGTGATTGATAAATTCTGTGTTTTTCTTTCAGAAAAAAGCTTTAATCAGATGGTTTTCGAGACTGAAGCACACAAACAATCAATAGTGTAGTGCATTTTATCCTTGCAGGCAAAACAGTTTGTTCCTGCAAAAAAACATGTTCCTAAAACCACACATTAGTAATTCACTCACTGCTGTCTTCTGACCTGAACACTAATTTATCGGCACCTGCTGTTAGGAAAGAATGACGATTTTTCTCCATAGTGTCATTTATGCCACGCATATTGTCTTTGTGTCTGATTTGTGAGTCTTTAACTAGATCTGTAAATGTGTTTTGGAATACATTTGCAATATACTGCATAATTAAATTGAAAGTATCAGATTATTGCATCCCTCCTGTTGTACAATTACCCTGTGAACAATAATACAAAACATATATATTACATATATATTGCATTAGGTAAAATCCCTTGATGCGGAAGTAAGAAGCTGGTTTCAATACAAATGTAATTCTGAATAGAGCTGCTAGTTAAAAAAACACATTAATTAGTTACAGAACTGCATAGTAATATTGAAATATTGACGAGTGTAAAGCCTCATTGCAATAAAATGCAATTAATTTGAAATGTGAAGTTGACCAGTTTAAATTACTTTGTGTTTCTCTTTGCCACAATCAAACAAAATATCATGATCATAGAAAATTAATTAATGGATTAACTTTGGAACCTATTTGTTCATGATCTCATATTGATGTCTCCTGCTGATGATCTCAATTAAACATTGTTCAAGAAGGTCACACTAGATGAACCTGAGAGGGTTTATATGGTTGATGAATTGATACCCATCTTTTCATAGTAGGGTTTCATAGTAGGGTACTCCCACCTAGCAACAACAAATCAATCCTATAAACAGAAGGATAACCTAGACAATGAAAGTGTAGCATAGCTCTAGGTAAAAACAGCAAAGATTATTTGTTAAAATTTGGTTTTAATTTGAGAAAAAAGACACACTTCAAAACATTTTTGTATACAAGAAAGGTTGCCAGATAAAAATATTTTTTAAAACTGACTAATCCATTTGTATGACAGCTTGTCATGACATGTTTTCAATATTTTGCATTCATGCATTTTAAGTTCATCTAGAATTTTTAATAATAATTTGATCATCAATCATTTAATTATCTCTTGTGGGTTCATATTTCTTCCTTATAAGTAAAGTTTGGGCTTCAGTTTCATTCACAATCTTTCATAGAACATTGCTGATTACAACTCCAGACTTCAGTCAAAAACCTGGCGTTTAAAAGAGGAAATGAATGCAAACTTGCTCAAACTAATATTCAGCTCTTAGTGTTGAATAAAATGGTCCCATGAATTTCTTCCAAGTGTTACTTGCAAACCATACATTTCACACACATTACCAGTGAAAGGCAATGTGTACTGATGCAACCTTTATTCAGCTGCAATTTATGATGTGTTAAGCGCTGATATGTTAGCCATAAAGTATTAATGCAGGCTTTTTGACATACACTTAAAATGAGCAATTCCCAGTTTGATTGTTTGAAGCTTGCAGAATGACTGCAAATTTGTGCAGCAGACAGAACTACAGAGCTGAGAAAATACCATAAAATGCTTTGGCTCTGGATTTAATGATCTAGCATGGCTATATTTAAGAACAAAAACGGCATTCAATGACTAAACTATTATTTGCATTTTCTGAATTTCTTGGCCCGTCCTGAGTCTTCCTTCGAAGCCATGTGAGTCCTCAATACTCGAGGGCTAGAGAGTCATTGCATTTAATTTTACCGTTGGACAATTTAATATAATCACTTCCATTCTGAGCACAGGCTGGATCAAACACTTTGGAGGCTGCAGAGCAGTATTAAACCTGTACCTCCCCAACACCATTCATCCATTTTTTTTATCACTTCATGCAATACAGGGTCGGGGGGACCTGGAGCCTATCCTGTCAAGCAATGGGTACAAAGCAGGATATACCTTGGGCAGGACACCATCCACTGTAGGGCACAAACAGACATACACACAAACTCTCCCCGTGGCCAGTTTTCCCAGAAGCCAATTAGCCCACCAGTATATCTTTGGACTGTGGGAAAGAAACCAGAGCACCTGGAAGGGACCTGCACAAAGACATACAAACTCCACACAGACAGCACCCTAGGAATTGAACCTGCATGGAAGCAGTGCGAACCACTGCACCACCATTGGGCCCCTCCAACATACCATATTTGAATTCCTATGGCTTACTTGTTTATTAACTTATTTTCATGGTATAAAAATAGCCACAGTTATGTTTTTTTTTTTCAGTTTTCATTCACAGAGATGAACTTACAAATTCAGAATATTCTAAAGAAAATGAGTGTCAGAATAAAGGCTTGAAAATTAACTCCCAGGCTTAAATTGGTTAGGAAAAATAGACCACATACAATCCTACTGATTACAATACATTACTGTGGACGCTGCTGAAATACAAATCAGAGAGACATGTGCCTCGTACGAAATTGAGGCTGATACCCTTCTGTTCTGTCTTGCAGCAACGGGGAATCATAAAGCTTAAGTCAATTAAGTAATTCATATCTCAGGTGGAATAAAAGATAAAAGGCTCTGGGACTGCTAAGACCAGTTTTTAACCTGACTGCTCTTCAGGCAAGTGCACCTGTGACCCATTCACAAGGCAAAAAATAAACCTTTCCCATATAAACCATAAGATGGCAGTGTTCTGGGAAAATGTTAGCTAAATGGTTTTTTTTTATTGACTGACATATTTTTGTCCAAATCATAAGCATTAATTGTCCTAGATTCTCTGTGCATTCAAACTAAGTAATCTAAACAGGAGTTTTTTTATAGCGATTCTGCTTTTAAAGAAAAAATGTATTATTCAGCCCACACTACAACCAGGTAAAGGTATTAAATTTTAAATCCTGTTTCTATCAAGTGCTTAGAACAAACTGCAGACTGTATTGTTAACTGAATACTGAGTCACAGTTGTTTTCTGGAGAATTTTCTTTTCCTGTGCAAACAGTGTATTTGATAGTAATAGGATTGCACCTTAAATATTTACAAAATGAGGCATCAGAAGCTGTAGAAAATTATGAAATGACGTACTGGAAAACACAATCAGGTAAATGTATTGCCTGAGGAAGTGAAAATATAAATGCAAGCTTTAGAGTGTTTAATCAAATTGGTGTTCAATTTAATACCCTGGTAAATTTAAATTTAAACAACGTTGCTGTGATTTTGAAACCATAAGCAGTAAACAGCATATTTTATAAGTAAAAGTAGGTATCTGTTATTACTAAACTACAGTAATTTGAACTGTTTCAAGTTATTAGCAGCAATTAGAAATACAAAAATTATATTTTCTTATTTTAATTATAATTCAGTAACTGTGGTAACTCAATTTGAAGTCTGCTTTTTTTACCCTTGACATCTCAGTTACTTTTATACAGTTACATAGTAGATAAGACTTTTAGTACATTTATTTGGAGACATCTCAAGATTGAAAAGGTCAAATTTATGTTCCTGAATTTTTGAATGGATCGGTTTGACAATGTTTAATACCTTAATCTGCTAAGCACAAAACTATTACTGAAAAATATTAATTAATAGGGAGTTTTAAATTAACTGTAAAAGCTACAATAAATCTGGCATAGGTACCTAACTCGTACTACATAAAAGTTAGATACTTACAGCAAGTCCAGGTTTAGTTAGGATTTCAATAGAAAACATCATGCAACAGTCCTTTTGAACTGCACTGCAGAGTATTGAGCTTGGCTGACGTTTTATTGCTGAAGGCTCCAGATGGTCCATGTAAATCGAAGATAAATTACTACCAGGTAAGACTGGGAGTAAGAAATAACAAAATCTAATGTAAATTAATGTAATGTAAAATCTAAAATGTAATGCAGATTTTTAACAATTATCACTTTAATCTTGGAAATATTTGATCCTAAGAAAAATACACTCATATTTGACATTTAAAAGCATTTTCTGTTATGTTTCTTGCCTCATTGAACGTACAATACATTGTTTGGTAAGTGTAATCCTGATGCTTTGTTCAAAGAATCAGGAAAATGTCCTCTGCTGCAGTAGCAGTAAATTTACAACCCCATCTTACTCACTGGATCTTTATGAGAATCCCTGGATGGAGATCAAGTCCTCTGGTGAACGATAAATGGCCCAACCCTTTGTTAATCACTTCCAGATTTTCCTTAAACTATAAAAAGAGCTTGGATTCGTTTCCTGAAATGTTAGTTGAGCTGTTCTTAATTTGTATACTACCAAGGCATGTCTTTGTTGCTGTTCGGAGGCCTGATTCAGGATCAGACAGAATTTTAAATGAGGCAAATGATCCAGGAATTAAAGGTAAAGTTAATCCATCCATTTTCTAACCTCTTTATCCGTTACAGGGTCATGGGGGAGCCAGAGCCTATCCCAGCAAGCAATGGGCACAAGGCAGGACACACCCTGGGTGGGACTCCAGTCCATTGCAGGGCAGACACACAAAGACACGCACACACTCACACCAGGGCCAATTGTTTACAAAAACCAAATAACCTACTGTACCAAGATGTCTTTGGACTGTGGGAGGAAACCCACATGAACACAGGGAAAACAAAAGCTCCACACAGTTATCACTTAAGGAACTGACCTCAGGGCATCAGCACTGCAAAGTAGCAATGCTAACCACTGTGCCACTTGCAGTTACTATGCAGTTGAAAAGCAAAGGTCACAGTCTCTGGAAGATAAAAAATAGATTATTAGGTTATAACATTATGTGAGATTACAAAACTGCAGTTAATAAACAAGTCAACCATAGGAATTCAAATGTTTACCCATAACTCCCTTTCATATTAATCATTTGTAAATGTTGGTCATTAGTATGCAGATTTTATAAAATATTTTAAAATCTTCAGTGAGGTAAATGATTTTTTGTCTAGAAATATAAAGAAAGATAAATGAAAACAAGAGTAAAAACTATCATAAGTGCTCAAAATTATCTCTTAGCACCTTGACTTGCAGTAAAACAATGCAGAATATTATAGTTATAATATTATTATAATATTAATATATTATAGTGGTTAAAAGGTGAGGTACTTACATCTCTTGGATTCCTCTGTTAAATGTCCAACTGTGTAAACGCAGCTTTGGTTTGTCAGTGTAAACGCTAATGCACTCTAAAAGGACACACCTAGTTAAATTAAACAAAAAATAACCATCTCAAAATCAACAGTGAATTAATTGAAATACATTTTTACAATTCACTTAGCCACAGTAGTTTAGAGATGTGTCAATAAATATACTATTAATTTATACAATTAATTATATGGAAATAGAAGAACCATAATCTGGAACCAGAGAATTAAAGAAGTCATGTTGAGGGTTTGTAAATGAAAATCCATTGTTTTCATTTAACTATTGTATTTGCGATTATAATAACAAAAATCCTCTAATATTTTGGTCAGCTCACAGTGTTTTTTAATCCTAATGTTAATTTTGAAAAATGATTTGTATAGCTTTTTGTTCCAAACACTGCATCAAAACAGCAGGAAAGAGCACAGTGATCATTCACAGGTTTACAGCCTTGCAACATGTCCTGCATTTCTGCTGTCAGTTTTGTGTGAGGTTTGCATTTTTTTCAAAATGACATGTGCACGAGAGGAAAAGTTTGGATTTAACTCTCCCTGTCTGCTTGTGTGGCAGTTATCACCCTCTGAGCTTTATAAGAGGATGTTGTTAACCAGTGAGGCAGTTTACTTTTTCGTGCGCTACTCCCTCTGCATCTCAGAAAACTGGAATGAGCCTTTGTGGCTCAGCCAGAGCAATGCCAGAAAGAGGCCCTAACTGAGACTGTAAGACAGGCCATCGCCTTGTGGCTCATGTTCTGCATCATGCAACACATTCAAAGAAAAAAAGTAGATGGCCACCAGGAAGAAAAATAGATTTAAACCCCAGTTTCTGTGGCCTCTTCAGTTACAGCATGATGAGTTTAAGGAAGTTTCCATGATGAGGAAGCATAATCAGATTTTGTCATTCATATTTCATCTGGCCATGACAACCAAAGTTTATATCCCCAGGTCTGGGGAAAGGTACTATACGGCCAGCAGTGTCCATAATATTGACAGGACTTTCCTCAGAACATCAGTACTCAGTTTTTCCTACAGTGGAGCAGCCCTTTTTATTGGGTATTCTTTTTTAATTCAACAAATCTAAAAGCAAGAGTGCCACCTTGTGGCTGACCAACACCAACAACATCCAGAATTATCCTGATGCCTCCCTGACTCACACCTCTTTTGGGGGGGATTCTGACTTAGTGGCACCCAGTCACAATTTCACAGATGGTAGCTTCGCACCACTGGCTTTTCTGCCAAGCACATGTAGTTCCTCTCATACTGAGTGGAATTATTATTGCAACAACACATCATCAGTAGGGTACACCTAATCTCTATGACTCCTTTTCTTTAGCTAATAAGATCCAGTCTCGGTGACCATCTGTGACCTTATCAGCAGAGGTTTAAGAGGTTAAAGGAAAGTTTGGTCAGAGCCTCTTGATATGTTTTACTGCTTTTTTTTTCAGAGCTTCTAAACAAATAAGAATAATTCATTTATATCAATGGATGTGAAAGTATTACTAAAATATTCAATAAAGGATAATACTACAAGCTTAATAATTAGAAAATGCCTTTAATAAACCTTACACTAATTGCTGACAGAAGCAGGAAGCAGTTTATTAGATTTTACATATATATTGCTCTGATATGTTAAATTCCTGTAATTAAAAAAAATGTGCTTATCAAACAGAACCAGGGGAAACAGAACATCAAACGTTATACTGAAAACCAGACACAGGAGAATTCTCAGACACTTTTGATCCTTTTAACAGCTTGCTCCTTTGTTTCTAGTGAAGGTACAGCACAGGCACAGCCCACAAAGAAGCAAAACAATTTGAAAATAAATTGGTTCCCATTTTCTATAAAAAATAAATATAGACTTCACATCATTTTAAATTAACATCTTAGTACAAAAATATCTTTCATCATGTCTTAGTTTAGAGGATGCCATGTTTATTTTGGAATACTGATATGCTGTTGGAACTAGGATACTCAAGTTACACTTGCAAATCTCAAGCAGTCTTAATACATTCTCTGTACTGATACTACATTATCTTTGTCTTAATCATGTCATCTTATTTACTGGAACAGAACTAGCAAAGGGAGGCAACTAAGAACGACGATAATTTGTAGAAACTCTGAAACACAGGTTATTTAAGCCTTTGAGTCTTGTCAGTTCAAGAGCTCTGGGTTCAATCCAGACACAGGTCACCTGTCATTCTTTTGACCACCTGTTTTTACTCAAACATAATCCAGCTCTAGAATAATCCAGATAATATGATGCGATGATAGTCTAATTCATATGAGGAATATTTTTTTTGTAATCTGGCAAATTCATCAGATTCAGGTTTCTTTCTCACAAAAGAAACCAATTTCATTAGGCCAAATCATTGGGCGTGTTTCATTTAATAATTATGAATATGTTTTAATTGAATAGGATCACATATTGCACAATTACCCAGATGTATGTTTTAAATATACTACTTCATTTATTTCAATTCACCATCTTAACAATTGTTTCTCATCTACAGTTACCACTTTTGGGGGTCTTTTGGCATTACCAACATTCGTAAAATACAGAAAAGCGGGTTTTCAAAAAAAGTAAGAAGCCATGACATTTAAATTTCTTGCTACTTAGAATAATAACTTCCATTTTTCCAATGATCACAAAGAAGGATGTAAATGCTTGTCTTATACCATAAAATAAGCTTAAAGTTCCAAATAATAAAATGTTTGAATTTCTTTCCACTTGTTTAATATGTTTAAAAATAAAGAATGCGTTTTCTTCCACCACTAAACTATCTATTGGAATAGTGGACATTTTGAGAAGCATCATGTAGGTTGCTTAGAAAAGCAAATTGCTTCACGAAACTGCAGCATTTTCTCACAAGTGAAAATGGACATGACTGCTTTACTAATCACCGAAGGCCTGACAGATGTATATTTGATTGCCAAGTCTCTCATTACATGGTATCCAAAGCCAACAGATTCAAACAATAAGGCAAGCACACTGCCATTGGGAACTCTGAGCCTTTAAAAATCTTGGCCCATTGTGATTAGCCTTTGAAGTGCACACACTGAGAACAAGTTTGTTAGCAGCACTACTATGAATTAAAAAAAAAAACATTAATTCTCAAGTTCCAGCAAAGTTAATGGTAAAGAAGATAAAACCTTCAGAATTTACCCAATGCCTGTCAAACTGTTATGCACAACTATTTTATAGTCACATATTGATAGCTACATATTTGTAATTTCAAGACTTTACATCTTATCAAAACAAGATATATTTTTGTTAATTTGTTTTATCCACACTGTTCCAGTTTTATTCTATAAATATATAGATCTTAGATGTTGTTAAAATAACAAATGTGTCAACAAAATGACAGATACTTTTTTTGTGATAAAACAAAGAAACACATTTCACTTTTATGAATCTATATGTATATAGCCTCTTCAACTACAAAAGTGTCTTTGAAGCTAATTGTAGCCTAGTAGTTAGAAAGCAATTAATTAATAAGAAACCAGCCATCACAAAATCTAAATTCTGCACATGAAACACCAAAATACACTATATGTTTTTCATTCACAAAAAATATAATTGGCCTGCTTCGATTCCAAAGCCTGCACACATACTGTAACCTACTGAATTAGGAAAATAATGTAAATGTGTTATTTTAAAATTAACTTCAGACAAAAATTGGCATTTTTTTTTGCAAATTGCAAGAAGTTTGAAAATGGCTGTTTAAATAACTGTTATACATCATAATAAGTCCTTACGCAGCATAAATCAGAAGCTTTATAATTTCCTTTTTTTTTAGTTAACATTCTGAAAAAAAAAGGAACGCAAACTCAAAAATTGTTGATGTGCTATCCAGTAAAAATCAGCAAAGGCAGTAAAATAAGGTCAACACAAATTTTATCCACTCCAAAATAATCTTTATTAGAACTCAAAATATGTCCGGATGAAAGCTTGTGTATACTAAAACGCTGAAGAGTTCTAATAATTATTATTTTGAAGTGGAGATGGACTGCAGTGCATCCAGCTTAGGTAACTAAGTTAATGCATCAAACACAATTATTCATTTGTTTTTGTAATTAAGGATGAAGTACAAAGTACAAAGAAAAGATTGTAAAAAAAAAAATCAGAATAATTTTACAGAGACAAACCAGAATATATTGCTCGTTCAACATATAAATGAAGTCCAGCTACCTTTCACCACTAATGTCAACAGCTAGAGCTGTAAGGTTAAAAGGTCTGAACTCAGAAAGCAGCTTACCATGGGTACCTATGATTAAATAGTGACCTTATTATGTTTGTCCATTGCTGACAATGAACCCAGGAATACCTCGTGTTGAGGATAAATTCGACAATGTCCCTTGAGGATAACATACAAAATACATGCGAGTTTCAAAAAGTCCTTCATTTCCAAGGAAGCTAAGAAGATTAAAGGCTTCTATAGAGGACAATGCAAATATATCAGCGCTGAAATGCCCAAAGAAGATTTCACAGAAATAATAATTTGAACTTGTAAGTAAGGAAAAGGAAGGTAATTTATTCAAATGTTCACAAGCCTTTCACATATATGGGGAAACTACAATTGAGTCGCACTGTCTTTAATTAGTTTGTAGTTAGAACCATATTGAGGGTGGCCTGACATCTATAATGTAGCATGCACAGGGCAAAGGAAAGTTACATCAGCAGCTTGTAAGTTCCATATTTCTCAGGTGAGAGGTCCCATAGAAAGACATCTAACAGGAAGCCGATGGCTGAGTGACATCTGGACATCAAAAAACAATTTGGTTTCCCTCTTTGATGGAGACAAGCATTATAGCGTGTGAAAATGAGGCACAGTGGCTAAACTGTTCACAAGGCATTCCATACTCAGATGTGATGAGTAGGTCCAGAAACGTTCAAGATTAATCCTTGAAATTCCTGTCTGAAGCGATGCCGATTATGTTGCAGCACGTAGTCACTCCAAGATGTCCGTCTCGAAGGGGACAAGATGGTAGTAGGACAGATTGGTGACATAGGCTTCTGGGTCATCATCATTATTGTCTGGATCTGGAGGGAACTCAGTCCCATTCTCAAACCTGCGGGCAACAATAGATATTCGGGGTCACAAAAAATGAAGAGTAGCCTTTCAAGGTCAACGTCAAATCTAGTAGCTATAAATAACACAAAAAGCCATCCATAAAACAAGGAAAATGATATACTACTATATTAAAAAATCAGAAGCATTATTTGCCAAGTAGTTTTCACAGATCAGGAACCACGTTCTTTGACAAAAACACCAGGCTAGGGAATGGATGAAAAGTGCTGGTCATGTCTGGAATGCTAAATGTGAAACAAAAGTCTCATACTTTCTAAGATTAAAAGTGGTCTGCTTATTTCCTGCCCTTTTCTGACTTGCAAAGAATGACGTCCCACATTAAGCCTCTTCCTGTTGCCATCAGAGCTTGCAATCCAGGAAAAATGACTTGCAGTCATTCCACAATACCCTGTCTGGATCAAAGGACAAAGTGCAATTCACAAGATTATATATTCTGCACTAATAGTGGCTGAATTATTTATTGGTTTTCAGTAGACAAACATTAATATTTCATTGAAATGTCTTGTACAGTTTCTGTCCAATTATTATTGGTCATTGATAAGAGCAGGGTTTTTTTTCTAAAGCAGATTATGTTTGTCTGCATGCATTTGGATTGTGCACTCATAAAACATGAAACATCATCTCAGTGTTGCACACAATTTTTGCCTGGGTCATAATTCATGAAGTTGGTGAATAGTCAGCAATATGCTTGCATTCAAGGACATTGCAGTGAAAAGTTTGATTAAAATATAAGAATATCTGCAAAAAGAGGATTTGTTCCATCTAGCTCATTTGGTTTTTAGAAGCAAAGTGATAGTGATGCAAAGATTTCATTCAAAGATTGAAAGATGTGGTGGTTCAACCACATGGCTGAGAAGCTCAATTTCCATTTATGTCATCTAGGTCACAATATGGAAGTCAATAGAATTAACTATAATACCATTAGAAAGTCCTGAAAGGACTTGATAAGACATACTGTATAGTTCACCCGTGTGTGATAATTGTATAATGATGTGTTTGTGTGGAATGTGAATGGCCACATGGTTTGAGGGATATATAAGGTCATTTGTGTTTCACTAGCATTTGTGCCTCACTAGTGTGGATATGAACAGTAATTGTAAGTTTTGATTAGATTCAAGTCAAGGTTTGATTTGGGGTTAACCATATGGTTAATAAAGGTTTTGTAAGGGTTAACACAGTCAGTGTTTCAGATGTATTTTTGTTTTGGTTTTCTGTATGGTTCCTATTTTGTTTAAATCCACTTTAAATAACTGCGTAGACCAGTTTCATGTGTGAAAGCTTCCACCACCACACGTCCCACAGGAAAGGTCTTCCGCACTGGCGGATCATGTAATATTGTATTATACTCAGATTATTGATCAGTCCGGGGAAGTGCCTTGGGAACTAAATCCTTGTGTTGTGTGTTGTGGTCTGTAGGAATTGTGTTAATTTTGTATCTGTTCTTTGTCAAAGGACCAAAATAAAATGATTGGCATTTTATGTCATCAAGGAATCAGCACACAGCACCCGACATCTGCCTTGTCTCTGTGTTTTCTAAACAGTATGAAAACTACAGTAGTAGTCACATCATGGGCAGACAGCACACCTGCATGTACACAGACTGGCATGTAAACATTGGCCGCGAAGGAAGATTACACTTGTCCTGCATTTGTTCCAGCTGGGTCATCACTTCAGGGATCTTTGGGATGATGAGGCTTCAAATCGTAGGAAACAGCTGCTCCAGGTGTTTCCGTGGATTTATAAGTAAATAAAACCCATATTTGTAACTGCAGTCATGTGTTCTCATTTTTAGGGGGAAAAACATAGGCATATCAACTAGCAGTAGTTGGGCTAAGTCTTTCCACCTTGCAAGGATTTACATTTTAAGAATATCAAAGTTGATAGAACTATTTTCAGTTTTAGGCAGCTTCGCTTATGACTGCATTCAGCTATGAAACTGCAGCTTTATGACTGTATACAGAAATATAGTTTTGCCGTCTTTTTTAGATTTTATGTTATTGAATAAAACCGTAAAATGGGCATTCTATGATTATGAATGTAAGTCAGATGATACAGTCAGAATATAGACATCTGCCTCTGAAATCTCAAACTGAGTGAATGTCAGTAATTTATAATACATTTGTAAAAACAATACCACATTAGTAGTCAGGTGAACAGTAGATTAACAGTAATGGGATATAACAGATATCCATATGCTTTCTGGAAGTTCTAAAAATCACAGAAAAGTAAAATAGTGTGAGGGAGAATAATGAACACACACAAGCTATAAAACTAATAGCCTTGAATTCTTAGTATATTCAAGCCATTTTTATCAAGTCTCAAGTCAGGTTAAGTGTCAACAGCCAGAAGTCAAGTCTCAAGTGAATGTGCTCTAGTCTCAAGACAAAACAACAGAGAATCGAGTCTCTTTCTTAAGCCCAAGTGTTAAGAATCACCAGTCCACTTCCCTGGTACCCCGTGAAGCTCTGGGTGCCCCTACAGGGGTAGTCCAGCTTTGTGCCCCTTGCCTGCAAGGTTAGGGTTAGGCTTTGGTTTACAGTGACCCTCAAAACTGCAGCTGTTCCAGAAGAAAAGGATTAAATACATTTACTGTAGAGACCCCGAGAGTAATCTCCCACCACTCAATACCTATGGTACCAGGACAACACTTCATGTACCTTGACAGTGCTTTAATGAACCACACAAAAATGTCTAAATGAGATAATTCAGGAAATACCATCTGGATTTGGAAATGGAAGTAACATTTATCATTAAGCATCAGTACTGTTTTGAATACATGTTTGGTGATATAAAAATATGAGTTATGGAAAAAATAATACTTACAAGTGTTCTGTGGAGTCCGTGGTTGTGGGTCGCTCTTTGGGTAGGATCTGATCGAAAACGATAGTTTCTGTGTTGGCTAAACAAAACCCATTTGATCTCATTATCTCTATTAAACAAAGTAGAAAGATTAAATCAATAATGAGAAATCATTAAATAGCTACTACATAAATTCATATTAAACTGTAAACTGTATGAAAATTAAACAATTTCAAAATTAAAATCAAAAAGAGTTTGACGTTTCCTGAACTGTGGTTAGGTTCACTATTTTTTCATGTAAAATTATATTTCTATATTATCTATATCTATAATAAGCAATGGTTAATTGTAATAGAAAAATAGATTAAATTATTATTATTACTATTTAAACCAAAAGAAATACTGTGCATCAAAAATCAATTCCTTGTGTTTGTATAAAACGTTTGATCCCAAAAGATCCCAAAACGTCTAACAGATAGAACCCTCTCCATTTACCACTGAAGTGCAGCATCTGTCTGAGTGCTTTAGGACAGCTGTTACAGTACTGTATGTAACAGCACCTCTCTACACAGCAGATCAAGTAGAGAAATTAGAATTTACTTCACAAAATTAAGATGGAAATTCAGGGAGATCAGATTTTGCAAGTCCATGGTAGTATTTAGCCTGACACCTGAGCACTCCTACTCTTACAAACAGTCCCTTGGGATCTACAAGACCAAGTAGTCAAGACCTCAGTTTTAAATCTTATATAAAGGATGCATTGAACTGGAAAGAGCCTAGTGATCCACCAGCACTACTTGTTTTCCAACCAGCAACTGAGATTTCCTCAAAGGTCAGCCATCCCAGTAGTATCCAGGCCAGAAATTGCTTAGGATCTAAAAGGATGGAATCAGGCTCTAGGGCGGTAATGGTGTTGTCAGAAGAACGGTAGCAGGTGTAATTTCTTTCTTAAAGCTGGTGTAATATACAAACTTTAAAAAATTCAGAGAACATCTCCTAGTTAAAATAATGAACCTTCAGTAATACAATGAAAACAAATACCAACCAGATATTTTTACCGGACTCTGGAAACAAGGCTGAATTTTGTGAACGTTGTCATTCTTCAAAACTTGGTCTAATTGAGACCGCTCAAAGAAAGTAAGGACCACTTCAGATCTAGAATACTGAATAAAAACACGAAATACATTGCTGATTTTTTCTTGCACTCTGACATAATATTTTCTGATTATTTCAAAAATATGTATCTTTCAAAATTTGCATAAACATTTTTTAACCTTTATTTGTATAGAAAGGACTCTATGTCAGGTCTTGTTTCCATTACTCTGATATTTAGGGTCAGAAAAGGGAATAGGGTAAGCCCCTGCTGTCTTTCATTTTAATAACTTTATTCATATCCTCTTTTGCAACATTGTCATAAATCATCTGAGTTTTAAAAAGGTATCTGTGATAAAATTGGTTTGAAAAAAAGGTTACTGAAATCACAGAGGAAACCAGGTAGTGAAATAACAAAACTAGGTAGTGAGGTATTACACATTCTTCAATGCACTTGTGCTCTTCTAAATTCTCATTGCACTTCTCTTGTTTTTAATATACTTTGAAAGCTTCCTCTGTCATTAATGAATGAAAATTGCTCCTCTAAAGCCCTTCCATATGCACAACTTTGAAAAGCAGGAGTTCTTGTACATTTTAAAGTGCACAGAGTGTTTGGCATGGCATTCAATCTTGAAAGAAACTGGAGTCTTGAAAATGTGTCTCTAAAAATAAGCCCAGTATGGTGAATTATTTGCTCTTTCTGTGTTTAGTGACAGAATGGAGTAAACATGTATTCCATTACATTACATGGACAGTAAGTCCATGTACACATGTTATAACCTGTGAAACAATTCTTCATACAAACATTGCCATTTCAAAATGTAATTTTATCTTTAAAAAAACATTAATATCTGTGTGATGGGACGGCTTATCACAATATCTCATTTGCTCATGTGAAACACTTACAATATAAGAGACTGTGGTTTATGCAAGAAAACCATCATGGCATTAGGAGTGACGTGTCAGTCAGGCTGGGTGGACTAAGGTATATGCTGTATTAAAGTAAAGAGGCTTAGCTTGGCACTTTCTCGATTCATTCTATAGCGCATATTATCTTGCAGATTTTCTTCCTTGACATGCTTCTTGACAACAATTGGCAAAAATACATTTTTCAACAAAGCTCATCATATGAAGATGCAAAATGGGCTATGCAAGAAAATTGAGATCAGATAATTTCTTCTTCCAGCATTCACAACAAGCTCCTGAGAGAGCACATGACTCTCATCACCATCAGGGTATTTCTCATGTCTTTTATGTCAGTGATTGTTATCAGTAAGACGTGAGGGACAATGTGTTCCATGCAGAATTGAAAAACTGTACCTTAAAAGGCAGGTTTATTGCATTTTTCAGAAGTCGTTCCACTTCGTTCAACCTAGCTTCTATGTCATTGGCCTCCTTTATTTTGACAAGCCCTGAAAAAAAACATACTTTTTCCATTATCAGTTTTATAAATTCAATCTTTGTACAAAAGCTTGCATAGATTTGGACCATAACATATGAAGATTTGGACCATAACATATGAAGATTTGGACCATAAAATATAATA
The DNA here is from genome assembly GCF_059453375.1 of Lepisosteus platostomus. Lineage (NCBI taxonomy): Eukaryota > Metazoa > Chordata > Actinopteri > Semionotiformes > Lepisosteidae > Lepisosteus > Lepisosteus platostomus. The sequence goes on along the minus strand of NC_142618.1, from coordinate 47,446,874 downwards.
TAATATAATATAATATAATATAATATAATATAATATAATAATCAGATCTAAGAAATAAAGCAAAAGTGAGCCAGCTGAGTCTATCCATTAGACATCTGTGTATATAGCAAAAACAAAACTTTGCACCACTTTTCAGTTCCACATTGAGAAAGTTTACCTAAGTGTGCTTGAAGTGTTAAAAGGCACAGGAACAAATCATTGAAAGTGACAGAACTCTGGAAAATATGTTATGTTATTGTTAATGGCTTTATGTGCTCTGACCTTTTATCTACAAAAAACGGGAAAGATTATTCTGAAATGCACGCAATTACAGGAAAAACCAGATCTGGTTCTAAATAAAATAACCTTTTCATTCACAATGCAATTGACATTTCTAATATTTTGATAACCGACTAAAAGCATGCCTGTGAATGATTTCTTATAATGGAATTTTCATATTAATAGAAATTAAAGAATATTGGGAGTCAACAGTCCTAAAGTTCACACTAACTCTAGAACCGTTATAGAATCTAACGTCATTGTTATTGTTCTTGCCGAGGCATAGTACCACACAGGGCCGTCGCCCGAACAATTTGAACTGAATTTGAAACTAATTTCGTTTTAACTGGGGAGGCAGAGTTTGAGCGCCAGTTTGAGACACATGAGTCTGCAGATGATAGTTACCTAATCAACGTTACAATACAGGAGGCAAAGTCGAATGTAATTCAGCAAATACACCAGTAGGTTGGGAATAGGAAACATTATTTAAAACACATGTAAAGTCAGCTTAATACTCCTGTAACCACAGACAAAGCATGCGACACACAAGGTTGATAACACACCACGCCACAATCACACAGCCTGCAACAGCCACAGCTCACAGCACTACTTCATCAGCACCTCCTTGTGTAACCTGCATAGGAACTAGCGCACCTGAATAAGTGCCAATCATTTTAATGATCATCAACGGTCAACGGTGCTCATAAAATACAGAAGTAAACAGGTTGACTCACCATTATAGCTACAATTTTTTCCATTCGTCACGACAGAAAAAAAATCGATTGAAATGTTAAGATTAGTTACATAAAAAACATTTTTTCCACTTTATTAGAAAATTCTTTTTGGGGGGAGCACTGCCCCCTAATGCCCCCCCTTAGCGACAGCTGTGGTACCGCAGTGGCTAGAATTGCTGCCTCGCAGCTCTGGGGCCCTGGGTTATGGAGTTGGGGTGCTGTCTGTTTTCCTGTGTTTTCTGTGGGTTTTCGTTGGGTGCCCCAGTTTCCTCCCACAGCCTAACGACATAGAGTAATAGTACATAACTGCCCCTAGGTGTGAGTGTGTGCGTGTTTGTGCCCTGTGATGGACTGGCATTCCATCCAGGGAGTATCCTGCCCTGCACCAATTGTGTGCTGAAGCAGGCTCCAGCTCTCCAGTGACTCCTGAAATGGATGTAGAAAATTGATGGATTCACGTCATATTTTTCTACAAAACACTTGTGGAAGCACATGTGATCATATGATACGTTATAAAGTTATGCATTACATATTAATATAATTATACAGAATTAAAAAGCCAAAAATAATTGTTGTTTTCTTGTTTAAAGAGCAAGCTGAATATATATATAAACCAGATTTCTAGAAATACATACAGTAAACAGTTACATTGTTTTAAAACATTTGGCAGAAAATTACAGTTAAAAACACTAATCCTTTATGGGAATTTTCACAATCCTCTATTTTCATTGTTAGGGTATTTTTATTTCTCTGCAGAAAAGAGCATCAGTATGAGGAAACAGCTCAGTAAAACGTGAAAGCTGTTTCAGAAGAATGATTGAGCAAACTGTTCAAGAATTTGAGGTGGTAGAATCAGAGTGAGAGTAACACTTTGTGGGATGGTAATGGTCTTACGCAATAAATGGATGTGATCTTGTGTTCTCCTCAGTAGGACTGCAGCCCATTCCTGGCACAGAATCTACAGTATATGAGAGATTTCCAGGAAGGCAGCATAGCACAACTTATTTGTAGGGATCAGTTGAGGATAGCCCACACATCCTCAAAGGACACAAGGCCTGTTGTTTATCAAGTCAATGGCAGAGATGGATTTCACTTTCATATTGCATATTTGTCAGGAGTTGGGGCAATATCCTATTCTATGCATCCATCCATTTTATAACTGCTTTTTCCAATACAGGTTCATTGGTTAATTGGGGAGACAAAGCTTATCCTGGCAAGCAATGGGTGCAAGACATACAGACACTAACATGCACACACTCACACCAGGGCCAGTATTCCCAGAAGCCAATCCTACATGGAGGAAACCTACATGGACACAGGGAAAACACACAAACACCATACAAAGATAGCACCAGAAATCTAATTTAATGGGTGGCAGCAATGCTACATTCTATTATATTTTACCTTATATTTAACTTAAGAGTGGAACGTTGCTGATGAATGTACACTTTTACAACCTCTCTAAAACAGGATATACTGTATCAGATGGTGTGTTTCTACAATTCAATAGAACATGTCTTACATGAAGATGTTCCTTAAGTATGTCATTTGTATTTTGTTCTGTAATGCAACAAACTGACCAATATACCAATATTTTTTTTTTATTTGAAATAAACGACTGCATGGCAACCCACTACAAACAAGCAACACAAATTTCACTGAGCTGAGAATGTCTAAAAAAATGCTTCCTTAGTCACCGTACTTAGCAAGTAAACATCCAACCACAACGCCGCATCTCAAACATGAGCTTTGAACTATTTTTATTATTAACAGACACAGAAAACCTTAAGAATCACAGACCCCAGCTACATTAAAAATAGCATGAACTGAAACAGTAAAATTGTCAAGTTTCCTCACAAAACATCCATGTATGACAACAGTCCCAACAGATTCACAAGGCCAGCCTCACAAGATATATGCATATACTGTACTGTATATGTTTGAGCTTGGTGTTTATTTCAGCTCTGTCTCTACTGTATGTCAATGAAGAGCATTATATCATGGGAGAGCTCTGCAGCACTAAACCACTTATTGTCAAGGACAGGTCCTGAGACACTTGGAATATCACACTTTTTGCCAGCTCTCATGTGCTTTTGTATCAATAAATGGAAACGGAGGCAATAAAAATCAAGACAGAAAAAACAAAAGATAACAAAAGGGATAACAGCTTACGCAAGATTTTAAAAGAGTATGGGAATGTACAGTAGTACAACAGATTAAAAAATACTACTTTGTCTTTCTAAATGGCAATGATGTTTTAAGGGTGAATACTGAGATAAGATACTCGATGGTATTTTTAAGAGATCAGCTTTGCTTCAAAACAGATGGTGGGGGCAGCATTTCCCAAAGAACAATCCTTAGTCATTTTGCAAATATGTAGCCACGTCATGCACAAAGCTATATTGAACAGTGTGTATTCATATTTCTAAACTCACGTTTGCTTTCACATTCTCCTCTTTTCAAATGCTTTCAATAAAGGCTGCAAGATGTTTTCAATACTTTTCATTATTTATATAAAAGGACTATCAACGAATGGGAGTTCAGTGCAATTGTTTTTATCTGTTGAGTTTTATTTTTTACAGTCATTGTGTGTCTACAATGATATGTCTCAGAAGGGTGGCACGTTCATAAGGGATATCCATGGTGTGAGTCGTCTGACAGGAAGGAGGAAGTGGTTCTGAGAGGTGCCTGGATGATGCAGCCATGAGGAGGAGGGGTTAGGGCTCTAGGCTTGTAACAGAACTGGATGGTTGTGGGTTTAAATCCTGTATGGGCTATTGCTATTGCACAGTTGAGCAAGACATTCCATTTACATTGTTCCAGTAAATACCCTGATGAAGAGTGTGTAAGTTGGTTTGGATAAAAGTGTCAAAATGATTTAGAATAAAAAGATGAGATCTGACCTTTTGTCGAAGCAGTACTATAGCATCCTGTAATATGAGCTGCGGTAAAACAAAATCATTTCCTATGGTGTCTTCTGCTCAGGAAACACCAATGAGAATTTGATTTAGTCATACCAAAATATATCCTCTGCTACACAGATGTTAAGAAGAAAAAATCTAAGGGGCGTGACAGGATGAACACAAAAACAATGTAAAGTACAATGTGAAATCTGAAAACACTATCCCCTGAAAATCATGGAATGTTTGTCTGCTCTCAATTATTTCTATGTTTAAAATGAAGGAATCAAGAAGACCAGTTCCCATAGCACTTTATATACTGTAATTAGCCAGTCGGACAATGTAGAAGATTGTGAGAAAATGCAAATTATTTGAGAGCCAATCATTGTAAATGAGGCTGCTAGTTGGAATCCTAAGCAGGGATTCACACTTGATTCACAGGATTTCAGCAAATTCTCCTTCTGCCAAAAGCGCCACCTTGTTTGATGAGGCGGACTATTAGTATACAGATTAAGCAGCATACTGTATATTGCACAATGCCATCAACTTCCACACAGCTACAGAACTACAAGGTCTGCACAGGCACAATGTTGGCCAAAGGCTGTTCATCAAAATGCTTTATTTATTTTAAGGGAGGCGAGAACCTTTTCATAAAAGGTCATTTGTACCTTGTGGACCAAAAAATCCACCATCAAAAATAGAGATGTTACATTTAACTTATCCCATCACAATAGACATTCTTGGCATCAGCTGCAACCTTTATTGATCCACTGCTAGATAAAGGCCAGGCTTAGTCCTTAGTTTTCAACTATTTTCATCCAGCTTGCACCTGAAAGCATAATGATATCATCTTACCATCTGTCATAGGCTGTGTCAGCTTTTACCTCTTAGAACTTTTATCCAGTTCATATGTTCTTGATCAACTCTTTTCTATGTATCTAGCTCATGGCTATTTTATTCTCTTAACTCTTACAATGATGTCATATTCTCTTGTTAGAACTGTATATGTATTGGATTTTTTTTCAATAAAATTAACTATTTACATGTAGTCTTTCTTCAAACTATTTTCTTGCTTGAATATGGTATATGGTTCTTTCGAAGTGAGCAGAATTATTATTTTTTCATAAACCCAAACAGGCAGTCTTTGCTAAGACTAAAGAAGATCTGCAATTAAGTGAACCAAGTAGGAGGTTCGTTTGCTAAGCAATATTTATTTTCAGACAGAAAAAACCTCAGCCTTTGTGAAGGCTGCCTCCACCCCCACACAGCACTTAGATGGCATTTACTGAACATTATTATTTGCAGTAATACTCCATACAGATACACCAGTTTTTGTACTCAAGAGCAACGTGGCAACCTACTGTATTCTCCCCCAGATTTTCAAAAAAGAAGCAGTCTTTACTTCTGGTTTGCATTTTGGGTGACAAAACTACTTAAGCTAATAAGTTATTATCCCTGTACACTTGCAGTAAAGCTGCTTATCTTCTGCTGAACAGTAGGTTCAACATGAGCATATTTGTAGTTAATAACCTTGATTGATACATACTGTATACATGTACCTTGTGCCTACCTGCCCAGAAAGAACCTTCCATTACATAACACCACTGTTGATTTTAAAGTAGTTACATGCTGAGCACAATTGCTTAGCCAGGAAATAAAGTGATTTTCTTGGGTGGAAGTATTTGATAAACACACAAGTTGGACACCAGTCTTATGAGTTTATGAGTTTATCATTTCATTCTCAGCCGGGTCTAGGAGGACTAGAGGTGAGCATGCTATATTTCTGCTCAATTTCTTCTTTTTCAAAGACGGTACTGTGCCAGTGCTTCCGAAACGTTCCAACTGGAGGACCACATTTACCATCTCAAAACTTCTCAGTAACATGAAGTGTGAGCATGCTTCAGTGCATGAAAGAGTTACATAAAGCTTCTAATCCACACATTCAAGATCTCTTTTGATTGCACAGCACACCTGATACCAGCATTTCTTTGTGCAGCACAGAGTTTGTTAAGCACAGCACTGCACCTTGTCACAGGACTAGGCATGTGAGCTTTTTAGAAGAATTTAGGTTCTCTCCTGATGTTTGGATTGATTGTGGTAAACACTGCTGGTGCTCTGCACTGGTGTAGGAAGGCACTAACATAAAATATACACAAAATAACTAGACAATTAATTTTCTACTTTCAATCTAGATGTATTCTCCAGCAGTCATAATGCTTTTGATACATTGTAGGTAACCATACAGACATGTAAAGGTCTGGAAGAATCAACAACATTGTTCAAATTCTGGAGGCTGATTTATGCCATTGCTAAGATTATGCTATGAAAACATGTACTGTATAGGCAAGGGGTTGTCAGATACAGTAGATTCTGTGAGAGAACAGATCTGTGTGGGGGTCACTCTCCAGGCGTCACATCTCTCACTTTGTGCCTCCCTCCCAGTTATTGCAGAGAGGCCCCTGCCTTCTCATTTTCCAGTTTAAACTGCAAACACATCCGTACTCTCTTCCTAAAGAATGTGCTTCTGAACCCACTGCCTCTTTGATGAGACTCATTACTCGACATGCCAGGACATCCTGTCACTTTTGTATCTGAATTATGTTAGAACATTATGAATATAGGAACAGTTACAAATCAGAAGGGGCCATTAGGCTCATGTAGCCTGTCTGGTTGTTAGCAACAAATTGATCAGAGGATCCTAACCAGACGTTTCTTGACAGAAGCCAGGGTATCTGCTTCAACAACATGACTGAACAGTTTGTTCCATGCACCCTTTGGGTAAAGAGTGCATCCTATTCTCAGTTTTAAATGCACTTGCATGTAGATTCCAGTACGCACCACATGGGAAACATACCACACTTCCTATTACTTAAAATCAATTTGAGTTCAGCCTCTCATGAATGGTTTAATACCTAAAAGTGATTTATTTTATGAAACACCATAAGGTGATTTTTCTATTTTCTGTTGTTTCATACTGTGTCCTTTGGTACCATGACTTCAAGTCTTAATCTAAATGGTCCTATAACTTGCTTCTTCTGACTTGTAAGGAACAAAATACAGTATTTTTGTTTCTTCTTGCCAATATTGCATTACCTTCATATTACAATTACACACACACGGTTATACATTGTGTATCACTCAACTTATAGGAACATTTGCTTGTTTTCCATTGAAAATATATTTTATTTATATCTTTCCTACACGTTATTAATTCCTCTGCTACATTATTACCTTTAATATTTTTATTATTGCATTACTTTTAATTATTCCTTTTTTAGGTATTTTCCCTTTAGGTTAAGTTATTGGGTGTCTCTTATGCAATTAGCTTTGCTCACTGGGTTTGTTCGATTATTTTGTCCTTTTTCCAAATATTTTGTCTCTTAGTTGCCTTTTTGAGTAGACAATGCCTAATGCGTGTATTAGTCACTTAATGTGATAAAACCACATAAACCTATTATGTCATGGTACTTTGTTTTTATTGGTGGTTCATATCTTTTGGGGCTTAGAAACCCACCTACTGTATGCCTCGGGCAAAACAAAGAAGACAAAAGATACAACAGAAAACAAAACTATAGCCATAAAGTTTATTTTGCCATGGCATCTGTCCTCTCTTCTGAATCTAGAGGAATCTAGATTTCAAATACATTTTACAGCAAGATATTAACATAACTCTGTGAAGCCATTCAGAAAAGCTACAAAGGATTTAATAAAAGTGAAAAAAAAACATAACTGGTTTTATTTGAAATTGAATTATGTGGATATGGACAACTTCGTCCAGACTAGTGTGCCTTTAGGCTTATGCTGGGAGTCAAGAGAGCAAGGAAGGAAGGTCACCACCCAGGCATCCATTCCTGTTACTTGAGTGCTTCTCTATTGTATTTATGGTCAGTGTGCACAAATTGACTGTCAGCAAGCACACTGATTAAATACCTTCTGTGATTTTATCACAAATAATTCCTGTTAAGGTGTTAAATTTCTGCAGTATCTTAATGCAGTATCTTAATGGTTTCCTGTTGTAAAACACCACAAACAGTACATTCTTCATTATATTATCCATACTACGATCTGGAATAGGTAGAACTTGGAAAAAACCCAGATTGATTTGCTTACTTAGACTTCCAATCATGCACAAAATAGATTAGTAAAACTCAGTAAGCAAGATACATGCAAAGCTTGTGTTACTCACTTATTGATAAGACTACTTTTGTGACCAATTTTTTCAATTTTATTTTCCCAAACACATAATGATCAGAAAGTTAATGCATTTGAACATGAACATTTTACAGTTCATATCATAATATGATGATCTCAGATGTATGACCAATACAAATTTAAAAACTAAAAGAAAACAGAATTGTGTAAAGTAACAAATACTGCATATCATTTCTCTTAATAAATGTGTAAGAAAACTTAACATATTTAAATTGTATAAGTTTGAAGGTTATTTTTAACCTTAGCAGCAAATCTATCCACACTTTCTAGATACAGTAGATGTGACATTAATCACTGGACCTATTTTACTTCCATTTCTTATTAGACAAGTATGAAACAAAGCAAATGGACCTACAGTAGATAAGATTTCAGTAGAGAAACAACTTGAGAGAAGGCAAACAATGTGTGGAACAGATTTCTGAAATCTAAAAAAAACATAACTTGCATCAGTATAATCATTTTTGGGCTAAATGTGTATGTATAAAATGTGCATATGTCCGTACACATACTATAGGTCTAATTTTCTAAAGGACTTTCCACACTGACTTTGGGATTTACTTTTCAGTTGTTTCCCAGATAAAAAAAAAACGTGCCATGTCACCAAGTTTGTAATGATACAGTGAAAGACTTTCATTATGTTGCCACAGACCCTGGCTCAGAAACCTGACATAATTCTCAAAATTATGGGCCATTCTTTCTTCATTATAGTCCAAAAGAGTGGTGAAAGTGAGTGAATACTCACAAAACATATAGTATGTCCCTGGAATAGTTGCTATCTTTCTTTATATGTGGGAAAGGATTACCAGCAGCAGAAAATGAATTCCTAGATTATGTCTACATGAGAATCACATGTCATACAGGGTGGAACTTGAAGGCAGAAGGGGCTAAATATAGAGCGCAAACTTTAATTTAGCTTGCAGGGTGCTGTGTGACACATAGGGATTGCATAATGCTTTCATTTGCTTTGCATTCCTGTTGTTTGGTTTCCTTGGTTCTGTACTGCAACAGGCAACCATCTAGTACCAAACTAGCAGCCTTCTTTGCATGACTTACAGAAAAATGTTGCTTTCAGTACAAATTAAGAGAAATACAACGGTTTTCTTTGTGTGCTTCTCTTCATAATTGTTTATTTATGGACTCAAACTAGCCACATTATGCTTTATGTGATTACACACCTAATAAATCTCTCGCTTTTGGCATACCTTGGACTCTCAGCTGTGTAATGGATTCCCCCAGACTGAGACTTTGTTTTGGCCATTGTTCATAAAAGGGTCCTCCACCAGCTCTATGCTTTTCTATAAACAACTCATCCTTCCCACTACTCTTACTTTCTGTAGGTTCAATTCTCTGAACTTCGCTTGGACAAGGGGGAGAACCCCAACTGCACCCCTTACTTGGGATGTCTGGACTTCAGTTTTAGATAGGGTGGGGGAACTCCATTTTAATGTCAAGCTGAACCTCCTCTGACAAATAAACAATGTGAGGGGACATCCCCAACTTCCCTAATTTACTTTTATGCAGGAAGTAGTGATTGTACCAAAGTTTTTTGCCATACTGCTTAGGCAGCTTAGCTATTTAACAAAAATACCTAATTGAGTGGGCATAATTACAGACAACAGTGGGTTTGGATTTTCACACTAATCCGCTTGTGACAAAGAAATTCCATAATTTGGTGTCTATTGTTTGAAAAGAGGTTTGTACAGCTTTTCCAGTTTATGTATACTGTATATATATACTATATACATAGTTTATATTCATACTTGTATACCTTTAAAAGGTTAATGGACAAAAGCTTGCACAAAAGAAATGTTTAATTTATGAGTACTGTACACCGCAGGTACTTTTTCAGCTTTTAGACGCGTGTCAAAATCCGCTGAAGTAAGGTTCCAATGTTTTGTGAACAGGTCGCCCAATATTTCAACCTACAAGTTGTAATTATGAGAAATTGGAATTAAAGGCTGTCTGGCCCTGAAAGACTAAAACCCTTAATTGGTCATATCTTACTCAGAAAATCATTTCCAAAAATAAAAAACTGAACATAGTCACTTTCAAAGAAAAAGTACAGATTAAAGCATTATCTTGTCTGTGCTTTACATGTACACTTTAAAAGGCACTAACTGTGCAGAATAGGTTACTCAAAATAAATTTCTTCTGCATTTTGCTGGACTTGGACCCCCTTTTCTGAGTGCTTATCACAGGATATTGACATTCTTTTTCCTTTACCATGTTTACCAATATCTATCGTACTTTGCTCTATCTATGCTATGCTTTATTATGCTTAATACAGAAGAAAATACAGCCTTGGTCGAGCTTGGATACAATCTGTATAGCTGCTAAAACCAGTGGAATCCTTGAAAGAAATACTAAAACTAATACAAAAAAGCACATTATATCCAACATTGGAGGTATTAGTTAACCAGTCTCCCATGTATTCAGGTTGAATGCAAACAGCAAATTTTCTCTAGGCTAGGATCTTCTTTACTCCTCTTTTCTCTTTCCACATTAAAACGTTTAAATGTGCATTTTTTCACATGTGGAACTGAAATATGTAGAGTATACTGAGAAAAGAACTTCCTAAAGACTCTGCCAGCAGTCAAACACTTCAACCTCAACTTCCTCTTAAAATGGCATGATCTGCAAAATCACCCTTAGCACATTAACAGTTTCTGTGGTAAAAGTCACACATGACCCTGCTGAGAAATTACATTGATTTTACAATTAATATTCTGTGGGGAGAAAAAAAAAACATATACTTAATTATTACTAAAGGTTCATAATCCCTTTGCTAAAGGTTTGTCTAATGACAGACTGCAATTAATAACCAGGAAAAGTGAAAAAGTAATTTATTTGTATTTATTTCCACATACTGCCAGAAATACTATATTCCTTTCACTGAGAATAGCTTTTTCTTTGGGATCCCTGTGGGAAAGAGAACATTATTTAATTATATGGAGTCCGTAATATTAAAATAACAATTGCTAAAATATTAGTATTGGTATAAGTATCATGTGGGCATCATGGTGACACAGTGGTTTGCATTGCTGCCTCGCAGTGTTGGGGTATAGGGTGCAATTCCTGGGGTGCTATCTGTGTGGAGTTTGTATGTTCTATCCACGTTCATGTGGGTTTCCTCCCAATATCCAAAGACACACTTGTAGGTTAATTGGCTTCTGTTAAATTAGCCCTGGTGTGAGTGTGTGCAGGTGTGTGTTTGTCTCTGTGTGTGCCCTGCAATAGACCAGCATCATATCCAGAGTGTATCTTGCCTTGTGCCCAATACTTTCTGGGATAGACTCTGGGCCACCATGATCCCGAATTGGATAAGTCTTTATTGAAAGTGATGTGATGATAAATATAATCATATGTTTATCTACATCAGGCCCTTAAGCAGGTCAAGAAGCCAGATGTGGATTTCCTTTGCTGTCTTTATTCCTTTATGACATTTTCACAAAGCTGAAAAAACTCTAGGTTGATAATTATGGCATCTATTAACAGCAAAACAATAGACTAGCAAGTACACTTTATTCAAAGAGCATTTCTGATAGGTGCCTGTAAAACACATTTAGAATAGTTGAGGATTTATATTATTATATATTGATTTTATATTTGCTTAGCGGTACTAAGTATTCTTGTGCATTACAAAGGAAGATGCTAAATACATTTCAAATGCCTGTGAATCTGTGAATATTGAACTAGATACATTTCATAAAACAGAAAAAAATCTAAAATTGTAAGATGGGAGGCCAAAAAAAGTGTAGACTATATACACAGTATGCCAAGCTCACTCATTTACTGTTCACCCATTAAGCTTTTATGTGAATATGATGGTAAAACGAACAAATTTAATTATTTTAACATTGAATTTATTCCAATAGCTATGACTGTAATATGAAAAACTATAATTGAGTACTATGTTAGAGCTGATCTCATTTTGTAAAACAAGCAAATCATTCACCTGATACATAACAATATCGCTTAGTTTGAGGCTGATGTTGAATAACTGGAGGGTGATAAAAGCCCTCCAGCACATCAGCCTGAACGACAGAAGCAGACACACAGTAGGTTTTATTGGTAGTAGTGGACAGACTTCTAATACAATTAGAAAATACAATAAAACACTGGACAAAGAGTTTTCATACTCTTTACAGAACAAGAGCTTTGTGATAATTCATAGAATGTGCAGATTTGCAATTTTCACAGAATTGTGTGATGCAGCACTATTTGCGATGCCACATCTTCTGTTAGTAGGCTGTTCAGAATATAATTTACTCTTTATATTTCACGAGAAACCTTCGGATGGAATACTGTATGTTGTCTTCATTTTGGAATTCATAAGAACGCAGGACCAAAAGAGAATAATGCCACAAAAAAATATGTTGTCAGTTATTTTACTAGAAGTATTTCCGTGTAATTGCTTTCATAACAGAGTACTCTGTTTACTGTTGGACTCGTATGCCTAAACAAGTCTCCAATGATATCTATATTAACGAGACATATTACTCAAAAAAAGTTGAATTATACACAAAGGTCTGAAGTTCCACTGAGATACAGAAGAGGGCAGCCCTAAAACACATATTGGCCAGTTTCTCAAAGATCTTAAATGCACCACAGATATGTAATTTTAAACTTTTTGAAATATTCTTTCTTTACTTTGTGTAAAAAATGCAACTGGGAGAGTAAGAAACATATATTAAGTGATAACTTCCAAGGAAGAATACTGAACTTGGAAGCTAGTTCATCGCTAGTTGATACGTTTGGTTTCAGGTGTCATCGGGTCAGGCCAATATAATTTATTTAACGGGTTTTATGTAACATAACCAAAGCAACAACTAAACCAAATATAATATATTTATACTATACTTCGCACGATTATTGTTTTAAAACCATGGCAAATGTATAATATCAACAATATAAGTAAACACTCGTAAGCGTAAAGCTAAATCTACCTGTTAACAACAACTTCTCAAAATCGTGTCAAATATTTATAGAAAGTGAAAAACAACATTTTGCTTTTTAAATCCACATAAGCGCTTGTATCAAAAAAATAAAATTAAATGAGGCTACTGTAGTCTATGAACATCGCGCATCCATTTTAGCAACAATGCCACATCAAACTTTTCCTGTTAAGGTGTTTCTGTGTAAAAATCACTGACATTAGGTGCAAAATGTAACCAAATATTTTAACTTTGGAAATTCGGACAAAATAGCCCGTGGTGTAAGTTAATATTTCTGTAAAACCTTAAAACCTAGCAAATTTCTTTTTTTTTACTATCAACTTTCTTACCTTCTATTAGGGGCGACTGTGCGAGGTCACCTCTGTCTTCGGGGAAAGAGTCCAGCAGCCTTTTAAATAGCCTTCCCAGATCAGAGTAACTCCTGTGCAAGTACAATATGTTCCTGTCAGACCATTCAGTTCGAATTTCAAAAAATTCCTCTTCGTCCCCTCTGTTGCTAATGATAAGCCTCCGTATCCCGTTGACCCAACAGTCCTTCACGAACATATTCACCAAAGATGTGCCCTCAAACACGGCTGATGCCATCCTGCTTCACTCCAGCATGCTTGAGCTGGAGCTAGGTGCTCCTCTGTGGACCGCCGGACCAGCAGAAGACCGATGACCGCTGTTCTGCTTATCTAGCAAGAAGACTTTGCTCCTCAACAATATCGCATAAATTTCCCTCCCAGCAGTTCTTGCTGCCTCCCGTAGCAATAGAGTTAACTAATGACCGTACCGCAAATGCAGACGCAGTTTCAAACGTGGCACTGAAATAAACGGAGATGAAAATACACCCTCATGACATGACTTGGCATCACGCTTCAAAAAAGCAACAGACTACAAAGACGGAGGAAAAGGACACTGACAATTCTACCGACGCACTTTTTGTTTCTTCACATTCATTTTGAAAGTGAGAAAAGTTATAGATACAGTACCCCCATCCGTTTTAGTTTTCCAGGATAGGCGCTGCTTGTATAGTATATAGTTCTAACAAAAAAACAGCGCCTTTTCTCCTTTTATTCCAACAAGGGGAAGTAAACTTAGAGCTAGGAAACAAACTGTAACAAATCGATTCGAAGTGCTGTTACAGGGATGTAAGAAAATCCTGTCAGGTCCAACTGCCAGCTTGCTACGTGTCCAGCGGCTGTGAGGCGCAGATCTCGCAGCTGCCTCCTTTCTCCAGAAGTTGCCTTCTCGCACTCTTCCCCCAGCGCAACTGGATGCTATGCGAGGAATGCTGCCCTCTCTAGGGTCAGGCTAGCGGGCCTTCCCCGGCACTCTCGATCTGTCAAAAGCCACTAGGAGAGGCTGTCGGCCGGTAAAAGGGTAGAGGGGAAGACTTAAATACGCTGCATCTAGAACCTCTCTAAAGTTGCAAAATCCATTAAAAAAAAAAACTAAATAGCAGCCAACCAAAACTTTATCCCTGGCCACGAATGCTAGGTTTGTAAAAAATAAAAATAAAAACCTAAGATGTAGGTTTTTTTCTCTTTTACAGAAAAGTTTCCTTTTCATGGACCAAGAAGCACGTACTGTTAGGGAAATGAGCGACTCGTCTTCCTGCTAAATCCTGACATCATCCTGAGGAATTTTGTGTGTGTGTGCGCGTCTACTCGGTAGATCTGAACTCGGCCCGCAGAGAGGGCTGACATTTCTGTTTGCTGTTTTCCACAAGTCTGAATTTGATGTAGTTTAACTGTTCAAACGTGGGGGAGTAAGTTTATTTTGAAGGCTGAGGGATAGCAAGGGACAATTTTATTCTTAAAGATTTTATAGAATTGTATTTATTAAGTCAACGATTTTCAGTGCAATTTTCTCAGCATGTACTTCACATCCTCTTCCTCTAGGTATGTACCCCATAAACATTGCAAATGTTATTAAATTAATATTTCAGTAGCCATTAGTGATGGCACAGATGAGAGTCAAGACTTAAATCTCTTTGCAAATCCATCTTTCTTCCAAGCAATTGCATATAATCAAAGATTTTCTTAAACAAATAATACATATTTACATCAAACCTATGTAATACTATATGTTGTTCAAGAAAAGCATTACCTACATTTCATGAAACTGGGTTTTAAGGTCTAACTCAGACGTTGTGTCCCAAACTCTGGGATTGAAAACATAATTTATATCATCTTCATATCCATCTTTGTATACGCTGCTGTGCAAGTATGACCAAGTTGGGACATTCACACAACTGTATTTATGTATCTGAATGCAAATAACCCAGGGCATGGTAATCATAATGCTATTTAAAAGAAAACACAATAATTGGTCTTGCAATAAAAACAGGGCAATAACCCTACTTACAGTATATAAAGCTAAAACAGAATTAATCCCATCTTGGATTACCATAAATTATAGATTTTCATGAAAATTACTTTTTCAGTTGAAAAGAAAATGCAGCTGAGGGCAGATTTTGTTATCACCATACTGCAAGGTTTTCATATCAAAACATCCACCTTTGTGAGTTATCAAAGCACAACGGAAAATGGAAAGTCTGTCACACAACATCAGTGGTCGATTGTTATCGCCACAATCACAGTCAGTGGGGTTAAGGTTGGGGAATTGGAGAAAACAGTACTTAATTTTTGTTTTTTCTCTTCCTACAGCTGACAGAGGGACAGCTGGCCCACTGTAACCCCTGTGGTTCCTGGTAGTTTACTAATATGAGGATATTATCCATTATTTTCCTGAAAGATGCCAGGGAATCTGCCTGTACAATATGGCTGTGTAGTGTATTCCAAACCTTCAAGCCCATCTTGTAAAAGATGTGACTCTGATTTTAGCTTCTTAGTACATGCCCTTATGATTTCCTTTTGAGCCCTTGTGTCCTTGTTTTATTAGTCATGGAACAGTCTGGTCATCTGGTCATTAAACCCTTCACTTTGTGATGTTTATGTAAGGTTAGGAAATAACCTTACTCTTTATTTAATTGATTCCACAGCAGTATTATCTTTTCTATAATGTATTGACCTTCATTGAATCTTTGACATGTTGGAAAATAAACACATCATCTCCAAGTTGCCTTCCTAGCAGTGTATATATATATATCATAAAGACACGGAATAGTCACTTAATCACAAAATTGATTAAAAAGGACATTACATAGTGGTACTGCCAAAAGGAACAATGTTTGTATGTGTCAATTAAAAAAAAACGAGCAGTATGCAAGAAGAAAAACAAGCAAGAGATAGTGAAAATGTTGCATAAGGCCTTTGACCTGTCGGTGATAAAGTGATAGTGGAGTTGTGTTGCTGGTGCACAAACACAAGATAGTGTGAGAAGTGCAGTTCTGCTTTTGCAAGATTCTACCACAGCTGCTCACAACCACCTTCAGCTTCAGAGTCACACAGTACCACTACCCAGGCAGCAGAGAATTTTGCTGCGCCACAAGGCCTGGCTTACAGCCTCTGGAGGATTCAACACCATCCATGTTCCAAGGAGGTGACATCACCTTCTATTACAGGCCTGGTACCAGATGAGCTCTGCTGCATTCTCCTCCTCTAAATTCCAATTTCTCTTCTGTAGCAACCTCAGCCACTGATAAGTACAGCCCTGCACTTGTCAGGATTTGATCATAGCCACACATATCCCTCTGGCTTCAGAGCAACATGGCATCATTGTCCAGATAACCCAGAATTCCATCATGCAAAAACACTGGGGCATCTGACACGTGAGAATTCAATGGTATCCCAGTTCCTACTTGATGAAATTACCGTCGATAACAGGCTCAGTGACAAATGTGCCCTGTTACAAAGGCCAAGTGCAACTCCATTGTCCACCAACATGTAATATCTATACAAAAGCAAATAGCTGATGTAGGGTTGTTTCTTGTACTTGAGACAGAAGAGTAGCAGGTTAAACACTTCATGTATTCGTCTTCTCAGCAACATTTTTACTGCCAGTGTGCGCAGAATATTTGTATAAACTGGAATAGCATTGAAAGGAAGATTTCCTACATTAAGAAATATGATCAAAAAGAAGTGTTTTTTGTTTGAAGAATTTTTTTTTAGTTTAAAATTAGGATATAATTATACACAAAACAGGGCTACGATCAATCCTTCACATTGCATGAATTTCCCTCCCAGAAAACATTTCCAAAAAAACAGACTACCCCAAAAAGTAGTTTTTAAATATGTAGCTCCATCATCTGGATCAGGTAACAGATTAATTATATTAAAAATGAGCGATCTCTGTGATAAAATAAATGCCACAATGCCACTATAAACTGAAACCACTGCAACAATCACTAATAGTAGATTTTGTCATGAAAATGTTGTACAGAGAATAAATGCCAGGAACATCTAAAATCGGCTTTGGTTGATTTTGTGTTTGTGTGCTTGAATTGGCTTTTTAATTTAAGAAGTGCGCATCTCATTGTAAATGTAGACCAAGATATCTGAAAGAGTTTGTAAATTAAAGAAAGGCTCAGAAGCCTTCTTGAGGAGTGATTGCCTGGCAACAAGAAAGGTTACTGTATTTGGGCTACAAAGAAGTAAATTTACTTTAGAACAGCAGATAGAATTTATAATGTGTGTGAAACTGTATTGTCAGCATTAATAGCAACTTCTCCTTGGAAACTCTTTTTTTTACAATGAAAGATTCCCAAGATTAAAATAGAAATGTCCTTTTTGTTTTGTTATTGGTTTTTACATTAAATAAATCAGGTTTTATTTTTATATTTCAACTAATGTACTGTATTTACTTTATGACCCACCAGACAGAGCTTGCATCTGATTCATAAGCTGGTTTAGAGAAGCAATTCGCTCAGTTTCATGCCACAGTTAGGGAGTAGACAGTCCTGTGATGGGTGTTCTGTTGTGTAGAAATCTGCATTTCCTCCCTAAACTGCCGTGCGTCAGTTTGCACTATTGTTGGTCTGTTTTTGTTGGGGTCAAGTTAGGGTAACTTTGAACTGCAGGAGACATGGACTCATGGACACTGTAGAGAAAACACAGTTTCATGAGTCAATGTCTTGTAAATATTTTTTTATAACTTCTGTTGTGTATAATCCTTTGTCTTTAAAGTTTGGCTCCTGTTTGTTGCGCCATCTTAAAACTGTGCCAGGAGTGAAGAAATCATTCAAATGGCCATGGCTGGAATCTCTTCTGACTAAAGTGAGAGTTTTGTATGATATAATATAGGTTTACATATAATTTTATATAAGATTTATTACAATTAATTATCATTATAATCAAACCCTTAACTTATAACAATTAGTGTTAGAACGAAAGAGTCTTACATCTGTTATCGCCCAGATGCACCACTGAACTTTTACAGTATGTATCTATTCACTCTTTTCATTCTTTCCATAAAAAAAATTATTTATTCCTGGAGTCGTGGGATGGGAGCACCTGGAAAAATCTAGTATGAACATGGAGAGAACATGTCAACTCCACACAGGAGATGTTCCAGTCCAAAAGTAAGCCAAGGGTCCAGACTTAAGAGTAGTGAGGCTGCAGAACTTAACACTATGCCACTGTGCACTCCCATATAACAAGGGATATGAACCTTGCATTCATATTGGAATTGTCCTAGTCCTCCCTTCCACACTCCTAACACAACCATTGTTTGTTCTTTCTAATTTTCAAAATCAAATGAACTTATACTTGTTCTTTGACATGCCATGAAGTTTTGTATAGCATATTTTTCTGTATTGGTCAAGATACAGGTAAAATAGTATTACTATAATAAGAATGTATCAGAAGGATGTTATGTTAACTAACACCTGATTTCCATCCACAGCCCCAAGACAGACAATCCTGAAAAACGTTCCTTTTGACAAAGACAAGAATACTCGCAACAACAAAAATATTTCCTTGTAAACAATTACATTATAGTATAACTCACATTTATTCAATAATTACATGCAACATATAAATGCCAGTTCAGGCTACACAATTGACTGCAATTGAATTTAATGAGAAATATTGATTTCCAAACACCCTTCAGAAGCATTAGAATAAGAAACGGTCACAGTGGTCGTAGTGCAGACATGAATTCATACTGCATGGTCTTAACAAATGCTACACCAGTTACAATGGAAAAACCAAAAAAACAAATACATAATTTTCCAAAATAAGGAACTATTTTTAAAAAATCTTGTTATATACTAAGAATCACTTTGTGTCCCATTTTACTCCCATCTTTTGGAAAAAATCAGTGATTCAGCCTGACTCAATGCTGCAGGCTGGGATAGATGAAGTCAATGTTTGTATGTCCTCTGAGATATCATCAAGCCACTTGTTTCTTTTTCTGTTTTGACCAAGCCCAATACACATACCTGTACAGCAGGACTTTAGAGTTACTGGAGAGACAGCTTCAGCCTTCAGTGTCTACCCCTTAGTGTTACTTGTATTTGAAAAGCAGGGTCCCAGCCTACGATACTTTAAACTTTTTATAAGTATGAGAGTTTAATTTTCATTAGTAATCTTTCAGTTGATTTTGTGATGGGGCATAAATATGAGTACATAACAAATGTATGTACTGTATGCACACAATAATCTAAGCTTTAAATACAGTACATGACAGATATACATGTTGTTATACAGTATATAATTTATATTAGATATCATGTTGTTATATAATGTTTAAATAGTGTGTCGGTTTGATGATTATTTAATATAGTATTGTTTCTTAGCATAAAATACTGAACTCAAGTCACTGTCCATTTACAGTCCGCACACAGCTCCACACTGGAATATCTATATAATTAGCTATTCATAAAAACACTGATATCAGAATATTAAGTCAGCATGATTAATGTCAGCATGTTTGTGACTGAAAGATGGATGAAATGTTCTACAGGAAAGTGTCTCTGTGCAGGACAGGTCATGTCTGGGAAGACAAGACAGAGAATCACCAAAACACAATCATTTTCAGACTGCAGTGGCTCTATGAGAAATAACTTGCACTTGAACAGAATGACTACAGGTTACTTGCCTGTGAGCATGTTTGATAATTAACTGCCTGTTCAGGTATGTTGAATAACAAATGGCAAATTTGCCAGAGAATATCTAAGATGGTGGGAGAGAGAGTTTTGAATTATTTTAATTGACCCCATATTTGTGAAAGGACAATGTGTGTAGAGATGTCACAGTTAGCAATATCTTGACTATTGCACTGTTCAAGCCACTGTTCAAGCTGGGGAGAGGGATGATGATGTGACCAACAAACCTCCTTTAACACAGATATGCTTTTAGTGAAAATTGGAGGAAAACATGTTTGCTCAGTCATGTAGTGACAAATCCTGGAAATTCCTTTCAGTGTCCAAAGCAGGTTAGCATAGAACAACTTCAAGAAAAGAAAGTCAAGGTCTCACTGTGGCCATTTTTTCTGCTGGCCTGGGTTCAACAGAACATTTGTGTGCCCAGCTTGCCTGTGCCATCAACAGGAGACATCAATGACCAGTCAGCTTCACCTGCTGGTCGCAGCTGTACAGGAAAAGTGGCACCACATCCCACAGCTTTCTATCTAGAGGCTTTGCCTCAGCAAGCCAGGGTTGTGTTTAATGCTGAAGATGTTCATACTCGGTGCCAGCCTAATAACTATTTCAGTTTGACAGTCTGCCACATTTCATATTGAAAATGTATTTTTGTTCACATTTTGTGACATGGTTTGATATCCATCTTTAAAATGGTCATTTGTCCTGAGTGCCGCATTTCTTTTGTGTATGAATACATCCATTTTGGTCTACAATATTCCCTTTTCACTGACATTTTCTAAAACAGGAATGGGGCTATTACATTACTGGTAATATAAAAACAATGGTTGAGTTTTCAAATTCTGGTAATTAACACTTGAAAATGGTTTCACAAGATAAAAGTGAACAAAACATTTTCAAAAAATACTAAGCAACGTTAAGCAGAGAAGATTGGGAAGGTTTTTCATTTTATTCCTAACATGAGAAAACGTAATATTTCCAACTCTTAGCAATATAATTCTAGCTAAAAATTCCACATATTCTGTAATACTCTGTATTAAAATATAAAAATGCTTTCGATCCCATCCCAGTACATAACAATTTTACAAAGACACAAACAAAAAAAGACATAATGGCTCCCACACTTCTGGAAACTGAATCTAACATGGGTTTGTGGGAAAGTATGTCGCGAAATGACTTTGGTCAGGCAGCTATATGCTTTTGTAGTCCACACCTTGACCTCCTGACAAATTATAAATGTCAGTGTGAGCTACTGTATAAAAAGACATCTGTTTTATTGTTTGGAAGAAAGCTAAATGCAGAGAAGTTTTATGGAAACCATGAATCTCTTTGATTTCAAGTTGACATGAAGATTGCTTATGTGCAGAAAAGATAATTTGCTTTTCTTTTCATCAGTAAAAAGCAGGTAAAAAATAAAGATGTAATGTTGTATTTTGCTAGAAGCATATTTACCATTACTATCTATTATGCTGAATGCTACTGTATATACTGTATTTATGCTATTTAGTGCAGCCAAATCTTACCACAGATGACTAAAATTGATCATCTTTTTTCTGTGTTCTTTTTATAGTATATTATAAATGTTGTGTTGCACACTGCTCTAAATAATCCATGGTTTAAAAGATATAATTTGTGAATTAGATAAATGAAGTACAACAGTCTTCCAAGTCTGTTAACCTCAATTAGCAAAGCTAACATTTTTGCTTGTACTGTATATGCACTGGGCCAGATTACAAATTTCAAATGTTCAGATCTTGACATTTTTTTCAAAACTGTGTCACACTGAGTATTCATGTTTTATACACCTAACTTAAGGAAGGAGGAGTATGTAAAAAAAGCAAATTCTAAAAAGGGGTTCATAAATGCATGTCAATTTGGAGTGGAGTCAAATCACAGGAGATAATTACAGGCAGGTAAGATTTAAACAACTGAAGTCAACACAACAAGTGACACAAGGTTTTGTGGTCAGGCAAGTCAAAACTGGAACTTTGTGGTGTAAATGCAAAGTGTTACATCTGATGTAAACCCAACACAGTGCATCACTCAGTCAACATCATCCCTATTTGAAGTTTGACGGTGTCAGCATTACATTTTACTTCTCATTAGCAGAGACTGTGAAGCTTGTCAGGACTGATGGAGACATACTGTAGATGGAGCAAAGTCCTGGCAGATCGTAGAGGAAGACCAGCTTCAGAACTAAAATTGGAACAAAAATCCACCTTTCAGAAAACAAGCACTAGGCCAAAGTTAAAGGAGGAGCACAGGAATGATATATTGAACGTTCTTGAGTGACCTAGTCAAAGTTCTGACTTTTTGAAAAATTGTGCAAAGACTTGAAAACTGGTCCCCAAGCAAATTGAACAAATCTGCCAAGACGATAGGGCATAATTTGCACTGAGCTGGTATGCTAAATTGGTAAAGACTTGCTGCCAAAGGTGCTTCCAATAAATATTGGGATAATGAGTAATAATGAAATCAACATATTTCATTTTTTTTGCTTTAGTTTTTGCTGACAGTTACTGAAAATGACCTTAACCATTGTAGTCATCAGTTTAAGCATTCGGGTTTTGAATAAAATATTAAATTAAAAAAATCTGCATGCATCATTTTGTAAGTTCACAAAATGCAACACCACAAGAAGGGACTGAATACTTTGGCAAGGCGTTGAAGGTCAAATCACTCACGTTAGCAAGCAAATAAAACGTTTTTAAAATAATAACTAAGGAATTCTGTTAGAGAAATGGGTGACAAGCACGTTCAGTGCAATGAGTGAATATTGGAAATAGAAGATTTCACGCCTGAATCATTTAAAAAAAGAAGATTCAAGCCAATAACTCACAAACTGTACTTGTCTCATGTAATTGTTCGTTGTTCAATGGTTGCAGTTCCCATTATCAACCTGGAACTGTGCAGCACAATAGCTTGGCAAGTAGGATGTCGTAAAACTTTGTAGCCACACTCTTTGAAACTATTACCAGTAGTTGCCCATAAAATTGCATGGCCTCTCATTTTGCAAAGATTTTTTTTTCTCCAGGTAATGACCATTTATGCCTCATGAATAATCATCTATTGAGTCAGAATGGCAAAGGTTTGATGGGTCTTTGAAGGCACTCCAACCTTATAGGTACATTTTCTGCAGTTATACAACAGAATAAGCTGCTGCAATACTTAATTTATGTTGCTTCAACAGAAAGGGGATGAAGACACCGGTAATTGCAATGCTATTAAAAGCAATGTCCAGATTATTAATGGCTTTTCTCTCTCCTGTTTTTTGTTCCTATTGTTGCCCACAATAAATCATTGATTACACACTCAACATAAGAACATAAGAAACGTTACAAAGGAGAGCTCATTCGGTCCATCTAACTTGTTTGATCACTAGCAGGTAATTGATCAGAGGATCTTTTACAGTGGTTTCTTAACAGAGTGTCAGCTACAATTAAATGGCTATATAAACAAATGGCTAAGAAATAGGTAGTTTATTCCCATAGAAATTTGTGTAAAAATTAGTCTTCCATTCTCCTTTTTTAAAAGCATTTCATTTTATTTTCAATTTGTGTCCACTTGCTCATGTTTCAATGTTGATTTTGAAGATATCTATGAGCATTTCAAATCAGATATCCTCAAAACCATCTCTTTTCAATAATAAGAAGATTGAATTATTTTAGCCTGTGAACTTACATGAAATATACTGTGCGTGATCATCTTTGGACGAATTGTAGTGCAGCAATATACTTTTGAAACATGGTGATCAGAATATTCTAAATGAGCTCATATTAATGCATTGTACAATTTTAATATAAAAGGCATTGATTTAAATCCTACACATTTAACTTAATATTCTGTTTGCCTTTTTGTTGCAAACTGTCATCATTATCATCAGTTTCATCATGGAAAACTAAGGTCATGAATAATGCAACCCAGAGACAACATACTAAAAAGTAAATGTCCGAGCACTGAACCCAGTGGAACATCATGAAGAAATAGAGCATAAGGTTTAAAACAACCAAGATTTACAAGCTTGGCCCTTAATGAGGATGGTGTACTTTACTGGTAGATGAAGTGGGTGATCACCTATATATAAAGCACTTTGGCATCCTTTTAGATGAAAAGCATATAACCACAATTAATTATTAAAAGTAATAATAGTAGTATGGTTCTTGGCTGGTCTAAGTTCATGTGTGAAAAATAGAAATATAATTAGGCAGTCTAAATTTTAAAATCAACTAATGCATTTGGTTGGAACTTTAATTTTTTTAATTGGTTGTACAGACATACAGGTATGTTGACATTTCTGGAATAATTAGTATTATGTACATAATATTCCAAATAAGAAGCAACAAACGAAAACCATGGAAAAGGTTTGTGGCAGTAAAGCGTGTAGCAATTAGAAATAAAAGGAATGTGAAGATGATATAAAATATGGTCCACACCATAGCCCTTCCTTCGTATGACTGTTGTAACTTTGCTTTCATGCTGTAACACCTCACTGGCAAAATGCAGTCTGTCTCAAGTCAAAGCTAAAATTCTAGCAGCAGCAGTTCAGGTTTATAGTAATGCAAGTGCAGTTGCTTGTTTTCTTACTGTACTGCCAGAGGCATGGTGAATTGGTTTTAGTTTAGATTGAGTTTGGCTAAGTATTTACTGGTATGTGGTCTGGACTGGTGTGAGAAAAAAAGGCAAATTAATCAAAGCTCATAGTGCTTGCTGTAAGTTAAGTTGAGCTCTATGTGGTTCCTCATCACCCATCCGTGTTTTTCCCTACACTCTTACCCCAGAGCCTCCATGAAGATTAGCTAACAATGGCTTCCTTTTTCATCCCAGAAAGCTAACAGTGGAATGTTCCCTAGAGGAACATTTCTAGTTTAAAATGGAACATTTATAACCCATCATGTGACCCCTCCACTCGATAGTCAGAACTGAATTACGAAGACTCTCTTTTTACTTCTTGAACTTTTCAGTGGCCTTCTTGGAAAAACAGGCTTGCAAACGTTGTAGAAAGCCTTGGCTTACAAATTAGCAGCCCTGACATGCACATAATGTGTATGGAAAACAGCAACAAGCACAAATTAGATATAGATTATATAGTCAAGGCAATACTTTTCCCCTTAAAGTCTCCTTTTACAGTATGTGCAGTGGAGAGAGTTCACTTTGTAAACTTGGAAAAAATACACATCTATTAATATGTAAATGTCCGGAGTGAAGTTTATTAGGGAAAGTTATTCCCTATCTTACAGGTGCATTGGAGGAACATATGTGTCATTGAACCATGTGACTCATTTTCAGAGTTTCCATGTTCAATGGAAGAGCAATTCAACCACAAAAACAAGTTGCAACATTCTTCATTTTCAGAAAAAAATGTGATGAGATGATATGAGATATGAGGTCAGAGAAGTTTTGTAGAACTGCTTATTTTGAATTTGTATGGTAACAGCAACAGTTCACGCAGATGTTATTGACGATCAATATTTGTGTACAATAAGAGTATAAATAAAGTGTCTGAAGTAAGGGGAGCTCGGATATAAATGGGTTGTTAAAAGATGTCTGCACCTGTGTTACAGTAAGTTATGTTGCCAATGAAAGTGTTAAAACCTCTACTTGTACCCATTAAGAATATTGTCCCAGAATATACATGTATCCTTCAACTCCATGTTAAGAATCAATTGTTGTCCTTCAGCCTGTGGCTTAGTCATTCAGTGCTTATAGTTTCTTCATTATTTTGTTCTCAAATTGCAGTCACACAATTTTAAACAACCAGAACTAGTTTATAGCAACCAATCTTCAATATGCCCTCATAATAATGATTCAAATTTCTCCACTGTGGCTTTTTTCATCACAGTCATTTTTATGAATACTCAACAACAAGGCTTGTGTTGGCCTTTTGGGAGCATTATTTCGTTTTCTGGTTACACTCTGTAAACATATCTTCAGTTTTAATAATCTTGGTAATCAATTAAACTAAAGTAACATAAGGTACTGCAACTTGAAGCTGGGTCTTTAATTATGGCTTTTCATAATTAATTTTTTAGAAGCAAATAAATCATGTCACTAAAAATATTTTACGAGACACTGAAATAACAAGGCCTTTTTTTCAGACAGAAAACTATTTTTTAGTTTGAAACGGACAGAGTAGCTCAATCACCATGACAACTAAGACCAATACCTAAAAAAATTAATGAGCCAGGGACAAAAGTGGAAGTTAATTTGGGTTGCATTGAGCACAGAAG
This sequence comes from Lepisosteus platostomus, assembly GCF_059453375.1. Lineage (NCBI taxonomy): Eukaryota > Metazoa > Chordata > Actinopteri > Semionotiformes > Lepisosteidae > Lepisosteus > Lepisosteus platostomus. Next base: position 47,420,600 of record NC_142618.1, on the reverse strand, counting down.
AAAGATGACACTTCTTTACACATTGTCACAGACTTCTAGACTCCTCATGGACACAGACACCTTGAAGCCCTTTAAGAAAAAGCATTATATGTTTGAGAAAGGAAGATTGAAGAACATGAATGGCAGTAGCTAGACACAAAGCAAGAATAATGGATAAAAACTGAACCAATTAAAATCTGTAGTGGATCCCAATAGACAAGAGGATACCAAGTAGAATGTCTAATGGAAGATGGGAATATAAAGTTATGTTATTTTTGTGGATGTGAAGATCTGAATACTGAGATTTGCAGAAAGACCTTGGGACATCAGCAATAATTTGAAATGGACCATGTCTACCTCCAAATTACCTACATGCAATAGCAGGTCCTTAGAATACAAGATCATATGAAAATGTATAAATGAGAGTGATATTTCACTCAAGATGTTTGCTGCTGTTTTGATTGCAACTTTAAGAGTTAATGTCCCAAAATCCTGTTTGCGTTCTTACCCATTCAAAGGTTTTTCAGTTCTTTGCCTTCAAAGGAATCAGATACTAGAAATGTTCAGTAAATTTATAATGACCTAGATACTTAAATCAAAGTACACACTTTTCTGCCCTTGCAACCTTATTTCAGTATTTAAGAGTATAAAAATTGAAACTGAAACTTGGATACAGACAAAATCACAGACAGATGAGGACTACTACTAAGAGAAAGCCACAGAGCACTGACGCCAGTGTATTCTACTGTATCTGCAAACACTTATGAATGTCAGTATGCAATCACATACAAAAGCATAAACTGCTAAGACATAACAATGGAGTAGCTGGGGTATGATCTGTCTGTGGCTTTATTGGGCAGACTCTATACCAAAAACCTACAAGCCAAAAATGATTTAAAAGACGCTAGTGTTAACAACATTTCTCTCTGCAGGCGGGTAACATCTCCTTCTAAGACAGACAGACAGACAAACTCATACTGGGGTTGTGTAAAAATGTATAGCTTGCAATATTCACATATTTTATATTTCTCACACAAGTGAGTCTATTAATGAGTTCAACTTTACTTTTTGCCCCTTTAGCTGAAGGGTTGATAATAATATTAAAATTGCAAAAACATATTTTGTTGCACAATGTTTGGATTCCTGCCTTTTAGTTTAATCAGGTCATTCGATAAGCTTGCATCAAATAACGGAGAACAATCCTGTCCAAAATGGTACAAAAAGACTATGTTATCTTTACTTCTTTAATTGCCTGTAAATTATTATATACATGCCAGGAACAAGAATATTTGGCTGGTTGAGGGCAAACTAATTATTTTCCATTTCATATAAACATTATATATTATATATACAATACACATTATATGTACTGTACACTGTACAGTATATGCAATATGCTATACACCCTATCAAACTGTTTACCGAGTTAATTTAAAAGTTCACAATTCTTTAATTTGTGCTCTGCATTTCTAAACAGTAGCAACCCCTAGTTGTACTGCAAAACATACAGTTCCTGAGCTCTTTGCATACCATCATATCAACCCCAAATAATGGCAAATTAACACTTGGAGTACACTGGGAGTGTGAGGCCATATTAGAGCTTCAGTATTTTTTCTTACCTGTCCCCTTCGGCACAACACATCACTAAAACAAATACTAAACCAAATGGAAGCCATTATACTTTAAGTCAGCCTGATAAGAAAGCCACTCGTTACATTGCAGTTCTTGTCAGTTGTTAAAAACCTGGAGAAGCAGGAAAGCTGTAATTCAATCCAGGAGGAATGGTTTGTGTTTAAAGCTGTTTATCTTTTCTTCTAAGCATGTGTTATGTGTGCCTGAGTGTATAATCTAATGGGATTAGGATTACATTTAGAGGAAGGGAGGAATATTTTCATTGATACAAATGGACTTGGCAACATATGCTGCTCGCAATAATTATGGGACATTTGTCTTTCCACCGCTTCATCTCTCAAACAGTTGAATCCAAAAAGAGAGCATTAAAACACTGCTTTTGGTCTAGACTGTTGGATAACGTGGCTGTCTAGTCCAATGCTCTGTATCATTAATATCACTATTGCACAGCATCCTTATAAATATCTGCCCTATTAATAAGGCAAAACTACTGTTGTTAAATGTACTTGTGTGTGCCTAATATTGTACATCTTTCTGATATAAGTAGTTTCTAAATCAGATAAGACAAACATGTACCCTATTTTTTACTCTATTGTAAGCACTGCAGTATAATATGTTTTAATATGAGTAATCTGCACATAAATGTTAAGATACATTATTTGTAAGCACTATACTAATCAGTTCACAGACTTTTCTGGCCTTTACAAATTAAAATTATAATATCATATGAATACAACTATACTGTATTACACATAGATACATTATTTGTGATTAAGACAACTCAAGAGTATTTGCCACCTAGATTGTCATGTATTGTGACCATTTGAAAGTAGGCAGTGTTCTATTACACAATAAAACTTGGTCATTGTTATTGCACATCGTTTCTGCGATACTTATGACTTACAATCCGATACATTCTTGCCTCAAACAATATTTGGCATCTTGTGCACTAATGTGCCAGAAGACACATTGAGAAAGTATTGTGTTTTAATACCATTTTTATTTTAAAATCTAGTAAAAAGAATACAGAGACCACTGATTGTTGTAGGGTGTTTAAAAATTACACGTCATAAATCTGTTTTAATCTAGGTGTCTCTTCAGAAGATTAAGTGTCTCAGTTACAAGAAGTTATTCAGCCGTAAAGCTATCAGGACACAATTTAATATATGCTCCCATAAAAACTTCATGATGTTGTGTAGTTTTACTTCCAATTATTAGCTAAGGATATATCAAATCTGTAAGGCTGTGAATTGAGAATTTTGTGGGATACGCTCCTAATTGTTACTGAAGTTTTGTCATACAAAACAGGGCAAGATTATACTGGTTATCTACAAACAGGTTATCAGCTATTTATGAATTAAGATGTGTTAGGAAAAGGAGAGGAGTAACACCAGTAAAAAATATGCCATGGCCTTTTCACACTCACAAAAAGAGGAAGTGTCTTTTTGTATTCTTAGAGTCTTCCATGAATGTCCAGCACATGTTTGTTCCATTCATGTTAGTCACTATTTCTATGCTAGTCACGATGTGTTGGAAAAAGGAACACAGCATAACAAGTAAAGTCTTACTTTTATTCAGTTTCTGATTTGTCATGTGAATTAGTTTCCTCCACATCTCATTATATACTGTCAACAGACAGCAAAGCAGAAATAAATTATTGTTTTGTCACGGTAAGATTCTTTACTCCTCTACTCCTTGCTCAGTAACAAGGTACATGACACATGAGGGCATTAAATGCCTTGCTCGAGTAATAGCAACTCGTTTCATTTCATCCTAGATCACTGTTCAGCTTCATTACAGCAGTGGTCTATGGATTTTGAGTAGGTCATAAAGTGCAATTTCCCTATCCTTGCAGCAGTGTGCTACACTCTCTGCTTTGTTGCATTGTATGAATTTGGCCTTGTAGATGTATAGGGCCTCATCATGAATATATATCCATTCTGGCATAAAAACAGATTTGCAAAAGGTCCACCTACTGTTAGTCCAAGTGCTGAAATGCACGACTGTGTCATCAGAGTGCCACCTTGGCATCACACTACTAGAAAATGATCAATTTATACTGGAACACACCACTCCCCAGAATGCTTATCCAGTATGCTGTACTGCACTTTCAAAGCTCTCTGGACCACAGCAGTCATCTCAGTCTGTTTATACTGTAAGTGTGTTCATTCATTTGTATCCTACCAGTGCTGCCTTTAACATTGTTAATCATACCCATTTGCTGAATATGCAAATGTATCTATTATTCATATCACACATAATGCTATTTAACTGATGAAAAAAAATGTTCAAATTCATCATCAAATTCATTTACAAGTGAATCATATCTGGTGTCCCACAAGTCTGTGTTCTTGGTCCAGCTTTTTAGTGTCTAGCTGCCATACAGTATTTATCAAGCACTGTCTTACTTCCCACACCACTTAGAAGTTTAAAGATCGACATAACCGAAATGATATTGTTTGATCCACCTTATCAGCTACACAAAAAATTCATATCAACCTTATGTTTGACTTAGTTTGACTTCTGATGGCCCTAGAACATATCAAGCGATTCATATCAGGAACCTTGGTGTCATTTATGACCTCATCCCTATATTTCAAGGTCATGTTCACAGTATTGAGAAAGTATATTTTTTCATCTTTGCCAAATTGTTGGTAAGCATACAGATCTCTCCTTATCTGATTAGTAGATGAAATCCATGGTTATATCTTTTCCAGGCTAGATCATTGTGATGCAGGGCTTTCTGGTGTATTCAAACATGTTCTTAACAAGTTTGCAGCAAGGTCAGAACTCAGCTACTCACATTATGATCAAAACTAAAGTGCATGAACATTTACCAGCTGTTTGTTTTCCATTGGCTTCCTGTGAATTTCAGAACAAAATTAAAAATATTGTTGCCCATCTGGAAGGGATTCTACATTTTGGTATATTGCCTTTATTAACAGTGGCAAGCCACTTGGTATCCTTCATTTGAAACAAAGTAATTTGCTACTTCATTCTAAAATTCATTGTTTATTTCAATTAATTTTAGCTTTGGAAGGAAAGATTTTAAGTGATTTAGTTCCAGCAGGTGGAGAAAGGACCATACTTGTCTTCAACTCTGTGGATATCTATGGGGTTTGAGTTTAGTTTGCCTCAGGCAAGTTTGTCTTAAAAAACTATTTAAAAAGCAAATGCTAATAACCAAGCTTTCAAGTGTGATAGTAGCAAAAATGTCCCATATTATTTTAATTTTACTTCAGTAACATTTAAAACATGTATTATTATAGAAATACTATGTACAGTATGACATACACCATATACAGTAGTATGCAGGAATAGACAGCTCTTATTTATATATTTCTCATCTCAACTTAAAATAATATCCAGAGGTTCCAGTATAGGAGAATGGTACTTAGAAACTCTAAAATAACTACATCCCCTTGAGCATTCTTTAAACCCTTGCAGCTGCCTCAAAGCAGTCTTTTTTTTCTCCACAGGGAATATAGTGAATTATGTATGAAAAGGTGCAATAAAACTGCCATGAATTATAATTCTTCAGCTTGCACACACACATGTTATAAATTATAGGCCTAGTTGAATACCCCAGGAATACTAAACACATGGGTAGTGATAAATTCTCATATCCACTGTAATAGGAAGAGAAGCAGTGTTATAACATTTTCTTTTTTGTTTAAGGTTTTCTAAAACTGGATGGGCACCGTCTTGGAAGAACGATACCAGTTTTTAATTAATGCTGTTTTTAGTAGATGGACATGCTCTACGATATTTTGCATGACACTGTTAAAGCACAGATTTTCCATTAAGCTTGCAATATACATAGCAGTTTGAATACACATAATACAGCAGTTCTTCACCACTGACTGTGGGTAATGACACCTGGCCTCATAATTCTGCATTACTTCGTGACACATTTAGTTAACATAAGAGGGAATTTTAATTTTGTTAAAATCCGTTTTCTCCCATGTTATCTTTAAATATAATTAATGCTGTTTCAATAATAACCAAATTATTATGGGTCATCTTGTTTCAACACCAGTTTAAACCATGTACATTGCTGTTTATAACCGTGAAGCAGCAGCGAGAGAGGTTTTTAAAACTGAGCTCCATTATTCAGTTCAGTTAAGTTCAGTTCATTGTGTTCCTCTATGCCAGATTTTGACATTTTTGGATTGTCACTCTGAGATAAGATCCATTTGAAAAAAGCTTTATGCCAACCTCAATGGACAATCATAAATTTAAATGTGCTACCATGAAAGCATGACATCATCTATTGTAAAGCCTTGTTGTACCAAAGTGTTTTAAAGTTACTTTGAGTTACTTCCTTGCTGCAGTCGTGCTGAATCTTTCCTTTCCTTCTGCCCTGTAAATTCGATATTACAAAGACAGTTCAACTTAATTCCTTTCCTCTGGTTTGGCAGAGGGCCCTGAATGGTTTCCTTTATAAAGAAACTGCACCCTGAGTGGGCAAGGAAGATGATCACAGGTTCAGCTCCCAGAACTGAGAAGGTAAAGACGTGCAGGTGAAATTATGTTATGAAATACAAAAGTAGGCATCTCATCTGAGCACTGAGAGAGATGGTGTTCCACCTCGCACTTTCATTGCTTTCTCTGCTTCAGGGGTGCCCATCTCTCATCCTGGCAGGTCTGGTCTGACAGGTCTTGAATACCTCTGGATATCGGAAGCATATTCAAAACTAAGTCATATTGTTAAACTGTCCCACTTAATCGACCACTTATTTCAATTGTAAGGACCTGCTCTAAGCATGGTCCAGCCCAGGATGTGCCCTGCCTTGCACTCGTTGCTTGCCTGGACAGGCTCTAGGTCACCCACAGCTCTGTACTGGAAAAAACAGTTAGAAAGTGGATGGATTAATTTTTTAATTGTCAATGTATATAGTTGGACTACAATCATATATGATTGTTTGAAAACACTTTATTGAGTACTTTTTGCTAAAAAACAAACAAACACATGGCCGTGTTATCTCACAAACTACCACTGAGCTTTTTAAAATAGACTAAATAAACATTTAAGGCTGTTTGAAAGTTATATATAATTTTCTTGTTGAAAAGGCAGTGCTTGCAGCGACCTCTAAATAGCCAATGCAGGTCATTCTGACATTACAGTTATTTGAAAAGTTCAGCATTGAATTTTAAATCCGAAATTGGCTGCTTTAATATAAGCACCCTATATTCAGCCACCATCACAGCATAACACAAGCAAATGAGGATTTCCAGCTTTGACAATATGTTGTCATACAAGCTGGAACACAAACAAAGCAATGAGGAAAACATATATTCTTGTGGTAAAATCAAAGTCATTTTGTCAAACACCCTCTGTGCTGTGGTTGCTCAGTTATCTTAAAAGTGGGTATTTTATTCACATTTAACTGTATCAGCAAACAGAGCAAACATGGAACTTATAATTATGAGTGTTTGAGAATAATTGAGAATTATGGTGTCGTGCAACCAGAGACCTTACCCAACATGCTTGTCTTTTTGGATTTCCGTTAAAAACTAGTAATTACAAATATTGCAAGCAAAATAGTTATTACAGTTCTGACATCAGCATTATTGAAGTTACCTCAGTCAGGGCTTTTCGTTTATGTTTTGTTTTTCTTTAATCATATGTCTACCAGAAAGGTGTTCATAAAGCTGCTTTTTTTTGTCAAGATGATAGTTCATAACTTTTCTTTCCAAATGCAGTGTATTCAGACAGCAAACCAGTCTTTGGTCAGCTTCCATAAATAAGAGATGAGTCTCCCTTTATTAATATAAGTTCAGCTTCCGAATTTGGTATGGATATCTGTGTACAATTACTAAAATAAGGTTGCAGACAGAGTCTTACTCATCTAGTCAAGGAGGAGTCTTTAGTAAGGTCATGACAAGTGTTCTGCTCCTTTGAATGTCTGCCCCACTTTACCTCATTTTAATGTTATATTTACTTTTTGCAGGCCTTGTAGAAATAGGGATGTGGTGTTAAATATCGAGTGATTTTAGTTAAAAAAGAGAAATTATTTTAAGGAGCTGAAAGCACTTTGCAAATACCTTTCAGATGACAGAGTGCTAAAGGGCACATTTGATGGAGATTGCTCAAAACAAATTACCAGAGCTACAGTAGATTTGTAGGGTTTAGTTTCATTCCTTGTGGTCAGAGCCAGAGAAACACTAAATTGAATGATGGTCTGTAAATGTTTTGTAGATGGGTTAAAACAATAATTCAGGTTCTAGGCACAATGAAGACTTGGCAGGTACAGTATTTGAATTATGATTTCTGTTTTGAAATAAGATTATTTTATTTTGATTTGGGTAGGGGGGTCCTCAATGTGTCATGAAATGTCAATCTCGCAAATGGAATGTCTGCTAGCAATTTGGTGAGTAGATTATTTTGGCTGTATATCTTTAATGTTACAGCCACAAAATACCAGAATCCCACAACCCATAAATCCTCAGCAATTTTCATATTTCAGACTCATTTGCCTCTTATTACATTGTGTCTAGTACCAGATGTGTAGCAAGGGAGGACGGCACAGCATGAGGTAGGGGCATATTAAAAAACAGATTTCAGTTTGTTTGACTCACTAGGCTGGATTAGGCATTCATTGAAAGGTGAAGCTGTGTTTTTTCTTTTTATGGGCTAATATGCAAATATGCATAAAGCCATTTTAAAGTGGGCTGTGTGAATCATATTCTTTTACAGAATTCATTCCGGAGCCAGAATTTAGCAAATTCAGATTAAGACATAGCTGGAAGGATAACAGCCAAAAGGCCAACAGAGGAATTAACACAGAAACATGTCCAAGTACGTGCAGTACATTACCAAGTCAAGTTTGGACTCAAGGAGTGAAAAAGGGTGGAATGAGAACAACCCATGCCTGGGGAGTTATGTGGTTGTTCTACATATTGAATCATTTTACCATGGGTATACTTTACATTTTCAAACTGATAAACATTGTGGTTTATTTTCGTATCAGCTGAACACTTCTGAATTTTATGCCACTTACAATATTGCATTTTGATGGTTTAGCTAATCTAATACCAAGCAAACAAGGAAATTGATGTTAATTGAGTATGATGCCCAATAATGTCTTTCTCCTGACACGTCTTAGAATGAAATGCCGAGGTAAAAATGTCATTGGAGCCTTTGAAAATAATCCAGATTGTTATTTACAAAATTGTTCTGAACAGGGCAATATTACATTAGAAATGAACAAAACTGTTCTTATTCAAATACCTTTAGTAGGAAAATTTCATTTTGGACTTTTAAGTTTTAATTGAAACTTGAGTTACTTGCTTTGATTTGGCAAGACGTGTTCTGTGAAATAATTAACAGAAAGATAAAAAGATGACATTAAACAAATGTTTTGAGCCAGAATAATGCTGGCTGTTAATTTTGGGCTAACTTGTTTTCTAAAGGTCTGTTGATATATACGTCTGAACTCACCCTACTGTTCTTTAAACGAGCTTGGTCTTGCATGCCAAACGGGGCCTGACAGATACAGAGAAGAAGGCTGATGTTTAATCAAGGACGAAGCAGAAACATAAAAACACTAGCAGAGTTGTATGGCAGACCTCAGTATATGAACACTAGACTTGTCCCTAATAATATTTGATGCAGATAACAGAATATAAAAAAATTACTGTTGATTGACTATTTTTGTTATTTTGAAAAGTTAAGCAAAGAATTAAAAAAATAAGCTTATTTACTGCACTGCAAAACAAAAACCACATTATACTATAACCATGTTATACTAACAACATTTGGTATGATATGCGTAACTGCTGAAGCAGCACCAGTTCATTCAAAGAGAAAGCAGACATGCTCAAGTGCTGACACAGTCAAGTAGCTAATAGACAATAAAACCCTTGAATTTGTAAAATTTCACAGTGGGTATTCAAGAACTACACTTTAGAAAGCAAAATAAACGCTTTAGTCAACTTTGCATTTGCAAATAAGTAAATGACAAGCTTAAAATAATATTGTTTCTGACAAAAATGTTTCCCAACGTCTGTGTATAATCATTGCTTTCATTACAGCAAGGCTTCTTTGAACTACATTATTTAATGTCTTAACTGTGCTCATGGTTCTATTTTCATCCACTACACTTTTCAAAAGCACTACCTCTTTCATGGCATATAATGAAAAAACTCAACACGTAACCCTTTGAATAAAATTAATAAACAATCTTGTGATGCACACTTCAGAAATGATGAATATTTAGCATTGCATTATGAAAGTAAGAAATGTAATGCTTTTGGTGCAAGTCATATGTTTTAAAACAAGTTTTTCTGTATTGTCCGATAAAGCATCAGAGAAGAAGTGATTCTGAATATTGGCCACTCACTTTGCTTTTGTTATACCCAGGGCACTGTGCCCAGAAAAAGTAAAGACAAATTAAATAACTCATGGTCTTCACAATTTAAATTAAGGATAATTCTATCTAACACCTTTTTAAAAGATGCAGATGTCCTATTTAATTGATTTGAATGTATGTAGAACATTGTAACACAGAAACTGTGAAGTTCTTTATCGTTACCGGATAGAAATATGTCACGTTATGTATGACTCACACAGTTTTGTTAAGTCAAAAACCTTTATCATTTTTTTTTATCATATCACCATATGTTTTGAAGCAGTGTATCTTCAAGAAAAACGATAAGCTACTTCAAGCCATGTGATATTTTGAAAATGGAAAATAATTGCTGTTGTATTACTGTAGGTATTTGTCTCATATCAAAACACTTTCTAGTGTACTATGAAAAAAATAATAATTGAAAGAAAAACATCTTATAAAACAATCCAGGCTGTCCTCTAGAAATGCTAAACCAGAACTACTCTGATCTAATATATAATATATAGCAGGACACGATAATACATAACACAACACTAGTCATAAATAACACAATAATACATGTTTCTGCACTTCACACCCACTGTTCAAGCTACTAACTACCATATAGGTTTACCAAAAACTGCTTGTGCAGTAAATTCATTTAATCTGTCATCCTTGAACATTTGCCATGACATTTTCGGTCAGAACTGAGCCATAATCTTTTGCGGGCATGATCTGGAACTTTAAGATTTTCTTGGCTTGTGTAGTACTGAGGAAATTCTATCATATCACAGATTATATACAGATCTCTAGATTCTTATTTAAGGGATAGCCATTTATACATATGAAGAATATCATTTTAAAAGATAAATATAAAGACACCTTCAGTTTAACCGTTTTATCCATGTAACAATTACTAGCGAATGTCCAGTATTTCATAGAAAAGGTGAAAGGCTTGAAAGCCAGACAGATATTTCAGGTTCTGACCTTGCCTGAAACTGATATTTTTTAAGAAGCAAAGCACACATTGTTTGTCCAGTTATACACTCCATACAAGGCTAAAATAGTATTGAAACAGTTTTCCATATTCACATTGTGAATTGCAATGTCAATATTAATAAAGCAAAATATTTTTGCACAGTGAATTTTAAATAGACAGAGATTTACAATCTGGTTTTAACTTAATTAGTAGCTGCAATTACAGTTTTCTTTCCAGTAATACATTGATACACATCCTTTAAATGGTATTTATACATGTCATATTTACTCATCGTAGTGCCACTGGCCGTCAGCTACTGTACATGAAATGTTGGGATTGATGACAGAAGGCAGTTATCAGTGTCAGTAGTCATCCGGCAATTTTCTTTCCAGCCAATCACCCTTGGCATTTAATCTTTTGATATGAATCTCTTTGATGGCTCATCTGTCCAGTCCTGTTGTTGGCAATGACAAATTGTTGTTCCTCTGTTTAAACCAACAGTATTTCTTTCCTCAGAAATCCAATACTTACAGCACAGTAATTCTCCAGAAGTATGTGGGAGAAATTCTTCACTCTGAAACAAGAAACAAAATGCAGAATATACTAAACAAAATGTATAATCAAAACAATATTTTACTGATTTCACAGGTAACTACCTTGCAAGAATGTTGAAAATGCATTTAGTTTTCTGATTAAGGAGAATCTATAAGCACGAAGCAAAAGGTTATTATCTACATTGTGTTGTGGATACTGTATACGTATGTCAGGCTGCTTATCCTCATGGTGTTGAAAAATGTTACTCCCAAAAATCACAAAAACAGTTAGAGCAACTAGAACAGTTAGAACAACTAGAAAAGCTGTCTATAACATAGATATCACTAATATGTTTTTGGCAAGCATTTTGTAATTGGGATATGTTATGTTTGGCACTGTGATTTGGGAATTCTCCTATTTTTACTGCCTACTTTTTCCTTTACTTTTTTAGACATTCTAGTAAACAGACAGAATCACCTGGAGATGCATACAAACAATTTGCAGAAAATGCTTTGACATGAACATTGGTAAGGATTGACCCAATAATTTCTTATTTGTTTGAACACATTTTAAGAGGGGGCAAATGTTGTTAAGTCTCTTTGTTATTACACAAATACAATCCTACTTAATTCTGTAGTTTCCATGATATAGCTTAGATTCTCTCAATGTTTTATTTTCATTTTCCAGGCAATGAAAACTCATACACACTCCAGAAAAATTAAGTTAACATATTTTTATTGACCAACTTAAGAATCCTTAAGCAACAAAACAAGCTTGAAAACAGTCTTGATGCCATTGTGGACACAGGATCTTATTTTAACATGATTTCCAATTAACCCAAGACTAAACTTTACATTGTATTCAGCTTTTATACAAAACATCGCCATACTCTATTTATCCAGAACAAGCTGATTTGCAGTTATTTCAGTCAGCCTGTTTCTTCCCAGCTGTACAATGAGCCAACTTCCATCACCTGCCTGTTATCACTCACTTTAGTCCCTAACCCAGGTCATTAAGAAAAGGCAAAGTAAGAAGGTAAGATGGAGGTAGCTCAAAATTACCCTATCAATTCTCGCTATGTGAAAATAAATCCTCAACAAGAAAGTCTCTTTATGGGCACAGACATATGTTTGGCGTATTCCGCTGTCTGAGATGGGATGCTCCTGTATTTTAACAGAAGACTATAAACTGTGGTAAACAAAGGAAGGATGCATCTGTCGAGGAACAAAGGACATCTGCCTCAGTGGCTTGTGGCTCAGGCCATAACTCCAACTGCACAAAGCCAGTGAAATCAGGGACTCCATAAAGAAAACTACTGCAGGTCTTGATCGTGCAGCTTTCCTCCAACATATAAGTTGAAATAAGACAAGAGTACCGTTTTTTTTAAAGACAGCCAGACTGTCCCCCAATTGTGGTCTTCAGCAGCCACCATAATGGTGTGTCACCAGAACCATGAGCATCTGCTGCTGTTTTATGGCTGCGCTTTGTGCCTACAGCAGAACACAAGGCCTTTCACTTGTGCTGGGTGTTTCAAGGTTGGTATAAAAAACACAGTATGAAAAGGAAAAGATAGCAACTGCACATCTAGACCTCTAAATTAAACTAAGGCAAACTCAAGGCCTTAAGAGATCTTTAAAAACACCATAATCTCTGCCGATTACATCTTGTTTCACATTTTGGGGCCAGGGGTAATTTTTTTTTTTTTTGCTTACTTCTAACAGAAGAAATTCCAGCCCAGACTGTCATTTAATAATTGTTTGTTTAAATCAAATTCAACTGGTACCTTATTTTAAAGAAAATATTTTGTTTCATATTCAATTAAAGCAACCAGGAGAAGGTCTGCACAATTCAGTAATAAAAGAAAGAAAAGGATTTGCAAATCCTACCATGTATATTTTCACTCCTTCCTTTTATTGTTGTTTTACATCCGTTGGCAGTTGGGGAACTGAAGTGGAAACTGCAAATATCTCTCAGTTTATAACCAGGCAGCACAGAAGCACAGTGCTAAGCATAGCTACAGTAAAATGCTGTATACTGTAGCAATGGGTTCAATCCCAGACCTGGAGTGTTATTTGTGTGGAGCTTCTACTGTTTGTTCTCTCCATGTTTTTGTGGGTTTCCTCCCACAGTTCAAAGATGTACTGGTTGGTTAATTGGCTTCTGAGAAAATTGGCCCTGGTGTGAATGTGTGTGTTTGTCTGTGCCTTCCCTGTAATGGACTGGCATCCTGTCCAGGGTGTATCTTGTTGCTCTAACAAGCTCTATCTCCCCTGTGACTCTGTATTGGATAAAGAGATTATAAATAGATGGAAGAATTATTATATAACCTGCCAGATATATGTGATTTTATTCTGAAATTGTGATAATCGCACACAGAAAAATGCCATTCAACTAATTGTCTAGGTAATTAATATAATTTTGTGTGCCTTTCTGTTTGAGTACTTGGCTTTTCCATTTTCCATTCATGTTATCTATTTTCTTTTTTCTCTTTATTTGTTTTAACTTTGAATGTGTGTGGTAGGTTGTGTACAAGTATATAGCAAATATTAGATTTGTAGCTAATATAATTGCTACTTCAAATGGTAATAACTATAAGCTTTAAAGCAACAAAATGTGTAACCTATACAAGACCTATAAATACTTTTGCAAGGTATTGTAAATATGGTTATCCTAGACAGTGACTTTATGAATGCGATAAAGCATCTTGTACGATAAGAAGCAGGCACCAACCCAAGGCACCTACATTATCTCTGGTCTGTCTCATCTTAATGTCTTTGTGTGGAGACTTGCATATACACATTTTATATATTTAAGAGGACATTGGTCTACTGCAAGTCACTTGAAAGCAAAAAAAAAATACTCTTCTGAAATGATTATTAATCAATGTATATTTGATACTGTTTAAAAAAGTAATTAGAAATGAAAAGTCTGTTCTGGTAAAACATGGATTCTTTCCTTTAACTGAGATATTGTTAAGTACTGTAAATTCTGAATGTTTGAAAAAATGTAATTGAAGTAATTATCTAAAAATTACCCCTTTTCCTGTGGACTGATCTTCAGAGAATGTTCATTTTTACATTAGCTATGGACCAGCTAGTGGTACATGCAACTGGCTGGTTTTGGTTTTCTCCAGGAGCAATTTGCCTAATTGGCCACACTACAAAGTGCACTGTTTCATGGATCCATTCTTGTTTTCCAAAGAAGCCAGTTCTACTGAAATTTTGAAAAATAAATCATTTCCATTTATGGGCCAAGTGGTGAAGTACTGCAATATTCCTTTGTCTGCCATATCACGTAAGAGGTTTTACAGATTCCTTTACTTATAATGTTGGTCTGGCTTCATGTAAAAACAATCTGTTACTGCTGTTAGAAGACAACAGTACCTTTGCTGGCTACACATAGAATTGATGTGGTTTTAGCTGTAATATTTTGTTGGTGTTTTTTGTCATCTTTCTGTGCAAAGATAGTGTTGGAGCCAGGAAGACTGTAACTCTTCTCAAATCATTGATTTTCAATCAGCAGTAATTAAAAGCAGACTATAATCTAATTTATTTCAGGGGCTTGATTCATGAGAATGACAAGTTTCTCAATATGTTTTCAGGGAGACTTTCAAAGCTTCGTGCTTTAATGCAGAATGTTTCCTATTTTCCCACCTCCAAGTAAAAGCTAATTACAAAGTTTTTTTTTAATCATTTAATTGATCTTTTGCACAAATGCAGTGTCCTTTAAGAGCGCAACAGTTCTTGAATAACATTTGAGCAAAGTCAAGGGGTATTTTTGAAGCCAATTCAAGCTGATTCTCATGGATTGCTCAATTCTGACAGTTTTCAGGAAAAAGGAAAGTGACATGTACTGTATGGTGGCAAAGAAATCATGTTGGGTAGAATGTCTAACAACCTTAAGAAAAAACTGATTGTTGTACAGGACACAGTCTTGGACTTGTATTACTTTGGCAACATCATTCAAAAATGTCTTCTTCAGGGTTAACAATGCAAAATGTATTTGGCAGAGAATTGTCTCGGGTAGGCACCAGGCAGCCAGAATATTTTTGATCAAGCACCTGTGGTATGCAGATAGAGGCATACTGTACCTGGCACACATGCACTTTGTTGTAATACAATTATGACATGTTTAACCTAAGACTGTGAGCCTTATGGGACTTGTAGACAGGCTGCTCACATACAATATTAATTGCTTATCCACCCCCTTTATGTGATGTCCCTATTTCAAGTAGAGTTAACTGTTAGCAAATTGTATTATGCATGTGAAGGTGTTATCATCTTGAGGTCAACAAGAATATCAAATTAATGTGTGAAGATAAAAACAAAATCTCTAAATGATGGAAAAACAATATGCCATATTATAAAATCTTGAGTCAGTTAACCAGAATTGTGTGTTGATATTTGAGCTGGTGTTTTTGAGATATTTTATGTTGTGTTACACTGGGTTTTCAATTCCAACAGTCCGTGAAGGGTAAATAAGTGGGACCAGCTTACTTAAACCCCCTGCATCTTGGATGACGCTGCCTGGAAACACCAAATTCAAATCCCTCTGTCTTTAGTTGCACGTGATCCGTGAATTGACATTCTACTGCCTCTGACAACAGATAAAGGGAGATCAGGTTCCAAAAGGTTAAAACTATCTATCCAGGAAGTGTGCTTGGTTGACACCAAATGTTGAGTGTCAAACTACAGTTCCATCCTCAAGTGCTCCTTAGTTTGGCATCTTCCTGGATGTCACAAGAATCATTAACAGAACACCTAAGCAGAGAAATCCTCCTTCTGGCTGGCTCATAGGAATTTCAAATTGCCAGTTTTTGTGTTAGACTATATCATGAATTGTAAGATTGTGTGCTATCTGTGCCTATTTAAGGATGAGAATGGTGTAGCTATGAAATTGCTTAATTTGTTGTGACACTATTGACATATACACAGAGCATCATAAATTAACTTCTTTGGAACTTCAAAGGGTTTCATACATATTTGACTGTAAATAGAAATATCATAAACTGGTGTAATGGGGGAAAAAGTTACCTATTAAAATGTTATAATTTAATGCCAAAATGCTTACAAATATTTCTTAATCTTCTCAGTTAGTTGTACTCCATCCATATAGACTTTCTTGTTATATGCTTCTCTCAAGGATTTTATTTAAATTCCAGTTTATTACCTGTTTCACAGGTTCATTAAATAAAACTGCTCTTTTCCTGAAAGGTTTGTTTGATTCAGAAGCTCTTGTTATTGAAAGATGTTTTTTCACTGTTCTGTTATTTTTAAATGCTCAGGTTGGAAAAGCACTGCGCTATACTTTCCCATGTCATGTTACAGTTAAACAGCATATGTTGAATTTTTCTTCACATAATTAACATACTGACATCCTGTCTTATGTAATGAACTGTTATAAGGACTGTTGTTCACTCTTTCAAAATGTTTTCTTCCATGTTCCCCTCTGATCTGGACATTGACCTTATCTATTTTTAAATATGTCTTTAATAATTTAAAGAATGTTTTTATTTCCAATTCTTTTCATTTACTTTGTTGTCAAGCGTAGTACTTGTAAGACTGATCTGTTCTGGATGACATTTTGCACTGCACCAACAATCTAATCTGCTTTCTATTTATTCTCAGACTTTTTCATACATACCAAAATAGAAAGGAGATCAGTGTTGTCATGACCAGCACATAAATTAGATACAGTACTTGTATACTAACAATATCAGTGGCTTTATCTGGTCTCTCAGTGTCTATCAACAATTACTCCAGCTGCTGCCATGTAGAAACTACAACTCCCACTGGTCAGACTCACCAGCTGGACATTATCCAATTACAAAGCCTGTCCTATTGGCTGCACTTAATTTTCTACTGCAAGAGCTTTATTGTTACTGCACATGAGGTCAAATGTTTCCTTCTGTCCAAGGAGGTAGCAAGTACATTTGAAAATCATTAGACCATCAAATATTTCATACAGTATGGAATAAAGCGGCAGCAGAGCCACATTAATGTTTTGTGGACAATATATTAAGGTGTTTCTGAATATTTTCATTGTATAAGTCATTGTGTTCTGATGTTAGTACACAATCTTCAACACAGTTTACGAAAACAGTCAGATTCACTTCTGTTGTTGGAGTGGAAATAAAATGAGAGGAATAATATTCATCAATAATCCCTGTGGGGTTACTGACAGAGAAAACAAAACTTTCCCTTGATCCCATTGAAGCTCAGAGTATCACTGAAGATAGATACAGTGTATAGTTTTGCAGGACTGTGGCTCAATACCCATGGTGTGGGCATCTATGGGTAATAATAATAATAATAATTCCTTACACTTATATAACTCTTTTCTGGACATTCCACTCAAAGCCCTTTACAGGTAATCCTGTACCGTCACTATACTGGGGCATTGGGACCCACACAGACCACAGGGTGAGACCCCCTACTGGTCCCACTAAAAATTCTTCCAGCAGCAACTAGCTTCCCCAGGAGGTCTCCCATTCAGATACTGACCAGACTCACACCTATTTAGCTTCAGTGGCTTGCTAGTTGTGAGTTGCAGGTTGATATACAGAAGCTTCCAGTGTTGACGGCTAGAACTGTATCCCAAAGCAGCAAAGCCTCAAGCCTGTGCAAGAACAATCCAGTTGCAACTCAACTAAAACTCCTCATAAAATTCCAATTACTGAGAAATCGTGAGTTGCTGGTGATGCGCAACAGGTGGAAGGTTGATATAGTGCTCACACCTTCTGTACAACAACTGGGGACTAAGGTACTGTATTTCTATTTAAGACAGATCAGTAAATTGCATTGCAAATTCTCATTTACAATGGCATCCTACTGAAGATGCCCACACTGCTGCTGAACAGGAGTCAAACCAGTGAAAAACAGAAAAGTACAATCATTAATAAGTAATAATAAGTAAATGACATACAGTAACAGGATGATATAACAACATAACATAATTGTACAACAGAATGTGGCGGTGATAGTAAGTGTGACTGTCAGAAAGGGTTCAATCATACAGTTGAAAACACCTCTTAGATATGGTGGTTTAGCTTATGCTGCAGATTGTTCTAGTGATTGGCAGTAGAAAATTGAAATGACTTGTATCCAAGGTCGGTAGCTGCTCTTGTGAGGTTCAGTAATAAAATAACTACATCGTCAGTTGTAGCATGTACAGAGAACTGCAATAAATTATTAAGATAAGAAGGCATTTTCCCAGGTAGATTTGGAATTTAATTTAAACCAATGAAGCATTTGTCTAAAGAGAAGGCCAATCAATCAAAAATTAACATCACAATGATGAGTGTGATAAGATAAATCTTAAGGGATAGCAGTGTAAATGATATCAATTTCTGGTCTTGTAGAAACACAGTCCATCGGGTTTTATAGTTGAACTATCATTATCACTGAGAAACAACCAGACCAATTAAGCAAACAATTGATTCAAATAGTGTAAGACACTATGACTCCATAGTGGAATGAAAGCCGGAAGACATCGTAGAACTATGGGACCAGGAGTGCACATATACATCAGGATTCCCAAAAAACAGTCATTGTGCAAACAACATCACCTTAGTCAAAGATGGGGTATACAAGTATACAAGCTTCATCTTCTTACCAGAAATATTTAGTCAAATAAAATGTCTGCTCATCATTTTTTGTGATTCAAAACACACATTTTTGAAACCATGAGGTGTTAGAGTGAATAGCATCAAAGCGTTTTTTTTTTTCAATTTTACCACCATTTTGGCTTGAGAATCCTGTAAAAAAGAACCAGTTTTCAATAAGATTACCAAAGGAACGATGCTTCGTAAATATCACCCATAGATCCATAGGTCTTTGCAAGACTTTCAGGAGAGCGTACTATGCATCCAAGTACAGGAAATAAGCTGAGGTAGCACAAGACTGTGCATAATAACGTGTTCCCTAAATTTAATCTAATCCTGGTGCTTTGAAGGTCATAGTGTGTTTTCTGGATGGACAAAAATTACAGATGCAAGTCTCTCCATGACTGGAAAGCATTTAATTTATTATGCATTAGGCAGCAGCTCACTATAAATGGGAAATCTAATATCAGTCTAGCTGGGCTTTAATCTTACATGAGCATTTATAAACCAAATATGCATAACTCAACAGAAATGGTATACTGTGAACTATATTCACTCTCAGGGAGAATTGTTCTGTGAAATATTTATTTAAAATGTTTGTACGCTGCTTATAGAAGGCCAGCTGATTATTTTAATCATATCAAGCTTAAAAGGCTAAATAGCATTTTGCTGCAATGAAGCAAAATTACACCAGCGAGGTATCATCTCTGCTTGCTGTTAAAACATTCATAACTAATAATTCAAACAGATTTTATCCATGAGCTAACATGATCTTATATAATTAATTAAAGGCAGGAGAATAAAACCCCCATGGAAATATATGGCAACCAGAAATCTGCAACAGTTGTTTTTTTCAATATTCAATTCTCTGCTCAAATTCTTCTCTGCTCTGAACATAATAAAGAAATTAAGTTTGAAATCTAGATCCTTTGGACCACTTTCCATATATTTGTGTAAGTTTTAGAATTTGTAGATCTTTCAATTTTAATGATTAAATCAGTTGTAATATCAAAAAGATGTTTTTTTCCTAACACACAAGTGTATCTACACAAATGAGGCTGGCATATTCGCATGCTGATGATACAAAAATGGGAGCTCTTGGGAGCTTTGTGTCCAGCTAAAGTGGTCATTATAGCTGGATTGACTAACAACCTGCAGTTTGAAAATAGAGATACTAAGGACTCCATAAGAGCTCAACCAGTTGAGCATGATTTTCTAATCAGTCACAAGGAACTGGCTGAATTCTACAAGACTGTGGGGATTTTGTGTCATACGATGATGTCCCTCACTTGCTGCATATCAATGTAAATTCCTCTTTCAGTATCAGGGGTAAATCTCTCCTCCTAAAACTGTAACTTGTATACTTGCTTTGGGACTCAGCAGTGTGTAAAGA
Source organism: Lepisosteus platostomus (assembly GCF_059453375.1). Classification (NCBI taxonomy): domain Eukaryota; kingdom Metazoa; phylum Chordata; class Actinopteri; order Semionotiformes; family Lepisosteidae; genus Lepisosteus; species Lepisosteus platostomus. The sequence continues at coordinate 47,400,147 of NC_142618.1, read as the reverse complement.
GAGAGGGTGGATCTGACAAAAAATCAAATTATCATGCTCGTATGAGGTATCAAAGTCATGTTAATTAGTAACTGTTGATTCCTAACTGGATGAGTATGAAAATAAAATAAATGTCAAGAAAAGGAAATGGAAAAAACTCCACAAAATTTTAGGATGAAGCAATGCCTTCCTATTGTTAGCAATGAAGCTTGTACCTCTTCTGAGCAAAAAGTAGCTTCAATGTGAAATACTTTCCACAGTGTTCCACTTTAAAATGCAATTAAAAGAGGATGAGGCTATAAAAAGAAAAAAAAAGAATGATCAAAATAACTCTATACAACCCACTTAAAATAATCCACTTTTCTCTTGAGAGCTGATATTTATTCTCAACTGCAGAAACTTTTTAATAAATCTAATAACGTCTGACAGGGAATGAGTATTTCTGGGATTTTTTGTTTGTTTCCTCTCTTTTCAATTCCAGTGCTGTTTTGAGAATCAGGTGTACTCTTGATATCGTCCACTGTGGAATAGAGCTCGCTGAGAGAATCTCGATGCTCCAGAGCCTGAAAACAACAAAGAAGGGTCATGTGATTGTGCAGCTGTTACCTTGCAGCACTAAAGGATTGCATTAGAAGTCTGCTTTTAAAAAAAAAAATTCTTAGCCAAAGAGACTCAGCTCGCACTTGAAAAAGTTCACAAACTTTGATCCACGCATTTTCAAAAAGCACAAATCTTGAAATCTGCAATTCACTTGCTCATAGTTACTTTGAGAGCCAGAAACATATGCTTTATGTGTTTCATAACGTAAACAAAAGTATATTCTAAATTAATAAAATTTGTACTCCAGGACTGGAACTACAAAGTGATAACCACACCCACAGTTACCGTTCAACTTCAATTTTATAGAGGTGAGAAATAGCTAGGCACAGGCAGTGGGAGAAGAAAAAGTCTTCCTTCAGCACCCTTGCACATGAAATACTATTTAATTATTTATTTAAATATTATTTTCACAAATGAGCCCTGTTGTTAACTCCTAGGGGTTGAGCACTGATTATTTATAGATTTACGAATTTCACCTTTGTAATTGTGGCCTTGGAAATCACTGCTTTGTGAGTCTCTAGATGAACATTATAGTGGAGTAGAACATGTGAAACACATAAAAGTCAGCACTACTACGACCAATGTGCTGATGACTGATACGCTTCGAACCTATATAGTACAACGTTACACGGTAGCTTATCCTGGCAAACCTATTGGGTTGAGCTGACAACCTACTGTGGGGTTCAAAGTTGCTCAAAATGATGTTTGAAGTGAACAGTGTTCACATACATTGCTTTTATTCAGGAATACTAAATGTGAGGCATTCGTTTGGGGCAAGTAGATAGCTGCATCAGCATGCATAGGCTGCGAAGGAAGAAATAAAGGTTTATTCCATGCTGAAAAGAGAAGAAAAGAAACACGTTTTTGAAATGTTGTGTTTCTTTTCTTCTCTTTTCAGCATTAGTTTGGGTTTACATTTTGGTCACTCAGATTTAATACTGCAGTCATTATGCAGAAAAGAAGGTGTAATATTAATACGTCTATGAGAAATGTATAGGTAATATATTTCTAACGGGAAATATTGAATCCTATTATTAAGAAATTCATTTGGTCTAGTTTAGACTTAATCCTAGCATCTGAGAAGTATCTATAATAATCCTTTATTGCTGGGAGATATTTAAATTCTGTTTTTTGTTGTACACTATAATTGACAAAAATTGATGAGGCTTAGGAGCTTCCTCATATATAATTTGTGTTATTTTCAAATGTAGAACTTCTTCTATCATGTGTTGCCCTGTTACTCATTTGTCTGATGTTTAGAATATTTCATTACAACACTGCGGTACAATCAGTAGTTTAAACAGCCTTTTTAAAAAATCTTTAAATGTTGAACTGAAATTTAATAGATTAACATAAGTAAACAGTTGGATTTACAAAACAGCCACACTAGATTGTATTGGATGTTTCGTCAAATGAGTACGCTCTTATTATGTAATAATAGTGAGGGAGAACATGAAAAAAGATTACAAATGAGACAAGTCTGTTCAGTCTATGGTGCTCATTTGGCTGCTTAGAGCTTAAGGGTTTATAAATGCCAACAAGTAATTTCTGGAAAGATCTTATGGAGCTGCTTCAATACAGTAGATAAGCTAAGGAGGTTTTTCCAGACCACCACAATTCTGTCGTGGATTCTCCTAAACTCTGTTTCCACTTGACACCCATGGCTCCAAGCATCATCGCTGACCTCTAACACTTTAAAGTGTCTTCTGAATTGACTGACTAGTGTGCACAGGCTTTCATTCCAACACAACTCTTAATAAACTAAATCGGCTAGTAGTTGGTTTAATGTGACCAAAGCAACCAACTTTGTTCAACTCTCCAGGTGTTGATACAGTACTTTAAACAGTGCTAGAAAACTTGCTGACACCCCAGACTTCCAGGCAGGAGCTGGACCACTCAAAGATCTTTCTCATACATTGATTTTTAGATTTTACTACTGCCCAGCTGACATTTAAAGTGCATTCTTTCTGCTAGCAAGTGACATTTTGCACCCATTCACATTACATATATTCTGCCAGGTGTTCACCTAGATCTGATTAGTAACTATATGTTTTTATAATATGCTGAGAAAATAATTGAATTTCCATCCATTTTCGTATTTTGTGCAAATTCAACAAATCAACTACTGTATATCAGAGTCTACATTTTTTATATAAATTACAAAAAAAATAGAAGCACTTTACTATAATGAATAATAGCTACAGTAGCATTTTAGGAGGAGAAGTACAGTATTATTTTTTGTCATGTTGAAATTATATTGTATCTTTTGTTTTCTTTTTCTTTATTCCTTTAAATTTCTCCTTTTTAACTAAAACCCATTTTCTCTATTTGTAAAAAAAAAGCCTTATATGATGTATATGATGTACTCTTTTGGTCTCACGTTAAAGCATTAACAAAAAGGAAAATGTAAGTTGTTAGATATAAGCAAATACCAAACAACTGACTGTCCTGTGTCTGAGGGCAACTCCATTAAAATGCAAGGTTGGTTGGTTTTAATAGGAATGTAAAGTGCCAGTGAATAAAGCTGGTGTGAGGTATGGATTCAGTGTGAGCTTGTTGTAAGTAGATGAGGGGCCTCCACACCATAGGGGAGCCTCCTAACGAGGGTAATTTGAATTTGTATATGTGTGAGTGAGGGGATGCTTGTGTCATGAGAAAGAACGGCGTGCTCCCCCCCACAATGCCTCCCTAAAGTGTACTGTATGAGCTGGGAGGGCTGCAGCCCAACATTTCCCACCACTCTCTCTCCTCACAATGATATCCTGCCACACCGCATTTCCTTAGAAGAAGGCTCATTTTTTTCAGGAAATCTGCTGACTTTATTTTTCTCCTTGGCAGCCTGATGACAACACATAAGGAGACTGTGCTGCTGCCAAATCCTGGATGTCGTGCTGCACGCAGAGAAGCACAGTTGCTTGGTCCTGATATTCCAGCTAAGGAGGTCTAGAACTGCTACTGCCAGCTACAGTAAATCAGCAAAGGACTCCTGAGGTGTGAAACACAAATAAACACAAAACATTGGCAACATATGAACAAAAAGCAAACAATATTTTAGAGGCATATAACAAAGTCCTCAAATTCCTCAAATTCTAAATTAGAAACTACTTCGCAAATGGGAATAAACCAGGTAAATGGGTAAATGCTTAATATGCTTTCCGTCAGATGAAAAGTCAAGATCACAACTACTCATTTGTTCATTAAGGATGCCAATGAAAGAAAGGATCAACTTTTCTAAGTTACAACCATCACTATAATACCACTGTATGAAATGCAACTGTATGTCATGCCTTGATCTTGTGCCCTAAACCAGGAACAACTGAAAAAATTGTCTCTTGTAGGTAGACTGATTGAATACACGATTTGTGTATAAGACATTTATACACTGCAGGAATATTAACACACATTTATAATATGCAAAGTCCTCACTACAGTATGTGGATGTGTGTCCTGATAGGCAATATTTATAACCTCCTCTTTATCTATAACCCTCCACAAAACAAGATGTTTTCTTTGAACATCTTTAGTAATCAAAAGTGATTGATAAAAATGTTACCAAGTTAGCCCAAATGGTTTAACTACAATAAATCAAAGCCAATCTTCTTACCACACTCACTGTGTGAGCACACGTTATCAACTTGCAAAATGATGCCCTTTATAAATTGTGAGGAAGAGTTGTCTTCTTGCTCAAGTCATCGGCTATGAGGTAACTGAAGCTCTCTGGGGCTGGAACCTTTATGAAAAGGATGGCAAAAGGATTCAGAGGTGTAAGGTGTGTAAGGAGATAATGTAGAAAATTAAAGTGAAGATTTTTTTGGTTTAATTGACCTATACTTCAGACTATTTTACAATAATGAGCTTTGCTGTAGCAGTGTTTATTTTTTTGTCAGTGGATATACAGTATATCCCTATTTGTTGTGACATTGTATACTATCTGATCTTATTTTCATATTTTTTATAGCTATCTATTGAAAATGGAGTGTGTGGCATATTACCTCAGGCAATTATTATGTTATTTCCTTTTAATGGCATCTTAACTGAGCAGTGAAAGGGCAGAAAACCATTGCTGTGACTGCAGCCTGGTTTTTCCTGAATTCTTCTGTTCAGGGGGGTCTTGACCGACTCTGTGAGTCCTATATGAATAAAGGAAAAATGAACTGAAACAGAAGGCACCAGGTCTCATAGCTCCAAGGTCATGGGTTTGATTCCTAACTAGGAGGTCTATCCGTGTGGAGCATGCACTCTTTTTTTTCCCTGTGGCTCTGTGATCCTGAATGAGCATCCCATCCATGGGAAGAGCTGTCTGCTCCCCTTGTGGCTTATACCCTATGATTTCAGGACAGGCTCTGGATTGCCAAAACCTTCAGTGGGATAAGTGGGTTTCTGGGATAAATATTCTGGGAAAATGCTGTTCAAATACTCCTTTTTAAACGAGGTGTTCCATTTAGCAACACGTGTTAAATACCTAAGCAGGTATGTGATGAATTTCAGATGGAGGGATTCCACAGGGAATCAGTGTTACCATGTTGATGCCTATCAATCACTTATATAGAGATGTGCCATGAAAAATAATTGGCAAGGAAGGAGTCTGAAACGACGTGACACCAGAGCAATGATTTAACTACCTCTCTCACTTGTTTCACGAGCCTTTTTCTCTAAACTCTTCCTCCCACCCATCTGTAAGGAAACTGGAAGAAAAAAGTAAATGACATTTTATTTCCCTGCTTTAGTCTTGGCTAACATATTACACGCACACATAAATTGTAAGTACGGTTAATAAATTACTTGTAGCACGCTGATAAATGTGTAAAAGCCAACCAATAAACTTTACTACGACAATAAAAGAAACTGTAGTTTTGCAACAGAAGCAAATGTATTAAAGTGTATTGCTATTGTAAATCTCTGTGCTCCAAAGACAGATTCTCCATCAGCAAAGCAGCCTTCCTCCAAGGCAATTTTCATGCTTAGCTTACTTGGGCTTTCAACTACAGAAGTGTTTGACTGTTAGGATTCAGAATATCATGTAAATCACACAAAGTTCATTCCCCACAGAGTCAACATCAAACAAATAAACAGACCTGAAAATTTAGTTGAATATAAAATGTGCCCCAAACACTATATGCTGCTCTTATAGATCACAATAATTTCAAACCGCACTGCAGTAGAGTTAATCTGAATTAAATGACAAGTATTGCAGAAGTAATTTTAATCAAATTGCATACATTGTAGTAGTTCGAATAACAGAACCAACAACACACTACAATCCAGTCACTTGAATGGTCTATATCTAGCAGAGGTACAATAGGCCTGTTTAATCAAATCACAGTCATATCAAACTAAATGAACTGTCCAACCTGTGCACATAGGAGTCTGATTATTGAAGGACAGATAACATCTGACTCAGCACCTGTGCACACACATTTCTGTCTGTACAGATGTGAGAAGCGTCTGTAACAGCTGCCATGTGGGACTACTTAGCCCCTACATTTATGAGTGGAAGATTAAATGAATGAGACTTTTGTGAATTTAATATGCAAAAGCATTTTGTTGACTTCCATTTTATGCCCTATTCTGAGTGAATAAAAAGTACTTAAAAGTATTTACACTTTCCAACAGCCAGGAAAGATCACATGGATGATTCCCACCAGTGCAAAGTACAGTACATATTTCTTTTTCTGCATGGCTTCAGAAAACATGACCTCATTCATAATCTGCAGTGGTATCCCTAAAAAAAATTTTGGTCAAAAAAGAGATTCTTCTTTTTTTGGAGGAAGACAACATTAGTAAAAGGACTGACAATAGATACAATAAAACATCACTTTTAAAACGTTATAGTTTTATTTTCCTCAAGTTTACAGTACATAGAGTTATATTAGGCAGCAGTAGTTAGCATTATTGTCTCGTTTTGCTGGGGCCCTGGGTTCAATTCCAGGTCTGGGGTGCTATCTGCATGTAGTTTGTATGTTTTCCCCGTGTTCATGCCGGGTTCTCCAGTATCCTCCCACTGTCCAAAGCCACATACTGGTGCAGTAGATTAATTTACTTCCAGGAAGACTGACCCTGGTGTGAGTGTGTATGGTTGTATCCGTGTACGCCCTGTCATGGACTGCTGTCCTGACATGGTGTATCCTGCCTTGTGCCTGTTGCTTGCCATTCCCATGCTCCGGCTCCTGTGACACCGAATTTGATAAAGCATCTAATGCTGGGTAGATGGATGGGTTATTTTTACCTCCTAGGGGGGAACGAAGTGTAAAGGTATTACTGTGTTTGAAGCTCAGCTGTCTTGTCTATACATTCAAAATGCTTGTCCTACCAAGAACAAGCCAGCCTGCCCCATTTAGTACCATACATTCATGAACAAAATAAAGTCCGTCTTGGCAAGGGAAAATGTGAGGGTCAGGGGGGAGTGTGGGGGAGCTGCCTAGGTGCTGCCAGCGGAGCTGGAGTGATGCCTCTTGATGTGCCTGTGAATCAGCTGCTTGTCTGGGGAGGTGTAGGGGCAGAGGTGGCAGGAGAAGGCCTCTCCAGTGTGATGCCTCCGCATATGAAGATCCAGGCTCTTCTTCTGGATGCTGCAAGAGAAACAACGTCAAGCACGTCACGGGTGGCAAACACCAGAGCTCTGGGCCAGGATCTGATCAGAAATAACTACATGTCAACATACAGGGGTTGCATTGGTCCTCATCACAACTTTTAATAGGATTTTGGCCAAATATGAGTCAAAAATATAGTTATTTGGCACAGACTGGTTTATACCCACATAAGATAATTACATCTGTGCATAGTCTAGAGCTCTAGATTAGATTATGCATAATCATGACCTCAGATGAATCAACTACAACACCGGTTTTCCATTGTACTGCCTCTAATTCAATCACACACGTGGTATTTTTTACGCTTTTTACATTTTTCATTTAATACCCACTTGGGCATCCAAAAATGTTATTTTTGTGCCTTTTTCAGCTTAATGCTTTGAAATGTTTGAGCAAACCGTTCAGGTGACACTACAATATGTAATAAAAAATGCCAACACCAAAGCAACGCTGCTCTAAAGACAGCATTGCAAAAGGAATAAAAATCCAGCATCTGCATGGATTGATCAAAATAAAGAATCAATTTGTGAGTGAAGCATTTTCAGGCAGATGGAAATTATGTAAGGAAAATATTCAATAACTAATTAAAATATTAAATACTCAATTATCTATGAATATAAAAAGATATAATATATGAGAGTAGTGAGCACAATGAATGAAGACGTGGGCTGGAAAGGCACCGTTCTTGAACAGACATAGTTGTCTCACCAGCTGTAGGGGCAATGCTGGCACTGGTGAGGTTTTTCCTGAGTGTGTATCCTGGAGTGTCTCCGCAAGGAGCTGGCATCTATGGAGGCATAGGAACACTGGCTACATTTGAACGGCTTCTCACCTGTTGGAAAGCACAGACAGGACTGAAACAGAATCATACACACACACTGACCTTTTTCCTTCATGTTAAATGTTAATAATCCATCCATCCATTCTTCTACCTGGTTCTTCCAATTGAGGGCTGCCGTGGAGCCGGATCTCAGCAAGCAACAGGTGAATGGCAGGGTACACCCTGGATGGGACGCCAGTCCATCTCATAGCACACACAGGAACAAGCACACACACACTCACACCAGGGCCAATGTTCCCAGAAACCAAATAAACCACCAGCATGTTTTTCGACTGTGGGAGGAAACTGGAGCACCCAGAGGAAATCCACACAAACACGGGCAGAACATACAACTCTTTAATAAATTGAATCCAGGAATTGAACCCTAGGCCCCAGTGCTGCAAGATTGCAATGCTGCCACTGTCCCATCATGCCACCCTAAATGCTAATGATACTGGAAGTAACCTGTGCTACATTATGGTATGAATTCATTGATTTTCTCAAGAACTGACTAACCAAACCATTATTCACAGAGTACTTTCTAGAACGATATCCAGCAAGATTTGTTTTAAAAAATCTGCACCTGATTTTTATTCAACACTACTAATTCGAATTTTAAAGGATTTAAAAAAAATGTTCACCTTTTGTTGTGTTTTTTGATGTTAAGCAGATATTAACCACTAGGAGTGGTTCCTGGAATTCTGATCATATTTATCAGCATCATAGTGTAGAAAACAAATCTCCCATCTACTAAATCCTCAAACTGGCTACGTAAAGTGGTCTCGGATTAGCCTATATATTATTTCATTTCAGAATCATGGAGTGAAAAACAAAAACTAATTTTGCACTATTTTAACAGAAGTGTAGCACATATTGGGAGTACAGATGTGCTCTTTTGCTAAAGGGACGATATAATGGATTCAACTAACTATAAGCAAAAGACAAAATAATGAAAATATTTTAATTAAAGTAACAGGCAGGAAAAATGATTCGGAGCATTCCTGTCGTTATTCAGCTTTGCAGATGGAACATCTTGATCGAGACTCCGTTCCCTCCAACTAAGATTACTTTCCCTCACAGTGTACATCCAGACTGCTAATGAGGCCTGGGGTAGACAACTTCTGAAAGGTAGGGAATATTGATTATACATTGACTTCTCTGTCTTTTAAAATGACATACACAAACTTCTTCAAAATACATCCTGTGCCTTTAAGACACTATCAGGTCACGGGAGAAGATTTCATTTGCAACCATTAATAAAAAAAACACAGATCAGACATTCTCTTCGGTATGCCATACAGTTCTTTGTAATGTGATGTGTCCCTCTGTGTTGCCATGGACATCAGTCTCTTCTATTCAGTCCAGTGTGAGAAAGATCTTAATCCGACCCCCATCACCCCCCACAAATTCTTCACTTTGTTAAGAGTGATAAATGCTCATCAATTAAAATAAAATGCCTCTAAATAACTCCGCATTCCAATGTTTTTTTTTTAAAAGCATGGAAAAAAGTTAACCTCTGTAAAAAAAAACAAGTAGAAAGGATCTGAACTGCTGTTTATTAGCCTTTCTCTTTTTTATTCACTTACTTGGAAGTAATTGAGCTTCAAAAATGCTGTCAATATCTTCTGAAGCCACGACATATTAAATTCACCATTAAAAATGGAGATCCTTAGCCAGCATGTGTCAAGTATACCTCGTAAGTTGAATTGCTCTTTGAAGCTATTTTGGCTTTATTTTTAGTATTTTATGTGTAATTGTATAGTCTCTGTTCACTTCATAGTCATCAACTTTAAAGGGACTTCACATCACGTCACTTTCAATAAATTCTTTATTCAATTCAAGTTCACAGTTGCCTGGAGCACAGGAAGCATTGAGCTCAAGGCGGGAAACACTCTGGATGGGATATCAGTCCATCACAGAGCACTCTGAGACACAGACATGCACACACTCACACCAGGAACAATTTTCCCAGATGCCAATTAAAATACTAGCATGTCTTTGGAATGTGGGAGTTAACTGGAGCACACTGTGAAAATGTACGCTAACACGGGGAAAACATGCAAACTCCATGTACTGTAGATAGCACCCCATGATTTCAACACAGGGCCATAGCACTGTGAGGCAGGAATTTGTAACACTGCACCATGGTGCCACTCTTTAAATGGACTTTTCAGAAGCTATTTTTAAGGTAACAGTAAGAAATCATGACAAGTATCAAGAGTGAAGATACAACAGAGAATCTCACCCAATTTACAAAGTATGAACTGGGGAGTACATCACACTCAACTTCAATACAACAGATAAACGCCTATAGTTTGCTGAGTACTCAATCTGTAGTAACTTAACAGGCTGAGCTGCACAGCCTGCAGAGACCCTACCTGTGTGGATTCTCATGTGTTGAATGAGGGAAGCCTTCAACCTGGTCTTGTACTGACAGTCCTCACATTCAAAGGGCTTCACCCCACTGTGGATTCCCATGTGTCTTCGCAAGGCCAGTTTTGAGGAGAACTTCCTGAGGTCAAGAAAGCAGCTTTAGTGCCACAGTTAGAAAAGCAACAAGAAAGTCCTTCTGATTAGAAAAATCAGAGACAATGTCAAAAGCATGTTTTCCAGGTTCAGTTTTAGTCCTTCTTAATGTCTTATTGTCCTTAGGAAGTAAGTGTGTTATTTAGGAGTGGCATTTGAGTTTGATCTTTATTAGCTATCGATGACAAAGTTGACCCTTCACACTCTCCTTACTCTAGCTCAACAGTCAGACCAGTTACCTGTTTCTCATTCACTTTCTGCTAGCCACTCCAAGCTACAACTCTAGGTTTCTTAAATCGCTTGACATTACCCAGCGACTAAGAGTTTTACAGCTCATTTCTCATTCCATGCTATGAATCAATTCAGTCTTTTCATATCTGCGTCAATTCAGTGTTTATTGGAGATCCAAGTCACTACTAATCTGAATATATAACTCCCCAGATAATTAAATAAAGCCATTATCATAAATGACAGGACCGCATGGCCAGGGAATTCGCCCAAAGGAAGCAATTTTGTATTTTTATTTTATACTTTACTGTACTTTATAATCCTATGCATCAAATTAAATGAGATAGACTGGGTATAGAATGAGATTTAAAAGTGTCTCTATAATATCTAATTTAAAGATAGACTGAGATAGAACCAAGTATCTAAAGCTAGTTTATATTCTGTGCATCTGTACATTGTGTGATTTCTGCAGTTTTGAATTTGAAGTTCAGATTAAAAGTGTAATAAGATGATCTAATAATGTATTTTCATGACTGCCAGGAAGATTAAATAATGGAGAGCACTGATGTTATAGGCAATACCAACTGTTAAAGTATTTTTAGATGACTTAAGACAGCTTCTTTTAAAAAAATGAATGCACTACAGTAGGTCTCCCTGAACAAGAACTATGTTGAGATGCAGAAACAGGGAAGACCCTCCTGCCTGGCCTCACTCTATGTGCTACCATATATCAAAATCTATTGCTGTTTTATAACACAGATAAAATCCTACAGGTTTCTCCTTATTAAACTAATTCTACTAGTGCAATCCTAGTAATCAAACTTATAATTCATTATGTAACTTAAAAAACGATTAAGCATTACCAGTTGTTGATTGCAAAAGAACTGTTAAGTTATTCACTAAGGCTTTATAAATGTACTTTTTTAACTACATGATTTAGTCATGCCTTTTCTACATAATGTAGAAATTGATGATTCCCTTGCCTCTTAAAAAGGGGCAATAGTCAACATACGATCCTTTTTTTGTTGTTGTTCCACTTTTTACCTCTTGTCTATCTGATTGTGATTAACCATTCAAAAACCTTCCCCAGTTAATCATACTGTCACTACAATTCAGGCTGGCTAAGTCAAGCAACGTAAAATGCACATGCCTTGGATTCATTCCCAAGAATAGGTCAAAGAAAACTATGGTATATAAACCCAAAAGGATACTGTATGAAGCTTCCACCACCTATTGAGTTCAGGTCTGAGTACTTATGCAATTAACATACAGTAATTTTCAATTTTTTTCTCTTTAGTTTTTGCTGATATTTGCTCTCCCTGGAAGTCTTCAGCTTGAGCATTCGGGTTTTGTTTAAAGTATTAATTTTGAAAAAAATGCACACATCATTCTGTAACTTCACAAAATGGGACACCACAGGAAGAGTTAGAATACTTTTCCTAGGCACTGTATACTGTATAGTTCGTAAGGCCAAAGCAAATGGCTGATACGTGGTAAAAGCTCTAAAGTTGTAGTTACAGCCACAAGACCAAGGGCTTAATGTTATTCAGCATTATATCATCACAGTGGTCAATCAGCGCATGTGAAATCAGGATAAGCGGGTTGAATTAACAGGCCGACACAGGCATCCTACAAGACAGGCGTGTGACTCAGTAATATTTCTATCTCATGTTTCATTGTTTGACTAGACTTTGCTCTGTAAACTGACCCAGTACAATGTAACCCCTGACCTTCAGATGAAGTAATGCTGATGACAAAACAGCATGTGGGCAACAGGGTTGATGCTGCTGTGCTGTCCATTTTTTTTTGGGGGGGGGGACAGGACGACTTGAAAATATATTTAGTTGAGAATAATCATTTAACTGTTTCCCCTGTACCGATATTCACTGCATATAAAATCTATTCAATAACACCCCAACCCTGCTGGTTTAGGATGGATGAAGTTGAAAAATGACTGTGAAATCTTTCAGTGTATTCATTTAAAAGTAACCATGGGCTGTTTAAAGTTTTCTTCTTGATTTTTAACACATACTGTAAAATTTGACTTGATACAAATATATGAAAATATAGGACTGAAAGAATTGTTCTTAATTTACCATTTTTATATTAATTATAGACATTATTATACTTTATTTTACTAGAAATATACTTTTAAACATTGTAATGCATTGTAGGAGCTGGATATATACAACATATTGTAGAGGCTTTTGTATGCGTATACTGTGTATTAAAATTATTAGGTATTATTATATTCCAAACTTCGCAAACTCCTAAAGAAACACTACAAATGTATATGTTTACCAAGAAATTGCATTTTGATTTATGCACTTCTTTGACTGACATATGCTGTAGAAAACTCTGATTTGCAACATGACCTGTGCATTACTTCCACACATGACTACTGTTACCATCTACAGTGATAAGCGTGTATTAGATGAAAGATTAGACCATTGTCCATACATGTTACATTCCTTTAACACTCACTACTTGAGAAGAGCTGGTCACCATTAAATCCTTACAACATTGTGGGAGACGCAGAGATACAATACATATTATTCATGACCTGGAATATGTGCACTGTCATTTATTTCTGCCCTGCTCTCCCGAGAATGCGAAACAGCAGTGCTGTACAAAATTTCACAGAAAATGTACAGGCCCTTTACCAACCAGTGATAAGACAGCCGCATCTCACTCAGCAGGTATAAAGCTTAGAGAAATGAGCACCACTCATTTATCTCCATAGTTAATGGGCTTGAGTTACAGGTCTTGGCCTGCATACAACACGCCTAAGTCCACACTAGTTCTAATTTGAAGCTCTTGTAGATTATTTACGATGTTAAAAAGGAAATTAAAAATCTAACACACATTAATTATATGAGAGTTCACATGAGGTAAATGTCTACTCTTAAGAGCTCAGCTAGCTCAAAATGAGAAATCACTGCTCACAGGAATAAAAAGGGAATAAAAAAATGCAATTGTTGCTAAAAGAAGACAATGAAACAAACCTTTTGGCTGCACGAAAGATAATCAGTCAAATACACTGTAGCTAGCACTACATTTTCCACAAAAAAACATGTCATGTTAAAGTAACATGCCTGTTGTGTAATTTTCACTCTTCGCTTGGTTTTCAAAAGAGATCAAACTAAGAGAAAAGACTAAGCACTGTACTGCAACAGGACGTTCACCACTACTCATGTAAACCTACTTTTACTGGCTCATGGTTGAAGCTAATATACTTTATTTACAGCTTTGAATATTAAAGACAAACCTTTTGGAACTTTTAAAACAGAAATAAAATAGAAATAGCATTATTAATTTGAAAGAACCATGACCATATGTTTGTCAAAGCAAATGATTGTCTGGAGGCATTAAAAATCTGATGGCAGCTGACAGCTTACAACATTCTACTGAAAATGGTTTGTAAAACTGATGGTATCATTTAGAAGCCTTTTTTTCCTCCTTTGCTCCTTGCATCGGCTGGAAAAAACAATTTGAGGCTAATCCTTAGACGACGATGACTTTCATGTAACAGCACAAAATATGAACATAAGAATCCTGAAATCCTCAGCAGCTGAGGTCCTACCTGTAAAAGAAATAAGAACCTTTAAAGGTTCATATTTATTTTATAGGATTCATTTAATTTTACATTCAGAGGATAATTCATTAATTCATTATCCTCTGAATGAAATTGTAAAAATATAGCTGGGTGAAAAAAAAAAAGTTTATTTTCCTTTTAAAAAACTGATTTGTTTTCCAAAATTATTTGGAATAATAAATAGGGTTTAAAATATATACTGTAGCACAAAGATGTGCTTATTTTCATGGCAAAAAAGATACATGAAAAACCATCTCAGTGTAAGATCAAACCTAATATACAATGCAAGTATAACATAGAGCTTTCTGTGCTGATATGGGGGCTGACCTCTTGCAATTGATGCAGCATGTCACTTAAATTGCAGGACTGTCCAAGATCAAGGTGTTATTAGCTATTCTCAAAACGAATGCGACTTTTTACTAGCTTTTTCAGTTAAACATTACAAAAAGCACATAAAATGGATCTCTATATCTGGTTTCCTGAAGTTGGCACTATACTCTGACCCTAACACTGTACTTAGATTTTGTAGGAGGGATATAACAGTTTCAAATACTTATTTTATTTCATTAATGTTTCAGATTTAACCAAATATGATGAGTATATGTCAAAGGCCCTAAAACAACTTTAAATGTATCTAAAGTTCTATATGTTTTTAAAAAGTGTATTTTTTCCAAAGCTACATATCGCCTGCTTAACTAGAGAGAGAGTTTTAACAAATATTTTTTGTAAAACTTGCTAGAATAAAGCTAGAAGATCTAGGATTACCAAAAAATTGTGGAATACTGTGGAGACTACTCATTCTCAAGTATTTCATTACTAAATTGTTTTTTCATGCAACCACAAAATAACAAGGTCCTTTTTTTCCTACTTGTTCCTTAAAGGCCATCAATTATTTACAATCTGTGCCTGCCCTCTAGTGGTAAACCTTGCAGAATACGGGTATGACTCCAACAGTTGGCTGTAAAAGCTATAGGGTGCCCCTGTCTGTAGCCTTTACTTTCAAAGATCAGTTGCAAACAAAGTCTTGTTCACTTATGTCAGGCCTAGAGTTGCAAAAAGCTCACTCATGAGAGGCTCCTTAAGCTATAATGAGCAGATAAAGCAAGGGGGGAATTTTTACCTGAAGAACAGGTTCATTTTCAATACAGCTCTTCATGATTGTGAATTTAAGTTAGTTTTGGTAAGTGCTTTACACATTTCATGTACAGATACTGTAATTGCCAAGATAAAGGAAATACCAACATAAAGTGGTGGTTTGGTGTTTTTGTGATAGTGGTGGAATACTCTCTCTCAGCCGCTGCTCCAGAATCTTCCATTCATGTTATACTGGATTGAGATTTGGAGAAGAGATTTGTATCGTATGTAAGCCTTTAAGCCTGTACTTGATGAAACTGCCTACTCGTGCATTAGATTGACATTTGATTCAGAGTTGCTTGTCTGTTGTGTACTGCATCTCGAACCGATGCACATGGGCAAGGAGTATGAGTTGTCATCCATAGCTGCCCTACATGATTATGTCTTCGCCTCAGATGTCCAGCAGCCTTGGTCAATGAAGCTCGTGACAAACATGCCCCAACAATCAGTCCTCTCTCAGATCACTGAGATCTCTTCTGCTAGATTTGGTTGCCAAAATAATGGGCAACTGGGCCTGTCCAGCATTTTTATACATGACCCTAAGCATGATGGGATCTTAATTGCTTAAATATCTAAGAAACCACCCCTTGTGGAAACACCTGCATTCAACATACTTTGCATCCTTCATTTATTCAAGTTTCCTTTATTTTGGCAGTTACCTGTGGGTTTAGGTGCTGGTCTTAGGTAGTTTTAATTTTGTTCAGCTAAACAAAGAGAATAGGCTTACCAAGATCTTGGTAATTTACATAAGAAAATAGATCTAATCATATTGTTTTTCACATTTGTGTCTTAATGTTAGTCTAGAATATTTGCAGCAAT
Source organism: Lepisosteus platostomus (assembly GCF_059453375.1). Lineage (NCBI taxonomy): Eukaryota > Metazoa > Chordata > Actinopteri > Semionotiformes > Lepisosteidae > Lepisosteus > Lepisosteus platostomus. The sequence goes on along the minus strand of NC_142618.1, from coordinate 47,383,856 downwards.
AAAATATCATACAGCAAAACCTCACTCAAAGAAATTAGCCCATGTGCATCCATTGGGGGAAATTATTTAGCTGTAACTGTCAGAAGATGTTTTTTCTGCTTTGTGTGGAAACAATTTCACAGATCCGAGTAACTTTTTTTTTCATTTTGGAAAAGGGAATTCTTTCTAACATTACTATCGACTCACTCTATTATGACACTAACAATGAGAAAATAAGTCCTGAAATATTCTTCAATATTAGCGATTGTTTCGCTATCACATTTCCTGGCAATTGACATCAACTGTATTTTTTACTGGAACATTTATGTGGGAAAGTAAAACACATTCACTGAAAAAAAAATATATTACGAACACCAAGCAAATAACAATTTTGAACTCCACAACCACTAACTTTTTAAAATACTGGGAGCCCCAAACTATTCTAGACTTTTAGCAGGATTTATTTTTCATTGAGAATGTGATGTGGGTCAAAGTCTTCAAGCCAACCAAGCACTGACTGAAACTGGGAGACTGACTTTTTTTTTAGTATAGTTTTAAATCATACCATATTTACGGTATGGTATCAATCCTGTATTTTTTGTAATATGTTTTGTATTTTATTTGAGGATTTCTCCATCTTTTCTGTCGTATTTTTGGATGCTGAAGTAACTACTGGATCTACTTAATTTAATTTAACTTAATTTTGCTCCACTCGGTGAATCACGCTTCGGCTCCAATGGAAAATGAGAAGAAACAAGGTACCTGTCACACAGAGAGCAGCAGAACTCTTTCCTCATTCTTTTTTTCTCTCTGGCTTTCTCCTGGTGTGTCTTAGATACATTCTTTCTGCTGTTTTGGGCCTGCAACCTTTTCGTCGTCCTCCTTTTTTTCTTTTTCTGAGGGATTTCACTGCAGTTCTGTTCTGTGTCCGACCAGTTCCGGAACAGCTCGCCGCACAGGTGGCGCAGAATACGAGGGGAGCTCCCATGTGTCATCAAGTGTGCCTTAAGATTACATCTGTTGGATGCAAAAGTGGATAGCTTGTGATAATGCTTTTGAGACAGCTAATGTCTGGGAAAGTGTAGCAAAACCACTGCATTAATTAAAAGATCATAGTCTGCAGCAATACCACATTTAAATAGTATTTCAACAAGTATTTAAACAGTAATATTTCATTTTCTTGTCATGCATTCTGGACCTACCGTATGCTATCTGTATTTTTAAGGACAAAGAATATCACTTATGTATAGCTCCGCAGTGAGGCCATGGTTTTCAGCTCTCGCCATTGACAATGTTACTGACTGACTCATCCTGTCTCTCTATATATACTGTATGTGCGCTGTCACTGACAGTTTCAGGCCAGCAGAAGAATACAAATTCAGCCTATGAAAAATAGCACATTTAGCTTTTTTCAGAGTAGAAGTAGACAGCTGAGTCTTGAAGCAGGTCTGGGATGCTGCTGCAGTACTGTTAGACAGTAGCTTTTTATCAGAAGGCAAGAGGAAAGCAGATAAATACATTTTAATAATTTCCTCCTATATTACATGTAGCATATTACATGGAGCAGTAATATGGTGGCCTTTCCTTGGAGCTGCAACCTCACAGCTGGTGTGCCTTCAGAGTGAGTTGTTGGTGCACCAGATTCCTCCCACAGTCTAAAAACATGCTGTCTAGGTTAGCTGACATCTTTAAATTATGCCCCAGGTGTGTGCTCCCTGCGATGAAATGCAGTTTAGGCTGTATCCTGCCTTGTGCCCACCGTCTGCAAAGCTTACCAAAGCTTCACATTGGACTAAGCTGTCATTGATAAAGGATGGATGGAACTCCTATATTTGAAATGTAAGTAATAAAGTCGCTGATAGCTCAAAATGTGAAGTCAACATAACTTCTATAAAACACAAACCAGGACACTGAGAGGCAATTACAGCTATTTAATTATTTAATTAGGAGCCAGCGTTGGAAAGCCACCATTTCTTGGATTATGACTGAATGTCTCTAACATAGAGTCTCCCATAAAAGGGTACTACTTTGAGGTGGAAGCTTAAAACCCACTGCACTCTTCTGCAATTCAGACACTGTACATGTCCTTGCTGTTCCTTGTGTATGATGCCACACATAACCACTACTTAGAGAAACACCTGTGCATGCCAAGAAGTCACAGGAACCTGGTTAATAATATGTCTAACTTGTGAAACATCTGTAGCAACCGAGTAATGCATCAGACATACAACATACAGTATCATAATGTTATTAGACAACATTGTATTTGAGACCTTTTCGTTAATTAAAATGAATGTTGACAAACATTCAAACTAGAGCATTCTGCAGCAAAACATATCTAATTATCCTTTAAGTTAACACCAGAGAATCTGAATGACCTACCTTCTGCTGAATGTCTTGTTACATTCAGTGCACACATGTATCTCTTCAGTGGGTTTGTGCTGGTCACACAGATGTTTGTAGACTTCATCCCAAGATTTATCTACAGAATTAATATTAAAAAAATGGATTGGGTAATAATTAACATGTTTTTAATTATTGGATATCTGATATAAGATATCTTCTGGTACTGAGAACATATGATTATGAATCCCATTTCAGTGCTCAAGGGAATGAGTTATGAGGACAGATGAGTAGTTTGTTCCAGTGTTCAGAACACATTTGTTCCATACTTTCTCTTACCACATTTGGCTTAATATCCTCAAAATACATTTTAAGTGAAAGCATACCAGATCGTTTTTTGATTTTCAGACGTGTTGTCTCTGAACAGACACCTTCATACTGACGTACAGCTATTGCATTCAGCAAATAAAGAGCAGATTCTGCACAGCAGCAAAAAACTTTCACACCCTTCCTGGTCATCTGGATATAATAAATTAAAAGACTCGACTGAAGTTAATTTAATTATTTAAATTAAATCGTAACTTTAAAATAAGTGTAATGTATCAAGCAGGACAAGCAGGGATGGAAGGTTTTAAAGATTCTGAAGACACTTCAGAAGTTACTCTCCCCTGGATGAACTGGTTTACTGCTAAAGAGCATTTTTGAATCTTAAACTGTAATACATAGGCCTGAAAGTAAAACTCCATAATGCTTTTAATCCAAGGTAAAATCATAATCCTAATACATATTTGAATAGTTCTTTTAATTAATCTAAGGAAAATTCATAATGATAATAGTTTGACTGTCTGGCTGTTATCATTGTAACACTTGGATATTTATTTACACTGACATTTTTTTTATTTATCTATGTCTATACATGCATAACCTTGAATTTATACAGATCCCTATGAGGAATAACTTTTTGGATTACCCTACATAATGAAGCATCCTGCAAGATTCCATTTTTATTCTTCACAGCACTATTCAGTATGCATAGTAACATATTGGTCACTTTTTAATTTAAGGGTTACTACATTGCACTACATAAATGGATTATAGGCCATCTGGTAATCCATTTAGAAAATATTAGAGATTCAAGAAGCTACCTTTTGCATATATTCTTAGAAATAGGGTTAGGGATGTGATTCAGGTTATAACCAGTTGTTTCTTACCAACATAAAATGAATCTACAGAAAAGGAAAGATTAGAAAGGATGTAGCTTAGAAAGGTTCTGCAGTGGTTATCATCATGTTTATATCACTCTATTAAAGTATTCCATTTACAGAACTCTTAGAAATGACATTTGCAATCTGTAATCTAAAGCCTTAGTAATATACTGATTTTCAAACATGATGGACTCTACCAGCTAAAAAGGAGATGGCAGACTTTCTTTGACAGGTCATATGAACATTGCAGTGGAAAAGCTTCTCCTCACAAAACTGAAGTGTACTGTGTTGAATTCATTACGGATACACTTACATGGATCTTTGTGTCTGACGACAACATTCAGTATAAAATGCGTGTAACCAGATAGCAGGAATGGTTACTGTTACATTTTGTTTCGACAACAGCTAAACAGTATGTAAACTGGTAGCAACATCAACCTCTGAAAGATGTGAAAACTTCCCTGCAGCTCTTTACTTTCAGTCCAGATGGGGGTTTTTGTGATGTTTGCAACTGCCACCAAATCCACGCTTCCCAATTCTGTAATCAAGAACTCTGTGCTAGTTTTATTCTAGCCAGGATCTCAATTATTTAATTGAACACCTAGCTGAAGTAATATTTAGTTAATTAACCAATTTTAATTGCAGATGTCTAATTCCTTATGTCTGTTCAACTGTTGAAAACAAATTCAATTGTCTTAATTCAGAAGCTTTTTAACTCAAATTAAGATTTCTGCCAAACAAGCAAGATCATAATGAGAATGAATTCCAGAAGGCTTTTGAGACCTTCCTACAGGATTTGTGGTATTTTTTTAATAAAAATGGGTGACAAAATTAACCTAGACCAGACAAAACTTCAGCCTATTGACAATAGTATTGTGTGCCACGTTATTATATGATTGTAACTGGAGATTCTCCAAGCAGTGCTTTGAATGTTGTGTACTGGGATAAGATTGGCTTTAGTCAGCCAGGATTCCCTCATCTTTCTAACCTACAGCTTCTCCTGTGACTTCTTTGGCACCTGCAGACTTGCAGTGATGTCAGTGAGACATGGGCTTTTCCTCCAATCAGTGCTAACTCTCCAGCCAGGCACTATGAAGCTTGTAATGGGTCTTAAAGAAAAAAGGCTCTGTTGGCTAGCATGGCAAAGGAGTCTATATATGCGTCTCATTTTCTCCTGACTGGGTACAGGAACTGCTGTCAGAAAGTCAAGCCTTAAAACAACTAGTAGTTCTAATTACATAGTGCAAAATTGAAAATGTAAAACAATTTCAACCAACCTCATCCATAACCCACTCCCAAACTGAGAGATCAAATTTTTCAGAGGTTCACTGGACATGGAACTGATGAGCTTTAAGCCTTTTAATTGGTAGATGACGATTTTTTTTTATTTCATTTGCACTTTAGTGCTGGTTAAATGTGTAAAATGGCTCTTTCAGAGTTGCAGGCAATGACCGGCTGATGAGTGAGATTTGAGGGCACTACCTGTGAAGCTGCAGTGTAGACATTTAAAAGTATCCTGGAAGTGGCAGGCAGCGTGCTGCTCCCTCTCTTGCTCCGAAGGGCACAGCGCCGGACAGAGAGCACACTGAGTCGGCGTCTGGGCTTTGCTGTGCCTGCTCTGGTGGGAGTCCCTTGACTTTGCCTTCCTGAATGTTTTCTGACAGACTCCGCACTGGTGGGACCTCTGTTCCTTCCCATGCCCCTGTAGGTGCTTCTCCATTGACGACCACTCCAACACAAACAAGTCACACTTCAGACACCTGAAGCCCTGCTCCCCATCGTGGCATTTAAGGTGCACCTCAAGAAGGTGTTTGGAGGCAAAGTCCAGATTGCAAAGGGAACACAAAAAGGTCTTCTTCTCAGTGTCCTGGCTGTCTTGGCCCTTCAGGGAACCTGGGAGCGATGAGGAAACTTCCTCCTTTTTGGCAGGGCCGTCGGGAGGCTCCTGTGCTTGTTGCAGGGCCTTACTTGGCTCAGAGATCAAGGGGTGGGTTTTCATGCTTGAGATCCTGCAGAGGCCCAGAGACATGAGGTGAGCTGATTGGGCCATCTCTTCATCCTGGTCCTCGCAGGTGGACCCAACTGTGGAGTCCATTGGACAGGACAGGGGGCCAGACTCTATGGAAGTTTGATCCTCCAGACGGAATTGACCGGACTCCTCCCCTTCCTCAAAGAGAGTGCTCACCTGCATATGGGTTTAAGAGGCACATTTCTTTACAAGTTACAACCACAAAACGAATGAAGTGCATGTGAACTAAAGATCACCAAACAACTCTTGACAGCGAAGGGAATCCTCTAAATCATCAGAGGCTGGTGAAGTGTATGTCTTGGGCATAACCAGGCATCAGAAACTCAGGAAGTATTCCTAAAGTGCTTGTACTGGGTAGAAATTCTGGGGCCACACCTTAAAAAATGTCAATTCTTTAAAAAAAAACAATAAAACTTACTCTATAAGACGTAAATTAATCAATAGAAAAGTTCAGGACCCTTTTCAAAGTAATTGCAGTATGAGGTCACCCACTGTAAAATCTGCTCATGAAACACCTATACTATAGGAACAATGCAGTTTTGGGCATTCTGTCTATAATATATAGCGATGAGTTTCCTCCCATTCACCCTGAATAATGAAAGCAAAATTTATATTGGCTGCAATGTTATAATTCATTCTTCTGTCAAACTTCAGCTAGAACTTTTTCGAGTTTGAGTAATGTTTTATATCCTTATGCGTTTCTTCGCCATTTCAGTAATTAAGGCTGAAATTGGCAGCGCACTAAGTGTCACTTCTAAGATAAAAAATAAATCACTCTCGCCTACTTTAATTGCTTTCCTGAGGGTACTCTATGACCTTGGAGATTGGTGATACACTGTGCTTGTGGCAGAAAGGCTTTTCCATAGCCAAAATGAAGACAAAAAAATATAGTTCTACATTTTTGCTTCGGTATTGACCACTGAGTCAAAGCTAAGATTAGATTGGCTAAACTACAGACAGAAAAGCTGAAATCTAATTAAAAGGAAAAGTAGTTTGATTCATTTCAGAATTTGTGAGCAAATGCCTTCAATACCTAGACAAGCCAGATCTAGGTATTGAATACTTCATACTTGTCCAATTAATTTGAATAAACCTGGACAGACAAACTTCTGCTACAGCGGTATAACAAGATCTTGTAGGTCATCTAGGCAGAAGATGAACAAACTGCTAGACACCAGGTGTGTATTATTGCTATGGGTGAATATTCTACCCAGACTTTGGACTCACCTCACAGTTGTGTGCCACATGGAGGCCATCACTGTTGGTACTGAGACCCATGTCACATGACTGAGGGCTAACATTGTGCAACATCCCATACATGGGCAGCAGGAAGGACATCCGCTCCAGGCTCACATCCATGTTGTCTTCACTCTCCTTGCTATCGGACTGCAGTTCATCCTCCACACAGTAGGGGGAGCCCCGACCCATCTCCTCCTCTTCCACCGGCCGATCCCCTTCGTCTTTCTCGAGGCAGTTTATTGGGAGGCACGTCCTGCCCAGCTCGTGGCGCTCGATCACATGGGAACTGATCTTGCTCTTCAGGCTGCTGGTGAACTGGCAGACTCGACACCGGTAGACCTCCACGAGGAACATCTCCACCAGACTGGAAACCTGCCCTTCCACCCCCTCTACCGTGCTGGAGTACAACCTGGAAGTGGTGGTCTCCTCAGGAATGCACAGGGCCACTGGCTGAATATCCTGGTATGCATACTTCAGCTGGCTCATCCTCAGTCAGCAACAGGGAAGGACAACTGCATGCGTGCACAAAAAAAGGCATTCAAATATATTTCCTTCAAGGACACTGGAATACTCTCTCTCCCCACAGAAAATCTTGACTCCATTACATAGGTCTTCCCATTTGCCTTAATATTCCTTTTTGCTTTCATAACATTGAATTGACAAATTAATGCTCTTTAATCTTAACTGCCTATTGTGTGAGCTACCTAGTGAGTTGAGTGTCCGTGAGACACGACCTCAACAGCTTCTGCTATTGTCAAGGCATACTTTTATACATCATTTGCAACGGCACCACTGAAGAAATTGTCTCAAGGTATGAAAAATAAATGAGAAAACCAAAATGGTTTCGGAAGGAGATTTATTCAAAGATACCACTTTACTGAGATAAGATAAGATCACTTTATTGGCCATATACAATTTCTTGTATTAGGAAATTGTCTTTTCACAGACCCCAACTTGCTCTCCATGAGACACACAGACAGGGAGAGAAGCTTGGGGTCAGAGCGCAGGGTCAGCCATTTATAACCCCTGGAGCAGTTGGGGTTAAGGGCCTTGTTCAGGGGCCCAACGGAGTAGGATTCCTCTGTCGGCCCCAGGATACGAACCGGCAACCTTCCAGCCACAGGCGCAGATCCTTAGCCACAGAGCCACCGCACCGCCCCGACTGAGCAGGTCTATTGTGTTTATAGTTCTGCTTCTCCAATTTCATTTCTCCTGTCCTTGGCCTCCCCATCAAACTTTGTACAGATTAAATCAAAACTCACCTCTTGAGGCAAGTGAAGAGGACCAGTTAAGTGACCACACCTATGGAACTCTATCAGTACATGAGCAGCACATTACAGACACCGAAAAACTGGAATGGTAATGCGTCATTTCAGTGTGCAAATAGAAAAATCATAATCATATTTTCTTTAACTTGTTCAGATATTTTTAAATCACAGGGTGGCCAGCAGCCATATCATCCTGCAACTCACAACTGGCAACCCACTGAAGCTAAGCGGGTGTGAGCCTGGTCAGTACCTGGATGGGAGACCTCCTGGGAAAAACTATGGTTGCTGCTGGAAGAGGTGTTAGTGAGGCCAGCAGGTGGCGCTCACCCTGCGGTCCATGTGGGTCCTAATGCCCCAGGATAGTGATAGGGACACTATACTGTAAACAGGCGCCGTCCTTCGGATGAGACGTAAAACCGAGGTCCTGACTCTCTGTGGTCATTAAAAATCCCAGGGCGTTTCTCGAAAAGAGTAGGGGTGTAACCCCGGTGTCCTGGCCAAATTTCCCATTGGCCCTTACCAATCATGGCCTCTTAATAATCCTCCTCTGTGAATTGGCTACATTACTCTGCTCTCCTCCCCACTAATAGCTGATGTGTGGTGAGCGTTCTGGCGCACAATGGCTGCCGTCGCATCATCCAGGTGGATGCTGCACATTGGTGGTGGTGGAGGGGTGCCCCCATTACCTGTAAAGCGCTTTGAGTGGAGTGTCCAGAAAAGCGCTATATAAGTATAAGCAATTATTATTATTATTAAATATCTCTGATAGCTACATGAAATATGACCACAGGCCAAGTACCACTTTTTCCAATTCATCAATTTAAAAAAAATATCTAAGTAATCATCTAAACTGCACTACCACCATAATTAAGTGGACATTATTATGCTAAAGTGTTTTTTTTTTCTAAAACTATACTGAAACAAAGGAGAAAACATCCACCGAATACTATGCCTGGGATGGACCAAGATGCACTTGCAAAGCAAAATTGACAGACTGATTACACCGCTTTTGAGGGGCCATTTAACTGTATCAAAAGAAAATAACAGTGTCCCACCCCTTTTTACTATTTTTCGTATAAACATAAGGGATTTTTCATTATGACATGCTAAACGATTTGAAGTATTATAGAATGTTATATGTAACAGCATTAAAAGACAGTAATCTCATTTCCTTAAATGATAGCTGTTCTAGGTAACCTGGGCTCGATAATATAAAATTATATAGGTTTTAAGACTTTCTTAAAACTTCACTTCAAAAATATCACATGGATCAAATTCCTAATATCTATTATGAATGCTACTTTTTCTTCCCCATGCAAAGAGATACTTGAGATCGTTCTTTCGTCGCCGTGCAGGTGACAAGATACAGTAATTGAAAGGATGTGCATACAGTACTCAAAACATATTTTCACTAACCGTAAATTCTTTATTCAACACACGAAGTACACCTTTTTAACATAAATGATCATGTGCTGCAAAGCATTTTGTGTACAAGAACTGTGTGTAAACTGATCCGCAGTGTCTTGGAAGCACATATATCTGCGTGTGTTCACGGAGTACTATTCTAGCTGTAATGGCAGTACGAAATCTAAAACTTTTTAAACATAATACACTAATTTAGTTGCGATCACGTGGCATTCTCACCCTATGGCATAACTAAATCTGAGATATTATTTCATCGTTTGTTTTTTCCACTTATATTTCCTTACCTTATGTTCAGACTCCAAAATCACTAGTGCTCCACAGCCATGCTTGTTTCAATAATCTTATTTACTTTTATTTTATATCTTCCAGAGATATAAAGGGAGACCTACACTCCCACTTCCACACCAATTTAAGTCCATATTACTATTATTATTCTTGATTACTTCCAGGAAGTACCGTAGTTTTTATGCGGGCTCCTGGTTCAACCTCAGGGCTCATTTAAAAATGTTCATAACTAGAACGGCACGTAGAGGAATTGACGACGATGAGTATTGTGATTGTTTTGGAAATGTTAGAAAATGTGTGGTTTAGGTGTTTTATGGTGTGTCTCAGTGAGAACAATTAATTCATTATGCCGTTGTTTTCTGAATACTTCAGGTTTATATAAACCCATATTATGTTTACGTTGTGGTTAACTTAAACCACAAATATCCACGTGTATTCTAAATATTTTTTACAATTCTTTTAACCAGTTGAGTAAATTGAGAACATGTTCGTACTTACAGTGACGATAACTACATTATTATATGCATGTATTATTACAGTACTAATAATGTTACATTATTGCTAATATATCTTTAACGCAACTCGATCTTAGACTATAGAGGTAGGGACCCCTCCTGTCCTCTTAAGACTATACACTGGGTCACGAAAAGGCAACTTTTCAGCTGAAGTCCAGCTGCGGTTTGTATAAGTTTGGAGTCCCGTTTCCGACGCCTGCAAGTTTTCAAGATGATCAGACCCCTCGGGTCACACAGTGGCACCCTGCTCTTTTTATTTTAACTTCCATCTGATCATCAAACTTTAACTTAGTATTTGAATGGTGGGCATATTGCGAAGGACTTCGTGAAACGGGGTGTCCCTACTCAAGCTGCGAAGGTTAAATGCACCCTTTTAGAGGGTGACTCAAGTTGAGGTGGTAATACCGCGACGCTCCCTTGCTGTAGCTGGTGCGCGGAGTGCGCAGACGCAGTCGCCGCACTCGCTGATGAAAATGGCCGACATGGAGACGGAGGTGGACGGAAAGAGCTTGGACAGTGGCAAAGAGCTAGAGTAAGAAATAACCATAATATTCTAGTTTTGTACGTTAAAAGAGGACGAAATGCTAAATGTCGGGGTTTTGGTAGGGTGGCGACGGTGGTAAAGGTTTTTTTCCATGTATACGTGAAGCAGTGGTGTTCACAGACGTGTTGTTGCTTCTTAGTTTTGTGTTTCGTAAGTGCGTGCGAGATGGGGAAACGTGGGGGGGGATAGTACAGTGTTCCCGGTTGAAAACAGCTAACTTTGACTTTGTGTGATAGGGGAAATCGACACGCATTCGCTTTTCGGAAATCGGGATCTTCCATAAAGCGTGGGAACGGCCATCTGCCACACGGACGAGCTCCAACGGCGAGAACTTGCTTAGAAAACTGAGGCCGGATAGTTGATCCGCCACCCAGCGGGTGTCTGTTCTCGCTGCTGTGTTAGTAACCGTGTTGCTGTGCTGAACAAACAACAGAGCACACCGTGCCTCCATCCGACAAAGTGGCTTCGCGCCCTGCAGCTGGATTCAGCCTTTATTTTTGTTTCGGGCAAATGATTGCTCACGTCTTGCACGCCGACGCGATCTGTGTTTTTTTTTCAAAAGCAGAAAAAAAAATCGGGGCCTACACTTCGGTCCTCTCCACGTTTTTTTTGTACTAGAGAGCGTGTTTTGTTTTTGCCGTCTTGTAGGCCGTTTTAACGTAGATGATCACAACTTCCGAAAATCATGGATTTGGTGTTTACGCTTAAAGCATCCCGGAGGTTCTTATATTATCAATCCATATCAGTAACTTCTCGGGTTTTTAACGATTTATTTAATAATCCAGCGATTGTTTATTAACGCCTGTAAAGCGAATCAAGCCGCAAACTGGTCGGTTCTTCCAGATTGGGGATACTTCTATTGCCTGAACCTAACCAAAAAAAACTTTTCGGGAGTTAGATCGTCACTTGCTAACCTTAGCTATGGGTTTCGATTTTGAAAAAACGTCAAAACCTTATCCAGGTGTCTTGCGGACGGTTTTCTTGCCTCAGTTCTTATCTGCAGATCAATGGCCCCGCTCTTCTTTGCAGAAACCTGGACCGATTTATGCAAAACAGAACTAAATGGGTTTCAGTAAAGATCATTTCGATTGTGAATTGATGACAAAGGCGATCTGGGAATGTTCTTTCACCAGGCGCAAATCTGAAAGTTTGATTATTCCTCACCGCTGATGTTTTGACGAAGTGTGCGGTGTTAGGTTTTTAACAATCGAAACTGTTAAATTAAGTTTTTAATTAAGCAATAATTTGCACCCCGAACCTCAGTCTGACCACTGAAAAGGAGCGATCTTAGTTTCTAAAATCCTCTAGTAATTCAGTTGGGCAGGTTTAGAAAAATACTAAGGAAAAGTGCGCTCTTTTCACGCGTCTTTCACGTGAAGTGACCTTATATACTACCTGTTTGGTTAATTCTGTTCTTTTTTTATCATGGTAAGACTGTTTGTAATGTAATAAGTAAATCGATCAATAAAAAATGGATAGGAATACATTTGTAAATGCACGTTTCTGGTTCAAGACCAACCAAGCATGTAACAACAATATTTCCAAATCCTGCAAAACTTGCGTTATGGTTGGTTAATTTTAAGAAATGAACGTGATCTCGAAATCGCTTAGCTTTAAAAAGAGCCACCCAGATTTCAAAAATGACAATATTCTGAAATAGGCGAAATGTATGATTATACATTTCATGATATAAGCTGAAGACATGCACAGACATTCTCAAGACAATAGTTCCTCCTGAAACTTGTGGACAATTTGAACTTGGGGCTTTTTTAAGTTGGTCTGGTAATTATATCAGAGCCACAAATTGTGTTATCCAGTTGTGTTCTAGTATTTTGATTCACGTACTTGTGGAGTTACACTAAATATACACACAAATGAGTATGATGACATTTATTAGTTGCTATATTCGGAGGGACTGATCTGTGTAGATCTAGAGATGTGAAAAAGGATGATTGTAACATAGTAATTGTATATAGTATATTGTGCAGTCTTTCTGTGGTCACAAAAATTATTGGTGCCCTCCATTTGTAGTAAGTGTAATCACTATTTTAATGTCTAAACTACCTGACTATCTTATGTATGTTTATTAAACAGTCATGCGATGAAGTGATAGTTTTCTTTAATAGTGAATTCTCTAGTGTAGAATCCGTGAGGTGGTGTTTTTAGGTTGGGTACTAATGCTTGTTTCTTTAATAAAAACAATTCCTTACACTTATGTAGCACTTTTCTGGACACTCCACCCAAAGTGCTTACAGGTAATGGGGACTCTCCACCACCACCAGTGTGTAGCCCCACCTAGATGATGTAGAAAATGTTTACCCACTGTTTTAATTGACTTTATTAGCCAGTATTCAAGACTGCAACTATGTGCACTAGCAGATGAACATGGTCTGAAAATGAAATGACGCTCTTCAGAGCAGGAACAATTTAGGAACATGGAGGTTGCAAAAAAGACATTTGTCCCTAGCTAGCAATAGACACCCGCATTCCTCTGGTTCTGTTTTCACGTTTATTAAACGTATTTTAATAGTGAGTGTTTGTAGCAAGAACCAGGATTGATATTGTGTCGCACATTCATTTAAATTGTCTACCTTTTCTTGAAACAAATTCAGAAACGAATCCCATTGGTGAATTTTTTCATCTTCCCACATTTGCCTTTATAAATTAGAAGTCCGGTCTGGGATTGATTGCCCAGGCGATAACACACAAGGTCTGTCATTACTAGGTTGAGCTTTATTTAAAGGTCATCAAGGGTGTATTTGCCTTGCCACATAAGTAACCCACATGGCTGGCAGGGCAGCCTCAATCCAAACTCTGGTTCTGCTTTTCGCAATAAGAAACAAAAATGGCTCGGGGGCTTCCGAGTGAATTAACTAATAAGCTTCACATTTGAAGTTCAGGGCTGTATCATGATTTGAATTCATTCATAATCTCCCCAGTGGAGGTGTTCAGTTATAAATTGGCTTCATCACTCTGTTTGCCTCCCCACTGGTAGCTGGTGTGTGGTGAGCCTAGTTCTGCACTTTGGCTGCTGACGCATTATCTGGGTGGGGGCTACACATTGGTGATTGAGGGGAGTCCCCATTACCTGTAAAGCACTGTCAGCGGAGTGTCCACAAAAGCACTATATAAGTGTAAGGAGTTAATATTATTATTGAAGTGCAGATGGATTTGGGTTGGCTGGAGTCAGCTAGAGGAAGAACATTTTGTTCAGTTAAAACCAAGCTAAATTAAACCTTTGCACTTGACGCTACCAGTTTAGAAACTTGGGTCAGCCAAAATGTCACGCTAGTTAAAAACACGTCTCCTGTAAAGATATGCGGCATACCTTAGATGAGCAGCGCAAATTTGGATTTACTAGTCCTGCAGTACATATTTATGTATTACATTTCTAATCTGTGCATTTTAATAAGAGAAGAAATTATAGGACAGGGCAAAGCAAGTTCCAGAACACTATTTTAATTTTCTGGTCTACTTCGATAGATTCCTTAAAAACCTAATTTGTGTAAAAGATATTCTGTTTCCATCTGTAGTACCTCATTTGTCTTTAAACTTGACACCAGGAAAATGGCTTTGAGGAGTTTTAGTTATTTCTTTCATTTTTTTTAGGAAAAACTCAAGTCATCAAATTCGTAAAAGATCTTAAAATGTTTTGAATAATATGTCTGTGAATACTCAGACATTTACTGTTTAAATTTGTGCTCCACAGAGGCGAGGATGCTGAAAGCTCTGGGAAAAGCGGAAACGAAGAGAATGGAGACGTATCGGAGGAAGAAGACAAGCTTGAGTCCAAACACAGCAAACACAAGAAGAAGAAGCATAAGCATCGGAGCAAACACAAGAAGCATAAGCACTCCTCCGAGGAAGATAAGGACAAGAAACACAAGCACAAGCACAAACATAAGAAACATAAGCGTAAGGACAGTGGCCCAAACACCTCTGTTAATGCCACAAGCAAAGATGGTGCTTCTCCTTCAAAGCGTCCCAAGCTGGATGACATGGCAGTCTTAGAAGATCTGGAGAAACAGAGGGCGATGATTAAAGCAGAGCTTGACAATGAACTGATGGAAGGGAAAGTCCAGTCTGGGATGGGTTTGATACTGCAGGGTTATAACTCTGGTTCGGAAGAGGAAGGGGAGATTCAAGAAAGAGCACGTAATGGGGAACAGCGAGGCCCTGCCAAGGCTGTTACTCCCAAAAGCCAGGGCAGGTCACAGACAGTCAAGGACTCCAAAAGCAAACGAGAGTCCACTGACCATAAATCTAGTTCAAAACGAAGGAGTCGAAGTAAGTCCAAGGACCGGGCGAAACAGCATAAATCAGAAAAGAAGAAAAGTAAGAGCAGTGGAACTGAAGGTGGTACCAAAGATAGGACAAAAGCACGGAGCAGATCTAAGGACAGGAGGCGATCTAAAAGTCCCGCGAGGTCTAAAGAGAGGGCCAGGAAATCAAAATCTCCAACTACTAGAAGGCGCTCTTCAGCTGAGAGAGCCCGGAAATCCGCCTCACCCGCTGGTGAAGCAGAAAAAAGCCGAGCAAGTAAGCGATCGCCTCCACCCTCCAGTGACGGCAAAAACAGGGACCGGAGTCGAAAATCCAAGTCTCCTGACCGAAAGAGTAGATCTCGTGAACGAAGATCCAGGTCCAAGGAGAGGAGATCAAGGCGTTCAGAGGCCGAGAAAGAGAAAGACAAGGACAAGAAACCAGCCAAGTCACCTTCTAAGGACGCCTCGTCTGGTAAGGAGAACAGGTCACCCAGCAGAAAACGTGGACACAGCCCGCAAAGACGTAGCTCTTCCCCCAGGCGGAAAGAGAGGGCATTGAAGCGCAGCAGGTCGCCACCTTCCTTGAACACCCAGGCGACGGACAGGAGGTCAAAGCAGAGCCGCTCTGCCTCTCGAAACAAGTCTCCAGCTAGGAGAGGACGGAGTCGCTCAGGGGATCGCCGGAGACGAGAATCGGACCGGCTGAGACTTTCGCCTGTCAGGTGCGTTTCTTCCTTCTTTCATTGTGGAAGAGGTTGTGAGCACTCTTTTTTTTTTCCGGGGGGTTGTGCAGCCTGTGAAGACCAGTAAAATGGCATCTCCTTTTGTAACCTTCATAGATTTTGAGAGGTTTTAGTGAGTAACCTTTCTGGCGGATAAAAAAAATCAAACGGCGTTTAAACATTGTGGGTGTTAAAATGAGCTCTTCCTTTCAAGCCTGTAAATTGAGTTGATCTTGTCTTCCCATGTTTTGTTTAAATTAGAAAGTTTCACTTTCTGCAATGTGTAAAGGAAGTGCCTGCTTTAAATATATAAAAGGGTGCATTACGGAAATGTAATTCTCCATGTGATGGTGGAGTATCTTGCAAACGAACGCTGTTGTGAGCTCCTGTATTACAGCTGCTAGTGTTAGGTTTATCTGTGGTTTTTTTCCCCCCTTGCTAGTCGTGGGGATTCTGAGCAGCTCACCTGTTGCTTTGCAGGCTGCGATCGCGGGATGAACCGCCAGGGAGGAGGGACACGAGTCCCCTGCTCCCCCGGCGCAGGATGAGCCGGTCCCCCCTGAGGAGGAGGTCTCGCTCCCCGCTGAGACGCAGCCGATCCCCGCGCAGGAGGAGCAGATCACCTCTCCGGAGGCGGTGCGTGCTTTTTTTTTTTTTTAAACTTTCTCCAATCCCATCAACCCAGATGTATTTCCCACATTTCTTCCCAGGAAATAAATGACCCAATATACAAAAAAGACCATATTAACCCCTGGAGAACAAGAGTACACAATAAAACTACACAGAAACAAAATGTTGACATTGCATGAGGTCAGACTTTTACTCAAATGGGAAGGGAGTGTTTTGGATCTGTTAAAATGCAGGGAAAATGGGCGTATGGTTTTGTCACTAAACTGTGTAAAGAACCAGATAGACTAGAGTAAGGCCCGTTTTAGTGCTGGCAGTGTTCCTAGAAATCCTCCTGAAAAAGATTTCCTGCTCAGGGGTTAAGTAGTAAATTTCCTACAAGAAATTATTCGGTGCAGGTAAATTCTTGTAAAACATGTTCCAGCTTTGCAAGGGGTTTCCTCCTCTTGTGATTTTGCTGCAAGTCTTGCATTGTCGTATTCCTCTAAAGCGGTATATAGATGTCAGAGGAAACATTTTCTATAAAAACTTTCAATAACAGAGATAGTCACATGGGCAGGTAGATGCTCTGTTACGATGAGCATCGCTCATCTCCTTATAATAGACCATGACTTGATTGGCAAATACAAGTTAGTATTTCCTTTTTCCTAGTATATCCTTTTCCTTTTTATGTGTTGTGCATAAATGTTTATTTAAAAAAAAAAACGTTTTCCTTAGCCAGCTTCACTCCTTCCAAAATGAAAGACAGCACCATTATTGGAATTTAGTCGGACTAGTGATGTGTAGGACTATGATGTTTATTTTTTATTTTGAGTGCTAAACTTCAGAACAGAAGAACCACCTTAATCATGAATGTGCAATCCTTATTTTAATAGGAGGTCATTTATAGGTCTGACTTGCAGTTGCAGTGAGACTCTGTCAATATTAAGCTTCCAAAAACTACATTTGTATCATTCAGATTTCTTAATAGGGTACTTTCCTACAAAGTTTGATCCCTGCATCTTGTGTCCTCTTAGCTGTTAAAATAACTGCCAAGGCTGTCTTCTATGTCTTTGTATTAAAGATATAAGTTGTCCCATTCTTTTGTTAGGATCGTAAAATGTAAAAATTCTAATTAGGATGTGAAATTACCTGCATGCATTTGCAATTTCATAGTAAAGTATTTTACTGGTCTGGTGTTCTAACGTTTGGTTCCAGAAGACAGATAGTTTGGTCCTATAAACAATGGGTTTTTATCTCTTTGCTTGACATTTGTAAATTGTTGCAGTTTCAGATTTCTCCCCTCCCTTTAATCTCATCCTAGAAAAACATACAGTCATACAGCTTCGCTCTGTTTCATTGGCTCCGATTGTGATGCAGACTTTGTGGTTCTAGGTCACTGGATAGAGACAGGCTAGGCCGGTACAGACCGAGGTGGAGATCAGGGTCCAGAGATCGCCGGCGGAGACGCAGCAGAGACAAGGAAGACAAGTTTAAAGGCAGCCTTTCAGAGGGAATGAAAGCTGATCAGGAATCCTCTTCAGATGAAGTGTAAGGCTTATAGATTTTAAACATTTCAATTGGATACTTGGAGAAGCACTTTTCCTACTTAAGGTGTGCTTATGAGCTGTTCTCTATGCATGTGATCCTACAGATGTTCTAGTTGGTTTAACGTTTAGTACATAGTTTAGGAAATCATATGTTATTGACTGAGTATCCTACTATATTGCATAACTGTGTCTTGAGTTTGGTACTTAATTTCTCTTTCTCAGTCTGGAAGATTATGATGTGGATGAAGAGGATGAAGAAGCTGTCATTGAACAGAGGAGGCTACAACGACAGGCCATAGTGGAGGTTTGCTTTTTAGTTTTGTAATTATAGTTACAAACAAGAATGAATGCCACCCATCTCCGATAATCTCATTCACTTATTTTTTAAGCATAATATTGATTGTAATGATGCCCTTATTGATAATGGTAATAAAAGATTTCTCTGTCTTTTCAGATAGTTAACATTCTAACTTATGTTAACTAATTCTATTTAATTGGCTACTTTAAGACATTGGAGTTGAACACTTGGGTCTGTATCTCTACACACTTGCACAGCATTGTAGAAATGTTTGAGCTAAGAAACATCCTTAGCATCCCAAGTAATTTCAGTGTGCTGCTGTACTATATTTGAACACATTGCAAAAGCAAACAGCTGCACGTCATAAAGTGACAGAACATTTGTACCGTATTTCTCCAGAAATACAAATCTGTTAACGAGGACAGCAACATGTCAGTTCCTTCGGAGCCCAGCAGCCCCCAGAGTAGCACCAGGAGCCGCTCTCCTTCCCCCGATGATATCCTGGAGCGAGTAGCTGCTGATGTTAAGGAGTATGAGAGGGAGAACGTGGACACCTTTGAGGCCAACGTCAAAGCCAAGCACAACCTCATCGCTGTGGAAAAAGATGGTTAGTGGGGAAGGGGAGATTGCTTATCTCATGGTGCCTTTTTTTCTCCAGATCCAAAAACATCAAATCGCATCTTAACATAAGACTGTAGTTTCTTTTTCAGAGTGAAAACTAAAAATCTTTTGGTTCTAATTCTAGAGTTGATCTAGCTGATCTATAGTTAGTCAGAAAAAAACTGGAAGAGGTAGATCAATGCATAATCAAAACAGCTGCACATCAGTTTGATCTGTTGTAGGATTTTTAAACACCTGCTGTCTTGTATTGTATATATTGTACTCGTGAAGCAGAAAAATAAATTAAAATCTTGAACAATCGAGCACAAACCTTTAATATCTCAAGCAGAACGCTCTTCTGTGCAGTGGTAACATTATCTGCTTCTCTGTGAGATCCCATAGGCGTAAACGTTGTGGGAAGAACTTGAAATGATTGTAGTTGGGATCCAGACCAAATATTTTCGGATTATCTCATTTTTATTTGCTTGTCGTTTATTTGTTCATGGACATATTTTGTAGCAGGGTTCAAAAGGAAAAAAAAACACACTTAGCATCACTTTCATGTAGTGTTGATGCATCTGTAAATATCCTTAAATTTAGACTTTTTTGGCACAGGCATATAATCATACTGAGCATGAAAACAAATGTATTACAATTTTTTAAGTGAATATATGGTTTTGAGGTATCGATCAAAGGTTTTGGGTATTGATCATTTGTAACTGGGTGAAATTCTAGTGATTGTTGAATAAGCGCTAAATTGCCTCATTATTGAGACTTGTTTTGGCACAGTGTTTGTGATTTAAACTGAATGTTGAGCCCCACGAAAAAGAACACTGAAAGGAACCACAGCACCCTGATCATCAAGCGAACAATGCATTTGCCATCCGTATGTTAGTCAGACAGGTTTTACATTGCCAGTTGCACTATATCAGAAATGCCATGTCACATCAACCTGTCCGTGAGCAGTACAACTATGAGGAGGTAGCTAAACATTCATTCTCGCTGATGTTTGAAATAAAATTAGATGGTGTTACGTTTTCTTGCGAGATGAGAATGTGACAGATTAAGCTGTGGGTGCCCTACTTACTAAATCTGCCCCTGCTGAAGATTTGTGGAATAAAGTGTGGCGTGTATTTGGGAGACCAGTGAACAGGCCCATGCTTGTCCACAGTCGACCGAAAGAACATCCTGCTGTGGGACAGAATCCCACAAGACAGTGTTTGAATCCTGGAACAAAGCATGTCACAGATAGTGGTGTTGATTTCAGTGGATGTCACATGCTATTAGCCGGCAACTTTTACAGTAGCACCTCTGTTAACTGACCCTTTTCATGACCAAAATTAATGAGAGTAATTTGCCTATTTCATGCCTGCCGATTAAAATATTAGTGTACCTGCTACAAAAAAGTATAATTTTCCGATAGTGATAGACTAAACCATCAAAAGAAATTTATTTCAGGAGAACAAAGGGTAATGTCATAACTGTAGGCATGAAATGTTTTGGGATCACCTTTTCAATATAGTTGTACTTACATTTTTGTTTGGAATGCACAGTTCAATTTTCTTTAAGAACAGCGAGTTCTTTCTGTTATTAGAGAATAAAAAGGAAACCGCTGACCATTTCTGTATGTATTTTCCAGGATCAAATCCAAAGAAGCCATTAGCTCCAGATATGTTTACAGAATCTGATGACATGTTTGCCGCATATTTTGATGTAAGTATTTTTGATGTTAGCTCAGTGGAATTTAATTTTCTAGAGAATTTTAATTCTTTTGAACAGCACTTCTAAATTAAAAAAAATTAATTGGTATGTGCCTTGAGTGTTTTTTAGGCCTTCTGATTGTTTTAGTTATGACTTGAGTTTTCTGTAAACCAGCATCATCCAATAGACCATATTTTGTTGTGATCTCCATTTGCTTTAATAAATTAAAATTGTGGTATTTCAATTTTTCAACGCACAAGGGGCATATTCAGTGTTGAGGCAATAATTTGAATTGTACAATTAACAGAGTGCAAGACTTCGTGCTGCTGGTATTGGCAAGGACTTCAAAGAAAACCCGAATCTCAGGGATAACTGGACTGATGCAGAAGGCTACTACCGTAAGATCAATTAATCATCTTCTTAGTGTTTAAGAAATTAACTTGGGCAAAGTTGAGCTTGCATTTGATTTTATAATTTATTCTAATACTGACTTTCTTTGCAAAGAAAAAAGCTCAGACCAATTTGGTGCCATTTTAAAAGTCTTTTCACAAATGTTGGAAGATGCAATTTCTTATAACGGCATTAACTCTACATGACCTTACTGCTCCTTCCATGTTTTTTTTTCTACTAAATCTTTTGTAAATGTTCCTTATTTCTCACAGCTTTTTTAAAACATCATGTCTTAATATGCATTTTGAGGTTGGAGGACCTTGGAAAGTTTGTGAGCATGATGTCAACATTTTGTTTACAATGTATAATGGGACTTTTATTCTTAAGTATCAATGTTTGAGCACACTTGAAAATAGTAATAATAAGCGCTTTGAACTTTATACATCTACAGGCGTGAATATTGGAGAGGTTTTGGACAAGCGCTATGGTGTTTATGGCTACACCGGCCAGGGGGTCTTCAGTAATGTGGTGCGGGCCAGAGACATGGCTAGAGCAAATCAGGAGGTGGCTGTGAAAATCATCAGGAACAACGAGCTCATGTGAGTACTGTTTGTACATTGGCAGCCATTCCCAATTGACAGATGGCAATGTTCTATAATGGACATTATCTACAAGCAGTAAATGTAAAACTCAACTACAGGCGGGGTGCCATTACACCTGCTGCAGTTGCTTCAATTTCCACTCCTGGTACGCTGAATAACTTGGATGAACACTGTAGCAATGTGTTTTTCTTAAGTGCCCTCTTTCAGGTGTGTTGCCCAACTTATAACCAATTGAGACTCTGAAGAAGCAAACAGTGTTCGTTGTGGGGAGAACTCGGTAAATTCATTCCTGTCTGTTAATCTTAAATTGATCACATATTAAAGCGTTTAGTGAGAAATAAAGGTAAGCATTTTGAGAATGATTAATGCTTCCAGCAGCTTCAGTATACAAAACAGAATCCTTAGAGTATGTCATTTTTGAAAATCAGGACTGAATACAGCAAAAGGAAAACTTAAAGTCTAAACAAACAAGCAGATGAATTGAAGACATCGGTTTTTACTGGCTGTGTGTTGCTCCCCTGGGATGAAAACCAGCATATACAATGTACCCCCCTCATCAGGACCAAGGCTGTGAACCACTAACCTATATAGTATTAAATAATAAGTGCTGTAAATCATTACATGTCATTATAGGCAGAAGACTGGACTGAAGGAACTGGAGTTTCTTAAAAAGCTCAATGATGCTGATCCAGATGATAAGTTTCACTGCTTGCGACTTTTCAGACACTTCTATCACAAGCAGCATCTCTGTCTAGTGTTTGAGCCCCTCAGGTAAGTTGTCTTTACTACTTTCACACTATTAGAAGTATAGAGTTTTTTAATATTTTTATGATAGGAAGAATTGAAGCTAAAACCATTTTTTAACTATGTAAGTTATTTAAGCACAATTATTTAGAATTCAGTTAACCAGACTATATAATTAGTTTGATTGCCGTCATTTTTAATATAGCCTATACTTTTGAACGAGTGTTACTGGTAATGGGGAGCATCTTTCTTGTGAAATGCACTCTAGATATCTGCTCTGTCCTTAAAGTTAAATGGTAAATTTAAATTGTGTGAATTTTTTTTATATATTTGTAGTCAGCAATATTCATATTCTCTGATTTTGTAATGGAAATGGTACAAGCAGCTCTGCTTTATCCCTTTATCCCAGCATGGGACAGTTGGAGGCCATGTGCACTTGTCATAATGTCATTGGTTTTTCAAACTGAACCCCGCAGTGCCTTCAGGAGAATTGGCATCTGTTTAATGAGCCCCTGTAGATTTTTACATCTCTGCAGGTTTGGAATCGTAATCACAGTATGCTAGTGAGGTAGCTACCCTTCAAACCAGCCGTGCCTAGGCGCTAATCCTCATCTACAATTCCGAATTGGATTGTTCTAGGCGTCATTCAATGTGTTTGCATCATTAAAACACTTCCTATTATTTTGAATATCAATTGTCTAACAAAGTTCTACTTAATTTTCTTGCAATGAGAAAAACTTAAAAATAAATTTAATTAATTCTTGCATTTGTATTTAAGTTGTTTTTCATGGAACAGAATAGTTAATAGAAATTTAATGCAGTACATTTTACTTTTTCAACTTATACATACCAACACAGTCTTAGATATAGGTTTGGCTGTGCTACATCTGGAAGTGGCAAGTGAAAATAAGGCAGTAGCCTTTATTTTAACTACTAAGTTTAACAATCTAGCATGACTTTGTGTTGCCAGTCTCAACCTTCCCTGTGTTTTAGAGCCATTGTGCTAATTTTCAACAGTGTAGCTATGGTTCTGCTTGATATACTGTTTTAATTTTTGAGCAGTATGGCATTCCATTAATGGAATTAATGGAACAGGCTGTAAAGTTGTTTTTTCTGGTATTATAGTTGGATAAATTGCAGCTGTCATGTAGGGCTCCTATGATGGTTGTATCTCTCACTATTACTGCCGAGGGGCAGACATTTGAATGTGGAGGAGGATCTGGAAATGATCCTTTACTGTGACTTATTTATATGTGGGTTTGTGTAATTGTCTAATTGTTTGTTTTATTCAGCATGAATTTGCGGGAAGTGTTGAAGAAGTATGGGAAGGATGTAGGCCTTCATATTAAAGCAGTACGATCATACAGTCAGCAGCTCTTCTTGGCTCTGAAACTTTTGAAAAGATGCAATATCTTGCATGCCGATATCAAACCTGACAACATACTGGTGAGTATACTGCACAGTCCTGTACTTGTCTTCTAGTCTGTTTTGTTATTTAATATTTATTTCACGATGGGTACATTATTTAAAATCTGTATTGTAGTTGTTATAGTCTGTGTTGATGATGTTTTTCAGGAAGTTTGTGTGCTGAAGTTCTTGGCAGCGGAGTGGCGTTTTATCTTTGGTTTCAAAAATGAAAAAGTGTAATTGGTTTTGGAGTTTTAACATGAATGGATGCCACCTCTTGGTAGTGAATTGACCTAACAACTGAATTAAGTTCCAAGGACGTATGTCCCAAGAGTTACCATGCTGACTTCACTAGTCCGTTGAAAACAGTGTATTCAGTATAGAACGTATATAGCGTGCTCCTAGTCCTAAAGAAGCAACATTTTCTTTCAAGATGAATCATTCTTTAACATGCCATTCCATCTTATGTTAAGGGTCACAGTAGTATTTACGATATTGTTGGAGAAAATTATTTCAAATTAATGCCTTTCATTAGTTTTTTTAGATAGTTTCTGATAGGGAAGACATATTGCAGATGTATAATTTGGATTGATTTATACAGAGCTTTATATTTAAGCCATTACTGATGACTACAAGTTGCACTTGATTGAGGCTCTGTGAAGAATACATAGAGGTTTTCAGTTGGCATTTGTCAGCAAAGCCATTTTAAGTTTGCTTGTTTCTTGCAGGTTGGTAGTTGTTACTTGTTTTAGATAGTTTGTGATACCCTCATGGAGTACTATTTTGTGTAAATATACTGATGCACAGTAAAAAAGTAACAACCTGTTTTATGTTGGCAGCTCATTGGGGACATTATGTACATTTTAAAAAGGGAGCAGTTGGGTATGTTGATTTAGTAGTGTGGTTCTTTGAGATAAAATACTGAGCTTAGGTCATCTGGCAAAAAAAAAAAGGTGCTCACACCTGAAGAAGGCTCCACGGCCAAAACGTTGTTTTCTTTCTTCTTTTTTTCAGCATGGAATAAACCTATTACTTGTTCTTTGACAAAAACAAATGCCTGTTTCTCTGTTTAGTACTTAGTTTTACAGTTTTAGCAATTTTAATTCAACTGTTCCTCTGCTATGAATAATGGCAAACCTATCTGGAATTGTTCTGTTCAAAATCTGACAGAAATACACTGTAAGAATTGTACTTCATGTCCAAATTACAGAAAGAGTGACAAGAACATGGCCAAGCACTTTATCCAGAGGCAGACGCATCAGCTGCCAGGACTGTGTTAATGCTCTGGGAGGTTAATACCTGGTGCTATTTTGTGATTTCCTTTTTCACTCTTAACAGCTTATTATTTTTCAAACTTAAAACATCTTATGATTTTGATCTGTATTTGTGTTTGCATTTTCTTGTGAGTGATGCATATAAAAATTTCATTAAATGTATTCAACCTGAGTGGTTTACTATTTTAATTTGATTTATTAAATGTATATAGTACTCCTCATAATGCCCTAGCAATTCTTAAACCAATTAAAAGTTCATTGCACATTTGTCTTTACACAACAGGTCAATGAATCTAAAACTATCCTTAAATTGTGTGACTTTGGATCAGCATCCCATGTGGCAGATAATGACATCACCCCATACCTTGTTAGTAGATTCTACCGGGCACCAGAGATCAGTAAGTAGTTTTGTTGCATTACTGTTTTTCAACACTGGTAGTCTTGGTAAAACCCACGTTTTATCAATAAATCCTTTTTAAAACAATCTTGTGCTAAAAATATCATGTGATAAACATATTTAATTGTATCTTTCTGCAGTCATTGGAAAACCATATGATTATGGGATTGATATGTGGTCTGTGGGCTGCACCCTCTATGAACTGTACACTGGGAAGATCTTGTTTCCAGGCAAAACGAACAACCACATGTTGAAACTTGCAATGGACCTCAAGGGAAAAATGCCTAACAAGGTAAGAATAACCATCAGAAAGTTCTGAAGTGCAAATTCTGAATTCCTGATTGTTTTAATAAGTTTGATGACAAAACAGTTGCATCGATATATTCAAAACCGTTATGTGGTTGCTTCAATCAGAACTATGAAATGTGAAAAATGTGGGGTTAGTATCTGTGAAACAACATAGCTTCAAGAGTTCCTTTTTTTAGGATCTCTGTCCTGGATAGAAGCTTTTGATATGTGCACCTTAGAATAGCTACAGTCTGTGAAACACACTGGTCTTATCATGATTATTTAACGTTTTAATAACTGCTACAGATGAAGAAGTACAATTTTGCTTTAGTATCCAAATGTCCTTTATTCTTATTGATGAACAAGTATGTATTTGTAGTCACAAATTTTAAAGTAAAAATGGTCGATGAATAGTTCCTACTTTTAATGCAGCAATCGCATCTACTTTTAGAGAGCATGAAGATCTGTTCTGCAACTGTAGTCCCAACTTTTCCACACCGAAGGTTAATAAACATTGTTTTGATTTTGAAAACCATGTTTTATGTAGATAAAACCTGTTTTAGATGTTTGTACACTGTGTGCAAAACAAAATGCATTTGTTCTCCACAGATGATCAGGAAAGGCTTGTTTAAGGACCAGCACTTTGATCAAAATTTGAACTTCCTGTACATAGAAGTAGATAAAGTGACTGAAAGGGTATGTATTTTCTCATCCATGCCAGTTTTTGTATTTTTATTCAATCCTATGTTTAGTTGGTCTGGACACTTTTTGTCCTTGACATCTCCCATAGTTTGTTTCCTGTTGCCAGTTCCAGTTATAGTGCATTCGATAACTGTGTTCATAAACCTGTGTTTGTGTTTCTCCAAACAGGAGAAGGTTACAGTGATGAGCACCATTAACCCTACTAAGGACCTGTTAACTGACATGATTGGCTGTCAGCGGCTGCCAGAAGATCAGCGCAAGAAGGTTATCCAGTTGAAGGACTTATTGGACCAGATACTGATGCTTGACCCAGCCAAGAGAATCAGCATCAACCAGGCACTTCAGCACCCATTCATTCAGGAAAAGATCTGACAACAGAACAAGTACATTGTGTCTCACAAAATAGCTACAGAGACTGAAGGATTCATAGCAACCATATTTTTAAGTAATGTTTATTTTTGACCCACAGATTTTTGTTTTATTCTGAAATACAACCAAAGTAGGGGTCCAAGAATTCTCAGATGACCAGGAAGACTAATTTACTCCCTTTGACCATTGGCCCAATTTAGTTGGCAAGTTTTCATTTCCTTACTGGTCATTCCAGATGTTCTTAGAAATTGTTAAAGGTTGATCTTCCTCCATTTTTTTTTTATTTCCTTCCATTTTAAAACGGCTTATTCTTGGGCCCTTGCAGGTAATTGTTGCAGAAGATATAATTATTGTACATAAATTATTGTATTGTTGAGATTCTGATTGTAGCGAAGGTTTATGGGTTGCCAAGGCTGCACAAAGAAGACAAAAAGCTTTCAATGATTGTACACATCTTTTATGTAGTGTATTGTTTCATCAATACATTTTTATATATTCATGTGTTTGTTCGTGCAGCTCTGGCAACCAGTCTTTCTGTGAAAAGGCCAGCGTAAATGCTGTTTATATTCACATTTTCCTAGGTGTATGTGTGCAGGCCACAGCAGCATGCCCTTGGTGTATTTCTGTGCCGAAGGGGGTCTGTCCTACTTGAGCCTGCCTGCAGGGATGGTCTCATCTTTTAAAGCAGGTTGTGTACCACTTTCAGTACACTGAAGGTAAGCTTAAACCCATCAACTTCACTGGTGCTCTTACCAATTAGTACAGTGGCAAGTTTGTTCTGAAGAGTGGCTTTTTGGCATTTTGCCTCATGCATGTGTCTAAATGCAAATCCTCCTGAAGCTGTGTGCAGATGGTTTGTTTTTGTTTTTATTTAGTTTTTTCCCTCCAAAATGGCTTGCAAACGCAAAAGGTGTACAGCCAACAAACCAATTACTGTGGGGGAAAATAGGGAAGTTTTGATGGATGATGGCGCCTTCAGTGTACTGCTTCTTTTATAAAATCTTTCAAATCTTTGCAGAAGTGTTCACACCTTTCTCAAAATAAAGTGTAGTCCATACATAAATGCTTTGTTTTTTCTTTTAGTAAATGCATGTCAGGGCTAAAGGGGCATTTTGTCTTAGTTTTAAAAAGTTGCATTTAACTTCATTGAAAGTGTGCACTTTTTATGATTACAGACTTTTTTGTCGTTTTGACTTTTCTCATTTATGTGACCGTGTTGTCTTTCAATACAGGCATAATCCTTCTGCTCTTGAGTATACACCTGCTTGTTTTAAGCGGTAATTGCTTCTTTACCTTTTCCTTTGTACTGTTAAAACATTTTGGGGGTTTTAAAAGAACCAAAAGTGTAGTGTTGCCCAATCTAATTTTGTCTTTGCTTATTGTAATCTCAGTAGACTTCCCTGCATGTCAAGTGGACCATGCAGATTTACTGTAAATTTTTATTATGCATCATAAAACATCATAAAATAAAGTCTTCTGTGGAAAAAACGGTTGTAGACATTAAGATATTTTTGTGGTGATATTTTTATGCACTAACCTGTTTTTAAATTTATAGCTTTCCGTTTTAAACCAGACAGAACAGCTTTTCCGTAACACTTAATTCAAGAGAGGTGGCCAAAAAAACCTTGAAAATACAGATTTTTGCTTTGAGTTGACCTCAGTTGCAGTTTATTTGTGGTGTAGAGGAGTAATGTTTGGTTAAACCTGACAATCACATGCTGTTTGCTTCTTTTAATCTAATTGATGTTTGTGATGTTTTCTCACTTTTCCCTCTGGTCGCTGAGAGAGAATGAAATCAAGTAAAGCTTCCAAGCCAGGAGGCACAGTCCACGTCCTCTACTCCGTGGTTCTGCTTTGAAAGAGACAAGGCCTTCATCTACTTAACAAGGTCATTTCTGATGGCATGTGTAGATAAAACATGTGGCATTAAATGAGTTAAAATGCTTACGGCTAACTTAAAAATGTCCGTAAATACTGACACCATTTGTTGGTGTAAGGGAGAAAAGTTCACCTCTTTTTCCATGAACTCTGCTTTGAGCATTACAAGCAATCCAAACCTCCGGGAAATGAGAGTAAAACACAGCGACAGACTGTTGGTAAAAAATTTAGGACAACTTGATTTTTCTGTCTTCGGGAAGGTGGGGTTTTACAGACTTCCTGAGTTTACCTAGGGCTGCATTCACAGCAGTTACCCTTGCCTTTGGTATCCTTGCTTTCACATTTACCTTTGCAGTTTTTGTCCTTAGGCAGTTGACCTCGTCACGTTTCCACCACAGGGTCTTCAAATTTTTTAAACCACCCACACACCCACCCTCACACACACTCACTCTTTGGAAAAATCTTACATTTTCACTTCTGTAACCTGATGTTCTGGAAGGACAATCTTATTTTAGCAAATGAAGTTGTAATATAATACGGAAGGTTATGAATAGGTTTGCTACAATTCATATATATATAAACCTGTTTCAAAAATGCATCAAGATGCTCGTTTATGTGTTCTTTGTATCCTAGGTGCAGCCCATTTGAAGACTACAAGGATACCAAGACCTGGACAAAGGTTTCTGTTCTAGAAAAAGATTTCTGTTAACCCTTTTACTGTAAAATGTAATTGCTTGAATTTGTGTCCTTGGTTGTGTAAACGTGGTTGCAGTAGCTACCCTTTCCCTTTAAGAAGTAAATAAGATATAAAAACTAGAAAATTAGATAATTATAAGGTTTTGATCTAGAGTGATAAAGTGTAAATTACATGATTGTCTGTTTCTATAAACATACTTTATTCAAGCAGTAAATTCATTCATCTTAATTGGATTAATTTTAGTAGCCTGAATGTTTATATATTGAAAACATTTTGGCTCAGTTTACAAGAATGCACACTCTAGGTGGTTTCTTAAATAACCTGTGGTTTTTCAGATGCAACGTGAAATTATCGTTTCATAGAAGGGAGGTCTCTGTCTTGAGAGCCAGTGTGTCTGCAGACTTTTCAGTTCTCTTTAAAAAGCCAACACTTGAAACAAGCTTTAATTTGATTCATTTATTTCAAACAAATTAGCTAATTTAGGTTAATAGTTAAGTTGGAATAATGTCCTACAGACATTACACCAGCCCTCCAGGACTTTGATCAGAATACCCTGCTTTGTAAGAAACATGGCCCCTTTCACTAGTTGATATTGGGATGTTTTTACATGTGTATATACTGTGATATATGCTGGTTAATCTGTCAGCAGGAGGTTTTTGCAGCTGGGTTGAGGCATGGCTATAATAATACAGTCTTGCAGGATTTCAGGAAAGTAATGATTTTTCACTGGTTGTGTGAAACCTGTACAAATACTGAGAGAAAGATACATAGTCTTGACACTACCAGATTTTTTGCAGAAGAGCACAGCTGCATCTGCTAGCTTTTCTTCTGTAAGTTTTCAAATGGTAGAGTGCTAAAGCCAGAAGAAAACTCATGACATTGTCCTACAGTGCGACACCACATCCAGTTTCACTATGAACATTTGAGAAGAACATTTACATAGCTTTTTCAGTCGCTGCATTTTGAGATTTATGAAGGCGTGCCCTGTGTTGCCCTTATCAGGGAATGTTTTAAAGGATAAAGGGTGAGTAATGTTGCTGATGAGCTGGAAATACCCATGTCAACTATAGACCGTCATCTAGAAATGCAGGACATGAGATTTTGAAAAACTATAAGGCCTAAAGCACGTCGCTGTTCTTGTGACTGTTAACGGAAACCTAGATATTCAGATTATAATCCAAGCTATGGTTTAAAAGACATTTCTTTACACTTCTCCATTTACTTTATATTCTTGATTTTGGACCACCAGATCAGGATACATTTTGATGCAGTCACTAAATACAATTTCTATATTTATTGCACAAATACCTATTCACGTTGTACCTGAATGCCAAACCTAACTGGAAAGAATACATCTAGATTTGTACACTATTTCCAAATACAACAAAAAAAATTCCCCTATTGTTGGTGGTGTATCAGCGATCAGCACTGTGCAGGTAATATTTTCTTACTTTTGGTAGAAATACACAGGGAAATTTAATGAGAAATACAATAAGTTTTTCTCTCTTTCAGGGTAAGTGGCTCCGCTGGAATGATGTTTGTGCAGAGAAGAATGGAGACGTAATAAAGCATTGCAGCAAACTACTTATTTTTCAATTAAAAGTACATTTTTATATTAAGTATTTTTCATTCTCCATTGTAAAATGCATGAAAGTTTATCACATATTGAACATAAAATAAAACTTAATTGAAACAGTCTTCCTCATTATTTAGTAGCACAATATTTTTCCCACAATGCTGTTGCTAGTATTTTTTATCCATTTGTTTTTAAAAGGAAAAAGTGACATAGCATCCATTCACAGTTTAAACACTGATCCAAACACCATGCTACTGTCCCTGTTTCATGTAATTTTAATTTTTCTTGCTGTAGGTTGCCAAAACCGAGTCATAGATTTAGTTTTCCCATAGATCCGTTCAGGACTGAACAGTTTGTCTGTCTTGGGAACACAGGTGTGCTTAGACCTACTTTCTTTGACGATCTTGGTCTTCTCAATTTCCTGGAAGTCCTCAAGGGTGAGGAATCCTGTGTAGATACTGCCCCTGTAAGCTTAATGGAGGAAAAGGTTTGATTCCTACATGTAACGACAGAGCTTGAGTGTGGTCGATTAACCTGAACTGACTTTGTACTTGATTCTGCCTTTTTAATGCAGTTTTTTTTAGATTCACATGCAGTCTTTGGTCGTTTCATAGAATGTTTCTTTTTAGACCTTATATTACAAGAGATTTTCCAATCTGACAACTCGGATTGATAGTTTAAATTGAAGAAAGAAGACCAAGTCTCTGAAGCTCTGCTTTCAGAAGCAGTAAAGTTCTCTGACAGGGGCCCTCCAGATCCCAATATCTCAAATTTGTGGTTACTTTTCATAGAACCAGCAGCAGTGCCAGGTCGGGAACGGCTCATCTTGGATTTTTCCTTTTGTATAGTCAGCTGTTGCATCTTTTCCATTTGTATCAAACGAGAGACTATGGGTGCAACTGAAGAGTCTTGCAGGTGTAATTTCTTTATGCTGTCCAATGAAAGCAAGGATCCTGCTTTGTCTAAACTTCGTAAAGATGCAGGGAGAAACTCTGGGTAGGAAAATGTACGGGTGTCCGAGTCTGAATTCAGGACAGAATCATCATCATCATCATCAAATGCCTCTGGTCGCAATTTGAGTGTAACTGGACTACTACAGTTTTGAACTGTACTATCTCCCTTTTCGTAATCTGATAAATCACTATCATCTGAGGTGAGGTCCAGATTGATATTCCTGTGTTTGTCTGTTGATACATTTGTAATACACTTGCCCCTGACTTCTTCAAAGCTGGCTGGGCCTGATGAGGCAGTAGAATCACTGGTTCTTTCTTGGACATCCCTTGTTTCTTCTCTTTCATGTAATCTGAGAGGTATATCCTTGGGTGCAAAAAAGCCATTTTCTCTTTGATGGAGGGATGGAGTGAAGCATTTAGTTCTAATCAAGTTGCAGTAGGTTATTGAATTTGTGCAGTTCACCAGACTGGTTTGCTGATTTTGCAGATTGCGTGAACTGAAAGTACATTACAAAAACTCATTAAGAATGTAAACTGAGAGGGGGATAGTGCTATATTGCACATCCTGCAAAAATAGGATACATACACAAAGTGATACAAATTTTATAAATGATCTAAATTAGTGTATTTGATTTAAATATCGCAAGTCACATCGAAATGATCTCTTGGTTGCCATGATTCCAATATATGGTCCCAGAAGTTACCTTAAAGGTTAAATGGAATAGGCTATGCATGTTTTACAAGGGGTTCAGCATGAGCAACATATACTGTAGGTTAAACAAAAGTGGATTAGTTCATATTCTGTACTAATGGGTAAAAAGAAATAATTGCACACTCATTAAAGAACCAGTTGAAATTTACAGGTCAACTAATAAAAGACTATAACACTGTTTTATATAAAGTATCTGTGGTATAGTATGCACAAGCCTTTTAAAAAGGATTGCCACTGAACATGTTTCAGATCAACCTACCATGAGGGAGATTCCCAATTGCTATAACCCCTGTTGGAATGAGGTCCCGAATATTCACTTGAATGGAGTTTGGGAGGGAAAATCTAGGACAAAAAATAAAATGCAAGTCTTTACAGGAAACTGAGCACTTTTTAGCCAGCTATGAATTTCTTTAACAATATCACATTAAAAATAGAGAGCAGTTTAAACTCAAATGAATATGGGATTCCATGAGCCAATGGAAAATGCACTGAACCCCAGCAGAAGAGGAGTACATTTGTTAATAATGAGGAAAAAAAAAACATTCTGAAATGTACTGGATTGAAATACAATATCTTTAATTTAATTTGTAAAAAGTTTTTTTTACAAGTGTATTGATTGCAATGTATAGATCACCATATTAAAGCGATGGCTAAAATATCGAGGTGGTTTTTCTTGTTTTTAACAGTTTTAATAAGTTTTCGAATTTTAGATTCCAAAGTTTGCAGCTTTCAAACAGCTTTTCAATGTGAATATGCAAATAGCAGAGGTGTAAGAACATTACTTGTTGTGAAAGACTTCACAAGCTAAAACTGCACTTTTCCAATACACAGTTTTGTGGTTAAAAAGCACTTGAGATTACATTAAAACAGACTTATTGGCTCATTTGTTGTTTTTTTCATGAAACTACTGAAACAGCCAGTGAAATTGAAAAATGTTGCTTTATACCGAGATGCTTTAAAAATTCAGCAAATGAAAATTGTAACCATTCTAACCACTTTATGTAGTAAAATGTTCCATTTCTATGTAAAAATATAAATCAAGCCCATCAAATATGCAGTATCTTACACTTAAATGTATTTTTATTCCCACTTCTAGCCAATTTGTCATGGAACTGTTCATGCTTGTGGTTATCAAGGTTTCATTTCATTGCTTCGGTACTTCACATTAGTGAGTTAACGTGACAAGGCAATGGTGATTGCTGGAAAACAAATAAATCTAAAATCTCAATTTGGATATGCAAGTCCAGCCTTTCATGCCAAACCTTTCACCAAATGTTCAAAATGTACCTTATACCATTAAAAATCTAAGAAACGTTTTATTGACAATTTAAGGTCCATTCAGTCTCTTAGTCTTGCTATTAGGATTCTACTGGGACCTGTCTCCTCATTTTTATCTGAGACATTAAAACTTTTTTTTCCTCTTACTCCATCAGAAAGCAAATTTAGTTGCTCACAGCTGGTTAATAATTGCTAACTATCTGAAGAGCTACAGTCAAAATATTAAAGTGAAGCTTTGTAGCACTTAATCACCTTTGGGGTCTCCTAAGAATTCATTGAGGAGTGAAAGTTATAAATAAACTGAATACCTTTGGCCTCCTGGTGCATTTTCTGGACATACTGAGCTCTTCCAGCTGACGGAGCAACAACCTGTACCTCTCTTGAGAAAAAGAAAGGTTCTACAGGAAGAGAAAAAGATTCTTCATGAACATTTTTTTTTGTTGTTGAAAAGAATATACAATGTACTCATACTGTAACAGTGATCCACAAAATATCATCATCAAGCACTGCTTATGCATTTTCAAATCAAGTTCTCCCATTAAGTGAGATAGAACTATTTGTAATGCTTTGAGATGGTGGATCTAAGTCAACTCGTCAAAGGAGCAAAAAATGTTCCATTCCAAGTTCATTCACTCATTTTCTAACTGCTTTATGCAATACAGGGTCGTGTGGGAGCTGGAGCCTAACAAACTGCACACAAGGAGCAGGCAAGGAATTTAACCCAGGGCCTCAGCAATGCCCCCTCCCCTAATGACTAGTTAATGGTTAATTCCACACACTGTCAGCTAAAATGTTTTTTTTTTTACTTTTCTGCATGGCTTTAACTTTTGCCTTATATAGGCAAGTGCCACCTCTATACTAGAATGACAACAAAAGATTTCCATTGATATTATATCGTATATGAGGAATATTTGTCCTCTGGTTAGAGTAGAGACTGCAGTAAATCATTCCACTTATATACTATGCTATTTATGTTTCTGGGGAATAACAGAATATACTGTACTAGCACCATGGGTGTCTGGCAGTGGAGTAGAAAAAAAATCTTTAGTAATTAACCGAAAAGAGTTTTTATATCCAATTCAAAGCGCTGATATAGAGGGGTTTGTGCAGTTGACTAACGACTATAACGAATTCTAGCAATGGTATTACAGATACACAATTAAGATTTAAAGAAGTCTACTTTTGATTTGTACTGCACGAACATTTAGTACCTTTCATAAATTTAATTTCGTTTTGTTTTTAAAGTTGAATTGACTTGTAGGAGAGAAAAGCTCAAGCATTTAAGCACTTTAAAATGACTACGTAATAATGTGACGTATTTCATTCTTTCTTTAAAAATAAATTCAAAAGTGGTAATACAAAAAAAGACTACAAATAGTGCTGTTCGATGATTTTGTACATTTAAGTTGTGAACTGCTCTTGCAATGCTCAAATTCAATTAAAAATACAACTATGAAGCTCCGTACAGTACGTCTCGACTAGGAACATGTATACATTTAAAAGTAATTAAACACATTAATCAAGGAACTAATTAGTTTAAGAAATAAACATTTCTGAGTTTCTATTTCTCCCGTCGAAGTAATGATGGCGCCCTTCTCTTGTTTTCGAGTTCCCCCATATAAGCATGGCTCCGTTTACACCGTATTTGCGGAGAGCAAATTCGTGCCCGTTGAGAAGTGTCTCTGTATGAATCGTAGGCCATCAACTTTTCTACTACTTACACCTACAACCTTCCGTCCTCCGTTTGTCAAAGAAGTCTGGTCCTTTTCAGAATAGCTGGATGTGGCCAGGCAGTTGCATTCGTTGCTTCCGTGCATTCTGAAATAACCCAATGAACTTAAAAAAAAGTTACACTGACAGGTCGCAGACCACTGCGTCTCAATTGTTTCTTGAACTGGTTATGCAGCCTTACGATCACCAGCTGTCTCTAAGAAACACACGACACTACGGCTTGACTAAAAATAATAACGTCTCAGATTACTATCCCTTTGCATTCTGCATTTAGCATATTGCTTATTATCGAGACAGCTTGCCCATTGAATCCATTATACAGTTGGTGGTTTAACAGAAATGTACTTTTAAGATATTGCAGTTTAACAGTATAGAATACATGGGAAATGGCCCACACGATCCCCTTTCTCTCCCTGCAGAAATGAGGATGACTGATACCATGACAACGACAATCCGCAGCCTCTGAGGAATTCATGAATGAACTGCAAACGCAGCAGCTATTAAAAACCAGAGCTTTAACGGCAGTAATCGTAAATTGAATTAATTGTTTAAACCGTAAAGTATTGGATATTAACGTATGCACACACCGTATATTAAGGCTGTCTGAATTAACATACGGTCAAATATCAATTTAATTTAAAATAATTCAAAATCAAGATTCTAAAATGCTTCCAAATTAGCAGACAAACACATACAGAGTACGTAAAGAACAGTCTGCCTCTTAACCCATAGTTTTAAGACGAAATTCAAAAACTATTCTGTTGCGTTAGCACGGGGATTTACGGAAAATGAAATTATAAACTGTGAATTTAATATCGGGATTATTATGCAATTGAATTACAAGAGCTATGCAAAATAGACTTTGTAACTAAACTAGGTGTATAATTCAGTGCTGAATAAAAATGACAGATCTTAATAGTCGATATTCCCACCTATAATATTTGCAAGCCCTTTATTATTCATAGCTCTGAGTTTAAATAGTAAATACTCGTCTTTACATGAATCGACGATATATTAATATCTTCATTAGTCAAACGTGGAAATTAAGATATTTTTTTCTCCCACGTTTATGTACAAGTCAGTTTGGTTACCATGGTATATGCATGTCGTGACACTATGAAGCAGTGTGAGAATTTTAACTATTAAGGGGAATTTCGGGACACACTTGTGAATCTTCTGATTGAGAAATTATAGCAATTTAATACAATAACTACTGTGCGAGACAATGTAACACTGTAAGTTTCAGTCAAAAAGTCAGCTCTTCACAAGATTTACTAGAAAACAGGTTAAAACAGAAAAACGAAAACTACGAAGTCGTCCGGGAATTGTTTCATCAGAAATGTCACGGACTTCTAGTTGTATAATTCTTTGGATTATTTTTCCAAACTTTGGTGTGATGTAATGGAGAATAATACAGAAAACGCAAGCTCCAATACTTTTATTAAACGCAAAATGTATCTATGCTACCTTGGCCTGTAATATGTAGAAAATTGAATAAAACAATATATCTGTATATAATTCGGTAAACACGAGAATGTTACAATGAATTTTAAACTTCACTTTCCTTTTCCCCCCCCCTCAAGTAACACAGAATATAAACTCATTTTAATGCCAGAAATACTTACATATATCCATATGAACTGATCTGAGCAGAGCCTGCTGTAGTACATGATGAAGGATCCAAACAGATTGAAAAAGGAGACTGCAACAATCTCTCCTTTTTGTTCTGCCCTAGAAAAGGCCTTGTGGCCCCTTCTGTGCAGGTAGGTCTTACAGAGTTGTGGTCATGCACCCAGCCATTTTTCAAAAGCATGCAGTTCTGTCCTGTTTGAAAGGAACTGTGCAATACCACAGTGGCTTTGGGTAAAAGCAGTTGCTTCTTTACTGTTTTAGGCTCCATTTTTTAAAATCCCCGCAGAACAAGACAAAAATCTCACTGAGCCATGTCGGGTTCTACAGATCTAACCATGTACAGTAGTTAATGATATACCTAAGTTTGCAAGTATCAACAAGCAAGGAATGGGGGATTTCATCAGAAAGAAATAAAACAGTCAAATGTAGTACACTTTGAAACTATATTAAGGAGAATTAGTTCCAGAAGTCATGGTCTATAGTAAGCAGCAAAATGTCAAATATTGTCTTGATTTACCACGGTGATCTTTTTAATATTTAAATGCTGACCAAGAGATGCTCTTTTATGTTAAATACATTTGTACTTTTTGTACCGATTTATGCATTTTGCACCTTATTGACATTTTGAATACAGTACCTTTTAATTGTTCAATGAACTATTGAATAAATCAATAAACATTCATGACTTTACTGTTTTTAAAACGTATAACCCACTATACAGTTTATACAGTCTGCTCAGGAGGTGGATTAAATCATTGTATTCTAGAGATGGTACTGTCTGCACAAAAGATACTGGGGCTTAAGTCACCAAGCCAAAAGAGCTGCAATATATATAGTAAAAGAAGCACTCACATTTTATCTTGTATTTAGAATAGGTTGTCTTCATTCAAATGTATACAGTACATTTTAGGTGAAAAAACAAACTGAACATTATTATAATGTGGAATACAACGGTTCATAAAACTGCCAGACAAATCAATTATAGTGATAACTAAGAACTAATTTTAGTACTTTTTGCAAAATGTATAACTGTTAATTACTTTAATGCTGAATTGGACAGAGGGCATTGCTTAAAGAACATTGTGGCAACTCTTTAAATTCATTACCTTATAATATTTACCTTGAAATATCTTTTGATCATATTTTTTTAAGATAACACTGTTACCTAGTGTTCGCATATCAGACATTACATTGGCCTGCATACTTCATAAAGTTTAAAAAAACACAGGGTACACAGCTCCACTGTAAAATGTAGAAATAGACAGGCGTTTCTACAAATTGTGTTTTTAAAAACAATTATGACTTTCTTCATTTAAGGGGCAAGTAAACATACAGTGGAAGGCACTACACTTTAATGCGCAAAAGCTGTAATTCCATGGCAGGACAAAAGTCCACTTGTTAAGCAGCTTTCTGAAAGAATAATGAACCTACTCACAACTATTTGCGCATGTGAAACCTGCTATTGCTCACTACAACTTTGACTTTGCTTGAAAGAAGCTCATAATTGCATTCATGCACTCATCAGAGAGCCATCTCTCCACGAGTCTCTCACACTCCTGGTTATTGACAAGGTGTAGTTTCTCCTTTTCAACCCCCCGGATCAGCTGTTTGGAAAAGGCCAAAGACTGGGGAAAAAAGGAAAAACATCATATTCTTAGAGCACAAATTCTTTAAGTATTTCTCTCTTATGGTATTAAATTCTCCTAACAAAAGACACAAAGACAAAAAACGTTTAAAAGATGAGTGGTATTTGCCATTTCTAAGCTACTGCTTAGGCCAACAGAATATATACTTCCCGATAAACCACCTGTGTAATAATCAGTTTCAAATACAATAAAAAGGTATTTATACTGGACAATTGTAGAATTATGAGTTGTCTACTAACAAAGGTTCCATGTTATTTTGACATCGGTATCTCATACAAATGGAAGTCTACAATACAAATACCAGTGGTTTTTAAAGAAAATGCATAAAGTCTTGCAACAACCAAAGGAGAAACCTAATTTTATCTGCTCCTTGTTAATCTAAATTGAACACAAGATGTGGATATTGTGTAGTAATTGCCAAGACTGAGCTATATTTTCAGTCAAGTATGAGGCATAAAGACATTTCAGAATGTTCAATGCTTTTGATTAGTAATATAGTGAATATTAGTACACTTAAACAATTCTGGAAAAGGCCATGGCTTCTCTCTGCATCACAAATCCAATGCATTAAAAGTTGTTGCATTTAATGGACGAAATCAAAGATTACAGGCAGTTGCATGGATATAGAATAATACACTTGAATGCATTAAAAGAGGTTTTGATCTTTAAGCCCAGTTTGGTACACGGTAAAAAAAATCCTTGCATAAGTCAGACAAAGATAGTGTTCACATGTCTGTGAGGAACAAATAACAGAGGATGTAGATGGTATAAGCAAAGTGAAATGTTTGAAAATGATGTGTTTCCCTTTCTTCGAAAAGCAACAGAATCGAACAGATTGAACTAACAAATGAGAACACCTACATTCTTGGGAAGCTTGGCGTACTCTTTCAGCCGAGTCCACACCTCCTTCTGAAAAGTGCTGTCTGGAAAGACCTCCGTGACCAGGCCCAGGTTACAAGCTTCATGGGCTGTGAGCTTCTTATTGAACAGCAGCATCTCATTGGCCTGAGAGCAGCAGAGCCACACGGGTTACTCAGGAACATCAGGATACTAATTCTCATTGCAGTAACTCTTACCAACTACATTTATCCTCATCAATTACATATTGCATGGGATTCCCAATTACATTCAAAGTGAATCTTACTACGGATAAATTGATTTGTAAAGTATATACAGTAAAAGCATATCAGTGATCCAAACTTTTCTTATACTTTCCTTTTTTATCCAGTGAGCTTACTGCTGCCATCTCAGTATTTTTGTGGGTGGATTTTTATTCCGGGTGGTTATTTATTCCTGTGATTTCTCAATGAAAATAAATGTTTTTTTATATATATACTTGGTCTTAACTTACATATGGAGTAAAACAATTGATATACAGTTTGCAAGTCCTACAAAATGCTGCTCCATACTGATAAATACTGTATTACCCAAATTTTAAAACATATTAAAACAAGCAGCTGTGCTCTATAAATAATATGTATACCACACAACATCGAGGATAAAACAGAACAGATCCAAACCAAAGGTAATACATAATATACCTTTAATGCATTATAAACAGCATGATGAACACAGAAAGCTTGTACGTGT
This sequence comes from Lepisosteus platostomus, assembly GCF_059453375.1. NCBI lineage: Eukaryota > Metazoa > Chordata > Actinopteri > Semionotiformes > Lepisosteidae > Lepisosteus > Lepisosteus platostomus. The sequence goes on along the minus strand of NC_142618.1, from coordinate 47,343,416 downwards.
ACCGCCCGGTATGGAGAATTTGTGAATTTCCTAATTTAATCTGTATTATGCCATGCCAGTGTTTGCCTTGTAGTATTGTTAATCCCAGGTATTGTTAAAAAGAAAATACATCTCAACAATCTTCCCACATGATTAAAGAATAACCCCTTCTCTGTAATTTGACGTCGGTTACTGTAAGTGCTGGTGTAAAAATAAAACCTGTCACAGACAGCATGGACCTTCAACGCTTGAGGTTCTGCCTCATTAACAGGAAAGGATGACTGGTCTCACCTTTGCGTTGCCCATGATCTTGGGGAAGACGTAAGAGGAACATCCTTCTGGACTCTGACCTAGCTGGCTAAAGGGTGTGTGAAATGTAGCCTGGTTGAAACAGAAGCAGAGTTATATATGATGTTCTGCACAACAGAAATATACCAAAATGGTCTGCATCACCTTTTATTTGCATCAAGACTGATACATTTTTATGCCTTTTCTCTTATGGTATACATATATGGGTATTTCCTCGGTTCAAGGAAAAGTTCCCTGCACCCCTGTAATTCATAACTTTGGAAGTTAAAAAGGGAACTGCAATACTATTTTTTATATTTCAGGGTTAGAATGAATCAGCACTGATTAGTGCATTTCAAACCACAATAAAAGGTAAATGTACACAGTAACATGTAAAACCTCCAATTTACATCACAAAATAGATTACATTTCCAAGTATGTACAGAACGAGGCAACACAACTTCTGGAGAGATGAAGTGGCAATAACAGATACTGTAAATTAATAGACAATGTAATAGACACTGTAAACAAGCAGGCTTGTGAATACATCTCTTTTGATCCAATAGAAATATTGCTGTCAGCTTTGAGACGGTTTTGTTGTTAAATGGAACTTAATCGTTAACTCTATAAAGATGACTTCAGAATATTTCTGTCTGCTGCACAACATGTATTTACTTGCTCACACATCACATTACATTAGTCATTACAGTGACTAGTGATCAGGAAGGACCACTTCACATCGCAACTAGCGTGAACTCTCTCGCCCGTGGGGAGACCAGGGCTTTGCGACAACATGACGACAAAGTTCTTTCAGAAAGTTCACGACTTTGTGCTTAATTCGAAATTTGTACAAATCTATACCACAAAATTCATTTTGTGTCATTCTTAACCCAATAGGCAGTGGAACAGGAAATGCTTTAGAGATGGGACGAATACTGGAAGCTGAGTGGATTTTATGGCAACACACAGTACCCTCCCATCATGTGAGAGTTGGTTTGCGTTTGATTTTTAATCTGTTCAGGACATTACACTCCATTACAATCAAATTCTCCTTTGCAGGGCTGCTCATCCCAAAAAGCACAAACACAGCATCTCAAGAAAACCTACCCTGTCGGTGGCGTAGACTACATCAAAGAGTCCGAGCAAGGTGACCACAACTCCTACGGCAGGGCCATTTACCACAGCAATCAGAGGCTTAGGAAAGTCAATGAAAGTCTTGACAAACTCTCTGCAAACAAGAGCGAATTCAAGGGAAAAAAAAACACAAAGGGGGCTTTCAGACACAAGAAAACCATCAGGCCGTTGCTTGAAAATACTGGTCTGTGAATAACATCACTCTTTATACACATTCCTTTCCTCTGATCATTATCAAAATTTCAGCTTTTGTTGATGTAAAGGCTGCAATCTTTTTTTTTCACCTTTATTAAGATCTTGTAAGCAACAATACTTAAGTGAAAAACAAATGTATCATTTTTAGGAAAAATAATCTAAAATAAAAAACTTTCAATGCCTCGGTTGTGCACACCCTTTACATCAACAAAAGCTGAAATTTCAATGAGGGTGTGTAGACTTTTGATATCCACTGTGTTTCAGAATAGTCTGAAAACCTGACTGCTACCCCATACTACTTTCAGCTACAACACAGGCAAGCCAAGACCTGTATAAGTACAGTGCGTAAGATCAATGCAGATTCTAACAAATCAAGCAAGGTTTTTCAATAATTGGTGTTTGGTAACAATAAAAATGCACTGATTGGAAAAGAATGTGTAAGTAGGAACTATTTTCCTGGCAATCAAAGTTATCAAATGGTTCTTTTCCATTTTAATAAATACTGCCTCAAACAATCAAGAAAAAGATTTGGATAATTAGGACATAAAACTAATTGAATATTATCAAAATAATGTTTTGGGACATTTTCAACTATATAGAAGGCAATTTATTTTTAAAATAATCATTTTAAAATGTCAAATGGTTTCGGAGTTTTATCTTCAAATTTTGACAACTGATTGATGGAAACAGTTTAAAGTTTTAATTCTGGAACAAAAACCTATGGGAAACACTTTTCATGGATAACAAACAAGTTAATGCCAAATGATATGGAGATATAGATATATAGACAGTTTTAACTTATTTTGTTACATGTTAGTCTAAAAGTATTTTAATATTCTAAGAAATCTGGAATGGAGAAAGGAAAGAAGTGTTACTTATATTACTACAGAACACGTTACACAAAGGCCCTGTGGATGATCTTCTAAAAGCAGCAATATTTAAAAATCACTGACTCCTTAAATCGGGTCTTACCTGAGGAGGTCTCCTGAATCCTTTGCCATTTTCTCTACACCTCCAGCTGGAATGTTTGTGAAGTTATTCAGGTCATTTCCACTGGAATAAAAATTACCACTGCCTAGTCCATAAGCAAAAAGAAAGCAAAATAAGTGCCCTTGCAAACATAAATGGTTCAACTATTCTCTGCGACTGCCTGACAGGTCATTTTTAAGATAAACAGAGAAAAACACACCACCTAACCTCATTCTCTCATTCCAGTCACTATTCTAGCCTGGAAAAGATGAAGAAACCACAGAAATTTTCAGACTGGTATGACGATCATTGAGCCACTTGCTATTTTTCCCCACACTGTATGCACACTGAGGGCTGAGCCGTGACTGTAGCAGAAACAGACTTTACAAGCAGCACGCAGGCTGTCAACACACCAAGATCAGCAAGAGTCTTGTTCGGGACCTGGCTAACTGTGGACACCCTGAGCCCATGATCAATGTCAGCTAGTCTAACAGCCTAGAGCCAGTAACCTCCAGGATTCTGAGCACACTAGAAGCAAAGCATGATTTTGGCACTCCTGCCTTGAAGTAGTCAAACTATGGTTGACTAAGAGAGCCTGTCTATCCAAACATAAAAAAATTACTGAAACTTCATATGTAAATATTGTGCCCTCAGGTTTGTACGTCATGGTAGCATAGTGGTTAGCATTGCTGCCTCACAGCACTGAGGCCCTGGGTTCAATTCCGCACTTGGTGTGCTACCTGCATGAGTTTGTGTGGGTTTCCTCCTGGTGCACTAGTTTAAAGCCACAGTAAACAAAACATATAGGTAGGCTCATTGTCTTCTGGGAAAACTGGCCCTGATGCAAGTGCCCTGCGATGGACTGGCGTCCAGTTAAGGGTGTATCCGGCCTTGAACTGGGTTGAAAAAATTTGCCCCGTGACCCTTAACCGATTGAAGAGGACAGAAAATGGATGGACAAATTCCATACACTATACTATTGTAATGGAAGCAGAAAGTGCAAGAACTTAATTCTACAGCGAATTAGCAAGACACCGTGAAAAACTTGTGAGCAACAGATGTCTCTCCGTAGTTTTTATCTGGGAGATCTTCCCTGTGATATACTATATATTTATATGTGATATAAATATACTGGCAATAAGATACTGTCTGGTAAGGCAAGGCAGAGGTTTGATTACCTGAGCTATATCTTAGATCATCAGCTTCACAATACTTCTGCAATGTGTTGTGTTTTGGTTCAAAGGGAAGAAAGCCTAAGTTTTTAAGCTTGGACAAAATTTACTGACCATTAATGGTCAGCATGGTCCTTTTTACATAGTCACAAAATCTGAAATCAGAGTTCTTAATTGTAGAAGGAATGAAATGTGGTGTGCAAAATAATTTGCAGTATACTATACAAATGTAAAACTTTCTAAAACTTATTAACAGTTTCTATAGATCATTACATGTTAAGAGTTTTATCTGTTGTAGATCATTAAGGCATAGCGGATCTTATACCAACTCAGCATGTGAATTATAGGGAGCTGAATCTTGTCAGTAATACTGGATATACTCCCTACCACAGAATGAGCAGTGAAGCAGCACAGTGAGCTGGAAAATGATCCTAACTGACTCTTTGAATGAATGTTCTTGGCTGCAACACACCAAGATCAAAAGGTGAGGACAAGAATGGTACCTGTCAGTACAGTTATGACACAGTCATTGTTAGCTGCCAGCTCCAGGGCTTGCTTAATTTCATTGTACATCTGCAATAAAGAAGGAAAGGGGCATTGGACACAAGTTCAAGGACCAATGAAACTGATTAGACAGGTATAAACAGATGGTGTGCTCATACAGGATGACATGTCCTAAAGCAAACAGTCACTGAAAGAGGTGCCAATCTAGCGAAACAAAACAATACACGGGGGAAGAAAGTTTAACTCTTAGCAGTGCAGTAAAGTTGTGAATATATCACAGAAAGTGCAAAATTTAATATAAACCTAACCTTGTTTATAGTTGCGACAACCTTCATTGTGACTATAGTTTTTGTACTCCTGTTGTAAAGTAATGTGAAAAAATAAACAGAAAAGTGACCGTCACTTTCATACAGAGTGATTGGTATGCCTCCACTATCCGATTAGTGATTATCCTTGTTAAATACAGAAAGGAGGACCCAAAGGAACACAGCCCAGGAGTTGATTATTGTAGGTATAGAGAAAATTAAATGCTATGCAGCTAGTAGTATTAAAAGTTTCCATTACTGCTACTGTACTTGCAAGGGTGACTGAAAGAGATTATAGACATTTTACAAATAATGGCAAGGTTGTTCAATTTCATAAATGAGCCTTTACTGCTCTCCAGCAAGTGTAAATTATGCATTATTAGCTGCAACTCTTCACAGCTCGGGAAACTTGAAGACAGAGGTGCACAAATTATTTATATTTATGACTGCTAGAAAATGACAACTTTGCAAAGGAGTGACATCTTCCAGCTAAAAAATCATGAATATTACAGCATTAATAATAAGGTATTTGTCTTCAGCCATATCAAAAGGGCTGCAAGGTATCATTTACATCACCCACACACAAGTTACAAGTATTTGTATTCTGACATTTTGATTTGGGATTCATTTAATTTTACATCTGATTTAAATGTACCTTGTTATAAACAGACTAATTCAATTACAAACAGAATAATAGCTATACAAGCCACCCCAATAATAGAAATATATGATAAAAAATTACCTTTTGTAGGTCCAACGTACCCAAAAATGTTTTAGAACATATGCTTTATAAAGTTTAATAAAATGTCTCTGTGTTTTGAAAACCACACATATTCAATACATGAACGCTCTTTGATTTAATATGAATATCAGGCTTGGATGAAAATATACTACGCATGAGATCCAAGATCATATGTCACACTAACCTGTATTTGCTATGATAAGCCTGCAAGTCTGATTTCAGTAATGGGGAACATGGACAAAACTTTGAAGGCTGGACTTGTAGCTTTTACAACTTCTCAATGTCGCTCTGCTTATCAAATGAAAAGTATATTACTATCATATTTATAATATGGACAGTATAATAAAGTTTAAATGCCTGAAAAATGTCCTCTTCAGTCATATTTCTTACCTCAATGCTTGCAGCAGCTCTAAGTGTGTGTAAGGTGTATGTTTCTCATGTGCCCCACGTCTCCCTGTTCTCCAAAGTAGAAAAGTTTGTTAAGTTGCTATTTTTTGGGCGGGGGGGGGGGCAGCTTGCTTCTACATTACCACTATACATGAGGGGAGATTTACCTGTGTAGGACTGTCAAACGGTACGAGTCGCAATGTTCTCAGCTTAAGACCCTCTGTGGCCCCCATAACCTTGGTATTAACTTAACATTAACCACATCTGGTTTTCCTGTTCAACTCTGCCTTACCAAGACAGTAATGGCGTTCTTCTTCTCTGGTCTGTTCATGACGATGGTGGTGATGTTGTCCTCCGTGGTCACCAGCAGTGTCTCAAACGTAGCCTGGCCCCCCGTGGATGACGTTTTTGGCTGCGCCGGTGTGTCTGCAGCCACCAGGGACTCTACAAGGTCTACGTACTTCTGCCTGGCCTCCTCCTAGTACCAGCAAGGGTGAAACAGCTAGTTCATTTTCACGGTCTTTACTGAACAGTAAAAATAATACCAGTCCAGCTTCGCTTGGTAATCAAAGAACTGAAAATATTGTTTAATACAGCTCCCAGTTAAATCGGAAACCACAAGAAGAAACACTGCCAGCACCGCATTGTAATATGTCAGGATTCTGGCTCCGCTGTCCCACCCAGGATCAATGCAACAGTTGGATCCTGCAAAAGTGTTTAAATCAGGAAACTTAGACACTGCATTTAAAGTGAGTCATAAAGTATGAAAATATTAATAACAACAACTTGAATTTGCATAGTGCCTTTCATTTCAGAGGACCCCACTGCACATATAGGTGGGGATTCAGTTTATCCACAACAGAAGGGCAACACACATCCACACTGAGAAATTATTTCATTAAATAAATTAAGGGGGGAAAATAGGGAGGGAAGTGAATTTTTGAGTAGGAGGATAAACTTACTTGACTCAGGTGCAGCACAGTATATAGCAAGTCTATAGAATGATGGTTTCCCTCAGTTTATCTATCTGACTGCATATGCTAAAGTAATTCCCTTCTCCTCTGTAAGGGACCAGAAATAATGTCTGGAATAAGACTGGAGTGATTGTATATATATAGCCTCTGGATACGTGGTAGTGCCATGGCTGTTCTGAATCCTGATTTACACTGCATGATTTTGAAAATTCTTATATTATGTACTCAAACCACAGCTTATGATTTGCAACTCACAGAAATTTCTTTAATTGTTTTAAAAAGTAAGGCCCTCATGTGGCACACTTACAGCAAAGTAATGTTACGTTATTGAAAAACTTGATTTAACCAAGTCTGTGTGTTTTGATGAAGACTTTTTTTATGCCTACAGGATCTACAAAACTGTTTGGAGTACAGAGACCCTGCATCCCGCATGTGAAGAAATGCAAGACAAAGCAGGAGGAAAAGTAGTCTTCATTTCTCTAGATGTCCCCTCACCCACATCTTCTGCAGAATCTAGTGCTTCCTTTTTGCCCCCTTCTTCTATTCCTCTCATTCTTGCAATATGAAAAAGAAATCTGATTATTTATAAAGCCTAAAGAACAGTAAATGATAATAGTTTGGTACTCACCGGTGATAGACTGTCAAGAGACTTCCAGGCATCCCACTTGGCCTTGTTGACGAAGTCCAGCATGCTTGGCTTTGGAATATTGCAGGGACCCTGCATGGCCTAGACATATAGAACAAGCAAAACAATCAATTAGCCATTCGGCTCTCAAAGAGATAGCATGTCTTTTTCCATTTCAAACAACTGAGAAGAGCAAGCAGGGCTACAACAGAAGATTAAGGCATCAAAACAAGACCTGACTCAGGTGACCCAACCCAACAAGGCCTTAGGCATGTAGAAAACCACAAGAGTTTTCGCTGCACAGCAGGATAATGAACTCCTGACCATCTAAAAGGCCCACTCAGATGGCGATCAGTGTGATGTGACTAATGACATGGCTCAAATACAAACCTGACTTCTAGATTAATGGCCCCAAATGCATGGTAAGCATAGATCTTTACTAGTTCAGCTACTCAGAATATCCACTTTAGAGAGTGAAACCTCGGTAGTAGAGTCGCACTACTTGTACTTTTTGTGCTGTACTGAAACAGAAAGCCATGGGTGATGCCAATCCAAGCATCTACAATTCTGTAATGGATCTAGATGACCCCATTCTTGTGTTATATATGGAAATGGACAAATATCAAAATTATCCACAAAGACACATTAGTTCTGTCGATAGTAAGGTCAGTAAATATAAGTCTACAGTATGTGCAATACAAAGGAAAACCACAAGTATTGGAAATTCATGTGTTGCACTAGTGTAGTATTTAGACTTTGAACGAAGAATGTTATTCTTGCAAAGCAACAAAAAAGGAGAAAAACATATTAGCCTTTAATCCACAAATAAGTACATGTGTTACTTATTTTCCATAATATATGCACCAATTATGATAAATATGAAAATGTATTAAGCAGAGCAGTAGTAGAGCAATTTATTGCCATATGTACACACACATTGGAATTCTTAACCGTGCTGATCTCTCGGGACACACGGTACAACAGACAACACCACACGATGCAGACAGTACCTAATAAATAATAACAACGGGAACAATAAGTATGTTGTGGGACAATAAATATGTAGTAGTGAAAAAAAATGGTAGACCATGCAAAAAGTGTGTAGTGCAGATGTGTAATGAGTCTGAATGGAAGCATGCGTACTGTAACGCATACGGCCACCAGTGAGTGTGTAAGAGCCGGCTTACCAGAGCGGTGACGTCACCGCCCTTCCCTGTGATAGCAGGGCCCACAGCCGCTGGGCTGGGGGGAGATCTCTCTTTAGCTCAACAGGCTGGGTCCCTGTTGAGTGACGCCGGAGGCCCAGGTTCGAGTCCCCAACGGTGGGGGGCCGACCTGATGCGGCAACAGCTAGGGAGCCCACGTGAACCCCGAATCGTTACAGTACATTGTCCAAGTTGTGTTTTTGTTGGCTCAAGTGCCAAACAGAGGACAGGCAAGCCCCACTGGTACTGTAGCTTCACTCTGCTCAGACACCTAGACTCGAGTATGGAAAACAATACTCACAAGCCTGATCCAGCTCTGCCCTATGTGAGTGGTTTTCAGTCAGTTTTGGTCTGCTGCTAGTGTGCTCCCTCCTGCTACTAATGACAAGCCCTTTAAAAACACCACTATGAGGTGCGAGTATCACCTGTTTAAAAAGTGCATATATTTTCAATTTGACTTCATTGCCAGGGTCCTTTTTCAGTTTGCTGAGCTTGTCCTTGGCGTGATTAAAGTCCTCGACAGTTGCCCCCATTAAGGCCCCAGTTGTATGAAGCTGAAGTGCTGGTAAGCGAAAGGACTGAAACAGTCTGAGGAAGAAAAGAAAGACAGTATTTAAAACATTTTGAATATTCTAATAAATATTTATAGAGATGCACTACACTGCACTGTGTTGGCAAACCAATCATGGTTGTTAAATAAAAAATATATTTGAAATGCATGTGAAATAATAAGGAGTTTCAACAGTGTAGACCCTACAGGCTGTTACAAACATAAACCTCACCTTATTTCACCAGTCCTCTCAGGCCTACATATTTTGTAGGAAGAATCATTTTAGTTGTATCTTAGACGATCTAAAAGAATCAGCTTTAACAGGGGTGGCCGGATGGTAGTTCAACAGATACACAACCTTGTTCCTCTTAGGTGCGCCTAAATTCTCACTCTTAATTTCCACATTTAGTCCCCACTCTCCATAGCATTATGGTTGAATCGGTAACTTCAGCTGACATTTCAAAGCCTGACAAATCTACTAATTCGAGTAAATCACCGTTTCCAGACAAGGAAATATATGCACAAGTCTTTGAACTCCTCCAGATTTTTCCTTTTTGAAAAGCGAAAACAATCATAGAAGAGATTGTTTACTTTTCAAAAGCTAAGTCTTCGAGACTGATACTATGTTTGACATAAGAAAGCCATCGCGGTCTCTGAAAACGTTACTAGTTAATGAGTCAAACAAACAGAAAACTAACGATTTGCTTGCTTTAGAAATGTTGTAATAAAAACATAACCAAGCAAACTTGGATCTCGTTCAATCAACCCATGCAGCATGTCAACCTTCATTGCAGCTGCTAACATTACAGCAAAACCAGCAAATAAACCTCCAAAACCTACACAAACCGCGGCTGGACAAATATTCCACAATTATAATTCACTCTCTAAACTCACCTCGCAGATTTCATGAAACGCCAGCTATAAAGCAGAGAGACGGCTGCAGCCATACTATTGTCGAGGTCAGTGGGATAAAGTTCACCGGCAATCTAACAACCCATAGTCTTACCCCCTTTCTGTTCAACCCCTCCCTTCATTTCATTTCAAGTCAAAGCTCAATTTAGTGGCTCCCTCTGCTGGTCGGAGCACGCAGTCCTTTTTACAGTGCAAATACAGTCTACACCTTGTGACAAAGCGTGGTTAGCATCTGCACATTATAAGCATTCACAACTTCATGTTGAAGTTAGGAGCTCATGGTTTGGGCAGCATTAGTATTCTACATGCAGATGTTGGAGTCCCTGAACACCAATCAACACCTGTTCTTCAATATTACAAACGTCTGAGTGTCTCTTGTGAAATTTTAGAGTGTTATGTCTCTGCATTAATTTTTTCATTGTCTTTCACCTTAGCTGGCACACTATGACAATGTTTTATTCAAAGCGAACATTACACTATTATGAAGAAGAACGGCCCTTCATGTTTCCAATCCTTCTCGGTTGCAATCTTCTTGTAACACCTGTGTGGTTCAGTCTATTTACACCAATTTTAATGCAAAACATCAGCCATGCCTCAACACAAATAAAAACAAGAAAAGTCTCTATGAGGTACAAAGAATCAGATGTGTTCTTTTTGTCTGACAGCAAACCAAGAGCTAGAAGTTTATTTATTACTTTAATATAAATAAACTATAATATAAAAGAAAAACAAAAATAAATTTGAGACATTGGATCATTTGTTTTTAAATCACTTTAAGGTTCTACAATAAAAGGCCCATGAAACCAGACACAGACATGCAATGGCTAAGGCAAGTAGGCCTGTTGTTAATTACAAATCTTGTTTTCCTCATAGGTTTCCACATCGCTAAGAACATACAAATGTTCCCATTTGGTTATTTTGCCCATTTGGTTACTAGTAGCTTTTCAATTCAAGAATCTAGATAGCAGCAGTTGTAATAAAATGGATTGCATGTTTGGTGATCACTTATTCAAATCAGAAGGAGCAGCAGGTTAAAAATAAATTCCTGTTGGTCTCCACATAATACCTAAGTCCACTTACTACTTACTGTAAATCTGTTTTTTATTCATTCAACATTTCTCAAATCATCTCAGACCACACACATACTTTACACTGTTTTGCTATACCTCGTAATCATATAATTAACCTTGTATGTGGAAACATATCAGACATTTACTGAAGATCAGAAGTACTACGTTGTAGCCTTCACTTGCATCACTTTTACTGTACAAAATTGGTTTTCAAAACATCATGAAGGGTTTTAAACAAAACTTACATTTTTGAATCCATGTTGACTTATTATATTAGTACTGTAAGAACAATCTTATTAATTTAACACTTAATATTTCTCCAGTAGCCTTACATGAAATTAATGTGTGAAGGAGGTTTAAGATGGAGACCCATTTAAAACTAAACAGCAAACTTAACTGAGACAATAAAGAAAACTGCTGCTCATTAAAGATCGCAAGGCACTATTCCAAAAGAGTAGGGATTTTAACCCTGGTGACCTTGTTAAATACCACTCTTGACTTGTAAAATCTGGCCTACCTAAAGTTTCCCCTTAACTCTATTGATGAAGCCATTTGACACTTCTCTACCTTGACTGCTCTGTAGTGGGACTGCTGGCTGCCACATGTTACCCAGGTGTCCTCATCTGCATGTAAAGTGATTTGGGACCTTTGAGTTGAACAATGCTATACAAAATGAAAACTATTGTAAAGATATATTACTTTAATGTTATCTTTCTTCTCAACCATTGATTGCAATTGACAGATTGGTACTTACTGTCACTGTAATTCCTATTTTAATGCTTTTCTACAAATAATTTATTGAAAGTGTTTTAACATACTGTCTTACCTGTTTGTGTGGCAACATCAGTACTGCAAATTGTAATAGGTGGTTAAAAACAGGTGGGAAAAATATGTGTGAAGATAAGTACTAAATTCATTAGGGCAAATCAAATCAATGTAAATGCCCATTTTGGAGTGTGTGCCACATCCCCTCCACTGTGAATTTACACTACTCCCATCTGGGAGACACCTTGGTGCCCATAGGAGTAACAACAAAAAGCACTAGAAATAGTTCATCCCTTAAGCAATCATGTTCTCAAACAATGTAAAGTAACTCTCTTATCTTCTGAAACACTGTTGTCCTGAACTCTTTGTTGGTGATGTCTTGTTTTTGTTGTATTGTTCTGTTGGACTCTGCCATAGTACAAACTTCCCTCAGTGGACAATAAAGCTTGAAATGAATCAAATTACATTTTCAATACCATCCTGTCTTCTGTACCAGATGGACAGGTATGCTAATTTTGCAAAGTAGGGTGGATTTTGGCACTGCTCCTACCTGTTTTGTTGTTGCCAAGAAAGTTGCATAACTTCTTTGCTGACAGTGGGGGAAAAAACAGCAGCACAAGATTTACTCACAAATAAGTAGAATTAAGGAAGCTAACAATACATAAGCCTCTTACATGGAAGTTACTCACACACTAGATTCCTACAAAACTACATCTGAAGTATACATTAAGTCACCGAGCATAAGTCCTGTGTAAACTCAGGAATTCTTAAGAAATGTTATTGTGTTTCGCTTTTCTCTGAGTTATTTCTTGTGGCATATAATCCTCATAAATGTAAAGGTCAAATAATATGTAACTGACAGTTATATATGCGCATTTAGACTGTTTGCAGCATGATTAAATTGCTGCTGCTGTTTTCATCTAATTTCTATCATCCATGCATTTCTAATAAATTGCATAACGGGTGGAGCAGTGGCTCTGTACATAAGGATCTGCGCCTGTGGCTGGAAGGCTGCAGTTTCAAATCCCGTGGCTGGCAGAGGAATCCTACTCTGTTGGGCTCCTGAGCAAGGCCCTTAACCCCAACTGCTCCAGGGGTGCTGTACAATGGCTGCCCCTGTGCTCTGACTCCAAGCTTCTCTCCCTGTCTGTGTGTCTCATGGAGAGCAAGCTGGGGTATACAAAAAAAAAAGATGAATTCCTAATGCAAGAAGTTGTATATGGCTAACAAAGTGATCTCTTATCCAATACCGGGTTGCACTGTCTCAGAGCCCAGTCTGGCAGACAAGGATTACAAGGCAGGATACACCCTGGAAGGGATGTCAGTCCATCACAGGATGTTTTAATTAGTTACATCAAGATAACCAGCATGCACTAGGCCATTACATCGGTGAATCTCAAGTATCACTGCTTCATTTCCATGGATACCAGGACTTCACATATTTCCTCTAACACCACAGAGAAATTAATGCTGGGGACAACAAAACAAAGCAGCACGTGCTCTTGTTAACTTTATTGTTGTAACTGTGACCTTGAGATTATTCTAGTGCTTCCAACAGAAATCAGAAAGCTAGAAAAGTGCTTCAGGAACGTATATCTATGGTGGAAGGCAGTGTCCATTTCAAAATGAAATGCTCAGATGTTCTGCGGCACCTGTTTCAGACAGCAAAATACTTTAAAGACTTAAAGACTGTGGAGACTTGACTGTCATATAAAGGCTCAAATTTATATTTTATTGTTTCTTAGCCTAATGTTGTTCAATACAATGCACACTGTTTTATGCAATATACATTATAATGTACAATATAATGCAAAGCAGCTGTTTCTTACTCCAGTATTTTACAATATAATGGAGAGCAGCATATGCATTTCTTGGTTATAAATTTATCCAATACTGATAAATTACTAAATCTATTTTGCCACAAGGTTCAAGTAGTCATCACTAAGCTCATGTGCTACAGGGGTTTTCAAAGACCTGTTCACTTTCAAACATTCGTTCTGGTAGCCATTTTAAGAGTAATTTAAGAAGACATTACAGGAGGCAGAGACTTTACAACACATACACATATACATAAAAATGTATAAAGCAATTTGATTAGATCATCTCGCCCACTTCAGAAGGATCAAAACAATCGAAATGACTGGGACACTTGACAAGTTAAGTTTTTCCATTTAGAAGCCATTCAGTATCAGTTACTCAAAATCTCTTATAGTTTTATTTTACTATAACACTACTAACAGCTCATCTGTACAGCTGTACAGAAATATAGCGTTATTGCACTAAATAGAATTCGTATGCCATTAAAATCATTATGTATTTCAAGTTTTTTTTCCCTCAATCTCAGAAAAGGGGATGTACCTTAGTATTGACTTATCGGGTTGCATATTCATTTGGCAGAACAGGCAACAGCACTCAGTTTTAAAATCGAATGTGCGTAAAATCGGAGATAGACTGGAGGACACAAACAGGTGTGTAGATAACTGGTAGGCAATCGCTTATGTGCCTTGGATTCCGAGTTCCAAAAAAAGAAAAATAATACAAGAAAACGTCCCCCCTTCCCCTCCTTTCCTCGTCATAGCCTTCTGCAGGTAAGAACCAATCAGATGACCGTAATGGCATAAAAACATAAAAGCATCCCCCCCAATACCCCCGAAAATATATTGTGCGACTGTGGCATCTGTTTATCAAGTAACCAAGTGACTGTCTGTGAGTGGAAAAGAGCTGACCTCTTGCTGAGCGGAGAAAAGTCACTGTAGTGACCGCACTGACCACTTGCTCAGACCGGCGAGCCATGGAGTACGCTAAGGAATACGCCAGCGCATTGTCGCCGCGGGCTCTCATAAGGCGAGTATTTTTTTGTTCAGAATGGTGCCATTTTAAGCAGCACAAATTTGTTGCGTCAATACCTCTGTTGTTAAAGGAAATGCATTTAATGCACCTACGTAACATTTCACACATTTTTAAACCCATTCATTATTAGATAATAATACCCGAAACATGTCGGCGAAAGAAAAAACATCAATACCATAGTTTTGAAATGATTTCAATGTTTCGGCGAATCAGGCAACATTCTAACATTTTTAATCTAAAAAAAAATAAGACTGGAGGATTTCATATTTACACGGAAATCTTCCGCATCTTTTACTTAAGACCCTATATTTAACGCTGCTGATTTAAAAAAAATGTCGAGAACACACCGCATTCCATTTAAATTAATTGCTCAAGGCTCCTTCTCTGTAGCCGGCTTTATCAAGACAATAAAATTAACTAAATTATCTTTAGGACCTCTGGCTGATTTGTATAAATATAACGCACTTGGATACTTAATATTTGTTTACAGTGTTTAATAGTTGTGCAGCCGGATCTAATTGTTTACTTTGAATGTTTCTTCATGCACTTGTACTGTTTTTACATTTGTTAGTCATAAATGAAACACATTATTCACAGTGTTTATCATGGAAAGTTACTCCCCATACCCATCTCGTCTGTTCACGCTGTGTTGTGAGACCCCGAAAAGTGTCCCCCAAGGAAGACGAGCCTTATACTCGTGTGCATAAAGGGCTAGGCTAAGTCATAAACAATGCTGGCGCTCTTGACAGATCAATAACTAGTAACACAGAACTCTAATCTGAGTATTATGTAAAGTGGATTCCCACACCAGACTCAGGGTTTATTTTGAGGTTTGGTCTTTGAAATTGCAATTATTGGTGACATTCTTTTCATTTACCATGTGAACGTTCCGTTTTTGATTAATTATGATAATTAATTTGATTAAAGTGATAATCACAGGTAAAAAACATGCTATGGGACTTTTTTGTCCACATGCAAATAAAGCCACGACTTTTCATTAGCAATTTTTGCTCTGTTTGCATTTGTGCTACATGTACAGAAACTGGTAGTGACGTTGTACGGTTTCCATCTTGTGCACATGACACTCCTAGAGGTCGTTAATACAGGAATGCGATGGCTAACAGGACGTACAAGCACGTACACGTATTCAATATAAAGCTCCAAATGATGAAAACTGGTAAGATGTTTGCTTGCTCATACGAAGTTCACTAAAACCAGTTAAATTTAGGATGACCTAAGTTCATCCAAAAACCTCATCTTGGTTTCAAACCTATTAACTACAGCTAAACCTATTAGTTACAGCCCTACCCTTGTCTGTTGTAAAACCTTAGTTTAGCTCCCATCTTAAATCAGAGATGTAAAATTAGCATTAAATCCACCTCTAGGGCTGCAGAATGAGCAAGAACATAATTTAAAGAACAGACTAGATTTATCATGGAGGATAGAGGCTGTTCGCCTGTGTTTATTATCATACACTTCAACCTTGGTGATATCTTTCTTGAGGGCTTGTTATATTTACTGTATCTGCTCATATGCATCAGAAGCATAGGTTTTGTGCCAACTCTAAACTAGTTCCATCCCTTTTCCTACCTTTCTTTTAGCCATGCTGAGAGATCCTTTTACAAACTGGGGTTTGTGATTGTGGTTGTCTTGTTATGCACCACGCCCAGGTAACCAAGCACATTTAAGTGCGATACAGAAATTGGCAGGGCACTTCAAATTAAACGTTACTATCCATTTTCACAACATTCTGTATTTTTTTGTAGAGTAGGGGTCCCAAGCCTGCTATTCTAAGCCCACACATCTGCTGGCTTTTGGTCCAGCTCCAAGTCTGTTACACCATTAAAACCTTAGCTGAAATTAATCCCATGATTAAGTCAATTATGTGATTGTCTTTATCTCTTAAACATGTTGGAGGTTGTGTTTTAGAGGTAACTTACAATTCCAATCTTTAGAGTATTTTTTTAGCAAATGATCTTGTTAATTCAATTAAGGGTGAAATTAAAATGATTCAGTGAGTGTATTGAATTTCATATTGCAAAGGAGCAGCATAGGTGCCTTGATTTTCCTTGCGTATTTATTGTAAAATATACAGTTGTATACTGTATATAGAGTGGAAGCTTGTTTTAGTTTCTGCCACTATTTGTCCCACAGAGGGCCTTATCCATAAAACACCGACCACCACACTACAGTTGAATTTTTATTTCCTCAGAAAATAACTCGGGAACAACAGAAAAACAAATAGAATTAGAACAATGAGAAAAAATGTTAAAATTGTCTGCATAGGCAGTTTAAATGTTACTGGTTTTGCAACCTTCAAAGTTCATTTTTTATTTTCAGAAAAAAAAAGCTAGACAAACCTAGCAGGAGTTGTTGACTCGGACTGTACCATGCTTTCCTTTGTGGGGGTGGCCAATATATCATTTTGTTGGTGTGGGGAGAGGGGAAGAGGGGTTTCTGGAGAGTCTAGCTCGTGTCCATTGCTATAGGAAGGGTGTATGTTTTCCAGCAATACGGTTTTGATGGGTGAAATGGAAATTCCACATTGCCGAGAAGGAGACCAGGATTAGCAGGACCACAGCATCAAACCAACTTAAAGATCCCTAAAAGAATTATTCTAGTACAAGTGCTGAAAGTCCAAGACTCAAGGAACTTCTGGGGCCTGTTTTTTTTTAATTCTGAAATTGCAGGACTGTGTCTTCGGTGGGCTCGTCGATCAGCAGGCGCGTTCTCTTCAGCCCGGAGGCACAGCCGCGGCCCTTTAGGGTCTGCACACATGACCGGGGCAGGCGTAAAGGAATGATGGCCTCTTCGCTGGACAATCTCCTCGCTAAGGTAGTGTCCTAAGCAGGGAGGGTCAGCTCAGAAAACCCTGGAGTTGTGAGGTCACTTTTCCATCCCCACCCAGCCAAGTCTTTTTTTCCCACGGTAAAGATTGTCAGTCTGTCAGTTAGTGGTGAGGATTGTACAATAGACCCCTTTCAGATTTCCATTGTTTATACAAACCATTAACTGCTGTCCTGCTTTAGTGGGAAGAGTTCCGTAATTCGAGACAGGAGAAAAATAAATGTGTGAAAGTTTACCGCACATTGGAGGATTCAGCATTTATTTTTTCTTTCCTAAAAATAAAAGCAAGAGAGAGTGCGGTACTGTGTGTAAAACTGAAATGTTTTATCAGAAATGTGCCCTCTGAACATGCAGAATAATGTGTTTTCAAAATGTCTCTTTGCCTCTGGATATGAGTGTATGTTTCAGTTTGTGTGTTTTACAGAAGGTTAAGGTACTGCAGCTACTGCTGAGTTCATTTGCTTTGGTTTGTTTCTTGTGTTGTATACAGTATGTGTTGTGCAGTATCTGTGCCTCCATCTTGATATTGCCCCAGGTCTTTTTTATGAACCCAAGGGCCACTTGAGATTGAATTGTGTGCTTAAAGGAAGAGCATCATTGCTCTCGGTTCATTTCTCATTTTCCTGTTTGAGATATTAATGTCTACAATCAGCAACCACTAGTAGAAGGTAATGTTATTTTTTTTTTTGAGGGGGGGGAGTGGGGGTTGGCATTTGTTTTGATTTGTTCAGATGACATTAACTGACTTGTAGTTGATCTACTTCTACTCCAACCATGCAATTGCCCTGGTATCTTTACAGTTTAAAAATCCACCCATACTACTTTCAATTCAGGGTGGTAAGGGAGCCGGAAACTTTTCCCAGCAAGCAGTGGGTGCAAGGCACACCCTACACCCTGGATGGGACTGCTGTCGACAAATCTTATTTTTCATTTTAATTTTAATATGAGAACCCCTTGTGCTGATGGGCTATTCTATCATACAGTTTTCATAAGTATCTGTTGCTATGTTATTTCTGTAAAATATATAATGTTGTATTTTGTTGTGTGTTACCTGTTGTAGATCCACAATATTGTCTTATGCTGGATAGTTCCACCATCCTGTGTCAGGTTAAGAGCTCGTCAACCCACTTCTTTAAATGAAGGCTCACTTGTCCATCAATAGGACCAGGGATGGGGATTATAGTATATAACCTGGCCTTAGTGATGTGGTGCTTTGTTCTGTCCTGTTGTTTTTCCATTTGCACTTTTTGATTTGGTTTCCCTTAATAAACCTTCTCTGACGGTACAGTGTTATTTTGACTCGACTGACTGCTTATACCGAGTAGTAAGTCACAGCTCCTCTCTGTACAACGTAAAATATAATGTACAGTTTTATTTTGAATACAACGTAACACTAGTTTTAAAATATTACTCTAAACTTCATGCCATGAGGCTCAAATCCATCTGACTGTACAATTTTGACTTATTTGAAGGAGTAAAACTAGATATTTAGAGCACATGTACTGTACACTAACTGTAGAATTGTTGTTCTCCACCACATATTTATTGTTCCTGTTGTTATTGTTTATTATGTTTGTAATGTACTGTTTACATTGTGTGGTGTTGTCTGGTGTACTGTGTCGTCTATTGTACTATGTCCTGAGAGATCAGCGCAAATAAGAATTCCAAAGTACATGTACATGAACAGTAAATAAACTCCTCTATTCTACTTCTCTCTACTTGTGCAACACCTCACAGTGGTGAAGCGCTGATCAGTGTTTCATTCCTCTTGCTCCAGGCTGTGCAGGCTTTTCTGCTGACCTCAGAAGTGATCACGCTGGTCCTGGAGGAGGACGGGACTGTGGTTGAGAATGAGGAGTTCTTTCAGTCTTTGGAAACAAATACACAGTTCATGTTGCTGGAAGGAGGGCAGAGGTGGACTCCAGCCAAGGTAATTATAGATTGTTTGGCTGCCCCTTAAAATCATTTAATGCTATAGGAAACAGACAGAAATGTCTGACATCTATTCTTCATCTAACGTCTAAAGACTAAGATCTGGGTTGAGGTAGTGGTTAGAGGTTGGGTGTATGTTGATATTCCCTTGAATATTCAAGTTGTTCTGACTTTTCTTGGTCTTACTTGCCCATAATTTTCTTTGGTGCTATATACATTATATAAATTAGAGATGATGTTGATGATTTATTATCTACTATTTATTAGTTCCCTGCCCTCTCATTGACTGTAGTTCCCATTAAAGCCACCAGGAGGCGAAGTAGGACTGTATGCAGTCTGGATTGTGGCTCCTACAGAAATTGCAAAACAGGTCTTATCCTCTGTATTGTGTTCTAATTCATTGAAGTCTTTTCTGTCAAGTTAAGGAAAATTAATTTAACGTAAAAAGCATCACTTTCCCGGTGCTATAGCAGTTGCGGTTAAAAGTGTATGAGTGAAGGAAAAAAATAATATCTGAACTGTACAAATACACCCCACATACTTCATTTCTAACATGTTTATGTTAAAAAAGATGCACTATTATCAACATGAACACTTACATTATAGATCATGTGTAAACAACAATAATGTAATTTTTGTTCCTTATAACAGTTTCTATTCAATTAACTGTATTTTAATATACCATTATATATTGTTCAGTGTATATACAGTTATGTTGTACTGATGAGCATATTTTTCTGAAACTGAACTCCTGTCTCCTACGAATGTATTACAGTCTTAAGTAGTGGATTGTTTTGTACTTTTAATTGCACTCTTAAGTTTCAGCTGATACACTTCATTTTCATACTTCTTCCCACTTGAAAATATTTAATTGAAATGAACATACAGGCTTGAACAAACTTGTGCTGTTGCTGTTTCTGAGACATGTGACGCATGTGGTGAGATATAAGATGTAGGTGGTATATACAAGAGGAAAAGAAGCAGGTTACCAAACCCAGATCCAGAGGGCCACAGTTCTGCAGGGTTTTCCTCCAGTTTAACAGCTTTTCCCAGATCTTTAGATGCACCCGACTTATAAATCCTTCAGGAATGTGGCCTTTCGGGGCTGGAGTTGGGAGCTCCTGTCTCCCATGATCTAACCCAGATGCTGTTCCTCTTGCCACTGCTCTCTGAAGCCATTTTCCATCTACATGGGGCACCTTGCTTAAATCCAGATGTGCTATATCTTAAACCCTGCACGTGTCAAAGGTTTGCGTAACTTGTTCTACAAAAATGACTTTCAGAGATTTGTGAAGCCAGTTCTTCCTCAACAGAAGCTGCACCCACTGTTTCCGGTCATAACATTACTGGACAGATAAGATACAGAATCGTCTTCAGGATTTCTGTTGTTTTACATGAGATATAGACATTCGCCTAACCTGTTGTCCTGCAACGTCCTGATTCAGTGTCGTCAACTACTATAGAGACACAGAGTTACTCATGCCTCAGTACAAAGTCCCTTAAGCCTCAATCAATTTCTTAATTAGAAATAGATAGTACAGTATTTCAGATCATGCTTATTAGTCATAAATATAATCCAAACAACAAAGTTAACTGAAAATAAAGGAATAAGGCAATGTTCATATCTTGCAATCTTTAACATGTTTCCATCTGTTTTGATACAATACTGAGGTAAAAATAAATTTAGGAATACTGTTATATTCTTTTAATTTCACACACATCTGTATGGTTGTTTGATATGGTGACAAATGTAAGATGTCCAGAATCTACTGTTACCTACTGTTGCCTTACATTCAAGAGCTACAGAATAAGATATTTTAGAAGTTGTCCAACGTTCTTCTGTGCATTGTATTTAATTTGCGATTATTTTAAATCCACCACTTCATTTCTGTTTTTGTTTCTTTAGAGAGGATGTTGAATTATAAATGTCATCTCAGAAAGTCACAGTATCTCCATAGTAAATATGTTTGATGTTTTTTTTTTGTAGGGAGCCCCAGGTCTCAAGCGATCTAAGAAAAATGGAATTGCAAAATTCAGTTTTGACCTTTACAAATTAAATCCCAAGGATTTCATTGGATGCCTTACCATTAAGGCAATTTTTTATGACACATACACAATGTCATATGACATTAAATGTACAGGAGCGAAACAGGTGCTGAAGTAAGTATTTGGTGATAGAAGGTTTAGAAACACAACTTGGAAAGGATAAAATGAAATCTTTTCTCTGGTCTGATATTTTATTAACCGTTGTACAAGAACTGCAAACACATTATGTTATTGGGCTATTTTACTACTAACTTACACACAAAATACTGCCAGTCCTCTAAGGTTGTACTGATAGCTGCATATACTCTAGTTACATAGTCTTAGGTTTCCATTTTTTATTTTATCCAACCAGTTTGAATCCTGTTTTCAGTTTCTACCCATTGTTTAACCAACCTATCAAACTGTTAAGTTCAGAGGACTGGTGATGAGCACTTCAATTTGAAGATGGTCTTGATATTGTAAGGTCAGTTTTTTCTAGAATGAGAGGAGTAGGTCGAGTTGAGTGTTTATGTTTATTAATTTATCTAACTGAGGTTTCTATCCAGAGTGACTTAAATCTGTGAATAGTTATACAGCTTGGCATTTTTACTGAAGTAATTTGATTGAAACACCTTGCACAAAAGTAACAATTATACATCCACTTACAGTCATGCCTTTGGAGACTTTTGCTTGGTGCTGTAGAATGGAATGATAAAGGGCTGTTTCAATTTCATATTTTTACTTTGCATCACCAGCATGGGACAAACATCTACAAAACTCTGTCTTTTACATTTTGATTGTCTTGTGCTGGTTTTCTTCTCACTTGCTCACCTTTTAAATCTTTGCTGGAAAATCTTCATAGTTCTAGACTATTTTATGGTTTTGTAACCAGTCTGGATTATTTCATTGTAAACAATGTTAGCAAAGTTTTTTTGGTCTTTGTAACCGGTGTTGAGCTGCAATTCCGCTATATATTTTCTTTTTAAATTCACTGTAGTATTGTTTGTTAGAGTACAATCTAACATAAAATGTTAGATTTCTATAATATTCCATTAAAGGGAGCTTCAGCTCTCCTCAACATGCCTGCTTTTTAAAGACTTTTTGGAATAACTAACTTGTGAATGTGTGGAGAGGTTTGAACGGAAAGAACATGGACCAGAAAGATCAAATCACTTCTCTACTTTCCACGTTTTTTTTTCCCCAGGATAGCCCTCCGTTACCTCTCCTATCTGGCCCGAGTTGCTGGCCAGTTACTTCTCTATAGTGCCTCATATGTGTATCAGCGTATCGGAGAAGAGGAACAGACAGGGACATCGGGGACATGGTGATGCAACAAGAAGATTCCTGATACTTGAGTGCCTGACCTGCCTGTAGACATACTGTTGAATGTACTGTGTATTTTAATAATTTTGAGGACCACACAAATGTACAATGTGTGATACTACATTGTGGGTAGTTCCTCCAGTAACTCTCAGATCTCAGCCTGTTCAGTTATGATTGATGAATGTATTAACTCTGCTGCCTCTGCTCAGAGAAAAATACTGTATATAATTGGCAAAAAATATAAAAAATGTTGCAAACTTCATGGAATCAGGAGATTCTCAATTATCGCCTATATTTTTCTTTTTAACAAAGTGTATGTTTTATTTAGATATACTCTATAATTTCCATGCAGGCCACTCTGACAGACAGTGGGTTATAACATTTACAAAACTGGTATTATGAAGTTTGATGCAACATACTGTAAGGAGCCAAATAGGCTATGGACAGGTAAAAAAAGTGACATAAATGTACCTTCTGGTAAAGAAAGCAGTAGGAAATGCAAGTTCAGTTTTATCAAATCATTGAGTCAAAATGTTCATACTTTATTTATTGAATAGTGTATTGTGTTAATGTAAAGTATACCTTTACAGGACCAATTATAATGTTATTACTAGCACTAATATACAGTAAACGAAAAGTCCACAACCATTGCCCGTTATCAAATATGTTTTCACATTGTGTCAAAATAATAAATATTTTTTAAAGGACTGTTCGCATTTGTATAAACTTGATCATTACTACATAACTAGTTTTCCAGCATTAAGCTTTGACTTCCTCTGTGCGTTCCTCTTACCAGCTGCAGAACACACTATGGGAGCTGGACCTTAAGGATATCCTGAGGTTCCTGCAGACTGTTTGCAGCTTGCACTAGGAAGGCAACAATTACTGGCTTTATATCCGTTTTATTTAGTAAGATTCTCCCATTTTGTATAAACAAAACATATAAGAAACAGAATGATACCAATGCGAACTAGTGATAACAAAAAGGGTGTTTGTCTAGACCAATCTAATAAAAGAGCTAGTACAACACAGTTACAAATCAGATTTTTTTTCTGTATACTGTACCTAGGAGTGTTGCTCTCTATTGGCGGCAGTGAGACTCCAACTTGTTGCCCCACCCCGCAATGCATTAGTTCAATGCGGTACCTTACAAATTGGATGACATCATATCGGGAGACTCCACTGGAAAATGTTCTGTAGGCATATTTTTCTCAAGTTGACCAAGTTGTCCTGTCTGCCATAATTCTGTGTCAAATGATTCAAGTGTGACACTCAGCCTCTTTCTTTTTTTCCAATAACATTTCTCACCTAAACAGTTTTATCAGTGACATTAATTGTCTGCGATTATTTTGCTGTTTAAAACAATAAAAATAATAAATGTGAAGTAAAAGTCAGCAAAATTGACAAAGGAAGGACAGCTTCCTGAAAAGCATAATATAACTGCTGAGAGAGATTTTAAAAATCTTACTGAGGCATAAGGAACTTAATGTACACTGTAATGTACACTGTGTGTGAAACATGAATGCTCTAATCTCTGCTAAGCACTTTTAACACTCAACAGCTAAGTTAAGCACAGTTTTCTGACAAGCACTACCATAGTATAGAATTTATTTTTTTCTTGTTCTTTAAATGTAAATAAATAAAATAGATAAATATCAATGCATAATCCTGTTAAAATTAACAAAAGTGTCAAACATGGTTCCATCAATGACAAACTGTTGCATATTACATAGAAAGTGCATATCAGCAGATAACATTTACATAACCCCGAATTAGTCTTGTTAATATAATATCACATTGCACACCATTTATGAAATATAGTGGAAAGAAATTTAAACATGCGTAACTTTATTCTTTTTTAAACATTTTGATATTATTGGATTACTTTTATAGTCAAATAGTTTTATTAAAGTTACTTCTTTTAATTTTTCTTCAACAAATATGCTTTCTTCTACAGATTGTACATTTGTCTTTAATTTATCCTCTGTGCAAGAATAAGTACTTACAAAAATGACTGCATATAATCCATAGATATGATGGAAAAGGAATTAATATATTTCATAACTAAAATTATCAAGTTGAATTTCAGGAAAATTTGGGTTTATGTAATGGCTGTTCAAGGGTAAATCATAAGGAAGAAAGTGTAAAGTTTAAAATAGAAACAAATAATAATAGCTACACAACTGAAAAATACATTAACCAAGAGGGAGGCAGAAAAGAAGCAAACATTTATCCAATGCTATAAACAGTAGAGGAACCGTAGAAGTTGGATGTAAACAGCTTGCAAGATAATATAGTATTAATACCATAAAAAAGAAAAAGTTCATGAACATTTTATACAGATTTTTAGAAAAAAGATGAATCAGCTTGGAGTAATTTTAGCTTAACTGACACTAAAGTATTGCAGGAACTAGGGCAGCTTAAAGCTAATACATCACCAGGGCCTGACAGTGTTTTCACAGTTGTGGTTATGGAAATAAGGGGTGTTATTCATAGACCTTTAACTAGGTATTTCAACTGTCGCTAAGGTTGGGAGCTGTACCCACAGACTGGAGCAAATGCAACACCAAGAGTCACAGACATCTGTTTCATACCCACTGGTCTTCTTAATCAGAATCTGGTATTTGTAGTGAACTCATTACATTCTTAAGATTTACAAGAATAGGAGAAATGGCAATGACAGAAACAGTGAAAAGATTAAATTTAACATTGACAAGTGGGCAATATTATCCATTAGGAATTAGTAACATACACCACATATCAGACTGGTGATTTTGGGCTTCAGAAGCTTCACAGCAAAGGAATCTGTGTTTTTATGTAGACGCTTGTTGTTCTCATCAAGATGGTGCAGGGAGTTAAAAAGCGAACATCGCTTGGGCTTATAACAAAAATGTGGAATTTAAATCAGTTAATTGAGCATAAAGGTTATGCTGAAGCTAGACACCGCATTAGTAAGACTTTAGATCCCGAAATAGTTTGTTCATTTTTGATCACCGTACCACAAGACGATAGTATAACCTCAGCAAGAGTTCATAGAAAAGCAACAAGAATGATACTTGGTCTTTGGCATTCTTATGTGCAAGCAGGATGTAGGACATAAATCTACAGTCTAAAATAAAGGAGACAGGAGATTTGAGCCAAGTATATGAAGTTACAGACATGGTCAGATCAGGGATTACTTCAGACTCAGTAGTGAAACAAGGACACAGGCTCTAAATTGTGAACCAAAAGGGAAATTATTTAAGATGAGAATTGTGGATGCCTGCAATAGGCTTCACAGTTAGTGAAGTTAAGATTTTGCCTTCTGGTGTCCAAATTGTGAGAAACTTCAAGGCAGCTCAACAACATTTTAGGATATCTTAGGTGTTTAACAACAACATGATCTAAACGACTTCATCTCGTTTGCAATCTTTCTTCAATTCTTATGCTCTTATAGACATTTCCAAGAGCTCCAATATTTTCTTGGATGTAACTTTCATTGCACAAAACATTGTCTGTGTAGAGCAAAAAAAAAACAAGTTCATTTCAGCTTGAAACTAATTTGACAAAGGTCTTGGGTTGAGCCTTTTTCTGCTCCATGGATGCTTTAGCAGCCTATCCTGTGGAATTCTTCAGCTCATGAGTTCAATGACTTACATGGCATTGTAACCATGCATGCTGCAACCAGAGTCTCAGCAAGAAATGTCAGTGCAGGAGCTGGGGTACAGTACACAAGGCATTTTGAACAGACACATAGTTAGAGACCTCCCTCCTACCTATTCAAGTTCCAATGAAAATTCTCTTGCAGAATAATATATGAGTTCTAAAATGGCCCTGTGGAGTTATTTGTAATCTATCAACACTGAATATAAATACCTTAGCTATCAGTGTCCATTTGTGTTTATCTGGCTTTTGTTCCTGCTTGAGAGAAAAATGCTCCAATTGCACTTGGATGGGATTTTCTGATATACACCAGTTCATCTCCTGAAGGATTACTGTGGAATGTCTAAACTTTGGCAAAGTCTAGCAAAGCAGTATGGAATCACACTGAACTGAACATGCACATCTTTGACAGTGGCCAAGTAAATTTGAGACAATTTCTTAAAACAGTTAACTCTAAATCAATTCAGAAATCGAAAGAGAACTAGGAATACAGTTGATAGGCTGGAACATGCTTTCCATCATGAATGGATTCCAGCTGTGATTGAACAACATACTGCAAGAACATGCTAGGATTGAGAGGAAGACAATCAGCCATCTAACCCATTTGATTACAGATGTTGTGAATTTTACAAGACATCCTGTTGTCCTTTAGAATTCCTTCAGTAAGAAATGCTCTTGGAAAGATTTAGTGAGCCACACAATACAGGTTAAGTTGTTCATGCATGCTTTCATTTTGTGCTTGGCCGAAAGCAGCCTCTTCCATTTAATGAAGCTTTGCCCATACTTTGAGAATTTTCTGATAAATGTTTCCACAGGGCTAAAGAATTTATATCTGGTTACACATTGTACCTCTTAAGGCTAAAAATGGATCTGAATGTTCTACACGAGCTTCACAACCTAAATATTATTTCACCACAACATTTGATGGATCATGACAGGTTGGAATGTGTAATGGTTTGGGTTTGGAATTCTGTGTTGCTGGTGAGGAAAGACAAAGGCAGCTGTCATAACTACTGGTACAGCCCCCTAACCTGTTTAAAATGTACGTTTGAGGTTTAGGCTTCATACCACCAAGTGGGCAGTTCCAGTGCCTTCTAGTAACCAAATCATTCCAGTGTAACCAATTGACAATAAAGAGCCAATTGAATCCACAACCACACACTTTTCTATAACCTTTGCTTGTTTTTGGCATTGAGAACACTTTTTTTAGGCTAACACACTTCACAACAGCTAGACTGCAAGAGTAGTTTAAAATGACAAACTGGAAAGAAAAAAAA
This sequence comes from Lepisosteus platostomus, assembly GCF_059453375.1. NCBI lineage: Eukaryota > Metazoa > Chordata > Actinopteri > Semionotiformes > Lepisosteidae > Lepisosteus > Lepisosteus platostomus. The sequence continues at coordinate 47,315,744 of NC_142618.1, read as the reverse complement.
ATAATGCTGAGAGAATTTAGATTGTGGAAGTGCAATATTAAGAATGTCAGCATTACTTACATATTTCTGAGTTTCAAGACAGAAAAGTACAACATAAGACTGTTTATACAGTAGCTTTATCACCCGGTAACTCACAACTGGCAACACACTAAAGATGAGTGCTACTGTATACTGTAGGTGTGAGCCTGGCCAGTGCATGGATGGGAGACCACCTGGGAAAACTAAGTTCTTAAACATAGATCTGTTGACTCTAGCCTGATTAGATTAGACAGATTAAGATACATAATTTTCACATTTTTTAATGCCCATATCCATTAGCAAGACCGCATCCTTTTCAAAACCTAGCTTTATTCAAAGCCTGTGTACAGTATGTGCAAGTCTTTGTTTTACTGCGATAACTTGCTATTCTTTCATCTACTTTTTTGCTTCTGTTGTGATTAATCGTTAAAACCGATTCTTGAAAGTGCTTTTATTATTATTATTTATAATACTAATAATGGATTGAACAATGTTTCAAATTTGAAAGGATTTATATTCAGCCTGTGAGGATCACTCATGAAACAATGTGAATGCAGAATTAAAATAAGCGTCCTTTATAAGATTAACTTCTATTGCTTTGAAACAACTAGTACATTTAATACCGTATAACATCAACTACAAAAGACGGAAGAAAATAAAATTAAGGTTGAGCTATCTTGTCATTCAGACAGAAGCCCGACCCTACCCTGCGCTGATTGGGTGGAGGCTCGTTGAGATTAGAACTTTTGCTGTAGCGGAGTATTTCATACATTGACTCGGAGCGCTTGAAGCAGTCTGCGCCTTTCGACCCATCGCAGGGAAAGTCAATACCGCAGCAACGCAATGAGGGAAATCGTTCACATACAGGCTGGGCAGTGTGGCAACCAAATAGGAACAAAGGTAACTTTTTTGTTTGAGTCATTATTTGATTTTTCCATAACTGTTCATTTGTAAATTATAACCGAATGTAAAGAATTATACAAATTGTAAGGCTTTCACGAGTACAATGAAGTGTGTGTCATAGTAAATTTATAGAAAATCCACATATAATCTACATAGAAGATGATGATGGTGACTCGGTTTAATCCTAACTTTTTATCTTCTTGGTATACTGATTTTTGTGCCGGAGCGCACAGGGAGTGGCAAGAATGGTGTCTGTAATGTCCTAAACATTCAGAGAATTCTTCAGCTGTCAAGCACTGCCTGTGTCCGTTATTAGAGAGGTTGAAAGTCAAACCCTTACTTTTTTCAGAACGTCGTAAGTTTATAATAATTACTGTTGCTTTATAAGTGTGTCAGATTGAATCCTGATTGAATCCTTTTCGTTGTTTGGAGCAGTTTTGGGAAGTGATCAGCGATGAGCATGGGATTGATCCTGCCGGAAATTATGTCGGTGACTCAACTCTCCAGCTTGAAAGAATAAATGTGTACTACAATGAGGCGTCCTGTAAGTTTGTGAGTCAGAATGAATACTCCCTGTAGCATGGAGAAATTACATTAAATCTTGGAATCTTAAAATGCAGATTTTGTTGGGTGGCATGACTTTGGACTAAGTGCTTTTTTAAATATTTAAATTCAATTAACCCTACAGGTTCGAATATAAAATCCTATATTGATTACCTACTGTTTGAGTGTGCCATGATTTTAACTTCAATGAAAGGTACATAGGAAAATATAAAAGGTTACAAATAAAAGGAAACCTTTTGGCCTATATAGCCCATTTGATTGCTAGTGGATAATTGATCTGAGGTTCTCAATCTGCTGTCTCTTAAATTAAGCCAGGATACTAGCTTCAACAGCATGGATAGTTTGTTTTAAGCCTACAGAAATCTTGAGAAAAGAAGTGTCTTCTTTTCCTAGTTTTAAATGTACTTCCTCATACAGTAATTTCCACTTCTGTCTTCTGGGTCTTGTTTCACTGCTGATTTTGAGGAATTCTGTAGGGTTACCCTTGTCAGTCTCTGAGTATTTTGAATTCTGCAGTCAGGTCCTGTCGTAGTCTTCTCATTTCAAGACTAAAAGGATTCAGTTCTTTTGGCCTGTTACTGTAAGATATTCCTTTACGCCCATGAACGTATCTGGTATCAATGTCTGGACTAATTCCAGTGGAGAAATATTTTTTTTAATAACGTGGTTACCAAGTTTGAATATAGTATTCTAAACAAGGCCTTACTAGTTCATAACATTCCTTGATAATGATGTAAGTGTTGGACTGTTCTACACTGCTGCTGCCCCAACTCGAAATTGAATTTCATATTAGGCATGGTATTGTGTATTTTGTACTTACCTTTGAACGTCTTCAAAGGTCTATCATTATAGGTAAACTCCTTCACTGTACTGTGCAAACTACTGCATGGTCATTATTATTACATTAAGACATTGTTCTGACCTCTTTCACTTGTATATAAAATGTTTATCTTTAAACCTTTGTATGTCGCTTCAGTTAAAGTCATCAGCCAACTGAATAATAACAACAAAAGAAAGCAGTCTTTGTATCAAATTGTCTGGTGTGGCTTTGTCTTCCAGCCCACAAATATGTTCCCCGTGCTGTACTTGTTGATCTGGAGCCAGGCACCATGGACAGTGTTCGATCAGGACCCTTTGGGCAACTTTTCAGACCCGACAACTTCATTTTTGGTAAGCAGTCGTGTGGATGGTTATGTAAGCAGTGCAGAACATGATAAGTACTTTTGTGGTAGGTCGTACAGTACACCCAAATACCAAACATAAAAATGTTTACAGAGAAACAAAAACCTGATATATCCACAAAGTGAAGCAGAAATAACATTTGACTTGTCTTTCTTAGCTTATAATCAAAGTGACAGAAATACTCATTAGAATTAATAACACAGCATTAATACATAATATGTTAATTTAATGTAGTAAGGATTTGGTTTGACAACTCAGTCAAATAAAGAGTTCTGCCTCCAACCGTAATGGGGAATTCATTTTAGGCTGTGAGATCATAGTGAAGATGCCTGTTCTGTGTTACACTAAATGTATTCAGTCTGGCTTCAGAGGCCTTCAATCCAAGTATAACTCATTTCCCACTTCATTTATCTGGTAAAATCTGAGAGTCTGCTCCATATCTCCTATATATTGCATGTACTGTATGTAAAATGTGTAGGCATGGAATTTGTGCTGTATGACCACGAATATTTGTTACAGTCCATTGTGTGCCTTTGTGCCTGTGGGAAAAATGACCATCACCTTCCGCTCAATTCACTGTTCTATTTCAGCGAGTCTCTCTGGTGGCACAAACCTGTACATATACTGAGAGACATTAAAATGCAACAATGAGAGAATGCCATTCAGCCTTCATACCCTGTTCAGTAACTTGTACTTACCTTTGCAGTATTAACCCAAGGACACCATTCAGCTGTTTTTTTAACGGCACCAGAGGATTAGCTTCAACATGGCTGAACAGTCTACTACATTCAGCCACAAACTTTTGTGTGACAAAATGCCTTCATTTCTTAGTTTTAAATGTACATCCACATAGTTTCCCCTGGAGTCTGCTGGTTCTTATTTCACTGCAGGATTTGAAGAACTGTCTTTGAGAATTCTGAATACTTTAATCAGGACTGTTCTCTGTTAAGGAATATAGTTTAGTTTAGTTAGAGGTTTAGTTCTTTTAGCCTGTCAGTGTAAGACATTATTTTAAGCACTCTCTATACTCACAACAAATGGGTATTTGAAAGCGCATGTACCAAGAGACATTGAAAGTACAACAGATGCATTGGTTTCAATGCTATTTTCTTACATTTTTATCAGCTGTCAGTATTTTTCAGAGAATGAAAGCATCCCACAGCTTTGCACAGCAGCATGCTGAACACAGTACAACTCTATTCACGCTGGCCATTTTATACAGTCTAGCCAGAGGCATCTTCCTCACAAGTTATCTAGCACTGACTTGAGACTGAGTGAGGATTAGCACATCCATCTGTCACTGAGTACTTGAAATAGATAAGAGCCATTTGAAGTGATGATACAAACACTGGAACAACAAAAAAGTCACTTTTCTAAGCAGGGTAAGGCATTTTTCCCTTTTTGCAGAAACAGAAATGCAAAACAAAAGTAGGAAATGACTTCAGATATTTTTGACAGTTATATAACTTTAAATGTACGTGAAATACTGTTTTTAAGTTCAAAGTCAAAAACATGCAGAATGTTCTGTTGTTATAATAAACATGGAAGCAGACATAAGTCCTGTCTTATGAGTCTGCTTGACAATGAAATAACACAATGAAGATTTGCAGCAGACTAATATAACTAAAAACTAAATTTTAAACTTTGTGAGTATACTTCCTAGATACTGTATTTAAATATATGTCAGTATCTAGGGCAATATAAAACAACATAGTGGAAAATTGAGATTGTTAATTGTTAGACAATACAGATGGTTCTAAATGTAATGTAGCCTCTGATAATAAACTGAGCATAATTGTTTAAAAATCAGCAATAAACAAAATGAGTAAGGAAACATTTTTATACCAATATTTTTAAAATGTGGGTTGATGACCTTGCAAGACAAGGTCTCCAAAACCAAAGTGTTTCAAGTCATGACAGCAGGATAGTTTGAAGTCTTCTTGTAAAGAGAAATAAATGCTGTGATTGCTGGCAAGTTAAATTTGGTTTCAATTTTTTGCTGTTGAATTACAGGGCAAACAGGTGCAGGGAACAACTGGGCAAAAGGCCATTACACAGAGGGGGCCGAGCTGGTGGATTCAGTGCTGGATGTGGTGAGGAAGGAATGTGAACACTGTGATTGTCTGCAAGGCTTCCAGCTCACCCACTCCCTGGGCGGAGGCACGGGCTCTGGAATGGGAACGCTGCTCATCAGCAAAATCCGTGAGGAGTACCCGGACAGGATCATGAACACCTTCAGTGTCATGCCCTCTCCCAAAGTGTCAGACACGGTCGTGGAGCCCTACAACGCCACCTTGTCCGTGCACCAGCTGGTGGAGAACACCGATGAGACGTACTGCATCGACAACGAAGCCCTATACGACATCTGCTTCCGTACCCTCAAGCTCACCACCCCCACCTACGGTGACCTCAACCATTTGGTGTCGGCCACCATGAGCGGGGTCACAACTTCGCTGCGTTTCCCCGGGCAACTCAACGCCGACCTCCGCAAGCTGGCGGTCAACATGGTGCCTTTCCCCCGTCTCCACTTCTTCATGCCGGGCTTTGCTCCCCTCACGGCTCGGGGCAGCCAGCAGTACCGCGCCCTCACCGTGCCTGAGCTCACGCAGCAGATGTTTGATGCCAAGAACATGATGGCAGCCTGTGACCCGCGCCATGGCCGTTACCTTACGGTGGCCACGGTCTTTCGGGGACCCATGTCCATGAAGGAGGTGGACGAGCAGATGCTGGCTATCCAGAACAAGAACAGCAGCTACTTTGTGGAGTGGATACCCAATAACGTCAAAGTGGCCGTGTGCGACATTCCCCCTCGTGGTCTGAAAATGGCTTCTACTTTCATCGGCAACAGCACAGCCATTCAGGAGCTGTTCAAGCGCATCTCAGAACAGTTCTCAGCCATGTTCAGGAGAAAGGCCTTTCTTCACTGGTTCACTGGAGAAGGGATGGATGAAATGGAGTTTACAGAAGCTGAGAGCAACATGAATGACCTGGTTTCAGAATACCAACAATATCAGGAGGCCACGGCCAATGATGAAGAAGAGACTTTTGAGGAAGACGAAGATGACATTAATGAATAGAAACATTGATCGGCAACTTGCTCTTATATTGTTTGGAAATTACTTTTTTACAGTGCATTTGGGGTTCCGAGACACTTTTTTCCCTTGTTGGTGTGTTTTTATAGAGCTAAGGAGAACAACGTAATTGTAACAAGTTTTAGCAAAGTGTTTATCTGAAACAAAAGCAGTTAGAATAAAAATTTAAAAAGAGATACAACCAAACGTGTCTGTGGGTTTATAAGAGCGTCACAGTAATGTGATTTGTTCTGAAGCTGTGACAAGAGTGTCAGAGCTGTTGGTTCTGTAAGATCATAAATAAGCAACTCCCAATGTGGCCAAGTGATGTTGTCAGGAAAACAAACAAATACCACTATAGGTTATTTAGGAAGAGATCATATCACTGATGTATACCCAGAGAAGAGCTATATAACTGGGAACTTCACCAGGAAATGGGAACCAAACATGGATGGAAAGACATAGCCTTGGTAAAGTCAACATTAATCCACTTTGAACATAAAGATTATGATCAGGAGAGAAGGCTTATTAAGCCATCTTTGTCATGCAGTTCCAGTAGCTTGTTGTTCAAGGATCCAAATGAATTTGTATTCACAACATTATTGGATGGTACCTTTTGGTTTTAAGTCTTAAAATAAATTACCCAAAACATTTAATTGCTACTAAGACCTAAGTCACCCAAAATGTAATCTTCAAATTGTTTTCATCTTCAAAAACAATAATTTCTTGTACTGTTTTAAGGTTCACCAAATCTTAACATCTATATAATCACTGTAGCTCGTATTCCTTTTCAATTTGATCATTCCACCTTAATGTAATCATTACATTGCTGGTTTTGTCTTTTGTGCTACATCTTTCTTGATTTTCTGTGGTACTGGAAAGATTTTGCACCCAAAGTATATACCTTTTTACATCCCTTAAATTGTGCTCTAATGCTCTCCTCATGTCGTCCTATGAATACCTTTCTCCTAGCATTTTAATCTTTTACATTTTTTATGCCTATAGACATTTTCCTTCCACTTTGTCACCAACTTTAGTCTTTGAGTGCAACACCATCTGCATTTTTCAAACTCTCCTTCCAAAGACATATACAGTACCTTCTAGCTTTAAAAGCAGTGTTGGGTAGACACTACAACTCTGGTGTAAAAACAATGTTTAAATGTTAATGTTACCATCATTTACCCACATACAGGATTCCTCTTTTCTATACGTTTCATTCTGTCTTGGCTATTGCATAAAAAATGGTTTAAGTATTGAATACAGATTCAGTGTACATCCATTCAGATGAGCGATTGTAAAAAGCACAAGCAGCAGGTGCTTGAAAAGCACTTCACAATGTGCATAATCTGTTCCTTACAGCTACTGCCGAAAATAGGTAAATTTTTTAAACGAGGATTATTTTTCTTGCGCATCCTGGAAGATCTTTTCAAATACAGTGGAAACAAACTCCAGGAGAGAAGAACACGCTAGTTCATTTTAGCACCCCAATGAACATCGTGCCTGGGCAAAAACTGAGGTATTAACTCCTTTTTTCTTGGCATTTGTTGTTTTGTATCCCAATTCTTACTAATGTTACCTCTCTTTACAGCTGCCATGTGGCTCCTCCTAACACCCTATTTTGAAACTAAATTTAAAGGTGTTAGCGATATGTAATAATCAAGAGAAGGTTTAATGCCATGGGCTTCATAAATTTCATTTCTGATCCCTGTCTGCAAAACCTTGCATTCCAGCACAGGAAACAAAATCCCCCTGAGCATTCACAACAGCTGCAGGGGCTCAATGTCTATATTTTTGCCGTGGCAAATTCAAGAATCTGCATGCGAGGATGCATTTTTACTTGGTTATGATGAGATAGGCTAAAAAAAACTGTTTTCTAAAAAATCTCTGAAGTAAATAAATAATGTGTAAAACAAATAAAAAAAATATTGGCTTTTGTATTTCCATTAAAACATGAGGGTTTCAATGAGCACTGGCAATGTAGTTAAGTGCTCAACAGCTGTTATCACTAAAGTTAAGATCTGGTATGAACAGCTGTTGTACATTGGAAGCAGACGGCCAGCTGAATGCGAACAATTGCATGCTAAAATATTTCTGTCAGCCCTTTAGTCAGTCAGGCCCAAGAACCAAAATGAATGAGTAAGGTGTGGCTTAATTAGGGCACTTTTTTAAGTGGTTCACCCTCATTTTTATTAACGTTATAAAACCGAACATGACAAGGCTTCTACTAGAAGACTCTGTAGTCTTCCCGTGAAGAGCACAACTGATCTATGATAGCAAGGCATTTGGCTTAAAGATCAGCTGACAGACAGAAATGATTTTACCATACACTTTATGAAGGGTGCAGGCTGACACATACTGTACTGTATGTATGCAGTATATGCAGTTTTGCTGATCAACCCCCAGAGGTGACTGACTTGCTGTTATCATCTTATCTCACAAACAGAATCCAATTGCAATAAAATTCGCTTTTATTATTCGACAAAATTATTATTTTTTTCTTTGGTGAGATGTATGGTAGGTCGGAGAAACAAGAAAAATACACTAAACAATCACAAATGTGAAAACCAGCAAGATAGCTGATGGCACTCCACTTAGTACAGTTTAATTTAATCAAACCCTTGATTTCCTGTCTTTTATTTTGTTTTTTTACATCATCCTCCACTTCACAGAAGCAGGATTGATACTGAGATTGCAAAGATACATTTGAAAACTGCGTCTTGGATAGTTCATACTTCTATAAAGATCTTTAAAGCTGAAGAACATAACTACATTATATCAGATGGTGTGTGAAATGTTATGTTTCTTGCTGCTTTCTGAGCACTGGTGAAGCCAGTGGCCAGGAACCTTTATGATAATGCACTAAAACTCAGAAAGGCATTCCTCCAGTGATCTGCCTTGCAATTTGTTCTTCTGTGCTCTCCTCTTTCTCTTTCTCTCGGTCCTTGTTCCAATCCTTTAGCCCTTCGGGAAGGGTAGTGTCCTCATCAAGACCTCCAGTGCCCTCCACAAACTCCTCATAAGTAGATTTCTCGGCAAAGGGCCTCGGACCCAACAGCTCCACCATGTCATTCTTATCAAGGACTTCTTTTTCCAACAGGCGAAGTGCCACCTGAAATAAATGGGAACATCAAGTGTTCTGGAAGTGCATATATCAATGTTTTAAAAATATTTACCATATAAGAATTCATATCTTTAACAACAATCAAAACTAATACATTAAAAAAGGAACGTGAAGGCAAATTCACTGGCACCCTTTGTTTTATTTAATACTCTTCAATTTAATATTTTTCTCACTATACTTTGCATGGGATAATGACACCGAATCATAAAATACATTATGAAAATGTCATTATGAATACATAATACTTTTAATTAAAAGACTATATTGGGACTGTTTTTTGGACTTCATACTGTTAGGAAAACGTCTATATGAGAAAGAAGTGACCTCTAAACATGAAAATCTGGGAACAATTGAATTCAAAACGTACACTTTTAAACAGAAATTATACAGCATCACTAACACCATTTATGTATTTCCCATAGTTTGATACCTCTCACCTTTTCAACTTCAGATTTCTTCTCCGACAGCAGTTTCTGGGTCAGCTCATAAGCCATGTTTATGAGGAGCCGAACCTCGGTGTCAATGAGTCTGGCAGTGGCTTCACTGTAGGGCTTCTCCAACACCATCTCTCCCTGACGAGGGAGATCGAAAGACACCTGTCCCACCTTCTCGTTCATCCCAAACTGAACGATCTGCGAACACAACGGTGAGAGTTATCACACACGACAGAAAAGAAAACCAGTCCTAGGCTGATTAAGATCTTCTCATTTCCCAAAAACCAGCTGGATCTCAAAATAGTTTTCTAACAGTGCAATGATATTGCTCCCAATATTAAAAAAAAAAACGATTTTTCCTTTGATTTGGAACTATTATAACAAATATTTTATACTCTTTATCTGTGTATTCATGTAGTATATGCATCACTCAGTTCAGAATGAAGTGTGAATTATTCTTGTACATGATTAAATAAACCAAAGGGATTACATTACTATTATAATTTAAAAACATGACATACATGTTCTTAGTGATATATTTTCTATTTCAATGCTGTCTCTAACCAAGCAGTTGTGATGATGATATATGTACCAATTGTCCAGTTCATCAACTGGAAAACGACTTATAATCAAAACCAGGAGCATAGGATGAAGCCCCAGACTTCATGGACTTGAGCCTGGGCTGCTTCATTAGTCACCCGAGACAAAGAATCCCTGTGTGGGGTGGAACAACTCATGCCTCGCTTGTGTTCGCTAGCTTGAGCTTGAAATGTCCTCAAGATTGCAGCACAATAGTGACTCTTGGCACAACTAGTCAAACCACGCTTGAATGCTATCATATAGAAATATTCAGCGGCATAAACAAACATTCAAGGCTGATATTTAGTGGACATTACTTTCTATAACAGTTGCTAAAATGAAGGAACTATTGAATGGTCTTGTATGAGAGGATGAGAGTGTCCAAACCTGTGCGTAAGCACTCTGAGTGACCTTCCTCAAGTCGTCCTGAGCCCCTGTTGTTATTCTTCCAAAAAAGATCTCCTCCGCCACTCTCCCTCCCAGAGTCATGCACATTCGGTCTAGAAGCTGCTCTTTAGTATACAGGTACTGTTCTTTGGGTAAGTACTGGGCATAACCCAATCCCTTTCCACGAGGAATGATAGATACCTGCAAACAAAAATAAACTGAAAATCTCATCCTTCGCTTGCGCACCGAGCATAATTTACATTTTAAAAAGTGCTCTGTCCCTTACAAGTTGGAAAAAGAATATGTCGATGTTAAAAAAACAACAACATCGCTGCCTGTTGCTCTGGTTGTATAGGAAGCTCCCTTTTGCTTCAACATTGTAAGTACAGTAGGTGTGAAATTGCTGTTTAGGTTTTTGAAACAAATCCCAATATTCTGTTCAGCTTCCACTTCCCAGGCTGCTTCTGTGGAAGGGTTTCAATACAGACACGCATTTGTGGGGCACTAGCACTTCTTCTTTCGCAATGTCAGCTTACACCTGTGCAGGGGTTGTGTCCTCAAAGCAGCTGTTCATCTGAAGCCACCAAGAACAGATTTCTCTCTAACCCTTGTCGCCACTTCCAGCAGCTGCATGAGATTTAAGCAATACAGAAGCTTGTATTTCTAAAAATATAAGCTAGCAAGACAGTGCTTGCATTAAATTCAAGATAATGTGGACAATAAAAAAAACAATCTATTAAAGCTTGTGAAGTTAACTTTGCTTATGTGTGATTATTCCTTGCGTTTTTCATAGGAGTAAAATGTATCCCTAAAAGGTAACATCAAAACACCGCTTCTAAAAAGGGCTAGAATTTAGGGCAAAGATATTCTAGTAGGAGGGGGTGACCATGCATGTTTAAAAGAGTGCTGTCTATTTTGAGAAGATAAGTTTTAAGACATCTGAAGAAAGCAACATTAAAGGAGTTCATGTTATGTGGGATAATTTAAGAGTTGAATGTTTGCATCCAAACACTTGGCTCTCAGTCACGCGCAAGACATTAATTGACATGTATGAAGCACAAAACTTTGCCCATCATAACCCTCAGGGGAGGTTTATCCTCATTCAGTTACAATCCTGTAATTTGGTGCAGTTAATCTATATGAAAAGAAAACCAGACGATGTGGTGTTGTTTGATGAGATGAATATCTCCATTGTCAATAGAACCTAATACAGTAAAAAGAAAGAGGAGTAAAGTAACCTGGAAACAGTGAGGTTTATCTTTTAGAAATGCATATTTCATGTTGTAAACAGGTTACATTTGATAGGCAATCACTGCCACACAAGTGCTTCAATTCAAATACCTTTAAAAGAGGATCAGCATGTTCTAAATACCAGCCTGCTACTGCATGTCCAGCTTCATGATATGCAACAGTCTTCTTCTCCTCTGGCTGAAGGACTTGTGTCTTTTTTTCAAGACCTGAAAAGCCAACAAAATCTTGAAAAAAATCATAACTACAAAATATTAAAGCACTTCTGGCACAGTGCTTCTTTGTGGGCCACATTCAGATTTGATACAAAAGAAAAATATTAGTATGTAGAAAATTTGGATGACTGTAGAATTTGAGGCATTTGGGTTATTTCTGTATGTGACAGAATTGCGTTTTGCAATTTTGAAGGCCGAAATGCATTTGTTTTCTGGATCAGTCCATAGTAAAGAGTGTTTACCACACAACTGCAAGCAGTAAGAAACAGATACGCAAGTAAGGTTCTCACAATAACATTCCTATTTTTGTGTATCACCGATTTATTTCTTCTCATCCTTCCAACCTCATCAAAGTTTCTAAGTTAAAACAAAAAAAATATTTCTAATTAAAAAGGATGCATACAAATCAACTACACTGCAAGTGTCCAATCATGAAGGACCACAGTATTAGCAGGTTTTCTAGGTTTCTTTAAAGCAGAAAGAACAGAAAGAAGTTATTAAATTGGTCCCGGTACGCCGGCTAGTTCATCTCACTAAAAGCCAACTTCAAATGAAAACCCGCAGACACACCATCTTTTTTGCCCCAACAGGTTTGCCCATCCCTCAACTAAGAAATGATAACATTTACCTCCTATCACACGCTCAATAGCTTGTTCAAAGTGCTTCTGGTTGATAGAATCAGAGAGGTGTCTTGCAGCAATTAATGCAGCTTCATTGCAAACATTAGCAATGTCTGCCCCTGTAGAGAAACAGAAACAACAGGGACAAGAAACACTGCATGTAAAATGAGTTTTTTACTATTCCAACTAACGAGGGAAAACATGTTTTATACAATTAAAGCTAAATATAAAAACATCAAGACCAAACATGGTCTTTTCAGCAGTCAAAGACAAATGAGTGAAACGGAAATCTCATGATGAAATGAGATGCAGACATAAGTTTCATTAAACTGAAACGTTGTCTCTGCAAAATCCAGATTCCCTGTTCTCCATCAAGCAAGTTGGGCACCACATTGCATGTTTTTTGACCATCTTGATGAAGAGAAGGTCAAACGATTATCTATAGGTCAGAACTTCATAAATTACCAAAATTATGACAACTCAAAGTCACCTGGATGAAACACTGATAAGAAACAAGATCATATCCAATGCTTAGAACGAACATGCTTAACATATAGTTATAGCAAGTGATTGAGAGCCATGTGCTTTGAGAGATGACTAAGAGGGAGTGTGGAGATAAAATTAAGGTGAACTGGACTACAAAGTTAGCCACTTAAGATTACCCAGCACCTAAAACAATAAGATTAACATCCAGGACAAGTTGGACCAACACATTTCACTCATCAGATAAGTACTTTTAATAAAACATTAAAAATGGTTTTGTAAATGCTTTTATATAATTAAGATAGCCATACTGAAACTAAGATATACTCAACCTTATATACTGTACCTTCTTGTTGTACAACTATGAATAGAGTATAAATACCACAGTTAATTATATACCTAAAGATTGTAACACAAAATATGCTTTTAAGTTACCAAAGCAAGTCACAAGATCAGAAAATCAGGCTTCTAAATCATGGTTTTCAGTTAAACAAAGAGTAATAAGCTAACTAAAATCACTCGAAATATGCTAATAAAAGTAAAATAAAACAAGTCATACTGCAGCACTAATACACTTTTTTCTGTTGCATTCAGAAATAAAAAATGCTAATGTTCCTCTATGCATCATAAAACAGTTTAAATTTCTACAGCTGCACACTAATAATAAGTTTGTTTTACTACTTTGTGGCTGCTTTCAGGTGGATGAGAAAAGTAGGTTGCAAAGTATTAGCTGTATTTTCTTTTGAGAAGGTACATTTTCTAACTAATCTATAATTTGCAGTGACTTGGTTATTACTAACACTCATAATTTTAACTCCCACTGAAGCCTGTTGCTGCTCCCATGGTGCAACAGGATAGAATTCATACGAAATTTACTAAACAAAATACACAAAGAAATTAAGGAAGACCAAACTCGCACACTGAAGTGTTTACATTTCCTCATACTCACCTGAAAACCCTGGCGTTAATGCTGCCATTTTCCTGGCTAGGCCATCCTTATCTAGGGACAAGTCCAATTTCAGAGGACGCAGATGGACTTTGAAAATGGAAGCCCTGCCTTTGATGTCTGGGGGCCCTATTGAAAACAAAGGGAAAAGAATATTATGGCTGTCAGTTCTAGGCACCTATATCCTTTCTATGCCTACTGTCTTTAATTACGTTCTGATGTTATCTCTACTAAAAGTAAAGAATAAAATTGCAAATTGATCATATGGAGAAAATGACCAAAAAACACTTGAGAGAATAAACGACACATGGTCAAATGTCAGTCAAATTCAGGGTCATGGTGAGCTGGAGACAATGAGAGAAGGGCAGGATACACCCCAGACAGGATGCCAATCCACTGACTATAGATTATATAGAGACACCCATTCACCTAGACAGCATACCTAGGATTATCGTGGAGTGTGGGAGGAAACCGACGCACCCAACGAAAACCCATGTGGGCACGGGAGAGAGCTTGCCAACTTTATAATTAAGCACAGCAAGCAATAACTGAAGCTAGGAAAAAGCTGTGACAACACTAATCACCATGTCAGTAGGCTACTCTCATCCGAGTGAATGATTTTAATTTCCAATATTCTTTATCAAAGGGGCAACTTTGATTGTAGACACCGATGAAAAGAGTCAATTGAAACATTGGGTCTTTATTCAGCTATTTATAACTAGGACCTATATAATAAAGAAAAATAAAATGAAAATAACTTTGATGGCAGGGTTAGTGCAATGGGACGCACGAGTAGCCATCTTCTTTCAAACGTTCATAACTTTGACTGAACTTAATTTGTCGAAAATCTTTAACCTAAGATGTTAAATATTGTAACAATGAAAAAAATGCCAATAACATGTACCAATAAATATCTGTCTGTCAAAACGTCCAGGCCGCAGAAGGGCAGGATCTAGAATGTCTGGTCTGTTCGTTCCTGCCAACACTACCACGTTCGTTGTAGTGTTAAATCCTGAGGAGAAAAGAGTGGTTTATGTTAACAACAAAACTGATTAGTTATAAAGCTTGAAAGTCAGTGAGGTCAGCTAAATTCCACGCTGTTTCTGAGTCTGTACAGGAAAAGAAAGGTCTGTACTAAAGCCCTGGAATACAACTTCAGCTCTTTATGCATGTCACCAAAACGCTGCACAACAGTAGATCAGGACATTATTTAAGAGTTGTAATGTACACAGAATAATCCAGTTCTTTCAAATGAAAAAAAATATGCTCATTTTAGTTTAGAAAACACACACTCTGCCAGTTCGCATTTATCTAGAATTCATTTGTTTATCTGAAGTTCACCCAAAACGTGAATAATTCAAAACTTTCAGCCTGTCTTTCCACAAAATAAAAGAAAAGCTCTTAAAAGGCACAGAAAGCCAGTGTGTCCCAATAGTACAAGAAATAATGTTCACAATTTATACTGGCAGTCTAATGTTCAACAAAATGACAAACATCTCTGAGGAGCTAATGTTACCAATTTCTAGGCACATGAGTTGATAGGCAATCTACAATTGGAAAGCAGGATTTTTCTTGACATAAAATTAATGAAAATATATAATTTTGTATAAACTTCTACGTGTTACTTGGTTGGAAAACTATATGGTCTTGCTTTTTCTAGGACATCCCTTGCTCTTAAGCATTATGTGACTTATGTAGAAACAGTTCATACAATTAGACTGTAAAAAAACATAATTCCTTTTCATTCCATATCTTTAAAAAACGAACCTAAAAAAGAATGCTAGAGTATGTATTAAGTTCCATGCTTTCCTGCTGCTGACTGCTTTTTCCTCACCACACCCTTCCCCTTAGCTTTTTAACCCTTGACATCTGCTCTCACCATCCATTTCCACCAGCAGCTGATTCAGAGTATTCTCCTGCTCGCTCTGTCCTCCGAAATTTCCCCTGCCTCTCTTTCGACCCACTGCATCAATTTCATCAATAAAGAGGATGCACGGGGCATTCTTGCGGGCCAACACAAAGAGGTCTCGAACCTGCAACACAAAATATAGTTTTAGAAAAGCTGAAACATGCCTTTGAGAGCAATTCATAGTACTGATTGGCAATTAGTACTGTCATGCTTTATTGACTTTTTCATGTTCACAAATACAAATATACACCGATTTTTAAAAAATATATTTAAACCAGCGCTGTCCTATAAGATGAGTTACATTTTGACTTACTCTCTCAGTAGAACTGTTTAAATAATTACTATATTTATCCTGAAGTAGTCAAAATAGGACTTACAGGAGTATTTTAGCTTGCTGAAATGACTGAATTTGTATTGCTGGTTAACTGCTTTTGGAGAGAAATCATTTTCAGCACTAGATGACACTAAATCATACAGAATAATTCATTGCTGACTGAATGAATGCAATCATCTTTTTCAGGTTTAATAAATTTTCCTGTAATCACCTGCAGCTCAATAAGAACTACACAAGTTTAACAACAAAGTAACTGAAGCAACTGAAGTACCCACACTTCAGGGATGGCCCATTAACCAACTGGAGGTAAAAATCAATGATCACTTAACTGCCTGGAGTGACATATCAGTCCAAAGTATGATTTTATAACAATTCTGCTTGTCTACATGAATTTTGACAACAAGCCTTTCCAAAGTGTTCAATGGGCTGAGGAAGAGCCACTTAAAAATATTTACTATGTTAGCCAGTGGAATTAACCTTCATTTAGGATTATATTTTTCTATTACACATATGCAGTGTTCAGTAAAATTATTTCATAAAAATATATTACAGATACAGTACAAGTTACTTGTGCTAGGGGATTACTTTAAATTAATAAGAAGTTCAGAGAAAATGTTTTAGAGTGGCAATTACTTTACATGGTAACTATATACACAAAGAACAAACCTCACTGTGACTTAAAATAATTTCCCCCAAAACGTGTTACTTTTAGAAAGTAAATCACTTAATCAAGTAACTCATAATTGATTTCTTAATGGATTTCTTAATATATTTTTTATAACTAACTTTCCCAAGAACTGATCATATAGCACACATGTATACAGGTGTATTAACTATCAGTGAAAAAACATATTAAACTTTTTCATTCATATTTCAACTAACTGCCTGTTTAGAGTTTTCACTAAGCTTGTTTCATTCCCTTTTTTGTCTGGCTCAGTATCTAGTTCTCTTCCTACGGCTGAGCTATCGGGTCATTCGCCATCTCAGTGTGCTGACAGGGCGGATTCCCACTGAGGTCAGCAAACACTGAGTCAGTGGTCTTTCTCTACAACTGATCCTCTGTGCTGCTTCCTTATCATCTCTAGTTTGCTCACCCACCCGCCCTCCATCATTCAGATGTATAATACAGACTTCTAATGATTCACCTACAGCAAGAGTTTAAACTATTCGCCCGACTGGAGACGCTAGGTAAAATAACAGAATGTAACGATCATAACCTATGCTTATATTAGAGATGGAATTTATATATTTTACTTGAAATAAAAACAGATATTCATGTTCCAACATAGTCTCTTTTAATCTCACAATCTCTACAGAAACCTTCACTCCCAGTAGTGGATTTTAGTCGTGGAGCTAATCAAGGCAATTTATTCACATAAGCGGTAAACATCAACTTACCCGTGCTGGCCCTACACCCACAAACATCTCTAGGAACTCTGACCCATTAACGGTGATGAAAGGCACATTTGCCTCCCCAGCTGTTGCTTTTGCCAAGAGAGTCTTTCCTGTGCCTGGAGGTCCCGTCAGAATAGCACCCTATAAACAGCAGATACTGTATGAGATATGTCAATGTATACACTGGCCATGACAACAGAACATCGTACTTTTATCTGTACTACAAATTAAATGATTGCAAGCAACAAACAATATTGAGGATAAGGAGTGGGGAAAGTATTGCTACATCTCTCTAGTTTCTGGATTATTGCTACCTTTGCTTCCCTGATAATATTTGAATGACGCATTGAAAAATGCAATTTTGCAAGCAACAATGGGATCCCAGTGTGTTCTAGAAACCAAAAAGAGCACACAAGCACTAGGTAGGGTATAAGTACCGCAGTGTAAATGAACTGTATATATTTGAATAAATATGTGGGTTTTATTGTTACAAACATAGAGTTAAACCTTTTTCGACAGGACCTAAGCTTCACACCTTGGGGATTTTGGCCCCTAAGTCTTGGTACTGTTTGGGGTTCTTCAGGAAATTCACGAACTCCATGATCTCGAGCTTCGCCTCTTCACACCCCGCGACGTCTTTGAACTTGACATCGATCTCATCCCTCAAAACCTTGGCGGTGGTCTCCCCCACGCTGAAGAGGCCCCCCATCCCGCGGCCTGACCGCCCGCCCCCGGCGGGGCCCCTCCGCACCGTGTACAGCAGGAAGCCGATGATGAGCACCGTGGGCAGCATGCTGAGCAGGAAGGAGCTGCAGGAGACAGGAGCAGGGCTGCCGCGGTGAGCGTTCGTAAGTGAACTCAGAAGTTTCATTTTACATAGCGCCCATTAGAAAAAAAATAGCAAACATCTGTGCTAAGAGTTATAACTGACAGAAAATACATGAATTCTGGGTACAGAAACCCACAGAGACTCAGTTTCTAAGAGATCTGCTGCATGGCAGTGGAATGCCCTGCCTCCCAGTATCATCCACAAAGTGGTCAACGTTTGTCGACCTTAAACACTGAGAAGGATATTAGGCAACAGATCTTCCAGACGAACTAGTGGGAAGCCAATGAAGGATCTGTGTATTAACAGGATTTTAAAATCAAAGCAATATTTATAATGTAACCAGTGTTAAAAAAACATTACCTGCTGCATTACAGCATTCAATAATGATTCAAAGACTTTTTGAAACGCTGGTAAGATTGAGACAGTCCAAAAGGGTTCTTCCTAAGCCATCACTGTTACACACTCGTTTAGACTGCAGATAAGATATTTATTTGTAATGTGTCTGAAAGGACCATTTTATGATCAGTATTCCTATAACCTACAGTGGACAACATTACCAGGAGTTTGGAAACCCAGCCTAGAAACTTTATCCTTTTTAGAGACCGCACAGACAATTTGTCATAAATCTGACAATTACTGGTATGTTTTGGTAAAGTAAAAAAATAACAGAAACTACAGAAACTTTCACTCCCAGTGAAATGCTTTTCTTGGCAGTGTAATAGACCGGTTAAAATACACTCAAGAGTCCTTAAAACTCCCACTCTAAAGGCTCTTTCTTTGTTGCTGCTAAACTCTTTCAGAAGTGGAACTATAGATTGAGGCTTGCTAGAAATCAAAACCTTTCAACCAAACAGGTGTCACAACAACACTTGGTTGTTAACTTGTGGTAAAGAAAGTGAACAAAAAGTGGATAGTTTCCTGTTCTTCTGACGAAGAAAGATTTTTAGCTTGTTGTTAACTTTTAAAGGGATTTAAAATATATTACAATTACAAAGTACGAAAGTATTACAAAATGATGAATTAAGATTAATTTCACAATGTAATTAAAAGATTCTTTATCTAGCCATTCCAAAATTTAAGACACTTTAAATCTAAATCTGTTAAATCTTCATTCACTGGTGAGATAAGACTACCCAACAAATGCGATAGAGAAACCACATTATGTGTTCATCTTAAAACTGAAGGAACAGGAGGAAGCAACTTCCATTCATCAGCTTCCCAAAATGACGGTGTTTTACTTCCTACCTTATATGGATATAAGAAAAAAAAAACTGGCAACAAAAGTAACAGAGACTTCTCCTTAAAATACTGCTCTAGCTAAGTGGTCCGCTCCTGTTAACCAGTTGATAAATTCACGGAGAACAGAGAACGTCAGCTTTATCGCAAATTTCTAACAAAAGCACATCTGGAGGCCTGAGAGGATGTGAGTAAGCCTTTGAACCGTCTCCTAGGTTGTAAAGAACTTCCCTTATAAGGGAGGGTTTTGTCCAGTAAAACAGTTGCTGAAAGGGGTCATCAGCTCAGCAAGATGGGATTTGTGTACTTATGGCTCCACCTACAGGACTTCTTAAACGTGTTGAGCAATATTTGCCCTGCAAACACACAAAAGCCCTTATCACCACTCTTTGTCTACAAATCTCTTCTGAAATCTGATTTTTCATCCTTGTCCTTACCTCTTCAGCCCTCCTGCCCCATCCTATACCTCTCTCTACCCCACTTTAAAAGATGAACATTAGTATTGTTCTACAATACAAATCATTAGCTTTGTCTATACTGACCCGCACTATGTGTGCACTAGCATTACAGTCAGTAAATGTATTGAGTGTATGTTCTCTTGAATCAAAACACATTTAACAGAGCTATTCTAACACAGGAGAACATATTCGCACTGTTTCTCCAATATTAAGTACGTCCTCTATTTTCGCCTGTTACTGGTTTTTCGGCCCATAAAATCTTGTGGGAAGAACATCTTAATTTTCCTTGTGTACTGTACTTCCTTTACCTCCAACAAACTGAAGAGGTGGTATGCTGTCACTTTCTTTCAGTCTGTACTTAAAATCACAAATGGATTCAACTGAATTTGTTTTTTAATCAAATTGAAAACTGTGCATTATCAGTGTAGTAAATTTGGAAT
Organism: Lepisosteus platostomus; assembly: GCF_059453375.1. Lineage (NCBI taxonomy): Eukaryota > Metazoa > Chordata > Actinopteri > Semionotiformes > Lepisosteidae > Lepisosteus > Lepisosteus platostomus. The sequence goes on along the minus strand of NC_142618.1, from coordinate 47,295,372 downwards.
GTGAAATTCCAAGTGATGAGGCTTTAAGCAGTGCAAACTCTTTTTTTCTTTTGACACTACAGGTATTAACCAATTAAGTGAAATAAATTATGCTTTGTTACATATCCTCAACTGTATTCCAGTCTTTTTCATATATTTAAAACAAAGCTAATCAATCAGGGATGGCACATTCCTCTGGGCACTCCGCAAGCTGACGGAGAGACAGAGTCTCAGAAAACGCCCTGTTGTGGACTGAAGCCTCACCCATCGCTCTCAGTAGAATAGACCACAGGCAGCTTGTTCTCCCCCTCAATACCCATCTCCAGCTGCGCTGTCTCCAGGTTCCGTTCAAACGTGTCCACACTGCCAATGTTGAACCACACATATTGCTGTAGAGAAAAAAAAAAGTCACACAGTGAGACTAACCTAACAAATCAATAGATCTTAAATCAATAATACCCACAACAAAGAGCAGGGGTTCCCAAGTCGAGGCTTACAAGAAGGATAGAGCTGTTCACCCGCTCAAATTCAGCCAATAGTGAGTTCACTAGCGCTGTTAAAAGCTGTGCTGGAATTAAAGACTGCAAATACGGTAAGAACATAAGAAAGGCTACACATAAAAGTAGGCCTTTAGACCCATCCAACCTCTGTGATAGTTAGTAAACACAGTGGCCCTCCAGTACTGGATTTGGGCAAGAACATTTGAAACAGTGCACAGTCAGTGTTCATCTGTGAGTTTTTTTACATAATGGACACGTTCTTTAACATCACTTTATTAGCCCTGTACAATTTCTTGCATTAGGAATTTGTCTTTTCGCATACCCCAGCGTGCTCTCCATGAGACACAGACACACAGACACGGAGAGAGAAGCTTGGGGTCAGAGCGCAGAGTCAGTCATTGTACAGCGCTCCTGGAGCAGTTGGGGTTAAGGGCCTTGCTCAGGGGCCCAACGGAGTAGGATTCCCCTGCCGGCTGCGGGATTTGAACTGGCAGCCTTCCAGCCCCTGCTCCGCCCATTTCACATTTCTTAATGTGCAAAAAATGCAAATTGACCTTTTAACAAGATCCAAGTTATAATGCTCCCCAGATGTTTTCACATCTCTTCCCCAATTACATAGAAATAAAAACATCAAAGCTAAATATGTTACAAATTGGATAATGTAATAAGTAATGTAACAGAAGAGTCTGACACTCCCGGGGAGGGGGGGGGGGGTAATTTTAGAAAATGCAGTGTTATTTCAAACTGTCCTCGTTACTCACTCTCATAATGAGCTGCTCTTCTATGTACTATCTCTAAGGCTCCACAGTTTATTAAGGTGCAGAACTTAACTGAATTTCAGATGAAGGCTAATTAAGACCCTACACAGTTTTAAGACAAACTCTTGAATTATCAGACATACTGTTTGCCTATTTTGCAACTGCTTCTGTATATTGTCGAGATGGAGAAAATAATAAATTAATATCTACTTTGTTCCAATTGACACCATTTGTGTATAACCCAAAATTTTTAGATGAAAAATTACACCGTTTCGTTCCCACTTCCATTATCCATGTAACCTATAATCTATTAATTTAATCACACTCTAATTCCTCTATCTTTGTTTTAATTACTTTAACTGATTTGTACTCCACCTACATCAAATGTTTCAGTTTCATAATACAAGAGAAAACTGAACTGTTGTTTACGCTGCACATTTTAAAGATTTTATAAAGTACACAGTTTCGGACTTTTACAATAAGGAAGCTCAAAAATGAATTGAGTTTCATAAATGGCATTTGCAAATGGATTTTTATGGCGAGGAGAAAATGGACCTGTTGATTTCCCTTCACCTTGTACAACAACTAAAAGACAAATAGTTTTAAACTGGGAGAATATATAATAGAAAAACTACTTACCCCATCAACTGGTAGTTTGCCAGGGGAAAATATTACTCTCACATAGCGCTTGTTTATGACTTCTAGTCTGTCAACCTGTTAAATGAAAGAAAATTGATTTCATTCACTTATATCATCTTAGCTCACTTTTACACACCAATTTAAGCAGGCACCCTAACCATCTAGTAATTTTCACATTAAAATGTCAAGTTCATGCAGATAATGAATGATCTCAGAGCATTTTCACACCCATCAAATGCAAATTACTTCATTCATTTGAGTTTGGAGACTGGCCTTGTGCATTTGCAGGACCTGAGGCTCAAACATCGTCAGAAAGTCTGTATTTACAGAAATAAACACCAGTGAAAAGCAGAGAATTCCAATGCTTTTGCCCTGGTTTTGATGTTGCAAGACCGTTTGGATATGGAGTACATAAAAAGAGGAATACAAAAATCGTTTCTATACTTACAACACCCTTTGAGAGATAATTATTGACAAAATCTTTCCAGGTGACCTCCCTGCCTGCATTTCTGAAGAAAAAGTAGTAGGCAAAAACAGCCCAAAATGCTGCTCCTCCCATGAAATACAGACGAAAGTCCCTGTCATCCCATGGGACGTCTCCCTGAATACACAAGAAAAAAACAGGCAAGTTTAGGGAACTGTAATTAAGACTGTTTCAGTTAATTTGAGAATGAAGGCTTTTCTTAGCAAAAGTTAAAAAAAAAGATCAGTCTTTTCAAGACCCCTCCGACAGCACTCATTCACTTGAAGGATGATCCATCTGACCGTATCACAAGTCCCCACTGCTCAGTAGTTCATTGCCTACACTATCTGCACCTTTGGACAAAAATATAGTGAGAGGTGGGATGAGTAGACTTGTGCATGGCAACCCAAAAATGATCTGTCACTCTGTGGAGTTGTAGGTGGAATGCTTTTGAGGAAACTGGCTGCTTGTTCCCTGAAATTTGCAGTCAACCGATCTGCATTTGCTCACCTCTTTGCATCGCACTTCGACTTAACGTTTGGATATCATGATCCTGGAGTATGCACGTCTGCCCACTGTTGCTCTTTGCTATTGATGTCTTTCCCTCAGAGTTCCATACTAACATCATCTTGGACAGCAGTGCTTGGAAAACATCCGCAAGTTCAGCTCCAGCCAAACCCACCCCAGCGATCACTCCTCTGTCAGTGTCACTGAAGTCTTCTTTTGCAGCCATACTAGCTATAATTATAGGAAACCAGGCCAGTCTGGCATTTTCATACATGACCCTAACGATGCTGGACCGTTATTTGCTTAATTAATGCATGAGCCACACCTGTATGTAAGCTCTTGGCCATGGAGTCCCTCATTTATCCAGGTGTTGCCCGCATTTATCACTTAGTTTGGGGTTGTACTGAAGAGAGTATATGATTTTGTTTGTGCTTTAGTGTTAATTGCAGTGGCTGAAAACATTCATGTCTTGGGTAGAATAACCTGGAGGCAAAACTCAAAACTGTACATAAAAAATATGTCCAGGAGGTTTCCTTGACTAAAAATAAATCTTTGGGACTCTGAAGGCTGATAAACCCATAACAATGACAGTCCTATCACAATGTGCCACAATTTTTAACAGCTAGAAGTTAAACACCTCATAAAGTAACAATATAAGCTACAAACTGGAAATTAAAGACCTATGCACTTTGTATGAAGTTTTTAAGATTGTATTAAGATTTTAATAACACTTAATATCCTGTTGTAATAGTAAGTTTAAATTCAACATCCTGAAATAAATACTTTTTAATGACGACCTAAATGCTGTAAAACGGTTGATACAGTAAACCTGGGGGTAGGGGTTACACTTAGACTGTACAGTGAAATGTACCTAGAACCAAGATCACTTTACATGTAAACGTGGAACTACAAATCAAACACAAATACACATTTTTAAAACTGGATGTTACGCAGTCCAGCTTCTGACTCTCACATCATATTATTTTCTGCTTAATAAATGTTTCCACTTACAGGCTTTCATTCAGCAGTTCATGTGTGCAGAAGACCTTTATCTGCCCATATCTCACCTTTTGCAGTCGTGTCCACCACTTTGACTCGTCCTTCCTCCCTCCTCTCTTCCCTCCTCCTCCTCCTCCCCCTCCCCCCCCACTGTTCCCTGAAGATTTCTGTGAATTGGAAGGCTTGGTCTCTGAAATTGGAAATAAACAGATATGAAGTTTGTGCATGAAAATGTTCATCACCAGCAGACAAGTTGATAACATGAAGCTTCCTCCTTGCACAATTCAGTAATAGTAATAAACATAATTCCTACTCCTGATACCTCCTGTAAGGCTACAGGTTGTCTAAAATAATGTGATAATTACTGTAGAGTGTACGAGTCAATTTTTATTGGAAAAGCAAAAGGAGGCAAATTAAAGGCTATTCAATGATATTCAGATTCTTTTCAGATTGGCTGTTCTCTGTATATTCTCAGACCCTTCCATTACCAAACTAGTTTGTGGGATAAATCATTCAGAGATGTTTTGTCTTATGCAGGCAATATCTATTCTCGAAAAGAGATCAAGAGAGAGCAGGGAACAATGTTTGCATCACACTAACATGAACATTTAGTTGAAGGACAAGGTTAAATAGCCATCAAACGTGCTATTGCTACAGTTTAGAAACCAGTGAGTGACAGAGCCTGCAAAAAGTGAAATGAATGGAAATTAGATGGAGACACAGCAAGCACCAAGACATTCCTCCTGCATAACGTTGACAACATAAGGTTGTGGGTTCAAGTCCCACGTACATGAGCAAGTCTAGTTACATGCCCTTCTGTATAATGGGTAAAAATTTAACTCTCATTTGAGAAATGCATGAATCAAATAAATTAATAAAAACATAAAACTAAAAGAGCAACCCAAAGAAATTACATTTTGTGTGTCAATTATGTGACAAATGTGTAAAAAATATTGAAAAGGTGCAAACACATTAATCTGACAACCAGTGATATGATTTTTGTGAATTAAACATGACCAAAATGTGAATTTGTAGACTTGCTCTTTTGGACTTTATTTTTTTCTGCACCTTTGACCTCTTAAGTTAATGACTTTCTAAAATAAATAATAGATTGACAGTTCTAAAAACATTTTGTTCAAGATGGCTTGTGAGAACGAATTTTAGTAATCAATCAAAAAGAGCATGTTTAGAAAACAGTCTGTGCTACAATTCCAATTTTCATTGTTTTATATGAATACATTGTTTTTGTGCTATGACCTTTGAATTGTTCTGTTTTTCTCTGGCATTTGAGCTACACACTATATTATTTTAAAAATACAGTTGCCTCACAAGTCAAGTCTCCCATGAATAAGTAGAGTGCTCATGGCCAGTTATCAACTCATAAATCTTTGTTTTTTGGCTCCTAGCATTAGTTATATACAGTATATATGTCAGTAACAATGCTACAATCCAAACTAAATCCAGACTAAATGGTAAACGCTATGATTTACTGTTGGCTAAAAAAGAAAGCAAATAGCAGTTTTTCATTTTGTTAGGAAGGTTATCCAGAGGTCACGAGGAACGAGAACATTATTTTTTTAAGAAACTTCTGGGCTGCTGTAAATATTTCCTTGGGGGAAGAATGCTTCATTACGATTAGTGGAGCCAGAAAAATTAGAAACAAATGTATTAAAGAGACAAAACCAAAGGAGGGTTTTAAAATTTGAGAAGCAAATGGAGCAGGTTAAAGAAAGACAATAGATTATTGTATGGTCACTGTTAATCAGCAATCTTACATGCCACCAAACATGTTGTGTATTGTAAAACTTCATTACAATAGAACCGTCAGTGCCTATTCAATACAGACAGATTAAAATGTCACATTAAAGCTGGTTTAGCACCATATCATATTTTTATATAATGGTGGTATAATTCGAAGTTGTTTACTGCAATTGCAACACAAGCAAAAAAAAACTGTAAAAATGATCATTGCAAGGGTTCTGGGTGAACATCCAGCCAAGAAAACACTCACTTGCACTTTTACAGTAATAGTTTTTTAATAATACAACATTGATCCATCAACATTGATTTAAATATCAGTTTAAGGGTTACAGTTTAAGAATACTTACATCTTTTACACAGTCATGATTTGTGAATCAAATCTGCTATAGCAACTGAATGTTTTTTATCCTTTTGCACAGCATTGGTGATCACAACAGTGCTTGTACTTTTGTGGATTGTGTAATGACAACATGTCATGTTCCATAACATATTGACATGACTACAGTCTAATGTTCTGACACTGACATGTTCTAATGTTGATTTGTGTTGACAAAAAAAACATGCCACATGTAACACCTCACATGTAACATCCCCCTCTAAAATATACAGATGTATGTAGACAATTCTGCAGCACAAGTTGTAAGTTTTAACATGATTATTGAATTTCCTGCAATGACGGGCTGTGGGGATGGAACCTTTTTAGTCCTGAACAGAGAAAACTACAAACGAACCTGATTACACGGGTATTCAAAATCATCAAAAGTTCTGAAAGTCAGCCTATCTGATTTCTTCAGAATGAACAGTGAAAGACAAACCAGAGGAAATAAGTGGAAACTACGTGGAAGTGCATTTAAAACCAAGATCAAGAGGCACATCTTTACATAAAGGGTTGTGGGAGTATGGAACAAGCTATCCAGACATGTTGTTGAAGCTCTATCTTCTTTCAAAAACAGTTTAATCCAGGGATAAGGTCCGTGGATCAAACAATCTACCAAAAGGGCTAGATGGGCCTCATTTCATACATAACAGTCCTTTATATTCTTATATACATCACACATTTACTTCTATATTTCATAATTTCCTTTGCATCAAGCTTAACTTTCACTCTCAGTGCTTTACCATTTCATTTTCAAGATATACGATAGCAAAGGATTGTACGTTCTTCCACACTGGCCCTACACTTTGTCACTTTCTCCAAATAGTTCTGTATAAAAAACGATTTCGGAATTTTGAGAAACAGAAATAATCATGCCAGTTCAAGTGTACCTTTAGCGCCATTGTTCATTCCTTCTGATTCACTGCTCTTCTTGCCGTTTTTTCCATTAGGAAAGTACTTCTCAAATCCTAGAAAAAAATGGTTCTTTCTGATCCAGCTGGCAAGATCATTAAAACACATTTCCCTTAATGCTGCACGCAAACTATCTTACAGTGATGACGTGGTTATGAGACTAATAAAGCCTCTTCGGATGTTTGCAAATAATAAATATGTCCAGCACTTAAAAACAAAATGATGCCTCTAATCAGAAAGTAATCAGGATAAAAGAAAGCATTCTTGAAATGCATATAAAACACGTAGTTAAGAATGGGAAGTATAACTATTGCACCTTGCCTTCACTCCTATTAATTACTACCAGCCACAACTAATATAATAAGAGTGACACATTCTACAACACTTGAGAACTGATAGCTTCAACTATTATTCATTCACAATCACAAGTGACTAGCCTTCCCAATGAGGACTTGCATCCCCTCACTAATCTCAGTTTGCAAACAGTTGGACAAAACAAGAAAGGCTACAGCTGGGTAACCGCCCGGATACCAGTACCAAATTGTTTTTTCTTCTGTGAACTTGAACAGCAATGACTGTACCTTTCGGAGGTCTTGAGCACAGCTGTCTATAGGCACCAATTACATTTGCTATTAATGTTCTTCTGTCCACTGCAACATCCCTGCTTTCTTGTCCCAAGACCTTAAAAGAAAAGGATCACAAAATATTAGAAAAGGCACAGCCAACGAAGTCCTTTAAAACTCACTTCTGTCTTCTTCATGCTTAATTGCCACATTGTCATTTGCTTTGTGATACAGAGCCAAAATCAACATAACAGCTGGCAGAAAAATTCATTACAATAAAATTCAGAGGCATAACACTAGACAGACTGGCAATTATGCAAAGGACACTATGAAGGACACTATGTGGAACAAATTCATGCTTTAAGATGACGAGTACGTGCTATGTTCTGTTAACCTACTGTATGTTCTTTTAGTGCATACTGAAACATGGAAAAAATAACTATTTTTAAGCAATTTTAGGTTTCACAAGTTCTAGGTCAAGCAACAAAGATGCAGTTCAAATTCAAATGACATTTTAATCATGTAGATTAAGAAGGAAAGCAAAAGGTTATTTGAACTTGAAGTGCATCTTTAAGGTCAAATTTAAGGTAATCTTTAAGGTGACCTGCCTCCTTACTCATAGCTTATTTTTTGCACTACATTTTGTTTGTGACATGATTAATACTGTATAACTGACAAGTGTTAACTCAGCACTGGAAGGTATTTCTTTATTGGCTCACAGCACCAACGTGAGGCATTACACAATGGCAAGAACACAAACTCCCAGCCACGCTTTCACAACAGTGCCCCTCAGACCCCTCCCTCACTCAAATCATTCCTCAAACAGGTACAGAGGTGAAAGACTCCCCTACCTACCCCCACACATCACACACAAACTCTCTTAACAGGTTAGAGCACAAAATCAGAGCAGCACCACCTCAACGCAACACAACAGCTTTGTGTTGAACTAGGCAAGGCAGCAGCTCACTCTCTTCCTTGGCTGCCATAATGTTTGCCAATACATTCCCAGGCTAATATCAAACTGCTTCTCTCCAGAGGGGCCCACAGCCAGTACAATCCTGACAACCCAGCCTGTGAAGTGTGAGTAAAATACACCTGCACTAGGCCTAACTACTAACATAAGGCATCCCACAACCAGACAAATAATTAACAAATCAGGGGTGTTAACAAAAAAGACAAACAAAAATCTAAGGCAGTTTTACAAATCTCTGGAAAATAAGCAAAATCCTTTATTATCACAGAATCTATTCTTAAATGCACCCTTCCTTTGTGCTACGTGATGCTGCAAACAAAACAACTGCTCCCCTGCCACAGAAATGTGAAGTGCACCCAGCTGGTGTCTAAAGGAAAAGGTATTTATCTGTTTTAACATACAACGTAAAACTTCAGTACAAGGAAAATGCCATAAGATGCAGTGGGTTGCTTCCACATCATCTGGTCTGAGAGTATCACATGGCTACATTCAATACCACAGGTACAGGGTGAGACTGAAACGTTATCTTGGAAATGTCCGAAGACATCCAACACTCCCCTACGTAAGGCCTAAGTTTATCTAACCTTCAAACCTCCAGATTCACCTCCACATGTTTTTAAAGAGCCAAGTGAATTCGAATAGATGAAACGATGATCAAGATGTTTTCCTTTTAATATTAATATTTTAATTTTCCCAGCCTGATTTACTCCATTTCACAATCTGCTGCCGATTCAAGATCATATATAAATATTATATTAATGTAATTCTTTAAATTAAATAATTATTAATGATTAACAAAAGAAACTGGTTGTTATTGGCACCTGGAGCATTTAAGAAGGTGTTGTTTCCCAATCTGCTTGTTATTGGCACCTGGAGCATTTAAGAAGGTGTTATTGCAAAAACTGGTTATTTTAAACTTCATTTTAATAAAGAGGCTAAGGTAGTAACATCTGCCAGGAACCATTAAAAACATGGATCCTAAATTATCCTTCACATTATCAAAAACTGCATTGCTTCAAACGTACCTGTGATGTAACCGTTACTTAACAATGTCAGATGAAGGCCTGTGCTGTATTAACCACGTTTCTTTATACAGTAATACGACACACGACGATCCTTGTTGCAATAGTAAACTCGGGTGAGGTGATTTATACAATCATCGTATCCACACAAAAATCTCGGACCCACATAAAACAGGTGCTAGCGTTACAAGCACTTACCAGCCTTTTGCTACCTGTGACGTTGTTAGGAGAAAACAAGCTTTTGAAAAGATTCCTACAGCCTTTAGACAGAAGAAGATAACGATGGGCCATCCTGCTGATTTCGTTTTAGTTTTCTAATTTTTTACCATAAAGAAACACAAATCTGTATTATTCGATTGTCCTACTACACTAAGACTTTTTCCTCCATTCCTCTCCGCCATTCTCAAAATAACAATACGTCATCACGTCCGTCCACCAACACGCTGTGACGTATTTCGCCTTAGGTTTGCGTGAACACGAAGTGCTGAGTCACTGTAGAAGCACCACAGCAGCACTGCAGATGACTCAGCAGAAACATGTATACGAAAGCTTACAAATTCGAGTGCATTACTTGTGTTTAACGATTCATGGAAAGCGTTTAACGTTTGTTCGATCGTCAATAAGGTTTTAATTATACCGATTTTTATTGGTGTGGTAGGTCTATTTTGGTTCTTTCATCAGTGTATGAAAGAACTCGAGATACCTGTATAATTCAAATAGAGCTATGATCATTTGTAACTACACCGTATTTTCTAGCTACAACTCGCATACCAACATGGAAATAGATTTCTGTTTTTGCTTATTAGGTATAAAATGGATACTGCAAACAAATTTATCCATACCATCCATACCAGTTAAAAAAACACATTTTAACTGCAGTCACGCATGTATTAAACAAATATCTGCATTTCGGTTACTTTTTAACATGACAGGTAATTTTCGGGGGGGAAAAGACCTCTAATCAATGCAAAATCTATAAATATAGCAATCTGAACAATCCGGAGTGATCGTAGAAGTGCCAGTGTATTGTCGACAAACTATTCTTTGAATCTTCATACACTATAGTTGTATATCTTTAAGGGATGGCTTATTAGAACAAAGCTGTTCTTTGAGAACAATTGCATTTTACATGTGCCTGCGTTGTGAAAAGAGCCATTTATTTTATAATTCTAGAATGATAAAATTCTAGAATTGTATTGTTCAACGCAGTTGAGAAAGTAAAATGATAAATCACCCTTCTTTATGCGGCGACTTTATCTACAGGACCAGTTCCTTTATTTTACTTGAAACAGGAATTTCAACAGAAGTGACAACACATTCCTGCCACAAGATGGGAATGTAGGCCCACCTTTTTGTAGGTTCGTCGATTATAGTAGTTGGAAATAGCTGCCACTAATGGTCATAAAGTAAAAGGCTACATATCATATTTTTATGTTTTTTTATTTTACTAAGCAAGTTAAAAATTACCAAAGTATGAAGAATAAGACCTCTTAGACTCAATACATTTTTATATCTGTTTCTAATTCTCGGTCAGTAAAGAACTTCAGAATTCAAGAGGTCAAAAATAATCATTTGGTTGCTTAAAGCATGCCATTAAGCCTTTTCTGAACAGATCTCAGAGAGTCAACTGCTACTGCAAATCTCCACAGAGTTTTTGTCAGGCCCCCATGACTCTATGTGCAAAAAATAAAGTTGTTTATGGAGACATCTTTTGGACTGCCTTTGCAATTATACCTTTGAAGACTTTGAATAAATTCATCAGTACCTCAGAAGAGTGCATAGATCATTGCAGTCCAGGTGTCCTGATGAGTGTCTTGAAGAGCTATCAATTAAGTATCTCAATCGTTACAGGGTTCTTTTAAAATAATTTTTAATAATTATTTTTAAAATATCTTTGAAGGAAAGACAACGTATATTCTTCAATATCAGAAAGACTACAAGATAGAATGATATGCCGTAAAAGCCTGATATATACTGGATGATGATTTTTTTTCATGTTCTACACCACATCAGTAAACAGTATAAGACCTTGAATGGACAAGTTATAGATAACGAAAAGACTATAACAGATTTCAAAATAAACATCAGGTGAATAATACACAAATGTGTACTGAGTAAGAAACTGATAATAAACCTCAGAATTAACAGGGGCTCCACTCAGAGCAGGAGAGAAGTGTTACAAGGTCTAGCTGCTCTTAAAGAAAGTATATTTCCTGGGTCTGACTGTAATTTCCCAAACACCCTTAAATAAAATATACCATATGTAAGCCCTTAATTAAATCCTTAATAATGATTAAATTGCTGTTTCAAAACAGGTACATTCAAATTAAAGCACCAAAAGAAAATTGCATCTCAAAATCTGATATGATCTAATCTAGTATAATTCATCTGAGATAAGGACACAAAGTGAACCGGACAGTAAACACCTCTCCTGTATTTCTATAAAAGTTAGAAGTGCATTTAAGTTATTAAAGTTATGTATTTTATTTAAAGTAAGAATTGCTGTTGAAAAAAATAATTACATGTTTAGAAAAATCTTTTTTTAATTAACTTGTTAAAGTTTTATTTTGTTATCTAGTGGAATTGGTCTAAATTATCTAAATGGAAACATTTAGATTTCCAGAAGGCTACTGTTAAAATTACACCCATGGTTAATTAACAAAGATAAATCTGTGGGAAATTATGTCATACATGAATACAGGTTTAGGATGGGTTAATTTCTAGGAAACAGAATACTGACAATGGGAAAGATTGGGCAGAAGGTACTGTATGTAATGAGTATTCACTCTTAAGTCCCAATTTGTGACATTTCGTGCTACACAAACCTAAATTAAGTCCAGTGATCTTCCTGATTAAGATTAATAATCTAAAATACTGTAATCACTAAGTAAGGGAAACAAACACAACATATATGCTGTTTGGGACTGGGTATACATCAGGCAAATTTAATTTAATTTTGATAAGGGCAAAGTGCTACATTCCAGTTGCAAAAACACATGCATTCTAAATAACAAATAAAAAACTTTGGCTGCTTCTTGTTATTGCAAAGAAGAATTTGCCAATCATTGGACTGTTCCCCCACTAATGGGGAATGTGTGCTGGGTTTAGACCATAATGATATGCAATAGTGTTACCCTGTTAAGGGCAGCTGAATCACACCATATTCAAGCCTGACCTCACCAGTTAAGGTAAGAGAGGTCTCATCAGTACTGGAATGGGAGATGTTCAAAGAAATCCAGGCTGCTACTGTTAATTGGTATTAATGGACCAGCTGGTGACACTGTTCTGTAGGAGGTGTTGTATTGTGGATGAGGTATTACAATAGTTCCTGACTATTGAGTCATTAATAGCACTATTTGTAAGACTAGGGGTATCCGTTTCTATGTCTAAATTCATCTCTGAGTTTTCACAATTTGATCTACCCCAAGTTCCCCCTTAATTTAACCAGCAAAACAACTTCTCACTTCCTGGTCTGTGTAGTGGTGATACTGGCACATAGTGACTGCTTCATCATCCAGGTGAGAGCGCTTGTGGATAGAATGGAAACGTTCCAATATGGTTTTTAATGATTCATATGCAGGTATTGTGATGTGTTTATGTTGATTCATCATTGTCCTGCATTATATACAGTAGGTACCTTGATGATGTGGGGTTAAGGATACACTGTTTAAGTCATGCAATGCATGAGTAAAAATGTATTTAGAATGTTATGTGCAGTTTTTATCAAACAGTGTTATCAGCAAAAGTAAACTGCTGTCCAGGAAACAGTTAAAGGATCAATCAAATTAATTGATGCCATACACAGATTCAAAGAAAATAACCTCCTTGGATTAAGGAGATTAGAAAGGGATTTGACTTTTCATTTTGACTCCATTCAGCTTTCCGATAAGCATGGCTTTTATTGCACAATAAAATTTGAATCCCTCTAGAATGATTAGATGTGAAACAAAGAAATAGTTCAAATTCAAGATTAGTGTTGCTACAGGAAGTTATCATATATTTCTTACTGGGAGCTCAAGTCTTCCACTGGTACACACTCTTTCAGGAGCCTAAGAAATTGGTCAACATGTAATTGACTCCAAATGTATTAGTGAGGTAAAATGAATAATTGTGATACTTGTACTAATTTGCTGGACCCTGAAAGATAATATAGGACTGAAGCTGTTAAAAGAACAAGATATACATACACCAATATGCAAAACTCCACAATCTTAAGAAATCGCCTATTATAAAGGGTCTTCTGTTATAAACACTTAGGAAGTTAAAATCCAGTTCTTTCCTCTGACGATTCAAGCCTGTTTTGAATATCAGGCCCATTGCAAAAAATGACACCATAAAGTAGTTTCCCACCCTTCGGCTTTTTTTGGTTTTAATCATTGTTTTTGATGAGTCTAGTATACAAGTGAAGTACTGTGGCAGGATTTGTATCCCAAACATTCCACAAGCCCTCTTTCTGTCCTCTTTTTATCCTCCGAGTCTGGGCAAACCCATTACAGTGCCGGAAACAGATTTATGGATAGACTTTTTGGTGGCCATTCAAGAACATTTAGCTTGCTATCTTCGACCCTGTTTTCTAAATGGCCTTTCAGTTGCTTTAGAAGTTTAGAGGTATGTTTTACATTGACATCTTCTTGTATGTATGTATGTTAAATTCATACAGCTTGAAGTGCCCAAACGTTTCCACCTGGACATATTAACATATTATATTTCAGTGCCTTAGAACTCGTAGTCACCGGTTGTTACAGAGGTACAGAACGAGCAGCCATCTGAGCTCACATCCAGAAAAGAAGCACACTCCTGAGGGTGAAGTAAAGAGGTTAACACCCCAGGCAAGGTGCCTCCCACAGAGATTCAGCTCATCTGGCCTGTTTCATTTTGATGTCATTTCATAGCTTGTGAATGGAAGCTTCCAGATTTTCAGTACATAAATCCATGTGACACCCCCAGATAAAACATCTGTAAACACCACATGCACAGGGAAAAGGTTTAACAAGAAAAACTAAAACCAGCAGGAGATTTCTTTTCCAAGCTTTTATAAGAGGTTTTGCTGCACCTCTGCCTGCAAGATGAAGGCTTTTTCTGAAAAGCACTTTCTGATACCTCTTTACACTAAAAAGCTTATAAGACTTAAGAGTTTGTCTGACATCATAATCTAAAATGTTCCTACACTACTGCTTTTTTATTTTTCAAGAACTGATACAGTTGAAGGTGCATTTGAAAATCATAGTTAATGGAGATATTATTTTATTACTTAAATGTCAGTACTGAACAAAAACACTGTATTTTCTATAGCAAAAAAATCAGAAGAACTCACTGCCTTGAAAAGAAAACGTATTCCTTCTGGCGGTCCATGAGATTGATAATACTCAGACAAACTAAGTTTAATTCTATACAGTATATCAAGAATTATGAGTGCCATACCTCCTTCTAATCTCTAGATTTAAGTTATTTTGATGATTAAAAGCTCAAATATACTAGATACTTTGAATTCAAATACATGTGTGGGATAGTTTGCAATGTTTTGTGTGAAATTTATTTTATAATTTATTAAAGTGATTATAGTGTCAGGGAGGGAGCGTGGAAATAATTTAAATGAGGGAAGAAAATAATGTGTCCTTTGTGCTTTTATGCTTTTCTTATGCCCCCTCCCCTCAACCAAGTGACACAAAGCAAAGTCTGTGAACTTGCAAAAATAAAAAAAACTGCATGACTGTGTGAGGTGCTACTTAGAGACAAAGGGGCTGGTCAACAGAGGAGGCAGCTTTCAAAAGGAGGCGGAACTAAGCGACTCCAGTATGAAAAAGGAGCTTTCAGTGTTCTGACTTAGAGCTCAGTACTTGTGAAAGCAAGCGCAGAGCACTGTAGCAGGAGAACTTCATTCAGAAGGAAAGTGCATGTCGAATCCTTCAAGGCGCACAGCATGCAAAGCCGACACGGAGAGAAAGAAACTGAGTGCGTTTCGGCTATTTCCAGAGCAAAGCAGGCACAGCAGCTCCTCATTGCTGAATGGCAGCTCTCCAAAATGACTGAGTTTGTTTCAGAAAGACATGCATTGTGCTGCTCTTGAATGGGTTGTCCATGCCAAGTGGATGTTCTGACTGCAGGCAATGCTAGTCTGGAGAAGTTGTGTTCTCAGGTGGCTGGGGGTGAGGATATTCAGGAAAACCACCTTCTTGTTCATCCTCTTCTGGTTCGCCTTTTGGATTTTTGTCAATGGTTTAGTGTTCATGCACAGGACCATCTTCTCTGACTTCTGCACTGATGAGAAAAGTAAAAGGATACTGGAGAGAGTGGTAGGAGTTTTACTTTTTTTCTGCAAACCAATAACCAGTTCGTGGAAAGTGCTTTACTATGAGAGGGCAGTTAAAGGCAATAGTCCTCAGTATTTCCAGTTAAAATAATATAGTCATGACACATGTGATTACAAGTTTTAGAATAGTCTTACAATTACTGATTATGGAGACTTCCTTTGAATGAAATTACAGGTATGATGCTTAAACAAACAAAATGGCGTAATTTTGCTTTGTGATAAATATGCTTTACACCATAGATTGTCATATCATCCAGTAACAATTCGTGTGAAAAAGTGCTTCTTGTAGAACAGGTCAATATCCAGTTTCTTCCACTGTTTCTCTTCCATCTGTGGTAAATATTGTGCTGAAATCTGTAATCTAATCTATTGTATATGAGCACAGATCATCTACTACCATGGTCACATTAAGAACAGGTTGTGTAATTCATCTTGTTTTTGTCTCTTATAATAAATGTACACAGTGTATGTTAAACATACTGTAGTAGTTTCATGCAACTGCTGTACCTGAATTCTATGATGAACAATGTGGACCATGTAGCAACACAACATTATGGAATCATGTCTCATTAGGATTTCTTGTGGACAGAAACGTACAGCAACAATGAAATTTGTTGACTACATTTAGGGTCACATCGAAAGAAGTGTGACTCTTTGCTACCCTTTATGCAGGACAAAAGAAATTATATTTATAGTACAAAAGTTCAGAGAACAAATTGAATCTAAAAGTAAAAATTGCACCAGAAATTGCAGTTACAGCAAACAGTAAAAAAGTTAAGAAAATAATCATTTTTACTAAAACATTTTTCTCAAAAATCAGGTGTATTGTGTAGATTACAGTTAGAATACATCAAAAACGATAGAGGTTTTGCAAAGAATTCACATTTAAGAAAAGATGCAATGAAACTCCTTAATGAAAATGAAGAATGATACTTAATGGTAGCCTATCAAAGAAAAAGATGGGAGAGCAGCCAGGACTTTGTAATGAATTGAATGACAGCATCTTTTAGGAATGTATTGATAGAACAGTCAGAGAAATAGTCAGGTCATTCAGAAGCAGGGAGTCAACATGGGAATACCCCAGGGATCAATTACTAAGGTCAAAGAAAAAGGCAAACATATGATCAACAGAGCAGAACTACAGTATGTAAGACAATTAAAACTAATGTTAAGAGACTGTGTTGTACAGTACAAGTATACAGTAATATATGGAAACCGTCTTTTTCAAAATGGGGCTTTTGAAAGTTAGATCTCATTGCTTTTTTAGTTTTTATAACTTATAATATTGTTTATAAGGCTTATGTAACATTTTAAATTTGTCAGATGTGATAGTTTCCCTGGATAGATGATTCTGAATACAATAGTATCATATAATGTACAGCACAGTGGTGCAGTGGTTAGCATTGGTATCTCAAAGCACTGGGGCCCTGGATTTAAGTCAGGACCTGGGGTGCTGTATGTATGGAGTTTGTATGTTATCCCTATGTTTCCTCCAGGTGCTTCTGTTTCCTCTCATAGTCCAAAGACATATTAGTGGCTTCTGATAAAAATTGGCCCTGTTATCAGTGTGTGTGCATGCTTGCGTCTGTGTGTTCCCTGAGATGGACTGGTGTCCCATCCAGGGTGTATTCTGCCTTGAGCCCCTTGCTTGCCAGGAAAGACTCCGGCTAACCCCCATCCCTGTACTGAATAAAGTGGATAGAAAATGGATGGATTGATAGTATAACATGGCAATCAATGAAGTAACTCAACAGATATTCTGTGTGTCCAATATTTATACAAATAGGTACAGCTGCAACAATTTGTTTAGACAAGTGATGTGCTGATTGTCAAAAAATGTCAAATATCATCACCACACAAATCCTCCTGTATGTCATCAGTCACAAACAAATTTGGATTCTGCAGTAACATAATCTCACCACATCTCATCCAAGTTTTGCAGCTGCTTAGAAGATTTAGGGAAAAGAAATAAGCCAAACTCTTACGGCATATTTAGCAAAAGTATTTATTGCCCAAAATACTATTTTGCCAAAATTTTATTGAAGAGTTTATTGAAATACTTAGTAATTGTTTTTCTATTTTCCAATAAAACATGTCTTGACAATTGCATATGGGAGTTTCCTCTCTAATACTGTATATAAACATGCATTATGATTTCAATACAAAAACAAAGTGTCCAAGATACCCAGTGTCATAGACAGAAGCTTCTAAATAAAAAAGCAAATGGGCACAAGTAGCTGTTTCTCTCAGTTCAGGTTCTGAGGCCTTGTAAGCAAAAGGCTTATGTTGCTGCCTGATGTTGGCCTGAATTCCTGAATTCCTGAACGCAGTGACAAGGAATAGAATTATTCAGGATCCTCTTTTAGAAACCTTCATAGTGCTGCATGTGTTTTTGTAATCTAAACAGAAAGCAGAAAAATGTGAATACTTTGGCTTACTTTAAAATTGATATTTTCTTTAAAATTCAATTTTTCCAAGCACTATGTAGGTTCAGACAGATGGGTGTTTTATTTCAGTTCCACCATGACTCCTGGCATACATACTGTATAAGAAATTCTGTTCAGAAGCATGTTAGAAAAAAGCGAACATCGAAGCAACAGTACATTTACCAAAAATATATTTTTTAATTTAAATTTAAATTTAAATATATTTTTAAATTTTAAATACCAGATCAGTCTTAACAATAACATGGATAATTTATGTCAACCCAAGGTACCAAAAGATGTGAAAGCTGAGAGATAATGTACTCAGAAACAAAATCGAAGACAACAGTTTTCTTTTTAAAAGTAGCAATGAAAATGAATACCATCTTCAGGTGTTTTATACTACAAGCAGAAATACAACTGATGTTTTTTTTGTTAAAAAAAGTAAAATAACTAGCCACCCCAAATAATTAATAGTGAACAAAAAATCTTTATATTAAATTACTATCACACCTTTTAAAAACAGGGACACTGAAATATATACCCTGAAATGTGGTCAATTTAATGGCAATGGCTATTTAACTTGGAATTTAATTAAATGAATTGTATTATGCTGTTGGCAAATGAAGTTGGCTGCAATTGCTCCTCTGATAGATGAACAAATGAAAATTCAGACTCCCAAATACCTAAACTGGTAAAGAACATAATCCAACTCAAGGCTGAATACTATATCTTTGACACTAGCTGACTGTGACTGGTGGTCCCCTAAGAAAGGTGCAGAATCAGTAAAGCATTCACCAGGGTAAGGGGTTGACATTACTCCACCAACTTTAGGATTCATACAACTTCCTAGCCACCTGTAGACTTGCAGTGATCTAGCAATATGCCTCCGCGTGTTGCTCTCCGAACAGTAGTGCTCTGTGAAACTTCTAGCTTGTGAAAAGATAGGTGGAATAGGTGGGCTGGTCTTCATGCCCTTAATCATTATCCCTGTACGGGACAGGAGGTGTTGCTGGAAGCAGAGACATAAACAAAACAACTGGTGATACCAGATTTAGTGGGTAAGAGAACAACATGCACAGAAGCATTTCATGGGAAAATAACATGGAGAAGGATTCACATTTAATCGATCAATCTTTTCCTTCTATAGAGCTTTTCAATTAAGAGTATTCTGAAGACACTTAACATAAATTTTACACAGTACATATAAAAAAGACTGTAAACAGAAAAAATGCACAAACAAATGTATAAACGTGCAATTAAAAAAATAGATTAAGAGTTGAAAGAGTTGGAATTTCAAAGCAACAGAGGCTTCATATGTAATATTGTCAAAATTTTATTTTTTTTGTTAAATCCCTGATAATGTAACATATTTGATAGCAAAGTGCTGAAAATTACTTTTTATTTTTTTCTTTGAAATGCATCCTTTTGAGTTTTCAATTATTACACAATTAACTGAAAAAATACTATTTACTGTTATTTGTATTGTCCAAATCACATTTTCGTTTCCTAACTGATTTTTAATCAACATTTAACAATCATTTGTTTATTTGTCTTTAAGTTAAATGCCAGCTAATTTTGTTCTACAAGAAAACTAAATCCCTGTTTATTTTGTCTATAGTAACGTAAGAGTAATATTTTAACCTAGGCATTTTATTTTATGTACAATGTGTTTATTGTTTTTTCAGGAAAAACAAATATATGACATAGTACCATATACAATAATGAACAAAAATCATGGCACGAAAGACTTGGTACCTAAACTGTATAAATCCAGCAATAATTTAAAACCAAGAAGAAAGGAGACTAACGTTTGGAGTTAATTTAAAGATAAAATCAATAACCGAGTCTGGAGGGAAAGTGGAGAAATGGACTGGTCAAATTTCACCTTTTAAGTATTTGTGTTTTTTATGGGTGAGATACCTAGGAACAGTTCTGCAGGTTTATGTAACACATATTTACAGTATAGAAAATGAAAAATATCAGCCAAGGTATAGTACCTTCTTCAGAATACTGTACTGTGTTAAAATGGAAAAGCATATTATCATATGCATATTGCCAGGTTCTTAACTGATTGAGGTTGGGCTGGGTGATCAGTTGTAATCAGACAGGAAAGCTAAGTTTGTACTGTACAGTATCTAAAACACTATTAACTTTTTAATTTCAAGGTGAAAGGTGGGATATACTGTTATGTGTGAAGAATTAAATAATGCTGTTTCTTATATTTTAAGCATTCAATCTTGGAATGCAGTAAAATGTTAGTTTTGGAAATACAGTCTGGTGTCCTGCCCAGGAAGAGAGAAGTTATGTGCTCTCTGATCCAGCTTGTACCGTATGCTTTGAGGAAAGTACTGATTGATTACCGTGACCCTCAAGAGAGGTGGCTTGGCGGCTTGGAGGTGACAGATGAATCGACAAATTAGCCGTAATATATATTATAGTATTACCTGGCACTCAAGAAAACAAGATATACCATTAAAATAATTTTGCCCTAATCAATCCAGTAATCTTATTTCTTGAAGAATCCCAGAAAAACGCAGGATCATTTTCACATTTTCAGTTGTCATTTCATGTACTTGTAGCAACAAGTCAGTACTTTTGGACCCCAGAGTTAACTTTGTGAAGAATTTCAATTCAATGTCCCTTATAGTTTCTGCTATTGAAAATAATGAGTTCCTTTAACCTGCCTGCATACAACATTTCTTTGAGACATTTGACTTTGCTGGTTTTTGAAATCTTTCATGCATAACTCTCATCTCAGGAGTCTAAATAATATCTTACCAGTGCAAGGCATGTCATTTTAACATGAATTGATTAAATTTCTACACGATCCACTTTCTAATCTAAGAACTCTATTGGTCATTTTAATTTGTCCCCACATTGTCTAGCTAATGACAAAGAAAGATCAAAACGGATACTTAAATGTGTTTCAAGGTGCTTCAGTAATTACAGTCCCTCCAATTTGAACTAGTATACCTTAAAACTGATTTTCCACATCTTTGCCCTGTCCTAAATATTGCCATTCAGAATGAAACATGAATATTTCAATGTTTCAGTTTTTTTAAACAAGGCACTGCTGTTGGAGAGAATCATTGTAGATGTGATGCATTGAATGGTACTGGTTGTATTATAAACAGCTACTGTATGTTCTTCTTGGAATAAAGGCAAGAACACTGTAAAGTTCCCAGATTCCCAGAATTTCCAGATTATTAATGTTTTTCTAGGAAAAATGTCTAAGGTGCATTCTCTGAAATGGGCTTTTTTATTTCAACACTCTTCAACATATCTGGCATTGCTGAGGAAATTCAATACAGCCATTTTTTACTTTGTTGAATTCTTCACATACCACTACAGACCAGCACTGAAAGAGTCGTTCTGTAATAATCAAAAAGGACTCTAATAAAGAATCACAAGAAAACACTTGATCCCCGTAAGCAAGATTTAAAAAAAGAGAAAGTTTGACCATATGCATCATTAAATTCTAAATTAAGAGTGTTGGAATGATTCAGCACACTAGAAAATAATTTTTTATAGGATGTTCCTTGTTCATAATCAGCTATGTTCCAGTGTGAGTCAGGATTCATGCTAAAAATTCTATAAATCTATTTAAAAAATCTATATATAAATTCTATAAATAAAAAGTTAAGAGGTCTGGGAGTTTGATGTTTGGAAGAAAAGTATTATTTTCAAGATTGCACAAAGGCAAGGCTTGAATTCTGTTGTAAACAAGTAAAAGAAAATTACTTTTGTAAAATTCATCTCATTTATCTCTTATTTTGAGAGAATTTAATTACAATGCAAATTTCCAAAAGCAAAAGTAAAGGTTTATTCCTTGCTGAAATAAGAAGAAAAGAAACACAACATTTCAGCTGTGGATTGACATACGTTCCGGTGCCTTATCAGCATTAATGACCTTTGGTTTCATTCATTTGACCAGTCTTTCAATTTTCATGTGAATCAACACTGAAGGCAGCTGCTTTAAAACACACCAGGAAATCCAAAACAAGTGTAACAAATCCCAAACTGGCAGAGGAACTACTTTTAAACAGATGAGATGCTATTTCATGTCACCACAGTAATATTTAATAGCACGAGACAAAAAGAGGGAACAAATTCCTCTTATTCTTTGATTTTTTTCTCCAGTATATTCATTACTTGATTGCAAAAGAACATTTAATCAGGCCAACAAGACACTTTTG
This sequence comes from Lepisosteus platostomus, assembly GCF_059453375.1. Lineage (NCBI taxonomy): Eukaryota > Metazoa > Chordata > Actinopteri > Semionotiformes > Lepisosteidae > Lepisosteus > Lepisosteus platostomus. Next base: position 47,272,988 of record NC_142618.1, on the reverse strand, counting down.
GAGCTACAAGTGGTAAGAATGTATTACGTGTTTTGACTGAACCTACTGTACAATGTCTATGCCCTGATACAAATTTGTAACCAGAAATTCCTTCATTAACATCAAGGCTTCTACTCTTTACCCCGTGGACTCCTTAACGTGTGAACGTGTGAATCAATCTATAACTTTGAGTGGTCGCAATCAATGCAAACGTCAAATGTGTATGAATTTGTATTATGAATACACTATCCCCTGCAGTGTATCAAGACAAGAAAGTTCAGATCAAAACAGCCATAATAAATCAGAATCAATTATATTGATCAAAGCCTTGCACAATTACAATGAGCTGCCAATATACAGAAATCATGTAACTGCAGCAAATGGCCACGAACAAAATGAAACTCAATCACATCTGTATGTAATAGTTTGGCTTTGTGCATCACTCTTATAAACTGTATAGAGTTGCAGTTCTCTGCAAGACCTACCATGTACCTTTCTTGGATTTCTTTATATATTAAATAAATATTTTAGCCTGACAGGGCTAAACCAGTTTAATCATATTATTCAATTGACATCTTCTGAATCAAAAGTACAACATGAACAAGAGTACACAATTGTAAATTACAGAGGCGTGCACTTAAAACTGAGGAATGGAGAGACTTTGTCAGCTGGAAAAGCCGGAGAGCAGTAGTGGTGGGTGGCTTTGCTATTCAGACAACAGCCATAGTCAGGATTCTGGTTATCACACCTGATCCTTTTGAGCCCCACGTGAAAAATTTGATTAAGTCTAGATTTTTTCGCCTTTGAAATATCCCATGCATTAAGCAATTTCGATCAATGTCCGATGCTGAGCACCTGATTCATGCATTTATAACATCAAGGCTTGATTTTTTCAACTCTTTGCCCTATGAGTGCCTTAACACTCTTCCAGGTAAGTCGGAATATGTCCAAAACGCAACAACTGGACTTCTAACTCGTACCAGACCATGGCAGCATATCAGTCCTACATTTAAGTCTCTACAGTGGTAGCCTATTAAGTCAAATATTCAATATAAGATCTTGTTACTGAGTTTCAGTAATCTGGCTCCATCATATACAGTAGCATATTTCAGAAACCCCTCATGTTTACATGAAGCCTCCCTCCATTCAGTTGAGGTTGGTCCTTTGCTCAGTGAACCTGGGACTAAATCTCAGATGTTTGGTGACCATGCTTTTCTGTTTTCTGCTCTGTTCTTATGGAATGCACTTTCTCCAACTCTTTGAGAGAAAAATTATTTGCCTCTTTTCAAGTCTCAACTTTAAACTCAGCTTTTTTAACTAGGGCCTATGTCTGACTGCCTCACAGTTTATCATGCGTGTTCTCATTTTTAAATGTTTTATTGTATTTTTTTCTCTTTTTCTTCTTTATCACCATGTACAGCATCCTTGGAAATTTGCTTTAGAATTGAAAAGTATATTTTATTACTTTACTTTCTTTGTCATTATTACTTTCTTTCTCAGCAAGGTTGTGGGAGTCTGTAACAAGCTACTTTACTTCTTGAGGAGGCTCAGGTCCTTCAATGTGTGTAGTAAGATGCTACACATGTTTTATCAGTCGGTGGTAGCGAGTGCCATTTTCTACGCAGTGGTGTGCTGGGGCTCTGGGATTAGAGCAGTAGATTCCAAAAGGCTGAACAAGCTCATCAGGAGAGCGAGCTCTGTCATTGGGTCTGACCTGGACCCCTTGGAGGTAGTGGCTGAGAGGAGAATGATGTCCAAACTGGAGGCCATCATGGACAACTTCTCCCATCCCCTCTATGACAGGCTTGCAGGAATGAAGAGCACGTTCAGCAATAGACTGATTCACCCACGGTGCGACAGGGAGCACTACAGGAGGTCATTCTTGCCGTCTGCCATAAGACTGTACAACGCATCCACCTTGCGTCTTGGCAGAGGCAACAGCGACAGTGACCTGTTTCTGGACTAAACGCATATACACATATACTGCTACATCTGTTCTCTTTCTTTTTCTTTTTTTTCTTTTTCCCGTTTACAACCACTTTTGTGCAATATATGCCAGGGACCTGTGCAATACATTTATATTTATATTTATATCTATGGTTACATCTATATTTATATTCATACGTGTGATACGATTTTCTGTGTACTGTTCTGTTCTAGTTTCCTCTTGTGTGTCCGGACTGTGAGTAACTCTTGTATTGTATTGTATGTATTGTACTATTAGTATATAATTCGTTACACTGTGGCTGTGTTGTGTGTGTTAAGCTGCTGTTGCACTGCAATTTCCCTCACGGGATCAATAAAGTATCTATCTATCTATCTATCTATCTATCTATCTATCTATCTATCTATCTATCTATCTATCTGTCTACCCACCCCTTTTAGTTCAACAAATATCTGATGAGATACTTGAACCAATTTACTATTAACTACAAAACAGTCTAGATGGTCTGAATTACATCCTCTTATTTGTAATCTTCCTTATGTTCGGATGGTCAAAGGGAATGTTGAATCTTCTGCTGATTCCCCTATTTGTGCTCATTTTAATTCAAAAGAGACCTATACAGCAGACCAAAGTATTGCAGAATTTAGGTCATTGAGAATTGTCCTATCACAATTATGTTCAAATCGCATTTGCCCAAACAATTTTGACTGAAAGCGGTCACAACTGTATTTGGTGTCAACGTTCATCATTGTCGCCTTTTGTTTTTATTTTAGTGTGATCAATACAAGGAGGGAATTCTCACTGGGGACCTGTGTGAAGATCTGTGTGTGAGCCAGAAAGTGGAGTACAAGAGGTGTCTTTATTATGAAAACGGTAAAAAGGTTATTGAGGCAGACTGGCGTGGGCTTCCCATCATCCTCAAATCCAAGCTGGAAAACTTCTCTGCCTATGAGACCTTTGGCCTACTGGATTATCAGGAAATGCACGAAATCTCCACAATGGATATTGTGTTTTACACTGCGATGGAGATTAAAAGTTCTTTAGGCCTTGAACTGAAAAATACCACTGTGCCCAAGCTGTGGACCAAACATCTCGAAGAAAGAGTAGAACCCTATTCCAAGGCTGAGCTCGCCTCTATGTGGTCACTGCTCCAGCAGGAAGAGTACACGTTTTTCAAAATCTTACAGGACCTGAGCAAACATGTGGTCAAAGTCCTTGGCTCCTGTGGACACTTCTACGCTGTGGAGCACCTCATAGCTGGGCACACGTGGAACCAGAATCTCTTCTGTCTTGAAGAACTGCTTGACCCATCAAGGGTGACACAAAAGAGGAGAGCTTTAAGAGAGGCCATCCATAAAATTGCACTCAGTTTCTTAGACATGGTCTCCCACTTCGAAAACGATTTCTCTTACAAGCTTCACCTCTGTGACGTAAAGCCAGAAAATTTTGCTATTAGAAAAGACCTTACGGTAAGTGTGATCAGAGGAGCTGCACCACTCTGTTTAACCCTTCAAACCCTTGTGAAAGGAATACAGTAATATGGAACCTTCTTGTTTCGCAATTCTTAAGTTCTGTTAATTTTATAAGCGTACAATAATCTTCTAAGCTTCTTATTCCAGCATTTAAAGTTCTCTTTTTGTCCTGACAAAAATAACTCCAAAAAATATAGCAGCCCGCTTATTATCTTGGCCACCAAAAAAAACTAAACTTTTCCCAGCTTTCAAAACCAGTTTGTTTATAATTTAAGTCATTAAAGGTAAAGCTTGCAGGTATCACAATCTTGTTAGAGTTTGTCTGTATGTTTGTCTGCCTTCTCAGTTCTCACAAGCTTAACTGACTACTCACATTTCTAGTAAACAAACCATATAAATAACATTATTATTTAATCATATTTATTTGTAATATATTTGAGTGTGCATAAATGAGCATCTCTATTATGGAAAGGTGGTACAAGATGGTTTGTAGTCATTTTCCCTCCACCAGTGCACACCTCTTTCCCTTTCTTTGCACACCTGGCATGTGTGGAGTGTCATGAAACCAAAGCCTCTTTCCTTTGTCTGTAGTCATTACCTTTAAATTGAACATGATTTAAATTATTTATCATTATTAAAAATATTACATTATTAATTACTTTTATCAAGGGTGCAACATTATGGGAGGCACAACAAATTTCTCTTACACTCAAATTTCTTTGACAAAACATAGTTATTATTGGAGCTGCCATAAGTTTTTTATAGAAAAAAGTATATAATTAAAATTCTCAAAACTGACACACCAGGATAAGGTAAACCTAGTTCCCTGTTTTTCAGCTTTTCTATTTTTGTTTCATTTCACTCTCAGGCTTTCAATGGCCTCCCAGTTACATTGATCCTGTGATGTCCTTGCCTGGAGCTGAAAACATTAGGAGTTGCAACTTCTCTAAAACAATTAATTTGCTATTCAGCTAAACTCTTCATTGTTTGATCTGCATATGGAAAGAGAGAGAATGAATTTAAATTAAATTGTCAAGAAGTACAAAAAATATAAACTGTTTACTACTATTTGTATATTGCTATTTATATTTTGCAGTTACAAGAGCACAGATGGCATTTACAAATTCGGATGAGATCTGTTCTAAATGTATAATATCTTGATGATTTTCACTCTGCTATCACTTCATTTTGGTTACTCACTAGGTTTTACAGTACCATTTAGTTGGCAGTACATATTAAAAATATTATCACCTGTAGCAATATGATACAATTAAACCACCCTAACTAGCATTAACTATTGAAATTAATATATTCAAAACTGTTTCTCTTGTCTGCTTTTGTTCTGTTTTCTTTTTAAAGCTCTTTAATTTTACTTGATTCTAATTTATTAAATTAGAATTCTAATAATTATTATTTTATTATTTTATCTAATCTAATTATTTTACTTCTGTATACACCAGTTTACCAAATTCATGTGTCCATTGAATACTTGAAACTGCATCTACAGTACAAGTCAAATCAGATCCATCTAACACATCATTTAATTAAAGTTACTGTAATTTAACTTGATATTCAATGCCATTTTTGGAACCTTGGATCAGATTTAAAAAGTCAAAAAGACATTGTAGTGCAGGCAGTTGCAGTATGTGATTCGATAATAGACATCCGGAGCCATTCAAAGACACTTCACCTGTGAACAATGTGAGCTCCTTGAGCAGATTGAGACCAAAATGGGCTCCCCTGGGCTTGTGATCTGGATTGCTGATCTGCTCAACAATACACATTTAACAGTATTGGAAAGACTACTAAGAATGCTCTTTTCACAAGACAGTCTACAAGTCACTGTAAGAGGAGGAGGGAGACTTCAACCATAGAGGAAGAGGTAGCCACAGGCCATAATTGCATGGAAGGGTATGCACCTCCTAACAGAAGCCGTACAGTATGTCCAGAAGTTTCTGTATTCAACCTTGTCCGGGATTTACTGGAGTCAAGTCTGAGATCTCTGATAACTGGGAGAAAAATGAGACAATTGAGAGGCCCAGGGACATGTGGAAACCTAATTCCACTGGTAAAAGGCAGGGAGTGATTGTAGGGGTCCAGAGAGATGTGAAGGCCAGACAGTGCCCATGTTCAAATGAGTCTTGTTTGATCTTTTGCCTGCATTCAGTCCTGGTTTTAAACTTCCCTGAGAGAGTGCACAGGCTTCTGGCGAGAGCTGGGGTGAACTCAGCCACAATGGTCCATTTTTGGAATGAATTGTGTCCTGGAAATATACCTATCATGGAAGCCACAAGAGATAGTTCTTACCTGAGCAAGGTCTTTATTTCAATATTGCAGTATTGGGAGCCCTGCTGTCACTCTGCAGAGTGCGTCAGAGATTCAACTTGTTACAGGCAGTAAAGGCTTTTTATAAAGATATTGTAATGCAGGGGAAAGTACAGCACTTTGTCCTTTCTAATACTTCTCCTTTCCTTAGGACACAACAGATTACATCATAGAAACAAAAGAAGAAGTGCCAATATATATTTTGCAAAGCTTAGCAGTTACCCTCGGCTAATTTAGTAATCTAGACAGTATGTAGTGGGTTTACAAACTGTCTTCTAAAAATCTGCACGTAGCACAGCAGTTACATCCTTGTTATATATTTTCCTAAAGCTCTTTACATTTTAAGAATCAATTTACTTATTAGATTTCCATTTCAATTGCTTAGGAAAAGGTAAAATTACAAGTCTGCAAATACAAAGCTTTAGATTGTAAACCTCAGAGCAGAATTCTCAAGAACCAAGAGCAATCCCACATGGCTGAAAGATTGCTAGAGAGAAGACAGCTTTCATTTTATTGTACCTATTGAAGATACGTCTTGACCAAATGGGACCTGTACAAGTGGAATGCAGTGCAATGGAAGGAGAGTGATTTATTGGAGTAGCGTCTGCATAGAGTACTTGAGGAGCTTTAAAATTATGGGGCTGAAGAGGACGAATCTTAGGACAGGCCAAATCTGTTGGGATCAAGAAAACCAACACTACAACACTGAGAATGCTTAAAACAAATAACCTATCAATTAAGTAATGTCTTACATTTTTATGCCTTAGGCTTAGAAGTGCAAGGAATAAAATGCAATAATTCAAGGTTGTGACACTGTGATAACTAAAACAAATTTGAGAATGATACATTTAAAAGTAATTGATATTCTGTAGAAAGATGGGCTAGACAGAATGGCTGGTGGGGAAGAGTACTGTACTGTATCACAAAATAACTCTGAAGTTAGGGAATAGAAGCAGAAGGGTACTATAGTTTGAAATCTTTATGGAATACACTGAAAAACAGATCTTAAAAAGTTTCACAACATTTGTACGGCCCACCTATTTCAGTCTCAGGTGCAAAACAGCATACTTTGTAATGAGATCAGGAAGGTAAGTAGCAATGTGATATTAATGGCAAATTTCAGAAGCTGAAATTGATATAAATGAAAAGAACAATGTTTGTTTTGTTTCTTAATGTTTGTTTTGAGTTTTAGCAGAGAATGCTCTTTTTACTATCTGTATACTCTCATTGTTTACTGGCCAGTGTTGAATGAGTCAGGTGGGGCATTAAGTAGGTATGTCATATTATATAGTGGTATAACTAGTATATACCGAGCACATTGCAATATTCATTAGCATAACTCATAATGACTGTATGCTCCTAAAAGATAACCATTACCCTGAAATTTGGTATGGATATCTATCATAAACACTCCAATGGGATTGCTTGTCCAAGGCTCACTTGACTAGCTACCAGTCTGGGCTTCTTTCATGAGCTGAACTGAAAATGACAGAGTGAATTACGTGGTCATCACTTTACCACCAGGGTTTTATTCTGGATTTAAGAAAGAAAGATGAATGAAATACAGAATGAAACAAACTCTGGGTTTGTAATTTAATTTTGATCCCCATCATTTTGTCCTTTGGTAAAGAAGCTAGACACAAGAAGAACTTATTTTGGTACATTCAATAAACGTTGTAAACAATCAGAATACTGTTTTAATCAACACAATACTACTTTGAGGTTTCAGTTTTTGTATTTGTGCCACACACCATACTTTCATGTGCTCATAAAAGCTCTCTGTGCCTAAGCCATATTGTTTATTTCTGTACAACTAGGCTTATTCAGAAAAACAAAAATCCTCCAGGGTATGGGCTGTCTGGAATGTCTTTGCTGCAATACTTTTTCCAAGTAAGCTGGATACATTGTGCGCTGATTCCATCTGCCCAATAACTCTGAAGCATATTAATATCCACTCAAATATTACACAGCCTAAGGCCCTTCAATTAATTGAAAAGGACAATGTGAATTGCAATTATTTAAAAGCTTATGAGAGGTGTGGTCTACGAAGTTATACAAGGAAAGCATTAAATCAAATTTAAGGCATTTGGAGTTCTTTACTGTATATATTCTTTAAAACAGAATCATCATGAATGTGTACCTAATTTGAACACTAACACTAATCTTTTTAAAACTTTAAGTATGTTCCTTCATAATTGACTGTTTTGGTGAACTATTATATCTTTGATATATTCACTTTAAATTACTAATTGTAATTTTACAGCAGCCACCTTACAATAATGTTCATCTAGGAATGATATACATGGCAGAAAATACTAGAAATAAACAGGGATTGTTTTTTTTCTTTTCTGCGTCATAACCACTGCACACAATTACAGCTGAGTGAACCGACAAACAGGTGTTAGATTGCTGTTGCATTTACCTTTCATTTTCAAAATCCATCCATAATCATTTCAGGCAGCATGATGTTGCAGTGAGCCTGACCTTAACCTGTCAGACAGGTCACAAGAGAAGATTCTCCAATGCCAGTCCACATGCACAAGCCTTCACACACATACACACAGAGGATAGTCTAGAGATGCCAATTAGCCAAGAATTTCTTTGTACTGTCAGAGGAAACCAAAGTACCCAAAAAAGACTCTGTTTAAATCCCGCAAATCAAAAATCCCGCAAATGAGAGGAGGCCAGCTGGTCCTTTGTGCTCAGTTGGTTTTTATTTTTCTGTAGTCACAAAGTCAGTGACTGGAAACAACGCCTGAAGTAAGAATTCCCCTAGAACCCCTAACTAAGAAGGGGATAATCAAATCTAAAATGGCATGTTTTGGGGGAGGTGGGAGGAAACAAGAGGACATGGGAAACAACCATGAGAATACAAGCAGACACCACACTGGGTCAGGTGTCCCAGTATGGAATTAAATCCAGAACTCTGGACCTGTGAGGTACGAATGCCAACCACTGTGCCACTGGCATGATGTTCAGATCAGAGGTCATTATAGAACTGTGTGAACCCATTATCATTCAAACTATCCACACTGTCAATCTAAAATAAATATCTTCTCAATGAAGTCACCTAAACCAGTGAGAATGTCTTCTACTGTATGAGTACTGGTATTAGTTCTGACACCAGACAAACAAAGAGTCCTTAACATGCTCAAAAGCATATGGAGATTCAAAAATGTTTGTGATTCATTTAGCATCCAGAAATACTTCCGTGACACTTCTGACATAAAAATACGAAATAATGTGAACAGTTCTATTGTTCTCAATGCTTGGAGACATTTACAATAACAAATGCTATGAATCTGCTGCTAGACCATATAGACCATAGCCACAAAGAATAGATCAGTTTAATGTGCTTAATATTATTAATATAAATATTTTTACAATTTCTACAGTAATATATGTTATTCTGTAATAGACATGGTTATCTAATCAAACATTAGTCACATGCAAAAAGCTGTCCTGAATTCCTGAGAAATGACATAATTCATAGAAGAAGATAAATTCCATACTGATAACCATGAAAAGTCAGTTTCAACATTGGCAAGAAAGAATCTTTTTCAACTGAAGACAAAATAGATATATTAATTGCTTTAATAGTTTATGTGCCGTCTGCTTTAATCGGTCTTTCTTCATTTGATAATAGTCAGTGTTTGTTTGTGTCTTGCAGGTTGTTGCAATTGATGTGGACATGGCATTCTTTGAGCCCAAAATGCAGGACATACTTGAACAGAACTGCACAAATGATGAAGACTGCAATTTCTTTGACTGCTTCTCAAAGTGTGACATGAAGAAAAATAAGTGTGGTTCAAAACGCACCAATAGCAATCTGCAGGTAAGGAGCTATTTTGGCAGAAAAGATATAAAGCAAACTGTAGAATTATACTGTAGGTGGCCACAAAAAATAAAATCACAGTTTATATCTGGGTTTGTTGTGCTGTTTTTTGTATCTTTGCAGTTTTTCTTGGTCATGAAGTTTTTAAAAGCTGAATTTTAAAAATAAATCCATCTGTATTTCAAGTAGAATAGCCATAAAACACGTGTCTATTTCTCAAGTGTCATATGAATATTGCTGTTCTATTCTACTATTACTATTTATCTACTATTACTATTCCACTTGAAATAGTAAAAACACACGAATTCACTGTTTGAGTCTTAGCTGGTGTTAACTACCCTTTAGTTCTCTATCTTCCTTAAAAAATATCATTTGAGAATTCTGAGTGTCTCAACAAGTCAAGAGGCTTGCCCGAACATACTGTACACATGTAGGTTTGGGCCCTCAACTCAGTGATAAAGGGTTCAAACGCTTGAGCATGGATCATGTCACTAGCAGACTGTGGCCAGAGTTCTTCAAGTGTCATTGTGGTGCTCAATTGGCCACCAAGGATAGGGTGGGATTATTTGACAGGGCTCTCTTGCTTGTTCTCTCTAGCATCCTCTGCCTTCTCGAGAGTACTTAAAGTTATGGTGTTGAAATAAAGCACATCACCTCCAAACAGCTCTTCAACCTCCGGTATAGGGCTGTGTTTTCCATGATATTGGAAAAGTGAAATGGCTCAAAGTTGGGTGGGCCAAAGGAGTTTGCCTACACTTTCTCCTTCTCCTAATTATGGGATCATAAATATATATATATATTATATATTAAAAATATATATCTACATTAGTTATTCCTGAGTGGTTTAATTAATAAGAGCACTTCCTTGGAGTCAAATGTCGAGTCTGAGGCTATTATTCATTAGGTATAGTCATTAGCCAACCAAGACAGTACATAATTGTGTCAGAAAAGCACCAAATGGGTTGGGTAGACTTGGGCAGACTTGTCCAACAGGGACACATATGACTAGGGGTGTCAGCCTGCAGTATTGTAAGTGAAAGAAACCCTAATTATTACTTACTACATTGTTACTGTAGGTGTTTCAGAACATCAAATGACTATATTTGTGATGGTTCATGGTAGTAAACTGAGTTGATAATCAACTGGTGATTACAAATGGGGAGAGTATAAAACAGACATTATGCATATCTGATTGGTTTCTGCTTAGTTTCACATTTAGACTTCTGGGGTTACATTCATAGTTCTACAGATGCCATACTGAGCAAGACACTTTCAACATTAAAGGTTTTAACTTTTTGTGTTAAATATTCAATTGTTCAGATAATTCTTGTAGTTAGGTGTTGTAATGACTTTGTAAACCATGCAAGAAATTGTATGTATTAAAGGAAAACAAAACAGATCTGAATATATTTAATAATGGTATCTGTATTAACAATAACATATGAGCCAGAGGCTTTTATCAATAAAGTACTTTTATCACTGTAAAATGCGAAGCTAATTTGAGTATATGTTCTCTGTATTTATTTGTCACTTTTTCGCCTGATTATTGTCAACTTTGTCCCTTTTGTTTGTCTTCTTTGTTATGCATTCCAGTGTAGGAAATGCATCTGCTGGAACTGGGTCAAAATGAGAAATTGTCTTGTTTTGCTTGACACAGCTTTGTGCAGCTGTTAGATATAGGTCTGTTAGGAAACTAGTTGTGAACTCATTGCACAGCTGTAGGACAAAACCAGGATGTGTATTAAGGGGGTGGGATTTCTGCCTTTTGGCTAACAGTTCTACCTTCTCGGGGAATTCTGATTTAGGGGCATGTAATCATAATCTTGTTGTTCCCAATAAAAATAATAATAATCATCATCATCATCATCTTAAAAATTATCTATTATTTATAATGTGCCTTTCTAAATTAAAAGACACTCTGCATAGTGATAAAGTAAATGACAAAAAAGTACAATAGAAAGTAAGCAAGAGCATACAGGTTTATACAGATAGAATGCAGGGCAAAAAGACATAGGCCCTGGTAAAAACCAGAGTTTTGAGTGTTGATTTGAGAATTTGTCTCCCATAGAATCTGAGGAAGGGCATTCTATAGCAATGGAGCAGCGACAGAAAAGGCATGGTCTTGAAATGTCTGGGATTTAGTCTTGGGTACAGTGAGCAAAGGACCAGCCTCAAATAAACAGAACCTACTGGAGGGATTGTTAACATTGAGGAGCTTAGAGATGTCTGATGGAGCCAGATTATTTAGAGCCTTGAAAGTCAGTAACACGATCTTTACATTGAAGAGGTGACTTCATACGTAACCTTTGTGGCCAAGATCCCACATGATGTAGCTTTCATCAAGCCACGTACAAGTCTCTGAACTGACAGGTACTTTATGCTGTGTTTCTGCAGGTGATCTGTGACAAAATCTTCAGGCATTGGTTCTCCCCCAGCCTCGTATCCCCCAAAGCCAACCAGCCTTTGCAGGTTCAGCTGCAACAGGCCGTGCAGAGGTGTGCAGAGCCAGCAGTGGAAGACCCAGCCGAAAGGAAAGCTCTTCAGCAGCACCTGCTTTCCCAGTTGTACCAGTTGCTGCAGGACAGCAAGGGACAGTTAAATGAATGATCAAGATGAAAACACCCTATGCGTAAAACCATAAATGTTTTCCAGATGTGTACTGCACAGTTTTTCAGCATTACATTTTTTTTAGTGACATCCATCACGGAAAATGATAGATTCCTCTTTTAAACGCTTTGTAACAGTATTTTTTATACTGATTAAGAAAATGATGTCGAAGCTTCGACATAATTGTTTTTTGTAAAATGCCACTGGGAAGGATGTGAAAAATGTGCTTTATTACAATAATTGTGTTAAGAAAAAGCAAGCACTGGTTAGGAAGTGGACTAGTATTTGAAAAGCAGTTTGGATACGAGCATTTAAATCACTAGATCCAGGTATTATCAGGGAGAGCTGATGAGTTTTCAAAGAAATTTCAGCTAGGTGTGTATAGAAATGTGTTTTTGTTTTTCTTTTGTAAGACGTTTTATGCAGTCATGAAGAAATTCCTTATTCACATTTCAGTTCAAATTGGTAGCATAGTTAAGATTTCCATGGTACTTTGGAATTGTATTTTTGCAGCTTCACCACAGTTTTGCTGTCCAATTACTTTCTTTGAACATTACTTTGGAATACTATGGAACATATAGTTATCCTCAAGTAAGGCAGGTAAGGTGGTGTATTTTACAGTACTTTTCACTGTGCAATTAATGTTTGTTGGCTCCTTTTTGTTATTGTTACTGTTTGTATAATAGCAAAATTTAAGAAGCATTTTAGTGAAATTTTAGGAACACAGATTGTTTTCATTACTGTTAAAAAACATAAACCCACAAACTATCAGTGATTTTTTTTTTTAAATCATGGCTTTTATTTACTTTGGAACAGAAACAAAAACAGTGATGCAAGACACTGTGAAACACATAGCACCTTTATTTACATTTTTATGTGATTTGTCTGATTTGTCTGCATAAAGTGCTTGTAATAAAAGTTTTCTTTGGCCCAATATATACAGGGCTTTACGATGCACTCAATAACTTCTGAAGTGTTTCTACATTTTATAAGAAATAAAATTGTATTGGACAATATCTTCCTGGGGTACATTTTTATCTATTTATCACTGAAAGTCTGACACAGGCATTGTCTTACTCTTGACTAATGTGGTGTTTTTTTGGCAGAAAGAGAAAGTGCTGAGAGAGCTGTTATTGTTAACATAACATAACATATATAACAACTATTTTTACTGGAGAAACCCCACAAGTTACTGAATGGGTTACTACTGTATTTCTCATGGCAACCACTTATCTTGATCTCACCTATAAATTATAACTGCCCAAATGAAAATGCAGTTACATCCTCTTCAGAAAGCTTTCCATGTTTAATAGGCTGTGAGAAAAACTAAATTCACCTCATCAAGTGTTTAAAATGTTATGCAAGAGCAAAGGAAGAACTCCAAACAATGTGTTGTTGGTAGAATGCCTATTAAAATCTATGTCACATTACTGAGTGAAAGGTTAATGTATTGCCATTTCATGATTGTTTCATTTTTCACATACTGTACCTCTTTTTCTCCTTCTGTTTGCCAAAACACATCTGTTTTTCTTATCTGTCTACAGTGAGTTTCCCTGGGGAGACCTACCAGAAAGGTTCCATTTTGAATTGGAAAGAAATAACTCTTATTCTATCATGCACGTTTTAGTTTCAGTCGTCCTAATAAATGCAGCACTCATAAAATAATTCCGAGCAATGTTAATCTGAATCGTACGTAATGAGCCACATGACAGCTAATCTTAGTTTATTGCTTAATAAAAACTTGTGGTTAGCTAGACAAATGAGTTGCTCATGTTTTGCTTGTGTTGCTATATGAACTTTTAAACTCTGCTATGTTTGTTCAGCAGTCTGAGCGCATCCCAGTGGTTCTGCTGGCTTATCACCCTATCGAGAAATTACAATGTGCAAAGAACGGAAAAGTCTGCCTTTGAAACAACAATTCAGAGGTTCATCCAGCAAAGGCAGCCCATCCCAATTTTTCTGAAAGATGGGGGGAAAACACTAGAGAAACATTCTTCATGTTAAAGTCATTGCAGTCAAACAACAGAACAATGTGAATACAAATCTGCCTCAACCTTTTTTTTTAGATTTCAATCAGGAAAGGGGAAATCAAATTTTGATCACTCTTAGCTTCGTGCCTGCCTCTGCCATATTGTAGGTGCTCAGTTAACGTTAACCCTATTTTCTATATTTTTGTAAATCTATGAGCAGCGTAATTCAAGTCTAAAGGAACTAATGCAATAACGCTGCAATACAAATTTCCAACCATACAGACACACTTGCTTGCGATAGGGATAAAGTGACAAATGGTGGACACAATCAAAATGTGTTTTCTTAAAGAGCATTGATTGATTTGATTGACTGGTGTGCTGTTGATTTGGTGAAGTCAACCTGCAGTCTTCTGTGGACTTAAAAATAGGTCATCAACAACATAAGCCTGCTTTATAAAAATTCTTGTGTGCTACAAAAACACATCATTTTGATTTTTAAGATAAATTGATTCACAGAAACTTTATATTTTTATAAAACACCTCATGATCAGTTATCATTGAGACTTGTATCTGAAAATTAATGTATCTGTTAAATTAATAATTAAAACTATAGACTATTTTGACATGTACTATGTATTTTGTGAAGAATATATAGGGTATTAATATTACAGTATGCTGAACAAAAATTAAATTTGTGCATGGGTTTATCAGTGGATCAAATCATTAGAACAATTTGAATCTCCTTTTTCCACAGAATCGGTCAAATGAAATTAAAGATCTCTCCTGCGTGTACTTTTCTGATGTCTTATATATGAATTCAGTACAATACAAAGAAAGTGAAGACTAAACAGAGAGCGGAGGGTAATAGATATTTGACACAGTACTATAATATTTCACTTCTTGATGAATTCCAGATTGTAAAAATGTGCTCTTGAGTTCTTAGATTTATGTACAAAAAAGTTGTCTTTTACTGCAAGACAAGTCACTCAAGACATCCACAATATATCTGTTTCAAATCTGCAAAGCTATGGCTCATTTGATAAATTCCTCACTGTAAAAAAACACTGTAAAAATGCTGTATAAGAAGAGGATACTCAAATCAAACACATTTGGCAGATTCATTTTGTTTTCCCTGAATTTTAATCTTCATTGTCAGGTTCTTGTTTCAGTAATGAATTATGTTGGAGACAAATTTTAGAATTTTACAACTGTAACATTTAACATTCAACACAAATGAAGACATTTTGAGGACATTTTTTGACTTATGACTCCTAAATGCTAATAACGGTAAGATTGAAAACAAACAAATAAATATGTATAGTGGCAGAAAGAAAACTTATCTAACACCATGAAAAAATAGAATTGTGACATACTTAATCAGATACGCTATTGAGAGAGAAATTCGTCTTGTCTTGCATGTATCCCAAAGGTTGAAAGAGAAAGTGTGATGAAATAAGATCTCAAGTAACCTAATTAATTCTCAAAACACTGATTAAATCACTAATGGAACAACTGAAAATTCACAATAGTCAATCATAGCGCACTTCAAGCATGGAATTATAATTGCGCTCTAATTCCCAGTTTAATGAAACAACAAGATATTTGCATGCTCACAATTGAGCAATCTCTACAAAAAAGCAAAAAAAAGCTATTTATGTTTGCCCTTTGCTTTGGTAAATGAACTAACTTTAAGTAGAATTTCTGTCTGTCAGCAGAGCAGGTATAATTTTGCTAGCTGCCTCCTGAACTTTCCCACAGTGGAAAAAGTTTGCCTTAACTCTGCCATGTGCAAAGTGAACAGGTAATTAATTTTCCATTTCTATCCACCCCTGGCCTCTCAGCTCAAACTAGCCTTAGGGATTCTGAAGTTGAAATAAAAGAAATTAACATTTTTTTTCCCACAGTAAATTGTCTTCATATTATTTCGAACATTAAATAATTTAAATCAGATTTGCTAAGTTATTATCAACCCACACGACATTTCATTTTCATCTACAATCACCTCTCTCACTAATAAGGTGATTCAGCGTTCATGCAACAACCAAAAGTTACTCAAGTGTATCACAGTCTGTCGAGAATAATCAAGAATAAACAAAATGTTGCCAAGCATTTAATCAGTATCTAAAATCCATATCCAAATTTAGGTATTTTAATATTTCATGATCCTTCAACTGGTCAAGCTGCTTCCTCATTCTGTGTACATATAACCTTATTAAGAGGAGAAAAAGAGTTTCACAATGAAAAAACCTTTTTATGTTTTTAATACCGTATCACTATATTTATATTTAAATATCCATTACTATCCTTTCAATATAACCATTGTCTATTGTGAAAACACCTCAGAATTAAATATTAAACATTTTGGCTAAAGTAAAGATAAAATGGCAAAGTCAAGAAAGTGCTTACACAAAGTGTTTTGGATGGTCTTTAGCAGCTGTGCTTGGGTAGATTTCAAAATATTAAAGTGTTAAGCTCATAATACTGGCCTTTAAGGTATTATTTTAAGAATTAAGGACTATATCCAACACTGACATTAATGGATTTACCACATTTTACTTTCCTTTCAGTTAAGAGTTTTCATAGCAAGTTATCACTTGAAATTGATGTCAGTAGGAAAAAAACTAAATCAGATTTACACCTTAAAAAGGACAAATGGGGTGAGATTTTGCTGACAAGGATGTGATTCCTGAAATGGACTGGAAAACATTAAGAGGCAATTAGTACTGGCTTGCCAAGATGGATGTGAGCTGCATGTCATCATCCAAACAAGTTTTAATAGCTTACCAAAAAACAACAACATACAGTACAAAACTTCCATAATAAATATTCACACTTTTTTGAGGGTCCAACTATTTATTTCCTAACCAGAAATGGATCTATATTTATGGTACTGCTTGAGTGAGGTAATTTCATTAACAGTATTGGAATCACTTGGTGCAGAAAGATTTATTATAAATCTTTATTAATTGGGGTCCCTAGTAGGTTATGAAGAAGTAGGATAGGGTTAAAAATTGTAAATAGGGTTAAAAGTACCTAGACAGTTTCCAGGATTACAATCCTCCCTTCATTAAGGTGTTAGGAATGTGAGTAATTATTCTACTGAACAGAGTAATTATTTTTGTTCCCGCCTGTGTCTGAAATATCATTAATTTGTGAGCTATTAAAAGTTATTCAGACAGAAATAAGGCAACAGCCACTCAGTAAGCACGTTGAGTGGAGAATGGATGTAGTTTTGTTCTTCATAACAATATACCTACAGCAGAGTGTCTAAAAATAAAGAAAGATCAGAAAAGGTTCCAATCAAACAAGAAATTAAATTGCAGGGATCAATCATCCAATGTGATCAAGACCTGTGTCGAAAAAAAGCACCAGAGGAACAAGGGGAAACTTTAAGGCCAGACTAGAGAATTTGAGTATAGAATCATAAATCTTCTGACAAAATGCGCTTAATGTCCAAGCTAAGCTTATAAAAATATGTCATGCTCCAGTGCTATCAAGGTTTGTGAAATGTCAACACCACCAGTCCAAAACACTCTACATCAGATTTAAGTAACAGCTGATTTCAATCTTAACTGCTGCTATTTTTCCAAACTCACAAGAAAGAGAGGTTGCATCTTATTTTCCTGCAACTGAAAGATATATGGAAAATTATAGTATATTTCTTAGTTATTTAAATTACATCATTTTGTTTTAATAATACATATGCATGCAAGTACTGATACTAAAAAAATACAAAACTCTGATAATGAATAACACTCTTTTTTTGCAATAAAAAATGATATAGTTTTGTTTTAAGCAAATGCCAAAATCGAAGCTTCATTATAAATTCAGTTACTACACACAACACACTGATTGCTATACCATTTAAACTATAACTAAGTTGCAGGTTAAACTAACACAGGTAAAAAGCAGATAATGGACTGTATATCATGTGTATATATATATGATTAAACCATTTTAAAACATTATTTTCAAATTCTATAGAGTACTCATTTACAGAGTAAATACAATACATTCTAAAATGTTACTCATGCATTGTAATCAATAATTTATGGTTGGTTATTAACTAAGACCACACTTAATATAAATGGTTGCTCATTTATAAGGTCAGGAATTTGTGAGTTATGATGTTTGGAGTTGCAATGTCCATTTCTGTCAGTTGCAGTAGTCTTTTATAGCCTTCCTAGTGAATAATGACAGTACACTAAAAATAAGCAGCTTTAGTGTGAGGTTCTCTGCTGTCAAATCTGTCTAAATGGAAACAGACAGGTGACGGTTCAGGGCCAGAAGCTGGGTGGTGCTCCTCTATCATTCAGTTTTCTTTTTTCTGTTTAAACCCTATCCACACTAGCACTCACATTAAAGGTTTTGAGTTCCCTCTGCCTCCCTCCTCATCTCTTTCTTTGGTGTTGCCTTTGCACCCAGGTTCCCTCAGGGGGGTCAGTGAATTCTCATTGTGGGAAAGTTTAAATGATTGTTTCGGGGAATTGCTTCTGATTGATTGACATTCACATGTAGGTGGGTTCATTATAAAATGATCACTTACTAATAGCTGTTTCATCTTATCAAACGTAAGTTGAGTAGAGCCAGCTGTACTGTACATTTAGTATGCTGAAGCTACACTTCAATGCAATGATAATAAACAGTGGGTAAATGAGACTCTCCTTCTGCCCATCTCCCTGCAGTTTTATTATTTTCTCACAAATGTTAGAAATTACTCTTAATATTTGTAAGTCAAGTTGTGTGAAAGAGATTTCCTTTGTTGTATTTTACTTCACTAATTATTTATGGCCTGAGTGTATTTCTTTATTCTTCATTATTTTTTCCTGAAACAACTCAATAGTTTGCATTGTGTTGCCCCATTAATAATGTATGGTTTGTCTGAGGTTCTACAATACCATCAATATACAATATATTCTGTAGGAACTGACTTTTAGTACATACTAAAAGAGAGACTATACATCACATTTAAAAGAAGCCATGATTACAACATATACCTTTTATTGTTAAAGTACTGTATATGGATAAAAAGTTTCACAGTTTCACAGTAAATACTGTTCATCTTGCCAAGGAACAAAAACACTATTTAAAGGAGGAAAAATGCTGCCTGAATTAGACCATATATCACTTGGCAGCACATCAGTGAATGCCAAATCTGAAATATCATCTACAGTGCTTACCTCAGCCTGGCTGAAAATTTACTTTGCAGACTTTCCACATCTATGGACAGCCTGGAAAAATAATCTAGTAGCCAGATGTAAGAATATCTTCACAGCACAACTGCCACTGAAGATCATCTGGCAGTTTCAATAATAATTTCTTAATTTCCTGTGAAAATGGTGAGAAAAGCAAAATTATAATTTGAAAAGCTTGAAATAATACAGAAACATTGTAAACATTCATCAGCTGTCCAATATACAAAATTGTAGAGATGTTTGTCATGTAATCATACAGTGCTTACAATTATTGTTGTGTGTGAGTGTCTCAGGGATCCCCTGTGCCTGGGACCCTATTTCATTTTCCTTCCCCCCAACACCTCTCAGTTGCTGATTCCAGAATTTGTGTAAATGCTAGTATCTTCACGTTAAATTTAAAATAAATTGTCATTCTTTTTTTCACTGACTTTGATCAGAGCTTTTAAACACCCAGACATTAAATTTCAAAATTCGACTCTCTCTAAATCTTTTTGCAGTTGTTTTTTAGATAGCTCCAAATCCTTAAGTGGCTAATCCTTAGAACTAAAGTGATCTGTTTCTAGCACATGAGATCATTTACTAGATAAAGCTCTGCCTGGGAAAAACAGGATTATGGTAACTGAAAACATTCCTGTGGAAAGGGGGAGACAAGTTTAACCAGCTGCGCCAGGAAAGCTAAAATCATGCTGCTTCTCTGACTGTAGTCTGCAGGCCCTGGTAGTCAACAGGAATGTCTAAGGCTTAGCCTTTAAATGGGATTTTTTCAAACTGTTAAGCCTTTTTCAATAAACAAGAAGACATGTGGTTTCCGTCTTTATTTTGTTCTTATATAACAAGAAATTGAACAGTTTAACACTTTCAGGAAGGGGATTCTACCACCAGGTGGCTTTGAAGTAATTTAGCACATTATACACATTTCTATGCACTACAAAAATAACAGAGGATACTTTTTAAAACATAAATCCCAGTATTTCTAAAATATACCAGTTAAAGTACTACACTTTCATTCCACCTTTTGTAAATATAAAAATATTCAAAAACTGAAAATCTATCTCAAGAATTTAAAAACAAAATTATAAATTGCTTTGTGATCATGGGCTGGGAAGAATATCCATTAGGCTTCTTCCTGCAGAAACTCTGGATTGAGTTCACACTGTCTGTGTCTCCACCCTGACAGAAGCCATCTCCCTCTGAGAGTCTGCTCCAGGCCCTGCTCTCCACAGGCTCAGGCATCGCATCCCCTGAGGCAGCTCCTTCAACAGAGGCGGAGCAAGCCTGTCATATAATAACAGATTTAAAAAATGCATTAAATTGATTGATTGAAGAGTAAGAAGAAGAAATTCCTACTTTTGGGAGCTCTTCACGTATACAGGAAGATCGACATCATCCACTACTGATATGCAGCACAGGTGCAGTAGACATTACGGGTCAGAATTTTCTCCTGTATGTATCCTTCATTATTTTCTGCAACATGAAAGGCAAAAGACTTTGAGAATCATCTATGGATATCCCCGAATGTAAGAAAACACCCAAGCCTTGCCTGTTCAATTTTCACCCTAATTTAAGCTTATGCTTGAATTCCTCACATCTTCCCAGTCTAAGTTTGAGTCCATACTGAAATGTTAACTGAAATGTTAGATGCCCTTTATCATTCTAAGCATCTAACATATTAGTGTAATGATATTGCACTGTTTCTTTCTTTTAGACACCTTTCATTGTCTAAAAGCAATACTTTCCGTGAACAAAATTGTATATTCCCAGATGACATTAAGTCTAGTCCCTTGTGGGCTCTTTATTGGCTTGTACTTCACATGGACCTATTCAATTAAAATATTTTGCACGGCCTCTACTTGTCAAAGGTCATAGGTCCAGCTGGCAATAATTTACCATGACTTGAATCCAACTAGTGACAGATGTAAGGCAATGCTCCTTTATCTGTGCTCCATTAGTTCCAGCCTTGTGCTGTGTTGGGTCATTTCCTCCACATATCTGGCTTTAAGACCCTCTATCACATACAGTTTAATTCTGCAAGTTCCCTTTAATCCAACCCAACATATTGCACTGCCCAGTATGCTGTCTGCACCTTAATTTGCCTGGGAGGAAGGTGTTTCCCTCCTTGACTAACTTGAATCGAGATCTTAAAAATTGAATTTTAATTAGAACATATAAAGCTCAAAACAATAAGGACCCACAGATAATTTTATATAATAATTTGACCCGCAAAATATTTTAAAACAGCGTTTCTTGCCAATGCTGACCTGCTGTGTTAGCCATTTTGTTTTCCATTTTTCATTTTGTCCATTCATTTGTCCCTCTCTTTTTTGTCTCATATTACATGTCATTAAGTGAAATTCCGAGAATTATGACTTTCTTTTAGTAAGCTCTTGAAACTATATTTTGTTTTGGCTCTTGTTCTTGAGAGAATCAACATAATTTCACGAGCAGTAATGTCGTCCAAGAATGAGATGCATTGTGAATGTTTGAGGACTGAAGTATAATAAGTCTTGGCCTAACCGACTTGGTTAAGAGGTAGCGTGCTGGTCATAGGACTGGTAGCATCCTGGCCTTCAGAGAGAGGAGTTAATTAAGGGACAGCTGCAAAGGTAGAGGTGGGGTCGAGGCAGGATGAATGTGAAAAAATGAGGTGTGCGCAAGATGAGATCCACAGCTGGGCTGTGAATTTTAATTCTCCTAGCAGTTTTAATAAAATATGCATCATTTTGCTTTTCTTATTCCAGCATTTAATTTCTCAGTATTGAGCAACAATTTTGATATTATAGCATATCAACCTGCACATTATGAGGCCTAACTGCGGATTTTCCAGACTCTCCCTTTCAAATGAAAATTGTCCTACACATGTGTTAGAGTATACTGTAGCTGTGTTGTTGATTGGCACATACTGAAACTTTTTAAGGGCTTGCATGACATTCTTTTGGAATAGTAATTGCTAACATTGTTCTGTTTTATTTGCTGCAGGGGGCAAATTTAATAGTGCCTCTTTTTAAAAAAACATTTTCCATCCGATTCTTAAAAGGGCTTCTTCTTTGCAGAGTGCAAGTCCTTTCAATTGTTTCAACAATATATTTTTTGTGGTGTATCAAAAAAGTACCTTTATCATTAAATTAATGTTTAATTTAAGCCTAATTTGGAAACGTATGGAAATGTTGTCACATACATTGTAGGCCTTGCTCTTATATGAGACAGAAAGAAGAAAGAAATAAAAATGAATGTATTTTTAACAATGGAAGCTCTCATAAAGAAATTCCCTGATGTGTTTTGACTTTCCTGAAAGTAAAGAAACTATTATGAATTAACTACACTATCCCAGAGCAGATCTTCTGCACGTTGTTTTCCAAAAACATTCCTGGTTAATTCCCACAGACAACACAGAACAGCTGTCATATCATTACCTTCAGTTAATATGCTCTTTTTTTCAAAGTAAATCTCTTTTCTCAATTAATCTTTTGGCATGGAAATTTGATACACTGAGAAATATTTAAGCACTTAATGGTTATTTCAATATTAAACAAGATATAAAAAATGGAAGTATTTCGTATTTGCAGTCAGGGTAATTTTATTTTAGTACAAACATGGTTCTAGGCAGCAAAGGCATGTCCAAAGAGACCTACTGTACCACTGAAGCCATTTTGCAGAAAGTGGTACTGTTGCCCTGATACAGTAAGTTTTCTTTTTTTTTTCTCTAATTGCTTTTTAAATTTCTTTTTGTGCAGCACTTGCGTCACTCCTTCCAATCTAGCTGCTACTTGTACAAGCTGTTACTGTCATTTTATTTACATGCCCTTGTTTGTAATCATGTTTGATTTTGTACAGTACCTTCACTTATTATTGTAAAACATTGCAAACACTGTAAGTTACCCTGAATTGGCACATCTTCTAGGCTAATAAATAATAATGATGACATATTTTTCTTCCATCTGATTTGAAGGTCAAATACTTAATCTGTACTTCTCCTGAGAAATTAATCAGGATCTATCATATGGTTTGACAATTTGCTTTTCTGAATAATCTGCAGAACTGCTTGAAAGACTACCTCATCTTCAGTGCTTTTCTTTCTCTGTTCCACTTATAGGAGTCTCCTATGAGGATTTGTGAACTAGCATTTGCTTCGTCAGTCAAAAGACCTCAATAAGACATGCTTAAAATTTATTTAGATTTTGGCAGAGAATGTTTCTTTTCTATTCTCTGACGCATCGCAATTTCTTGAAGTTAACTAGGTATGTCTGACAGCCTGTCTCATGTGAATTTGTTGTGTCTGGGTAAATGGACAGTACCATTTCTTTGAAACCATCAATAAAATGGATTCTGAGATTACAGCACTGTTCCAGACCTTTGTTTATTGACAAAGGAAAGTTTTTCTCTGGGCTTTCCACTATATGGTCAAACTATACCATACATTATGGCCTGGTTCTCAACAAAAACATGACTACTGTATGTCTAGAAAATTACAGAGCCAATATTCAAGCAAACGTTGATAAAAAAAATTCCCAAATCTGAATAATAACCTGGGTATAGAGTTCTAGAGTTGCACTGACCTGGCGTTGTAATGTTTCACAACATGGTTTTCTATATACTGTATGTCATGGTTTGTTTATTCTGTCTTGTTCTCAGATATAATTTTTAGACAGACTAATTCATTCTCCTTGTAAATAATATGATCAGACACTGAAAACAACATATTATTAAAGTACAACAACAACATGGTGCTCCTGCAATACCTTAATGGCTAAATTACACCTACAGTACATATGTAAATGACAATTTGATCAACATGACTTTAAGTTGTAGATTGAGGCTTGAGGCTATGTGGTTGATGAACAGTACAGACAGCTCCAATGCAGACCCCACCCATGAGCTAACATGACGGTTAACACTTGAGGACATTTCGATGAATGTTAAAAAATACATACAGTATCTAACTGCAGTAAAATACCTTCTCACTAATTAAGCAATGGCACAACGGGAGTAATCTCTGTTGTTTATTTAAAAACTGGTTCGCAGCCATCAGGGTAAATAAACAATGAAATAGTCATCAACAAGCTGGGGTTATTATTATATAAGGAAATCATGAACTATTCTTCTGTATGAGCACATGTATGACATTAAACCCTTTAATAGTACTTTTACAGCCTCATCTTAAGAGTCGATACAACCTAATTTACACAAACTGGGAATCTATTTCCCCACTATTAAAACTAAAGACTTAAAGACTCGTTGAATTTGTTGTTGGTTTATTTTATCTTTAACTGAGACTAAGACACATGTTCATATTTATTTTGTACCATATGTATGCTTTACAGGACTCATAAAATATTAATTCTGCTGATTTTTTTCTATTTAATGTTTCATGTCTATTTATAATGGTCCATGAATTTATTATTTATATTAAGATACAAAGGTTACTTGTATGGCCTTAGTATAAAGTAAAATATTTACAATTAATTAATAATTAAATAATTAATATTTTTAACATTTTAGTTATACTTCTATTCCCTTACATGGCTTTCAAAAGTATTCATACCCAATGGACGTTTTCACATTTTCTTCTGGAGCATTGCCAATTTTCAAAATGCTGAATAACAATGTTTCCCCAGTGTTTAAAACAAAGCAGAAATTAATAAAGACTGAAATCTGAGATGCAACATTTTTACGACTATGAAAGAGTAAAATGTAAAGAATGCTGTAGATTGTTACAGTTATTAAAGACTGTAGTGAATAACCTCAGCGTGGGATTGTGCTTTTTTAAATAGTCTGTGTTACCGAGAAAAAGAGAATCCTAATCAAAAACTGATTGTTTCAAACCAACTTCCATTTTCCACACAAAAACTTCATTTCAGTTTAGCATGTTCACCCATGAAGTCCTTGCTTTTTTGCAGGAGTTTAAAATTTATAACTTTGTTATTTATCGGCTTATTCTTTGAACCTGATAACTAACTCCTGACTTCCACATGTGCAAAAAGAGAAAAATATGAGCTGTATTTTTATGACCAATAAAATGTGGATACTATGCACGGTTTACTGAATGTTGGTATATTAATCTATTCATTTGACATTCGTGTTTGATTTAAGAAGTCATTCATTTTTATGAGGTATGAGATTTTTTTTTACATCGGAATGTTTCGATTTACACATCCATCCGATCTCTAACATCTTTATCCAGTACATGGTCTGAGGGAGCCAGACCTTATCCTGCCCAGCAAAGGGTGTAGGACAGGGTACACCAGTCCATTGTAGGGTCATAGACACGCACACACGCACACCCCAACACGTTTTCCCCCAGAAGTCAAATAATCTAGCAGCGTGGCTTTAAGCTGTGAAAGGAAACCAGTGCACCCGGAGGACACAAACAACGAAAAGGAGGAGAACATACAAACTACACTCCGATGGCACCTCAGGAATTGAACCCAGTGCAGCAAAGCAGTAATGCTACAGTGTGCCACAGTGTTGCCTCTTTACACATACAATAACATGGAAAAAGGTAGTCGAGCAGATGAAGATATGGTTATTTGTACATTAAACATATGTGGCCCTGGGTCCAATCCTTGGTGTCTGCATGTCTTCAAAAGGAGGAAGATCCAAACAAAAGCCGTTACACTGAGAGTAGAAGTAGAAAGAGCACCCAAAGTAAAAGCAAAATGTCAGGGCAACACACGATACACCAGGAGTATTGGTAACTAATAAAATAAATAAAAACTATTGCATTAGCAATTATTGGAATCACAGAATTTTAGTTAAAACAGAGTAATGATGATGAATACAACACTTACTGTATGCATTCTGATGAGACAGGAAAGATGGCAGAAGTGGGAAGGTACAGTAGCACTGTATCATATGTCAAAAACCCGTAGAGTATTCAGGAATATAACTGAAATGAATTTAAGGTTTAAGAATCTATGTGGTTCAGTTTTAGAATAAATAAATATTTTAACAGTATAGAAGTGTCCAAGGGAAATTTAAGTGTTAATTGCAATGCAACCTTATATAATGAAATCATATAGCAATCAATATACAGTGAAGAAATTGCAGACCAGTGAACGATTGGGGACCTGTTATCGTCATATGTTATTTAACTGTACTTAAAGTATAGTTTGAAACTGTACAGGCAAACTCCAAAGCAAAGGTTCACACATTCTAGAAAGCAGACTATGAAGGAATGAGACAGTTTAAGGGCAATATAACTGGACAGGATAAATATGGATTCAGTAGAGAATCTATGGATTTAGTTTAAAGTTATTCTACTCAAAGCAAATTAAATATTTATTCCAAGAGTAGGCTAATCAAAAATTAGAAAGCAGTTCCTTAAAAGGTTTGATAAATCAATTTAGAACAGTATAAAAAGGAAAAAAAAGCACTTTGATTTAAAAAGAATAGGATTCAATTAAAGAAAAAGTGTATAATGAACTACAAGCAATATTAAAAAGAATATTAGAAATGCCAAAAGAAAACACAGGAAAAATATTGCATTCGAGTAAAATAAATACCCTTTCTCTGTATTACAAAAGCAAAATAATAGTAATGGATGAAGTGATTCACAATTAGTGATAGGAAACATTCAGACAATAAAAGGTAAAAGAAATCAACAACATCTATGGATTAGAAAAGAAAAAACTCTGTATGAATGAGTATTAGACAGAAAGTAATACAGATACTAGAAGCTCTTAAGACAAATAGATTCTCAGAGCCTTATAGTATTCTATCAACTAAGTAGTAAGTTCAGGCTCCACAGCCGAAACATTGTGTTTCTTTTCTTCTTTTTTCAGCATGGAATAAACTTGTTCCTTCTGCCAACTGTATTTAAATAAAGATGAAATAGTATAACATATTATATAATTTCACATGAATTGTATATCAATATCTTCATAAGTTATTACTAAAACACCTACTGTACCATAGTGACCCAAAACAAGTTTAACACCTAATGACCAGAAGAAGAAGAATGTACAGTAACAGCCCATCCAAAATAAAGCAACAAAGCCAAACCAAGTGAACATAAACCATTGAATCTTACTTCTACTGAATGTGAAGTGATGAAGCTGATAATTAGAACTAAACTAGAGGATTGTCTATATGGAAATATTCATATTGTGAACGATGTGCTTCTGTTGAAAATGAACAGAGTGCTGGGACAGAAGTTCTTCTTCCACAAAACATGGCAAACAGGTTATGACATTGTGGTCATGCGTGTTCCTGTATGGTGGATTCTTTAGCAATGATTTGGTCGTTTACACCAATTTCTAGAGAGTTAGTGCTTTGCAAAATAAACATCACTGTAGGATAATATCTCTGCAGCACTTTGCAGAGTTGTACTATACGAGATCTGTTTCATAATCTGTTTATGAATTACACACAATGGTACTTTGATTATCATATTCAGATTTCAGGAGCTTGACAGTCACAATTATGCAACAGTCACAAAATCTGTTGCATAATTTATTAGATCTTTAGCACTGTGTCTGAAGTTTATGAAAAATCCCTATTTAAGCACATTCCATTATATTAAATGATTGGCCATTAAAAATAACTAAGAAAACAGAAGCACATACAGTACTTTCAGTAGACAATGTTTTATCTACTATGGGAAGCTGTATATTCTCTGAATTTCCACCCAGTGTAACTTGCCAAAAAGATTGCTTTTGCACTGTCAGGGTATGCTAAACATCCTTAGTAACTGATAAAAAAAAATCATGATTGAGAGCACAAGGGTCAAAGTAAATTCCGCTACCACATTTTTCCATAACGTTTAAACAGTTGTGGGAGTCATTATTAAAATTTGTTTTCAAAGTATATTTGTCACATGCCATTCTTAGCAGTACCTATGCAGTGCTGCTTTTTTGCATTTTTTCTTTGTCATGTTTTTCCTTCCTTTCAACCAAATATTGAAATTTGCATGCTGGGGAGATGGGGCTAAAGACTTCTAGCAAGGTAGAGACACTTCTTCAGAATCATTGGCCAGCTCTGCAAGTTCTTGTAGCTCCAGAAATGGAGGCTGCCACGAAGCCGACAAATGTTTCAGTGCTTTCAATCTGTATAATAAGTTTTGATTGGATATAAGGAAAAAAAAACGTGAAATTCAGGCAAGAATTAATTCAATCATCATCCATCTGATCTACATCTGGATGAGGCAGAGTACTTACTGTATGTCATTCATATGTCTCACAGCTACCCATCCAAAACAATTCTAGATAGATGGAGGAGTTCATTTGTCATATGTACTGTACATGTGCAGTGGGATTCTTATGGTCTTCTGATCTCAAGAACTGGTAAAAACCGTAAAAGTCAAAGCCTGTCAACAGTTTCCTCCAGAACATCCTGAATCGATCTGCATAGTTGGGCTGCTTGCCCAAAAGACTAAAAGCAGCAAGGAATTTAACCTTTCACGACAAAGATGAAGCTGTGTTCACAACAATCAAAATTAACATGATCCTATTGAAGAAAACAACTTCTTTTACATAAGTTAGAATCTATCTACAGTGATTTATCAAAGCTCTTATTCATACCCCAGCTAAGTAGTGTACATACATGAACTTGTATGTACTTTTCATGGTTTTTATCTAGTAACCCTATCAAAGTATGAAATGAAAGCACACATTTTATGCTAGTTCTTACCAGGCTACGAGCCATGGTAGATCAAACCATAATAAGAGAAAGATTAATTAAGCTACATAAATAAATACATAACCTTTCACAAACATGAGCCTACAAACTACCCAGTGTAAACTTGGTTGTGAGTCATCCCAATCATTTTTCATCTCAGAATAACTGAGTCACACACTAAATTATGCCATGTCGAGTAAGAAAATGAGCATAGAATTAACAAGGTTCTAAAAAAAATATCATAATTATAATAATAACAATGAAATAGCTATTTTGTCTATCCACTTTCTAACCACTTCCTCCAGTTTAGGGACGCAGTGGAGCTGTAATCAATCCTGGCAAGCAACTACGATACACTCTGGATGGGACATCAGTTCATCACAGGGCACACACACAGAGACAAACACAAATATGCATACACTCATGCCTGGATCCAATTAACCTACCAGTATGTTTTTTGGACTGTGGGAGGTAACAAAGTACCCGAAAATGGGGTGAACATACAAACTCCACGCAGATAACACCCCAGGAACTGAACTTACAAGTCCAGAGCTGTGAGGCAGCAACCACTGTGCCACCATATACTTAATTATTATATATTACTGTATATAATAATACAGGTGAATAATAAATTGTTGTTGTTGTTGTCATTGTGCTCTAGGATAGTTTGTTCTGAGAAAATTCACTTTCCTTTTTAAAATTCTGATAAAACTGTTCACCTTTCCTGTACTAAATAATATATTTACACCTGGTGTGCTAAGTAGAACACAGCACTCAGTTTAAACAGTAGATGATTGTTTGAATTCTTTTTGATCTGTT
This sequence comes from Lepisosteus platostomus, assembly GCF_059453375.1. Lineage (NCBI taxonomy): Eukaryota > Metazoa > Chordata > Actinopteri > Semionotiformes > Lepisosteidae > Lepisosteus > Lepisosteus platostomus. The sequence goes on along the minus strand of NC_142618.1, from coordinate 47,243,229 downwards.
TTCCCAGTTTTATTCTTGAGAAATGTAGTCCAGATGGACATCTTCAGACTTCCTTTAATATCAATACTAGCATTGTTCAATAGTAGCATGTATACTACAAACTGTAGCTCTTTCCCCCAGCACTTTTGCTGTATCAAGCCATGTTAAATGTTTTTTTTCTGAGGTCACAATATCTTTATACAGTGCTTCAGTGATATATGGATGTGTTTAATATGAAGCACATGTTTGATAACTGTTGCAAGTAATGTTGCATAGTGTGGACAGAAAGGATACATACATACTGTAATAAAATCTATAGAAAGGTTTACATAAAACATGGTGCTACTGAGTCTGTTTTCAAGGGAGAGAGTCATTTCATGAAACTGGACACCAGTGTGGTCATCTGATTCTTGTTCTGAGTCTGTTAAAATAAGAACCACAGTCTGAATGAAATTTTTATCAAAATTATATCTCTCTACTACAATGCGGCACGCATTTGAGTTTTCTTCCCAACCTTTTAAGTCACTAAATATGTTTCATACAATAAATATTGTTTATCACTGGTGAATGAGTAAATCATTCCAATCATACAGGAAACCCATTTCAAGATTTTGAATGAAAAAAAAACAGTTAGGAGCCAGTTTTCTTTAAAGAGTCTGGCCTAACATCAGGAACCACAAATGTTGGCACTATACCAGAAATAACTTTGTATTTTTAGAGAAACGTCCACCCAATCTAAGAAGAACTGAAACATACACAGCTGTGATTTACAACATCAACAAAGTGCAGGAAACCTACTATTTTGCAGCACTCAAACAATTTATTTTCTTACAACATAATGACTATATTTAAAAAAAAATCCTGCTTAAAACTTTTTAAAAATTATGCCATTTACAGAATCAAAAAATTAAATTTTTTTAATCAATTCATTTTTTGAGGGGTATATGCAGTATGTTTAAAGCCTATTTCAAGACCAAGGACTGTACCAAGGACTACCACATCGATTTTAACATTTTTTTTTTTATTGATTAAAACATATTTAATTTAATATTGATTAAATGATTGATTGATTATTCATGACTAACTGCAAATACATATTTCCAGGATAAAAAGGAAAAAATCATTTTTTTCCCATTTCATACAAGCACTAGACTTTGTTCCTTTATTATAACGTTTATTAGAGGGTTCATATACACCGGTCAATGTCATATTAAATCCCTTTAGTTAATTTTCAGGATCCCCAGTTGTCCCCCAAAAGAGTAATCAGGCCAGTATTTGCAGGCTTCTGGCAATTAAGTGTTCTGTCACATATAACATTTTTCCTTCTCAGAGTAGTAGCCAGCTTCCTTCCTCCTGGTTAACTTATACCAGTTATAACTGACCTCTGGACTTGTGGAACTTTAGGGCTTTGTGTTTATTACATAATAAATACTCTTCTATTAATAGATGTTTAATTTATGTTCCATCACTCTTATCTACTGTTCATGGGTTGGTTTCTTGGTTTGTATGTGTTTTCAGAGATATTAGCTATCTATTTTCATTTCAATGAAATCAGCATTAGCTCAGCAAGTAAATCCTCTTTCATCCTGTGTTATTATTACTGTACACAGGCTTCAGCTGTGGTAGTTTGAGTGCATAGTTAAAGACAGTACAGAATTGACATTTGAATTGCATTAAGAATGAGATTTTTGGGATTAATAGGATTATAAAATAGGAATGTTTAAATAATCATTGCTTTTCAGAAAAAGTCAAGGATTTTATTCTAGCCTTCTTTCAGCTAAAAACATTTGTTGTCCACTGGGAGGAAATAATTTTGTACTTGATTCAAATCTGCCACCTATTTCCAGTTAGCAACATATGTTCGCTGTTTTGACTTCTCGTCCTATAATTTTGAAGCAGTAAATGTTTAATGAGCTGAAAGCTCTGTCTTCCTCTTCCTTTCCTTTTAACATCACAGGTATCTAAATATACACATTATTTTAAATTAGCATCAGGTAGAATACATTTGAACAAAAAAAGGAAATGTGTACAAAAATAATGCAATATTCAAAAGAAATATCATATCAAAGACCTGAAATTATTCAAGCCATTCACACATTTACATTTTATACACATTTCTTCAATAACCACACATTTCTTTCATTTAAATCGTTTAGCTATTTTTTATTATTTTGAAAAGGATATAGGTGTCTCTAAGGTTTATTCTTAATGTTATTTCAAAAGTAATTATAATTCGTGATTCATATTTATAATTTCTGGGTGGTTACATATGTTAAGGAAACCCATTTAATAAAGAATAAGAAAATTTCCATTTAGTGATTACATATGAACCAAGGCTTCACAGGTGTCTTCATGCTGTCTTGGCTGCTGCCATGCTGTACTAATATCTAAAGGACGGTGGAGAACAGAAATTTATGCGAGAATTTGGAAGAGATCCATAATGTCACAGGGTCTCAAAACCACACCCATAATAAATGTTCACACACTATACAGGTATATAGCACATTTTGCCAAAGACCATTGAAAGACCAAGGAAATTAAGTCATCTACCAAATTTCTGTATAAAACATTTTGAACTAAAGTAAACCTAAGGTACTGGATTTACACTACACTGTACTTTTTCCCTTCAAGTTACAATGCCGTTTCATCTGACTAAGAGGTAAAATCCAGAAATAATTTGTGACTCAAAGCCTCACTCCTTTTTCAGTAACCACTTTACCCTTTAAAGCTCTGACAAGATGGAAGGTAACATAGCAGGCAATGGACACAATTCACCCCATGCATTCCTATTTAAATGCCTTCAGACAAATTACTATTTGATCCTTTCACTAACACTGACTCTCTTATCACATTCTTCTCCTGATTTTTAATACATAATGCTGCTCAACCTTCTCTTTTCCGGCTCTGTCCTTTAGAAACAAATTATATTCATATTATATGTATAACAAAAATATGCAGCTCCTAATGATATTATAGTTCATAACTTCAGCCTCTTGGGAGTTATAACTTTGAATGAATTTGGAAATTGTGACTGTTTATCGACTATGTCCACTGCCTCAAACTAGATATCGAAATGATTGAAGAAAGAACAAATGCAAACAGTTTCCTATCGAACACAAACTTATCAGCACTGCATGCTGTCCAGTTCTCAGAATTCACATGCAAGGTGAAGTAAGGCTTCTCTGCTCAACTCAGGCCCATACACTTCCACTGCTACTTGGAAGCTTCCAGTCACAGTCCGATAGTGACGAAGCTTTAACCAGAAGTGACCTACAGGACACACTCTACAATCTTAACAAGCTCCTTTACCAATTGAGCCACTCAGGACACCATACAAGTCTCTCTTTCACTTCTTCATACTAATTTGTCTAAATGTTTAAACTGAGCTTCCTACCAAGTGAAAACAACCCTCTTCTGAGGCTAATGGATTCCTCACTACTCCAGGGATCATCAGTCTTCTCACTTGCCTTTGATCCTGATCCACCTCCTGCACATGATGGAACCTACTGGACACAGCGATCCCAGGATCTGCCACTGCTTTGCTGTCTGCAGACCTTTGTGTTTAACTTTAGTACATCTTACAGTAAACCAGGTAAATCTCCTAATCTGTTCTGAAGACCTACCTGCTTCTAGTGGGCTCACAATTTCTCTCTTACACAATAATCAATGTCACTAGATGTATTATAAGTTTTAAGAATCATTCCATCTCCAGTTGTAACTAAATTATTTTTATTCAAAGTATGGTGATGTGTGGTGAAATATATCTAAATAGAAATGCAGAATAATTATACATAGGGAGGAAGAAAAGTGTTTGTTGCCCACAAATGAAATCTAACCTTATGAAAGGGTGGTTAAATTAAACTTAATACCCCTGCTCTGGGACATACTAAATGTTTCACACATCATTTCATTGGACAAAAATAATTAAGTAAATTAACTGACAAGAACATCAGCCTTACAATCATAAGCTGCCTCCATTTGTATGTGTAAAGCAAAGGCATCTCAGGTGACAGTTCTTGGGTCCTCCAGGCACACCTCAGCAAAGACAAACAACTCTTCAACACTGCAACCTGACCTCCGTCTCCCCGCCAACAAAACCAGGCCGACTGCTATCACACGTCTAAATATATCATTATTAATTATATTTTTACCTGTTAACTGCTGTTTCTTTTTCATATATATGCCCATTCATTTACACAAATGTCAAATGTATTTTGATATATTTGCATAGATACAGAAACATTCATACTTAGCATTGCAGAACTGTTTACCTTTTTAAGTAATCTTCAAAGAAATGCCTTCTGAAGACATCAGATTCTCATTCTGAATTAGTTCAGAACACCAGTGGTAAAAAAGTATGCTGGATTTTTTTTAACTGAACATTATACATTTTAATTAAATAAATCAAATGTTTGGTCCCTGTAATAATAACAGTAATGCTGAGTACCTTTAGACAAACAAAAAAATCATATACAATGACTACATACATTAGAGTATGACATGACTCCATATAAATACACATTTACATACATATAGTTAATTAGTTTACCCTTTTTTATTTACTTCTACTTTGTCTGGACCGATGATTTGAGTTGGTACTAACCGCTCTAAGTAGCACTATATCCTTTATGACACATTTGCTAAAGATCTGTCTCAGAAATGCACATCACTTTATCCATAAGTCTGTATGTACTGTAAACGTTTAAATACATTAAGCAATACAGGTAAGCTTTCACATTAATTCAAAAATAGAATGGCAATGGATATCATTTCAAAAAAACGAGGAAAATGCACATTTGTTAATAAACTACTTCACTGACGTCTTTAGTAACAATCACATCACAGCTATCACTTATTTGAAAGCTTTGAAGAAGGGGAAGTCCATGTATTGAATTAACTAAAATAACAAGTATATTTTCATGATGTTATATACCCAAGGTTTCTTAAAGAACTCAGTGAGAACATTTCCCCTCATCACCAAGATATGACATCCTCAAGAGTTCCACAGGAACATTGAAAGGAAAGATACAAATTTTCCAAATAGCACCTAATTGACTCCTAAGCTGTAAAGAAATCAATACATGATTAAACACTGGGTATTAATAAATATACAGTATGTCAGTAGTGTGGGACTCTACAGATTTACTAATTACTACAGTAATTATGACACATTTTATGAAAAAGAACTTAATATACTATATACCTCTGATAAAAAAAATGCATTTTAGGACATGAATAAATTTGAAGGCAAAATGTATGTATATGGATTGTTTTATGCCAAAAAATGGAGAACTATAAACCACAATAAATTATTGTAAACAGTGTCATCCATAATGTCAGGACATTTAACTCATTAATGGAAGTTTTTACGTTTCCACGACTGCTGGGACAAGAATCAAGCAGGCGTTGTGCATGATGTGGCCTGCCTCCTTGCGGAATTCCTTTTTCACCCCCAGGTACCTAAAACACTGACAACATCTTTGAACCATAAATTTAAGAGCTGCGCAATCTGCCCTTCCACACTACATTGCCACTGATACCTTTCAAGTACAACACAAATGTAAACAGTAACAAGAGCTATGAGCTTTGGTGGCCTGTAGCTATTTGTAAACCCAGTGTCTGCACCTGACAGTATAGTCCAGTGAAAGTCCAGATTCATTTACTTGACTCACAGCTATTCAAAAGAGTTGCAGTATTCTTGAGGGAGTTTCTATTTTTGTCTTTTACCTTTGTTTTATGCTTATGACAAAAGGCTGTACTTCTGTTGAGCAGCAATATAGAATAAAACAAGTCATAATCTGTCTCTTTTCCCTTTCTCTCTCGTATCTGAAAAAAAATATCCCTTTGCCAAAAACATTTTCAAGAAACATCTCCAGGAATGAGCCCATTTTAAGAACCATTTAATTCATAACTCAGTCAAGACGGACTCAGGCCAAGTTGGCAAATGCTGCCTGGACAACAAAGAGGATTTTCATCATCATCATTACAATAATAAGAGTGCTGTAACATGCATGCCCTGTGGCACAGTTCCAAGGTTGTCATGATCTAAGGTGGTATGGATGAAATCCAGAGAATGCTTTTGTCTTCAGCAGGAATGACAGAATGAATTAAAGGTTGCAAACAGAGCCCACACTGCTCACATATGGAATTGACACAGTTTTAGGTTTCTGTTGGTCTGTTGGTCCTAGTTGACTAGTTCCCCTATCAGTCATAGCAGTACCACTGCACTGCACATCTTTGCATTTTAAAATGAATAAGGACTTGCCAGTGTATCTGCTGTGTAAAGATTATGTGAACATTAAAATACTGCTTAGCTATTTTACAGGATCATATCCTGGAAACGGATATACAAGTAGAAAACAGAAGGCAATCTGTGGTCACAGCTGAGACTTTGGGCATAGCAGAGAGTCTTTCTGTGCTGCTACTAGCTCTTTGAAAATAGAGGCTCACTTTTGGCCAATACAGGCAAAATTTAGATGTACATAAGACTCAAAAAACTTTGCAAAATTATGGAATTGTGCAAAAAACATACTCTTGGAAGGAAACAAACATCTAAATATAAAAATAAATCAGGACTCTGAAGACAAAAATAGGCTCGGAAGAGAAAGGGTATGTGGGAATTGTAAAGTGCAAATACATATAACATTTGCTCAAACAGCTCTAAAATAAAGCTTCTTGAAACACGCCAGGGCATTGAGTTCAACAACATAGCTTGAAAGTACTGTATGCTGCAAACACATACTGTACAAACCTTTGTGTAAAAAAAGTATAAGTTCATATCTGAACTTTCAGCATGTGTCCTCTGGTTTATATTTTGCTTTTAATTCTGAATAAATGAGACTCAGTGCCTTTACGGATTTTAATTATTTGAATCAGTCAGGTTCTCCTGTCATCATCCAGACTAAAAAGGTTCAGTTATTTTAACCTGTCAGTGGAGGACATTCCTTTGAGTACAGAAATGTATCTGATTGCTTTTTTCTCCACTGATCCCTGAGTAGCAATCTTTTTTTAACCAGGCTGACAAAATTTGGAAAAAAAAAATATTTTAGGTTTCCAAACGTGTATTGCACAATTTAATATTTTAATCTAAACATAAACATACATTTAATTTCAATTATACAATTTTTACAGAAATGTAAGCTAAGTGCTGCGCATATGCATGATTTAAAATATAAGATGCTGTTTTAAACAGTTGTACTTGAAACTCTTCATTTTAATGCTGAAATCCTGCCCTATATCTTTCAAAAAGGAGCTACAGTAATAATTTTTTTTATATAATTTAAATGCCTTTTTTATTTATTAGAAGACCACAAATTCAGATCAATCTGAATCTTGTATTAAACAAGACCATTCTATGTAATGAACACCAGTTGCCCTTAGAAATTAACAAAGTCCAAGTCTGGTTTGGATTATGGGTTTAAGTTCTGAGTATTTTTCTTGAGACTCTTAAAAATTATATAAGAAACTTTACCCCTTCTTGAACTCAAAATCAAAAGAATTACAATGAATTTTCACATATTATCAGTCTTTCAGTTAGAGATAAATGCTACAAGTCATGTGTATGGCAGTGTGTAAATAATTCACAGTTGGAGGGAAAAATAACAGAGTACAGAGTTCAGAGTACTTACTGAATCCTAGGCTTTCAGAAAAGTTTTGTATACGCTTGGAAAATATTATCTAAGAAATATACAAAATGTAGTTTAAAGCAAATGTTTATTTGGAATTGTTTTATTTAGAATTTGAAGAGAATGTGCACATTTGTATCCATAACAACACAGCAATCCGAGAATTAAACTTCATTTGTTCAGCATTATCTTTTAAATTAGTTAGCTTCATATAACAACAAGGGGGTGGTGGGGACTGTGTCATTACAAAAAGTATGATTGTAAAAATGTTGTTTTTTACTGTATTTACTACATAGTACCTTTTCAGAAGCATTTCATAGCAATGTCATTGAATCCAATGAAGAACAAACTAACGTAAAAATAAGACTAAATACCAAATCTTCTTATCCTTATGGTCATATATCAATTTTATAAAAATAACAACAATAAAATGATGTTACTCAAAGTAGTGACACTGAACAAGTACTTCATGTTAAGATATGTTGATATTCAGTATGACTAAAAAAACTCAACATATTTTAAAGAGAACACAATTAAGCAAAACACTGATTAAAATTACTCAAATTAAAATATTTGAAACTCTGACATATTACCAAATGATATTTTAAAAACATTTGTAATGAAATGAGAGTTGTGGTGTCCAGTATTAAGAATACAAATATACAGAAAGTACTATTCATGTAACACACATTTTTAACATTAACATAACATTTTAAAATGAATAAATATAAACTAAATTAATTAATAAACTGAAGGAACCTGATCCAAGATAATACACATCTCCTTAATACATTTAATAAAAACTCTCATGGTTCACAGATGCTCTGTATGACTTTAGAAACCAGTTCCTCTTTCTTGTCCCTTGACTTCACAGAAATGCCATTCATCTTAAGCCAGGCTTGCAGAGTAGCTGAATTAAGCTTCGAGAGCTGCAGAGACAGGCAAACATGTCAAGCTGAACTTACAGTAGTAGAAAACACCTCTCTGACCAGATAATGGGTAATGCCCCCATATCCAGGTGGAAATTTATGGGGAAAGGAGGGATAGTACTGTATTTTTGTCAAACACATAAGGACATGCTTTTTTTTTACCTGAATCAATGCAATGTCAAAGACTTTGCTATGCACTCAAATAAATTTACAGAGAAATCTCCTTAGGAGTAATGACATTTCTTAAAGTTATTCAGTTTTCTTACTGTAGTCTTTCCTATTTCATAAAATATACAGAAACGTAAACAGAAACACAAAACCTTTCGCTGCAATTTAAAATGAAAATTGTGATGCTGTTGCAGGCAAGTGAGCTAGAAAATGCTGTAAGAAAAAAAACACAGAACTCTAATTGTTGTGGTGATATAATCAAATTCAAGTGTTTTTTTAAACAAACTAGAATATAAAAAGGATCTGAAATGATCAAATGTAGCATTATTATAAACAACTGATCCTGGGGTACCATTGTATCTGCTTTTTTCCTTAATATGTCCAGCTAATCTCTAAACGTCCATTGCTCACTGATCTCACTGATACCTATAATTGATCTACTTGTTGTTTAGGAACAAGTAATAGGTTTATTCCATGCTGAAAAAAAGAAGAGAGAAAACACAACGTTTCGGCCGTGGAGCCTTCTTCAGGTGTCAAGGCATGGAACAAACCTATTACTTGTTCCTTTGCAGCCTACGCATGCTGACGCAGATCCCCACCTGAACTACTTGTTGTTTAGATTTTTGGTTTGTTTCTGCCCTCATACCCAAGTTTCAAAAACGTCCAACATACTGCAGCATTCTTTTCAGTGACCTGAGCATAATAATCATTCTCATAACAACAATGCAAACTGTCCTACAATAAGCATTTTGTTTTTCTTCCGCAGAGGTCCAAAGCTATAGATGCAATAGCTTACATGAACAGTAAGCAATTTTAATTCGACAACAATAAAACTGTAAATATTCTGCTGTCATTATGCCTTAATACTTTTGGCTCCAGTCTACCACCTATGAAATCAGCAGACATTCCTGTGCAACGAATCAGGGAATATTCTTGTTTTATAAATAAAGCTAAGAAGATTCATATTGTTTTGCTTTTTTAACAATGAGCACAATCATTGTGGGAGGTCTTTCAAAAGCTTGCTTAAACAAAGGCAACTATGGTAGTAAAGGAGTAATTTTGTACCTGATTGCTCCTTGCATACTCTTCCACATCCACATCCTGGATAATGGGTCTTGATTTCTTACTTGTATACTCCAGCCCATCTCCCTGTTTAACAGTAAATTGTAATATGTAACCACCTCAAACAAACAACATTATTCATACACAAAAAGACTTCACCATGTCCTATAATTCAATGTGCATCAAAGCACTGCTACAAAATTCAGGCTCCCCATATCAAAAGCACTTGTTCTCCTTCAGCATTCAAAAAGTATGTGTAGTTTAATTTTTAGAAGAAAAAAGGACTACCTGCATTTATTCTTTGTTTCTTTTCAGAAGACATTTGCCTGCTGGTTCAATGTTCAGTGACATTACCATACCACGATTTATCATTAAATTAATTTTTCTAAAAGAGCTGTGGATTATTAAAATGCCTGATTGTTATAACATCTCCGACTAAAAAAATTGAAAAAGCAATTGTCCTACAAGAGAAGGAAGGATCTAGAATTGCAATTAGCCTGTTTTTCAAAGCATATACTGTATGTTTACAGCATACATCAGATCCAAAATGTATTAAATTAACACAGCATGACATCCAAATCAAACTACAATCCTTACGTTAGGAATATGTTTGTAAAATGCTCGTTACTACAGTAAAGCACAGCTCCATCAATATCCACCTTTACGAAACTATAAGGCAATAATATCCAGCAGAATATGTAGTATTCCACAAAGTCTCCATGCATGGGGTATGCCATAAACCTAAAACTGTCACTCATTGGTGTTATTATATAATTATTCTCATGGCAGTTTAAACATGGGAATAATAAAATCCATTTCGAAAGTCAAAACCTAAACAGTAATATTTACAGCTGTAATAAACGTACTGTATCACAACACAAGGAATAATGACACTATTTGACTTTCCTGAACCTGACGAACTTTACAATACATAAGTATTTTTGTATAATTGGTCTCATGTAGCTACCTCTGAACTTTGTTTTCTGATTTCTTAGTTCCTTGTGCTGTCTTACTTTAATATAATAATGTGTTAGTTTTACGCTTTCTAAACAAAACAAAAAGAATAACACAACGTGTCTTATAAATTTACAGTGTGTTAACAACCTTTCATTTGTCAGATATTTGACATTTATAAAATCTTATTACCTGATTGTACTTTAATGCTTCTATGATATATTTATTAGAACTGTGCCTGTACTTGACAGTTAGCATTTGTACAGCTTTTACATTTCCATAATATTTAAAAGGTACAATATACATTCACTTTGAAGAAGTCAAATATGGGCAAAGGATCAAAGTCAGTGTGCCAATTTTGTATTTATGTTTTCAATAGTCTAGCCACTTTAAAAAGGAGAACTAACCTCTTATATTCCTGGAACACTAAAAGTGTAAATATTACTGCTACTGTTCCTGGGGCATTACTATTATTAGATGCTTTCTGAACAACAGTAGGTTTGTTGTTGTTTCAGATTCCTATAGATGAGATAGAATTCCATATTTAGTTTTCTAGAACTTTATTTCATTGAGTTGTCTCTTTGATACTTCTGAAATTCTCGGCCTTGGAATAGATTTTTTTAAAGATGGAATTAACAGTTATTCTTCAATTTCAAAATTCCAATCTTCAATCAAGAATAATTTATCAATTTGGCTTCACTGCTACAATCTCTGCATCAGAATATACTAATTGTGGAAATAATTCCCAAAATGTAATCTAATCTGTTTACCTCTCTCTATATAAAACAGTCTGCTGCAGTGCTTCGATGACATAACCACAATAGCTTAAATTATTAATCATTATGGAAAAGACAAATTGTTTGAAAAGATATCCCATATGTTTAAACATTCAGAAAGGGTTTATGCCCCTTAAAATAATTCCATTGCTCTATAAATCTATCAAAACACACCTGAGAAATTATTTGGTTCCTTTTTTGCTTCTGTGCAAGGCCTGTGCAGGCTTGGATTGCCAGGTCTGCTTTGCTGTGCTGGAATCCACTTTGCATGAACATAGTTGCTACCTAATAAAAACAGTTAATGCATAAAGGTTAAGAAAATAAACAGCATCAACTCCATCATAAATTCAATGCTTTAGTGGTGGAGTATTAAAAGTTATACCCATAAAATTACCTCATCTCCCCATGTTTTTGAACTACCAGCTAATCGCTAGGGCAAATATTTACATAGGGCAAAAACCATATGTTTTCTTTAAATGAGTGCAGATGTTTGGCTTTAGTAAATGAAAATATTAGAAAAAATCCTAAGCATATTCTATACTCAATGGTTTACCATAAGAATGATACTAGTAAAAAAGAACATTATAAAGCATTTTTTTCACAAGGCAAGCTTTTCTTTCAGTTATCTCCACAATGTTTTTTTTGTTTCTGTAAAATCCACCTAAAAATAGGTGGATTTAGTTCTCATTCATAAGTTACATCACTGCCTGGCTAGTTACAAACAATTCAAGATTATAAAACTGATAAATGAGAAGGTGTTCTGTGCCAAACTCATGAGTTTAAGAACAGTCTGTTTTGTTTCATTCAATATGTAGCCCAGCTGTATGCAAGTACAGGTTGACTTTGCAGAGGCTGTAGCTTGCCATAACCAGACCAGTGTCAGTTAAGCCAGTGGCATTCCTACAAAAAGCCCATACAAGACCTGAAGCCAACAGTAGCAGTGTACCCACACAAAATAGATTATACTGACAAACACTTATCCTTATAATATATACACTATATACTGTTCAATTTACTTTTAAAGCACATTATTTGTATTCACGTCTTAAAAAATTATGGTCTTTGTAAAACTAAGTACAGTTGCCAGGAATGTCTTTCAAGAACATTAAAGGGGATTCTTTCATTTTCTCTGTACTGTTGATTCTGAAAAAAGGAAAGAAGCTACAAAACCATGGTGTATTGATTTCGGTAAACAGCTTGTCTTGGCTTTAACAGACGCTTACTACTTGTATATAATTGTTTGAGGTGCCTCTATTTATTTAATTTGTTTGATTTACAGGAGTATTTTTTAGACTTTTTTTTGTTCTATTTTTTTGCTTTCCTTCTCTAACTGCTTGATTGAAATTGCTCACACAGAAGCTTTCTGTTAGAAGTCATTATTTTGTAAGCATTATCTGGTTGGAGAGTGTTTCTCTCAGAGTACTTGTATGTTTGTTTTATTCCTTCCAACTTTGTATGATTCACTGGGATTCTGAAACAACTATTGATCAAACGGTGATACAGAGTTAAGGCTATGACCCACAAGTTAAAAGCGTATTGTCCAATTAAGAACTAAAGTCATTTCTCTGTGACAGAAACAGAGATATAACTACTTCAACCTCACCACTGTTTTATAAATAAATGTAAATCTAAAGGAAGAATTACAATGTTTCAGAGATAATACTGGGAAACCTTTAAGACAATGAACAGTAAATAGATAAAGTCTAGTATGAATATTACACCGAGGTGTTTTTCAAAGAAGACATTGACAATAAGCTGAGGAAATAAAGTCCTACATTAAATAATATTAGCATAGCAGAGGTATATGCATTAAAGATGCAAAAAGTATAATGTAAATTTCCTGGGACCAGTGGTACTGTATTCTACCTACTATACTGTACATAAGGAAATGAGATGTTATTCATCCAACAGTCACTCATAACATGTGTGATAAGGTAATGAACCCTATAGACTAGTTAGTTTGTAGTTCCATTTATTATTATTTTTTTATTAATTTGAGTTCTTTAACTGGGGAGTTCTCTAGTAGTGAAAATTAGGACGTGATTAATCTGCTTCTGGAAAGAAATGTATTACTATTTAAAACATAACCCTTACTATCTGAAAAGGACCAGAATCCTACTCTTTTTTTCTCCAACTTTATTAGAGTTTCCCTCTAAACTCTTAGTGTTTGTTTTGTTGCCTCTTTTTAAAACAAACACCCTACAGATACGTCTGCTCTTGTAGTGAGGCAGTGTTTGAGACTAAGACTGAACTAACATTTGAATGAATATTACAATATTAAATGGGATCCTGGAATGTTTTATGGCACAAGTGGGTTTTTTTCTGTTAAAGTCTACATACAGACTGAATCAATTTTTTATCCATTGGCTCAGATTTCATGCTTTATTTAGGCAAGGGACAACTGTTAGATTTCTTTAAATCTTCCTGTGTTTAAGGATGAGAAATAATTAGGTATTTAGACTCTGAGGGTGCTCTTGAGCTCATGTGGACTCCACTACTCTGGGGTAATTCTCACTGACTGGAAAATTGCTAGTGTAGCACCCATCCATGAAAAGCATGACAGAGCCAAAAGAAAGTACAGACCAGTATGTCTTTCCTATACAATAACTAGAACTAAACTAGAGGAGCATCTATATGGGATCATTTTTAGATGATACTCAACACGGATTTAATAATATTATGACTTGTTTGCCTATTTTTTTAGTTCTTTGAACTACACGCAGCATATGGTATATTATATTAAGATGCTAATCTTCACACATTGCATTCATCTTCTAGAGATCGTTAAGAAGCAATTAGAAAACCAAATAATGTTGATTTGATTTGAGTGTTTAAAATTCTCAGTCGTTGACAACATAAACCCACTAGATTTTTTCAGAATCAAAAATGAAACATGAACCAGAGTCCACAGATGGAAATTACAATTAAATTAAAGCTAGGAACATGAGGTACTATCAAGCAAATAAAGTTAGATGGGTTTAATCATTCTTAAATAACTTTTTGTCTCTGATTTCTTTTTTGCTAATCATCCTTAAAGACAACATGGGTTACACAAGAAAAACCTTTATACTGAGGAAAATGTGTCACAGACAAAAAATGCTGGATTATACTTACATTTCCATTGCTAGTTAGAACTGGAGTAGACGTGGAGAAAACATTACTTGGGTCAACCTGCAGACATTTCTCTTCAGGATTTTTCCTCAGTGAGGTATTCTTGATAAACGGGCTTTCCATATCTTTGTTGCCAGCGGAAGAAGAAAAAGATGAAGGGTGCCCTGAGTACTTCAGAGTGGAACTGGGCTGCATTAAGTCAGGTCTGGAGGTTCCCACTCCAGGATTTGACCTCTTGAAAGAGGATGTTGGGGGCCACTGCAAAACTGCAGCTTTAGCTAAGGGTGTAACAGCAGGCTGTGTTTTTGGTCTTTTTTCTGCTAAGATTTTTGTGACATTGACTTGTTGCTTTAAAGCCTTATTTTTAAAGATCGGGACAAGTCGGCGTGGCTGCTGTGTGGAGGAAGTAGAGGTGGGCTTGCTTTCAGAGTGAAGGTCTTGTGTTCGGTGTTCTGTGTGTTCCCCTTCAGCTCCCACGACATACGGGGAGCTTCTGGACTCCCTTTCCTGACTGGGTGGCATCCCCAGCACAGCATCCCTCCTGGGCTGTGGAGCTGCTCTGATAGGAAGCTGATATACAGCAGAGCTGTACTTCCCTTCAGCTGTGAGATTCACTGGTCTGATCGATAACCCCTTTAACAGAGAAGTAAAATGCCTCATGAAAAAAATGCACAGATAAGCATAAACACGAATTATAATATTTATACTGCACAATTTTTCTAACAATGAGAGTATTCAAATTATCTTTTTAGAAGCTCAATCTAATTTGATGTATATGTTGTATTTTGAGTAGCATTTCACAATGTGTAAGCATATCTATGACTCAGAATAAAAGAAGATAATATTTAAAGTGGAAGATCATTTCTGTTTGCAACGGTTCCACAAACTATTTTTATACTTACAACCACATTCATGTAAATTATTCTGTAAATCAATGCATATTAAAGTATATTCAATTCTCATTTCTTAACAAATTTGTGACAAAGAAGACAATTTAAACAATTTAAAATAAAAAAATAGATTCAATTTTAAAATCTTACAGGCCTCCCAGCCATGTTATTTAAGCTGAAAACCTGTCTTCATACCAGAAACAGCTTGATAAGGTTCTTTTGAGCTATCTACTATCTAAAAATAGATGGATTGAATGGTCTTATATTTAATCATTCTTTAAATAACTTTTTTGTCTCTGATTTTTCCTAAATCATCCTAAAAGAGAAAATGGGTTGGTATACATTTAAATATACAGAATATTACTAATGCAGCAAAATTGTATAATTTAAAGCAATCTTTATTAGACAAAAAACAAAGCACTTTGGCAGAAAATGTTCCTTAATCCTCTGTGCTTTATTAATGTAAGGAAATGACCTCATAGAATAGTTATTCCAGCTGAAACATAGGGCTTATTATTTTTATGATTCCTTATAATGCTAAGTATGCATTTTCATCTCATTTTGTATTGAAACTGCAATTTTCTTTTTTCAGTGAACATGACAATTAATATTCTAATTAATTTCAACACAATTAGGTAAGCACAATCAACAGATATGTTCAAGCTAATAATTATGAATTTCAGGAGAAAAGGTGGATGAATTTTAGGATCCAAAAAGGTACAGGGCAGCTGAAGCAAGGAAACACATAATGTTTTTGTCAGTTATTGTCATGAACAACAAAAGACAACACAGAACATCACAGTAACATGTAACATCACAGTCAAGGTATGGAACTAATCTGCCAAAAACAATATACTGTACAGTATGTATTGCAATCTTGGTTAAGGTTTTCTATTTTCATATTATTTATGATTTTCAGAAATACATTTTAAGGAGAGTTTTTTTTAAGGCAGTCAGATCTGGAATGTCTCAGGTACTGACAAACAAGTTTAGTTTTTACTTGCCTCACCTTTGTACTTACGTTGTTGAGGTTGCTTGTGAAATAGCAAGGTTTACTTGTCATCTGCACAGCAAAACCACAGATATTTTCCATGTTAGCCTTCAGGTCTTTAAGAAATAAGTTAAGCACCCCATCTAAATCAACTCTTGAAAAACACTGCACTGGCTGACTTCGGATGCAGCATAAAGGGTATCTAAAGCAGGAATTAAGAATAAAACATTACAGTGGATTAATGACATTTAAACCCTATATAATATTTTTGTCCATTCTGTAGATCTTTCTTTAGTACTTGGAATTAATGTTTTCTGCCCTAATCTGGCAGTACTGCCCATGAAAATGTTTATTTCCCTTACTATGTTGTTCAAATAGCTAACGACATAAAAAGGAAGCAAGAGTTTTACCATGAAGCACCAATTTAAACCACTTGTCTCTATAACTTTAAAAAACAAAAATGATTTTGAGATTCATTTTCTTCTCATTCCCCAGATAAATGCCAAAATTCAATATTAGTAGAGATTGGTACCTAGCCGATCCAGTTGTAGCCGTTTCTTTTTCACAATTCTGAACCAGCTTGACATTTGCTTGGATGTAATCATGCAGAAGTAATGCAATGCCAAACACTGGGTTATTATACATTTTGTCTTACAAGCTTGTAAAAAGGATACGTGAACAGCCTCTCTCCTACCAGTTTGAAGTAAACATTGCAATATACTTCATTTTCCCCATTGACAGCAGGAATCTTATAGCCATACTGAAATACAAGGAAAGCAAATTAATAAAATGAAAACATGTCTATAATAAAAAATAGTACTGGCAGGTTATGTTATCATACAATGTAGACATCTCTTTCTTACCAGTATATTCCAGTGTTTCTGTATTTCTGTGTATGACTCGAATGGACACACTGATGGTAGCAGATGACTGATGCTGATGATCTGGCCCATCTTCATACTGCAAAAAAAGAAGTCTCCTATGATTCTTTAAGCTTCAACATTCAAAAACATTAATGAAAAAGCTATTTATTATGTTTATAAATGTGGCTAAATAAATAATCATTTTTATTTCTTACTGTAAATTTAAAAAGTAAAAAAGAAAAGAAAGAAAGCTATAAAAATAAAATAGCAATTTATAATACATTAGAAAAATGTAGTTTTACAAGGACATGCTGTCATACTAATACACATTGTACATACAATAAATAAGATGTACAGTATGGTATAGCATCCAACAGGACCAAGCAGGATATGGGGAGGGACAGAAGGCAAGACTATGATATTTATAAGAGCAACTCTATGGGCTAACTAAAAGAAACGGTGGTAGAATATACTGATGCTGCACATACCTTATGTTCATGATAACTACACTAAGCCAGAAATTTCAATTGCTTTGCGTGTTTAGATTTTGGTTTACCTATTTTTGCATTTGGTACTTCTTTTAAAAAATACTAGATGTCAAGGCTATCGTTCCAATAACTTCAGCATACAGAGCTTCCTGTAGTCTTTAACTTCTTAATAGTTTGATCAACAGACACATGTCAAAATGACAATTTCTGACACTCAAAATTTGACACAGGCTATAAGCAAATTACAACTCCCATTCAGCATTTTAAGAAATTAAAGCAACTTTTAAAACATGTCTTCTGATAGAAAGAATACAGAATACACAGAATAGACACAGAATACATGAGTTTCTTAATACAAGTCTGGGAACCACTGATGTAAAGTACCAAGACTTCTTTTACATGGAAAAGCTTCTTCCACAAAGTAGGAAGGACATTTACAGCTACTTTACTTTTTACATTTAACCCATAACATAAACACATCTTATAGTTTTTTAAAGAAAAAAAAACATAAAAGCCAAATATCCAGGTAAGGTAACTTTTCTGACCCACAGCTGAAAAAAATAATAAAAACATCTCTAATTGAATTAGAAACCCACCTTGGTAATATGTAACACCAGTTGTTAGAAATTGCATATGTCTGAATTTCAGCATCTCTGCTACTGTAGAAATTCTTCACGGCATTAGCAGAAATATCAAAGTCTTCAAGCTGTTGGTCGATTGTTGAAAACATGAAAAAACGTTGTTTTTTTTTCCTGACCATTCTAATTATCTGTTATTTGCTTCTACAACTTTAAACATCCAGAAAAAAAAGCTAATTTAGACAATGCATTGTACAGTATAATTATTGCTCGGAAATACACCAAAATGTGATTACTAGTGGGTCACTCTCAAGTGGCCAGGAAATGCTTGTGAATCCCTCAGGAGGATGTGTTATCTGCTACACAAATAAAAAACACACAAAGGCTGCTGTTTTCTTATAACTTTATTGTGCAGACTGCTTAAACATCTGTTTGCAGATGGCAGTTGTAAAATCAGTTTTGAAGCAAAGATAATCAATCTGAAACTTCCCATCTGCAGCAGAAAAAATGAACTTTTCCTCTTTGTCTGAGAAATTCGTGCATAGTTTTGTACAGTTGGGACTATACTGTTGTAGATTAATGTTTTCTATATAGCCATCAATACAAAATGAGTAGATGGAGTGAGCACAATGTTCTCTTTCTATGACAAAATAAAGAATGCAGATTTTGTATTACTAAAACCCTTGAGGTCCTACAACATCTAAAACATACAGTATCTGCTGCAACCTTTGCCTGAGTGTCTGTAAAAAGCTTTCAGTTAATAAACAGCATTGTTACTTTCTATGATATACTGTAGATATCATCAGACACAAATGTTGTTTTATTGTACCTGATCCCTGGTGGTGAACATGACAAAGCACTCGAGATAAATTAAATCCTGTTCTCAAAGATTCCGCTTTATAACTGCAGCAATTTATTCTACCATCGCAGTCTTATGAAATTTAACCTGTATTTTTTTAACCCAGTCACATTATGGTAGCTAAAATGTAGCAAAATTACATTAGCTTGGTGATGGTTGTGGTGGTGATGGTGTGGTAACCAGTATTGTGGTAACCTGGAAAAAGGAAGCACTGCAGTACTTGTGAAATTCACTGATGATCACAGAGTGGATGAACAGTAGCCAATATGACCATGTGACCTGCCATGGGAGAAACACTGAAGTCCACTTCTATTGTGAATAGTTTCCTATTTTGTGTCTTGTCTGTATTAGCTGTGGAATTTATTTTGCACTATTTTAATTTATTGGCTGTTCATTTCTTTTAAACCAAGCTGTTGAAGGAAGATTAGATAAGCCATGAGACCTTATCTAGTATTATGACTATTGGAGTTTATCATTTAATTTGTATAAATTATCTGTACTTAAGCAGTGTTGAGGCTGACGTAATTAATTTTAAACATATAACCGTCTTTTCTTTTCAAATCCCCCCACCAATACATTTACGTTATTATTGTTGGAAATGCATTTGAGATCTTAACTATTAATGAAAAACAGAGCATGACATACAAAACCATCCTAATAACATACAAACTAAAACATACACTGTAACATAAAAAAAATATAATTCTTTACTTTTGCTGGTGGCAGACGAATGGATTTGGCTTCTAAACATATGCAGAGCTGGGTTTCAGTGGCATTTAGTTCCATTTCTATAAAGAGAGAAAATATTGATTGATGTAACTTAATGCACCTTGGTATACAGGTACCCCACTTTAGTGCTATTGGCCTTTTACTCATAACTTGCCTATTTGTAAACTTCAGCTAAATTATGGTCAAGGTAATCTCCATTAACAGCACAAATGCTATAAGAACATGAGAATAGTCACAAACAAGAGGAGGCCTTTCGGCCCATTTTGCCCATCTGGTAGTTAGCAGCTAATTGATTCAAGAAGCTCATCTCGCTTTATTTTAAAACAAACCACGATATCAACCTTAATGGCTGAATGGCTGGGAACCTTGTTCCGTTTTCTCACAACCTTTTGTATAATAAGTGCCTCCTGTTATTTACTTACACTTCCACACACAATCATCACTTCTGTCTTCTGATAGGGCATCCACTGTTTATTCTAAAGAAGTCCAAGGGTGCATTTGAGGACTTTGAATACTTGGATCAAGTTTCATAGTCTTTTATTTTCTGTAGTCTTTTTTGGTAAAAACAAAAAAGGTTTAGTTCTTCCAGCCGGGCAGTGTAGGACATTTCCTTCAGCCCCAGAATGTATCTGGTTGGTCTTTTCTGAACTTATTCCAGACCAACAATATAATTTATATGACATAATGACCAAAATTCTACACAGTATGAGTCCTTCTTCCTTGCCGAAAACCTGAATGAAATACCCACTTAATATATCAGTCATTACCATTTCATTGTCTATAATCTTCTCATCAATTACCTGAATACATTTTTTTCCTTTCTTAACTGTTTCTGTTTACAGTTGTAGTGCCAAAACATTTTTTTTATTTCTTTAGCATCCATTGTAATATTCCTTTCCATCTGTCTCCTTGCCTTCACCTTTACTTGCAATTCCCTGTACTCATTATCCTCAACTGGATACGGTTATTTAGAACTTTATTAACTTTTTCTTTTCCCTTACACTTTTTCTTAATTATTTTTTATTAAAATGAAACATTTGGAATACTGTTTTTTATGTTTGATATGTTCACTCTGGGGATAAATTTGTCATCCGCTTCAAGAAGGATGTATTTGAACTGAATCCATATCTATTCACATTGAAATTCTTTTAAGCTCTGCCTCGTTCTTTCAAAGTCTGTTTTTTATTTGCACTCAACCTGCATAGTTTCAAAATAAACTCTAAAGCATAATATATTATGATCATAGTTCCTAAATGTTTCTCCCACCTCTGTTTGCCTCACTCTATCATGATTGTTTGAAAGCTTAATTGTTTTCTAGGTAGGAAATTGTGATGACTGCCTATAAATAACAACATTTTAAAGATGTCAAACAGCCATTCTGTATATTTTCATTTCAGCAGCTTATAGTGTTTTTAAATCTGACAAAATAACTTACCTACAGCATTAAGCCTCCCACTTTCTGTTAAAAAATCTGTTCCTGGAAAAAAAGAAAAAAGCAATGAGTGTTTATTTTTAATCGAGATGGAGATTAACATTTCAAATTGGCTATGTTGAAATACTGACTTTGTTTTAGGAATATTCAACGAATAATCAAGCTGGTTTGGATGACAGCTACTGTACAGTGGAAGGGAATATTGGTTTGCAAAGTTAACTTAGGAAGATTTTTGCTGTTTAGAAATTTATAAGAAAAACAAGACATCTTCTACACTAATGATCTCAGTGGAAATAAAGCAGTGATTCAATTCAGATTCAGTCAATTGTACGTCACACTTTTCCCATTAATTTAACCACAAAAAGGAAAGTAAACACATAAAAATCACTTGATGAGCAAATCCTTCTTAGTGCCCTTGCCCAGTAAGACATAGAATCAACATTAAAGGTTGATCTGCATATGGAAAATTAATTCACTGTTGCCAATCAGAGGCCAATAGAATTCATGTCTGGATTCTGAGGCTGCTGCAGAAAAAACTGAGGTAGGTTTTGGTACAATTGCAGGGTTAACTTGTGAATGAGGAACAGAAAAGGATACACTTCTATTTTTGACAGCAACTTCTGGCCGATGTTTCTTTAGGATCCAATTCAGTCTGCCACGTGGACAAGTGGAATGCCAAACTTACAAAGAGAATAGATACTAAATAGTATTTCAAAGAATTTTAACATGATTTAAGAAACATCAGATAGAGGAACAAGTAAAAGGTTATTCCAGGATGAAAAGAAAAGAGATGACTGACACTTGTAGAAGACTCCACAGCCAAAATGTTATATATTTTCTTTTCAGCATGGAATAATCCTTTACATGTTCCCTTGCAGCCTACGCTTGCTGATGCTGCTACCTACTTGAACTACATTAGTAAGAGGTTTGTTAAAATACAGAGATATACTTATGTGTATTTAGATGTGGTTCCCACTTTGAAATACTTAGCTGTTAAAGCATGTGCACATGCACTCAATATGAACTGAACAGGAAAATGAGCAATTGCATGTGAATTGCAAATATTGTAAAGCATTACATGAAACACTTTTTATAACTATAATTATAATTATTATGGCATTATTATTTTACCAAGGATATGTTCAAAAACTCTCATTTTATCTAAATGCCATTTACCTGTGCTGTTTAGCATGCCCTAGTTACAGTAGTAATACACTTGTCATTGCTCCAATATATTAGTACAGTATTTCAGTTACAAATAGCATTGTATACTGCCCTCCGGTTAATAAAGAGTTAATAAAGAAAAGATAGAGTTAATAAAGAAACGATACCAAAAGGAAGCTATGGCATAAGAACTATTGAACTATATGGAAAATAGCACAGACACTGGTGCAGGATAAGAGAAAATGTTCTGGAAGTTCATTTTTTTTAAAGTTTTGTTCTTTTAGAGACTTTAAAAATGACACATTATTAAACTATTTCACTGGTTTCTTTTTCAGAGCATACAATGACAATTCTGCCACCATGTGGCAAAAGCAGCTAATCCAGGCCCTATACAAATGTTATACAAAAGAGAAACTGCCTGTTTTTTAAACCACACATAATATCTTGAAAGTTTCTATCAAATCAATGAATTGGGCAGGGCCTAACATCCAGAATATTAAGAAAGGCTACTATTAATATCTAATTGATCTGTGTGCAATGTTTGAAAATGTTGAATATTTGAATCAAGTCACCTTATATACTGTATACTGCCATAATAAACTGCTTATTGTACACAACACTAATATCAATGAAACTAATATTTCACAAATTTATAAAGATATCATCCAATTTTACACATGTATATGCTGTTATCAAACTTATTTTATACATTCCAAATTGTGACAAAGGAAAGTGTTGAAGAATGTCACGCCACAGATACCTTGAAGTGCATGTGGAAAGTGAAGACCCAAAATATTCACAAGATAACATCCAGTAACTGTAGTATTTATGACAATACTTTAAGCTACCATACAATCACAACATGATAATTTCTGTACTAATACTGAATGCAAAACAATTCTCTCACTTTCTTCACTGAACCTCTTCATCTGAACCTTAGCCAAACTATCTAGAGGCCTGGATTGTAGCTGTACCTCTTCTGACAGGAAAGGACTGATCCTGACAGGACTAATCAGGAGTGTGCCCAAGTCCCTTTTCTCATAGGACTGACTGACTAGTGTAGATAATTAGCCTACCCGCACATCTTTGGGAAGGGGGAGGAAATTTACTACATGTGTGCACATGGAGAAAACTCCCATGAACACAAGGAGAACAGACAGGCTCCACGCAGAACGACACACCAGCCCTGGGACAAACCCAGAACCTTGTCATGAGTCAAGAGGGAGCAGCTCTGTCTGCTTTGCCACTGTGCCACCTCCCATGTCCTTGGCAGAACGTAAATTAACAAGGATGGAGGTCCTGGCAAATTTCTTATTTGCGCACTGTGCACATACGGTCATCATTGTGAAGCGCATGCTGAACGGCACAGGTAAGCAATTCACTAACTGGTCAGTTCATGACTAGGGGACAACCAGTACAGTAAAAGACAAATGCAAAAACCCAGAATATTGTTTGTTTGCTTTCTAGTCTTAAATCTTACTGTTTATTTTAATATCTAGTTAATGGAGGTTTTGAAAATACGCAAAATATCTAAGACATAGAAAATTAAGGCATGATTCTGAATATTGCCAGCTTCTTTTCACTATATGACATGTTCTTTAATTTCAGCATTAGTGATGCAAAAGCATAAAATGATAAGTAGAGTTAAATGTAAGTTTATCTATTATAAAACACGCAGTGCATATTTGACAATATTCACAAATATAATGAATGGCTATTTTTCCTAATGATCACACTAAGAGTTATTGTTTCCTACACAGTTCAAGGACAATGGCCTTGATTTCTTCTTCTCTTTTTGACCTATAGTTCAATGACCATGCTCATATTTCTTTGGCTTTTTTTTTAACCAAGGACATCAAAAACTGGAAGTAGGAAAAATCATAAATAAGTCCCAGTAAAATGCTCACTCTGACACAGAAATAGAACAGTGCAAGGGAGTTTCTTGAAGCTTCACTGGAATTTCCTTAACTCTAGAAAAGCTGTTAAAACAACAGTAGTACTGACTGCAGATGTATCTGTATTTCCTGTTTACATATTTTAAGTAGAACACTGAGTACTTTCTAAGTTAGCAAAGCCACAGGCAGTGTTTTCATGTTACAATACCTGCAATGAGAAACTGCCCTGCCTTATTCCACTCTGGAGCCATTTTAGCAGTCAAGGTATATGAAAGACAAGCCTTCAAAATAGCAGGCAGGACTCTACGTGGGGTACCCATCTATCAAAAGACATTGGAAAACCTGTAAACAGAATATTCTGGCAATGTATACATATACAGTATGTGTATATATAAATGTAAATATATATATCTTATTATCTTATTTACATTCTGTTTTAGATTTTCTAATTCATCTTTTCCCCTGGATTCAGAGTGAAAAATTCCAGGTTCACTTAACTGCTGCCTCCCTTCAAATTACCGCTTGTCCAGGTTTTCTTGCTAAGTCCAATCAATAAATTAACCTGGACCAGTATGGAGTATGACATTTTGTACTAGTGAATAAAATCAATATGTAGGACATTAAATGCACAGATGCTGAATTATTGTGTTGTATACCTTTATGGTAATAATATCTTAAGTTCTTAAAGGCCTCAAAACATAAACGTCTATGCAAGTTTACATATTTATATAAAAGAAAAAAGAAATTGAGACAAACACACTAATTCCTATGATGCATATTTCAGTTCACTATTCCAAAATATTAAAAACATTTTTTAACAAAAGATTTTTTGCCTAATAGACAAGACTTTATAGATACTTGAACTTAGAAGAACTTATAGAAGTTAAACTTTATCTTGACTGAACATAAAGAACATATTTTTATCTAAGTAAAAGGTACTGTAAATATACAAGCATAAAAACTCTCCTTCAATAATTAATTTGTGTATTAATTTGAGAAAGAAAATTATACTACATAAGAATACAAATAAATTGTAAAAAAAAATGCAGCTTTAAAAGCTTTAGCTACAGTGCTCAGTTTGTTCCAATTTCTCCTCATCAAGTAAAATTCTACTTAATGGCTAACAGAAAAGAAATGTATTACCTTTATTTCTCTTTTGCACATCTAATTTTATCTGGTTCTATTTGCATCTTTAACAGTTTATATTTACTTTATATTTTACTTACACTTAATTTATGAAGAAGTTTTACTTTGTTTTACTTTGGATTAAGGTCCAGTCAATGAAATAAAAATGTACTGTAATGAAATAATTTTTAGATTTATCTTTTATTTTCCGGGAAAACTAAACTTTGAACAGTCTGGAAAACATGTCCCCCTATTGTTTTGAAAATTAAAGAATTTTTTACTAAAGCCTGAAAGAAATAAGCACAACATTGTCTGTGTTAGATCATGTTATCCAAAAATAACAAATAAAAATAACATGAAGCAAGACTTAATGTAAAGTCCATATGTGAATGATTCATTAAATTAACTCCTTCACAGCTGGGAAAACCATTTTTTCATCACAGTCACTGAGCACATCCACATAAGGTTAAGTACAGTATTATTTTAAAACAAAACATGAAAGATTCTTACCTGTAGACTGTGCCTCTGAGTGTAGGCTTGGATGATTCCAGTTTTGAAAAAGGTTATCTGTTAAACACATTTACTGGTAATTAAACTACGTTTAATCACAAGAACTGAATATAGGAAAAGCAATGTTATGAAATGCTTAATTCATAAGGCTTTGTTTTGTCTAAGCTAATTGAAATGGTTGTTTTTCAATTTGTTATGAGTTTTACCTCTCATCATCATAGGCAAGCAAAAATATTACAAGTGACTTAAGCTAAGAAGAATAATTTTTACATCACATACAGATATGTGACAGGCAGATTGGGTGGACAGATTGATGGATGGATTGTGGGCTATGAATAAATTATCTCATAATTAGGATTACTTTACTTGTACTCCTCTAACCCCTTTGCTTAAGATATATATACTGTAATTTCTTGGGGTATCAACATCAGATTTTGTCAAGCTTATGGTGTGACACTAAAACAGCACACTTACAGCCATTATCACTGTGATTTCACCAAAGGAGTCTAATACAGGAGAGGCAAGAAGTTCTGGACAGAGGAATAAAAGCTCTCTAAAAAGAGACATAAGAATTAATAAATATAATACACAATTCATCATGTCTTAAGCCTATTTATTAAAAAAAAACAGATAGGAAAAAAACATTTGTTTAAGTCTTTCTATAGAAAGATGTGTGCAATAAGCATTTGCTGCCTTTTCACACTCCAACTAATTTATCTTTAATCTCATTATCTTCATGTCTTCAGCCAAAAACAAAGACTAAGAACCATGTGCTCCAGAACCAGACAAGATACCATTCCTCTGTAGAAGAAAATACCACAGAACAAACTTCAGAAATTGTTTTTATTTACTGAACCTATACCATAACAGGCTGACAGACGTAATGAATTACAAAACCCATAGGAATGGAAAGACAAATTTTGCATCATGTAAGGCTAACTAGAAACAAAGCTGTCAGCATGCTTAATTCAATATACTGAATTTACAAAGTACTGTAAGTGATGTAGTTTACTTCAATCAATCCAGGTTTTTATGCTCATTTCATGATCTGAAAACTTTGCACAACGGAGACTACAGAATAAAGAAGGTTAAATCAGAAATATATATATATAAATGACTTGAAAGCAAAAAGTTAAGGACCTGCATATTCTGATCTGATTGTTTCTGGTTTCCCCATCGTCAGGGTCACAGAGCTGAGATATGTTTACACTACACAGCTTTCGAAGGTCAGGCAAAGTGATAAAGAATAAGGACTGCACATTACTTCTGCTCATGGTCCCCTGAAAGAAAGTGCAACATCAGAAAAAGACATGTTTTAATGAAAACAAAAGATAATGCACTTCAAAAGCTAAAAGGTGATACATGTCTTCAGGAAAAACATCATATCCTTTAGAAAAATCTGCAAGGTCCATTGTTTTAAAGAGAGTTGCAGAAATTCTGTAGTTTTGCTCTTTTAATTACAGTTTCGAGTCACAGTTTAACAATCGCTATAAATCTGTGATGTAGTGAATGTTTCAATGTGCAAACAATGTGCAAGTCACCTTCCTCAAACTCTTTCAAATCTAGACTCAAAACCTTCTTCTTTAGAAGAGCCTTTACTCAACTGGTTCTGTTATTTACCCCCTCTGCTCCTACTGTATTCATTACACCCATCTGCTGTCTCATCTCATTGTGCATTTTCATATTTCATATCTTGTGTATTTTTTTGTTGTTGTGTTGTTCTGTAAAGTACTTTGAGAAGCCACCTTTAAGGGTGCTATATAAAATAAAGTATATTATTATTATTAAATTGATTTCATGTTTATTTGGTCTGGAACCAGGTAAAATGCAGAAATTTACTTATTTAGCTGGTGTCTGGGAGCTGGGACTCATGAGTGCAGCTGGTTCATCATGATTTTTCAGCCTGAAGGTTTTTAAATAGGTGCTGTGAGCCCTGTTTTCTCTCCTCTGTGTCTCCCGTGGTAGGTGCTTTTCTTTTATAGTAAGAAACTACAGTTCCACTGGGACCTTCTGAGTTCTGGGCAGTCCACAGAGAAAATCTGTGCCCTCACAGCATTTTTAGTAATAACAATATGCTGTGTTTATTGGATAAACGTTTTAGTCTTGCTGTTTGTGCTACTGTACTTTAATGTGACTATACAATTGCCTGCTTATGAATCGGAACACTATTTAAAGGCTACAACGTTTTTAATTTCAAAGGGTCTCCATTAATTTATATTAAGAACAGCTTGTGTTTATTTTATGGATTTATTTATGCTCAAAAAAGCCATATTACATACATTTTTTAAAAACTATTACACGTTAAATAAAACCACTATACAATACCTCAAGCAACGTGATTAACTTGGTCTTTCTATCCACCGAGGCACTGATTAATGAATCGAAACCTGACGCTTAAACAAAATAACTAGGACAGTTATTATTCAAATTATCCCACAGCAGGTTTTTTTTTACATAAGCAAAATACCTGATACCCCAACCTACCAAACTGAGGGCTTCAGTGTAGGTTTGCGTATTCTAAAATACAGTACGTGAGTCTATATTCAGTGTTAGGGCTGCAAAAGAGGTGAAATTCTGGTTTTACTAAGAAGATAGCCTTGCGTATTTTTGCTGAACTTTACGTAAGAATGAGACGTGTTTAAAATAAAGCTACCCGACAACCAGTCTTCCTCACCTCACAAAAGACTTCAAGTTTGACTTTCTTGACTAGAAATACCGCTTCTTCCTCACAGAGAGAAGCTGCGCAGTTTGTAGAACTGGGCACGTGGTGCGCCGCCTCGTGCAGGAATTGGGCTGGAATAGCGTTTTAAATTAAGAGTTTGACTTAAAATAAACACTGAATGTGCAACTTGGCTGTAAAAACTATTTGTTTGTAATCTTTCTTTGGAAGTTCCAGCGTGTACAAAAGAGAATTGCAAAGGACACGGCGAAAGCGAATTTTCTTTTCACATGGGAAACCTAAGCATGGTTATTCTATTCGTCAGGAGGTGCGTTTATTTATGTACACTGATAAAGTCATTACCTCGCAAGGATCTTCATCTTTTCGTATTTCATATTATATGTACAAGGCTTAAGGCATGAATAGTACCATAGTAAGAACTGACCATATTTACGCAAAGTGTAGTTCCACCAGCCACGCTGCTGAATCCAGTCAAGTGGAATTATGGAAGACCATATCGTATAACATCCTCGGATCAATTAAAGACCAGATGGGCAAATCCATGCAGTCAGAGGGTGAACACTCGTAAGGAGTAGTCAAGTAGTGGGGTGACAAGTATTACCCTGTAGCAGTGGTGAGTAATCTCTTAACCCACTTGATGTCACAAGCCCCTCTTAGGAGGAGAGATACATCTGGGTATTCCTCTTGGCAGAATTGGGGAATGTTATTCTAGCTACTATAACTGGGTCTGTTGATAGTGAGACAGATTCTGTTCAAATATTCTCTTTTGGTGCTAAAAAGGAAAGGACAAACTCTTTTAATTTTACACATGAGGCCTTACGGTTCTAGTTTCTTCACTCTCAGGACCACAAAAAAGGTTGGCCATTTTCTGTGAATATATAGAAATTAAAGTTTTAGTGAGTTTGTAGGACGTTTTAGCCAAATTTAGCCAAAGGGTGCCCCTTGTGTTTTAGACAGAATAAGAGGGGAACCACACACTCTGGTCTGTTTCTGCTCCCCAGTTGTACATGTCTGGGCACACAACTTCAAAATTCAAACTAGAGATGTGCAAATAGATAGCAGTATTTTGAGTAGACCTGCCCACATTACTATACACAGTTTAAGCATTATTACTGATTGCCTTTTCTAATGATCTCTGTTCCCTGGAGCACCTAATCTCTTGTAATTACCTATTTTCAGTAATTATTGTACTATTGTATTCCAGCAGATTGTGTACTTTGAAGTTTTAATTCTCAATTAAATTAATCTGATTTAAAATTATTTTAATTTGGTATACTTTAGCCTTAATTTTCCTCTGATATTAATTCCTGTTTTTTTTTTTACAATTTGTATATGTTTGATTATGTATTTGCACCACCATTAAATAACCTCACAGCTGACTTTCATTACATAAACAAATACAAACAGATACCCTACACTGGCCAAAGTGAAGGATATACCTGAAGTGTAGGTTAGCATATTCCAAAATACATGTATACTTATTCCATCTTTGGGGCTGTAAAAGAGATGAAATTCTGTTGTTACTATGACCAAACCCAGACATGATCTCAATTCAGTTCCAAACCACCCATAAATAAATGTTACACAAACAGATTTGATCAGCCTGAAAACTAAATATTTCACAGCTGCATTGTAAGTGATATTGCAGCAGGAATGCAACTTGATTACAAAAGATTTATGACGATTTAATAGAGAGAAGGACCCTGGGGAGGTTCACTGCTGACCCTGAAACTTTGCCGAGTTGAGCTGTAGCAGCTATGGGGAAATGAGTCAGAAATAAAGCACTTGCTGACATTAGTGTAAGGTAGAATGTAATTGCTGTTCTTGGCAGGTTTAAATTGTGTAGAACTTTGAAATATCTTGCTGAAAAAGGCTGTTCTCGCTGATTTATTTTACTAGATGTATAAGTTGTGCATAGTCTCCTTAATTAGGTTGTTTATTTATTAGTTTAATGCTGTAGAATGCGAAGCCAATTCTGTTATTATACAGTATAAAGACATTTAAAAAATGTAATGTAAAAATAGAGGCAGATACAGGTCAAGTTATAAGCAATGGGTAGTGTACTTTTGTGGTTCACTAGTTTCTCTGAACAATCAAACCTACAAATGTATATAGCTCTTAAGATTAATAAATACCATTGCTTTCCACTGCCAGTTAAAGTTGTCTGCTACACATTCTAGAGACCTTGAGTTTAAGGTCTTGACTTACTGTGAACCCTACACATTTAATATAAAAGAACAACTGTTCTCAAAATATGTTTATTTGTTGTAACAATGGGTTTGTAAAGGTTGTTACAACTTTATATACTATAAAACAATATAATAAATACATATATACTATATTACAATATAATAAATAACTTATGCAAATCAGCGGCAAATAGATCTGGACGTTGAAATGCAGTGTGTAAATAACCGAAAAGGGGAGGTTTTTTATGTTGCTTGCAAGGTTTACATAGTTGATGGTCAGTTTTTTCGGGAAAAAAGTCCTTTTGTTAAGAAATAATTTAAAGATTGTTTTACATAATTTAAACCTTGCATGGATATAAACATTTCCTTCTTTTGAAGTAGTACAGACATATTAAGTACTCTATATTTGTCTTGGGAGATATTGATTTCAAAGAAGGAAAACCTGCAGGTAGTTTTTTGCCTGCGGGGAAACTTCACAACGGGGGCGGAATCGTTTCGTGACAACAGCCTTATTTGCGTGCAAATAACACTAAACACCTCCTTCCCCCTTCCCAGTGGAACCATGTGTACTCTATGCTGGTCACGCGCGAGCCCTTGAAACGCGTGTCAGCGGGCGTAGAGGCAGGTCTGGGGGCCAATCAACGTCAGCTGGACAGTTGTTGGCCAATCGTGGGACGAACCGAAGACGCCGTGGGCGGGACTCCAGGGCGCCTCTAGGAAGTTCAGTGCGGAGTGCGGAGACGGCGCAGCATAGCTGACCGGCTGCGGTCGAGGAGAGTGTGGCGAGATATTAAGCCTTAAATAATATAAAAATGGAAGGAAAGAAGGAAAACGGGAAAGAAGTGAAATACTTTCGTCTGGAAGAAGTGGAGCAACAAAATTCCTCCAAGAGCACTTGGATTATTCTACATCATAAAATTTACGATGTCACTAAATTTCTGGAAGAGGTGAGGAGATTAATAAAAAAGTTTTTTTTTTATGAATCTGGGGTGGTTTAAAAGCAGTGGCTTCTCAGAATCATAATCCTATGCACGCATAGGGTAACACAAGAACAGGTATTCCTGCACATCAGTGTAGCAACTTGGACATGAGCTTCAACTTGTGCATCCTTTCAATTTATCATATAGTCTTTATTGACTCAGATGGGAAATTAGTCGAAAATAGATTTTGAAGTCTGTGGTGAGCTTGTGTTTAAAGTGACTGTGAGTGCTGCAAACTGCAATGCAGGTCCTTGAACCTCAGTGATTTTGGTTTGAAAAGTCACTCTTTTTTCGCGTTCCCAGTTATTGAATGTTGTAAGTAGACTAATGTCTGGTTGCTTCTACAACTCTGAATCTGTTTGGCTTGATATTTTTATTATAACTATGTAGAATTTAGTTTTAGTCCCGTTAACTATTTCAGATATCGATGAAAAGCTCCCTAAAACAGTTTTATGTAAAAGCAGATTCTTTGTTAAAATGCGAAATTAATCCCTGAATGTTTAAATGGTAAAAACGAAAAGTTCGGGCAGCTTCATTCTACTTTTAAAATCTGCGATTTTGGTGTATTCAGACTCGCGTCTTATTCAGTTTGAACAAATCTTAAAACCCCTGAAATATTTTAATAGAGTGCTTTGCTAAATGGCAGTGAAGATTAATGATTAATAAGTTGACTTTAACAAAGCAAATTGAATTCTCCTTTGGTACAGTTTTCTGAACTTTGCACTATGAAGTGGGCCAGATGTTAAATACCGACTCGCTGCAAAAGAGCCTTTTCATTTGCGCTAGAAATACTACACACCCTGACAAAGAAGCGACAGACATCTGAGTATAAACTTGTGAATGAACGTAAAATAGTTAAGAGACGATAGGAGATATCTTTACGAGACACGTTTCAGTGGCTAGCTACACAGTTTCAATTTCCTTTCCTTTTTTCTGATTTTATTACACTCGCTTTTTTAGGCTACGACATTCTCCCGACGATGTGCAGTAAGAGAGAAGATCTTTCATGAAATACTGTGTTCTTAAAATTTGTTTTGAAGAAGATCAATTTCCTTCGGGTTAACAGGTTGGCGAATTTGTTTTGTGTGGTTCGAAAAGGCTCACGTTACTTGGGACCCTCAGTTGATCAACACCATAGTCTGCTTGGAAGAATTGTTATATAGCGAAGTGGCTCACCGCGGTGTCAGATATTGTCATTTAGTTTTGGTCAGTGAATTTAGAGGCCGCTGATATTAGGACTTGGAACGTCATCAACTAGGATTTCGAGTTCATGAACTCTAAGCCAGCCTCATGACGTCACACAGCGGTAGGATGAGGGAATGAAACAGAAAATGATCACCATCTGTTATTCTGCACGCCTTAACAGGTCAATATTATAATTTAAATACATCAGTTATCAAAAACGTATTAAATTAAATTTCCTTTTTTTTATTCTTGCTAGCTCTTGAGCTCTCTTAAAGAATATGGGATAAGTTTGACATAATGTGCTGTGGGAAATGATTCAAACTGAATGTATTTAGTGTTTTGTTTCTTTTCAGTGTGTCCAGCTGGTTTCTTGAATGCCAGATTCAACACATGAACTTTAAATAGCAAGTGAAGAAAGTAGTTAAAAAGGTTTTAATTTATTTATCACAATACTTTAATAATTCACTTACTTGGTGTCTATTCTGTAGTGTACTTTAAAGCTACTTGTTGATAAGTTAGTTGAGAATAGAATGTTCTGTTTTTTTTTATAAAAAGGAACAACTTTTTATTTAAGCCACTGGCAGCCAAAGATACTGCTCTGAGGCTTTGGTCTGGTGTTTTATTTACCCAGTGTAATGCAGAAAGTACTGAATTTACCTCTTTTGAATGACCATGGAATTATACTAATTCATGGGGTTATGTTTTTTTGTCTTCTGACATCTGAGATGAATTCCATGCAGCATCTTCTATTACCTGGTGTGTGTTAGTGCAGTTGTATGCCAATGTTCTGCATAACCCCTTGCCTGTATTGGAATATGGCCAAGTACACAAGAGATAGCTCTTGACCCACAATCTTAAAGTGCTGACTGCTAGTGCCACTTGCTTTTGCTCACAGTGACTCTGGACAGTCAACGCCCTAGGGACTCAACCAATAATAGCACCTGTTCAGCAGGTAGAAGTTAGCTCTCCCCTGATCCAGCTGAAAGATTGTCTGATCGTTTTATTACCACTGTCCTTCTATTAATGAAAGAGGGTTTCCTACCTTTAAAGTAATTTTCTCTGGTCTTTCAAGAGATTATAGTGGCATTGTATAAAAACCCTTACAGGGTATTATATATTGCAGAACCCTGTAATAATAAAAATAAGCATCTTGTGAAATTCTTTATTCCCTACCTAAAGCATTTGGAGCAGCAGTTTCAGCCTTCTGCAGGAGCGTGTGCTTTAGGTTTTGAAAGATGGTCAGATCCACGCTACTGACTGTATGTTCTCTGTGATGTGCTCTTTAGCATGTAACTGCAGTCTCTGTATCTTGCCTGTTGTAATGTTGTAGGGGTGCATTCACCATTTAAGACATGGGGTGTTATAAAAACATTGGATCAATGTATGTTCTCCTTTTCACCACCTGGTTCTGAGAAGTGATTCTGAGGTGGTTTTGTCAGTGACTTCTGCCAAGGCCGTGATTTTACAGAGACCTGGCCCGTTCAGATTTTCAGTCTTTTTTTTTTCCAGAGCTTTTTCAGAGTTTTTTTTTCCCCCTCTAGCACCCAGGTGGTGAAGAAGTTCTGCGGGAGCAGGCAGGGGGCAACGCCACAGAGAGCTTTGAAGACATAGGCCATTCTTCGGACGCCAGAGCTATCGCCAGCACATACGTCATTGGCGAACTCCATCCCGTAAGGATCCCGTTTCACAGTCAAGCGCACAGTTCTTCTTGACGAGGCGCTGCAGTATGGTCAACGCCTTCTTCCAGACCTGCAGCACCCATCACTCAGAGGCTTAAGATCTGCCCGTGGGCTACTTTGTTCAAATTAATTACATGTATAATTAGACCTTCTGTAGCCTGGCATTCATTCGTAACTCAGGGGCCCATAATATCCTGAGTATGATCAGATAATGCGTACCACTGTATTCTAAATATACTGAAACTTGACAAAAAGACAAGACAAGACAAGACTTTTTACTTGTAACAACAGCAAAATTGCTAAATTTATTATCGGGAAAATCTTTCTTAACATGCATATCTTGAGCCAATTCGTTATGCTGATTCACCTTTGTCATCAACATAATGTCCGTGGTAAAATTCACAGGTAAATAGCTTGTCAGGTGATCATTGGAAGTAATACACGCTGTACAGGGCATACTTGCATCAGCGTCCCATTCCTTTCCGAGAGACTGGCCAAACATGGGCCTGT
The DNA here is from genome assembly GCF_059453375.1 of Lepisosteus platostomus. Classification (NCBI taxonomy): domain Eukaryota; kingdom Metazoa; phylum Chordata; class Actinopteri; order Semionotiformes; family Lepisosteidae; genus Lepisosteus; species Lepisosteus platostomus. The sequence goes on along the minus strand of NC_142618.1, from coordinate 47,207,878 downwards.
TCACTAATCTTTGAGCCCTAGATGCCCCTCTTTGATCCATCACATCCCACGATGTTCAATGTTCGAGTAGGGCAAATTGAGCCAATGTGACACTTCTTAAAAAAGCTGTTGTGTGATACCTCAGCAAGGGCCGCAAGTGAGGTGAAAGGACTGCAAAGTGGTCAAGAGCAGTGGGTTGTGCAGAGTAAACATTTCTGCTCAGAACATCATCACACTTCTGCTTCACCAGTGATTAGTGTACAACTAGTATATTAAGTCTGTTGCATTTTCAGGTGTCAATAAGAAATATCTACAGAAAACCTTGGTTCTTTATTTTTCTTTCTTGATTTGTCACCAGGCGTGACATTCAACAAGTTAGATTACCTCATCTTAAACCTCTAGTAACGTAATGTGATGAAAATGAAGATGAAGTGTGCAAGTAAATATAGTAATTATAGTTATACCATATAGGAGTTAGAACTGGAAACAGTGTACATGAATTAAAGCAAATACAATAATTGCAATAGCATATATTGAAATAGAGACAAGTCTGTCTTAAAGTTTAAAAGACCTGTATAAATGGGTGAGTTTTGAGGGTGGTGAAAGCATGTTTAGTCCATTAACATAAGATAAGATCACTTAGCCAGCAGCCATATCACCCTGCAATTCACAACTGGCAACCCACTGAAGCTAAGCAGGTGTGAGCCTGGTCAGTACCTGGATGGGGCCAGCAGGGGACGCTCATCCTGCAGTCCATGTGGGTCCTAATGCCCCAGTATAGTGATGGGGACACTATACTGTAAACAGGCGCCGTCCTTCGGATGAGACGTAAAACCGAGGTCCTGACTCTCTGTGGTCATTAAAAAAATCCCAGGGCGCTTCTCGAAAAGAGTAGGGGTGTAACCCCGGTGTCCTGGCCAAATTTCCAATTGGCCCTTACCAATCATGGCCTCCTAATAATCCCCGTCTATGAATTGGCTACATTACTCTGCTCTCCTCCCCACTGATAGCTGATGTGTGGTGAGCGTTCTGGCGCACTATGGCTGCCGTCGCATCATCCAGGTGGATGCTTCACATTGGTGGTGGTGGAGGGGAGTCCCCATTACCTGTAAAGCGCTTTGAGTGGAGTGTCCAGAAAAGCGCTATATAAGTGTAAGCAATTATAATTATTATTATTATTATTTATTGGCCATATACAATTTCTTGTATTAGGAATTTGTCTTTTCATACCCCAACTTTCTCTCCATGAGACACACAGGCAGGGAGAAAGAAGCTTGGGGTCAGAGCGCAGGGTCAGCCATTTATACAGCGACCCTGGAGCAGTTGGGGTTAAGGGCCTTGCTCAGTGGCCCAACGGAGTAGGATTCCTCTGCCGGCTGCGGGATTTGAACTGGCAGCCTTCCAGCCACAGTTCCACCCCTCTGCCACATTTTTTAAGATAAGATCGGAACATGTCCTCCTGTGTCGTTTGTAATCAGTACAAGGTGTAATCACCTGTTCATACCTACTGTACCTATTTGATGCATGTCTTTTCAGGTAGAATCCAAACATTAATTTGTAGCAGTTGTGTTATTAAGGTGCTAGAGAAAGACTTGTCAATTATGTTGTATGGGCTAGTGTAGGATGTGGTGTAAAATTCATTGCGTCTTAGTAAATACAGGTTTTTTAGGGAAGGCAGTGACCTTCGTGCCAATCTCTAGTTTCATAAGGTGTGTTTAGAATATATGCACTGCTGAGCCTGATAAAAATCTCCTGGTTTTTGCCAATCTCTGAAGGTAATCAGTGATAGAAGAGGCCAAATAGGAAGTAAAAGCAGTGTGGTTCGCTTGCAGTAATCTTGGCTGTTTTTGTTGTTGTTGTTGTTTGTAGGATGACAGACATAAAATTGAAAAGCCAACGGTAAGTGAACTAAAACTAAGAATTTAAACCGTTTTTTTAATAACATTTTGAGGTTGATGTATGGGGACTATAAATTCAGAGAGGCCAGAAATAGAGTAAAAACTTTCCCTTTTGTGGGGAAAGGTCTGTTTTTAGATTTGCACTATAAAATGTTTATATTTTAGTTAACAAATTGGAAATCAGGTTGTTCTCTGGGGAAAATAACTATAATTCTATAATACACACACAAATAAGAGCAAAATGTATTTTCCTGTATGATCATTAATATCTCCTTTATTGTGTCTATTGCTTTGGATCCCAAAAGACTTCAAAGCACTGCCCCTGCAGGAGGGGACCTATTTATTCCCTTATTTAATTACTGTTACTGACCTTTTCAATATTATGTGGATATCCAGAATCACAATCACTTGACTCGGGAAACAGGCATCCTGATTTATTGGCATTCCTGGGCAAGAAAAAAGGTCCTTTCACACACGCATCTCGTGCTGTAACAATACCATTTTAAAACATTGAGATTTGTTTTTTATCGGATAAGGGGGAGGTAGTATTTATTGCGGAAAATGTGAAAAGCCAGTAATGACTATTATTCCTCTGTAAGGAAACTTCAGTCCCTTCAAGGGGAAACAATAGTAATGGTTATTTCAGGTCTGAGGCAGAGAGTCTGTGATTTTTTTTAAAGTCTGCGTGCACTCTGGACACTCATGGAGAGTCACAGCTCTGCACACTTCAATCACAGAGTAGATAGGTGTACCTTCACCTTTTCGGTATTGTGTTTTGCTGAAGATTACCCACTGATAAAGATAAATAAAAACTAGAGTAGGTAAGAGTTCATTTCCTTTTATTTTACTTTGTTACATGTATTGATATCTTCTAAATTATTTGAAAATACTTCATTATCTTCCAGCTTTAATTGAGCACTGTTTTAAGTTAGCAACGCAATAATTAAACAGTATCTTCCCTCTTTTAAGTCAGAACAGTGTTAAACAATCTCTACGTTTTGTTCTTTTTCAGGAAACGTTTGTCACTACACTGAATGATAACTCAAGGTATTCTCATTTCATGTTTTTTTCGTATTTTAATTTTTATGAAAAATCTGATACATCAGGCAGCAAGGTTTGAAAACAGTGTTAATGAATACAAAATTGGACTTGCGTTGAGTTCTAATTTTTTTATGTTACCACAGACATGATAAGACTAAGACCTAAAAGGTTGCGACACCTCTTACTGGAGTTTAAGTTGATGTGGCCGGTCTCCAGATAGTTCAGAGTATGTATTTGATAGATGGGTTAATGGGCTAAACAGATGTTCTGATTACAAAGAAAGGTTGAATGCAGGGCCAGGGTAATGATACATTTTAGAATTGAATTATAACGCATTTCCCTAGTTCAGTGCCACTTTAACATGCAGGCCACATTGAAAGATTTTCTCTTTGTATAACTGGTTCGAAAACATTCTTTTGTGGATGCACTTTGGTAGTGGTGGAGGGGAGTCCCCATTACCTGTAAAGCGCTTTGAGTGGAGTGTCCAGAAAAGTGCTATATAAGTGTAAGGAATTATTAATCTTTTACAGTGTATTGTACAGTCACCACAAATTCTCCAGTATTGACTGACGCTCTCATAAAGCTGTTGAGCAGCACAGGAAAATCTGCAGAATCTGAATATATACATTTATAGATGCTTTACAATAATGCTTAGGAATTAAACTGTTGAATATCTTTTTGTAATTTTTACTTTAAAAGAAATGAATATGTATAATAGTTTGAAAAGATATAGCATGAAGGTTTAGGAGTCAGTGGTATATGTTCTCTGTAAGTGGAAGGTTTTTATTTGTTTTACTCATAGTTCTGTAAAATAAATACATAATGTGGAATGAAGTTTTGCATTTTTTGACTTTGTCCCGTTGGATAAGATAAGATCAATTTATTGGCCCTTTACAATTTCTTGCATTAGGAATTCGTCTTTTTGCATACCCCAGCTTGCTCTCCATGAGACACAGACACACAGACAGGGAGAGAAGCTGGGGGTCAGAGCACAGGGTCAGCCATTTATACGGCGCCCCTGGGGCAGTTGGGGTTAAGGGCCTTGCTCAGGGGCCCAACGGAGTAGGATTCCTCTGCCGGCCACGGGATTTGAACTGGCAACCTTCTGGCCACAGGCACAGATCCTTAGCCACAGAGTCACCGCTCCGCCCCTGTTACCATAACAGAGAAATGAAACAATTGTCCTAAAGACCTTAGTAGCACAGTTTGATTGAGCACAGGAAAAGGGAATAATCATAGATTACATTTGTGCTTTTCTTAATTGTGCTTTTGCTTTACTTGGCTCTCTTGGGACCACAAGTTTTTGAATGGATACATTTTCTAAGAATTTCAAGTTCATGTTATTAATCTTTCCTTTGTTTTGTTTTAGTTGGTGGACAAACTGGGTGATTCCTGCAATTGCTGCTGCCTTTGTCACTGTGATGTACCGTTTGTATGTAGCTGAGGAATAAAATTGACAAATGTGATTGCTCGCACATAACCACTAGTTTTGATTGCTGTAGTAATGTGAATGAATGGTGGAAAATCACCTGTTTGCTTCAACATTAACAAGTGCCTTTGATTCCGTTGTTTTTATCAGCAATGCACTGTATATGAAGGCATTTCTTTTCACTAAACCAGAGTTTTAAAGCCTTGGTTCTGGTGAGCTCAGATACTGTTACAGATTTTTGCTACAGCTGAGGTAATTTACTGAACTGAGCCCTTTGTTGAACTTGGAATTTAATAAGAACTATTTTATTGTTTTCTGCCCTGAACTGTTAATGATTTAAAGTTGGTTATTAAATTTTATAGCTATCTTTCAGCTACTTTTAGCAGCTGAAGCTGATGTCTAATGAATCAAATTCTTAGTTCATTTAAAGGTTTAAGGTGTAATTGAGGATTCAGTCTTATTTAGAATGAAAATCGGCAGACACTGGGGTCACTTTGGGAAACCCTGTTCTGGAGATATAAATGTTTATGTATACAGCCACACACAAAAGTATTGTTACCCCGTTCAGAGCTCACTAACTGTTATCTAAGTCTGCACCCGCTGGGCAAAAGATTGACTTTAAAGAAGTGAATGGTAAATTGAGATTGCTAGTAAGATAATACATACTAGTATTTTAGCAGAAGAGGGACTCAATGTGCTGGAGTAAAAGGGAGAGGAAAAAGATGGCTACCACACGGGTCTCCAGTATTGTTATGCTCTGTTGCTGAATGAGTGCTTTGATACTCAACTTAATACTCCTGGCCTCAGTTGATCTTTTTGTTGTGTTCCATTTGTAATTCTGTAGCAAACGTAGTGAACACATTTTATAAACAATGTAAAACATGGAAAAGAAATGTTTAAATCCACAAAGTTAACAAATGGCAAAGTATAATTCGGCCCAGTAATAAAACTGAAAGCTCTCAAAATGGTGAAAGCCAGCACCACGTTGCTGACACACAAGAAAAACGGCATTCCTCAATTATTTTTTACCATTTTCTGCTGAAAAAGTACAATGAATAAACATCAGATGGAGGATGCCATATATCTGCAATCCCAATCTCATGTGCCGCTCTCCCTGCTGTGTTCTTTTAGGTTCAATTTCAAGTTGAAAATAAGAGAATAAGCAGGGAAAATGTATCCTGCAGCCCAGAACTGGATTGTGCATTAGCTCAGCCACAGGTACAGACTCAGCAGAACAGAATTCACCCGTTATCTGTACTGTTATTTACAATGATGAATTATTGCAAACAAGCAAGTGTAATTTAACAAATATATTAAGGGTATTAATAACTTTGGATGTGACTGTGTGTAAATAAATAATGAACTATTCATTTACCTACCTATGCATATATACAATATACATACATAGAAGTAGGTAGATGGATAGATCATAACTTAACAAAGATTGTTTTAAATTCACACTGTATTAAATGTACAAGATATAATATGTGAACGTTCTAGTTTCTCCTCAGCAGTGTAATCCACATGAATTGTTCAGTGCATGTGAAGAATGTAATCAGATTGTGACATTGCCGTGCTACTGAGCTTGTTAAATCATGTCTTGCTTAACCCTAACCGCAGTACAGTTTGTAGCATAAAAATGATACTAACAATTGAAAAGGCAGGCTATCTCTTTTTTTAAGAATATAATTATATTTGTAAAATAAATTTTCATACACATTAAGAAATGCAATAAAATGTATGTACAGTACTTGGTGCTTTTATTTTGACATTTTATTTTAAACTATTTTTTAATAACAAGCTTATCCACCTGCAACCTGCTACAAACAGGGTCTCTGCATCTCCTTACTTGACTTGGGAGAGTAATACAGGGAACAGCGTGCATCACAAAATCAAAATATAAAAGCAGAAAGGCTTACGTTTTGTGGTGGGGTGGTGTAAGATGGAGTCCCGAGAAACACAAATTGAGTAGAACACATTTATTTCTCTGAATTTATTGTAGTGAACAGGTTTAACAAGACATGCCTAGTTGAAAAATAGATGGGGAACCTTAAATATTTACATGTATCTTTTGCCTTCTCCATTGTAATATTAAAGTGGTGTGTTGTGAGCTTTTTGCTGGAAAAAAGTGTCACAAAGTTATGAAATTTGAAATGTGTGCATATCGGAATACAAACGAGTAGACCAAATGTTTTACTGGATCACAAAGATATCAATGTGTAGAAAATTTCACAGTGTATTCCCAGGTGCGTAATTCAGAAGTAGCAAGCATAGTGTATGCCCATGGACCGATTTAAACAGAGTTAATAAAGTCAGAAAATAAGAAGCTACAATGTTCCCTGAAGTGCTATATGTACAACTAGAGATCTCCATTTCCTTGCAAAAACCGAAGGACTGTGCTTTTTCATACTTTTGGTTTTATTGGAATGCACAGAGGGAGTAAGTTATAGTGTTGATATTTAGCAGCTGGGCCTCAATGCATAAAGGACCCTAGGTGGCGAACAAGTTGAGCTTTATAGTCTAGCCATCATTATTTCAAATGTAGTCTGTACTGTAAGCAAAGTGTGACCTTTGTGACTGAACTCCACCAAAATATGGGGCCAAATAAACTTGCCAGGCATTTGTGCACATGAAGTGCATCTGTCCCCTTCTGCTCTGGCCCCTTTACTGACTGAACTCTCACCAGGCATAAGGGACAGATGACGTGAGGTGACCTATGTTTATTATGATTTAGGGAATCCAAATTGTGTGATGAAAAGCAGTGGTTATTTAAAAAAAAGAACAAATAAAATAATTGGGATCGGATTTTATAAATTAGTAAATGGAACTGCTGCCATATAACGGAATTAAAAGCAAATCTGATTGTAACTTTGGAAAAACACCAATAAAGTGCTGAGTATTTTAATTGTTTTTAAATATTTTACTCACTAATTTTCTTATACACAGCGACTGCCATCACCTTTAAATAATGGAGCTCATGGCATATGAACGCATAAAATCCCTCAATGGATGACAATTCACCGTTTTTTACTTCAGAACTTGAATGCTACATTTTGTACTCTCATAAAAAGTATTAAAGTAAGCCTAAAAGTCAAGCTGAATCTATCACTGATGATAATTGTTTGTATCCTAGAGTCTATTTCAAACCACAGTTATAAACATGTCTGAAACTGTTGTTCATTACCTCAATCAATACACCTCAATTGCTGTAATTAAAATCAGCCCATTTAACTGTTATCACCTTATACTGAGCAAACATTATCACTCAAGTGTCTTTGTAATGAAAGGATGTTTTTTGTTCCTTATTGGGCTTACTATAGTTATAGTGCTTTGAGAACAATAAAATGTAATTCGATCAATCCAGTTTATGAAGGTGGTGATCCTTGTACAGCAGCCTCTACATTTGATATTTCTTATGGCTGTACATTCTGTGAGGCTTTGCTCATTAAGAAGACCAAGCCCAATGGTTAACAATCACTTAAAGATAATCATAAAACACAAACTCACTTTATCACTGATGCTAAGCTGAAGCCCGTGTTCTCACTATCTAACCACTTGTATGTAACTATCTGACTTTATGACCACAAGGTTAACTGGATAAAAAGCAATGTGAATTGGTAGCGTAATTTAGCTAGCACTAAAACAGAATAAAGTTCTTGGCGTACCACGTACTTCATTAGGCCTTTTAGTCGATTTTCTTGTAACACACACAAACCTATTCTTGCACCCTTCTCAAAAATGGCTCTTGCTGTTTAAAAATGTTTAAAAATGAGACAGGCAGTTGAACTGAACTACAGATGGACACAATCTATGATAAAATGTTATTAGAACAAACATTCGTCATACAGGAACAAGTAATAGGTTTATTCCATGCTGAAAAAAAGAAAAAAGAGAACACAACGTTTTGGCCGTGGAGCCTTCTTCAGGTGTGGACAGGTGTTAGACTCTCATCCTGACTGTCTTAGCATTAACTGAACTGAGGTCATGTGACTCACTCTTTAATGGCGGCCCATAGTAGGGATTATCCTCAGCAATGCTGGTCTCCACGTATATAGCTGGGTGGACTGGAACAACTGGAATAAAGTACTCAGCTCAGCTTAAATCCATGATCTGTTAAAGGTTACTGGTCTTATTGAAGATGCACAATCATGTACAGTATGTAAAACTAAGAGAAATATTAATTCTGGAACTGGAGAAAAGGTTATCAGCTGCAAATCTGAAAAGAGATAGATGCAGAATGTCCTGTCTTTGTCAGTTCAGTGTGTTGCACAAGCTGTTTCAGAATTCATATAGTCTTCGACCACTGTGTGTAGTTGCAGAGCATGAATGTGCTGCAGCAAGACTGGTCTCTGGAGGTGCAGGTAAAGCAGGAATAGTGACCCCCTGCAGAAACACAGGTGAGTGTGTTTCAACGAGGCAATACTGGTCTATTGGTGGCTGGCAAGCAGTCCTCTCTGTTGGTTGGCACAGGGAGGCATCTGTTTCAAAGGAAAAGCAGATGTCTGTAACCCAGGAATCAAACTTGAGTTTCCCAGAAGTTATGACAGGGACAGTTCTACCCTTGTTGGAATTTGATCACAACCAAACCTGGACATTGCTGGAACTGGGACGCTCAAAAAAGCCCCAAATCACCATTCCTCAGCAAAGAATTCTACTACCCCCAAAGAACAGGTCTCCCACCATGTGAGAATTCAACACTTTCCTGGTTTCAAGGGAGTTATGTCACTTTCAGTAACAGACTCTGTAGCTTTGAACCCCTTTAATATATAAATCAAATTTTGTGTATTCCAATGCCTTTGCTATTTGTACTGATATTGAGAGAAGATTTATTTTCCAGCATTAAGATCGCCATGGAGATAGAGTCAATTAGTAACCAAAAAGGTAATCTTACTCTTGTTAGTGCCTGGATAAATTGAACTTTCTGAACAGCTTCTCTACCACAACACATAACATGTTTCTCTGAGGGTCTCCAGAAGTTGACAGAAGGTCTCTGGGGACAAGGATTTCACCTTGGCCTTTACCCATCATTTACCTAATCCCATCTCTGAATCGGAGTCATTACTCTGTTCTCCTCCCCCTGATATTGGATAAAAGGTGAGCATAATGCAGGTGGGGGCTACACTGGTGGTGGAGAAGAGTCCCCTGTCACAGAAGCCATTCCTGATTGATGCAGACGATATAATCTGGAAGTGACTGGAGAAGGACAAATGGGGAAAACACTGCTGGATCTGGACGGGATTACAGACAGGGGGGCAGTGATGGCAGTGATCCAGTGCTTGGGGGGCGTGGCGAAGGCCAGTGTGGTCTGACCGTGTGTCAAAGCACTCTTCACCCAGTTCACCATGATCCGCAGGACTATCATCGGTTACTGAGGTTATCTCAGTATAAAATTCACCAGAGTCAAAATGAGCATGAGATGCCTATAGATGTGGAATAACTCTGGTGTAGACTAAGACAAGAAGAAACCAGAAATGTAAGGATCTTAAAATACAGATGAGTTATGGCTTGAACAGGGAAAGGGATATTCAGCTTTCATGGGAAGACTAGTTAAAACTGAAACTAGTTAAAGAAGAAATGAGCTTAGCAAACTCATTGGTAGATCAGTGGTACGACTAAAAATGACACAAATGAAATCATGTGATCTTGGCTTCTAGATGAAAAAGTCAAGGTCGGAATAATGCAGCAGTGTCCTTTACGGCATACAATTATCATACTAGATCAATACTTGGACACTTCCCCTTTGGTGATAACTGCTTTCCATTCATAAAAGCAACCTAGATCTGTGACAGATATGACCAGATTTTGTTCCAAAGAAAAAGACTTAGAAGTTACCAAACAAGAGACATGTATGGTTCAGGTTTTAATGCGGATTTTTCACTTGCTGTAGCTGTTGGTTTGGTGTGGGTTTCACCATTCAAAGCCAAACACACTCAACATTTACTATCACTGGTTATCTCCCATTGTGTCACTTTTCATGTACAGCTAGCTGGGTAATCTGGAAAATGTAGTTCCCAGGACCTATCACGATGCATTATTATACACAATGTATATCATATACAGTACATGTTTGCAAACAAACATGCATTTCTGCAACTCATGATGATTGCTAGGATTCAAACTATTATATAGTATACATACTTTAAAAAATCATAATTCTTCCAAATATCAGTAATTCTGGTATCCTGGAGGGTTTCTGCAAAATCACAACATGCAAACTGAGAATAATTTTTTAGTTTTTCATGCTGGATTAAATATACAATAGCTAAAGAATCATGAGATATGGCCTTCGTCAGATGTACTGTAGGTCCCTGCGTGCGATTGCAGTAGTCATAACCAGGTAGTCAGTACCAGGTTTCAGCCACTAGGGGGATCCCGTGTACAGCTGCTTATGATATTTGGCTCCGAAATCATAGAAATTACCTTCAGACGTCGGCTCAATGGCTGAGTCACTGAGCTTTAGGCTGCCAACATTTTGAGACCTCCGTGTCTTATGTTGTTATTTAACCCCCTTGTCACACAACTCTGCTCATTTGGTTATCTCCACATGCTAGGTATCGATTAAAAGATTTTGAGCTTCAGTCAACTTCATGCTCTGTCCAGCTAGACCAGACAGGCACCTGTACATGATGGGTAAACGTGGATGTCAGCGTCATCAGCTGCCAAATAACGTTGCTGACCAGGCAGTTACTGTAATGGAGTTTTTAATGAGTGTTCAGGACAAGGACAACCCTCCCTTTGCCCACTTCTTACGTAAACAGGTTTCCAATGCGTCGACCTAGCCTGTGCACTCTGAATCCCTTCCTCTGCCCCATTACTGTTCCGGTAGAAGATCCTCATCTTATTAGGTATGTCCAGTAAGAGTGGGGCTCTGAAGGTCTCGTCCTTACAGCCAAGGTGTTGAGTCAATAATCAAAATCCAATTTAATTACTTCCATTATTTTGTCTTAATTAAGGTCGTCTGAGCTACAGAACTGACGGAGTGGAGTAACATGCCTTTGATTTATAGTAAATGCGGAAACTGTCAGTCTGTGCCAGGGCTATACTGTACAGTCCTCGTCCTGGAGAGCCGTATTTACGGATTGTTCTTGGGCTACAAGATGTACTTTAGCCCGTCATAAACCTGCAGACGGCAATGTCCAACAAATGAAATAACTTTAACAGTGTTTGACCACTAATTGTTTAGACAGTGCTGAAAGTTTAGCACAACTAAAAACTGCAGAAACAGGAGCGCAAAATGTTTACATACATTTGAGAGTGATCCAGAGCTCAAATATAGAACAGCATTCCTAAAACAGCATTCAAAGCTTCTGTCAGTCTTTAATACTAAAAATGGGTTACACGTGGATATCCTTTAGTCATCTTAAGCAGCATTCAGGCAACAGAAAACGCAAACGTTTAGTTCTTTAAAACTAGGAAAATGACAAAAACAGACGCACTCCTGGAGTGGTGGAAACGGGGTTTTGTGTTGCAAACGCAGCCCTACTCATTAGCTAGCTATTAAATTAGAAAAGCAAAAACAAAAAGGTTAATTTGACTCTTCTGAAACATAGAATTTATTCAGGGATGCCCGACTCGAATGCATTCATCATGTTACTCCTAACATACAGCCTTCAACAATTCTGGTCCCAAACTTATAAATGGTGTAATGTTTACGGCTAAAAATCAGAGATAGAATCAGTGGTTGTGCGGTAGCGATTTACCAAGAATTCAAGAATACAAATGCTTGTTAAAGAATATATGAGCAAGTATATTTTAAAAATTATGATGTGACATATTTCTAACATCACGTTTGTTAGTTTCGTACAGCACTTGAATTCGGATCCGCTGAACACACTGTGTTGTAATGAATCCTTTCCTATTAAATAGACAACATGTTTAAGACCACAAATTAATTGTTATAGAATTATAAAAATATTAATAAGAAATGTCGAGTATATTTATAGAATAATTTCCCTAGATTTAATTAAACTATTATTAAAGTTCATTAGCGACTATTGTAGAGAGCTGGACATTTTTTAGTTATTATATGAATGAACTTCTACAAGTGGTGTGATTGAAGCAAAGGACTAAAAAAAAGACGTTCTTCTTTAAATCCTGGCTCAATCTGTAATCTCCTTGAGATTCTTGGAATGACCAGTCAAGCGCCAGATGCTATAACAATTGGTTTTCTCCTTTTGCACTCTCCTTATGTTTTAAATGTATTAACATGCTGTAAGTGCATTCTGTAATATATTTTAAATAAGCAATACAACATGCATCAATAATAACATAAATCTAATCTCGCCCTGTAATTGACGTGCTGTAGTCCGATATCAGAATGTCTAATGCTCTTGATAAGGGTCAGTCATAGCAAACCGGTGATTTGTGTGTAGTGTGTTATCCAAAATAATTAACTATATTCAACAATAGAATTTAAACAAATGTTTCTGCATGTTACTTTAGTTTGGTTATTGATGGAATGCACATATTAAGATAAATGTAATAAGGTGGCAAATTAATATGCAGTATGATATTACTGCGAAAGTGTGGACCTATGTTTGATGTGTTTTGAATGAAAAAAAAAGTTAAATAAACTTTAAATATAAATGTATACAACAAATACAAGTAAATCGTTTAATACCCTATGCCTGTTAAATGTACTTGGAATACTGGACAATTTTCCAATATTGATAAAGCACCTGTGTAACAACACGTGGGAATATGGAGGCACAGCCGTACTGATTTTCCTTTTCACTGTACGATAGACCAACATAGACTCTTCTTTCTTAGGAAACTCAGCTACTTTAAGGTAGATAAAAGTATTCTTACACTTTTCTACAAATCATTAATTGAAAGTGTCTTAACATTCTGCTTCACTTGCTGGTGTGGCGACATGGGTAAATTAGTGAATATAAGTGGTAAAATAATCGGGAATAATCAAACCAATTTAAGTATCCTTTACAAACAAGAGGGTGACTAAGAAAGCCAAAAGCATCAGTGTGTCTCACCCCCTCCATTGCGAATTCACACTTCTCCCATTTGGGAGACGCCTCTGTGCCCCCAGGTGTAAAACCAACAGACTCAGAAAATCTTTCATTTCCACTGCAATAACACTCTTAAGCAATGCAAAGTAACTACATTGTCTCTTGTTTCTTTTCTCCCGTAACACTGCTGTATTCTCTTGGTAATGTTTATTCGTCATTGTGTTGTGTTTGACTGTGCCGTAAAACAAATTTCCCCTAGGGGACAATGAAGCTTGAATTGCATTGATAGAAACTTAGTTTTTTAGTTCTTGTAGCATATTACAATTAAAATCGTGCCACAGTATAAGTTATTTAAGTGTAGCTATTGCGTGTTTGAATTGGTAAACTGTCCTGATTTTCTTGCAGTACAGTTGCACATGTTTTTTTAGCTCAAATAAAGCTAATCCACTGAAGCCCTCGTAAACCCTGTCTCTAATCTGGGTAAAGATACAAAACGCGGTCCCTGCTGTTGCAGCAATATGTCCTCATTTATATTCTGTGGCCGTGCATCCCTTTCAGCTACTCGGCAGCCCTCTGTTCTGTGTGCCCCAGTGACACAACTCTCTCGTTGCTAATTCTATTAATTACTTAAAGATCCGCCAACTACGGCTTGCTTTTGGTGCGAAGAGCCTGTTGCTGCTGCTAAGTGCTCAACCTGTGCAGCAGCGAGGTCGGCCACCGAGGCACCCGGCTGCGGCCAACCTATGTGTCCTTTTGTGTCTGTGGGGGAGCAAGCTGGGACCCGCTGAGACCTCCCTTTCGGAGTGCTGAAGTTGGAGGTGCACTGAACAATTGAGGATTGGATATGGCGCTCATGTGACCGATTCGAGGCAGACGGCGTGTGCAGTCGGCCTGTTGGACTGCAGAGAGTTCGGGTAGAGCGGCTGTGGGTTCGTTCTGCGCGGAGCCTGAGAGAAACACCATAGCGGCTAGAGGAACTGGTAAACCTTTCTCTGCCTTCTTATGTGACAATTTGTTTTTTCGCCCGCGGTTGATTTTAATTAACAGGATCTGCTTTCTCTGGTATAGTGATATATACTGCATATTGATTTTAGAATATGAATAGACTATTGGAATACTTAAACTGATGCTGGCACGAAATAAAAGGATTTTCTTAAGACGAACTAATTCACACTATACCGTAGTAAGATTTTATATGCTGAAGATGCTAGAAGCTCACACACCGGCGTGATACAGTGGTGGCAAATTTTAAATATATTCCAGCACATTGTGTTATATGTCTGTTGAACAAAATGCCCCTAGTTGGTGATGAGAATAATCTGATATAATACCTTGTCAGACCAGTCCAAAAAACTAAAGAGCAGTGATTTATTGGCGTTTTATATTCCAATGGCCTCCAAACCGAGACGCCGAATACTAACGAGAAGCACGTTTATCACAATCTTAGAAAACGATCAGGTACATAGGTAATATGCTGTATTAAATGTACCCTGATTTAACTAGAATTTAGACTAACTGGACCGTGGAAAAAATATTTGTTTATCAATACGGTGATTATTACTCCTTTCAGCCCCCTGCTCTGTTTTACACGGGTAATGCACATCACATTACTGCTTTCCATATGACTCGTTATTTTGCAACATTATGTGTATTTCATGTGAAACTCTCTATCAGCGAGATTTTGCAGGCAAGAGAAAATTGATGTTAAATAATACTGTAAAATCCTCAACGACGAAGTTGGCTTTAGAAATTGTCTTCTAGTGTGACTCAGACCACTGAGAATGGAAATAGAGGAAAGTGAACCTCTTTGAAATTACAAATCTGCGTTGTCACTCAACACCACTTTTATTTTCCAGCCAAGAAAAACATATTTAACAAGAAGAAAGGGATGTTAAATGGTTGCCATGCTGCAAGGATGTAGCCACGTTTCTGTGCTTTTCCCCCTCATTCATCATTAAGGTAGGGTGCAAAAGGTCTTTTCACATTTTTCTGTTTACCTATTACCATTATTTTGTAATTATAATTGATTCGAGTACAAGAATTTACTCTTCAGTGTATTGTAATCATTAAGAAGTGTGACTAACTGTACTGACCGTACTATGACTAACTGTACATTGTTTCCATAGCTACAGGGGAAACACATCATTGTCTAGTGCTGTTAATTCAGGGCTGCTGTGTTCGAGTTATTTACTGTACGTGTAAGCGGGTAGCCTTGGGTTCAGTTCCTGGGGAGTTATTTGTATGGAGTTTGTATGTTCTCTTTAGTATTTGTGTGGGTTTCCTTCAGTTTCTTCCCATAGTTCAGTACTGGTAGGTTAACTTGGCTTATGGGAAAACTGCCCCTGGTGTGAGAGTGTGTGTGTTTCTGTCTGTGCGTGTTTCTGTCTGTGCGTGCCCTGTGATGGACTGGCATCCTGGCCAGGGTGTATCCTGCCTTGTGCCTGTTGCTTGCCGGGTTAGGCACCGGCTCCCCATTAACCTTGTATTGGATAAAGTGATTAGAAAAATGGATGAATGTGTCAAAGCATTTTTTGTGTTTTATACCCACATTATCATGGTATATGGATCACTGCAGAAAAAGTTGGTGACATAACATAATTTCCTACCTGAACTACTAAGCCCATTTTAGAAAACTGTAGACTTTGTGGAAAATTGTGCTTTCCGTATGACTAACAGCTTATATTACTAATTATAAAGTAATAATGCAAAGGAGGACTTGTTCTTTAAAACTATTTATTTTCCATGTGAAGATCACAAATGTTTAAAGAGAACACTGGGCTCAAATATATAAACCTAATAAAAATAAAGTAAGACATCTACCATTGTAAAACATTTTAATTTGCATTAACAGTAAAGTCTGTATTGTTGGAGTTTAAAAAAAAGTCTTGGCCGTGTACAATAATAAACATGAGAAAATCTAATTAGGTAGAAACATTAACATCACAGGGGTAAACATCTTCAGGATGAATTGCACAATATTTTCCGCCCAAAAGCAATCTTAAAATCGGGGTGTATGGGTCATAACTAACATTTTATATTGGGTTGGATAATTAGGCTCATTGTTAGCACAGCGTATCCTGCAACGCACATTTCAAGAAAATACTGAAGAGATGTCACTGCTTTTGCTTGAAAAAGTGAAACGCCGCTATTTTATTTTTTGAAAATGTGTGATTTTATGCTCCAGATCTTGTAAAGATAATGTGTTGACTGTGGCCACAACTACTATCAAACAGGGTGCAGGGGGAACTAGGTGACTCTTGACCCTTATCTGGTCCCAGTGAGAAATGGAGCAGTGCACTCCGAACGAAGCTCCCCACCAGGATGTGGACCTGGTGTGACCCAGTTTTCTAGCCTCAGCTGATCATGGTGCTGCCCTTGGGAGTTCCAGGAAGGTGCTTGTTCTGTGCCCACAGAGCTGCAGCAAATCCTTGTCAGGGTTACAATTCATCTATTGTTTGTTTTACATGTTGTTATTGAAAAACATATCCTTGATGTGTCGGTTGTGTTAACAATCCATAACACACACAGAACTAAAAAACATATCTGGAGGCTCAAAAACAGTTTTGTATTTCCACTTCAGTTTGGCTTTTGGCCAAGGGCAGCAATAGGTTTGTGGCACAGTCCGATAGCAAAGCAGTGTTTTATTTACTTGCTATTCTGTGCTTAATGGTATTCCGGATTTTGTTAAATTGTAATGTTCCTGCTTGAAGACCACTACAGAGCACTGCCCTAACTAATTCTGTCCGTCCCCTCCATAATCATGGCCCTTATTACTCTCACTCAGGATTGAGCCTTCTGTCGGGTCCAGTTCACATCTGTGAATATCACTCCTGGCACCCCTCATTCAGCCTAGGTCCTGCAACAATAAAGACAAATATGGAACTACAGGCTGTTGACGCAGTCCTCCAGCTCTGTTTTAAATACATTGTTGTAGTGATATAGGATGAAGTTTAATAAAATATAAATCCTTTAATCCTTTGAAATATGTTTAGTAATTCCTGTAGCTTTTGTAACAGACGTGGTACAGTTTGTGTAATGAGTTAATGAGTCCGTGAATCATGAGTTACAGTATGTGTGTTCATGCACAGACTAATTATCATCATGCAGATCTACCTCAAAATTTGTTACCCCCTGGCATCAACTCAAATCATATTAGAAGAAACCCTAGTGGTACTTTGCTCTTGCATTCCCTTATACTTTTAAGGCAGCACTGAAGGAGTCCTAAGTTCATCTTTGTTGCACTGCTTGTTATGCTTTTATTTTTTGAACTCTCTCTCATGTCCTGTTGCAATGCAATTATATGAAACAGTGAAAGGACTGCAGAGTTCCCGTTTCAAGTCATTATACAGCAGACAGTGGGGATGACGTCAAAGCTATTTGTGTTACAGCACTAGTTTGTATCTGCAACGTGTTACTAAAAGAGAAAACCAGGTGTCAGACTCTTAAAGGGAACAGATCTGTCAGCTGTAAAACAAAAAAGACCAGGTCTGATTCCCCATCTTATAAAAGCAGGGCTGCAGAGCTACATTCCCATTGATATGTCCAATAATTTACCATGCTGTCAAATTTGAAAAACAAAACTGCTTTCTGCTTTATAATTCTTGACAAGGTTTTCTTGGACAAGTTATGATGAAAAATCTTACATCCTGCTCAGAGGACTGAATTGTGACCTAGGCTTGATTAAATGAAGAGGTTATTTTGTTTTTGGGGTCTCAACCACAGCCCAGATAATACAGTAATGTAGGGTGGTCTGTATTAGATTGCTTCTGGGAAAAGAAGTATTTCTGATCGACAAAAGACTGACAATTATGCTTTGCATAATGAGACTTTTAAGTCTGTCCTCTATGAAGGAGCCGTCTTTTGTGTAGTTTTCCCAATTGATCCAAAGAAGAGGTTTTTAATAACGTTATGTGTACTTATGACAAAATGTGCTTATTTTTTCAGGTCTTATTATAGCCGTTACTGTAGAAGTCAACTATTTCTCAACCAATCTAATCTGTAGAGCATTTGAAAGGAATGTTTTGATGCAGCTTCCCTGTTCTCTGTAGCCATTGAACCTCTTACTTTGCACAGGAGGCAATTGTGAGCCCTGCTACAAAGGAGGGAGGTGTTGGAGGGGGATGGGGAGCCATCTTGACATTCGTGGTTGACAGGATCTTCGGGGATGGTTAGTTTTTTAAAGAGAAATATTGGCATCAGTATTATTCATAGCCCTGTTCACAGGACTGGGCTTCACTGCAGACTCTTATTGTTTCCATGACCCTGACATAGCCCGTGTCTCATTAGGGCGTAAATTAAATTTAAAAACAAAGCTTTATGAGAACCTTTGTGAACCCGAATTGATGTGTTTTATTATTGCCCTTAGGTGACTCATATCTTGTGACAGCAACATGGAAACTGCGTCTCAGAGAGCAGAGAGCAGAGAGCATACGAACATTTACAGACGCCATTTCTGAAAACCAGATTAAAGTGTAATTAACATTCCAGGAAATGCCATGATTGATTGATGGACCGCATCTGTGGCTTGATTGTTAGGATAAAGACATGTCCTACTCATGGATAGGCCTGCACCAAATATATGCATGATATTGTATGTGAGTAGATTGTGGAGCACCTTGACTCAGCTTCACAGAACCCTCAGTGAAATTGATTAATGTCTGCAAATACAAGGCAAATCCAGAACGGGAAATGTTTTGTATAGAGAATTAACTCTAGAAAACTGGAAAAAGCTTTCAACAGGAATACAAAAGAATTACTGTAGTATTGAACTGATCAATACACAACAGTTCACCATACTATATGATCAATAAAATGTATAATATAGTAGAAAGTAATCCTTATACACAAGTGGCCTGATTCTGACTGTGGGCAAACTACTCATTTTTAGCCATTTTCACACAGTGGTATAATAATGAAAAATATTTATGGGGAAAACATGTTTGGTAAATAATTGGCACTAAAGTCCATTTCATAAACACATGGACACTTTTGAAACATTAATTTAAAAGTATTGAATTTTAAAGTCCTCTGAGCTGTTGACTTCAGTATCTTATTAATGAATAATTCTCAATGGATACAAACATATATATAGTACAATAAAGTAGTAGATTGTACTGAAGTAGTTTAGGAAATACTATACTATTATATGTATTATAGTATAGTAGTTAAGTAATTATAGCAATTAAATATTTACATTACAATCCTGGGTCTGGATCCATTTGGATACCATTTTGGAACCATCAGTATTGTTTTGCTCGTCATGGCAATTCTAAGGCTAAGGACAATAGTTCTTCGGAAGGGCAGTGACGTAGCGCTTGTAATATAATCACTTTGCATGAATGTAGCCTGAAAAAAGGGTAACAACTCATTACGATGATTAAAGCATCTGATCTGGCTATAAGATAGCCATATAATTAACTGAAGCATTAAGGTATTTAGAGGAAATTCCTGTAATTCCTTTGTTGCAGCCATGCTTCTCTAATGTCCCATCATTTCTGCATGGCAGAGCATATTCTGAGCTCAGGCAGAATATTTTTGCCCAGAATATGTAGTGCTGATGTTTATTAGGCACTATGTGTTGCTTTCCAAGATTTCTATAGTCTTTGACCCTATTAAAATGATAAGAAAATAATCCTATTTGTGTTTGATTTACATTAAAAAGAAAAGTACTTAGGGTAGACAGTGGCGCAGTGGTTAATTTTGTTGCTTTGCTGTAGTAAGACCCTGGGTTCAGTTCCTGGGGTGCTATCTACATGGGGTTTTTATCATCTCCCCTTGTTCGCATGGTGTTCCTGCAGGTTCTCCAGTTTCTTCCCGTGGTAAAAAGAGATGCTAGGTGACTTTGGTGAAATTGGTCCTGGTGTAAGTGTGAGGCTGCGTGTGCCCTGTGATGAACTGGTGTCCCATGCAGGGTGTACAGTAGTTTGCCTTGTGCCAGTTGCTTTCTAAGTTAGGCTACAGATACCTCTGCTACTCTGCACTGGATAAGGAGGTTCATAAAATGGCTGGATGGAAAAGGACTTAATTTATGGAGTTCTCTCACTGAAAAGTAAAAATGTAGATGTGATTATTTTGCTTTGAAGTGCAATTAGGTTTTTCCTGATCTCTTATTTGTGAAAATGCACCTCACTCTTGCTATATAAAGTCAATATAGACTTAATGTACTTGGACATTTGCAGAAAAGTCTTGGAAGTGAGACCTTATTGTGAAGGAGTGGTTTAAATGTCTGTATCACAGCAAAAACACATTTAAGGATAAGCAGGAACGATACTGGTTTATTGTGTGTCACATTGGTGTAAACTTGTATAAATTGTTAGATACTCTATACAAATCATGTAGGTGTTTTTACAGAGACTGGATTGTGTGTGTACACCCAAATCCCCATTAAATTAAGGAAGAGTCAGTCCATTTCAGTACATTTGAGGTGCACCTACTGAATTAATGATTCTGATCTGGGACATTGGCAATATTCCTTTTTACAGGTGCTTTAAAAGAGATAATTATTATACAATTGTGAATAACAGCTTAGGAACACAGAGTACCACATGCTTTAATTTCAATGTAGTTGCTAAGTGTCCTTTATGAGAGGCAGGGTGAGTAGCATTTGATTTCTCCAATATGAGTGTCCACATTTGTACAGAGCGGTGTCTTGTGTGTAACAAGGTGACTTTCCTTACTGCTCTTCAGTGTCCTGCCTTTGTAACACATCGTAGCCAATCACAATGAAGCAGCAAGAGTAAGCAGCCAGTATCAGGATAAAAAACACGTCTTGTCAGTCCGAACTGCATAGGAGAGGACAGACAGGTGTTTATTTATGGGGCATTGGCTCCTTTCAGCTATAGCACCTTATCTGTTGCAGTACTTCCAAAATGATTGCTGCAAACGATTTGATCTGCTATCTCAAAATGTGGATCTAATAGCTCACACTATTAATGATAAAAGAAGTGGATGATCTCTTTAAACTGAAAAATACTACAAGGTGTTTAATTTACAACTGGTATTCCATGCAAGCAATGAATTCTTTATTTGATCTGAGATAAAAACAGTTTTAAGAAGGCTTTATTGGATTCTATCATTGAATATACCTGTAGTAGTATTCTTATTCTATTAGGATTATTTATTGATTATAGCCCATAGGTCTGGCATGACATTCTATTTAATTATTTGGAAGAATGTACAGAAAGGCAGATGTTTTGAAGAAGCAGTTTATACCATCATTGTTTCAAGTACTATTTGGTTGTCATCACTGGAATTTCATCTAAATTTCAGTAGCATAAACTATAAGCAGCCTTGCTTGTATAATCTAACCCAGTTCATTTCAAACAGTACAACTTATCAGGTGGTGTGTAATTTTATTTGTACAGTATGCACATGCTAAGATGAAAATGTTTTCACTTTTAATAGGCTTACAAAACGACAATACATCAAAGTGAGAATTTGTTAACCAACGATTAAAGAGGCACAAGTGCTACATTAACAGTAATGCCATGTAGAAGGTCAATTTTAATTTTCTCTGTTATAAATACTTCTTTGACCCTCTTATTTTGATTGTTTTGTCTTTTACATGTCACCGTTAATCTACAGAGAGTGGCTTTGCTAAATAATATTTTGAGAAGCATAAGTGCAAACATGACCTTATCATGCTGTGGTGGCACATGTATGTCAAATACTGATTTGTTTTGTCTGGAATGAGAGACATATGGGACAGACACACCTGAAGTCAATTTGCTAAAACAATATAGCACCTAATGGATATATAGTTTTCGTGGAACAGTATCTAAACAAAAATGGCATTTCTTTTAATTGTAACACCTAGGCAGAAGTTTGGGGGCAGAGACAAACTCCTCAGCTTCACCAGTCTGTGGACTGTGTGGTAGGACTGTCCAGTACGTCCATTCTCATTACCAACTTGTAGCTCCCTCGGCCAAATGAGTCAAGACCAGAATAATATCTCAAACTCATCAATGACCACTGGAGTATTCTGAGAATCCAGCATCTATTTGTAGTTCTAAAATTCCTTCTGTGTTTATCAGTAACAATAGTAAGTTGAGAGGAAAGGTGCATTATTACAGAGACAAGAGTCATGCCAAAAGTGTTCCAACACCCAACACCTGGTCATATTATCAGAGAACATTGTTTGCTAGCTGACTGATTTCCACATCACCCGCATTTGTTCTGATGTTCCGTAGATACAACAGTATCGTTGACATGAAGCCAAGACTCCTGATTTTCTGATTAATGTTTGGAACATTTTACAGAAGACTTCACATAAACAAATAGAAATGAGATGAGTTAACCCTTTGGTACAGCATGTTCTGTTTTGAAGTTATGTGCCCTTTGACTGGTGAGTGAATTTGATTCATTTGAAAGCTCTGCCCAAACCCATTGATATTTGAAAACCCTTACTTTCCTGCCTCCCTAAATGAAGTGCAAATGCATAAAGTATATGTGACATGCAGTCCTAAATGCCACTTTAGACTCCTATTTTTTTCCACTCCCTTGGATTGCACTGTGTAAAGGGTTCTACTGCGATGCCTACAGACAGGTGTTCAATACAGACACAATGTAAAAACCCTGACGTATGCCTGAAAGGCTACTTTTGTAATGCACGCTTTACACACTTGCTTCCAAGCCCATAAATTAGTCTGTTTGTGAAGCATTCTTTCCTTCCAAATGCTATATATATTCAACAACTGGGACATTTTAACAGGTTTAACATCTAGACAAGCCTTTTAGTGTAGATCATTGATACTGATAAGAGAAAACATTGGGGAAACATTAGAGAGACTTGTACAAATGTCATTAAATGTAGCTTGGATATTTTGTTTTATTATCATAAAGCTAACATGTCAAGAGCTGCCTACACTTTACCTGTGCTGGAGTTTTGGTGTTGAGTGCTTGTCAAAAGTGTCCCACATTACAGTGTTTGTACACTCAGTACTGTAACACTGTCTGTCTGCTGAGTGACGTGTATTCTATTGTTGCGTGCTAGTGTCTTTAATAAAATACTTAAAAAGGAAAGATTCAATATGAGATCAGGATGTGGGTCCCCATCGCAAATGTAAGTTGCTTTAGATAAAAAGCGTCAGGAACAGTAACAGTAATGAAAGGGGCTGATTCTAACCTACTTCTGATTCTCGTGAAATAAGTTTTGTTTTAAATCTCAGAGAACCTGTGTTTTCTACACTTTTCATTTCTGAGACTTCAGCTTTATTTCCTCATGCTTTTTTAAAGTAATTTAGCAAATTCCAAGGAGAAAAATGACTTAACCTTGTAAGATTGACAAAACTCTGTTAGTGAACAGAACATGTTTATGTGCTGAACTAATTAATACATTTTATGTGGTGCAAGTGGTGGAACAAATAGGATTAGAGAGAAACCTAGCAGTGTGAAAGAATGCAAATTCCTCTATACAGTCACCCATTGTATATTTAAAATGTAGATTAAAAAGAAAAAAAAATGTATTTCTTGTATTCTTGAGAAACAAGTAAAGGTTTATTCCGTCCTGAAAAGAGACCCAACGTTTCAACTGTGGAGCCTTCTTCAGGTGTGAGGGGGAGTTAATGAAACATGGGAGAACAAAAGACAAAGTAGCAGAGAGAAGGAGGGGAGTGGGGGAGAAGGAGTACCTGCACTCCGGGAGAACTGGGAGAGAGATGTGAAGTCAAAACCTACCTACTTGAACATCTAGTCACAGTATACCACTTAAGCAAATTAGGCGAAGTAGGGCAGTGGACCAAAGTAGCACTTTCTTTAGTTAATAGAGACATGCTGTAATGGAGCTTATTAAAAAAACAAAAAATTGTTGACTTTTGACGTGTTTGAAGTTCCGTGCTTTAAAATCCTCAGCCCTCTTTTGGCAAAGCCTGCCTAAATCAAGCTCATGAATAAAACAAAACTAAAACAATGAAATGAGAATCTGAGGTCATAAATGGAGATGAAGCTGGGTGCACACTGGAAATGTGCAGTGCAGGAAATGTGAAGAGCATGAAGAAAGTAAGGTGAACCCTAGTGAATTATATGTAACAAAAAAGTTAGAGTGTGTTTTATTTAGTTTTTTTTTTCTACACCCACTGAAACAGCACTAACTTCCTTGTTGCAACAAGATAAAAAATACTGGTCTTTTACAAGTTACATGTGCGTCCTTCACTAACCCAAGGGCTATATAAAAAGTTATGAGTTAAGCATTAAGAAACCTGATTTTGTAAATGGGAATTTTGGCTTCATGCGAAAGTTTGTTTTATAAAAGCCAAATATACTTAGGATATATACAGTTGGAAGAAGCAAGGACAGAGAAGTGATTTATTTTTAGGGGTTCAAGCAGGGAGCTGCGTCAGCAAACTCTGGCTGCAAAGGAACAAGTAAAGGTTAATTCCATACTGAAAAGTAGTTCGAAAAAACAATTTTTTGGCTGTTAAACCTTCTTCAGGTGTGATTTATTTTTTATTAACTTTCAAAACACCCTTTACGATTGTGAACGAACCATAACATTTAATTTTAAATGTCACAGCACAGTGGAATAGAAAAATCAATGTTTCACAGGACAGTCATGGGATGATATTTAGAAGCTTTTAATTAATTAAGCTTCTCTCAGAATGATCAATACTAATACACGGATAAAATTCTTATTCCAGTCTGCTGTGTATCATTTTAATTGGCCTTGAAGGAAAATTGTTACTTAGAAATCAGGCTCCGTGGTATGTTTTAAGCAACACAATTGTCTATCAGTGACCAGAATATAATTTTATTTTATGGGCATAGAAAACGATGTATAGTGTGTGTCAGTCTAAGTGAGGGGTCAAGTGAGGGTACGGTCTTTTAAGAAAACATCTGAATTGACTTTAGCCTTTAACACAGAGCTTACATTTTTACCAACTCCCCCCCCTGCATTTTCATCATTAGTAATGTGCTTTCTACTCAGAAAGTATGTATTGCTGGAAGTAGTTTATTTTTAGCTTTATATCACAATCATTGCAAATTGTCCATGCCAACCACTGTGCAAGGAAGAAGAAGAAGAAAAAAATATATATTTTTCTTACTCCACAATGACAGCAGTGTCATCACTAAACATGACATGCTTTTAGAAACACTAAAAATAAATAATTACAACCATGCAGGGGCATAATAATCCCAACATTTATATAACAATTAATATTTTTAATATTTTGTACAGCTGTTATAAAAAACAGGATATCTTTGCACCAAGGAAGCCAATCAAACACTAGCAGAAAGCAGAATCTCTTAGCTCCTGCCTGTGCCTCTACAGTTCAGAAAGGCAGGGGTCATATTACTGAAAAAGAATGACACCGGACAGAAACAGATGTCACAAAAATATTTAACTTATTTGGTGTTTCATGGGACGCAGACATACAGTATATACAGTATATTAAATGCTTAATTGTTTATTTTAAAAAATGAAAAGGAAAACTGTAAGCTATAGTTTCTGTATTGCTATATTTTCTAAGAATACATCACATCCTGAAATCAAATCAAAAGTTTATTTATCAAATGCACAACAATACAGTGTGCAGCAGTAGTTGCTGGCAATGAAATGTCTTTTCTGCGAGCTCACAAAAATCACAAAATTAAGGTTACGCAAACAAGGCTACATAATAATAGATGTAATAGAAATTGAATAAAACTCAATATGTATAGAGCTGCTATGTGTCCATGGTGTATGCAATATATACAAGTAGTGTAGTATGCTGAATACAATGAAAACTGTATGTCCATGTAGCCATTACAGGTGATTTGATAAAGGAGCTGCAGGTTGGCTATTTAGCAGTCTTATTGCCTGGAGGTAGAAGCTGTTCCGTAATCTGCTGGACTTGGACCGAATGCTTCGGTACTGTTTACTGGACGGTAGGAGGGAAAACAGTTTGTGACTGGGATGACTGGGGTCCTTGAGAATGGACCTGGCCTTCTTAATAAGGTGCTAGCATTAAGCCTCTTATTAGATTTAGATGCAAAAGTTTGGTTTTCAGGCCAGTTTGTGTCAATATGGGGAAGGAAGATGTTGAGTGTGAGTTTCTTTCCTGAGCAGTATCTCAGTATCTCATGGAAAAAAAAATACAGAACCCTTCATCTGCAGGATCATCTGTGAGTACAAAAGCCAACACTCCTGTTTGGTGTGATCGGTGACCAAAGCAATAGACATAAATGAGACTGAAAATTTCATTGAATGAGAAGAGAGATAGCTTTGGGTTGCTTACTGAGATGGCAAAACGTCCTCTCACATTTGTGAAAAGGCTTCTGCATAGAAAAGTGCAAATTCATATACTTGAGTAGATTTTCAGTGATCTTCACTCCTACCGATTGTGTAGTCCATAAAATGGGACTGTACATGAGGAAACAGCAGATTTGTTTCTTCTCCGTAAAAGAAACGATTTTTCTCAGAGCTGAAATCCAAAACTCAGACTTCTCACTTCATGTTGGCGTCATTCATCTGTAAAAAACTGCAGCATGCTTTAGCTTGTGTGGCATCACAGTATTTTATCACAGTTTCCTATTATACGCACGCTGTTGCCACAGTAGAAAACCAACATAGATGAACTGCCAGATACACACTCTGCTCATCAAAATGAAAACCACGATATTTGATAGTTATCAATTAGGATTTTCATTTTCGTCCAAAAATAATTTTTCCAATTAAGAAATACAAAGCCAGGATGTAGTAAGAATCATTCCCCAATCAAGACCCCCAAGAGAGTTTGGTGAGTGCATTTTTGTTTTATATCCATTCTTGGAAACACTACAATAATACAACCAGTACTTTCACAGTAATTAATTCTGAACTATATTTTACTTTTTTTTTTACGAACAATACCTGGAGTCCCATAAAAGTATGGCATTTGAAACAACAGCGTGGTCTAATTCTTCTTGCAATAATAAGACAATGTCTGTTAATACTTAAAAGCATAAAAATATCGAAATGTTTTAATGAACTCCAATCACTAACTTACCATTTGTTTTATTACACAATGGACTTAATCACAGTTATTTTTAACTTCTCAGTAAAAATATAATTTATCAGTAGACAAGATTCATTTGTTTAGTCAAGAAGGAGATTAGTTAAGAATTGCCTTTTTTTCAGAGGATTTGTTTTTTACTTTTTAATGATCTGTCAACTTGTATTGAATTGCTAGGCAATTGAATTTGGTCCCTGGTTCATGCAGCACTTTGTGTACCTCTGTGAGTGGATTTTTACCCTAGTCAATTCCCTGGTCTAACGAGACAAATAAGTTATTTAGAAGATTAACTTGAAGAAGCAGTTCTCCTTTACAGAATACAGTGAAAACACTTTTTACAGCAAATAATGTATCGTAACATTCAATTTCTTCTTATTAAAATACTGATGAGACAAAGCTTAAGAGAACTAGAATTGGCTAGGATAGATCAATAGAGTGGATGGCAACAACTTAAAGATATTCTGCCTGGAACACAAAAGAGATTCATCCCAGTAATAAGTAAATTAAAGTCAGGAGAGCAATGGCCCAAATGGTTAAATAAATCAATTAAGAATGTTGTAAGGACAAGAAAGCACTTTGGAAAGTATTCAAAAAAAAGTATCGGATCCAGCTTAAGAAAGGGAGTATAATGAACTGCAAGAGCAGGTTAAAAAGGATATTGGAAAGGCCAAGAGACATATAAAAAGGACTATAGTAAACTAAGCTTCTTTTGTTATAGCAGCACAAGAACAATAAAAGATTAACTAAAGTGTCTCAAAGAAAATGGAAAAGTTCTAGATGATGACAGGGAAATGTCTTTTGTCTTAAAATTAACGTTTCACTTAGGTGTTTAGTAAGGAAAGAGACAGCATGCCTCAGGTTGAGCAAATAAAAACAAATCAAGTGATGTTACTGTAGTAGATTTGCATACACAGTGCTTCCTGTGGTTCTCTACCTCAGACCATTCGCTGTGCTCCTACTTGATGCTGCCACTGATGTAGTTTAACGGGGGGGTGTCTTTGTACAAAAATGGCAGTAAAAATGATGTCGCAAGGTCTATGTGCACACTTTCTCCAAACTCCACATCCAAATTCTGAACTTAACTCAACCTAATGTACAATGTTGTAAGGGAAGAGAAATACAGTAAGTAAACTTTGTTGTAGGCAAAATCCATATAGCGACATATACAGTAGAACATATCTTTTAAAATGTTCACTAAATGTTACGTGAGATGGGATATTATTGGGATATTAACAATATTATTTATAACAGAACAAATGCTTTTGTGGTGTATAGTAATGTGGTATTTGTAATAATGTTTGATAATGCTAAAACCCATGTCATACTCGGAGGGTAATGAGTAGGTTTTGCTAAACTGACTTTCAGTGAAGACTTAGTTTGCTAATTCCATTTTAAAGGGAGGTATATGTAGTAAAACATGAAAAACAAAATCCTACAACAAATAATGTTGTTACATTTGATCATATCCCACTTTAAGTACACTTAAATCAAATCAGACTTACAACAGCAAATAATTTTAATACACATAATACCAGATAGTGGTGTAGTATGCGGTATCTAGCGGGGCGGTGCGGTGGCTCTGTGGCTAAGGATCTGTGCCTGTGGCTGGAAGGTTGCTGGTTTGTATCCTATGACTGGCAGAGGAATCCTACTCTGTTGGGCCCCTGAGCAAGGCCCTTAACCCCAACTGCTCCAGGGGCGCCGTATAAATTGCTGACCCTGCGCTCTGACCCCAAGCTTCTCTCCCTGTGTGTCTCATGGGAGAGCAAGTTGGGGTATGCAAAACGACAAATTCCTCATACAAGAAATTGTATATGGCCAATAAAGTGATCTTATCTTATAGTCTCTCTTATAGTTAGAAAATTCGTCAAGTTCACGAATGATACCAAAGTTGGAGGGTTAGCAAGACCTATAGAAGCAGCAAAAGAAATGTAAAAATTTAGTTTAGACACATGCAGGGTGTTAGATGTAGTTGACAAAAACATAAACCACAAACATAAAATGGGGAAAGTCAATGCTCAATGCTAAAACATCATTTTATCTTCTAGTTTAGACATTGTAGGGAATTTTATCTGCATCTATTTATCTACATCTTTCTGCTTACTTAAGTGTTTACTTATCCTCTTATTTTAGTATTGTCTGTATACATGACCAATGACCACTTCATCAGCTGTACCAGATTCTAGATAATTGATATCATTGAAGTACAAGAATGTCTGAATGCACATACTTCTTATCCACTACTGTACTTATATCACCTCAATATAAGCATTTACATTAGGTCTTAACCCTTACTGTTTTTATCCTGTAACCAGTTCTCACTCCAAGCACACATTTCCCAAAAGGACTACTACCTGAAATGTAAGAATTAATCTTATATATTTTTTCAACTTATTAAGAACTTTAGGAAAAGCCTTTTGAAAAAACTAGTACAAAATATGTACACTCTGTGCGTGCAACACATTTGATGCTTGTTCAAAGAACCTCTAAAAAAGACCTATTTTAAATCCATATTGACCTCTGCTAAGATCTTATTTGTATATAAATGATCCTTTATTCATCAATATTGTTTCCTTACTTTGTAACGTTCTGTTAAATGTAATAGATAACACACTTATTACTCTGTAATTACTTGGTTCAGTTTTATCACAGTTTATATGAATAGGCACTGCATTAGTAATTTTCCCTAGACAGTTCCCTTGAGTGACTTTTGAAAGAGTTGTGTTAATGGCTTAATAATAGCATCCCTTGCTTCCTTATAGTACATGCAATATGGTAGGCACATGCAATGGAGATTTTTTAATCCTATGTACATCTATTGCCTGAAACACGTCTGCCACTTCTTTGCTAATGTAATTTAATACAGAACATTGTACTCACAAAAGGCTGAAGTATATTGTCGATTTTTACCTTGATGAACCTGAGAATTTAAACGTGAATCAGTTTTTAGTCGAACAGTAATGAAAAAATAAAATGTTGCGATGAAACCAGAGGATCTCAGGATTAATTAGGCTACTGGGAATAACGGGACCTTCTTAGGATTTCAGTGAACTGTGAATTACAGGTAAAATAAAGATCTTAGCAGTACTTTCTTGGACTCCTTGTCAGGCAAAGAAGACATTATTATTATTATTATTATTATTATTATTTTTGCTAATACTTATATAGCGCTTTTCTGGACACTTCACTCAAAGCGCTTTACAGGTAGTGAGGACTCCCCTCCACCACATGGATGATGCGACGACAGCCATAGTGCACTAGAAAGCTCACCACACATCAGCTATTAGTGGAGGAGAACGGACTGATGAAGCCAATTCATATACTGTATGGTGATTATTAGGAGCCCATGATTCGTAAAGGCCAGAGGAAATTTGGCCAGGACACGGGGGTAATACCCTTACTCTTTTCGAGAAACGTCCTGGGATTTTTAATGACCAGAGAGTGTCAGGACCTTGGTTTTACGTTTTATTCGAAGGACGACGCCTATTTAACAGTAAAGTGTCCCCATCACTATACTGGGCATTAGGACCCACACAGATGGCACGATGAGCAGGTGGCCTCACTAACACCTCTTCCAGCAGCAACCTTAGTTTTTCCCCAGGAAATCTCTCATCCAGGGCTGACCAGGCTCACACCTGCTTAGTTATGCCTGTAAGCACTGGGGAGCCCTCAGGGGTCACTGTAACACTGAGAGCTACGAAATTCCAGAAAAACTAATCCCATCCCACCCTCACTGACCCATCAGCCCATCAGTTGAATAGCAACATGACCCTGACTCAAACCTGAAATCAAAGAAATCGTCCTGCACTCAGGAGAGTGTTTGGACTGATTGAGCCACCTGATTGTCCCCTTGTAACATATAAAATTGAAATGGAATTCCAGTATAGCCGCATACAAGAACTTTACAATTACCATAAAAGCCATGTTTCTGTGGAGAAATTTATAATAATGAAAATGTTGACCTGATTCACATGTGCAGGTGGTTAGTCATGGCTAATATTTACACCGTAGCAAATTCTGCCAAGAATGCCAACGTTATTTGTAAAATAATCCAAATCCAAATCAAAGGAGATAAAACATTTTGGCGAATAATTCATCATAGAATGACCATAAATAGGAATATATGTGTAAGAAGAGCTGATAAAAGTAGGAACTTAAAAATGTGCAGTAGTTATGCTCTGAGATACATTCTTGCACTGGTGTAAAGAAAAATGTCTGATCTCTACTGGGCTGAAAGTCTGCTCCCGCAATAAAGTTTTCTTGTTATTTTGTGGAAACCAAAATGTGCTGAAGTAGCATCAGTTGTGTTTGAACCTAGTTTTGTTTCTTTTATTTTTTTGTTCATTTCCTTTTTCGTCTTTGTCAGTGTAATGTTTTTCTGTCAGCTGGAAAATCATTTCGCTCTTTTTTTATATTTTCGGAAATTATACAGTTTTTAAATAAAAAGGTTTGTCGCATATTCTCCACAATTACTAGGCCTACAATATATGCTATGCAGAGTTTTATTCATGCTGTGTGTTCCATTCAGACGCTCAGAGGTCCCTAGTGATATGTAGAACATTGTCTGCTAATTTGAAACAGTGTTAATACAAAATAAGATTGTGGAATGCTGAATTCAAAAATTAACAAATTAATTTCATTATAAAGTAGGGCTAATAATGAATAAAACATGAATTCTTACTGTAGAATAAAGGCTGTAGAAGAAGATGAGTTTAATAGTGCTTTATGTGTGTATGGAAGTATGAGCAAAAACTATCACCATGGAGACCAAAGCTCTGTGTTTGGACCAGTGATTACAGCTACAGTAGATGGTGATTACTGACGATACAACAAAGCTATAGATAAAAACACTTTTGTACATTTCTCCTGCCTGATAATACTCTAATAAGTTTGCACTTCTTTTGTCCTGTTGAAAAGCTATTTAATGCTGTTTTTCTTTCCTGATCAATTGTATTAGCTGATGGTAAAATATAAATGTAATTTAAGTCTGCATTGCTGGAGGCAAAAGGAACGTTTTTCCCAAAACGTAAGAAAGTTTAAAAATAGGAGCCTAAGTGGTGTAATGGATAAATAAGGAGGATTTTTAGGAGAAGGAAAGTTCTTTATAGAGCATTTAAAGAGATATCAGAAAGACAACAGTGACTATAAACAAAGTGTTAGATTTCTCCAATCCAGTGTTGAACTCAGGATTATTATATACTAAGTACGCCACTGTTATCTTAGAAATAATGTGATGCATAGCAAAGGTTTGACAAATTTCTCATTTACAAAAGGGCATTAAGAGTATTACTGTCAGTGGACCATGTTTCGCACATTTCATTGTATTGTGTACATTCAGCGAATGCAAAGGCCAGCTACGTTTTTTTTTTACATTATCCTGTCTGATATATTTCAGAAGAATCAGCAAATTTGCCTTTCACATAACTTCGAGGTTTAATATCAGATATGGATGTTATGAAAGAATTCATGATGCACCTAGGCTCATATTAGACTCGTGTTTGACTTTGGTGTAATGCTCATTTAATTAAACCATCAAGGTAGCAGCTTTTGAAACAATGTCTGTAATCAACTCAGCCAGACCCCCTGCCTTGGGAACTGTTACATTTTTTCACTCATTTTGCTAATAATAGCTCCTTCTGCTGTTAGAATGACAGCAGTCGAGCAGCTGAACAGCACCCTTCTGAAATACTTTAAATGAAAGACAACCTGTTTACAATAACAATTTCAGTGATAACTGTTCCACATTAAGTGATAAAAATGAATGTCAAAGTTATAGTATTTATCATGTTTCATGTATCTCCGGAAAATGACAATGAGATTCTTTCATGTGAAAAATATGTTAAGATTACAGGGGGACTTAATATTAGACCCACTAATTTTGGAAATCAAGACATTTAGACAAAAGTCAACAGAATATTTATATATTTCTTTCTCTGTCCTGCAATATGTTAAGTCCTGGAGTTGTAAATGCACATACAGATGTAGTATGCAAGCCTTTGCCCTGATAAGTGTCAGGTTATGGGCTCAGGTCCTGCTGCAGACTTCTGCTGCTTTATCAATTGAGTGATGAACTTTAACCCAGTCGATCCAGTCCACCCAGTAAGTGCTGGGGGCATTTCTTGCAGTGGATCCCCAATGTTCAGCTGTCCGAACACAGTTTGTGCTTAGATTACTTTGTGCACAGGAATATGAATCTACTAACAAAAGCTACCAAGACACAGGAGAATGACAAAATGATGATGCCAAAAAAACACATTTTCAAAATGGACATTTTTGAAGAAAAGATCTTAGTCTCCCCTCATTACACTTTCCTGTGGTGCACACATCTTCAAAAGCAAGGAGAAAAAAGTTGGATTTGGAATATTATGTTTATGTGTTTATGAGTGCTTATACCAATAGGTTAAATGTTAAATTTCACCTACGGTACCTCATCAAGAATATGTGCGAGAAAAATGACTCTTCAAATGAAAGAGCCACGATTCCATTAGATGCAAAGTCTGCTGATAGAAAATCTTTTCAAAGGTATATACTCTGATGTAAACCAGACACAGTTAGAGTATGATTACACTGCAGGCATGGTGAGAAAAAATGGATCTAGCTTTAATGCAAGAAAAAAAGTGAAATTCGTACATTGTATAAAAACATATGAGACGTTTCTTACAAGAGGTCATTAGCACATCAAACCTGAAATTCTTGTTCCATGCAGTTTTGCTACTAGGTTTTTCCAATTTGTTTCATGATAATTTTCTTGCCATTGAAATAATAAAAAAGAAATATGCTTTACTTTCTTAATTGTGTGTATTACTGCAGCTGAAGGACTGGCAAAACCATGCAGTGAGGGATTGGAGTAGAACAGCGCTATTAATTTCTGGTCCTGGAGGGCCTCAGGCCATAGGTTTGTAGGCTTTTTAACTCATCAGTTCCCTTAAGTTACTGGTTAAAGTTATAAACTTTGTCCAGTGAAGACACTAATTAGTAAAATTGGGCAGACAGGTTGAACCTCCAGGATAATGACTAGACACCCTTGCCTTACAGAAAAATAACCAAATGAGAACTTGATGTAGATTGAAAGTACAGTATTTGAGTGTGTTTACCTGCACTTATATTGTATACAGGTAGATCAAGATCTTTAAAAACTTCAAGAACAATCGTTTATGTGGTTAGCATTTCTGCCTTGCAGTAGTGGGGCCCTGGGTTCAATCCCTGGGGTGCTATATGAGTGGAGTTTGTATATTATAACCTTGTTCACATGGGTTTCCTTCGGGTGTTCCAGTTGTCAACCACAGGCCAAAGACATGCGGGTAAGTTAATTGCGTTCCAAGAACATTGGCTCTGGGGTGGGTTCATGCGTGTTTGTGTCTGTGTGTATGTGGCCTGCAAAGAACTAGCATCCTCTCTGGCGCCCTTTACTTGCCAGGATAGGCTCTGGCTCCATCTCTACCCAGAATTGGATAAAAGTAGTCGGAAAATGCATAGATCTTTTGGAAGGAGATCTGTAACAAAGCTTTACCCAGCATCCTCAGGCATTCCGAAATGTTGACACCCGTGGTACCAGAAGCAGAAAAGTATATATTACAAACATAACTTTTACTTTTAATACTAATTAAAAAATAGCTAAAATTTTAAATAAAAAAACAAACAACTTCTGCAATCTAGATAAGCCGTTGCCCAAGGAAACAATTTTGCTGAGCTGTGGAACATCCCCCCCACACACACACTTACACCAGGGCCTATTTCCTCTGAAGCTCCTTAACCTATCAGTATCAGTATGTCTTTGGACTTTGAGAGGAGAAATGCAGGGCTCCAGCATTATGAAACAAAAGATCTAAATACTGTGCCAGTCTCCACCCCAGTTCTGTAATTACTGAACTAATCTATAACAGGAAATGAAGCAGAATTTGCCTACTTTGGGAAAAAATGTGTGGAGTTGTAAGCTACAGTATATATTGTCAGCTCCATAAAGAAACTTACCATAACATACTGTAGCTGAAAGAAGGCTCATATCTACTTTTATGCAGCTAGGAAAAAAGATTCCTAAACTTTATCAGGTCAGACCTTCTTTGTGGCTTTGCTGGAGAATGGGGAATTTCCCTCCATACAAAGAGTCATCAACAATGGATTGCTAGAAACACTGATAGAAAGCAAGGCAAGCTAAAGAAATGCACAAGAACAATTACATTTTCAATGTCCATACAGCTTGTCTTTCAACATTAATACAGTACTTCTGTTAAGTAGCAGGGAATGGAAGGCAAAGCAGTAAAGAAAATGCAGGCATCCAGCTCCCTTGACATGTTGTAATTATTTCCTACAGCACACAGCGTGAATCTGAAGGAACAAATAACTCTTTAAACCTTGACATTCAGCTGTGTCTGAAAAGCCTGGGATTGAAAATCAGGAAGCTCTGGGCAATTGTTAAAGACAATAATCCCCAAAATATCTTTTTCAAGGATTTTCTTTTGTTTTTCTAAAGTTGCATTAGTCAAAAATAAACGGCTTTTGTGTTTTCCTTTAAGTGATTTAAATGTGCAGATATAGGCGAAATATACACGTTTTGGTACCCAGTCCATATAGGGTTGGGAAATACTTCATTTGCTTAAGCTGGTTAAAAAACCTTACATCATAACTCAATATATTCCTTGAATATTTTAGACTAGACATACAAGTGAGATAAAAGAAAGGCCTCGGTTGATTTTGGAAAGTGTGTGGTCACTGTGTTAGTGAATAAATAATGTATGGATTTGGGATTTCATACTATTAGCTCAGGGAGCTCAAGCTAGCAAGCTCTGTAAACCTCAAAGATGTTCAGAATTGGAGATGTTTCCCCCTTCTGTAACCTGTAACTAGAGCCCTGATATTTTCATAAAGATTAAATTAAATAAAAGGAAATGTGCACCGGCATCGTCTTGCAATCAGTGTGAACCAAAAACAGATTAGTTCTCAAGATGTTGCAATTGACACGCTCTGGAAATAGTGGAGAGCCTTTGCTCTGTAGCCCTCATGCAAAAGCATTTTCTGGTTGTCTTTTTTTACTTTCTGTTAACAGAGATACTAGGTTTTAATATGCTTAGACTTCAAGTGACAGCTCATTTATGGCAAGTGAAATGCTTTTGTCGGTATTTGTGTGTAAAAGTCATGTTTCCACACGTAAAAGGCTCAAAGGTTCACTTGTTTTCATCAAAATGATTTGGAGATTGTATCTGACAGGAATTACCAATTACCAGTCCAGACTTTGAAAACAATGTTTAAAAACCCAGGAGGGACAGCCTGAGGAATCGCTTCTAGCACTTTCTTGGCATTATGGAAGACCAATGATTTGTGACTCTTGCCATTAGAAGGCTCAGAGCTGCCCTTATCCATTGAGGATGCCAATGGTAACAAGACTCTCTATCATCTGAATATTTGCAAAGGCTGATGAGTCACAGTTCTGTGTCTTGTTTGACATTACACCCCTACAGGAGAAATCCGTGTCGAGGGACATCTTAAAGTAGCAATATTGGTTTAGTGGTGATAAAGCATAATGGTATGGGAGACCATTAATTTAAGGGGAAGCAGTTAGTTTGTTGGTTTGTTGTTGCTGATGATAACCTCACTGAGGTTTTTTTCAGTTACGCTACAGCAATACCAGCTAATGCTCACATAAACACTAATGAATTTCTGGTGTAGACACTAGCTCAATCATAAGTTATGAGTGGGTAGACATGTCTGTATGCATTATCCATTTTAAAAAAGCGCTGCTTTGGCAGTTGCTTTTTTTATTTAGTTGATTTAATGAACAAACATCTACAATATCTCTGCCAGTCCATGCCACTCCATACAGTATGTGTACTCCTCCACAGGCTTATGGTATGACACTATGTAATACCATTCTTACAGTCCTGAATGCAGCATGGGCACAAAATCACATAGGACTTTTGAAAGTTTTTGTCCGAAACCTATTTACAAATGTCAGACTTTACATATATACTCCTGAAGCCAAAGATGTGTTACAAAATTGTTCTATAGTAACATACAATATGTATAATGCGCTGTATATGTGTTATACACATAATAATTTAAATTATAAAGTGGTGTTCTGCCTACTGAGAGGCATTAAAAATACAATTGGTTTCAATGTTTGTTGCATTTTAAAATGTCTGTAACTTAAAATGAACATATTCAACAATATGTACAATATATGGTAGGTATAAACATGATAATGTCCCCAGGCAATGTTTCCAAACGTTTCACTCATAAACTATTGTTTATAGCTTTCCTTATTTATTTCCTTTATGTTATTTTCCTTTCTTACACAATCATATCTTTTTTTTACTTTGTAATGACACTTATTTCAAAGTTTTTAGATAGCTGGGTTATCCTGAGTAGCATTTGCTTAGCCAGTTAATAATAATGGTCGTGTAAGCAGTTTTTGTTCTCCTGAGCTCTACTCCAGTATATCCTTGATCCAGTTCTGATCTTTTCTTGTAAATAAGTGCCCAGTCCTTTTGTCTTCGATTTAGTCTCAGTACTCTTAAAATGATGTTGCATACTTCTGATTGTGCTTAAACCATGTCTATGTCTTTCTCTTTCCTCGTTGTTAATGTTGATGTCTATCCATACAACATTCTTCAGGTAATTTATACTTTCTGTTTTGTGGCCTAGTTTTCACATCTGAATATCAAAAAACAGGCACCATACATAAGTCAAAGATCATCTTTTCAAGGTGAAGAGGGATTTTCTCCTTCAGAATCATTTTATACTATGTTACTTTTTTTCCAGACATTGGATTTTTGTTTAATGATTATCAACCAACCCCAAAAAACCCATCAATGTTCACCTCTTCTGTGTAACAGTATATGTTTACTTTCATTTTCGTTGAGAAGAGCATGTTTGTGGAAAATTGTCTTTTTTTGTAAGTTTATTCTCAAACCTGCTTTTATGCTAGCCTCATGCAGCTCTTGGACTCATAATTGTAGTTATTCTGTAGTTATTACGTCTTTGGAGAATTGTATATTATGACACAGTGTTCCCAGGAGACAGCTTTATATTACATTGAAGCGCTGGGGATTGGTTTGAATGCTTATGTTTCCAGTATAGAGAAATGCTCCAAGAATTATTTTTATTCTTCATGATGTTCTGGGATTTTTCTAAAGTAGTGGTTATAAGCCTTAGAAAAATATATAGTATATGAATTGTATGAATTAATTAATTATGCAGGAGTCCATATTAGTAATTCCATAATTACAGAGCAGCACATTAGCAAAAACCAGCAATAACAGTTTAAAAAATAGTTTTTTGGGGAGACACCAAGGTGTGGTAAATGATGGTGAATTCATGATGTCTATGCTTATGTTGTTCTGTTGCGTTGGGTTAATGGAGGAGAAGCATGGCTGTATCAAGAGACAGACTGACTATGTTCAGAAATGGGAGTGTGTGTGTGTAGGAACAGTGAGAAAGCTGTAAATTAAGACAAACACTTTGGACCAAGCACAGGCTGAGATGCAGCATGACAGAACTTCAGACTGGATAGAAACAAAGAAATATGAGTAAAGTTGTAACTACAGACACAGTTGAGCCCATCAGGAGAGAGACCAATATATATAGACAAATATTTCTCCACTGAGCTGAAAACATTATGAAGATTACCATACATTTACATTTCTCCACTTTTCTTTGCTGAACCATTTTATGCTACAGCATGTACTGTGCATATTAGTGTATGTAAGATGTTGTTTTTACAGTAGGAACTGCAGTTCTAACTTGGAGAAATTATTTTTATCCACTGTATTATCATTACTGGGTATTGCTGTTGCCAGTCCCACATTTTGGGCTTTATTACTTATGCATGAAGTGTTCTAAAAAATGCTGTTTTTTATCAGATGATATACATTACTACAATTTCCTGATTGTCAGCAACCATGTTGCCAGTGAAACAAAAAAATTGGAAAATGGAAATCAAATTAATTTCCATACATATTCACAGTCTCAACTAATTTTAAATGCACCCACACTAGCTCTTTATTTATGTAAAAACTTTAACATCTTCTTTTCTAGAAGTTAATATTATCTTAGGTTTTGTTTACACTAATGGTACAAGAAACATCTACTGAATTGCCTAGTGTAACACAGCAATTGAAATTTATTATACAGTACTAAATGTGAAGTTTTGCATGTAGTTAAATAGTAAAAGTTAAAAGCATACTATGGGTGGAATGGAATTAAAATGTTCACAAAAGGGAATATTAAACATTGTATCGGATTCTGTCTGCTTCAAGGTAATGCACAGATGCAGTAAATATATGTATTCCATTACCTTAAAAAATAAATTTACTGTATAATACAGTAGTAAATATATATACCGTATTCATAAATATGTACACTACGTTGTTTTAGAACATTAATATTTATTATTCAAGTACCAACACTTCAAATTGAAGTATCCATCTCTTTCTTTCAGTTGGATCACTAAATGCCAAGTGGCAAAGATGTGAACCTACTATTTGTTCAAGTTAAAGATCTCTTTCATTACAATGAAATAGCAAGTCTATTGCAAATCCTTTACACTTGTCATGTTATTGTCAGCAACAAATTGACGAGTGTAAATTGCTGGCTGGTGGTGCTGTCAAGCAATGAAGAGATGTGTGGAAGTACATGAACGGGTACCTTACTGAGGATGCTAGTTTCGGCAAGTGTGCCTGGTTATGTTTCCTCTAGATCAGACAGATTGCTGTAATGTCTTTGACTCTGCTTTGTTCAAGTTTTCTGTGGAGGTCATCTCTGCTGTCAAGCATAAAAAAAGTCATTTAAAGGGTGGGAGGATCTTTATTTTGACAGATGAGTACTCCATGCTACCTTTTCTTTAAGTTGCACCATTACTGTGATTAGAAAACAACATGTGCCTGACCTTACAAGTCATCGTTGTCTATGGCTGATAATGCACCACCTAAAGTTTTCTAAGTGAAACCAAAAACCTTAATACTTATATATTTGTAACTGTCACGTATAAGCATTCAAAGTTGTGAGAATGCTAAAATATTTATGTTCGTCAAATTAAATATAGAGGCAGTGATTAACATGTTGTTGATGCTGACTAAATGGAATAGTTCAAGAAACAATTTGATGGAATTCTTGGATCATTTAGCTGTTAGCTTTCAAAGAGCAAGATGGATTGATTTTGCACCTCTTGTTTTAATCTTTCTTATGTTCTGATGATCACATAGTTTACTGATCAATATTTAAAAGCTCCTTACAGGATTTTTCAGTTATGCATCCTAAGAATGCCCTTTGATGAGAGGTTGCTTATTATTTTGCTGTGCACATATAAAATATCCCTTTGACATCCCAAATGGATGGATGAATGGAATTACAACTGATCAACCTGACCTTTCAATGAAATAGGAGGTTGACTCCTAACAGCATTCAAGTGATGAGATTTGTTTTCCAACCTCTACACAGAAAATACAACCAATTTCCTTAAAAAAACAAGAAGATACAAAGTTGGTAGAATCTCTCAAATTTTAATTTAGTAGGAACTGGCAATGACAAACTAGGTTTTAACCC
The DNA here is from genome assembly GCF_059453375.1 of Lepisosteus platostomus. Lineage (NCBI taxonomy): Eukaryota > Metazoa > Chordata > Actinopteri > Semionotiformes > Lepisosteidae > Lepisosteus > Lepisosteus platostomus. The sequence continues at coordinate 47,167,065 of NC_142618.1, read as the reverse complement.
CAGATTTAAAAACAAGTCTAAAGTCAATTGCTACTAAACTAAAAACATGTATGTGCTATTCCAGTTAAAGAGTAAGACCATTCTTGAATCCAGGTAAAGGTTGGGTTCATAGCTACAATAGCTATCAAATGCATTCAAACCCCCTGGACTATGTCCCATTTTGTTGTTACAATATGGAATCATCCATCCATCTATTTTTTAACTGGATGGAACTGCAATATCATGTGGGCGCCGGAGCCTGTCCTGGAAAACAACAGGAGCGAGGCAGGATACACCCTGGACAAGATCCTGTACAAGTCTATCACAGGACACACACAGACACAAACACACACACTCAAACCAGGGTCAATTTTCCCAGTAGGCCAATTGACCTACCAGTATGTTTTTGAGAGGAAACTTTAGCACCCCAGAGTAATATTTGCACAGGAACACAGGAAGAACATACAAACTCCATGCAGACAGCACTTTAGGTCCCTAATTGAACTCAGGATCCCAGCATAGCGAGGCAGCAATTCTGACCACTGTCCTCTGTGCTGCCAATACGGAATCTTAATGTAATTATCTGGGATTTTTAACATTGATCAACACAAAACACTTTATAATGGCGAAGTGAAAGCATAATTCTTCTGATCTCCTTCTAGAAATCAATCCTAAGTAGAAAATAAAAAATTACTGATGGCAATCTTTTTATAGACTGTTTTTCCACAATATTTGTTTTGGCAACAGGCTCCCATAGCAGAATGTGAATCTTGGCTCTGTATTGGTAAAGTAATAGAATGATGTGGTACTGAAAACTCTGAAAGGTAAAAGTGCCCAGGGAGTCACAGGGGTTGACATGTAGAGTCAATGGTAATCCAGCCCAGCAGTGACTAAACCAATTCTGCACTACCACCTGAGGAATTCTGGGAATTTCCTTATGACATTGACCAGATGGAACCAGCAATTTCTGGAATGTGGGGCATAGCTTCATTTAAGTATGAAGTATTACATAATTAAAAGATTATTTAATTCGAATTGAAAAATTTTAGCATTCAATAAACTCTTGCTTGTATGTTGAATGCTTGTATGTTACAGTTAGAAACACATAATTTGTGATGTTTTTTAATTTCACTTAGAAAAGTTTAAATGCCAAGTGATTCATTATCAGTCATGGGCAGTGATGACTTGTACGGTAATGAGTAATGTGTGAAAAAAAACCATCATTTAAGTGATTATACAATAGATTTTGTTTTATAATTCTTCAAATATCAGAGAAAGGAAAGTTTAAACCTGTACTAATCTAGGAAAATGACTAAGACATCTTAAGAAAGCTAATTTCAGTTTGGAAGTGAATATGAAATACTCACAAGGCTTACTTGTATTGGCTGTAATTTTGGGCAAAGGGAGCTGATTTGCACAGGAAATTAGAAGTTAACAAACTCCCTTCAAACACTTAAGAACATCATTTAGCCAGCATAAAAGCAGGTGTCTGTGGGCGGGTTTGAGAGCTCTTAGAAGCTTTTTAAAGAGTTTTGAATGAGGTTGCACTGTGGATTGTGAAACAGCTGAACTGTTTGATGCTGCTGTATTTTGTAGAAGGCTTTTAATATTCAATGTTGTGTTGGTGTTTCCCCTAAAATCTCCTTTGTTGTCCAGGCAAGACCTAGCCTGCAACAGATTGCAATGCTAGCCACAGTTTTGATAAGGAGTGATGCAGGAAAGACAATTTAGCACAAAAGGCAAAAAATGCTGTCTTATATAATTACAGTACAGACAAACATACTGCTTCAAAACATTGGCAATAACAATTATAATAAACTAACAATTTGCATGAACTTTGCAACACATGCTGCATCTTAAATTGTCAGTATTCAAATTCGAGAGTGTCAGAGAGAAAGATGCCACTTTTCCATTATTTTTCCATTATTACCCCTCTCAGTGTTTGCAGGTTGTCAGAAGATGAACAGTTTGTGTTATTTTGATACAAGATGTAAAGAAACAATTGCCGATTACAATGCGCATTTCTGCACTTTGAAAATAAAATGTGCTGGGTTGTTCTTGGTTGGAAGTGGACTGCACTCCCACCTCTGTTGTATTCTTTCATCAATAAAATAAGATTAAAACTTACATATCAATATCATATTAGCTTTTTACATTACATTATATTGCAAAGTTACACGGTAAGCCATCTCACCAACTGTGTTACCCAATAATTCAATTTCCCCCAAAAAGATTTCATAATAGGCTTGTACCAATGTAATACATACTTAAACTGTTTGGTATTCTCTTAATTTTGTACATTTGCTTATAATTGTTGTTGAAATCAAACATATTAATTGTATTTTTTGGTTTTCCTTCCTGCTATAACTTTTTAGGGCATAATGCCTACTATAGGAATGCAAGCAGTCACAGCACAGTATTGTGAAGGTTTGAGATTAGTTTAATTGTAATGAAAATTACCAGTTCCAGAGAACACTGAAGGAGACGCACACAACGTGTATTTTCCACAGTGCCCCGAATTACAACACTTTTGCAGAGGTTCTTGTAGTCACTATTGTCACAAAAACATTACCTTAGATTAATGCTCGCAATATAATTGCAGGTTTTTCTCCTTACTAGTCAGCCTGTCATACACACAGTGTAGTTTATCGACTATATGGTAGCTTGAAATAAAAGCATTATGCAGTAGTGATGTTAAAGTAACAGTACATTGGATAAAGTCATCCTCTCATGACTGAATATCCCCATATTCATGGGCAATGATGTACCAGCCCTGAGTCATATGCTTCTGTGACAGCTGTTTGTAGCTTGCCCAGGTCATGTGGTGATGTGGTCCTTTTTGTCATTGAATATGCTCAAGTAAATAAACTGGCCAAGCTGGGAAACACTGACACAAGAAAGCCAATCCAGAGCAATTTTTGCCATTTATTGTCACAGACAGTCTTACACTGTCATACCTCAAGAGGAAATTTAGATGTTGGTGTCTGCAAAATGTGATGGTGACAGGGTCTTGTACAAGATTGAACCTTAGCAATAAACTCACTGAACAGTGTTTCACGTTCAATGAACATTTCTCTTCTCTGCCCCAATGTCTCTTTCTAGTGCTGTATACAGTACATGTCTGTACAGTATGTACTATACTATATAGTATTAGTGTATGTCTACAAATGTTTGTATAGATCTTTCATCATGTTTCACCATCTGTGAAGTTTAATCATCTTTCATTAGTGAACTAAATTGATGTCCAGTGTCATAAAGACAGCTGACGTGGTCACATACCTACTGCAACCTACTGGGGCCTATGAAAAGCGTGGATACAACAGTCTTGTAAGACACTCATATACAGTATTTTAAGACTGTCTTTAAGCATTGTTGGAGATTCATTGCCTTCGCTTCATGATGGCACAATTTCACTCACACATCCATTGTGTCCGAAGTGGTACCAGAGTCGACTGATGACACTCCAATAGAGCTGAAGCTCTGATGTGCCTTGGGCCTGAATCTGGTGCTGTGTCTGGCTGAGACATACAGTAGTGGCACTGTTCAACACATCAATGGCTCCTTCTGTGGCTCACCTCGTCAGATGTCTTGTCCATCAGGACTACCAAGCTTCCAAGTGACGCTGCCGTTTTTTTATTTATTTCCACGTGAATGTAAGGGACGATTCCTTGAATTTCATGGAAAGACTATTGGAATGCATACATGATCCAATACAATGACAAAAATGGCTACATTGATCTCTTAAAATTACACGCATGCCATACACCATTCATTAAAAGAAATGCAGTAAATTCTAAAATCCCATTTAACTATTAACTATATATAACTACTTTTGACCTGTAATGTTTCATTAATTAAGAATTACGTCAGGGCCAAAGTTTTAATATCATACCTTTAAGTGTGTTAATGGTAGATTTTCATATCATATATGGTTATAAGGACTTACATAAGGATTGAATAAAGCATGCTAGCAACATGACCGTGAAAAAAAGTTGTAGGTGAGAGCAGTATTCTTAAACTGTCAGTGGCAATTGGTTTTGTTTAAAAAAAACAATCTGCCATTGATGCCTGTTTGTTCCCTGTGACTTCAGCTCTTTAAAAGCACACAAAAATTGTGTCAAGAAAAGGTGAAGAGGACAGTCTAGTTACTATATGGCTAGACCTATTTACATAAATATAGTTAATTTGAGGTCACTATTTAATATTTAATTGAGTATTTAATTGATTTACAAATAATTGCTAAATTAGTCTTGTTCTTTTCATTGCTCATATGCCAATGAAATGCATTGCATAGTAATTTAGTAATTGGTACTAGTGTTTGGTATGGTGTGGTTAGTCATTTTTCCATAAATTTGCCAAGCTGACATGCACGTTTAATGTTTATATACATTTACAATTTAATGTAAATAAGTAAAGGCATAACAAATACAACGGGTAATGGTAAATTAGACATGAATAAAATAATTATAAATTACACATTTATGATTAAGCTAATAGCTATGTAATTAATAATCTGTAAGGATCACTGCCTACCAGGTTATTAACACTTTATTGATGTTCTCCTTGTCTATTACTGGAATCATATTATCAGATTGATACAAAGGGCCAGAAATCTCAAGAAATAAGAGTACCGAGTCCTTTAAAAATAAAAGTACTGACTTCTTTCCTTTTCCTTGCTTTTATACTGAATTGTTGATACCAAATATATGTGAACAGCAAAATTATGGATGAATGTATATTGGAAAGCCTGTTTTATGAGAAAACATTTGTACTGTATATGGTCTTTAATACAAACAGCACAACAGCAGAAAGAAATCAATTGAAAACTATTTTAAAATAATTATTCTGCTTAAGTAATGGTCACTTTTCCTCAATCCTTTCAATGATATTTGATGCCAGGTGAAAATATTATATTGAATGTAGCATGTTTTTGATAAACGCAGGAGTGTGGCAGTCCTTCTCAAACATCAAGGAGCACTTATAGAAGTTAAATTCTCTTTCATGTCAGTTGTATTGCAGCCTTTCCCACTAACAGACTTCTCAGCATGCAAGAAACAGCATATTGAACTAATCTTCAAAATGAACCTATTAAAGCCATCTGGGTTTGGGTCTCATAGGAGTCTAGTGCATAAATCAAAAGGATTAGACTATGAAGATTTACTGAAACATCAATATAGATATTTTAGAAGTGTGAATTGTAAGTTATTTTATTTTCTTGTTTGGTCTGCATCAGTACATAGTGAAATCAATTAATTCTTACTCATGATACAAATACTACTTCACTATTCAGATAAATGTATGAATATGCTGGGTATCTTAACTCCAATACAAAAACATATTTTGTCTATTGTATTAATTTAATTAATTATTACATTGTGTATTAGACTTGTATTTTTCAAAAGCGGTTTCCTAATTCCTCTATGGCTATGGGAAAATTAGAACATAAAATTGATCAAAAATGAAATGTGCTCTTTCATACTAAGTCTGTTTTATCATGAAATGGAAATTTTGGCTGTCACTGAAAGCATAGATCTTTTAGGTATACTTGTTTAAGCTTTTATGTGAGTAGATTATCCAGTAATGTGTTTCATCATGCTTTTCTTAAGGGAGTAATGCATTTTTCATGCTCTGAGCCCATGGGACTTTTCTTAATAAAAGGATTTTCCATGTGATTAAAGATTAATATTAATATTGGAGCACAGTAAAGATTGCACACAAAACACAACATAGACCACACAGAAGAATTTAATTAAACAGTGGTCTTTCAGAAGGAAAAAATAATAATCTTAAGTGTCTGACTTTCTAATTTTGACCTTTACAAAATAGTGGCTTTGGTTATTGATGTTTTTATCCTCATAAATTTACACTAATGTGGACTTGACTTTTATCCTGCTGTTCCTTTAATTGTATGGTTTTCAGAATAGAATTGTAAAAGACAAGTAATAGAAAAGAGTCCAATAAAATAGACTATTTGTTGTACCTCATATGAGTGAAATTCATATTTGCATGATGAAAAGGTCTGATTATATTTTGTGTAATAAATGACTTGTGTGCCTTCCCATATGGATATAAAAGGCTCATGCAGATCATTTCTTGTGAACCTGGAAACACTAAGTTTGCTATAACTGTTTTTTTGTGTCTAAGGATTGTGCAGTACTGATTCAAGAATGGATCGGTGGATTGGTGTTTCATCTATAACTACAAGGATTATGCTGTTGAAGATATCCACACACTGTACCATGGCTGCTAATTCATTTAGACTGTAGCAAATATAGTCGTGTTTGTCCAAAGAGCCGAGAGAGACACCTTAAAACGCCTCAGAATTCAAGTGTTTAAAAAGACTACTACTTATGGAAAAAGGCTTCATAACCACAACTGCCTTCAGGATTAATACTGTTTTGGAAGAGACGGTAAGATGTGAGAAGCGATGTGGTTATAGTTTTAATAACAAAAGCAGTTTATCTCTTCATCAGACTTTGTACCCTTAAGGCTGGGTGGTAGCAAATTCTTTCTAAATAATCTAAAACAGTCCAAGATTATTAACCATCAAGGTTTGTAAAACCACTGGTTAGGGGTGGAAGTAATTTCTTTTTTTTTTTCAAAATGACAGCATGGGAGATATTTGCTGATAGATGAAAACCATCAAATGACCGCAGCTATCTTCTACCCAGATATGATCCCATTACCAGTGAATGCCAATGAAAATATTGCTAGTTCTGCAGTCATCACTGCTGTTATTTGGACTTTTGTTTGGCCACAAAGGGAGTAACATAGTGTAACATGCTGTAGTAAGTCTCTGGTCTCATGAACAGTGGGCTGTGTTTTCAACTCCCTGCTGCAGTCACTGTTGCTGTATGCCAACTGAGGTAGTTTATCCCAGTTGCTCCAGTCCACCCAGCTGTATTAATGGGGACCAGCATTTGCGTCCTGGAAGAGTGGACTCATGTGATCTCTTAACTGTATAATACCACAGAACCCAATACAAGCTCTTGCCTGATTAGCTGCTGTGGCAACCTTTAGGAAATTAACCTACCTTTGACATGGAAATTCTTTAATCCTTCTACTCAAAACTGAAGAAGAATTAAACAGCCCTTAATCAGAAGCAAGGAAGAGGACTGCTTGAGAATGAAATACTAACAGTACCTAAATGCAAACCTACCACACTAATTTACCAGGTGGCACAAACAGACCCTGTAGTTTGATGAGACAATTCTGAATTTCACTATTATGTCAATGTAAACCTTTTGTGACTCCCGATAAAAGCAGTAACATTTGATTTTATTGCAACATGTTATAAAACAGTATCTTGATCTCAATATTTGCTCTAATCCAGTGTTGTTGCAATCTTTTTCATAGCTATCTCCCACTTGACACACAAAATATAAAATGATTGATTATTATCCGTATCACTTAATGAATCAGTTGATAAATACTTTTAATTAAACAACTCTTGAGGACAGGTGAATGTATAATAAGGTTTGATAAAAAAAAACATATTGGATGTTTTACTAATTTTGAAGATTTTCATAAATGGTTCTCTGCATGTCAATGTCACTGACATCTGAAAATCGATAAGCCAAACTACGCCATGCCTATGATAAAGCAGTGTTCAAGAGAAGAAACAAGTGATGATTACACATTTGGTGAGCATAAAAGTAAAAAAAAGAGTTGTTTAAAAAGAGTGAGGCGTCAAATTAAAATATTATTACAGTATGTACTGGAATGAGATATTATCCCTCAATAGAGGCAGTAACCAAACTAAATTTAAAAAAAAATAGTCAGGAGATTAGACATTGAAGATCAGTGATGCAATTGATATCATCTATTGAAAGTTTTACCCAAAAGATGTGCAAAGGCAATAAATATGTGGCAAAAGTGACATTTCTTGATATGCTGATAGTACTGTATATCTAGAATGCTTCTCTGTTTTTCAAATAATTTTCAGATAATTCCAGGAAACTGTCTCAGCATTAGTAGGAAGTTGATTACTATCAGGGATGTTTGAGAAATTTAAAAGCAGTTAGACATAGCTTGGATTTCCTGAGGGGTAATTTACTTATCATATTCATGGCAATTTTAAAGCATTGCTGGAACATTTGTAGTTGGGATTAACCCAGCTAAAATTTGCATGTTTTCATTTTTTTTTATCTCAGACGAACAGCAAATACATCTCTAGGCGTCATGTGGTTTGGCATTTATGGATGTTTGTTTACCATAATTTCCATACTTAATACTTCAGTCCCATTAGCCTTTTTATGAACAGGATGGCTGGAGAATTGTGTTCAAAGATGTCTTGTTTTTCCTTTAGTTAAATACTGAATTCCCCATAGATTCCCTTTCGCATCCAGATTGAGAATGCCTTGTGAGAATCTTTTTGTAACATTTTTAAAGGTCTAATAATAATAAAAAAAAATTAATATAACTTGATAAATTACAGAATCTATTCTCTCATGATTACAGTGATGCTAAAGAAATTAAAACCTATTAGTATGCATTGATTCATTGCCAGTCCTGAGCAACAGTTCACATTGGAACATATTATTTTAAACAGGGCTCAGTGGCACGAAGCATATTACAAAATTGACATCACATCACATCACATCACATAGTGGCGCTGCTTGTGCTCTGAGCCCGTAAAGTCACGTAAGGCCTCAAGATGACTCGAACCAGTTTCCTTCTTTGCCCATCTGCCTGGTTTGGAGGGAGAACACGCTCCAAGACACGTCTGGGTGTAACAATAGATATCAAAGAGATATTCAGCAACTTTGAAATTTTCAACAACCTTCTCTAGATCTGAGCCTTCCTACAACTTTCATCCCTGCACTTGAAAAATGTCTTGGGCTTGAAGGATGAATCTTTGCTTGAAGCTCACTATCTGACTGGGGGACTTTACAGGAACAGATGTTTTTATTCTGAAATAATGTGAACCACTAATTATTGCACTCGGAGAGAAGCCATTCAACTAATTGTGTGACTCGTCAAAGAGGCTTTGTGTACCAGATCTGATTTGTATTTGTCGAAGGAAAGGGAGTGAACTCATTTTAGGTTTTGAATTCACATTAGAGTTTGATTACATTTATTTTTTCCTCCTTATAAGTATTTGAGCATTCAAGCCAGTATTAAAATATTCACTCAAAACATGCATATACATTACTAGTAACTCAACAAAATGAGATATTATTGGAAGTGGCTAAATTGGTCTGTAAGGTATAAGATTCTAGATTTTTAAATGTGCTAAACACTGCTGTGAAGGATATTTCACATGACAAGAGCATAGAAATAAATTTGTACTGTTATTGACAACCCTGTAATGCCCTAGCATTTATTCTCTATGAGATAGGTGATCATCATATATAGATCATAAAAATAAAATGTCTAATGCATTACTTTTGTTTTGTTTCCTCTCTTCAATAAATGTTTTTGAGCAGCTATAACCCATTGAGACCATTTTGTGCTAATTAGTTTCTTACTGTTCTTGAACTCCATTAACTCCTGTACTTGTAGCAAAGTTATACACATGATCACTGCTGGATGTCCCTACTGGATGTCTGTGAAGCAGAAAATTTACTCCTGAGGAACTTTATATCATATCAACAAAAGCAGCAGGGAAACAAAGTTTCTAAGTTACTTCGATCCCTGAAAAGGTGTGAGGTCTGCTTCATTATGTTTACTGTCTTTAGTGTTGGGAAAAGTTACCCAAAAGATGTATCCATTACAATTCCAAGTTACTGGTGTAATGGATTACTTATATAATTAACAAGAAATTTAAATTTCAGAAAAGGAAACTTTGTACTTTTATCCAAAGTAAACAGCAATTAAATTCAGTCAAGATACTAAGTATAAAACAATAACAAAACCACAAAAAACATTTAAGTGTGACATTAATATGTTGCACATATCTTCATCTACAGAGCGTTAAATTAAATTAACTATACCAGGGCCGGTGTGATTATATTTGGTTCATCATTATTTTAAAGCCATAGAAAATGAGAGAAGTCTTCAGTTTCTTTTTTAATTTTATGCACTTGTGTAAATTAAAATCCTATACTTAAAAGGGAAATTAAACATGCTTCACACTAGACAGACAATTGAACATAAATAGATTAATTGTGCTGTACTCTAAATAGCAAGATACACACAGTAAGTGACTTGAATTTTTCAAACTGAGCTTTGATATTAAAACACGTTGAGTGAAAATTAATTTGGAAAACAGACAATTTACCAGATTTTAAAATTGTGAAAGACAGGTGCTTGGTTTCTTTTGTGATTTTGAATTATGAATCATTATTCTCCTTTCAGAATTTCCAGTAATGGATTTTGCAGAACTACTTTTCATTTGGTTATTTTTAGCCCAACAATATGTCAGTCTTCATTAACCTTTTTGCTTAAATATCACAATATGTTGATAGACAAGGAAAAATGTAAATATAAGAGAGACATGAATCACATCTACCATGACTTGAATCATTAAATGCGCGACTGTTATTCATCAAAACTTCTTCAGTCATCAAGTATTGGACTACATATGGTATCCATCTTTGCCCTTAAAAAAATTTACTTTTTGATAACATCAGCTAATGCATTTCATGTTGCTTTATTAAAATCCAGTCTGGGAATAACACTTTGTTTTAAAATTTCTTTTCAAGCTGCAGTCTTTAGTATAACTTTTTAAATAACCTACACAAACAAATAATCAAAATCAATTCAAATAAAAACATCAAATCTTCATGCATTTTAGATTATCTTTATATAACAGCAACAAAAAATAACGAAGAGAAAAGAGGTTGAACTTTGACTCCATTTGTTGAACTATTGATTTAAAAAATATTAATATCAATTCAAGGAGACTTGAGTCTGCGAGTAAGGTGAAATGTCTTTTTTAGCACTAAATAAGGTATTTGACTGTAGATCAAGGAATAAGAAGAGCTCTCTACTTCCCCATCTTGTTGGGTTGGGATGTCTCATTATTTACATCCATTTCTTTTGTGTGTCTCTTGCTTCTACTGTGTGAAGCAGTGTGTGTGTGTGTGTGTTTCTGTAAGTCTGTGTTTGAGACACTTCCTTTTTTTGCTTTTTGCCAACTTTGGTGTAATTACTTCTAATTATTGTAATTTGTGAGGTCATGACCTCATTATTCTTTAGATCAAAGTCCAGTTTTTATAACCATCAAAGTTTTTCATTCCGAGTTAACAACACTTGCGTCTGCTAGGAAATGGCTGTGGCCTTGGTCTAAATTAGATTAAGCAAAGTCTTATGAAATTTTGAAGGGCAGTATCAAGTTCTTCCTCTGTTGTCTGCTTTTTTTAACAAATAGATAATGTTGTTCTTCCTGCTTAGAACATTCCCCTGGGCGTTAGTTAGATCAGCAGGATTTTCTCTGAAACTGTCACAGAGCTTGAGAGGCAGCAGTAATTTCTTCAGTCTAAAGAGGTTTGTGCTGCAGAAGCAGCAGTATGTAGCTCTTCTTTGCAATTTAGTTTTCATTTCTTTTAAATGCAGTTCATATCTCAACTACCGGTAGTTTAGTATGAATTCACCATCTTGATTTGAATTGGTCTCTAACCAGCTGCATTGTGTGCATTTTAGGTCTAAAATTTTCAACTAGAAAAGCTGTTCTTAAGCTGTAGAATCAAAGGTTCTGAGGCAAAACAAAGATTATGTATCAATTGGAATACATATTAAGTGACAGGATTATTTCAGGAGCACCCATGAAACAAAAACCCAGAGACAGAAGTGGAAACTAAAAAAGGAAGTATGTGTAGAATAGAACCATAAAGTTCTACTCTACACATACTTCTGTACACGTTCTTACATAAACTATCATGGGTATCTGGTACAAACCATCCAGCTACAGTACGTTGGTAAATCTTATTTACCAATTAGATATTCAACTTGTATGATGTGTTTTGTAGTGAATAAGTGTCCTACCATAACTTTAATATTAAATATATATATATTTGGATTCACTGATTGCATGTTTAAACAATCAAAACACTATAGCCTGAAAAGCTTCAAGTGTTCTACCATAGTTTTTTCTTTTAAAGTTTTTTTAAAGTATTTAGAAATCTAACACCATTAGGTGTTCAAATACAGTGCAGTGTTAAAGTTCTTCAATTCTGAAGTTTTTGAGAATATATCATATATAATATACCATATATCATATAGTATATCATATATCATTTAGTCTTAAGCAGTGTATCAAAGCTAAATTTATAAGAACAGGCACAGCATCTACTAACAAATTGGTATCATATTACTTAATAACAACTAATCATTCTGTTAAGCCACATTCCGTAAGTAAAAATCTCAGTTGTGTACTGAGGAGAGACACTCTGGCAGTTCTGCAAAGGAGAGGTTGTTTTTCAACCTTATTAAATAAAGTCCGGACACTAAATTCATTCTAGACTAGAAATTCACTCAACATTTATCACAGTGCTTCAGGTGGTTCTAGAACTTTTTTATCTTCATTATTGAAGAGATGGCTTGAAGTTGGTATAAGATTTATCCCTGCGTTTAAAAGACAGTTGCACAGATTTGCAATCTGACATGTTCATTTTTTTTCTTGCTGAGATTTATAACAAGAGGATTGGTAAACTTACCAGCTAACATAACAGTTTGATAGCCTATACGAAATATTCATTCATGGTGGTAGGTTGCACGTTAATAAGCTCTGTCCTCTGATTACTCTATAGAGCTTTCAATAAGCTACAAAAGATAAAAAAAAACATGTATTTTGGATCATGAAAATACAAGTGGCGATATAAGGTAAGGAGATATTAAGTGGATACACTTGTACTGCCGTTCAGATATATTTGGATAGATACAATATGGGTGATTTCTAAAATATGATAATGTTAAAGTAAACCAAATCTTGGTTAATTTAACAGAAATGAAACTGATAAGAAAATGTTTTATTTTTTATCCTGTAGGGCTAATTTTGCCTTGGATGCTGATAGAATAAATAATATTATATAAAATGTGTGAATAACAAGAGAGTTCAATCACATTTTTCCATTGAGACTTTCGTACCATTTGTTTAAATTTTATATTGAGCTCAGTCACGTTGTGTTATTTATCTACAGACTTCAGCACCTAAATATTGTGTTAAAGTGTTTTCCAAAGTGCATCATAGGAGATGCCCTAACAGGAAACTGCACCTGGTAAATCAAAGCTTGAAGTTTGAAATCCCAATAAATGAAATCATATTATATTTAAGAAAAGTTGTATTCTTGTCAGTAAACTGCCTCTGGGGCAAACCCTTTACAGGTATAGTTCCTATTTGACCTGCTTATTTTAAGATTTAGAACTAAACTCCACAACATTTTAAGAGAGCTTTTTTATTGTTCTGATGAACAAATAATTAGACTTCTCAAGCCCTGCAATTTATCATCAAGTTTAGAACAAAGGTAACAGTCAGCATTTTCCTTGTTAGCACGTCTGTATTTTAGCCATGTTTGTGCTTTATGCGGAGAAGAGGGATAATGTCTACTTTTTTACCATGGAATGGCACAAAGTTTGCTAAAAATATCACTAGGAATTAATGCTAACTCTGTGAAAATTGGTGCTACATATAATGAAAATGTATAATGAGCGTCAAAGGATGACCATTTTTTTTGTAGTAGGCACACTGACATTTTTAGCACACACAAGAAATAGGTAAATTATGCTGTTTGATATTTGTAATCAGCCTTATTGATCAACAAGGATTTTACTTTTTTTGGTTCCAATTGTTATTTCCATAACCCTGTTCTGAGTGCCTGTGACTTTAAATCTACTTTTTAGAAAATCGGCTCAAATATTCATTTATACTCTCAACTGCTGTCAATGAGCAAAGCCATCCGTCTGTGAAGCAGTCAAAGCTGAAATGAACAACCTTTACATTTAGAAATAATACAAGATTTTAACCAAAAATGTGTTGTTTTTGTCTTGTCTCTTATTACTTGAATGCTCTACAGCTCCAGGATATCACTTTTTGTGTTTTTTTTTTCTTTAGAGAGAACCATGAAAAACGTGGAGAACAAGCTGGATCAGATGATACCATGAAGAATAGCTCACAGGTCCTCTGCTGCCAACTGCTTAGTAAGTAAAGAATGCTTTTGCCAGTGTGTTAGGGGAATCAGTCTAATGAAAACTCTTCCATTGTCTTTTACTCATAAGTGCCAAATCATTTCTGGATGAGTCTTCTGGGGTGATCAGTGATGCTTATGTGAAGAGTGCAGCTCTGCTCTGCCCCTGGTAGGATCTGATCACAGTCACTCATGGGTACAGAACATCCCTAGACAGTGGAACACCCAAACGCTGAGTCATTTTCTGTATATTGTTGACTAATCATTAGTCATTATTCAAATCATGACTAATACTAATGTAATAAATGCCTCATCAGTTACTTGCCCATGAGTTGGGCTAGAGGTTTCAAACACTGTCTGCCTGCTTTCAAACTGTATTCCCTTCAGCCCTCAGGTTAAATCTTAGACCTTATTGACCTTGTTAGAAGCTATTGCAAGAAAAATAAAAGCTCAATGAAACACCCAAGAGGACCATAAAAGTTAGATTTGGCTCTAGTGGAGATGTATTAAAAAAGCAGACCTATAAATGACAGAATTTTCTTTTGAATTAAGATGTACATACAGTACAAGAAAAAAAAGCTCACTTATGCATTGCAAACAAGAACAAATGATGAAAAAGAAATGAGCACAGATCCTCATTACTAATCCTCAGCTGTATGAAATGCAGTTAATTAAAAAGAATCGCACTGCACCTTTGAAAATCAAGTAAGCAATATCTAGCTCACAATTGTAGACATTGCTTTCTATTGGCTTCTAATTCAGTGTTTTTAATAGACAGACCAGCATTTATATGATAATACTGTATGTGCAGGTCCCCCTATTACTGCTTATTATCTGTGAACCAAAGATTACTGGAGCTTACCATACATGGTAGATTGAAATATAATAAATTTTATGTTATGATATTTTTGTCAATATACTATATTATGCAATTATACAAAAATTTATTGCAATAAAAAATTTAATGTATTGGAAATCTGTATTTTTTTCATAACGGACAAGTGCATTTTCTAAAGCTAGTGTCTTTCCTGCTCTATTATACATTAATATTCAAGTAGAACCTCACTGTTTCTTTTTAAGAGATATTGACATATTCTCTTGAGCTTCTGAGATCTTTTAATATACTGTATAATATTTTTTCCATCACAGGTGAGTTTTGTAGAGTCAAGGCATTACAGGTTTTCTTATTCTTATTCTTGTTAATGTTTTTATGTTTCTGTGAAATGAGTACTTCGGAGATGCACTCATTGACCTCTTTTAGAAAGCAATCATATGTTGCCCACGTATATGATCACGTTATAAAATATATATGCTTTAACTGTTTTGGATGTCTAGGAGGTTTCTGTTAATTATTAAACAATCTGAAAATACTGTTGTCTGTCATAGTTTTTTTATGCAGATCAGCAAATGTATTGAGTCTGAATGAGAAGTGTGGAGATTGAGCAGAGAGCAGTTAAAGCCTTTATCTGGCTAACTTAAACACGGTTTTAGGATTGCTTAAAAGTTGGATATGTTTCAGACATGTAGCTTTGGACCATTAACTATTCCTAACACATTTTTTAACTCTTTGAGAAAGACTCCTTTTGATCAGTTTAGATCCTCAGAGTCAGAGCTGATGGCAAGGAATTCATCTCCTGTTTAAAGAAGCTGATAAGGGAACTACAGTATATTATTCTGTAGACTCTGTTTTCCTTAATGGTTATTCCACTGAGGCTGTATCCAAAATCTCTTTGCAACTCCTTGTTTATATCTGCCATCTTTTGGATGTTGGCACCGCTTAGCTGACGCCAGCTGATGTCATTGGTAAGTTTGCAACGATTGTATCAGGCAGACTTCAGGGGAAGCCATTAACCCCCTCTGTTATGGGTAGGTCCATCTTATCTCAGCCAACACATCGTTTCCTGTTCTGGCAATTTCATCTCCAGATGTAAAAGTGAATGATACATATTTTGTTCTTACCTGACTTTTCTAAAACTATTCACAAAAAACACAATCACATTATGTTTATCTCTGTACTCACTGTGATTGTTCAATAATAATGAAAACAGTATGAAAGATATAGCTATCTTTCCTCTGTCTGTGCTGTTCTAAGACAATGCCTGAGTTTTTGTGATCGCTCAACTTGCAGTTGAACATCAGGCGTTCACTTCATTTCCTGTTTACACAACATGTAGGAAGCAGTGCCTGAGTGGAAATACCCCAGCTTTGTTTTTCTCACTTCAATCCCACAAATCCTCGTGTTTTAGATTTAGGTTTGCTATAGAAAAAGGGTCGAATGCCAATGTAATCAACATATTTTAGTCTTTTTTTTTTCAGTTTTCTGACATTCTTTCATCTATAGAAGTGTGCAGTTTGAGCGTTCAAGTTTTCATTAAAATAATCACTTTAAATGATATTCCAGATGGGGCCTTGAAGGTTTGGAATGATTTGCTTCATGTTTTCTGTGCAAGTGAAAGAAAAGCAATCATATCTTCGGGCGAAAAAATATATTCCTTTTGCTGCTCAAATTAGTAACTTCCAAGGTGCTAACATGGATGTGCTTTTATGTTGTTCTGTGTCTGAAAAGCTTGGAGGCACTCCTTCTCTTTCCAGTGCAAGCTGCTGTATTCATCACTATGGCAACTGCCAAAAATCAATCCATTGTATCCAAACGCTGTAGCCGTCTTGTTCCTAACATTTCCAGAGTACTTACTGCTTTGTAGCATTTTTTACATTTGTTCCACAACTAGTATCAATACATATATACAGACTAATCAAAAGTTTCACAATTTAACTATGGCACAGTATGTTCAGGGAACCTGTGATTATTTTTATAGACTGCTCAAAGGATCCTCAGTAGCAAAGGGACATTTTCCATCCCCTCGGAGTACTAAACTGCTTTGTGGTATCAACACTCTCACAGTAGGTCTCCTTCAACAGTGCTAAATTATGATCTGTTGACATACACATACCTGTACATGTTGCATAACGTCTACTTTTTGCATATTTTCATTTAAAATGTAAGTCCTTATTCAGTGTGATTTCAGAAGAAGGAATTTCCTGCCCAGACAATGTTTAGATCATCTCTGCTAAAGCGTCCTTTTTGGAAAACATGGATAAAAGTATATAAAGAGAATGTTCAGTTGTCAAAAACTGAAAAAATCAAGCTTGGATTTTTGAATGGAGGTGTTTTCATTTGTTTTATTTTTTTTACTGTACCACTGACTTGCACATTGTGCCTTTATCATTTTGAAGACAATTCAGCTTTCACCACACAGTTCTCTACAATGGCAGACATAATTCACAGGACAGGTTACAGATTGTACTTGCTTGCTGCACAAAGGCAAGCTAGACCTGGAAATATTCTAGTGGTATTTTAAACAATTAGACCCTTTATTCTTCACAGTTGTGATGGGATTGCTGTTGGTTAAAATGTATTGTTACAAATAGGGTAATGGAAATAGAAAATATCAGAAACAGGCTGAGCAGATTAATCAGCAATTCAATTAAATAATCATGACGCCCTCATTGTAAAGATTGAGCCCAGAATATCCCCAAGCGGTTGGCATAAATGGAGGCCCATGGGTTCTTTGTTCTCTGGCACAGCTTTGGTGAAAAGAGTAATAATTCAGCTAAACTGAATTAAACAAATATTAATAATCACAAATGCAAATGACAATGTATAAACCATACAACAAAAACATACAAGTTACGCTTACGCTACTTGCAAACAAGGCACCCCAAAGATCTATGTCTAGTTCAACCAGAAAACCCCAGACTGATATCAAGTATTTAAATCCCTTTTGAACATCTACACAGGCTAACAAGAGAGATACATCTGCCTTCTGAAAGAGAATATGACCCACAGTACATACAGTGCCTTGCGAAAGTATTCGGCCCCCTTGAACTTTTCAACCTTTTGCCACATTTCAGGCTTCAAACATAAAGATATAAATTTTTTATTTTATGTGAAGAATCACCAACAAGTGGGACACAATTGTGATGTGGAACGAAATATTTTGGATTTTTGAAACTTTTTTAACTAATAAAAAAATGAAAAGTGGGGCGTGCAAAATTATTCGGCCCCTTTACTTTCAGTGCAGCAAACTCACTCCAGAAGTTCAGCGAGGATCTCTGAATGATCCAATGTTGTCCTAAATGACTGATGGTGATAAATAGAATCCACCTGTGTGTAATCAAGTCTCTGTATAAATGCACCTGCTCTGTGATAGTCTCAAGGTTCTGTTGAAAGCGCAGAGAGCATCATGAAGACCAAGGAACACACCAGGCAGGTCTGTAATACTGTTGTGGAGAAGTTTAAAGCCGGATTTGGATACAAAAAGATTTCCCAAGCTTCAAACATCCCAAGGAGCACTGTGCAAGCGATCATCTTGAAATGGAAGGAGTATCAGACCACTGCAAATCTACCAAGACCTGGCCGTCCCTCTAAACTTTCAGCTCAGACAAGGAGAAGACTGATCAGAGATGCAGCCAAGAGGCCCATGATCACTCTGGATGAACTGCAGAGAACTACAGCTGAGGTGGGAGAGTCTGTCCATAGGACAACAATCAGTCTTACACTGCACAAATCTGGCCTTTATGGAAGAGTGGCAAGAAGAAAGCCATTTCTCAAAGATATCCATAAAAAGTCTTGTCTAAAGTTTGCCACAAGCCACCTGGGAGACACCCCAAACATGTGGAAGAAGGTGCTCTGGTCAGATGAAACCAAAATCGAACTTTTTGGCCACAATGCAAAACGATATGTTTGGCGTAAAAGCAACACAGCTCATCACCCTCAACACACCATCCCCACTGTCAAACATGGTGGTGGCAGCATCATGGTTTGGGCCTGCTTTTCTTCAGCAGGGACAGGGAAGATGGTTAAAATTGAGGGGAAGATGGATGCAGCCAAATACAGGACCATTCTGGATGAAAACCTGTTGGAGTCTGCAAAAGACCTGAAACTGGGACGGAGATTTATCTTCCAACAAGACAATGATCCCAAACATACAGCAAAATCTACAAAGGAATGGTTCACAAATAAACGTATCCAGGTGTTTGAATGGCCAAGTCAAAGTCCAGACCTGAATCCAATCGAGAATCTGTGGAAAGAGCTGAAAACTGCTGTTCACAAACGCTCTCCATCCAACCTCACTGAGCTCAAGCTGTTTTGCAAGGAAGAATGGGCAAGAATTTCAGTCTCTCGATGTGCAAAACTGATAGAGACATACCCCAAGCGACTTGCAGCTGTAATCGCAGCAAAAGGTGGCTCTACAAAGTATTAACGCAAGGGGGCCGAATAATTTTGCACGCCCCACTTTTCATTTTTTTATTAGTTAAAAAAGTTTCAAAAATCCAATAGATTTCGTTCCACTTCACAATTGTGTCCCACTTGTTGGTGATTCATCACATAAAATAAAAAATTTATATCTTTATGTATGAAGCCTGAAATGTGGCAAAAGGTTGAAAAGTTCAAGGGGGCCGAATACTTTCGCAAGGCACTGTATCTCTCTATAAATCTGAATAGGAACCTATCTCCCTATTCTAAAAATTCACCAAATAACCAGGGATTCTCTACACTGACACACACAGACACGCACACACTCATACCAGGGCCAATTTCCCAGAAGAATATTAGCCTATCAGTATGTCTTAAAACTATAGGAGCAAACGGTAGCACCCAGAGGAAACCCACACGAACATGGCAAAAACATACAGACTCCATGCAGATAGCACCCCAGGTTTGGTATTGAACGCAGGGCCCCAGAGCTGCGATGTAAAACACTTTTTCACTGTGCCATCCGCAGTTCTAACATAAACCTCTGAAATATGGTATACTGTATGCACCTGTAGATCCATGGATATAACTTAATGACGCATAGTGTTGAATTTTAACATTTAGTTGTTTAGGTGTACATCTTGAAATGAATTTTAAAAGATGTGATTTCGAGGTTTCCTGTATTCATTTTCAGATACCTCTAAAGAATATTCTGAATTGCCGTAACTGTGTTTTAAGTGGAACAATCAAAAACTGAGCGGAATCAACAACTTCCTGTGGATGTATCCTGCGTAGAGACATGTTCAGCATTTTCACAGTGGCAACATAGAGACGCCAGTTAGCCTAGCTTGCATGGTGACACGTAATTAGAGCTGGTTACCCACGGCTCTCGGGTTTGATTTTTCACCGGGGGTCTCCTGTGTGGAGTGTGTATTTCATCCTGCTTTCATATGGGAGTGCTGTGGTCTCCCAACCACCCCCATCTCCTGTGGTCTGTAATAGGCTCTGCGATGCTGCAACCCCTTATCCGGAATAAATGGGTTGCTCATAATGGATGTATACAGTAATTTGTGAAAAGCAAGTCACGACTCCTATACCATCGTTATTTCAAACTCCATACTTACAGAGTTGTTTTTTTTCTGCACACTCACTGTTTTGCTGCTTGAATTAATTGACTTCCTTTGCTTGCTGACTCAATTTGTAGGGATGCCAATAACAGAAACAGCTTGCATTAATCTGATGTTTTCAAACAACCAAGACTGAGTAAGACGGACAGGGGTAATAGAACATAATACATAATCATAGCACATATTGGGAAAACAAGACCTATAAATAAAAAGTGAGTGGTTTTTAATCTTTTTGTATGTCTTAAAAATCGAAGTATTCATACTTAATACAGTCAAACATGTAAATAGAAATATGATGTGTCTTGTGATATATTACAATGTAAGAACATTAGGAAGTTTACAAAAGAGTTTGGGATCTAGTAATTAATTGATCTGAGGATCTAATCAAGATGTTTTGTAAAAGATGCAAAGGTATCAGCTTCATCATGGCTGTTTTGCCCATTCCAAACCTTCTTGTAAAAACAGTACCTCCTGCTCTTAGTTCTAAATGAGTTTTCTTGTCGTTTAGACTTCTATCCTCTGATTTAAGGATTCTCAAGAATTCAATTGAGTCCACTTTGCAGATGCCTTTGAGGATTTTGAATGCTTGAATCATGTGCCCTCATGGGCTTTTCCATTCATAACCGAAAAGTTTCAGTTATTCCATCCTGTCAGTGTTGTACATTCCTTTAAGCTAAGAAAGTACTGGTTTGGTTGCCTTTCTCCAGGCTGAATCCAGAGCAGCAATATGTTTTTTTTATAATGTGGTCACTTAAATCGGTCCAAAAATTAAAAGAGTAATATTTAGCCTGTCAAAATAGGATAGTCCATTAAACCCAGAAATGTATCAGGCCACTCTTTGCTTTGGAACACTTTCTATCCCTGTGAATTTCTCCATCATCAACAGAGATTTGTCCGAAGGTTTTGTGAGCATCTTGTTTCAGTACAGACCTCCTGATTTTTTAAGAAGTATCTCATAAGACAATTAAATTAAGTGAATTGAGCCCAAGGCTTGATTGTTAACAATACATTGATGTGACAAAGAGTCTTTAAAAACTCCTGTAGCAAAAGTTCATATCCTTTGTCCCTCTTGAACCCATCACACTTCTGTGAAATGCGATTTTCATTGCACCCATTGTTTTTTCTGAATGAGCAATATGAGCCACACTGCCAGGTTTCTGAAATATTTCATGTGACAACCTGAAATAGAAAAATATGATTGCATAAGAATATTATGATGATCTACTGTGCTCAGCCTTATGGGGCTGAATAATTTGGACCCAGTTATGTTTTCTCTGTCTATAGACAGAGCACTAAATAAGGACATTTTTTGTGTGCAGGGGTCTGCATTTTTAAGGTCTGGAAAAAATGCAATTTACTGACATTTCATTGATTTGTGCATAGACTGTCTTTTTCTGACATAAATAAAATGCAAATTAAGCCACCACTCCTATAAAGAGAGGTGGCTTCAGCTGAATTTCAAGTGCATAGCTGCGCTGCAGCTGTAGATCAGCTATTTGAATGAGACACAGCGTTTCCGATAGGTGAAAAATACCAGTACTGGTGCTAAGGGCCAGTTAAGACTGGTCCTCTCAGTGCGCTGGGTGGAAAGGAATGCAGGATGGACCATTGTGGCAGGTCCTTGTTTTTATAAGTGAATAAGAGAACCAGAAGGCCTGGCCATGGTGAGTATCAGAGTTATGGGTGTGGCAAAGGTAATGCTGTATGTCTTTAAGCGGGGCCACTCTTTGCTAAGGTGTATGTAGGTGGAAGCAGTTTCCTCAACTGCTGAGTTACCTCCTTAATAGCCTGTGACCTGTGAGAAGAGTATCATCCATCGACTTGCTGAAGGCAAGCCTGCCTTCTCCCTTTCCAGAATGCAAGCGAGTGTCGGGCACAGGTCTAACTCTGTTGGCCACAAGACGCCTGTCAGTGGCCTGTGCGGAGGCCTTTGTCATCTTAAATTGTCACAAGCTGTTGCTTGTTCCTTGGGACAGTGAGGGAACAGGCGAAACTTCTCAAAAGTGAGCAGCCTGATGCTCTTGAAGGAGTGATGAAGGACTCGGTGAATTCACTTGGCTTCAGTTCTGAAATGGGTTAAACCTTCTATGGTTAAAATAAATATTCATCTCTGATGTACATGCTGATGTGCACCTGAGGGCAGTACAGAAATATGTATCAGATACATTTAGACATATCACACATAGCCATCGTGCTACCAGAAATGTTAAATAATTTGAGATATTTAGTCTGTAGCTTCCATAATCTGATCAGTATTTTGTTAAAAAAACAGTCTTTAGAAAATTAACATAATCAAGCTGAAATTCTGCTGCAGAGCTCAAGCTGTTTGTCTTTAAGTCTGACTTTTGTGGATGCCTAAAGTAAGAATCAGTGAATTCACTTGATTTCAGTTCTGAAATGGGTTGCAAGCTGATTTAACAAGCCGATCACACAGTGAGACTAATATCAGGAGATACTCTGGATATTTGTCAGAGGAAATTTGTCATTTTATTTTTTTTTTAGTATTTTATTTTAATCCTTGATTGTGCACAGGAATCACAAGTGACTAATTAAAATATTTGATTGAGCAGGTGTGAGTGGAGAAGGAGGGGAGAAACTCAAGTGGAATTTGTACAAAACTGAAAATGTGATCGAGAAGCTTTTTTTTTCCATCCAGACGGCTTCACACTGACATGCAGTGTTTCATTTAAGAGTAAATACAGAGAGCTGAAAACAGGACATGGATTTTTAATGAGAATTCTTTAACAATTTGAAGTGTGGATTTATTTTAAAACAATATGCAGGAAATACATAGCCTGCAGACACTGAATAATGTGGCATAATCATTTTTTATTGAGGGGGTTTCCATATTTGTTCCTCTTTTTTTCGCCAGGAGGTCAGCACAATGTCTAGGTACGGACAGAAGATTATTCTTGAGACCAATAATTTAGTAGTCTCCAATCTCCCTGGGAAGCATCAGACCAGAGGGATTAATATTATGGTCCCAAGGGTAATATTTTTAAATGAAGTCGATTTTATACAAACAACTGAAGTGGTAGGCTACAGAGGATTTATTTCTGAATATGGAGTTCTCCCCACGCATAAAGTGTTGAACTTTAACCTCCCTGTCTAAGGACATCTGCTGTAGTTCCTTAGCCATCTGGCTTTTTAATTACGATTTTCCTTCATTAGCGTGACTTTAAGTAAGAATCCAGGCTTTCCTGATTCAGTTGACTTTAGTGAGAAGGTAAATAGTACAGTTTTGGTTAATTCTCAGGAGTATGTTGGTGTAAAAATCTGCTGACTCAAAGTTACAATGCTGTACCTACATCTGTGTTCAAACCTTCTCTCAAGATCTGAGAATTGTCTTAATAATAATGGCAGACTTACATTTATTGGCTTTTTTAGAATAACACCAGATGCTTACTAAATTAAACTTCAGTGTAGATTCCCTTGAGATTTTTTGTCTCCAGATTTTAAATGGCAAAATAAAAGAATTTCTGATTTCAACTCAAGAGCAACTTTTATTGTGCTCTTCCAATAACCTTTGTTTGTACAGTATATACAGTTGTGGGTAAGCTACAGTATACTGTATATATGAGCATATCATCATATATTTGTTGGTTTTGGGAAACTGAGTACTTTTAATGTTTTCATGTTTGTGGATTTATTTGCAACATTTTGTAATAATCTTGTCCTTTAGACAGAAAGTAATCATTCACATTCTCTTTAGAGTTATATTTCAGCATTTCAGCATTCAGCATTGTAGATACATGTAGATCTTAAACCACTGTATACCCTTTGTATGATTTATTCCTAGCCTGCTTTACTTAATACTAAAACTTTCTTGTTTCTGGATGAATAATTACCTTAATTCCCAGAATAATTACATATCCCATTCACAAAGGTATCTTGTAAGTGCAGTGCTAGTTAGATGATAATTTT
The DNA here is from genome assembly GCF_059453375.1 of Lepisosteus platostomus. Taxonomy (NCBI): domain Eukaryota; kingdom Metazoa; phylum Chordata; class Actinopteri; order Semionotiformes; family Lepisosteidae; genus Lepisosteus; species Lepisosteus platostomus. The sequence goes on along the minus strand of NC_142618.1, from coordinate 47,142,712 downwards.
TAAACTCAGCATTGATTGATGTTATTATATGAAATTGTCTAATGTGACATTCAAAGTCAGGCTAATATTATCACCCGTAATAAAAATATTTATAAAGGCTCTAACATACTGCAGTGAAAATGTCCCAATGTAAGAATAATACTTGAAATCTATTTTTTTATATGAATGTCAAGGGAATGTGTGTTCAAAGCAAACTTAAAACATTTATTTTAATATGTCGTATAGAAACCAATTAAAACAATGTATTAATGCAGACAGAATTTTGATAAAAAAAGCATCCACGTGCCATATAAAAAAGTAAGTTGCTTGTGGATATTTGTAAATTTCTAAATAAATGTTTTCTTGTCTTTTTCCAGTCATCATTGCCAGAAAACTGATTTGTAATTAAAGGCATTGCTTTTACAGACTTACATTACTGTGAAGTAAAACAGGATGTTTTGTAACTAAGAAACCAAACACATTGTGTTGCCTATAAAGGAAAGGGTCATTGTTTCACTGCAATCTTTATGTAGAAATCTGCTTTTATTGAGGTGTTTGGACATATTAATAGTGTTGATGCAATAGATCTCATTAAGCAAAAGGTGGCATACAGAACCTAGCTGATTAAAAAAGTATTATTACAGTGCATTGTAGTAAAACAAATAATAATAATAATAATAATTGCTTACACTTATATAGCGCTTTTCTGGACACTCCACTCAAAGCACTTTACAGGTAATGGGGACTCCCCTCCACCACCACCAATACACATTTCATTCTTAATTGCAACCTAAGCTATCACTTTTCAGGGACATGACTCTTCTTGCAGATGTGCTGACAAATTACAAATTTATACTTACAAACTGCTTACGAATGAACGTTTATGCATCTGTCGAGCGGTTCCAACAGTGCTTTTGCAGTAGTTGTAAAGAGTCTGGTCTTTTCTGATTAGTAAGAATGGAATTTTCAAATGATACATTGAAAAATTGGAATTGAAGGAAGGAAAATATCATGCTTATAATGTTGTCAGTAGTGTTTCTGACATGTCTCTAGATTTGGCTTTATTAGATAAGAATTAAGACCAAGGTATTGCACTCTTAAACTTCTACTTCTACAAAGTAAATACCTCTAAACTTTCATCTGTGAGTGTCCATACCCCAAAATATCTTGATGTTGTTGATTACGACATCTGAATTTCTGTGCCCCTTTTCCTTTTCTAGTTTAATGTTGCACACTGTGGAAAGTGTACAAATTTGACCAAATATATTGTAGTATATGTTTAAAATATGCAAAACATCTGCCCATTTCTAAATTCCATCTACCAGTTATTTACATTATATTCTCATAGGTGCCTCTTAGCTATAACCTTAAATGATTTTTCAATTTGCAGATTTCACTAGACTCCTGTTATACCAGTTCTATGTAATTTACTTATTCTTCACTAGAATGTTGTTTTCACATCAAGTTTGATTCTCACATTAATATTCTGATGTGTTTTCCATTAAGAATTGGCCACTATTACACCTTGCTGAATTGTTTGTTCCAATGAATCCAATTGTGTCCACACCATAAACATGAATATGGAATATCATATTGTGTGTTACTAATTTGTTGAGTTTATATTTTAAGTAAGTTTTATTTTTTAAATAAGTTATATTTCACCTCAAAATTGTGCATTAGTTTGCAATAGATTATCTTTTTGTAAGGAGTATATACTATATGGTGTAAATAAAGGATATACAATAGGAAACTATTCTCAAACATTAATAGTTAAAAGTGATTCATCGCTGGAGTGTTGTGTTTAAAGTTTGATTCTCACATCACTGTTCTAATATGTTTTCCAATTACAAAGCAACATGTGAACCCAAGAAACTTAACACATGTATTTGCCTTTCCAAATAAAAAATAATCTCAGTGACATGGGATTGTGTTCAGCTTTCTACCCTTCTGAAGACCCTTTTTGATTCAGACAGCACAACCAATAAAATAGTCTAGTAATCACAAGACTCACTGAGGAAAATATGTGGAGAGTGTCTATTAAGGCAAACTAATTGAGCAGAAAATGACACTGTGGTCTGAATACAAACTCTGGAGTGACATCTCTGGAGGAAAGAACAGTGAAAAGCTTTGGTGTGAATGTCTGTTAAGGCTAAAGCTGCTAAATTATAAAGGAGATTTTTTTTTCTGGTTTTGCCTGTGGGAGCTTGCTTGATTCAGAAGGAAAATACCTGTTTGCATTTCCACTGGATCAGCTTGTTGATTAAGAGGACTGTTTGACAGTGTCACACAGATGGGGGGGGCTGATGTGAAAACTAGCTGTGAGTGGAGTTCTTGTACTGGTTTCTCATGAAAGTCTTCAAAATGTGGTTTCAGAGACTATTTACAAGTGAGGCTCCCACCCGGAAGCCCATCCTTGCCTGGCAGCATCTTGTCTAAGTGAAATGTGTCTTGTGGGTTGTGTAACAGAACTTTGATTTGGAAATGCCTTTTGCCTGGTTATTTAGTAACCTATTTTACTGCTTTTTCCAAAATATGTTTTTTTTTTCAGATGTTGGTAGGGTAGCGGATTGCTAGCAGTTAATAATATCTCTCTCAATTTATTACATTGTCCATTAAAGAGAAAAAAATATGTGGAAGTTTATTATTAAACTTTCAAGCCTGGCGTTTTTACATACTTGAAATCCAGCAGGGTTGTAGGACAACAGGGATTTATATGTCATGCACACCCTAAAGCCCGCATGGAGGGAAATACTTCATATTTACATGCTAAGCTTGTAAGAGTGGTTCATAAAATTAATCTGTCAAAATCTTTCAGGAGCAAAATTCTAGCTTCAGACTCTACTTAAGTACATTATATTCTTGGTTCTGCATTAATTCTGCCTTAAATGTTGTGTCTTGTCCTTGTTTATACTCCCATTTTTATCATTTTAGGTTTTAAGTTTTTTGTCATTCATTTTTTTCTGTTTTTGCCTTAAATAGTGCTCATTGTAAAAAAACAGTACTTTACAGAACTATAAATTACTGATTTAATTTTAACATATTAGTCTAATAAATCTACAGGTTAATGAAATGCAACACTGCTTCTATCTTTAAACTAATGGTAACTGGGAGAAACTGATTCCTTATATACAGTTGAGCAGAGTGTGGTGCTGGATGTGTACCTAGCAAAACCACAGCGATACTAACTGCAGAGGATTACAGCAGTATATTTCATGCCTGCTGCAGTCTGAATGCTGCAGTTCAAAATGACTAATTAAATAGGCAGCTGATGAAGATTAATTCTCCTCTTTCCATGAATGATTACCTACTGTTTGTAGAACCCCCTTTCTCTATTCAATTAATTTGGGCCAGGCAGGAGGGGGCTGGGCAGGAGTGTTTTGGGCTTTGGGACGGGGATGATTATACTGGAAATTAATTTAGAGGGCCCAGCAGTATCATTCCTAGCGGTCACAGTTGTGCCGACTGGACTGTGATTCACAATTAACTTCCTACTAAGAGATTTGACTGGAGCTCTTTACGCTTTGTCACTTATCCACTGCGGCTGACAATCACTGCTACCAGTCTCCCCTTTGCTTACCCAGGACAAATTGGCAGGGGTATTTAGGATCTGTCGGAAAATTTAGCCTTTATTTCTTAATAGCTGTCCCACAAGGAAAACCTGTTCTGTTCTGTTCATGTTCTGTATGTTTTTCTTCCCTTTTAATTGTTTTACGTTGTTAACGTGTGTTAAAATATTTAAACAGTTTTTAAAATATGTTTTCTAATAACAAGAACAATTACACATTACTGTGATAATTTTGAATTGTTTTATGTCATTTTTAATCTCCTCAATGAATGATGTTTCAGGCCGCACTGGTTTCGACTGTTGTGTGAAAAAATGGCAAAATAGCAGAAAATGAGATTTGCATACAGTGTTTGGTAAAATCCAATTACATTTGAATTTCAATTCAAGACGGGGACAAAAAAAATGACATGTGGCAGATGCCAGACACTAAGCACATTTGCGCCTGAGGTGTTTTCAAATATCAGCTCAAATTGCCTTCTTGAAATGCCTCGTAATGCCTTATGACTACTGTTTGTTCGGCGTAGATTCAACATTTTGTTGGTTCTCCACGTAGGCAAAAGACACATAAATTTCACTACAATCAAATTCCAGTTTTATCAGCTTAGACAGTTGTACAATGAGAGCCTTGATTTGTTGCAAGTTTGTTTTGACAGTGATACTACTAGGAAATGCACATATAGTGTATCTCCCCATGAGCACAGTTTTACAGAATGCATTGTTGTACTTTTACTGTCAACCTGTGCTGCTTTCTGATTGTGGAGATTGTGATTGTGATTTTCTTAGCCAGTGTCCATACTTTGCCAATTTGTGCCACAAACATCAGGGATGTTCACAAATTAAGCTGAAAACACTGGACGTTACTTGTAAGTACAATTCTTAAATATTTTTAGAATTGACTGATATTTTTAATGTAAATTTTTATTTTTAATTAAAATGAACATAATGACAGGTGTCTCTTGTTGACCCAGTGTTGTTATGTAATTAGACAGTCAGGAACCGTGAACAAACTCTCAACCTGTTTTCCTTTGACTTCAGTAATTGGAATCCACAGTTAAGTCCAAATTGAAACCAATGACATAGAAGCAAACCATGCAAAAATAAACTCGTTGGAATATACTGAAAAAGAAAGAAACCAAGGGTTTAATTACAGCGTAGACCAGTTTAACAGGAAAAAATTATCAGAAATGCCGAAGCAAACTCTGACAAACTCTGAAGTTTCTGCATATTTGGATTAAAATGCTTCCATATGTATTAGGAGCTGTTTCACCATGGAGCTGGTGCTGACCCAAAACATAGTCAATGCAACATATTTAATAGGGGAAAAAATGAAAAATCTTGGACAGATCAAGTAAATCTCCAGGTATAAATCCATCTGAGCAGAATTTTGAATGCTGAAGAAACAACCCAAGAAGCAAGATGAACTCAAAGTAGCTGTAGAAAGCATTTGGATAAGTATGTCAAATGATTATGCAAAGCTTTGATAAAGTCAATAGTGCCTACACAACACAGCATTAAGTTATTACTTCAAAGAAATATAATATGCAAACAAATTACTGACTTTTGCACTCCGAACCACAGTGTATGTTTTTGTTCTAATTTATGCATGGAATTACCCAACAAATAAAATGTATATCATATTATTATTGTTTATAATAATGATCAAAAATATAAATTGCTTGAATCTACAGCAAATACACATTTGTAGGGCACTGCATAACCTAAAAAGTGTAAAAGTACTTCTAAAGAACTAAAACGTTTTTTTCAATGATTTGTCAGTGTGTTTATTAAAAATACACAGATTTCTCCAGCTAGAGCTGAACCTCCTGTGTGCTGCTGTAGAACCTGTGGCATCTGAAAGGACAAATGACTCTATGGGCGGGCAGGTCAGAGGAGGCTGCATGCGTTTCCTACCCCATAGGGGTAAAAGACTCGTTACTGTGAGCCGAGACGAAATTGCCAAATTGTCTCGGTATACACTTAAAAATAATTGGCACTCATCTTTCTTTTTTTTTTGCTCTCACATCTCTGTTCAGCAAAGCGTGCCTATTGCAGCCGTTAGGGAACAAAACCGCCTGTGCATTCAATGCATAATCCGTTTGACCTTAGGGGCGAAACAAAGGAATTGGCTTGCTCTTTTTTTTTTACCTGTTTTTTTTTTCCCGACATCATAAATCTCTAGTAAGGATTCCTATCCGGAATAAATACTTGAAGAACAGTATATTGGGACAATATTTTGGATACTATACTGCAGTTCTTCCTCCAAAAATGCTAACTATTGAATAATGCACTTGCGATTCTTTCAGTGAGTCTGTTTGAGCCCCATAGACAATATGAGGCTAGTTCTAAGTCTCTTGTGATCAGTGGAGGATTGTAGGACTGTTGTAGATGTTTTTATTTTAGGAGTCTGTAGATAGAAACTTGAATAGGGTGGGGCATACCGTGATTGCGGAGGTGAATGGATGAGGGAATTTTATGAGATTGGATGTTATTTTGTTTTTTGTTGTGCTATGTTGGAAGAAAATAACAAAACAGAAAAATCCCCCCCCCCCCAAAAAAAAAAAAGTGATTCAATGCACCAGTATATTTTTATATAAATATCATGCAATACTAAAATTCTGCTTTGGAGGTACCGTGTGGTGTTTTTCATAGAACACATTTATTTAGAGAACTGGCACTCACATATAGTTCAATTTAAAAGTGTGCAAATAGACATCTGATTGTGTGTGATGTGCATTAAACAGTTGATGAGTGAATGAGAATAATTACCACTTTGCATTGCCATTTTGTTGAAGTGCTTTCAGCTAAAAGTTAAACACACTTAACATTTGCACTGGATCATTTTAAGTGCTTCAGAACACTTCTCTTTGGGCCGAAGACTTCATTCAAATTTCAATAAATTTGCAGTTTGGTTTTTTTTCCCTGCTGATTACCAAGGGCATGTTTTATGAATTACCAGTGGTCTTCACTTGTTATTTACAATTTCCAGAAGCTAAAACAAACTTTTGTTTTATTTTCCAAAAAGGTGGACCAAAAAGTATGAAATTAGGTGTTTTAACGCATAACTCGGCAAAACGTAATCAGGGAGAGAAAGTATAAAAGCATTGTTAAGCTAATAGTAGATGTAATAGGAAATCAGGAAGTCTATACAAAAAAAAAACATTTTATACCCCTCCACTTAATAACTTCTTCCAAATCAGAGTCACTGCGGAGCCAGAGTCAAGATACAGCCTAAAGAGGATGCCAGTCCACCGCAGGGCAGATACACAAACACCCTTCCACCAGGAAGCCCAGGCCAAGGTGGGGGAGAACAGATAGCACCCCAAGTCCAGAATTGAAGCCAGGGCCCCAGCAGTGAACGGCAATGCTAACCACTGTGCCACAGTGCTGCCTTAATTTTATAACAACAACTATTAAAAAAATATACCAAATCCCAGTGCTTGGTTGGCATTGTATTTACAGTGGCTTCCTTGCAGCTTTTGCATCTAATTTTGGCCAGGGGTGCATTTTATAAGTAGTTTGCATGTTCTCACTGTGGCCATGTGGTATTTTTTCTTGATGCTACAGGTAGGTTCATTGCTGTCGAGGTTAACTGGTGTGTACACGTCCGTATAGGCCTTGTGCTGCACCCTGCAGGTCCCATCCATGTACAGTCTGCAGGGTTAGATCCTGTACTGGACTCTAACTCTAGTTGTCAGGGCTTAGGCTTTTACATACCCTATTTATATGTAAGAAAAAGAAAACGTTTTTACAGCATACAAACAAATGAAATTCCTGGAAAACGTTTGAAAGTTAAACTCAAGATTATTTTGCGAAATGTGGTAAGACATCTTTAGCGTTCCTGCTTTGGTTTCATACAAATGAGTAGTAAACTATGATATGTAAAATTATCAGCTAAACATACAGTAGGCATACAGATTTTCGGTTCATACTTCAAGCTGTCATTTAAGTCATTTATATCAATGAATCAGGATCAGTGACAGAATGACGCTTAAAATGTAGCCATACGTGTGACAAGCACCCTTTATGTTCTGAAATATAGCATTTATCTTCCTAAACATAATTTACGAGGTAATACACATGAAACAAGTTTTTATAGTTTGTTTGAAAATCAATTGCAATCATGACACCTGCTGATGTACAGATGCAGGGGTCATTCCAGTATGTGTGATTGCTTTGAGTTGTGATGTGACTGAAGGTTCACTTTGATATATCCTTTCAATTTGTTCACTCTACATTTTCTTGGGAGGGTCCAGGTGAAGATGATAAAAACAAATTATAAACTCTTATATGTGGGCTATCTATATTGATAAGATATTATGTGTGTGTGCGTGTAGAAAGTGTGTGCAGAGGTTTAAGCAAATCATATAGAATTGTATTACACGTTTTTTGCAGTTGCAAGATTATAAAAGGGTTACAAGTGAGAGGAAATAATCTTTTGCTTGCCTAATTGATTCAAGGGGCTCATCCAGCCATTTTTTAATGGAGCCCAGGGTATACTCTTCACATGGCTGTCTGGGTAGCTTGTTCCAGTCCCTCACAATCTTTTGAGTAAAAAGAGTTCTTCCTGTTTTTCCTGTTTAAAGTCACTTCTTTGTTTTTCACTTGTATCTTCTGGTTTATGTTTCACTACGGATTCTGAAGAAGTGTATTGGGTTGACTTTGCCACTGCCTGTGAGAATTTTGAACACTTTAATTACATTTGTTTTTCATCCTGTCAGTGTAAGACATTCCTTTTAGACTAGAAATGTACCTGGTCTTTTTTGGACTGATTTCAGAGCACCAATATATTTTTCCATAACGTTGTAACCAAGGTTGTAAATAGTATTTGACATGAGGACTTCCTAGTGCATCAGTATTAAACGTCCTCTACGTTATACAGTGTTAGCTATATATCCCAACATTGTTTCCTCATATTGGTTAGACGACCCAGCCTTCATTTGGTACTAGCAATTATTCTATTTTTTTATTATTCTTACTACTTTTGCTACATTGCTACATGCCTCTATTAATGTATAAAGTACAGACTTTTTGTCATTTCTTCAGATCAGTGATACAGTTTGATTGTCTGTCTGATGCTGTATATTTTTCCACTTATACTCTCTTCAAGAATCCTGACACTCATGGGCCACAGTAAAATGACGTCTTTATGGGGGGAATATGTTAGCTTCTGAAATTTACCCCCCTCCCCACCAGACATGCAACGTATTTGCTGAATTGTACACCACTGTGGTGAGAAGAAAAATGGTAAATCACGCCAGTTGTGAATTGCATTGTTCTTCCTCATGCCTGCTGTTTGCTATTACACGGGGGTTCAGATGGAGTGATTGATATCCACTGTCAAGACAAAGACTGGTGAGAGCAAACTGTCATCCATATTTTGGGTGTATGACATTGAGGCTGACAGAAAAAAAGGTGAAAAGGTGTCAAGTGCCATAATATTATCCAATATGCAACACTCTCTTACACAATATTTTGAAAGACACCAGCTCTTTATATAAATAATTTCACAAAACTATCATCAAAATTCCTAGAAGGAATATATGGGATACTTTTAGAAACACAGACAAGTAGTGGAGAACACAAGCACTGTTCTAGTTTCTGTGCTGGAAAAGGTATTAAAAGTCATCTCAGAAATTCTTTACTAGGCTGGTCACTGGGTGACACTTACAAGCTCATGAATGATTCATATTGGGGTTTTTTTATTATTGAGTGTTTCTATCTCCATCTCTCCCTTTAAATAGGTATTACTGTTGTCATAGCAACAGGAGTTGCTAAGATCCTTCAAAATTAAAGAATGAATGCCGTCTCCATTTAAGAACCCAAACCTCAGAGCACAATATCCCATAATGAGAAATAGGTGCAAAGATGTGTTTGAATAAGTCCATAATACTCTTTCCTTTTTTAACAATCCAGCCTAAAACTCAACTCAGACGAAAAGAAGGAGCAGGGGGAGTGAGATTTCTGAGGGAGGGCCTAGACCCAGGATTATTATATTTATTAATATTATTAAATTGAAAAACACTTGTTCTCTTGTCCTGGAAATCTTTTCTCACACTACACGAAAGTTTTTGTGTGCAACCTATTAGAAAACGTCAGGCTTTTGAAGGCAATGTGCATAAGATGGGTGTAGGGGTTGGCACTTGGTCTCAGATTCCTGGCTGCAGTTGTGACTGAAAGTACTGTAATTTCATTTTGTGGTGTCATGTGATACTAAAAGAATTATCGAGGAAACGTGAGTTAGAAAAGAATTACACCGATTCATTTATCGTTCCCATTTGTTTGTGGATACATGTGAGGATTTATTTCGCTTAGTGATTCATATAAAGTATCTATCTATAAACTGAAATGTCACTTTTTTGGTTTGTTACAGACAATAACACTTCATCTTATGTGCGTGCAACACTGGAAGACGTTACTATAAAAGATCCCTTTGGCGTAAATTCTTGAATGCGAAAAGGCTTTTGCAGATTAATTACCTTTAAGGAAGCAAAACTGTCCAAACTCACAGTAAACATTCCATGCTATACAGCACCTTGCAAGACTAATGTATAAACTTGCATACTATTACCATAGCTATATAATAGTTATTATTTGTACTTAAAATAAATGCATGTATTATTTAATACAGTATATGCAGTTAATTTGTTTAGACAAGAATTATGTCTGAATATCAGTAGTACCTTATTATAACTATGATATTATATTATAACTTATTATAACAATTTTCGGGTTCTGCAGGATCTACACGTGTACTTACATATAAGTAAGTGACCCATTTAATCAAGACTTGAGTCAATAAGGTCAATGTCATTTGGTGCCCAATTAAAACTAAACGACCCTGCCTCTCCAGACCAGAAGTGGATACAATTGTATTATACCTGGTCATACCTGTTGAAACACTATCATTCTGTTGTTTCAGTGCTACATACTGTATACAGTATTACTGCTCTGTTTTATTTAATTTACTTCTGTTTTAGTACATTTATTTCAGTAGCATGCACATCATTGTATATCTTTCCAATATTACACAGAATCATGTATCCTATAGAATGAGATACAAATTTATGCAGAAAATGATGAACAATTAACTGATGTTTTAGGTAGAAGGGACTGCACCCCTTCTAAGTATGTACAGTAGGAATCAGTTAAATGTTTTGTATTCAGTTTTATATTTGGTGTTATGCTAATCATTAATATATGCACAACAGTTTCTACAAAAAATCCACAACTACAATGGATCATTAGAAGACTCAGGTACCATTTCTGCTCTGACCTACAGTATTTTAGTGAGTAGCACTGAACTTATACAGTACTTCATATTTCAAAGAAGAAAAAACAAAATAATGAAGTTCCTAGTTTACAGTAGCTCCTCAGAAAACATTTCTTCTTCTCAGACCTTCCTGTGCTTTTAAGTGATTTGAATCACTTTAATCCACTGAAAAACTTTTTTTTGTACCCTTTGTCAATATATCTTGTTGAGAAGCAGTTAAAAGCTTTTGGTTTCCAGTTTCCCAGTTTCGTTTCATCTCACTACTCTTACATGTTCCCAAAGATTCTTTATGCCCTTGCTCCTGCCTCTGCCTTTAGCAGCAAAGCTTAGTCACTAAAAGCTTGCATAGCATCCTCATTTCTCAGACATCAGTGCCTTGCTTATGCGCACAATATGTGTACAATTGCCACTGCCTCCTCTCTGCCTGCAACCATGGCAACTAGGGCCTTGCTGTAGAGGCTGTAATCACAAAGCAGAGCAGCAGTAGTGGGCAAAAAGAACTTGTGATACAAACAGAGGAGCAGGGATGGGAGCCAGACGGCTGTCAGATATTTATTTTCCAGGGGGACATTGCTGTTTTACAGTCATACAGTCCTAATGTGCATTTGTTCTGTACACAGACAGGAAAGCCTGCCAGACATTGTAAGAGGTCAGAACTCGCTGACCTTTGAAGCCCTGTACTTGATGTCAGACTAGGCTCTAATTAGCCTCCAGCGATGAATGGAGTGACAACTGTTTATCGTTTCTTGTTTCTGCCTGTTTGGGGTTTTAATAGTACATTCTTATAATGCGAAAATCCTGTCAGGTGCCATTTGTACATAGCTTGTATGGTTTGATCTTAGTGCTTGTGCATAGAGTATCAAGACCTTGTCTACTTGACATTCACACTGTATGGCTCTTATTCATGATGAAACACCGATTTATTCCTGACATAAATAGCAGCAATAATAACATAAAACATGTAGATGCTTAACTGGCTTTTTCATGTTATTACATTGGTTTTACTTAAATATTAAAGCTCTGTCTTCTCTAAAATATATTTTCTGTGCTATTTTTGATCAGACTAAGCTACTCTACTCTAATCAAGATGATTTATTGATGTTGTGGTTGAGTAGCATTGCAAATCCCATTGTTGTGAAATCTATAGCTCACAGGGGAACCTGGATTTTTTATTTGATTTTCCATTCCATGACTTCTGTGTCCATCTCTCTTTGTCATTGTCCATTCAGCTATTTCAGTTCCTTGTGCAAGCACTTCCCTTTGTAGGCTTGTATGTCTTTCCCTGGGCTGACTGGCCTTGATGTCTAAATTTGCCAACATCAAATAAAAACATAACAAAGTTTGCAAATAAGAGAAATCCATTTAGTCCATTTACCTCAATGGGTTGCTAGAAGCTAATTGATCCAAGGCCATTTTTCAAAAGAAGCAATGATATCAGCTTCAGTAATATGTGTAGGTAACCTGTTCCAGACTATCATGATTCTTAGCGTGATGCAGTGCCTCTGTTATCAGTTTTAAAATAATTTATCCTTGGTGTCTCCTTGATTTCAGTTTTGAAATCAGAATAGGACATTGCTTTGAGCCTAGCACTGTGTTCTTATCTAGACTGATTCCAGAATGGTAGTATCTTTTTTGTAGTGTGGCAAGCAATGGTGTACAGTAGTCTTAATGAGGTTGGTAATAATGCATTTTACAATTTTGACATAACATCCTTTGCTGTAAATTGTGCACTTTCATCCACATATCCTCAGTTTAATTTATTGTTTCACCACACAGTTTAAAAAACAGTATGCCAACATAAACAACCTGAAAACACAAAGAACTGAAAAATCTTTTGTCATACGTTGTTTCTTCAAGCTCAGTTTTTTTTATCTTATATTTGTAGTTTGTAGTCTTGATCCATGATAGGAATTAGGAAGCTCAGTAGTTGGATTGTAGATCCCTGTGGTTTTCCCATGAATCACTTTCACCTCAGCTTGTTCCTATTGATCTGGAGGATGTAGCACCTGGACTCCAAGTCTCTCCCAGACAGCTCAGCTTCTCACCGGGTGACAGAATTCCCAATTCCCAATAGCTCTGTGAAGGAGAGGGTGTAGACTGAACTGCTTCGTCTTCATCTTCCTTTTCACCACCATAGACTGGCATTGCACTGGCGATCCTGCCAGTGCTGCACCCATTGCTCAGTATACTTTAATTTTTAAATGCTTCCAGATAACCACAAGCATTCTCTCCAGTGGTCTGTGTCAGGTGGCCAGTGGAGGGTGTAGATAATGGCAGTTTTGAGTAGCGGAGGTGAGCTCCAGCCTTTTTCCTGAAATAGCCTCTGCATTGTCTTACATGCCTTGGTGATTTCTTCCGTATTGTCAAAGCAATGCGTCCCCGTTATAAAATCTTCAGTTTCCTCTATCTGACCATCTACCCACAAGATGGCAGTATAGCCATCATATCCAAGAAGCCCTGAGCTGAACTTTGTGATATAAAGGTCTGATAAAATTAAGAAGGTAGCTTAGCGCATAGCCACTGAGCTTGTACACACTCAAACTTTAACTTTTTCTATGACACCTGCTCCTCTTACACACTATTGCCTTTTTAAATATGTTTTTCTGTTGTTTGGGCATTTGTTTATTTGCATGACGGGAAGATCTTTTGTTTTGTTGTTCTGATTAAAGGATTGCTTGCCTAATTTGGAGGCAAACTACTATACATGTGACCTCTGACTTAGAAGTAAAGCCATTGTTTTATTTTACTTTCCTTCTTCATCTGTTTGTAGAATTTCAGTAAACATTTTACTGATTGTTTAAAAACACTTGGAATCATGAGTTGAAACACCAATTTCAAGTTCAAGTTAAAGTTTATTGTCATTATACTCATATACAGGTATATGGTATAACGAAATGCTATTTAGCTAGCTCTCGGACATAAGTAGTACAAAGAAAAAAACAACAACAACAATACAATTGAACAAAAGAAAGACAGAGACAAAAGGCAGTGTGCAAAAAACAACAACAGGCAATGTGCAAAAAAACAACAACAGGCAATGTGCAAAACAGCAAAAAGGTATCAGGTTATGTGCAAAAACATGCATCAACAGAATGAAATAAAGGGATAGAAATTATGGGGAGTGAGCTTTTGACATGTATGGTAGAGGTAGATTTTCAATGTGTGTTTGGGTCTTTGGTAAGAAAGGAAGAAGGCACTGTGAGGTTCAGATCATAGGTGAGAGGTGAGGTGAGAGTGAGAGAGGCTGGGAGTTTAATAGTTTGATAGTGCGGGGGTAAAAACTGAATTAAATAAAAAATAATGTGAGCTTGAGGCACTTGATGCAGATGAGCAGTACTGCTGCAATATCAATAAAAAGTCAAATATACAAGTTCATTTTAAAACAGAACCACAAACAAGTAAGGAAATTAAACCATCTTTTTCCTGTTAGGCCTGTTATTCTGCTGCTTGTGATACAAACAGAAATACATGACCTGGCTCATTGATATGAAACTGATTTTTACTTGTGTACTTGAATTACTTTTTATTTTCAATTGTCTGTATTTTCCCCCTTGTAGCTTATTGATATTATTTATATCTATAACCTGACTTGTGGGTAAAATTTTACATTTGACCATTGTCGTTCAAAATGGAACTTATATTATGAAGGGCCTTCCAGTATTTATGTGTTTCGTTCAGTGTGTGTACAGCACGCACACTCATATTTGCAGTGGTCGGAACTTATTTCAGAATAACATTTTACACATATGCAGATAGTATGCAAGACGATTACTAATACATTTCTAAAATATTACAGATGGAACAAGCTTCCTTCTGTATGTTTAGGGGTAGGGCTAAGCTTCACGATATGGTCAGGGCTAAGTTAAGGGTTTTTTTAACATGCAATTAATCTACAGCAGAGGATATGATCTAAATACTTTGTTGAATTATTAAACAAATTATTTAAATATTTATACATGGTATTTATAGTATCTTATCTGGGCAAAAGCATAAAATAACCCCACAGCTAACAGGATAGGAAAAATCAAAGTCATATTTTTCACACAGTGCTCTATATAAACTGTGTTCTTGGACTGAGGGTTTGGCCACACCTTGGTACATAAAATAAAACATTGAAGACATGTTTTCATAATGTCTGCCATAAGACAAAAGTTGAATAATATACTAATTTACTGTGAATTAACAATGTCAGAAGATGTGCGTAGCACTTCTTATCTTCGCTGTGGTTGACCTGCAGGTAAGATGGAAATTGCCCATAGTTTAACTAGAGGGAAAACCAGGCATAACACTTTTAATACTTTGTGTACCCTCAAAATAACCTTTAATTGCGGGGGTTCCTGGTATATTAATGTTTATTATTATCATGTAAAGAAGGATCAGCTCAGCATTCTAATAATTTACTACAATCTTCTATCCATTTTGTAGCCACTTCATCCAATTCAGGGTTGCGGGGGAGCTGGAGCCTGTTCTGGCAAGCAGCAGGCAGGATAAACCGTGACTGGGATGCCAGTCTATCACAGGGCCCACACAGATACAAACAAACACACACTCGCACCAAGGGCAATTTTCCCAGATGCCAATTCACCTAGCAGCATGGACATTCCAGTTTGGCAGCACTGTGGCTCGACGTGTAGCTGGGGTCACAGACCAGTATGTCCTTGGAAACCCAAGCGAGCACAGAAAGAACATACAAACTCCATATAGATTACAGTCCTGGATTGGACCCAGCGCTGTGAAGCCACAATGGTGACCACTGCACCACCATGCTGTTCATTACTTACAGCATTCTGAGGCTGATAGCATTATTTGTTTTAAAATAAGAGCTCATTAAAAGTCAGTAGGCAAAAGTAGAATTGTTAAGCAATAAAGTGATTTAAAAGAAAGAACACAGTAATAACAAAAATACAGTTTTACAAGCTAATCACAATGACACAAAGTATGTTTTGAACCAGAGATGGTTCAGACTCAGAAGAATAGGTAGAGATCATTTCCAGAGTTCCTTGAAAACTATTTATTTTATTTTGCATACTCTGTTCTCAGCTTTTTTTTTAATTACTCTATGTACTAGAACATCTGAAGTCTGATTAACACAGCTACAAGTCTACCAAATGACAGACAAATATGTCTGTCTTTATACTATTTTATACCAAAAAAAACAAGATAAGGAAAAGTTGTAATATTTCAAAATAGCTCTGCAAACTACCTTGATGATGATGGGAACTGTACAATGGTCTTCGATTGGAACAAAAGACTATAAATAGTAGACATTTGAATTCCTGCTGTAGAAGTCCCAGGAGATTCTACTCCTGATTATTACCATAGGCCACAATTTATCAAAATACATTGGTCTTAGGGGAAAGGTGCAGATTAATGGTCCTGACTCCTTCACATTTTTTTTTTCATATTAAGAATGCAAGATCTACTACAAATGAGATGAGGCCATCTGGCCCATCTTGCTTTGTTGGTTTCTCATAAATTATTGATCCAAAGTCCTTATCGGGATGCTTTTTGAACAACCCACAGTATCCATATTGATTCAGTCCTGCTTGGTAATGTTCTGGTTCACTCCAGGAAAGACATTGCTAAGCCACTATAAAGCTGCTACTGAGCAAAACATGTTGTATGTTAATTAAAATGTCTGCCAGAGTCTCTTCACAATATCTGGAATGATGTGGATGATTTTGTGTGTGCAAAATGCTCCAGATTATCTCAAACATACCATTCTTGGAAGAGTATTAATCATGACAAATAAAACCTGCCCAAAACAATAAGCTGTGTTGTGATGAATATTTCACAGCAGTGAACATAACAAAATGTTATTCATTTTACTTTTAATTCATGGTCTAGATTCTGGGGTAATAAGTAATCTTTTTAATTTTTTTGCACAATAAAAAGTCTGCATTAAAAATGTATGTGTTAGTTTGAACATACTTAAAGGTGGTAAGCTGATAGTTGCTCACCAGCAAGAAAACAAACCCAACAGCATAAAGAAGATGGCTTTCCAGATATCTTCTAGATTTTTTACGTTTGCAATTTTTGCAGACTGGAAGGTTTTTGTTGTGGAAATAGACTTGTATGGAAATAGACCAGCGTTTCCTGAAAGATGCTAAGGTATCACCTTCAACGGCTGGGTAACGTGTTCCATACTCCCTAAACCTTATGGGTAAATATTGTAAGTGCCTCCTGTTTTTAAGTAACTGTTTTTATTTCCACTTGTGTTGTCTTGTTCATATTTTACTATTGATTCTGAAGAAGTCCACTGTTTTGACTTTGTCAGTGTCTTTGGGGTTTTTGAATACTTTGACAAGGTCACTCCTTTTACTGTTCAATACTGAAATGTTCAGTCCATTCAGCTTGTCAGTGTAGGACAATCCTTTGAGCCTCAGAATGCATCCGATCGCTCTTGTCTAGATTGATTCCAGACCAGTAATATATTTTCTATAATATTGGTACAAATAGGAAATTATGAAAATATAGTACAGACAGGGATAAACAATAATTAAAATAAATAAGATATATATTTAAGATATACTAAGAATATACCTGAGCGGTTGTTATAGTTTGGGGTTCATTGTTTTATGTCACAGTTTTGGCAAAGGAGTAATAAATGAGAGGCAAACTATGATTAACAAATATTTCTTAACACTGAGAATAACGGAGACTAGGCACGACACAACACAACATACAAGTTACCCTATTTACAAACAAGGTATCACAGAGACCTGCTCAGCCAGAAAAAAATCTAGACTGGTAACCCTGTACTCACAATTCCTATGTATCAGGCCCACAAAAGAGATAGACCTGTGTCCTGAATAAATTAGGTTATAGTCTAGAGCTAAATCTCCTTTCCTAATAATCTAAAAGTGAATGGAAATCTATCCCCAATTCTAAAATTGCATCCACTTTTTATCTTGTGTTTCTGGACTATTGATGACTCTTAATAATTAACCAAGAAGTTAAAGTAATTAAAATCAATTCCTTTTGATCACTATCTCTCAGATCCCCTTGAGTTCAGCAAACACACAGTTCCTACTAGTTGCTTTAAAGCCTGAATAGTGCAAATGTTGACTTTTATGACTATTCTAACAGCCATGACCAAAATGTTATGCAGTCTTTTAAATGAGGCCTTACTAGTACATTTTACCATTTTAAAGTTAACATAACATCCCATGATTTAAATTTCTTTTTACTACATATACAGATATTTAGTTTGACTTTTTATTGCATTCCCACATTGTCTAGAACATGCAGAAATGTATCAACATAAGTATCATCCTTTAGCTTAGCGTTTCCCATTTTGTGTTTAAAATTTAAGTCTTAACTACCTGCAAATCCTGTACAAAATCTGCTTTGAACATCATCTGCCATGTATAGTATTTGCCCAGTCTTGTCTTTTATCTAAAAAGCAATGCATTTGAAATGCATTTTCAGCTTCTATAGTGTTTGTTATTCCTTTTATATTGGTATCATCAGCAAACATGACTAGTTTATTAACTCCAGGTGCTCTTAATTTACTCCCTTTTATTTTGTGTGTTTTTAGTTATGCTTCTCAAGAATATACACTGCTTTTTAATTTAGATCACATTAGTACTCACTGTAACACTCTTTGCTGTGGCCTGGAACAATACTGTACATGCTGCACATAATAAGTTGCACACAGGCATGAATAAAATCCTTTTAAAATAATTTTAATTGTGAAGAATTTGTAACTGGGACATGATAACTTTAAAGTATTTTTATTAAGCACTAAATAAAACTGTCACTTGTAAAATTAAATAACACAATTCAACAAAACAGTCTGCAATTAATATAATCATCTAAAAACCTAAATAATGAAAAAGTATTTGTATAATGTTATTTACAAGATATTAAAATAAAGAGCATTTTCTCTCTACTGAGAGAAAAGGAACAAAAATCACTGCATTCGAATGTCTGTGGGCACCTGACTCATGCATTTTCCCCTTTTTTCTCCCCACCATTTACAACAGTCTGCCTTCAAACATATTTAGTACAATTGCACAAACATGAATAAATATGTGTTATAATTTTTATTTGGGAGCACAACTCTCTGTTTGAGAGAGAACCTGGAAGCCATCCCTCCATTTATATTAATGTAATTTCCCATTCTTGTGGGAAATTAGTTTTTAATTGATTTGGTTTCGAGTTATGGTACTTCTTCCAGGAATGTATCTGCCTTATAAGTTGAGAACTACCTGTCATTGAGGTAAATTAGGAAGAGCCCTGATGCCAGTACAGATGCCACTACTAAATATAAGAAGGAAATGAGCACAGTTTAACATCTACCAACAAAGCCTGTAACATTTTTTATTCTAAGGGTATCGATAATTTATAATACTGCTCTTATCGTTTTAATATCCATTCATTTTCGAACCGCTTTTTCCAATTCAGGGTGGCAGTGGCCTGGAGCCTATCCCGGCAAGCAACAGGTGCAGGGCAGGATGCACCCTAGACAGGACACCAGTCCGTTGCAGGGTAGTTACATACACACACTCATATTTGCCAGGGCCAATTTTCCCAGAAGCTAATTAACCTGCCAGAAGGTCAGGGGAAATACGGGACACCAGGAGGAAACCTCCATGAACATGGAGAGAACTTACAAAAACTGTACACGGATACTGTAGCACCCCAGGAACTGAACCCAGGGCTCTAGGCCTCAGAGGCAGCAATAATAACCACTGTGCTGCAGTACTGCCCATGCATATACTGTTTGTTATATACTATAAATGTATCATTTTATTGTGATTGTTCTATTGTTCTTCCCTTCTAACATTGATGTATACTTAAATATAATATGTCTTTATTATTATTATTATTATTATTATTATTATTATTATTATTTATGTTTTCCATATATTGCACCAGGCTGCCTCTAAAGACAGGAGTGAGATTGGACCTTTAGACAGTGAGACAGCTCACTTGCATCAGAAGTAGGTGACCAGGGTTTGATTCCCACTCACACTTGCCTTTTGTCCCTGAGGGTTAGGGTGTGTGCAGGCACTTTAGATCATCTGCAGTCTTTGCAGCTATTTCTAATGTTAGTGATTAAGAATAGGACTGCAGTACTATTTGTACCATCTGGAGATAAGCTAAATCAGCTAATCTAATCTTTTATCTCTTATGATGAATCACCTGCAGTGTACCACTGTCTTATCCGTATTAACATTACAGTTATTGCTGTCTTGGTCAGGCTTATAACAACAGCTCCACAAATGTCTGCCTAACGAACAGGGTAAAACTTTAACCAGATTAATTTAGAGTGCTGTTGTCATTTGATTCAGTTAGAAAACGCAACCTTGAAAACTGAATTTGTAATAAGTAAGAATTCAAGAAAATATTGTTAACCTAACCAGGTCATCATTTACTACACTGAGTTTTGCATAGGTTACAGTTTGCAGACCTGTATATGCAGGATGGGGTTAGTTGAAATGGCACAGAACTTGCTAAACCTTGAGTGTTAAAGAACACGGTTGTTCACCTAATATTTTCCTTGCTTTTGCGAAAAGCCTTGTATATCTCGTGTATCACTGTATCCTTCAGTACTTTCTGCTGGAACACCAATTATCTGGGGACAAAAGGTAATATTGCCAGCTTTCCTTCCTCATGTTTTGAAAAAAAATTCTGTAAAGTACAGGTCTTATAATTTCTGTGCTTGTGTACAACATAATAGACCACTGAGGTAGTCCCTCTTATATGTTAACACTGTAATTTACATCCCAATCAAAGCACAGACTGAAACAGTCCCGGTTCCTTTTCAGTGTTGCCTTGGAAACCAATCAAGCTGTGCTTGTCACATTCCATTCTATCACCAGTCATGCCCAGCTACAGTATGTCACCTCGACAAATTGCGTTTTTCTTTTTGTGTGTGTAAATGGTGGCATGTAATATACTCTCATAGAATGTAATGTCAAAAGTTTATGATTAGGACAAAAATTGGAAGCTGTATTTGTAAACAGTTGACACAAAATACATACAGTACAATGCAAAACATGATGTGGCTATAGCTTAAAAGCATGTGAAAACATAAAAAGCAGCATTTGAATCGTATCTTTTTTTATTTGAGATAAAAAACATGCATAGGTGCCCTGATGAAGGTATGATTTTTTATCCTCTTGACTATTTTTGAGAAATTTTATGGAGTGCTGACTTTTTCAGTTTTTTAACAGAAAATTGAGACTAAAAACTAGGACGAGTTGGATTTTACTGTGACACCTGGCAGTCGTAGATGATGAGTTGAAAGCAAACGAATATCCCTTTGTATGCTGTGTACTGTATGTGTTTCTTTTAGCAAGGAATAACATGGGTGAATTAATGAGCATTAGTGGTCAAATGTGCTGGATTTAACAACAAAATGTCACAGGTCTGCCTGAGTGCAACATTCTTTAAAGCACTCATTGATCTCATACAGTTTATTCGTCTTCTGTGCTGTGTGACTCCTTATTCCTTGATGTTTTTGCATTAAGAAAAACTCCCCTTTCTGCTGGATTTCTCTTCCTGTCCTTCTACTTTTCACTTTAATGTTTGTAAAGCTCTGTAAATGACACCTATAAGCAACTTGAGATGCAAAAATGTAATACTGTTTAAACATGCAAAACATTTAGCTATTTGTATGATTAATACTTTATGAACAAATCTAAGAATTAATAAATAAATTCAATAATTTACGAATAAATGTAATAAATCACGTTCCTTCTGAGGATGAATTAGCGTAATCTCCCTGTGGATCTAATTAAATATATGCTTAAACCATTAAATATTAAAAAGCACAACTTTGTATATAAGTTTGTTGGTATAAGTATAAAGGACAACCATAATGATGTCACTAGGGATCTGCATTTCTTGGTTACATTTTTATGGCCTCTGAATACTGTAAACAACATTAAAAACTAAATGAACCCTCATTTTTCTTCTTCATGGGATACAAAGATTGTTATTAATTCTTCAAATGCAGTGGTCTCTGTCAATGTGATCATAAGATACATTGAGGCACTGGGATAAAAGCAAAGAAGAAAAAGAGGTACTAGTATGCATTGAGAGGATAAAAGATCTGTCTTTTGAACCTTGTACAGAGAAAGCTTTGTGGAGCTGTGATATACCTGTTAAGAATTCTGAAAGAAACGGACAACTTTTACCTCAACACCATCTCAGTCATAGATAATTTAGGACAGAATAAGGACTAATAGGGACTATAGTTTCTGAAACTATAGGCAGAATTCTCAAAATACAGATTAAAAACTCCTCCAGTTGTTTTAAAGGTGTTTTAGGTATTTGCTAAATTAATTTAACATTTTTAATTCCGTTGTGCATCTTTTAAAACCATCTTTTGCCAGCAGCCATATCACCCTGCAACTCACAACTGGCAACCCACTGAAGCTACGCGGGTGTGAGCCTGGTCAGTACCTGGATGGGAGACCTCCTGGGAAAAACTAAGGTTGCTGCTGGAAGAGGTGTTAGTGGGGCCAGCAGGGGGCGCTCACCCTGCGGTCCGTGTGGGTCCTGATGCCCCAATATAGTGACGGGGACACTATACTGTAAACAGGCGCCGTCCTTCGGCTGAGACGTAAAACCGAGGTCCTGACTCTCTGTAATCATTAAAAATCCCAGGGCGTTTCTCGAAAAGAGTAGGGGTGTAACCCCGGCTTCCTGGCCAAATTTCATATTGGCCCTTACCAATCATGGCCTCCTAATAATCCCCATCTATGAATTGGCTACATTACTCTGCTCTCCTCCCCACTGATAGCTGATGTGTGGTGAGCATTCTGGCACACTATGGCTGCTGTGGATGATGCACATCGGTGGTGGTGGAGGGGAGTCCCCATTACCTGTAAAGCGCTTTGAGTGGAGTGTCCAGAAAAGCGATATATAAGTGTAAGCAATTATTATTATTATTAAATCATGAATCAATTAGATATTTTTGTACTGAAGCATTCAACCAAAACAAGTCTTCTCTTCAGATCAATGTGTAATCCCAGAACTCACTAGAACAAACAAAAGAAGCATAAAGTAATAAACACAGGAGTGGAATGAAGTTGGAATAAAACATGTAGACGCACTAGCCTCCCAGAGCTACAAATGGATGCCTCTGCTTTAGAATTTTGTATCTAATAGTTTAAAAATGAGAATTTAGATATGATGTTTGTGTTCTGAAGTTTAAAGACTTTTTATGCTTTACCAATTGAATATTCGTAAACAAAAAAACATTTGGTGTTTGGAATAAAAAGCCTGTTCACCTTCTGCAAAATGATTAATCTAAACTCCTGCATAGTGCACTAGCCTCCCAGAGCTACAAATGGATGCCTCTGCTTTAGAATTTTGTATCTAATAGTTTAAAAATGAGAATTTAGATATGATGTTTGTGTTCTGAAGTTTAAAGACTTTTTATGCTTTACCAATTGAATATTCGTAAACAAAAAAACATTTGGTGTTTGGAATAAAAAGCCTGTTCACCTTCTGCAAAATGATTAATCTAAACTCCTGCATAAAGTAGTATTTTAAGGCCTATAAACTCAATAGCGTACTGGAAACCCAATGAGCTAAAAGTATTGAATGACAACTTCTCATTTGTAGTCCTGAAAAGTTTGATATTTTCTATTCTCAAGGGATTTCAATGCATGCAAAAGGAAAGTGTATGCTGCCTGAAAACTTAATGGAAGCATATAGTCCTAATGTACTTGTACAGTATCTATATGTTTGAAGGAAAGCCTTAACAGGTTAGGCTGGAAGTTAAACGTGACAATCACAATGCCAGAAGGGAGAGAACTGTCATACTTATTCTACCTTTTCACAGACATAAAATCCAAGTTAGCTGCCACAGCCAGCTATTTTAACCTTATAGGTTAATCAGTATGACATGTATGGGTGGGAGACATATGTAGTTCCCACTCCATAGTGGAAGGGTGTTCTTTTAAAACACATACTGTATACAGTATCTGAGTAAAACTTCAACTTGAAAACCAACAATATTGGACCAATAAAATGTGCTAAATGTGCAACTGGCAAAACAAGACAAGAAGATTCAACAAAAAAAATGAGTCGTGCTGTTTCAAAAAAGATCAGAGCATAAGAAACTACAGAAAGCTGTATATTTTGTGACAGAGAGTTATCAAAGTTAGTGTTTGACAAGTAAGGCATTTTATTACCAAATTCATTCCTGCTTGTCTGTTTTGTTTTTTGAGGATGCTGAATTCATCAAAAATTAGCCTCAGTAAATTCACAGAGCACACTATAATGACTCAACTTTTCCCTTTTTCGTTGATAGGTGTTCTACTGATCCTGACACTGACAGAAGAGCAGATATCTGCTGACCAGGAACTGTTTCCCAGTCGGACAGCTCAGGACACCAAGGTCTCTATGGGAACACCGAACAGACCAGGAGCTGGTTTCCCTAGGGTACAAGGCAGCTCACCTTGGCAACAAAATGCCAGTGGAGAAGGACATGTTCAGGGATACTCCGACACCAAACTGAGAGAGACTGAACAAATCCAGCCCACATCGACTCTCAGCAAAACAGCTCCAAGTCTGGATAAAACATCTGGTGAAATAAACGTGTCAGGGACCCCAGCGAGTGCATTTTCTACTTATCCCAGCACAAGAGGAGAAACCTTGAAGGCTTCTAACACTAGTGCTTTAAATACAGACACAATGCAAACTCAGTTTACTGAGAAGTTGAAAGTGGAGGGCCCTACAAGTTCCAGCCAGCCTTACTTTCCTACAGAACTTCAACCCTCCACGTCAACAATAACCCTAAGAGATCCTTCTTTGACTACTCCAGAACTGTCCAACCACCATGCCATTACTCTGCGGGAACTGAGTGAATACAGCAGTGTTAATGTTTCCAATGACACTTTTGGCCTTACAGTCACAGGGCAGGAGAAAAGCGCAAGACAGGGAATGACAGAGATGCCTCTTGCTATCTCTCCGACCACCTCCTGGTTTGCCTCTGACCCGACAGCTTCCTCTTCTAATCACAGCTTATCACCAGAGAGGAAGGAAGCTTCAAATTTGACGATTCCTGATGGGAATAAAAATGCAGCTTCACACTTACTTAAGACCACCCCTGGGGAAAATATCAACGTTTCTTTAACTACACAGGAAAGTTTTGCAAAAATAAATTCAACATTTAATGGCACAGTGACGAGCACCATGTCCATTGGTGTTGAGTCATGGAATTTGTCCTATGCCTCCACCACAGAGCTGGCTTCAACAGCAACAGGAAACTTCCTGAACAGACATGTACCCAAAGGTCTGAGGCCCAATACCAACAACTCCCATGTTACTGACGTAGAAAAGCCTCATCAGAGAGCCACCATCTGTCTCAGTAAAATGGACATTGTGTGGATAATCCTGGCCATCAGTGTTCCAGTGTCATCCTGCTGTAAGTAAACCTTTTTGATTTGTCTGTGGCATTGGAAACATGCTTTGATTGTGAGCATAAAAACCAAAGAGTTATCAAGTTTCACTTTAAATGAGCATTCTGTTGCTTAACCAGAGACACCTTTTAACATACAGGTAAATGCAGGTAATAGGAAATACGGAGAATTAAAGTTCCCAAAAGACACAAACATTCATAAGGGATGTCTTCTTATTTATTATTTATCAAGCATGCTTGGTAGCCACCTACCTTGTTTGTGCTTGTGGAAGACTTATTTTACGAACATTTAGTTTTGTCCTCTGCTCTGGGCTTTTTGAAGCTGAACATTTGTTTTTAAATCCCCTGTTACTGATTTTTTAAAAACAAAAATCTTTTACTTGTTTCTTACTAAATGTACTGATTTCAAAGGCTGTTAATAAGAGAAACCATAAACAATGAATGTACTATTGCTGAAAAGACACTTTACTATTTAAGCATATTGCTTTTAAACAGTCATTCCTAACAGTTATTTGGCTCCCACTTTTACAGATGCTACTGCTTTTAAATGTAACCCAGTTTTGAGACTCCTGCAGAGCCAAAAGTGCATTGTATGTACAATAACTGTTGTTGCTTATGATCCCATATATGCCATACATAATTTTGCAGTATAAATAGAAAACCTGGGTATGTCCAGTCTTCTATTTCATATTAGTCTTCCTGCATGTCCTTTCTAGCTTTTCACATGTGAAGCCTCACCACACAGCTCCCAGCTTACTTGGGACATCATTTAGATGCACAGATACATTTCTGAAGCACTTCCTTTTGATTTTGTTCCTGCCCATTTAAGGTGTCCCTTTGTCTCTCCCTGCCTTGACAGCTGTTTTACTGACAGTTTGCTGTATGAGGAGGAAGAAGAAAACCTCCAACTCAGAAAACAACTTGAGCTACTGGAACAATGCGATCACCATGGACTACTTCAACAGGCATGCAGTCGAGCTACCAAGAGAGATCCAGTCTTTAGAAACAGCGGAGGTACAATTGTAGTTCTACAATTAGGGATGTTTATAAACGGGAAGAAAAAGATTGCCCTGAAGACCTACTTATCTGATTGATCGATGCTGTATCAAGTACCGTATGTCCATGTGCATATATGTCATTTTTGGGACTGTAGCAACTGTCTCTCTGAGACAGTTATCCTTGTAGGTTTAAATCACTACAAAGAGAGATAGGGCAGGCATTCACACATGGGTTAGAGATGAATCAGATGAGGACTGCACAGTGGCGCAGAGGTTAGCATTGCTACATTATGGCTCTGCAGCCTTGGGTTAAATTCTTGACCTGGGGTGTTATGTGTATGTTCTCCTTGAGTTTGCATGGGTGTCTTTCAGGTGCACCAGCTTCTTGTCAGAGTCCTGACTTACTGGAAGGTTAATTGGTTTCTGTAAAATTGGGTCTGGTGTGAGCATGTGTGTTTGTGGCTGTATGTGCACTGCCTGGACTGATGTCTTATCAGTGGTGTATCTTGCCTTGTGACTATTGATTGCTGGGATAGGCTCTGAATGGATGGATACGTACTGTAGGTAAAGAAATCACGAGAAGACGTCTCTTTATGAGAATGGTTTTGCTTAGACTAGTTTTAGGACTTGTCAGTTCTGCCGATGGTATTTTCAAATGGTAATATTGAGTCGTCACTGAACTGAGTACGGAAGGGTCAGTATTTGCCTGTCAACTTAGGGCTTCTAAATACAATTGGATAAGAGGAAGTAGGTTATTTGGAGACATATGAGGGGAGAAGCACAGTTCACTCTTTCAATCAATACGTTTAACTAATCTCCAAGCTCACTCTCCAAGGAGTCTGGTTCACTGGGAAAGGAGGTGGTGTCTCTTAGGTGGACAGAATAACTTAAGATGCAAGTTCAGGTTGAAGGAATCCCATTATGATTGACAAAAGGGGAAACCAGATAAGCAACTTGGACTACAGACCATTTTAGGGTGGTCTGGTGATAACACAAATTTGGTATGGCTTAGGCCTCAGTCTTAAAATAATCTTGCAGTTACATTCCACATAGGAATTTGAATAATGCAAAGGGCCAACTAACAGGTGTCATACACAATGACCTTGTGTAAGATCCTCCTCGTCAGAATACAGGTTTAAGAGGGAGTTGCCACAGGGACATTAAAATATTTTATTTCAAATGAGAGACTTAAGCTTTAGATACACGGTCATGACACCATTGTTTCTCAAGGCATTATACAAAGAACGTATTAACCTTATTGTTAAACAGTGATTTAGGTTTGGCATGTTATAATTTCTGGCACTTAGAACATTACGAACATGCAAAGGAAAGGTGGCTCATCTTGCAAATTGAAGTGGCTGTAGGATTAATAGTTGAGGCTTTATTGATTTTAACACTTGTAAATGTCAAATGAGAATGGCACCACGGCTTCACCTTTACCTTCCACACTAAGATAAGGTACTAAAAAACCATTGTTATGTACTTCATGTACTGTGGTTGGATTGAGTATGGGGATGAGCGAGCTCATTTCTCTGTATGACAACAATCTAAAAATGCTAATTGCAACATTAACTTTCAGACCAACACAAGGTTAAATTTGAAGACTATAATAAACTTGATCAATACTACAATGCACAACTAACAGTATCCATTAGGTCTAGATTTGGTGTCCTAGTAATACATTACCATTTAATATTAGAAAGAATCAATTTATTCTGCACTTTTGGCTACTATCACTGTATGTATGATTGATACAGAAGATAATGAAACGTTTGGAAGCCCCATGTGGTATTGTTTAAATTGTGCATTCATGTCAGGTAGTGCTACGTAAGTTGGCAATTACCTGGGATGTCTAACATCAACTCAAACACCAGAATGCAAATCAGAAAGCAGAACACTGGTAGAAAGACTGCGCTTGGAGCACAGCCTGAAGCACTGTTATTTTGGTGGTGATTCATGATGATGTATGTGTCTATCCTCCTTGTCCTATGAGTGCTCAGTTGCATTCAAATCAGACAAAATGCAGGTGAGAATGTGGCTCCTGTCCCACCCTGAAGGAGAAAAGTCCTTCATATGAGCTTAATGAAAGGGTTTCTTTGCTGTAAAAAGTGATAGGGCACTGGACTCAAGCTGTATTCAATATGTTGCTATGTAGTGAGATTGGAATATACAGTACCATTACACGCAGCAAACCAGTTCCTAAAGTTGCTATCCTCCATTATGCCATTCTCATCATTTTTCCTGTATGAACTTGCTCTGTCATTGCTCGTGAGACAATGCATCTGATATCACCCACCTTGGCCAGTATTGAGGGATCATTCCTATTGATGCAACCTCTGTAGTCGTGTATCCCAGTAATTTCATGCCAACCTTGGGTCCTGGACTCTGCTGTTGGTGGATAGGAACTGCTGTTGGTGTCTGTTGGTGTCTTGTTCCTGCCTGCAGGACTCCAGAGAATCTTCTTCTCTCTTTCTCTGAGCTTCAGCATTTTTGCTGTGGTTTCAAAGCTAGTAAACTTTTATGTATATGGCAGCCAACTTTGCACATTTAGATTCACAAAGCACGTATTGCTTCCTTTGCACATTGTGTTACACATCTTGGTATTTCATATTCAAGGGGTGATAAGGAGAAAAAATAAGTGGCCTTTAACATTTTTTTTAAAGTCACAGCCCCTCGTATTGAATTAAATTAGATAAGCTTCAAATAAATAAATATTGAAATGGCATTGACATATGACATTGACTTTTATGTACTTTTAAATTTAGGGCACACATGTGCATGAGAATCACTATGTACTGTATGTGACAAGTCAGCTAAACCAGTTGAAAAGGACATGCAGAGTTTGAGATGAAAATAGCAGATCTTTAATTCAATTCAAATACACGCACACAATTATTCCCACATTTCTGTGAACAGTATAAGTGGAATGTTTGTAAAATACGATATTAAATAGGCAATATTAAAATCAGAGGTAATAGAGACATGTAGTCTTACATATATATACAATGACTTTCATTTAGAAATTTATGGAATTTAAGCTTTATTGTAGGCACCATTCTGTTATTGGAAAGATTACAGAATGTATAGCTCATACAACAGTGTGATTAGTGCTTTACTCAGTACCTACTCATTAACAGAGTGTGCAGAAAATCCCTTTGTGGTTTGTAGAATGACAGAAATTCACAAAAAGCCATTTTCCTTAGAAGACTTTAAAGAGCAAAGTTGGAATTCATTACAGTATGTGGTTGTATTGACAAAGAAAATAAGATATACTCTACAAGTGTAAGCATTGTGAGAAAAACAGATTATTTGATATATTGATATCAAATATTTGATATATTGATACTTTGGAGTAGTTTTAAAAGTGTGTTTATGTTACTGAAGCATTTGAGCAGCCCACTGATTAAATGTTTAGAAATATTTTCAACATTATTATTTAAAGGGGAACTGCTGTCTACGTTTCTCAGATGGGTTTTTTAAATTTCATTTACAAAATAGTACTGTATGTTACCATGTTATCGCAACTTGCATTTGAGTTCCCACGATTTGAGACATGATGGTGACCCTTCCTGCTCACTAGTGATCGTAATGACCAATGTAGTGTGATGTACAAGCAAATAAGTGCAGGTTGTGCAGCAGACATTTCACTGCAGAAATATTCCAATCTGATCTGCATGCAGACTTAACAAGGAAGTAGTATTTGCCAGCAAAGCCATCTCAAAATCAAAAGCAATATTTCTATTGGATTAAAAGAGATGTATTCACAAGCCTACTTATTTACAATGTAATAAGGCCATAACATGTCATTATTATGTTATTGTGTACATTTTATTTGGATTGTGGTTTGAAATGCACTGATCAATCACAATTGCCTGCATCCACACTTTACTAGTACACTTGCATTGCCTTAAATGGCCTGTGATATACTAATAAAAATGGTTCCGTCTTTAGTCATTAGATTTTAAGTAGTGTAGTAAAAAATTGTAAAGTAAATCCAATATCACATATAAGTATCTCAATGAAGCAATAATTTGTTGTTGGCAACAGCAGTAGATGAGGTGCTTGAGCAACCTTAATAAATAATTCACTAAAAGGTGCTTGTGATCTACCACTATGCCAAAACTTTTGCTTGATGTTATGCTGATTAGACTTATTTATTTCAAAATATAAAAAATACACAATATCACGATTACATCATTGCATTAAACATTTTACATGATAAAAGCAGTGTAAGGGCTATACTGGTGCAGTTAATTGGCATGTCTTGCTTTTAACTAACCGTTATTTTCTATGCTTTTAATTTTCACTGTAGCACTTACTGTATATGTCTGGCTCTATTTCTGTTTTACATTTTCATTTGCATTCTGTTCTGAAGGAGCTGGAGACTGAGACAGTGACATGCATGGGATGCTGAATGTGAGCAGGTCATTTCTTCTTTGTCCTATGTTTTCTGCTTCTTTCTCATGTTTATCGGATATTTTGGCATTCTGTTTTGCTTTTTATTTTGTTTGACTTTTGTCTCCTGTTGTTTTTAATCTCGTGTTTATTGTGATTTTTAGAATTTTCACACTTATTGCATACTCATGCTCACACTCACACTTTCATACTCACAATTATACCCACACTCACACTTATACACTCATACTCACTTTTACACTCACATTTGCACTCATACTGGAGAAGTGAGAAGTTGAATTAAAAGGGTATTTTAGTGCAGCCCAAAAAGGATACTGGAGGTAACAGCCATACTCTTATAAGTGTATCCCAGTGTCATGGGATCTTCAATGGCAAAGTAGTCAGGACCTCAGTTTAACTTCTCATCCAAAAGGTGATACCTTCCATCATCATACTGGGACACTGGCTTGAAAATCCTGGACCACAGGGAAGAGCACCACCTACTGATCCCCCAGTATCACAAACAGGAGCAATCTGATTTTCATTAGGGGGTCTCTAGTCCCAGTACTAACCTGGCCCAACTTTGCTTTACTTCTGTAATATGAGGAACTTATGTTCATCTTAATATGAGGTAGTAAAATTGTTGTCAAATGGCATTGCTACTACATTTTAACCTATTTTTTTATTTGAGCATATGAACATAAGAAGGCTTTCAAAAGAGAGAAGTCCCATCAAGTTGAATTTGTTTACATACACCTCTGCTGCAAAAGGTGCTAAATAAATATAAAATATAACAAAACTAAGTAATTTCCCAGCATAAACTCACCTTTTTTTCCAAAACATTTATATTTGTATGGGAAAGTATGAAGTGAAGTCATTTTCTGTGTGAAGTATACATGTTCTCCAGTATTCATGTCGAATTCTACAGGTGTACCAGTTTCCTTTCACAGTCCAAAGTATGCAGTCTAGGTTCACTGGAATCTGGAATGGAATGAGATCAACAACAAAATTATTGCATCAAGTTTGCTTTTTCAATTGAGTAAAAACAATGTTCAAAAAGAAAAGATTGTATTAATTTAGAAATGTTTTTTTTATTTATATAATAAGTAATATACAATGAAATCTCCAAGTACTGGGTGTACTTCCCTTCTTTGAGAGAATTAATAACTATTACGTTTTGCAAGTCTGAAAAAAGTGCGAAAGATGTTGAAGAAGGATGGCCAACAAATCTCGTAAGCTACAATATGCAAGGTTGGGTGTGATCAGTATCGGGTTAGGAGACCACTAAAGAAAACCAGGTTGCTCCTGAAATTGGTGGTGGTGTACCAGTAGCTACCACATTTCTCCCTGGCCATATGCAAACTAAAGCACATGTATGTTGACAGGGGGCACTTCGGGTTTTTCACTTCAGGAATTTAGGTAACAGGATTATGCTTAGCAATGAGATAATCTTGCACAATCCTGCTACCTAAATTACCCCTTTAATTCAACTTCAACAAAGTCTTTTTTGTTTTATCTACCTAATCTGCTGCATAGCTGGGCTGTTGAAGCAGAATAGCTGCTGTGCTTCACTAGGTGAGTATTTCATTTAAGCAGTGGTTAAGTTTGGTCTCCTCATGTGTGCCAATCACTGTGCAAAAGCCCCAGATTATTTTTATCTTAACATTTGAAGATTTGTAACATGTTCATTCTTAAGGCTACAATACGGAAAGATTCATATTTCTGTTGTTCCATTTTGTGTTACATTGACATGCAGAGAACAACTCTGCCTAGTTTAAAATCATGAGTCATGAGTTTTTTAGATTTATAGGTGGGTTTACCTGAGGTCCTGACTCTCTGTGGTCATTAAAAATGGGCGTTTCTCTATATGAATAAGGGTGTAATCCTGTTGTCCTGGCCAGATTTCCCCACTGGTATTTACCTATCATGACCTCCTTATAATCCCCATCTGTGAATTGACTTCATCACTCTGTTCTCCTCCCCACTGATAGCTGGTGTGTGGTGAGAGTACTGGCGCAGGTGGGGCTACACATTGGTGGTGGTGAAAGGGATCTCCATTATCTGTAAAACAATTTGAATGCCATGTCCAGAAAAGTGCTATATAAACATAGCATTATTATATGGCTACTAGGAATCAGTAGAGAGTGAGAGTGTGTGGTGTGGGGAAGACACAATCCGGTTTTGGTGGGATCAGAAGACCCCTGGGCAACAGAAATAAAAACTGAACTTTTCAACCAAGCAAGATGTGGAAACGAGGATTGTCACAATTTAAGAAAATAATATTAAGGGCGTAAAATCCATTAATCTCTAAAACAATAAGGGCCAAAGTGGTTCAATAAAGCTGTTAAGAAGGAATAATAAGAGGAAGGAGGGCACTTTAAAGAGGGTGCCCAAGTTTTATAGATTGATGAATAAACTACTCTGCAAGTGAAAAAAGATACAGTAGGGAAGGAAAATAATATCGTAATATATATAATATATTATCTTCAATAGAGATGTTTACATAGATTCTTCTATACCTCTTGGAGACAATTGGTGGGAAGAAATAAAAAATCATTCAGAATGTATGAATTCATATCACAATTCATATCATGTGGAATTGTAAATACAGGGAAGTTAGGCTTACATTTTGTGATGCACAATTAATACCTTAATTCTGATATGAATTTGATCACTGTACTACCAAAATTATATTTTGAAAGAGGTCAATAGAAAGAGGTCAAAGAAGAGCAACAACAATGATTTCTGGTTTCATATATATTTCATGTCTTGATAAAAGAGGTAAATATTCTCTGTAGGAAGTGCTTATTATAATTTGCTTAGCAAATGCCCTTCTCCATGGCATTGTAGAAAATCTACAACAACACATGATTAAATATAAAGACAAAATTATTTGAGTACAGTAAAGAAAGGGGTAAAAATTCAAATGAGAAGAAATTGAGAGGAGATTTTCCTCAGATTCCTCAAGGTCATCCCAGGGGACTATTTCACACTCAGTAGGGAAAGAAGGGCATGGATCACAGCTGGAAATTACAAGGGATTGAATTTCAGATGGAAAAAAAGGGCAACAGTATTCACAACCACAGCTGTGGGTACTTGGAACAGTCTTTCCACCAAGGTGGTTGAGGCCCAGACTGTTCTTTTAAGAAATGGTTTGTATGGAAACTTGAGATTCATAACGTTTTAGACTAGGTTACTCAACTACCAAATGAGCAAGATGGGGTGACTGACACCCTCTTGCTTGTAGCCTTTCTTGTGTTCTGTGTCATAAACAGAAGGCAGTGTACACACAGAACGACTTGCTGTTGTCGTGTATTTGCCATGTCTAACTTCAGTTTACTTTTACCTTTCAGGAGCAAGATCCCTGTTGTCCTCCAAATGGCGACTACATCGAGAGTGGAATGGTCCTGGTCAACCCATTCTGTCAAGAAACTCTTTTTACAAACAGGGACCCAGTGTCGGAAATATGAATAAAGGCTCACTGACGTGTTTGCTTTCATGTCTTAAAATTGCTTTTTTTTCCTTTGCAAAATAATGAGATACAAAGAGAATATTTCCACCATTTTTATTTTTGCCCTGAGGTTGTCAGCCTTTTTATATACGGTATGTGGTAAAACTTTTAAAGACTGTGCTTTATATTAAAAAAAAATAAAACAGAAACTATTTAATTATGAAGTCCAGCTGTGTATTTTTCTTATGTATGTTTTCTACGGCTATGTAATTGTGATAATAGGAGTTTTATCTGTTTTTGTTTTTTTCTCTAATTACAATCTTTGGTTCCTTTTTAGTTTTGTTAAATCGGTGTGGTGAGTTGAGTAAATGTAGAGATTGGATTTTGATGTAGAAATAAAATGATGCAGTGACTTAACCCAAAACACTTAAAAAAAACTAAAAGCCTGTTGAACTTGAATTCTACTTTGAAAATACTTGAGGGGATCTTTGCCATTCATGCCTGTTGTCTGTTGGCAGGTTGGATGCTTAAGGGTTATGGGAAGTTAGAAACAGTTATTAATTTGAAAATGACATACCTTGTAGGCAGGGTTTCAACGCAGGACCTCAGTATCTTGTAATGGCCTTGAAATAGCCTTTACCAAGGACCATCTGAAGAATACATGAGCACTAGTCTAAATGTTTCAGCCATCGTTTCTCATTTGGGTGTATTCTTTGTCCTGTAAAAGTGTGTGTTTACTTTGCTTGTCTTACTGTTTCAGGTCTCTTTATGTGTTTTGGGTTTTGTGCCATAAAGGACATATTCATATCAGAGATTTTTGGAGAGCTAAATATTAACGCTTGTTTGAACACCTGCATATACATATACTTCTGAAGTAAAATGCCTCCCGAAATGAATCGCCTCCAGTTCAGTTGATTCCTCACAGAATTCAGAAAGAAACCAAAAAAAAAAGTTGCATTGAGTGTTACTATTGAACTGAACATGTTTTAGAAGATCAGATTTTGTTACTTGTTGCAAGGATTTCAAGGAAGATTTTTGGAGTTACTGATGCTGTACTTCACACACCTAAACTAAAACAACATGTATGTTATCAGCACATTAGGCTTAAATGTCTTTTAAGCAGACAATGATTTAGCTATTGTGGATATTCCTCACTGTGAGCCCCACTGTGAAGCTGGGTTTTATGAAGTGTGTACGCTAAGCAGTTTATTGAATGCTAAAATACTAAATTTTTATGTTTAGCTTTATACTGTATCTTTTCCAAGTACATTTTTATATTCTATTAGCTTTTACTGCAGTTGAAAATATGAGTATTGATATGTCATGCACTGTCCCCTAATTTAAGCGTTGATAAGAAATATATACTAGTTTTTTGTTGTATATCTTTTCTTATCTGTTTCTTTTAAAAAAAGTACTGAGTGGGCTCCCATTTGCTTATTTGGGTGGAGTTTAAACCCCACAGCTGAAACATTCACTTATTAGAGTCTAAGCTAGACTGGTCTTTAGCCAGTAGCAACCAGGATTCCCCAGGCTTGACTGGGAATTGGTGAATTGGTTGGCTTAAGATCGCCAGGGTATTTTTAACTAGCCAGTCTCTTGTGAGCTATTGCTGTTTTCAGTGAGATTGGTATCACATCTCCAGTGAGTACTAGTTTTCCTGGCCACTGGGGGACATTTAGCATGAAAAACAGTGGAAAGTGACATTGTCTAATCTCTCTTCTCCCCATCTCCATCGCTAGCATGAGACGTGGTGAGCCAAGTTGATCAACAGTTATCGAGCCCAAAACAATACCTGGCAACTATTATATTGCTAAGGATTGTATAAAATGTTATTATAAGTTATTATATTTGTTTTGAAAGTTATTATATGAATTTTGACTTGCACATACCTTTTTTAACAAAACCATGTATTTTGTTGGCATTTAACTTCAGAAAGGCTAGTAAAACGATGATAAAAATGTCATGCTGTTCTTGTACGAGAATGCATATAAGTATTGATTTTTTTATGCAAAAAGAGGTTAAGGGGGAAAAGGTTGAACTTGTAACCAATAGCAAGACTTTTGTATTGTAGTATATACACTGTACTTTTTACTGCTGAGCAATAAAAAGATGAAAAATTAATTTTGTATTTCATTAAATGTAACTTTGTGATTTCAAAGTTATGAAAAGATATGAACAAACTTTTCTTTATTAAAACAATGAATCACTCCCTTAATGAAAGTGATGCAGTGATTGGTGGTTTTAAGAAGGAAAAAAGGAATTCAATGCTTGAATGTAAATATATTGTGGGGCAATTGCTGGTTTTTCATATTGTGACATCTTTAATGCAGTGTACAGCTGCCATCAGAAAAAAATCACATTTTCATTTCATCTTATTTCAGAAAATGACTCTTCTCCCTTTTACCGCTTTCACTGTGTTATAGACAAGTAATACTAATCCTTGAATGGAAACAAAAAAAATGTTACAGAGATACAGGATTCTGCTGAGTCAGAGCCAAGGAGGAAATGAAGTGGCACTGGGACAAAAGTCAGAGGTACAGTAGGCACTGACTGGAACAATTGTATAGATTAAAGGTACTATTGTCATCATATTCTTAACTTATACAGTGGATGACTTAACATGCTCGAGACAGAGAGGCAAAATAAGGCTAGCACTCAGATCTCCATTATTTTTGTGCTCTGTTCCTTAACTAATTTCTTTTGATGCTTAATGTTATGCTCACTGACCAGTTTTCACTAAGGGTTTTATTTCACTCCAGCAATTTCACTCCTGCTGTCGTTTTTCCTAGAAGGGATACAATACAAATGAAAGTGAAAATGCAATGAGACATGGTGCACATTGTTCATTTTGCTGATAAATACATGCATATAAGTCATTCTTCATTTTTTCATTACTGGCCAGGCAGTTAAATAGCTGGCTGATTCAGAAAGCTACCTGGTAAAAAAAGAGGGAAGAAAATAAAAGACTTTTGCTTTTTATTTTTGTCTATGCAAAAATTAAGAATAAAGGCCAGCTTTCATTTTGAACTGACTGTTCTGGGATTAGCTAGCCCAGTTTAAATCTCAGCTGAATAAAGCCATTGTATATTTTGTTCACTGCGCTCTGCTTTTATTTATTTCAACCTGATCCTATCGGATGTGACTATTATACAGTAAAGGCTAATGATATTTTATACATTTGATTTGGACTTGCATCTGGAATATAAACCCAGAACAAAATGTCTGTAATGTGGTTGAAACTGAATTCATGGAATCCTGTAAGAAATATATATTTTTAACATTATGAAAGATGTTCTGAGTACAACCAGCACTCAATCAATCATGTTCCCCTTACCTGGGGAATTGTAATTATAGACAGCTATAGACATGGCCCAGTCTCGGACCTGGGATTACAGAGTTTAAACTGCACTCAAGTAAGTATCATTCCAGAAGATCCCAGTGCTCAGCGTTTTCTGTGTTGGGCCTCATTAATTGAGGCGTACGCTTTTCTAAGGGGTTTCTTGGTTGTAAACATATTTTAACAACTCAGATATCTATTAAATATGTCATTTCTAAAACATCTAAATTGCAAGATGCGTTGTCTTTGTGTTCTGTGTATGCATTGTTTCAGTACCAGTCATTCATGATGGGAAAACATCTCGGAATAAACTGATTCATAGCAAAGGTTAGTTTATTTGCTGATCTGTTACGTTGATTTATGTAGTATATGCTGCAATGAAGCAATCTGTTGTGTAGAAAAAATACAGCAAGTACAGTGGCATAACTAATGAGCACAGTTACCAGTCATGTTAGCTGAATGCAATCGATGACAGCCTTTCGTGTTACAAGATTATGAATACAATTCTAAAAGACCCTTAGCATTTTTATCAGATACTGATAATGAAAATAATGCATATGTTGACAATGAAGAAAATGTCATAGAATGTAATCTTGCACTTGGTTATGTCTCACAAAGTGGGTTTATCTTCATGAGTCCTTGCTCTCCACTTTAATTTGTCCTGTCATTTGTAGATTCACCTTACCTTCATATCTTTTCTGAGTCATGTCCATTGTTCTGCTTCTCCTACAAGTCCTTTCTGCCTTAAACCTCCTGATTCTGCTGGTTTTGTAATCATCTCTCTCATTTTCTCCTTTTGAACTGATAGCCTTGCTCCTTACTTCCTTGTTTTTCACATGTGTGAAGCACACATCTCCATCACACTCATTTTCTTTCCTCTTTTGGGGACAGATTTTAGTTTAATAAATCAGTACTAGGCTTATCATCTTTTGTACACCATAGCTTTTAAACCATATGGCATTTTCTTATCACAAACAACTCATTTTTTCCACTTCCCCTATGTCTTATTTAACTCCTTCTCCAAATCACCACCCATCACCCCCAGATGGGAAAAAAAACTCTTTACCCCTGGAATATTGTAGCTATCCAGCACCTGTATATTCATCTGAAACACCACAATCCAGTGTTCTTTGTCTTCACTCTAGTTTCCTAAGGGGGTGGGTTTAGCACCACCTTTCCACTTTCACGCTGTATCACCTAGCTTGAAGTATAACATCACTTGCCACTGCACCAATGAACAGAAAGCCTAAAGCTGGCACTCATACTCCAAAGCTAAGGACCATATCTAATTAAAATGTCTTCCCATTTTCAGTAGCATTTGACAAGTTCAAGCAGGTTTAAACTTTTGACAAGACAAAAGCTGTTTAAAACAATTGCTTTTATAAAATGCTGAATAGCAATGCTAAACAATCCCAAAACACTACATATAGAAGGGGACTGACCGTTTAAAGGACAGGACCCACCTGGGTGATGCACAGCAGACATTATGCTCCACCAGTAGACAGGGTAGAGAAGTGAGAAATTAAAACACACAATTAGAGGACACAAGTGGAAACACATTTAAAACCTAGTACAGGTGCACGTCTATACCAAAAGAGTTGGCGACAAACTACCACTCAAACCTCTGACGTCCTCCAAGAAACGGCTAGATGAGATCCTGTGATCAAGAAGCTACTAACTCCAAAACTGGCCGGATGTCGTGAATGGCATGTGCAACCGGTTATGTTCTTAAATTACTTCACCATTAGAAATCAGGGAGGTGATTAGACTGGACAGTTTACCAACCCCAGAATGGAAATAAGTCACTACTCTTATGGAATTTGTATTGACCAAGTAGTATTGGTGTTTTTGTTTTTGGACATTCGGGTCCAGAAGGAAAAGTGCCTCCTACTGCTCCACCAATATAATGTACAGCAGCAACCAGGTTTTCCTATATGGCAGCCATTTTTCTTCTGACCAGGCCTGACCTGCACTTCTGAGATCTGTAGGGATGACAAGGCGGTAACACTGTCATCAAGGTGATGTTAGAAGGTGGTATCAATGTTGAAAATCCCTTTTAAGTAACCTGGAATTTTAGCAAGATTTTCTAACTCATCATATCCATATCATGTATGATCATTCCTAGAATATTATTGGTATCTTTTTGTATTTAAATTGCTTTGGTTTGTGTACATTGTCTGTGAGCAGGTAATGAATATATGTCAAGGACTTACACATTGCATTGGTCTAAACATGACGAGAATTAAATATATTGTATAGTTATTTTAGGGTGGAGCGGTAGCTCTGTGGCTAAGGATCTGTGCCTGTGGCTAGAAGGTTGCCGGTTCAAATCCTGCAGCTGGCAGAGGAATCCTACTCCGTTAGGATCCTGAGCAAGGCCCTTAACCCTAACTGCTCCAGGGGCACCGTACAATGGCAGACCCTGCGCTCTGACACCAGGCTCTCTCCCTGTCCGTGTGTCTCATGGAGAGAAAGCTGGGGTATGTGAAAAGATCATTCCTAATGCAAGAAATTGTAAAAGGTTAATAAAGTGATGATGTATCTTTTAACACTGCAACCAATAATTTCCATCCACTGATGTATTGAGGCACCAGACACTGAACTTGTCTCGTGCTGTATCTCCCCTTGTAAACTGTGATTATACTGTATATGTGATTAATGAGCATCTTAAACATCACAAGTTAATTTAAATACTTAAGCCCTCCAAGTTCAGAAAGACCAGCACATCTTAATCATCCCCTGAGCCCAAAAGCTAGCAATAACTCTAAGAAGAAGGAAGCATTTTTATTTGGAGAAACTCGAAAGAGTTGTGATTTAAAAAGCATATTTAGCAGTTTTATAAAATACCTCTTTTTTTACTTTGACGTTTAATTGTTTATGTAGCATATTTATTTGTTTTAATCAATAACATATTTTTTTCCCCACTCTTTTTAAGACCATGTGAAGAAAACAGCAAACAGAAAAGCCGTGAAACTGTCCAATCTCCAATGTGATGATGACACAGTTTTCATACAGCGAGTAGCTCTTTGTTTCCACATAGCATTGTCACTTCATGTGATGGGCTAGAACAGGCCTGGGTGCTGAAGAGCTGACTGATAGACCTTTCCTGACTGAGGCAGGGTGCTGAGGCAGCAGAAAAAAGCCGCCCTTCAACAATGCCGCCCGACTGCAGTGCGTGACAATTGCTGGCTCGCAAAAGTCTGCCATTCTGGAACGACAGGCATCAATAAAGGGGGCGTTCTGCTGAAGCTGCTGGCCTTCACGGTTTTAGGGCAGGAGCAGAGCTGTCAGCACAGCGGAGATGCCCACAGGTGCACTAGCTCTCTGCGCACACTGATCTCGGAATGCCTCTGCCAAGACGTAGGTCTTCGTTCCTGGGCCAGCCTGCTCAGGCGCCCCAGGCTGAGCGCCCCGCAGGGGCCACCCGGAGGGTGAGCGTGGGCTCGAGCGGGGCCGCGTCTACTTCCAGGAATCCTGGGGTGTACGTGGGGGTCGCGCCTATCGGAGGGGCCAGCAGCTTGGGCACCCGGGTTTCCCGCCGAGCCCTGGGGATCAGCAGCGTGTTCCTGCAGGGTCTGCGCAGCACCACCCCTGTCCTGCTGAGCCAGGGTGTGGACAGGGGCCGCGGGCCCTCTCCCGAGAGCCTGAACGGCTGTCTGCTGGAGTACATGGAGAAGGTGCGGGCGCTGGAGCAGGTGAACCGCGAGCTGGAAGAGCAGATAAGGCTCTGTCTGGACAAGAAAGCCTCCATCGCGGGCAGCTGGGGCTCGCTGAGGCAGGAGTGGGAGGACATTTACAGGCAGGTAAGAATGGTTCCCCTCCGAGGATCATCCGTTTCGCAGGGTTTTGTTTCCACGGGAAAGAGATGATAACACACAATTTCTTGTTTGGTCAGAGACTTCCACTTGATAGCCAAACACTGTGATGTGAGCAGTTTGCACATCCGCCACAAAACAGTAATCAAATTGAATGCAACAAAGTAAGGTGTTAATTGGAATAAAATTGTTCAAGAAAAAGAAAAGGGTTCATTCAACTTTCTTTAATATGCTGTGTGCCTTCCTCTTCCTTGCATTGTCGCTTATAATCTGCGGTAGAAAAAAACAAGTCAAGTCTCTTAAGCCAAATTTCTACCCATATTGTTTCTTGATACTTCCCTCATCTTCATCTGCTCTTGCTTTGCTTCTGCTTAGATTCCATTGCAATTGAGAAGACATATCATAATGATATCATCATATCATTTATTTTGTATTCAATGTTATTTTTGTTGTGAGTTCAGTGTTGTTGTCATATCTGAGTGTAAATGCTCAGCACTTTGTCCAATTTGTTTTATGTCTGACTGCATTTGGCTAGAAATCTTGCCATTTCTTGATGAACGGGTGTCAAGAATAGGTGTTCTTGATCAAAGGGAGTCAGTACCTTTCACCATGCCTTAATGTATACTTGATGGGTGCACTTAACTTTTAAAATTTATACTTAGTAGGTCTAATTGATGTTTAAAGTTACCCATTTTGTCAATATTCAAATCTGATACTGCTTTGTACAGTCTAATACATGTTTAGAGAAAACAGTATTACTGTTTATTATTTTGTGCATTAGCTTCACAACAGTAAGTTTTCTGTGGAGAGAAAAATACATAATCAGAACATAATTGCAGGTCTTAGAAATTGAATGTACTTGAAAAAGGAAGCATTTTATTCTTTTTATTGCTAAGATAATCTAGTGTTTTGCTGCATTAACCTACTGTGTCACTCTATGTTATTAAAAAAATGACTTGTTATTTGTTATTTCTTTCTCAAAACTATTGTTAGTGATTATAGTACATTACTAAAATCAATTAATAATAAAATTATAATAATTATTAAAATAATTTTAATTAAAATAATAATAGTAATTGTTGTTTGAGGAAGTTTCTCTTTTTATAAAGCTAAAACAAAGAGTTTTACTGTAATGCTGTATGTTCTTATCAGACTGATCCATTTTAATGTAAAGAAGATATCAAGCATGACTAATCCCAATTTAATTATTTAGCTTATTAAATGTATTTGTTTTGAATATGTTATCTCATTTGTTAAATAACTAGAATGTTTTTTCCTAAATTACTATTTATAATAATGAGTTTATGATGAGTAAACATCAGTTTTTATTTAAGATTTAAGAAGATGCTTTATCTGTGTACAGTGGTCCAAATTATGGGGATAATGCTTACAGCCATTTTTGTTGAATTGTACCTAATCAAGGCTCCGTGCTACCCAATACTCCTTAAACAAGATTGGTCCAGTAAGTTCTACTACCTACAATACACATCAGTATCAAATTTTTACATTGACAAAATGGTTAACTTTTCACTTCAATTAGAACTACTTAGTACAAGTAATTGTGTAATCTATCTCACAGACCAATCGTGATTCTAGCCTTAAGCATAATCCGAAGATATTCTTGCGTGGTGTTGAACATAATATGAGAGAATGACTGCTTTTCTTAAGTTTACTGTATATGCATACAGTTCTTTTCAGTACTTTGTCATGTACCATAATATGATAATGGAGAACTTGGAGGATATTGGTGTATTCAACAGTTTTTCAAAACTATACATTAAAATCTAGCCACATGCTAACCATGCATTGTGCATGGTTACTGGCTTCTTCTCAAGACTTGCAAACATTCCTTTCTTGTCGTGAAAATTACTTTGCTGTAACAGACACTTAGATGACTGCCTTCATCAATAACATGCGCATATCATCACTGAGACTGTACCCGCTATTGTTAATAGAAAAGAAAATTCCAACAGTTTCATTGGTTAGCAGTCCTGAGTAAGAATTGTC
Source organism: Lepisosteus platostomus (assembly GCF_059453375.1). Classification (NCBI taxonomy): domain Eukaryota; kingdom Metazoa; phylum Chordata; class Actinopteri; order Semionotiformes; family Lepisosteidae; genus Lepisosteus; species Lepisosteus platostomus. Next base: position 47,099,509 of record NC_142618.1, on the reverse strand, counting down.
TGGTTACCTAACTGTCTAACATTCTTCATCTGAATCCCTGTTTTAGCCACTAGCAAAATGTGAATGCAACAGAATTTACAAGAAATTTAAAGAATTGAAAGGTTCTTGTAATTCCATGAAAAAAACTGTTGGGAAAAGTCAAAGAATTGTATAATCCCATTTCATGTAAAAAGCAGAGGTAAAAAATAACAACTATAGAATTAAATGTTGGTGGATATTGTAAGATATTACATTTTCAGTGGCACTGCCACAATTTTCAGTAGTTTTTGATTATGGTGGTTATTTCAGTTACGCTTGTAACTCAATGAAACTTCTGATTATACACTTTTTTTAGTTTTCAACACTGTAGAGATAATACAGTATTAATTTCACTAGCAATGGGTAAGGAGTAGATGTTGTAAATAAAAAAAGTAATAAAACTGTGGTTCCATCTGAATTACAATGATGTGAGTATATTTTTATGAGGTATGAGATATTTTGTTTTATAGTTATACATAACTATAATAGTTTTATAGTTATATAGCCGTCTATTATGTTGCTATTTTTGCCTTTATTTAATGTGCTTTTGGGTGGTGTAAATATAAAAAGCACAATATAAAATTCCATTTCCAATAAATTTATTGAAAGTCCATTCAATTGGCTGTTACTGCTTCTCAGAATAAGCTAAGTGGTAATATAAAAGTGTGCACTTATAATTTTGCCTATCATACTCTGAAGTCACACTGCACAGATGGCTGTTTGCAAAACCTGAAGGGTTGCTATCCTAATCTCCCTAATTCCCTTATATCTTAGGGCTGTAGGTTCTTAGAAAACCTGTTTAGATACAATTTAGATTAACGAGTACGGCTTACTCTGCTTATTTTCAACAGGTAAGTGATGCCATCTTGGACAATGCTCGGCTCATGCTCCAGACAGAGAATCTTCAAGCAAATGCAGAGGATTTTAAAGACAGGTCAGAATCTACATCAGCTTTCGAGAAACACCATTTTGTTGTCCAATAACAAAATGGATTCCTCACAAAATAAAATTGTCTCCCGCAATTATAGTACATCTGTAATTGCAGTCATTTTAAGATGTAAAATGATGTTGATTTGGTCATATACTTAAGTGTAATAGGTTCCATGACAGTACTGTTACCAGAGCTCAAAAGTGTAGAATTAAGTATTCTTTGATTAAACAAATTTATATTTTTAAAGGTAAATATGATATTCCATTGATTCTCAGTAGGTGTTTTGCATGAATATTTTTCTCGTTCATCGAAATTAATAAATATTATTTTGATCCCCAATGGAAGTGGCAGGTTGAAGTAGGACATTCAGAATCCTGGTGTCATATGTACTTCATTTTCACAGGAGTACATACGGAGGCTGTTTTCAATTAAGTGACCTCGTCAAAATACTCTTCCACAAAAGAGGAAAAAATTGGGGAAATCGTTTTAATGAACCTGATGAGAAACTCAGATCAAAGTATCAGTTTCAACAGCTGTCAGTGTTGATTTAGTAGAGTGGTAACATCTCATGGTTTGCTTCTTTGCAGATATGAAAATGAGCAGCCATTCCGCAGAGCAGTGGAAGATGAAATTAATTCCTTGTATAAAGTGATTGATGACGCTAATTTGACTAAAATGGACCTGGAAAGTCAGCTAGAGAACATGAGAGAAGAACTGATTGAACTGGCAAGGAACCATGAAGAGGTGAGTGTGGATGAAGAATGCAAAATCAGACCTCGTACAGAAAGCTTCTCAATTAAAATTGTTGTGTGCTGATTTATAACAAACTAAAAGGTAGTTGGGGCAACATGCTTAGGAATGAATGTTAGATTACATTCTGAATGAGACACCAGTCCATCGATGGGCACACAGTTGCATGCAAGCTATATCTTCAGGAGGTTAAAGGAACTAGAACACATGTGCCCAGAAGAGCATATAAACTCCACATAGGATGGTCCCCAATTTAAAATCGAACTCAGGAACCAAGAGCTGTTGAGCAGCAGCAATAACTGTCAGACCACCAAGACTCCCATGTGAGACAAAAGACACAATTTGAACAACTTAATTATATCGTGAGAAGTATTTAAATGAAATTTTAAAACAAAATAATTCTATTCACTACTAACATGCAGTTTCCCAAAATGGAAAACCCATTTGGAAATCACTTCAAAATGTGAAGAGAATAGAGCAGCATAAATGCAAGAGTGTTGCAGGTGCATTTTTATTATTATTGATTTCCTTAGCAGATGCCCTTGTCCACGGAGACTTATAGTTGCATACTATCTTAAACAAACAGATAACATTACAAAACAGGGAATGGAAACAAATGTACAGTATAACAGCATTAATATAACACCAGGCAGGAACAGATAAGTGCAGGTGCTTAATAGTGGGGATATCTGAACTGGGGATATATGTACTGTAAATCTGAAATATTTTACACTCATCTCTAGATGTACTTACAAAAAATGAAAAAGTATGCTTTAGAAAGAGAGGAGTTAGAGAAGTAGGGAAAAGGGAATTTAAAATTAAGACATTATAATGCAAAATACAATGTTTTAGATCATTTACAGTCTTAATTTAGACATACCTGTAATGTAGGTTATGTACAAGGAGGTTTGAATACTCTTGCATACCTGTAATGTAGGTGATGTACAAGGAGGTTTGAATACTCTTGCTGCTGATTGACTTAACTTGGGAGCAGATGTGCAATGTGAGCAGACATGGTACACAGACAGTAACAGTCTTTAGTTGAGCAGATTTAAAAAGGGGATGTAAATTCTAAAACCTCTGTCTGCTGCACTTCACAAATAATTCTGTACAAAATAACATTTTAATATTTAGATTCTTTTAAAATCTAGCTCCTCTACATTAAGAAAACCAGTCACGTGAATTCCTGATTCAGGCTGATAGAACTCACTATTTCAGATCTTTTTACCTCAATTAATTCTTAAAGCTGCCCGAGAAAACAAGAGATTATTAATTATTTTAAACAAGATAATGACTATTCCTGAATTTGTAAGTAGCACCTAGAGCTTGGTCACCTGAGAAGCACAAGAAAATGTTTGCATTTAAAGAAAGGAATATGATCATAATGTAATAATTAGGAATGCTTTACTTTCAGAACCATTAGAATAGTTTAACAGATATTTGTTTAATACTGATTATAGAGTGATAAACCAAAAGAGAAAAGTTGTGTCTATGAGATGTTTCATTTTGTTTTACCAGTGAAATGCAGAAGTACATGCCACCATGTTAAACAGTGTTAAATAGTTACCCTCTTGTCTTATTGATGTTCTGCAAGATGTTAACTTATTATAGCCAAGATCTACCTTTGTCCATTCTTCATTCACAAAATATCCACTGTGCTTTAGGATATGTCTTTTCTCCTAGGATGTGAAAGTGCTTTACAATGAGCTTGCTGGCAGCCAGTTGGATGAACCAGATGCTCCCATTGAGACAAGCCTGGATCACATACTGGAGTACATTCGATCCCACTGGGAGAAAGTTATTGAAAGGAATCGAGCAGAAACCGATGCCTACCTGGAATCTAAGGTAAGTTGTCGGGAAAATGAATTTTCATGTGACGATTCTATCTGGTGACATTTCAGGAGAGGCCCGCAAGACACTGCTATGAAGAGGAGAATGGAAACAAAATCTCAACAAGCTGCTTCAGGTGCAGCAAGTTGTGTATGTTTCCACAAGAGTTACCCCAACCTTGGGCAAAATGAAAGAAACCTTGAGTTAGAAAACACTCTTGTCAGTTTTTACTCATGTCAACTGCATTAGGCAACACAGAAGGAACCACATTTTCTTGCCTTCGGAAACTCTTTATCCATGAATTCTGGTTTTCTACTGCTAAAACAGGCTGTGCATGTGAATACGGAACTATCCAGCACAAGAACTGTCACTGAACCCTTTGGAATACATAACAAATAAGGTACTCTGTGTGTTGGGTTGTGGTATATAAACTAGTTCCCTGGCTGGTCACAACTAATGACAACTATGAAGGTATTTTAAACTTATTAACCAACATCTTACGATGGTTAAAGTGTAAGTCCTGGTTCTTGCAACTTTGATTGCACTGCTATGATACTTCCTTTAACTAAACTCTTGGTGATTTAAGTTACTTACAAATTATATTTTAAAAATTACAGGTACACTAAAATGCCAAATATTTTAGAATTGATTAGCCACATAAAACTTTTAAGGCTCTAATTAAGCAAATTATCAGTTCAATTAAAAGCTACAATTAATCAAATTAATGATGCACAAAAGGAGGTGAGAATTATTTTGTGTCAAACACTCATTGTGTTAATAAATCTTGTTAATTCTGAATAGGCTCCACTGCTTAGATTCCCTCACTTTGTCTGGAAAAACAAACCTAGCACCTCCATTGTCTGAGAGCTGAAAAAAAGTTTCATACATTTTGAAGAAAACAACATGATAATTACACCATAATTAGTGATGCTTTACTTTCTGCCTGAAACTGCCATGTAAATAATTCCCCTGCTGCTTAGGTGGAACGAAAAGCAAAAGAAAAGAGCAGGAGTGCTTACAAACCCTTTTATAAAAAATGCTTCAGATAGAACATAAAAACAGGGGCTTAAGTATTCTGTGGACTGAATACTATGGCTTAATTTTCACAGCAATAAAATTACATCTCTTTTCAATGCTTGTTTGGTCACACCTGTGAGCATTCAGGGTTTACTTTTTTGTTTCCTTTAGCAGCCCCACAATCTCAACCCTTTCCATCCATCCAATTTCTAACCTCTTCTCCTAAATCCGAGTCGTGGGCGAGCTGGAGCCCAGCTTGGCAAGCAATGGGTGCAAGGCAGGATACACCTTAGATGGGAAGCCAGTCTGATCTTTTGGCACCTCTGTTGTTGATATGGCCATCTTTTAAAAAAAATCAAGTGTGAGTCTTTGTCTTTATAAGCACTGTCTGTACACGTTTACGATAAGAATGGAATTGTGTCTAAGCAAGTTCCCTGTTTTGTATAATGTGGTGAAGGAGGACCTATTTTAGTGTTTAACTACATATTTAATGAAAGCTATTGTGAAAGCTCACATCCCAACAAACTCCTTTTTCATGACCAGATGAAAGACATGGAAATTCTAGATGTTTATCTTCTTCATTTGATAGCTCCACAAATGAACAGAGTTTGTAACGAACGTTCGTGAGTTATAACAACAACTAAGTTCAATCAGACTCAGCTAGCAGTAATTCGCAATGTCAGTGATTCACCCCTGATCTCATTTTCTCTCTTAAAACACTATAAAGGCTAGATGTGATCCCCTTCCCTGTCTCCTATACATCTTTTTGCATCCCACCTCAGCATGGAGGTCCTGGCCTCCTCGTCCTCTGGCCAGGAGGTTAGCCCTCAACCAAGCAGGTTAAGCCAACAGTTTGACTAAGAACTCCACAATCCTTTCAGTACACTTAATTCTTGGATGTTGTTATTCCTAGTGAAGTGTAAAAAATGAATTGAATTAAACAAAGTTGTTTCTTTCCAGCATTTACTTTTGATTTTTCTCTCTCAAAACTCAAACCCTGTTCACAGTACTACGGGGACAATAGTCGCTATGAGCTCAAAACTGGTTAACGAAACCCTTTTCACTGACATATTTTTGACAGAATTAAGAAGGTGAGTAGATTTCCTCTTGACAGATTTTCTTATTGGCTGTGTTGTGTTCTGTGTTTGAGCAGCAGTCTGACAGCACAAACACCAAACTGAGCAAGGAAGAGGAGAAAGTGGAGTCCCTGAAGATGGAGTGCAGCGATTTGGGGTGTAAAATACAAAGCCTCCAGGCAGAGACAGAATCCATGAGAGCCCTGGTATTTTATCTCCTTTATCTCACTGCGTGTGTCTACCTTGCGGTTGTTACTGGAAAAGCAGTTTCCCAAATTAGTGGCTCTTACATTGTAGAACAAAACTCACTCCATCAGAGCTGAACAGCTCCAGAGGCACAATGCAGCACATTTACTTGGTGTGCGTAAGTTCAGAAAGTATCCAACAACCCTCTCTGTAGTGCTGTAGCTACAAAACACCCAAAGCACAATATTATTAGGTAGTAAATATTTATTAGGATCAACACCCAGGATTAAGAGCATTTTCATAGAAAAAAAATAAAGGCAGCAGTTGTTTGGAGATTGTTAAAAGTGTTTTATAGTAGGTTAGTTGTTCTTACCAGCAGTGGAGGTAAACCAGATTCGTAACAGATAACCCCTGCCTGCTGCTGTGTGTATAGAATTATCATAGCTTTGTTGTTCAATTACTTGTCAAGATCATAAATTTGATTTGCAAGTTTTAATTTAATTTAAGTTTAAGTTTAATTTAATTTAAGTTTACAGGGCCATCTGTAATCCAAGGATAATACATTACCAATTTGGTAATCGAGACTATATGACAAATAGTTGCTATTATATTAAGGTGGCTTTATGATGTTAGAAACGGGGTTCCCATTTTAAATCACATGCCAATTGAGAATCAGTTTTTACATTTCAAGACATTTTTCATCCTTCCAAAGGTCGATGTTGGAAATGGAGTTGAAACTGGTTGACGCCAGCAACGAATCAAAGTCTGTTGGAGAAAAAAAATACAGTCCAGACAGCATTTGAAAATTCTACTCATCCAAAAGCTGCCAATGTAATTCTATTTGTTTCAGTGCTCTGTAGTTTTTTTGTGTGTGAATTTGATTCCTTCATAGCGAACTCATAATGTTGCTCCCTTCTGTTTACAGAAGAGGGGTTTAGAGAATTCCTTACATGATGCGAAACACTGGCATGATATTGAACTGCAGAACCTGGGCTCTGTGATCTCCAAGCTGGAGGCTGAACTGGGGGATGTTGGAGCAGACATTGAGCAGCAAAAGAAAGACTATGATACCTTGTTAAATAACAAAATGAGACTAGAACTGGAGATTGGTACATACCACGGCATTCTAGATGGAGAGGAAAGCAGGTATCAACCTGATAAGTGAGTATTTGTGTATTCAGTAAAATGGTACAATTTCATTTAATTTTTGTCAAGTAATAACCATATGTCATTTTGATTTTAAATAGGCTTCAGTATATAGGTATTATAAAAAGAAAAACAAATCTGTCCATCCATCCATTTTCTAACCACCTTAACCACCACAGGGTCAAGAAGGAGCCAGAGCCTATGGAAAAAACAAGTTAAAGGTTCAAAATTTTGAGAGAAAGAAAAGGAAATAAAAAGCAAACACCTCATTTCAAACTACCCAGTAACTTCATTAGAAATCCAAACTGTATTATGGGATAATAATATTTATGGCACAGTCCTTGGATGCTGACAAGTGTCACCACTCAGCAAGTACAATATAAGCTGGCTAAGCAGTTACTGGGATACAGTAATAAATGGAAAATACACAATTCACACATTTACCTGAAAATACAAGCTTCTACCTTAATTCATTGTAATTCAAGAATATAAAATAATTTTAAAACACAGCTAAAACACATCCCAAATACAAACACATACATATACAGGTTATAGGGTATCATATATATATACTTTATAAATAATTATACATCATATATCAAACTATTTCAATATCTATATATACTGTTTAAGTAAAAAAACATTTATTTGTATCATTATTTAAACCTTCTGTCCTACATTCTTTTAATAGACTCATATTGACTTCCATGACCAAGCTTAAAATAACTTCTGGAATTTAATTTTAATATTTCAAAAACGTCAGTCTCTCCTCATCTATTTCCTTCTCAGGCTTAACAGGTCTAGTTCTTTCAGGTTGTCATTGTAAATTGGGATTGTTATTGGAGGAATACATCTGTTTTAGTTTCTCTGAACTGTCAAAGTCTATAGCTCTGTGGTCAAAGTCATCATTTGATTAATGTGAAATAGAGTAGGCAGTTTACCCAAGGTTTGCCAATTGGGGAAATAAGGGTCTGTGTCCTTCTCTGACTTTATATCATTAAATGTCTTGCTTGTAGGTGGTCAGGCATTGGGAGTGCATCAGAACAGGGAGACAAGCCTGTTATCCATTCATCTGATGGGTGTGACCCTGAACCTTCAGCAAGTGAGTTTGTTTTCGATTTCCTCTTACACAAACACTTAAGAATAGCATAATCAATCAAAATAATTTCATCCTCCAAGTTCACAAGTTAAGGCTTCAACAACATACTTGGGTATTCTGGGTAACATACTGGGCAAATCAGTATAAATACTCTAACTGTTCTAAATTGGAGGTAGTAAAGGGGTACAATTGCGATTTTAAGTATAATTGATAACTCCCAATGTATTAGAAATGTTTCAAGCAAAGTTATTGCTATAAGATGACTCCCTCACTTTGTATAGTTAACTTTTCTTTACTTGAGCTGAAAAGCACAATCATACAACTTTGTCCCCTTTCAATGGTAGTAGTAGGTCACATGGGAGGAAAAACACAATATTGCTTCAGCCTGTACATGTAACTAAGTTTTATATATTTTTCTCTAGCAGGTTTTCCACAGGATGGCGTAGAGAAGGACAAATGAGATGATAAAGTAATCGTTATCTGCAAGAAGGAACTGATTATAAATAAATCTCTTCTGGTGGAGGGGATTTAGACTTTCTTTTCATTTGACAAGAGTAGTAAGAATGTGGTTTTAAAGATCTGAGTGTGGCTTCATTTGAATACTGTGGACTTGAGTGAAAACCTAATAAAATCTAGACCTCAAGCCAAAATGATTTTCTGTTGGTCTGTTTATTGAATGGGTATGCAAGTTAATGAAAGTGCTCTGCTCATGAAACTGGAGTAGGGTGGCCAAATAAAGCAATTTAGAAGAAAATAGTGTAATGCTTGGAAGGTAAAGAAATCCCTCTTTACATGAAAAACAGAAAACTCTCCAACATCTGATGAAGGTCGACCCTGATGGGGGTGCACCAGGTTCTGGCTGAAGTGTTGGAGGATTTGCATTGATTTTAAATTTTAATATTTTTTTTTATTTGGAGCATTCAGTTTTTGTTATGTTGAATGGCAAGCTGTATTGAAGCTATTTTATTAGGCTTTTTACCACTAAGTTAAAATCTGTTAAATTACTCTTTAACATGAACACAATACATATTCAGGGACATTTCATGGTATTCCACCTACAGTGTTAACTAGATGTCATTGATATTGCTGAATTTAATTCTAACCAGTGCTGCAGTACTTCTTAATATTGAAGAGCAACCTGTTGGAAGCCCAGAATTTGTACAATCTGACACATTGAAGAGCTGTGAGTGTGAACTAATCTTGCAAAATGATAGAAAGAGAACTTTGTCTGTTTGTTAGTCCTCATAGAATATAATGTCTGCACCTCATCCCCCACAGAAGTTTCTGTTGTTAATATAAATCATTGGTAGATTTAAATGTATTTCTTACATTCCAGTAATGCCCAAAGGAATTCAAAGATGAATGTATCTTGCATAAACTAAAGCTTGATGTATGCAGTATCCTGTGTCAAAATGACATACTTAAGTTATTTTTAAAGAAAATCATAGGACTAAAACAATACAAAATACTGTATATTTATGTTAAGTGCATAGTATACATTCACAAGGTATACAAGGAGGAAGTCAAATAACAGATCATATAGCCAGGCATTAGTTACTAGTAATTAATGTCAGGTGTAACAGTGGCCTAACACTTTGTGCAAGAGAGTATCAATAACAACCCCAGGCACTGCATCTGTTACAGATGTCCAGCAGCAGAGTCTAGTACATCTGTATACTGTATACCAAATCACAAGCTGAACCTATTACTAGAACAACTCTAAATAAATTGATAAGAACACATCATTCTGACCATTTTCATGCCATGGCTTATCAAGGCCATTCTGAGGACAGACAACTATGAACCCTTTTTGCCAATTTAATGGTTGCAAAACACAAAACCTGAGTTTAAGTTGCGTCTGTGCAATTGTGCACATACTTAAAGATGAAATATGAAATGGTGCATTTTTCTGAAAGGTATGTGTCTCTCAAGGGCAAAGTGCATAGTGCAGTTTTGTAGATGTGTACATTTTGCCACACAGCAGTTATCTTATTGTACACAATTTACATCACATACAAAGGGCACATAATGACCCTTGGCAAAAAAATGCCCTGTTCACATTTGCATACAGGATAGAAAAAGTTTCAGTGTTTCCACCTTGTATAATTACTCTCTTGTTAATGTATTCATGTATACTAGTGAATCACAGCTGAACCAGGAATGTTTAGTTTGACAAGGTTATTTTTTACGAATGCTTTGAAATAATTTTATTTGTATATATCCGGAAAACAATTGCCTGCAGTCACAACCAATCAAATGCATTATACAGTGCACATCCTATTAAAATATGTCCTCTTTTCACCCAATTAGTTCTTTGTGCAGAAAGATTTGTCTTCTAATATGTTTGCTTTCTTGTTAAAAATGAACATATATTTGTATTTTGTTGTACAATGAGTATCCATTTTTTATGGTTATACAGTATAGAGAAGAAATTATGTTAATGAATGAGGAGCACCTGACAAAGAGTTAATAAGATTCAGTTATGTTACAGATTAACTGCTACAGCACTTCATATTGGCTGCTCATGCACAGTTTACCTTGAGATGTTGAAGTAAAGATCCCTGATCAATACTAGGTTTGCTAATTCATGAGCCTGGTTTCTTCTTAACCCAAACAAAGCTATGTTAATAACAGGCAAAATTGTGATTAGAGTACATCAAAACATGGTAGGATGCCTTTAGCACGTTGGTGATGCTCTTGACATTTTACATCCTGAGTTGAGTTGTTACAGTAGCTGCCATATCACTCTGCAACTCACAATTGGCAACCCTCTGACAGGAGACCTCCTTGGAAAGCTAAGATTGCTGCTGGAAGTGATGCTAGTGGGACAGCAGGGGACGCTTACCTTGTGGTCTATGTGGGTCCTAATGCCACAGTATAGTGACGGGGACACTATACTGTAAAAAGGAGCCGTCATTCAAATGAGATGTTAAACTTACCCCAGTGTCCTGGCCAAATTTCCATTTGCCTTTACCAATCATGGCCTCCTAATAATCCCCATCTATGAATTGGCTTCACCACTCTTTTCTCCTCCCCACTGATAGCTGATGTGTGGGGAGCATACTGGCACACTCTGGCTGCTGTCATATCATCCAGGTGGATGCTGCATATTGGTGGGGGTGGAGTGGAGCCCCCATTACCTGTAAAGCACTTTGAGTGGAGAGTCAACTTTTTCACAGCAGTGTTCGCAGAATTGCACCCAGATGAATGAGGAGTTCTCTCACAGAATCATTCCAAGGGCCCTCTTGTAGCTAATCCAATAAAAGCACTGACTTGAACCACAGGGTCAAAACCTAACGATATGAGCCATAGCATTAGCCAGATGTGACCAGAATTCCCCAGGCAATGCTTTATAATTGATGTAGCATTGTCAGGGCTAAGAGATCATGTTTCAAAAGGGGTATCCTTGACTCGTTATGCAACAGATACTCCAGGGACTCACCTTGCAGCTGCGAGCTTGTAACGATTTCAGTGTGAGATGCACTGCTTCTGCAATCAGGGCTAACACTCCAATTGCAGCTGTAAAGCACTATATAGACTATACAGACTACACATTTCTCCCTTTATTCAAGCAGGTTAATTTCACTAGTGTATCAAATCAAGAGCAAGAGGAGAGCATCAAGCATGTCCTCCTTTGCTACAGATGAACCAGTAAAATAAGAAACAGTTAAGTTCCAGAAATGGTCCGAAAACCAAAACAAATTAAACGTAGGCAATGATGAACTATATCTGATGTATGACAAAATCAAATGTCAGTGTATTTTTGAACCCCCACAATAATGATACACTGTCTGAATTAGTTACAGCATTTCATGATTTACTCACTAACACTGAAATATTAATATACACCTAGCACCTAGACAAAGCTACTGTATATTTAATGGAGAGCATCATTTATAAATATATAGAGCATTGCTGCCCTCTAGTGACTTGCATGAGACCCTTTTTGAATAATAGAAAGAGGCTTGTAACTATTAATTAACTCCAATTAACTATTAACAGCACAGCTGCAGCTAAATAGATCCCTTATAAGTGACAGTTGTTAAGTTCAAAGTCACAGCATATTCACTGTGACAGTGCTGATTTTGCACTTTATACGAAAGAAAAATTTTAGGGACTGGACATCTTGCTCTACCTAAAACTAGTGAAGCAGCTTTAATGGGCTCAGAAATAAAGTGAAAAACTATCATCTGAGGCTGTCTTAGCCAAGCCTTACCAGTGATCTGAACAATTGCTGTTCCTATGTCACTGAGAGCCACATAATTCAAATAATTCTAGTGTTTTAACTGTGACAAACTGATTATGTAAAAAAATACCAATTGTAAAAACTTTAACAACACAAATAGACCCATATGCATTCCCAATTGTCTACAGTAGGTATCATATGTATCTTTTCAAAGTTCTAATACAAACTTGGGAACTGCTAAATTTTAGTTGTGTTTAATACCTGTTTTACTCTTTAATCGAATATAAATAAAAAACACAGCATGAACTATTGACAAAATCAACTTATCGTATGTATTGTACCTTTATTGTATCGTATGAACTTTACTTTGTTTAAAATATTTGGGTTTTTCTTGTGCTTCTGCCAGATCACCCATATCTGCTCTGTCACACAACACTTTTAACATCGACAATTCAACATCCAGTATAAGCCTCAAGAGAACGTGCCAACATTACATATGTCTTGCACTGGGCAAACTGACATTCATCAGTGAATAAAAGACAGACTTTCTCAAAATGTCTGTGGCCCACAGAAGACGGCGCTTTAGTCTCTGTGCTTTCATTGTCGTTGAACTCCAAGCTTCTTCATGCAGACAAAAACTAGTCTTTCTGCTGAATATGCAGATTATTTCTCCTGGAACTTCTGGATCTGTAGCCGCTGAGGTTTGACAACGATTATGCAGACAGATGTGATGTGACTATCTTCCATTTCTTAAATTGTGGCAGTGTGTGACAGGGATGAAGAATTTTAAGATATTTGGTGGGTTTATGGAGACACCGAATCAAAGCTTGGAGGGACAAATCCACAGCAGCCAGTCAAACCTAGACCGCATGTCGACTGGGTATGGCAGATCAGAGCACCTGGAGAAAATCCACACATGTAGGGTTAAAGCCTAACACAGAGAGCACTTTAATGCAGAATAACCCTGTTGGTGTGCCCTCTACTTCACAAAACCAGTTCTCAGAGCAGTTTCTCTCTCACATAATTCACCTTCAGTCATACTGATAGCAACTAGACACTCTTCATTACTTAAACAGGGCACCGTTTATTTTTTACTGCTCTTGCATTAATAAAAAAATAACGTCTTTTTATGATTTATACAAAATATTAATGCACCTCAATAAAGCAGAAAACAGACATGAGCGTTTTTTTTCATTTAAAAAACATACAAAGGCAGCCGAAAGTGTATTTTAATTTGAAAAATCGCCTCGCCCTTGAGTTTTTCCAACAAAATGTTTCGTTTTTTATGATTCTCGTTTGCAACTAAGCATTGCGTTAAGAATAAATTAAACAGCATCTGTCACATTATTTACTAATTTCATTCTAAAACAGGGTTTAAAATATAAATTTACAAAACTAAACAGTTTGAATCTATTTTTATAGTAGACTATAGTGTCATCAGTTTTAAAATTGATAAGGACAAGAAAACCACTTGGGTGCTGCTATACGGCTCCCATATACGATCGCTATCCACAGATTTCTGCACTGAAAAAAAGCAGAAAATTGAAACTTGATTGCTGCTGCACTCGTGCTCGGATTTTCAACCAACCTTTAATCCCCGGTAGTTCCACCTTAGCGGCGTTTTGATTTGCTCCCAGTTCTTCGTATTCCTATGTAATTGGCCTTCACTCCTGTCAATCATACAGTTTCTCTCCCGGGCCTGCAAAAGGGTTAGGCGGCTCTTCCGGTTGGCTTTTCGAGCATGCTAGTCAGCGGCTGAAGGCATAGGGGCAGATGTAACTGTACATTAGCTTTTGCTTTAAACACGTGAATAGCAAAACATCGGTCAAGGAAAATCAAGTCAGATACTGTTAGTGTTTTATTTTTGAAGTAGTACAGTTTAAAATTTGAAATAAAAGTTATTTTTATCATATATTTTTTTAAAAAAATTGAACATGGCGGATATTGATAATGGTGGTGCGGAGAAGAGCTTGGACGATTTCTTTGCCAAGCGGGACAAAAAGAAGAAGAAAGAAAAAACTAAAGGGAAAGAGCAGGCGATAGCCCCAGGACCTGTTAGTCTGAAAAAGAATAAAAAAGAGAAGGAGAAGTCTGCGAAAAATGAAAACCAAGACACCCAGCAGGAAAAGGTAAATGTATAACTGGAATATATGGGCCCAGTTGAAAGATGGAGTGGAGATGAAAATATTCTCTGCTAATTAATTTCGGGTTTAGTTTGCAGTACAATAGTCTCTATCCATACTTTCCAGAAGGTTTTCTCAGCCTTTTCAATCGGCCTTGTGTCGTCTGTTCGTTTAGTCAGCTGATGCAGCATATGCTGATATATTGATGCCGGACGACAGGCCACAAGTACACGACATAAAATTAAAAAAAAAACTGAAGGTGGATGTGGAAAACATATACCACTGACGAGCGAGATTCGTTTGCTTCCTTTGCTGAAATTGAGAAAATATCGCATTTACCAGATCGTAAATGTTCGTTCGCGTTTTGCACAGTTGTGTCAATGTCAAAAGTCAAACTGTCACAAGGGAAGGTATTTGCAATATCATTGTCAACTAGGTTACACGTATGTAGCTATTCATAGGCTGGACCCCGAGTTGTCGACCACGTTGCGCTGGTCAGGTGGAGAGACATCTCTGCTGTGGCCCGGTGAACGTGTCTTCTGTCCTTCCAGCAACGAAGACGGGAAGGCCAGCAGAAATATTGGGTAAAGCCATTCATGGACGCCTTAGCACACAGGAGCTGGCCGGGACGATATGGAGACCTGCTTCTGTGCGATGCTGGCTTTATCAGCTAGAGCAGTGGTACAGAGTGGATGGCTGAACGAGAGAGGGTGCTTAGACAGGCCAATACATGTTCATGGACATTTTGGTACTGATCTCCTGCAACTCATTCCTTTGCTGCACAAAATGTCACAATTTTCCAGTTGATCTTAAGTTTCCCTAATGACCTTATGGTATAGACTTCTAATGTACAACAGTCATGTTCTATAAGTATTTTTTTTAAATACACTTCATAGATGGCAAAATTTATGAATGCACTCAGTTGGGGTGATGAAATTTGCTGAGGTGTCAAAAGAAACATGACAGCGAATGATAGTTTTCAGTTATTCTTTTTTAGCGGTTGTACTAACATTTTATTGAACACTAGACGTGGGTAGATTAGTTTTTCGGATTAACGTAGGTAACGTGGTTAAATTGAAACTGCAGCTCTATTTTTATATTTTGAGGTTAGAAAGAATCAGCATTGATGAGTGCATTTCAAACCACAGTGATCGTAAAATACACAGTAATGTATAAAACGTCCAATTTACATCATAAAATAAAATTTACAGGTATGCACTGCGCCATATTCTGCAGTTCAAAATGAGGCAACAATTTCTGGTGAGATGAAGTGGCCTTATTACATTGTAAGCATGTAGGCTTGTGATTACATTTCTTTTAATCCAGAAGAAATATTGCTCTAAGCTTTGAGACAGTTTTGCCGACAAATACTCTGCATGTAGATCATGTTGGAACATTTCTGCAGTGAAATGGCTGCTGAACAACACATACAGTACCTATTCGCTTATAAGTCACGTTACATTAGTCATTACAGTGACTAGTGAGCGGGAAGGGCTGCCTCACGTCCCTATTCAAACTCTTGACAACATGGCGAGCGTACAGTTCTTCAGCAAAGTTTGCACTTTTGTGCTTAATGTGGAATTCATAAAATTTTGCTATACATTCAATTAGTTTATTTTGTTACTGAGATTTAATAACTGGCCTGATAAATCGGAACTGCAGTGCTCTTTTAATCAACAGATGGTCTGCATTGAAAGTCACAGATAGTAGCATGTTTGGCCATCGTAGGAAGCAATGCATATTGTACACGCAAGGCACATGTTTTCTGCCTGTTTGCAGTCTTCTGTCAGATTCCTCCTGTACAGCCTGGACAAGAATGTGCCAACTCACTGGTCTCTGAGTCCTAGGTGCTACAGTCAGCCTAACCACAGGTTTTTGATGAGGCTCAGGTCTGGCGGTGAGGACATCCATGGTATCACTGTCGCATTCTCACTTTGGAAGAAAGCCGTTGTTTCATGTGGGTGTGTGTGGTCCTGCTGGGATGTTGTCTAAGCCTACAGGAAGGGCAGCTTGTGAAGTCCCAGGACACGGTGTAGTATCATGCAGTTGGGTTGCCGTTATTCACTATGAGTGAAGCTTTGCAGTGAGTAGACCCTCCCGCCAGATCAGTACACTAGGACTCCCGCATCGTTTGGTCTTTTGTATGCTACAGTTAGTGTACCTTTCTGCTCGTCTGCTCGCTCTCACTCTTGTCTGTCAGGGTGGTCTACACAAAGACCACATTCATTTTCAGATAGGCTTGAATCCACATACTTTTTCATGCTTAGTATATGATGAGAGTGAATTGTGTATACTATGCAAAATGGAGCTATTTTCATTTTGTATGAAAAATCAGATTCCCAAAAGTAGTTTAAACTGTGTTGAGAACATTCCTGTCATTTTATATTGTCATCCTGACAGACAGTGTACCTTGTTGTTTTCAAATTCTTCAACTTACTAATTGCTTTTTATGAAACATAAGAGCATCACATTTTCTAGCAATGTTCTAGGCGTAGACCCATGCGTGCCTTAGTCTCACATTGCAAGGCATCAAAAAATGATATAAAAGTGGTTTCTTACTGCCTAAACGCAGTTTTCTTACTGCCTAGTATTGCTTAGCATTGCCTGATCTCGTCTGCTGTGTTTTTACGCTGGACTGAAGAAAGCAAGTTTTTATCCAGCTTCTGGTTTTCTTGCTAAAACTCACTTTGCCAAAGTATTAAGGCTGTTTGAAGTACATCAATCCGGCTTTGTAGGTGTGCTTGGCTTCATGTTTAATTCTCTTTATTCTCACTCTCCTGTTCCTTAAAGAAAGAATAAAGAATACAATCACAGTAATAGATGGAAACTTCAGAGTCCGTATTTTTATTTTAGGTAAGGATTTACGACCGTGGGTAAAAAAAGGGCTTGGAACTGGGTATTCCATAACCAGTGAAGACAAAGTGAACAGATCACTAGCTTAGATTTTAACATTAATTAACCAACACTTTCAGATTTTTGCAGAGCAGACTTTTAACAGTCTGATTGATATACATCGGGGTCATTTTGAGAGGAAATAATCTGGTATCTTTGTGTATAAAATTTGTCCACTTCAGATATTTGAAATTCCTTACTGGTGAGTACTCCACTCACCTCCCAGGATGTCATCATTCACTACCTGTTCAAATCAGAAAGCCCAGAACCTACAGTCATGCATGAAAGTTCGTGCATAACTTGAGATTTTTTTTTAGCCACAAAACGCATATTTAATCAGAATTTGACCCTTCTTAATTGAAATAAAGTAACTTTTTTCACCAATTTGAGTGTTTTGAAAGAAAATGTCCATGCAGCAAAACAATACACACAGTATATAGAAATTGTACAGGTGCAAAAATAAGTGAACCCTTAGTTCTGTGACTTACATTAAAGTAAAGCAGGATCAGGTGGGTCAGAGACAAGAGTGTTAACCAATTAACCGAGATAACTAATAAAATTGAAGATCTGAAATGATGTGTTAGGGAGGAGCAAACATAAATAATTGCAAGAAAGCAAGGTTAGTTACTCTTCCTATGAGTCTAGCATCATGCCTCGAACAAAGGAAACATCAGCAGAACTGAGGAAAAAAGTATTGGATGCCCATCAATCTGGACAAGGTTATAAAGCCATTTCAAAACGATTTGGACTCCATAAATCAACTGTTAGGCCAATAGTATACAAGTGGAGGGCATTTAAACAATGGCAACCCTGCCAAGAAGTGGACATCCTCCTAAAATTTCACGGAGGGCCACAAGGAGAATAATAAAAGAGGTTAAAGGTAATCCTAAAATAACATCCAGAGATCTTCAAGCCTCCCTAACTGCCTCTGAAGTAGTGGTGCATAGATCAACAATAAGAAGAACCCTGAACAGAAATGTCATCTGGAAGGGTCGCCAGGAAGAAGCCTCTTTGTTCTCCAAAAAAGAGCAAAGCTGCCCGTCTGAAGTTTGCCAGAGATCACCTGGACAAGCCTGAAGAGTTCTGGAAATCTATTCTCTGGACAGATGAGTCCAAAATTGAACTATTTGGGCGCAACAAGAGGGCCCATGTTTGGCAAAGAGCCAACACAGCCTACCACCAACAAAACCTTATCCCTACTGTCAAGCATGGTGGTAGGACTGTCCTTGTATGGGGCTGTTTTTCTTACTCTGGGCCTGGGCAACTTGACATTATTGAGGGAATCATGAATTCTGAGAAATATCAAGGAATTCTTGAGAAGAATGTCAGGCCATCAGTTAGAAAACTCAAGCTGGGCCTAAAGTGGATGTTTCAACAAGAGAACTATCCTAAACATTCAAGTAAGTCCTCCAAAGAGTGGCTTAGGAAGAAGAGGTTCTGTCCTGGAATGGCCAAGTCAAAGCCCAGACCTGAATCCTTTTGAAATGCTGTGGCAGAACCTGAAGAGGGCTCTTCATACACGACATCCTTCAAACCTCACAGAGCTGAGTTTTGTAAAGAGGAGTGGTAAAAATCCCTCCAGCAAGATGTCAGAGCCTGATAATTGGTTATAGGATGCGACTGTGTGAAGTTATTGCTGCTAAAGGAGGTGCCACAAATTATTGACACAAGAATATCTGGTGATTTGTTAAATATCGCAGTCTAATAATCTGTGAGTTGAAATCTCTTTTTATCTGTGGGAAGTCTTTATTAAGGATATTCATTTTATATATTCATTAAGAGTTCAGGTTCATTTAATAGCATGACTGTACAACTTGAGCAACAATATGTTCTATAACATATGAACTACTGTTTTTCTTCATTTTTTAAAATTGGTTCTTTTTTTAATTCTAACACAGGCACCCGTGTTTTGGGAGAATTCTGAAGTGAAAACGTGCAGCAGTAAAGACAGAAAAGGATAACTTAGAATGAGCTGTTTGTAATGTAATTTTTTCTTTTGCTAAAGGTTTAGCTTACTTTTTTAGAAATGGAAGTCTGGGTTTGATATTGTTAGGGAAGCATTGCCATAGGAATTGTCCTTTAGAACAGCACACTTTTATCTTGGGAAGGGGGAGAAACGGCTCTACCGCATGTCTTTTTTTTTTTTTTTTTAGAGAAAGGGGTAGAAAAAATGTTGGTTACAGCCTCTTGATTTGTGTAACGAAATCTAACCAAGCAAAACCTCCTGGGTCCGTGCCATGTCGAAGCTGTGAAACTCTGCAGCGGATTGAGTCAGCTACCATTTAAAAGCAGCATTTCTGTTATTTGCTGGGTCAGTCGTGCCTTTCAGGTCTGCAGGCAGAGGGATCTGGACCTCCCAGCTTTATTTTCTGTTTAATCTGGATGAAGTCACCCAGGGGAGAGTGAATCATCTGGGTGAAGTAATGCATCAGAATGCTTCAGGGACAGTGGCCGCTCCTGGTTCTAGATACAGTTGAGCAGCTTCTGAAAGTTACGTTTTATCATCTCTTCTGACAGTTACTTGCAGTAAAATTGCAGGTAAATGCGTTTTAGTCAAGGGTGGCTTGTTCTGCTCTGGGAAGGCGGCAAGATTCCTGTTTTTTTCACATGATCCAGGATCATATAAAAATATATTTTTTCCATGTCTTCTGAAAATTATAGCTCACTGTGCAGCTTTGTTATAGACCAATATCATATAAGGGTCCTGTTTCTCTCCTGATACAGAGGGGACAAATTTGACTATAATAAAAATGACAAAAATGCTATGACCTCACAGTTACGTTTCCAGACAAGTAGTACTACTGGAACTATTTTGGCAGATGCTGACTAATGCAGCATTTGTAACTAACGCAGTCTGCTGAGAGAATCTTTTCGATATTGAAAAGTGTTTGCATTTGTTTTTACAGGAGGATGAAGAATGGAAGGAGTTTGAGCAGAAGGAGGTGGACTACACTGGACTTAGGCTCCACGCTCTACAGCTGAGGTATGGCCTCAATATTCAGCTTTGTTTTGGAAACCTAGGGCAGTGGAAGATACTGGACACCCCACTCCAGAAGAAGGCAGTAATTAATTTGAGTCCTGATGCCTCATTTATTGTGCTCATTTCAAATGATTATTTTAATCACTGAGCAGTGAGTTTTTGAGTATTTGGTAAGCAACAGTGTTTTAGTCTGATTGCTTATATATGCATCACAGGTGTGGAAGTCTCGTATACCTAGCTGCAACTTTAGGCTTTGGAAATACTGAACAGAAAAAGTATTTTTGTAGTGCCCTTAAAACATGTTTTTTAAGGGTGTCTGTGATGCCTTTAACACAATGCAGCCTTGAGCAAATCTGTAATGAAAACATGATTTACATTCCTGGTTATTGATAGGAGTTATGTTCCACTTGCCTCAGTAAAGCCCTCAGTCTCTCTCAAATGCTTTTAAACTTGAGCAATCACGCTAGCTTTAAAAAAGGATTCTATTTCAAATGTTCTCACTCCTGACCAAGCCACGTGCCAACGGGCACTATAAACAAATCTGTCAAATATTTTAAGATGGGCAGAAGCACTTTAAAGGAGGTAAACGTCAGGAAAATCGAATCAAAAAGGCTTTGTTCCCTGCATTTAATTAGCTTAAGCAGGATACTGCTTAAAAGGTAGGATAGACAGTATTAGTTGTAAATATTAAATGAATGAACACCGCTTCTCGAAAAGAGTAGGGGTGTAACCCCGGTGTCCTGGCTAAATTTCCAATTGGCCCTTACTAATCATGGCCTCCTAATAATCCCCCTCTATGAATTGGCTACATTACTCTGCTCTCCTCCCCACTGATAGCTGATGTGTGGTGAGCGTTCTGGCGCACTATGGCTGCCGTCGCATCATCCAGGTGGATGCTGCACATTGGTGGTGGTGGAGGGGAGTCCCCATTACCTGTAAAGCGCTTTGAGTGGAGTGTCCAGAAAAGCGCTATATAAGTGTAAGCAATTATTATTATTATTATTATTATTGAATGGGTATCATGCTAGCTAGCTGAGCTGTTGCTGTTTTGTTTTCAGGAGCTGTTGAGGTGGTGAAAATCTGGTGTGGCTGCAGCCCTGTAAACAAGTTAATTTTCTTTAAGTCCATGCTGCTTCAGTGACTTTCATTTTATTAGTGATCATGCATGGAAAATAACATTTATTTGACATTTAGGAGGAAGTTGTACCTGATTAAAACAAAGCTTTTCTATCAGATGTTATGTTTTACTTGGTACTTTTTGCTTTATTCGTTCCATCTAACAGTCTGTGGAATTTTCAGTTTTTCCATACTGATACGTTTATGGAAGCTGTGTTAAATGACAGGGTGAATGTGAATGAATGTTGTGTTTAATGTAAATGCATTCTCTTTTTCTCCCATTATAAATCGGTATATTCCAATAGGAGTGGAGGTTTAGGCTTTGACTAGTTTGATGGACTTTAACTGAGGGGATCGTAACAGTTCATAACATTTCCTATAAATAACTGTAGGCTGCTAATAATTTAAATATTTAATCTTGCAAAATAACTGTCTTGGGGCTGTGTGACAATATTACAAAGTGCTATTTTGCCATTATGTTTTTTCTGAACCTGGTAAGCTTGTGAGGGTGCTTTAAGCGGTCGTCTAATGCGTGAAGAAATGAAAGGTAGCACTTAGCATGTCACAACTGAAAATGTGCAAAAGGGGCTCCCAAGAGGCAGTTGTTTTTAGGTAATCTCAAATAGCATGCATCTTTCGATTTCTGAATTCCTTTGTGGAAACCCCAGATATGGGCATTTTCCACTGGCTGGCCCAGGTTCTGTGCGCTCCTGCAGAATATGACTTTCCCCTTACATTTGACAGCTTACAACTGACCTTTAAATGCGGAAACATTGATGTATGTTTTATATACAGCTGCATCAACACATCGATAACTGTCAAAGCAATACCGTTCGATAGGTTTAATTGAAAGCTACAATTAAAATGCTTTTTTTTAAATTTGTAAACAAGTGTATTGAAAACTAGAGGACCAGCTTTATGTACATCAGTTGTAAATTGCATTGTTATAACACCTTGCTTATTGTTACCTTGGCTATCTAAAATGAGCCCATGAAGTGAGGTTTTGACACATTTATGGTTTGGATCACTCACACAAACAGCAGGAAGTAACTGTGGTTGGCTGTGGACTGTTATTGACAGTGATGAGAAGGAGGAGGAGGAGTATGAGAAGAAAGAAGAGCTGGGAGAAGATGGGGAAATAATAGTCTTCAGTGGAGACAAGACATCGGGGCCATGGAACAAGTCTGCACCTGCTGCCCCTGTCTCTGTTGCACCCGTGGGTGAGTGCTGTCAGGGTCCTTTTTGTTGCGGGTTTGGGGTTCTCCTGAGCCCCTGTCTGTCCACAAAACCTGTCTTTTGAATAGCATGAGATATTTTAATTGACAAGATCGCTGACTTCTCATCTGTGAGCTGATCTTATTTCCACTCAGTTGGTGAGCGGTCAGTTAAGTCTTTCAACATAATGTTCAGCAGTTCTTCAACAGATGCAAGCTGTTAATGTCATTTTTTAAATCAAATTTCTACAAATACAAATAAGCGCTCTGGATGTGGTAGATACTCAAAAATTGTGACCTTCCCAGAGACTCGGGTTTCAAAAAAGGCAGTGTCCACCTGCCTTTTCCTTCCTGGGCAGGATCCTTGCTGTGGCTTCTGGATGCCAAGTCAACCGCTGAGCTAGCACTGGGTGAAGACGAGCTGAAAACACAGGATCGATGATGTGCCTTCTCGCGTTTTGAGGGCTGGTTTCACTTCAAAGACGTTTCTGTCTCCGAATGCGGGGTTAAATGGAAATGCTTTCTCTTGTAGAAGTTGAAGTGCCGGAGCCAAAGCCGGCAGGCGTGTACAGACCTCCCGGAGCCAGAATGAGCACAACGAAGAGGGGGCCTGCGCAGGGGCCCCCGGAAATCTTCAGCGACACCCAGTTCCCTTCTCTGCAGGCCACTGCCAAGCATGTGGAAACCAAAAAGTAGGTTATTGCTCTTGCTCTTCTTCTGAATCACTTTCTTCATAATATTTATTGAGAGACCTTTTTTTTATGTGGGATAAAACATGCTTCTTGGCTTTTATTTCCTGGTTTTAGTAACACTATTGTCCAGTAGGGAGGTACTAGCAAAATCTGTTGAACTAGTGGTTGGATTCGTGACACTTAGAAGTTCAATGTGCTCTTAGAAACCAAGTTAAACTACTGTTACTCATTAGAATTTGAATGTTTTATTAGTGCTTTTGACTGCCCCATCATCCTACTTGTGGAAGTACAGTTTCAGCTGGTAAGAGGGATTGCTCTTCATTGTTGATTTTAATCAAACCAGACGGGAACAACACCGATTTATGTAAGAAAGTGTTGTTTGGAGGAAAGAATAATTATTCTGTCGCAGCCTTAATACAGCTGTTTTATATAGTACCTTGGTTTAATTTGGAGATTTTGGGTTTGCTGCTGCTTTCTAAAGAGATGGGAATGTTTTATATCCTGATCACATAACATTTTATGTTAAACCTAGGACTTTGTAGTACATAAAAAGGCTCATTTATCATGAAATGATGTCAAGAAAACAGCAGAAAGGACAAAATCAGAAAAACGTTTTCCTGAAAAAGTAAGATTTTAAGCAGCTTAAACTTGCCCAGTGTGGCTCTGTCCCCGATTTCTTTTGTAATGGTGATCCAGTTCCAGGGGCAGAGTCCATGTACTCGCAGTTGTAATGTAGTGTGCTCTCTGAAGGCACCAGTTCTGTAGGGTTTGGGCATTTACTGGGACAATTATTAATTGTAGCAGTAAATCACAAAATTGATTCTTTTGATGGCTTTAGAATCCAACCATGTGATATAACTCAAACAACGCACACACACAGGTACTAATACACGAGGATACATTTATTAATACATAGAATATGCATATAAAACTAACAGATCTTATCGAGAGGGTTATCAGAATACAAAAGGTATACAGTCAGTTACAAAGAGTTACACATATCAAGAGGACATACGTTCAGTATATCATTCATTAAGACCGTTTCGTAAATGAACTTGGTTATAACTTCTACATTAGATACTCAAAACAAGTACATAACTCTTAGGAATTAAATTAATATCAACTGGTTGGATAACAATTGAATTCTCGAGCTGTAATGCATTGAAGTTGAATACTCATCATTTCTCTGGGGATTCAGATCTCCTGCGGGCACAAAGAAACAGTTGCAGACTGTTGCTGCCCAATCCGCGCTCTCTGGCTCGGTGCCAGGCTGTGCTGTGCGGCTTGCGGCGGTGCGCTGCTGATGTTCACTGACTGGCTAGTTAGTGTTGGCTTTAACTAGCACAGTTTGTGCACAGGAGAAAAGATGACTGTGGGTCCCAGCAAGTCAGGAAGAGGACCGGTTCGTTCCTGATGAAGAGCTAGTTCTGAATAGTGATTCAGCTGTCCACAGTTCTGACCTGTTCACGAGGCCTGCTGCTGGTGCTAACCTCGGGTGGATCCTCTGGTTACTCTCTGGCAACCTCTGCTCTAGACTCTTAGAACAAAGGAAAGTTCTGGCACTCGGACACACTGGCCGTTCCGTGGTTGTCCGGGCTGAGTCTCAGGATGGTCAGGAGGCGCGCTGCGAGAATGTCCTGCCCTTGGGAGCCTTCTGCTCCTGGGCCGTCCTGCCCTGGAATTCTCCTTTGAATTCCCTTTAGAATAGTCCACAGAATTCTCCACTGAATCCCTTCTGAATCCTCCAGGCTCTCTGTGTTGCCTGTTTTTACCTGGAGGAACTTCAGCTCGTTGATTGGCTGAAAGTTCCATGGGCATCAGAGTCCCACGTGGGTTACTCGGCCCTACCAGTCCCTGATTGGTTGATCAAGGTGAGATATGAGTCACTTACTCCTGACACTTAGGAATGCAGTCCAGATGTCCATCTGGCACTCCCTAGACAGATAGGCGCCAATGGATGACCATTGATCATGATAGCCAGGCTTAGGTAAGTGCATCCCCCTTTGGGAGCTGTCCCTTATCAAAGGAAACCTTATATCAGCCTGCATGAATAGTTTCTCTGTGGCTGCACCACAGAGATGAACAGAGATGGGACCATTTGGGAAAGCTCAGAACACTTAATTCTTTCTTATTAATAAGCCTCGCCGCTACACAGTTCATGTGCACTTGTTAGAAATTGGTACTAAATATTTTTCATTACCCTCATCATGACTTTATGCAACTACAAAAGCACTGGATTTAAAGAAATTTCTCAACTGTGTAAGTCTTTTGATATCTTTTAAAGACGAATTGGAAAATCATTACTGTTTGTTTTTGGTCTTATCCCAAACCGGTGATGAGCGAGTTTGTGAACTTCAGTTCACTCCCTGTCTACATACTCCCTGCTGACTTGCATCGTCGTGTTCAGATTGATTTTAGATGAGTTGCAACTTGTTGGGGTGTTAGGCGCATACAGATGTGTGCCTGTGAAATTTTAAAACCACAAAGGTGACATCTCCTATGATATCACAGATTTCCCTAAAAAAACATCTGTAATAAATTGTTGGATTTTTCAACCTGTTCAGTTCCGGATATATGAAATCAGCTTCCCACCAAAGCTGGAAGTAACAGCAGCAATATTTTCTTTTTTTCATTTTTTCCAATAGTGCTTAAATCTGCAGTTTATTTAAAAACAATAAATCAATGTGTATTACTAATGAAAACGACAACACTTAAGGTCTTTTTTTTCATTTTAGAGACTAAATCGGTTTTATTTGGCTGTAATCGCAGTTACTTTATGAGGAGTAAAGGTATTTTGAAAACCGTGGTATGACTCAAGGCTTCTGTTCAAGAGGTACGAAATTAAAACAGCATAGTTGTAAATCGTAAACCAAAAAAGAACTGTTTCTGGACATGATTAATATAGTGCCTTGCTGTCAGCCATCAATGCTTGGATCATCACAATTGGAATTTCCTATCAGTTGGTCTGTAGTACATGATGATTCGTGTATTGTTGGTAAATTGGAACCACACTCAAATGTGGTGGTCTACACAAAGTTTTGGTTCTTTGTTTTATCACTCAAGCTAGTCCACCTGATAATTTGCTTCAACCTCCTAATGGCACAAAGGCATTACTTTCTTGCTAAACAAGGGGTATTGATTGATTTCCAGAAATCCCCTTATCACAAATGTCCAGTCAGATGTCTTATTAATGAGGTGATTTCACTTGAGTCTATCGCAGTCATCTATGCATCATTATTGAATCAAAATTTTGCACAAAACAATAATGGAATATCCAAAATCGGTATAATGCATTTCAATGAAAACCTGCATAGATAGAATATTTTGATGTTGAGTTTTTGTTACTATGCACCATATTTGTCAAAATAAAAGAATTCTGGTTTTAGAACTGACTCTAGGTGTTTAGCTGCCTCCAAGCACCAGAAGGCTCCACAGCCAAATTGCTTTCTGTTTTTTAGTGGAATTAACCTCTCCTTGTTTTTTTACATCTTGGGGTGCTCTCCCCTTGAACCTCATCTGACAGCATTGTATATTAATGATAAATTAACATCACCCAAAGTGAAACAACAGTCATTGAATTTCCTGATGTTTTTTTTTTCTTGTCTGTTTCAGGGACAGAGAAATGGAGAAAACATTTGAGGTAGTGAAACACAAAAACAGAGCACGAGAGGAGGGTGGTGGGGGAAAGGCCATGGCTCAGCAGCTGCAGCTTGACAACCAGTACGCTGTCCTTGGAGACAAGTAACATTGCGCTTAAATCTTGCCTGAGAGCTGGTACCCATCCAATCACCCATGGTAACTAAACTACAGCTATGGATTACATCTGCTGTTGCAGAACTGGGCCAGAAACGACAAGACTCAGCTGATAAAGACCTAGACCAAATTTAAGGGCCGTTATGAAAGTGTGTGCTTTACAACAGTGGAACAGGAATAATTAAAAAAAAAACATCTTTTGTCTACTGTGGATCATATTTAGTAAAGAGGAGGTAAGAACGATAACTGGTTTTAACTGTCACTATGCCAAGCAGAGAAGTGGTTTTATAAACTACTGGGTTTGTAGCTGATTTGCAGCCAAACTGCGCATTTGTTTCACAACAATTTTGTGGTGGGAGTTATAGCCTTGTGAGAGGGGCTACTACCTCAGGTGTGTAACCAGTTAAAACTGTTGACCATACCTTGCATTGGATCCTGAAAACGCCATTGCTTTAAAAGGAGGACACCTGACCTGTTCAGTTCTGAAATTGGAAGACCGGACTGAAGGATGGGACATTGTGAAACTCGCCGAGGGAAAAGGTTATGATCTGCTTTACAAGAATGACTCTTTAAAGTGCCCTTACTGTAAAATAAAGCTAGAATCCTGTGTGGCGTCCTCTAAGAAGATTTTGGTTTTTATTTTATAGGCAGTAGCTCACTCCTGGAACACACCACTTTGAAAAAAGCAATCTTTCTGTGCATCCCCGACTAAGAAGGTAGTGCAAAGCTGTAGTTTGAGTTCCTACGGAATTTGCAAATGAACTGCTCGTTTTTTTTTTTTCCAACTGACCCCATGCCCGCCATCCATTTGTTTTTGTTCACATTGGCAAACCATTTTATGGTTAACATTAAAGATGTACTTTGTAAACTAAAGGATAATTAACTTCTTAACTAGTTTATTGTTGTCTTTATCTGTTGTTTCTGGCTTTGCTTCAATCTTAACTTGAGAATTTCTTTTTCTACCCCTGGTATCTCTGGATTTGAAGAAACTGGTTTTAATGCATTCAGCCACATGTATGGCAAGCATATACCTGTTCCAGACATTTTCTTGTTTTTCTCCATGTGTGTGGTTTGAGTGCTGTAAGAATTGCAATGGTAACAGCATCTGTGGGCATGTAATTTGTTTGAGACTGACAATGAAAGGGTGTTAATTGAAAGATAAAATATTGATGCTGTTTACTTTCAGTACCAACTAGAGCAATGCTTTCTTGAAAGTAATTTCTTTAGAAATAAAATAACTTGGCCGGGGGATGACTGAAATTATTTTATATAAGAAGTAGATAAATATGAATAGTCAGAACTGTGGGTAACATTGAGTGATAAAGTTATTATATGAGCAACATATTGATTAATTTCAAAGTCCCATCTATCTGTTACATGTGGAGGATGCAGGTTAGTGATGGAAAGCACCCCTGAAAGCAGACTGCAGTGTCGGAATGTCCACATCTCTACAATATATTTAGATGCTGGTGTTAAACTGGAGTCTCATTGAAGGGTGACTTGGCACAATCTATTTATAATAATGTCCTGATATTGACTACACACAAGGAAGAAGCTTTAACGGCTTAAATGTGAGCTTTGCAGACTTCAGACATTTTATGTTAAGGATTGAAAATTGATGTCTCCCCTCTTTAACATATTTCAGTAAGTACACTATTAATTCTTTTTCAGATTTTGAAAAAGCACTGGTTGTTCTATGAACTCCCTCAATTTGGAATGGCTTTTGTCTTTGTTTTGGCTCATATTGACACCCCCCAGTATCCACATGGCAAAAATGCCAACCTCCAGACTGATGAGCTCTGATGAGCCCCGCCTGTCGAGCCATTCATTATTTTGACGTGCTGCAGGCTCTGCCGAATTTCACAGGAAGTTCAGCACCAATTGTTTGCTTCACGAATGTCACAGGAAACTGGCCGTTTCTCCCTGGGAGCTGAGAGCGCACTGTCTGACTGACCCTGTCCTGGGCAGCGCTTAGCTGGTGACGCACTGCTGCCTGTGAAGCATAGGTCACAGTCAAATAGACCCAGCTGGAACTCCCCTGATGAAATCTTATCTGTCCTGTATAAAGAATGATGTTTTCTTAATTTGCTGCAAAGATATTAATGCTGCAGAAATCAAATGTTTTAGTTTTTAATACTGACACCATTGTGATGATAATCGCATAGATCAATTTAGATGTTAACAAAGATCCAGTCCTGTCCTGTGTGTACAATGCCCCAAACCCCAGACATCTGTCATTATTTCTAATAATGGTTTCTCATACATTTTATTAATTGTCAGTTGAGTTATTGATGGAAACCGAAACTGAAGTGTTGCCAGAAAGGTTTTGTAAAATGGAGACCTGACATGGATCCCCCACAGTAAGACCTGGAACCACTTGTTGTCCAGGAGATGTCTCATACGGAGTAATATTTGGTGGTGCTGTTGTTTTTTTTTTAACAAGGCAGTCATTCACTTTGCTTCTGTGTGGACAAGATCACCGTCATCTGGCCTGGGGAGTTGTAGCTTATAGCCAGCCTGCCCACACAGTCCTGGGATGTACAGTTAGGGGAATAGTTCTGTAATTGAACTGTAGCTGAAGAGGGGAACCCACATATGCTGTAGGATAAAATTCCAGTGCTTTGCCTGGCTATGGCACAGTTATGATAGTTTTTCTATTGTGTGATCTGTGTGTACACATGAGTGGTGGTCTGCTGTACTCTTGAGCTGATGTATCACTGCATAATGTCCTCTAACCTGGATGTTTTCTCATGGTTTCTATTGTGTTATGTTCCCTTTTAGCCCATTAGTTGAATCCAGTGTTTCTGGCAGTCACAGACATCTGCTAACCTGTGCCTGTTTTTATTAGTAGTAGTTTATATTTGTGTCTAGCATTGCGTTACTGATTTTTAATTCTGAGGAGTTTCGCATTTATTCGCAGTCTTAATATAACATGGAATCTAGTTGCCTAATGAAAATCAACACGAAAAGTTCAACTTTCTTCCTTTGCCTTTAGCAAATGTCATTCATTTTTGCGTTTCATCTTTTAAGCAAACATTTTAAACATTCAGCATTCACACAGCTCCAAGCTGCTATTAAAAACCAAGAAACTTGTTCAAACATTTTTGCAAAAAGAAGTACCCTACTTCTACAGTTAATCCATACTGTATTTTTGCAGACTAGTCAACGATAAACATCTTGATTTGGCTAAAGGATATAGTCAGTATATGTTATAGAACACAATCTATTCTGGTCTGTGTCAGAAGAAGTACATTTGTTAGTTATTATTAGTAATTGAAAGTATTTCACAATGTTGTTAACAGTAAAATGACGAGAACAGACTGTTATGGAACAGACATGACGTAGCTGAATACATTATGCTGGTTAACAGTAGTCATCAATAGGGGGTCTACTGTGGATGTCTTGAGCTGTGTGTGTGGCCACTGTTGGAGCCCGGCTGTGTATCTGCAATGTATGCTTTGCACCATGTGTCAAGAAATATTAAGATATTCGTCGGTCTACAACAGCACTTTATTAAAAGATGCGCACCACGGACGTTTCACAATACAAGTACTTTTTAAGACTGTTTAATTATTCTGTGGCTGCATATGAGTCCTGCTCAATTGTAAACATTGTTCTGCAGTCCATTAACATTTCCATATATGCGACATCTCTTCAGTTCCTAATTCATCATCAGTTTAAAATAGCCTTTTTAATTATTGAAATATATTTTCATCACGTTGGAACTGCAAAAACATTAAAATGTCTATATTTGCATTGGCTATTCTACACAAAAACTGAAGGAGGCATATCTCAGTAGATTGTTAATACTTCTAAAATAAAGATTAAGCTTTTCTCCAAATCTTAAAAGTTTCAAAACCGTCCTATACCAATTTCCTAATTTCTGAAATATCGGCATGTGTATTTTATTTCAATTTTCTTATGTTTATTTTTGTTGAGATTTCATAGACTAGATAGCAACATGCCACAGACTACACTAAACAATAAAATTTGATTGAAAACAGGGATGTCTTTTACTTGTACTATGGTATATACCATATCTTGACCTTTCTCTTCCATTCTTAATGGCTTGTCTTGGGATCTGGGAGTTGTTAGGAGCCACAAATCTAGCAATATGTATGGAATTCACTTATTTAGAGCTGTAGTTCTAAACCATTCATTAATCATTAATGCAAACATAATGCATTGTTTTTCCATAGGTTTACTAAATTTGTAATCTGCATCTCCAAATGTAGGGTGATGTGTGATGAGGTGTCACAGCTTTTTAATCCACTCTCTTATCAATGATGCAGTAAACCGTAGTATTGCTTATGGTTCATATCTTTCATCCTTATGTAATCTATGAGAATTATAACTCGTAAGACAGAAACAACCTTAGATTGTTACTAAATAAATAGAACTTTGGACGTGTAATAAAACCATTATGGAAGCTCAATGTGTCTGTAACAGATTGTTTTGGGTAAATCAGCAGGAAGACTAAATTATGACTTAAATCTATAATCTGGGACTGTACACTGCACTAGGCTACATTCAGATGCCTTGTTAGAGTATGATGTGAAGAGGCCAAGAAGAAATGTTATAGAAGGTTTAGACTGATTCTTTGAAATTGTTCTGCATATCTTAAAAAATAATGTGTATGTCCCTTTTGTTCTGTAGATTCTGAACAATACAATTCATATTCAAGTGTCTCAATAATTTACATGTAGTTACATCTGTGTTTTATTTTTTTTCTCCCAGGACAGAGGTGTGGGTGTGGGTCTTGAATGATGGCCAGTGTTACCGTCTCTATCCATTCTTGAAGGGATTTCATGGTTTTCTTTAATATTTTTTTTATTGGATTGAAACCTACATTTCAGGTCAAGACACTTCCATTTTCACTCCTCTCAAACTGATTCTGAAAATAGTTATATCTTGCTAAAGTTGCTTAAAAGCATGTATGGATCAGTAGAGGATTTTTGTTGTCTGGGTGATCTTTAACATTTCTTTCTCACCTATATACAGTATGTTGAAACAAGGTGATGCACTGTAGAATTGAATCAAGATGATTTTTTTGAATATTTGGATACTTCGTGTACTGTTAGAGCAGGTGTACAACTAGATATAATAAATATCTGCAGAACTCAGTTTTTACTTGATTTTGGTGCACTGTCTGCTTATTTTAGCTTTTCGTGGTCTTCGGTCTCGGATAGTGCTTCTGTCATCTCTATTCTAGCTGTTAGTGACCTACTAAATAACTTAAACTGACTTAGATGTACATTTCCTGTGAGAATGAAAACATACAAAACCGTCTTACCGGTTTTTGCAAGTGCTGGAGATAGTCAGTTTGTTTTTGTGCTTTCAGAAGAAAAAGGTGTAGGAAATGTCTTGAAGGCTTTGTGGCCTGTGAATGGGATTCTCCCAGTGGACTTGCACATTTAGTCCAGCACCACTGGGCATTAGGCTGGGGTTAGCAGGCCGGGCTCTCTTGCTTCCCAGTGAACTGCAGGCACATGGTGATGTTGAGGAATGGGCTGCTCCTCCAGTGGGATCTGAGCTTCCGTGTGTCTGGAGGCCCTGCGATTTGTCAGAAGATGAGTAGCTGTGAGGGATGGAGGATCAGAGGTGTCTGCCTGCTGTGCTGTAAGTTAAGAAGGAAAGATGCTATTGGCGATTCTTTATATGGAATAAGATAAGATCACTTTATTGGCCATATACAATTTCTTGTATTTGGAATTTGTCTTTTCACATACCCCAACTTGCTCTCCATGAGACACACAGGCAGTGAGAGAAGCTTGGGGTCAGAGCTAAGGGTCAGCCATTTATACGGCACCCTTGGAGCAGTTGGGGTTAAGGGCCTTGCTCAGGGGCCCAACAGCGTAGGATTCCTCTGCCGGCCATGGGATACGAACCGGCAGCCTTCCAGCCACAGGCGCAGATCCTTAGCCACAGAGCCATCACACCACCCTATGAGTGATAATTTAAAAAAAATCTTAGAGATGCTGAGCAGGCTTATAATGCTACTCTGGATTTTGGAGTGCTTCTCCAGTGTTTCCTGACAGATTTTTTTCATTTCCAGTCTCTGGAGGGTAGCCTGCTGATATACCAGAATGACATTAGAATGCTTTAAATTACAGTAAGTCAGCTACACGTGCAGATTTGGTTACTGAAAGATGGGAGAGTGCAGTGGCTCCTGAACTTCGCTCCTTTTTAAGATTCCTGAAACATGAAATGGTCTTTTTTTTTTAAATAGCTGCAACTTTCAAATGTTAGAGCAGGGTTAGATAAGATAGTTAAACATTAAGAAAACTTCCATGGATGATGGCCACCATCTCATTTCAACCTTTTCTGATGCACTGGAAATCAATCATTGGGTTTAAAGATCTGCAGGAGTGCATGGATTTCAAAGCAAGTTGAATAGGTCTGTTTGCTACATTTCCTGGAAATATTACACTTAAAAAAGTAGCACATTAGCGTAGTGGTTAGTGTTTGCTACCTTGCAGAGCTGGGGCCCTGGGTTCAGCTCTGGACCTGGGGTGCTATATGGGTGGAGTTTGAATGGTCTCTTTGGGGTTACATGGGTGTCCTCCCATGGTCCAAAATCATCCTAGTAGGTTACATGGCTTCTGGGAAAACAGGTCCTGGTGTGTGTGCCCTGTGACAGACTAGTGTGCTGTCCAGTGTGTATCCTGCCCATTGGTTTCCAGGATAGACTTTGGCTTCCCCATTATCCTGAATTGGATAAACCAGTTAGACAGATGGATGAATTTGATTGCACTTAAAATTGATTGTTTATGAAACTGCTGAAAATGGTTACTCAATCAATTGGTTATGTAAAGGGCTCAGCAAGAGAGGAATTCAGGGTCTGTATCCCAGCAGGTTCTCAGGTCAACAAAAACCAGCCATGTTGTGTAGTTGATAGAAGTGGTTAATTCAGCAGGCATACTAGGTTTATTTCTGATATATTTTAACTTAATACTTTGTATTATTTACATAAAACAATTGTATAAAGACTGGTAGAGCTGGATATACACCAGTTTAGTTATGGCTTAAATTATTTATGCTTTAAATATTGAGTGGAACTATCCTTTGAAATTATTTTATGCCAATTAGGGTGAGGTGAGGAGTCAGGGCATATTGTCTTAATCTTGCCCACATCATTCAAACAGGACGCCAGTGGTGAATGTTGGTTCACTGCTGCCCTTGGCCACATTCTCACAATCTTGTAAACTGGGACAGGCATGATCTACCTTGCAGTGTTATTTTGAGTAATATAGGGTAAGACAGGAGATTGTACAAGACAATTACAGAAAATAAATTATTTCTGTCACCTGCAGAACCACAAAGTCTGCATAAGATTTATCTAAGGCTAAACTGCTATGGGGAAGAGGAACAGATTTCTACGGCTTGCCTACAATCAATTCAAACACGAAGAGTTGGGATGAGCTGCACCTCCCAGGGCAGTTAGAGCTAGAGGTGTGAAGCTCCTACATCACCATGCCAGGCACACGATGAATCAGTGTGGCCTCAAACCTTGGAAAAACAATCTGTACAAAAGGAGATCATACAACCCCAGGCACTAATATAGCCATGCATTATCATTCACTTGTTCCATGCATGAGAATCTAGAGCTGAACCAAAAAAACAGGATGCATCCCCTAGCAGAGCAAACACATGGCACACAGGGGAGAGAACCACCAATTACCCTCATCAACTCATCAAGTTGGGGAAAACAAATGTTAACCATCTTCAAATTCACCCATGTACCTTTTTACATATGTGGTGGGAATACACCCATACATGTGTAAAAAGATACAAAACAGAATGAATTCATTAAATAATGATGAATAAATTATTTTATTAATTAAACATTTTAAGTCTAACACTAGTTGTATCAAGTGTACCCATAATCATGGGGAATCCATAAAAGGAGGCTTTAATGAGGTGCTAATAACCTTACAGCAGAATCTGTAGCATCTCTCATACAATTTAAATAAACATGATTGTACATTTTAAAACTTCAATTTTATTTTTCCATAAAAATGTACAAATGTATTTTTTTCTTCTATACAGCTGTGAAAGTCATAAATTGTACTAAATCTTTACATTAGTCTATCCTAGGCAATCAAGTCATTTCATCCTGGACTTCTTGATCGATGTCATCTCTTCAGATGCTTTGCGTTTACGAGATGCTGAATATCTGCTGGAGTCCAAGCCATCCTGCAAACACGCTACAGCTTCTGGCAAGTAGTAATTCTCTACTGCAGGTGTGGGCTCCTGCAAGACACAAAATGCAACAAGCTGAATAGTATAAAACTACCCTTGATTCTTGTAGCTTGATTCCATCATGTATACACACACATTTAGTTTAAACACATCTAATCCAGTATGAACAATGAACAAAGGGGTGTATCCAGGTTGCTGTGTCAAAAGGTCTCTATATACAACTACGTAAAAATCAAATAGAATTAAAACAATTGAAAGTATCTAAACTGTGAATTGTTTAAAATTATTAATTTTTTTAAGTTAATTTACATTTTTGTATGAGAAACATTCAAAATAAAGATTATTCAGACCTGTTATCTGAATATTAACTAGAAGGACCTTTGGTAGCAATTACCAACACTTTTCTTGGGAAAGTACCAGCGGTGCTTACCAGCTTGGTGAAATTTTTGCCACCAGAACTTTTCTTAGCAGATTTACTCAAGCCCTCTCAAATTGCTTGGGGATCTCTTATGGACAGTAGACTTCAAGTCCACTGCCCGTGAGGGCCACTCACTTAAGAATAAATTTGAGCCATTCCAATGTAGCTTCGACCTTGTGCTTTAGGATATTCTTCTGCTGAAAGGTGAATGATTGTCTTAGTTGTAGGTGTTTAACAGACTGAAACGGGTCTTCCGCTATGATTTGCCTGTACTTTGCACCTTCCACACTGCCCTCAGCAAAAGCTTCAGTCTCTTCTGAGGAGAATCAGCCCTGTAACAATACTGCCATCACCATGCTTAACAGTAAGGATGGGGTCGACCGAGTGGTTTATTGCGGTGTTCCAATTCTGTCTCATATGACCACAAAAAGTTTGCCACATTTGCAGTATCACTGAAATGCTTTGTTGCAAACTCTGTGCATGATTTGAGATTGTTTTCCCCCAGTAATGGCTTCCTTCTTGCAACTAAGAAGTGCCGGCATTCATAGCCAGTGTCTTCCTGTCAGTCAGATCATGGCTTTTACATTTTCACTAAGGAAGTATGTAGGTTGTCTACAGTATATAACAGATATTAACTGCTACTTCCAAGTGTCAGGATTGCAACTTTAAAGCAACAAAATGTGAAGACTGTGCAAGGGTCTGAATACACTTGCAAGGCACTTTTGAAGGTCCTTTAGATTTTAAAAAGGTTTTAAGTGAAGAACTGCATTCCTGCTGGACCTAGCCAAAATACACATACCTGCATGAGGTAATCGGCAATGTATTCTGGTTTCAAACAGTTCACATTTTGGGAAACAGCTTCTGCCACATTCACCCTGGGATCATCTGGCTTCAGCTTGCTGAAATCCGCAAAGAGATGAGTGGCTTCCTTATAAAGAGATGGAGAATGGCTGGGAAACACCTGTTGGAGACAAAATACGTCAATGCTTTGATTCATTAGAACCCAAAACAGAACACTTGTCTAGTAGTGAATGAGATATTAAGTTGTGGGATAAGGGCATTTTAGGTCTTAAGATAATTATTTGGATTATTAGATTCCATCACACATTAATGAATTTCAGACATCTTGACATACACTATGTGGAAATAATAGCAAAGGAGCAAAAAAACAAGAAGTGTTGCACAAGAGAAAGAAGCACATAATAGCTAAATCTAAACATAATAAAAACCCAAAGGCAAACCTTGGCGCCTCCAGATTGCAGCAGTCGTCTGAACCCTGCCTCTCTCGATCGGTCAACGTTGAGTATTACTGACCAGCCACTGAAGGCCCCCTGAGTGTTCAGAGAAAATACATCAGAAACTGTGCTGGACTGAAACGGATGAAGCTCCACAAGATTACAGCCTTTTGATCCTTCTGTCCTGGTGTTCACAAGTTCATACAGGCTAGCAAATGATCATTACTAAATCAGCCCCGGTTCCTACATAGAACTCCAGACAGATTTGTATCAAAGTTTGTACTTGCAAATCTGTGCTGAGGCCAGATATCCAGCCTCCATAAAAGTATAAATCCCCACAATCTTAAAATATCCCTCTGAACTGTTGACTTCAGTCTTCCCCCCTCAGTGCTTGTACAGTGCTCTTCCAACAGCAGTTCTGCTAATGAGCTCATGTGGTTTACAGTGAGGACCTTCCTGGGCACTGGTACCTCTGTACTGCTATCGCTGCTTCTTCTGCCCTGGAGATTTCTTCTCCATCTCATTGCTGCAACAGCCAGTTTTCTCTGCTGCGCATTGATGCCAGGAAGAACGTCAAGAATGGAGCTGCTGCCCCATTCATACTCTTCCTCCTGAAAGAAAAAAACTACTTTAAAAGATCAGAGCAAATCGACTGAATTCTCCCGAAAAGGAGCCCAATTTCCTTACAGGAGCATCTTTTGCACCTTCATCAGCTTTGATATACTTACTCCCATAGTTGAGAATACATTTAATAAACAATTTTGCTACAAAGGAATAAAACTACTCGAGAATGACTAGACAAAAAAGAAATGTATATAGCATTCAACAAAAATATTCAACACTACTTTTTTATATGTTTTACAATAGATAAAAATAGTTCCATTCTACATTGTAGCAAATCTCTTCTGCACTATAAAAAATGTTTAACTACTGTAAATTAAAAGAAAGCCATTACAGAACTTATAATGAATACCTTCCAATATACTGTACTGGTTCATTCAGTAGTGTCTGTCTAGGCACCAGCAGAGTACCCACTGCACCATTTCAACCATAAAGGGCACTGAAACCCTGAAACCATCAGATAATGGAAGGAAGGCAACCAAGTCCGGCAGTCAGGCTACAAGATAAACTGAAGTAACCCTGAACCGCAAACCACAACGTCAAAAATGATTCGACACGGTCTGCCAAGTGCAGTTAACACGAAAATAATAACCTCTTGTGGGTTAATTTGTTTCCTGAGCCTTGCAAGCCAAAGAGCAATTTCTGCAAACTTCAAAGAGCTCTTGGACCTAATCCATTTACAAAAAGAAGTCTATGAAACTGCTGAAATATTGAATTGGCTGTTGCAAGGAAGAACCCTCTTCTAAAATTCTCCCAACCTCGATGAACTTCCCCACGGCTCTGCAGGCCTCGAGATAGGAGCGGTGAAGGATCCACTTGCCAGCGGCCATCGCAGCCAAATACTTCTCATTCCTCAGCGGGTATCCAACAATTATGTGCGTGCAGCTTGGGTCAAAGCACTGCTTGTCCAGGACCACCCCACCTGTAGGGTTCAACGGATGTACCTCAGTGTTCATGCAGGTGGTTAACAAATACAGTAACAATCATCCTTCCTATTGACTTCAATCAACGTGTGGAGATAGGTCATGCTTAAAGTTTGGAGTTTGTACCAAAATCACAACAGTTAACCATGCTTAAAACTATGAATGAAGAATGGAATGAAGAATAGTCAACAGGCTAAAACACAAGTCTTTCAAAAGACAGACATACATATATACAGTTCCTTACATGAAGATATGATTATAGAATTCTAAAAAGAAAACAGAAATTTAATTTTTACAATATCAGTCTGAATTGGGGACCAATCATCCACTTAACATGACAAGCAATAATGAACAAGAGTATATAAACTAAAGTTTAATAAAAAGTGAGGTAGAAAATAAAGTGAAACTCTCAACAATGTCCCACGCAATCACCCAAAGAGGCTGCTGACTTTACAATGACAGTTATGCACAAGCTAAATACTGGTCTGCGGAAATGGAGTGTCAGGTTTAATGATCATTGATTACTAATACTCACACAGAATACATGCCAGGACACTACAAAAGCTACAGCAAAGTATGTAAAACAGAGAGCAGAGGCATTATCCTTTTGTGACCTCTCTGACTGTATCCCATTTTGATATTCCCACGCTGCTGTGGATCCCTAAGAGGTAAATATATCACTACATCACCTGGGTAGCTAATAAAAAAGCCCTGGTCCAAAAGACTTCCTCTTCTTCGTACCCTCTATTACTTTCTCTCGGGTATTTAAAAATAAACTTGCTATCACCATGTGGCAAAACAGGCTTTAAATAAAGCTTCCCTTTCAAATGAAATGCAAAACTCCAGGAGTTGTAAATATTCAAAATAATTATATTGTTTATGTATATCTAGAATTTGTCT
This sequence comes from Lepisosteus platostomus, assembly GCF_059453375.1. Taxonomy (NCBI): domain Eukaryota; kingdom Metazoa; phylum Chordata; class Actinopteri; order Semionotiformes; family Lepisosteidae; genus Lepisosteus; species Lepisosteus platostomus. The sequence goes on along the minus strand of NC_142618.1, from coordinate 47,060,201 downwards.
TGAAAACTACTGTATAATTACACCAGAGTTTGAAAAAAAAAAAAGGCCAACCTATAGGTTTTGGCTAATTGTCTGTAGTAGCAGAAAAAATGATGACGAGTGAAGGGAAAAAAGTGATGTACAAGACAAAGGCAGTACAAGCCTCCATCTCTTCTACATACTGACAGCAGACGTGGGTCAACACTTGCCCATTGACAAAACACATTCACGTATGCAATGCTGAAGATCTCAGAAGAGATGTCAGGGAAACTGGCCATAGGGTACTAATAATTTTAAACGGGCACTGCTGTTCTGTGAAACTGTGAATAACCCAACAACTGGAATGTATATCAGACAAAGGTAATAAAATAGGTGAAAAACTATCCTGGAACAAAGATTTTGTAGTTCATTTTAAGTCTGACAGAGCTATGGTGCACAGGACAAAATGTCATGTTTTAGAAGCTGATTCACCAGGAGGTGAACAAATGGCTTCATTATGACCTGTACTGTACTGGTGTGAATTTACCTAGCTCCTCGATCAGGTGACTGTAGTCAATGCGTTCTTGGGGGTTAAGGGAGGACAGCTGGAATCTTGGTTGCACCTTTGCTTTTTTTTCCTCCTCCTTCTAGAAGCGAAAGAAAAAAAAGTATTACAGACTTTAAGCAATTCCCAGACTCAGTTCAGCTACTTAAAACCAAACGGCGACAAGAGATATGTACATTTCTACTTCAGATGCTTTTGTTCGACAAAGAATGTGTAAAAGTTTTGTTTACATTGAATATAGAAACACTAACAGACATATCTGAACCTTTCACAAATCACTGCTGATCCAAAGGTGAATGTAAACAGACCAGGCCTGGATAAATAACAGTATCGCACTTCTCCATACCTGCTCTTGGGGCTGTGGCGGGACAGGAGGGTTAACTAAAGGAAAGGTGGTGCTGGGAGCCTGGGGTGTGAGTATCTGGCCTTCTGCCGGCGAGGCTAGAGCCTCTTCTTTCACTGGAGAAGCGCTGACCTTACTCCCGTTAGCTTCCGCCACACTGAAGGCAGCTGAATCACAAACAGGAAACAAAGACAGCGAAAGCTGCAGCCCGATTATTACATCTCAAAAAATGATCAAGTGATATTGTTGCGAGGGACATTTACTTCAACAAAGTTCTCCGAGATTCAACCTCTTACTCGCCAGCCATTTTAGTATATATTGGAAGCAGACTGAGAATTAGCCCTACAGGAATCCATGTTCTAGACAGCATCTTCTTCCTCTCACATGCTCAAGTCTCCTTTTCGTGTATTTTTTTTCCCCATGACAGCAACCTGCTTCTAAAAGTCTATTAAGCATCTGTTACTTTTTGTGGAAATCAGCTGATTTCTCATAGACGTTTTTGTACCAGTTACTTTTTTTCTGACCCCTCTTCTTAGAGCACCAGTGCAACGGTAAGAACTATTTTGGGTTCCAAGACAGAAGTTTGAAAACTCTTCTTTCAGGATCCCCTCAATAAGGAATAACTCAAATAACTCTATAAGGACCCCTAAAGTTTCAACATAAAATTAAAATGGAAGTCAATACCATAAATAAATCTTCCTTTGTTTTAATTTTGTTCTTCACCTAACATTCCACTCATTGTAATTGGGTGCACAAATTAATGAAACGTGATAAAGAAGAGCCCAAGACATTCTTCTGAGAACTGGAGGAAATTATTTTTCTCAATTGCATGAAATCTTTAGCTTTAGTATGAGAAGAACAATCTTCGCACCCCTGGTTTTGGGGTAGCCCCCCCTCAAGAAACCTAGCTGCTTGTGTTCTGGGCACATCTGCACCTCTCTTACCAAGCTCTGCCAGCTCTGAATCAGTCATGGACTCCTTGTAGTCATGGGTATCCATTTTGCCATCAATCCCATTAACCTGCAGTGGCTCTGAGTGCTGGGACTGACTGGTTGGCCATTGCAGGTTGTTAGCCAGCCTGGCCCTCTCCTCTCGTGCTGTAGGGTCATCCCAGATGATCTGCTCGTTCTGTGAAGGTTCTGTGTTCATGTCCATCATAGCACGACGGGACTGCCTATAGGAATAATGAGGATAATATTGAATGAACAGATAGAAAATACCATTAAAGCCGATAAAATCTTCTCTGTTATTTTCCAAAAGAACAACAGCAAAAAAAACTTTACCTGTAAAGCATATAGAAAATGCTTTTAGCACCAGAGCTCCACAAATTATACTTATCAAAATAATTTTCAACCACATTAGACTATTCAGTACTACTTATGGGCCATGCAACATTTCATGTCTTTTTTTAACACTGCAATAAAATCCTGAACCTCCAGAAGCCCATTATAAAGTAAAAAATTGTTATAAAATAACAATTTAAGCCATAAAAATCAATTGATAAGTTCCTGTTCTAACTTATACAATGCAAATTCATTAATACAGTGAATTGGGTGACAATTTCTTCAGCAAGCTTGTAAGTCCGATGAAGGGAACATGCCGTAATGTCAGGTGTCACGAAAGTGCATATTAGCAATTTTGCAACAAATTACAAATGCTGCTTTCCAAAATCCCCATTTCTTAATATCTAACGCCTGACTTCACATCTCTGAAATGCACTGCTTCAGACCGGAAAAAAACATCTTTCCCTTTGAATGGAATATCTGTCACAGATCTGCTACCTGAGAGGCTGGTGGTATCATAACCCCAGCTGGTTTGCTCTTGGCGGGGATTACTTTACCTCAGTGCCTCCAGGCCTCTGCTGCGCCCATTCCTTAGAGGCCGACCCACACTGTCAGGGGTGTGGGGGCGGTTTTCCAAAGTGATAGAGGACCGATGACCTTTGGGCAGCTTTGTGGCTGACATAATCTCCTGGAGCTGACGCTGCAGGTTTTCCCGCATCTCCAGAGTTTCTGCGAGGTCTGCATGAGGAAAAAACAGCAAACATCCAGTCATAGAACACCTATGTGCAGCACAGACGTGCAACTAAATCAGTGAACATGTAATAAAGATCCCATTATATACAGCCTTCAATCTTTGGGTCATGAAAGGCATTTTATATTATGACAATAAAACAGTCTCAAGGGTAACAATGTTTTATTTTGCTAAATTATATTTGTTCTTCAATTTCAGAAATGCTTTACATGTACACAATCAGAGATTTCATCCAACGGTCATTATTCCTTATCCGGACATCTTGGACGTATCCGGGACAAACAGTGAATTATACAAAACTTTACACTTGACATTATCATAAACAACATACTATCTAAAAGCTTCACAAAGTATTGCACATGCAGAATATTCCACATCTCCAATATTCTCTAACCATCTAACTATCAAATTTGTTTTCACAGTAGTTTAACTATTTTTTAACAAATTTATGACCCAGCGCCGAGTATTGCAATTTAACAACAGTGTTAAGGGAGGACTCTGTCAACTCAGAACTATACATACAGTATTATTTTAATGAAGATTCACAAATTATAAAATGCCAAAAATATAGGAAAACATCAGAAATGTGCACTACTTTCCAAAATTGGCATGTTGTTTGTACAAAAAACTAATTACATCAATAATAAAATATTCACAAACATAGTGCAAGTCACAGACGTACCTCTTTTCTCAAGGTTTTCCAGGTCTGTCACCTCACCTAAAGCAGTCTGTTCGCCGTTTTGAGATTTCTCACTTGCTTCCATATTGTCCTCATTGCCTTCATGTGGCTTGAAAGAAGAGAACGTAATTCATTACCAGATTCACTCTTGGCAATGATTCAGTATATCTGCATCATCGGAGAGCTGCTTATCCTGCTGAGGGTCACCACAGCCCATCCCAGCCCGAGACAGAACTGAGCCCTGCCTGCATTCCAGTCCACTGCAGAGCCCCGGACAAGAGCCAATCAAATTAAGCCAGTGGGATAAAGAGAGTTTACCAGAGTACCTGGCAAAAACCCTCACCCAGACAGAGAACATACAAACTCTACACAGACACAGAGGGCTGAGTGTAGGGCTACACAACTTAAAGAACCATCTGCCCTGCAAAAACTCTCAAGAAAACCTTGAAGTAGGTTACCCAAATATAATTTATGGATTACAAAGTCTTTGTCGGAAACATTAAATATATGCACAGCTTTGCGTCTTAAATATGGATGTGCTATGCGTGGGGATCCCATGCCTGATCTGAAAAGTAAACTGACTGGGAAGGAAATTAATATTATTTCCGCATCTCTTGTCTTCTAATAAGGTTTTCCTTGTAAGGAACATAAAATATTGGCTTTTCTGGAGCAGCTTGTATTCGGGATAATCACGTTTGTTTAGGGATATGGTCTAGGCCCCAGCGTGGGAATCACTTACCACCGATTCGAAAGAGGTTTCCTTACGGCTCTGCACGCTGGGTGGCGTCTTCTGAGTATCTTGCATTTGGCTGAGGTTTAGACTCATTTTAGGATTGTATGTAAAGGGGTAAAGAGATTCTGGTACAATCCGCTGTTCTTCAGCACACTTAAAAAGAAAGAAATGCATACAAAATCCAGTTTTTGTGTCAGTATTGTTATTTCTGCAGAGGCTGATATTAAACTTATATTTTACCTATATTTCTTCTGCTTTTCATTTATCATAAGTAGTGATCGAGAGAAAAAAAAACAGTAAAGATTTCATTATCTTACATAAAGCAGCTCCAAATTACTTAAAAAATCCACCCTTTTGTGATCTGAACACGTCTGAGTGCTGGGATACATACCACATGAAGCCAGTGCTCTGAGACAATATGGATTCCTCTTTCTCTGACAGATTTCAGCTCTTTACTGTTATCATTCTGCCGGCCTTGGTAGATAAAGTGTGTGACTGTTTCATCATAAGACCACCTAAAAATTAAGATGAACATACTGATTCAAAACCAATCCTTGTTATTACCAGGTGAACACTGTGTTAGTAAGCCACAATTCATAATACACTATGATTTAACAACAGACAACTACTCTTTTCATGTTGATGTCGGGTCAGTCTTCCAATTTAGTATTTTTAAGTTTATATTTTAACCATGAAACATTCAATTTATGTGACCTAACTGGCATGGCAAGAATAACAAAGTAGGATGCAGTTTAACTGACTGCTAAATAGATGATGCACAAAAGCGGCACTGGAGTAATACGCCAGCAGTCAAAATCAACAGATACATAATTTAATAATCCGGTATGGAGGAAGGGCAGGGGGAAAAAAGTAAGGCGAGGCTGCAAATACCAGCATCTTGGAGGGCACACAGTGAAGTATGAGAATCTGTATGATGTGGAGGTACAGTTTGCAGCAGTTCTGCTTCTTGTAATGTTGTTGTCCTAGTACACTGCTAGAAATTGCAGAAGGCTTATGCTGTGGGATATGCAATTTTCTCCACATGGCAGAAATAGCATGGCTTTACATATACAGTATTAAATCGGTTCTTTCTGCATATGACCTGGCCCAGTAAGAGAGCCCCAAAAGGGTAACCAGAATTAGTTCTAGTACCTGAAATCAGCCCCTAAGGAGGCTGCAATGGCATTCAGTTCGCTCTGTTTTTTACTCAGCTTCTTGCTCACACAGATCACCACACCTGCAAGGGGCTTCAGGTCCTCACTCTAGAATAGAACATAAAAAAGGTTACATGTGAATGAAGGCCATTAGACCCAACTGGCTAATCCCATTTAATTCACTATAATTCAGGTAATCGGCACCTATTCCTCCATAGGTTTTTCCACAAAGTTTAACTGGTAATACCAAACCTTTCAGCCTTGCCTCTTTATTGTTTCTCCTACATAGTCAATACTTCAGTGGCATAGGAAGTAAATCCACTCTTGCCTGTAAACCACATTAAAGGATCTTTTGAGATGAAATGAGATACTGTTTAAATGCAAATTATTTATTACTAAAATTATAATACAAAGCATGAACAAACCAACATCAATGCAAGCTATGAAATGCTTCATACAAGAGTTGTACACATACTAATGTGGTCAGCTGCATATGATTCCCAGTCTGCATGATTACATTTTACACGATCCATAGACAACTCCCTACACAGGACACTATTCTTTCTCCTAGAACTGGTTATTCATTTTAATTGTGTTGTGACGACATTTACAGAGCAAGATCAATCTACCAAAAGACTGCACATGCTCTTTTGACCTCAACTGCCAGAGAAAGCAACCCCTGCTGGTACCTTGTGGGCCAGTGGGTTTCCCAGCTGGGGGCTGGCAGTGACAGCAGCCATGTTGTTGCGGGTGCTGTTGGCCAGGGCCACCTGCAGGTTCCTGCCGATGACCACGGACAGCGGGGTGCACAGCTTCCGGCTCGGCTGCCCGGGACCCCCAGGAGTCTGCAGCGCCTCCAGAGCATCCTAACCAAGAACACGGAGGTCATGAACGCTGTTTGTCTTGACATTGGCCTCTCACCCAGATTAAGCAGCCTTCTCAATTATCCATTAATATAATGTTATGGATAAAAAAAATACATAACAATTATAAGCTATAGTGGGGAATAAAATGTCCTCTCTGCTGTGGCAATTAAAAGCTGAAATGCATGCACTGTGTGATGTAGGAAGACTGGAAAGCACAACGCTGTAGAGAAAATCAAACAGATTTCAATAGCTGGGGGATCTTTTCCTCACCCCTTGATGCCTTGATCCCTGTACACACTTCAATTCAAATTCAACCTAAATGGATATATATTTTATAAACGACTTTAATTAGAACTCTAAAGCACTAATTACTAATACTATAAAAGAGGGGGTAATGAATCAGTATAACCAATAAAGACACAAAGACAGCTGACAACATTCTAAAGCGGGGTTCACTGCTGTGAAATAAGCACCAAAAACTCTGAACATGACCTATAAATGAATGTTTTTACATGGTTGTCGAGAATAATCGACTAGCGCACCTCACCTTGACGTCGAACGAAGGTCTGAAGAGCTGGTCTCTGCAGAGGAACCTGGAGGGAGTGTCAAGCTGGAGGGAGGGCTCTGTGGTCAGCGCTTTGCTTCCCTGCCCTGGACTGCTTTGCTCTCCCGCTGGCTGAGCCAGTACTGACTGGAACGCCTTGCTCTGGAAGCGATTCATGTCCAGCGGGGTCACCACACTGCTCTTCAGCCTATTCAGATTAAGCACTGGGAACTCAGGGGAGCACATGGGCTTGTTGACTTCAGGCTTCTGGGAACCACCCACAAAGCTGTGCTCCTCTTCTGGCAATACAGAGAAGAAAGCAGGATTCTAAGGGACCTCACACCATCCAAGTATTTTATCTATAAACTGCAGTTTATGGCACATAGCACTTTAAGAATAATTTTATATTGAACTTGCATTTAATCTTTTGTCCATATTCATATTAGATAGGACTCCTTAAAGGATTCTCAACAAAAGTTTGTCTTTTGATTTCTGATCATTTTTAAACAATTTTTAGTTTTTACCGTGACACAGACGAAAGCTTAGCAAACTGAATCCTCTTAAATGAAGGAGAGCACAACATTTGTACAAATTTAATGAATATGAGGTTTGCAGATGTCAAAGGAAGCTACTGTCTTTACTACTCTCCTTTTTTCTTAAATATTTTACCGATTTTCCTTTGTTTTGTATCCACTAAAGATTCATAAGGAACCTTTAAGGAAGTAAAATGAATTTGCAATGCTGAAACTTCTGAAATTGTTGGATGAGCCAAGGAGACTTTTATGAGTCTCAGCTCAATATGAGTAAAACCAAAGAGGTAGTCTTTGATTTCAGGTGTAACGGGATGTGTCAGGTATGAATTACAACCTCTTTACATTTTTTTTTTAATTTCTTGGTATAATAATGTCCTCCACCTTGAAATGAGGCCAACATACGCCATATAGTGAAAAAATCCAATCAGAAACTCCATTTTCTCAGACAGCTTAGAAAGTTTAGTGTGTCCCAGCAAGCCATGGCTAATTTTTTCAGCGCAACAGTTGAGATCGTGTTAACTTTCTGTTACGCTCTGGTTTGGGAACCTAGCCTCTCAGGAAAGAAAACAGCTGCATAAGGTGGTCCACACAGCTTTGAAAGTAACTGGCTGTGACTGCTTCCATATATGCAACACTTAAAATAGGAGATACTTTAAAGTTTATTAGTGACCACTCCCAGCCAGCTTCTCCCCTGTTTTAGCTTACTATCTTGTGAAGGTTACGATTTTAACTAAACAGAAATATAGAAGTATGTTCTGGCAATCTTGCATAAGGATATTATGATATTCCAGACAGCTGAGGTCGTTTTCCTACTAAAACCAATGAATGTATATGTCATTCATGCTCTTTTCGTAATTTGCAAAGGAACAGGTTAAAGTTTATCCAATGTTGTAAGGAAAAGAAAAGAGACACGTTTCGGCTGTGGAACTTCTTCAATTGACACCAGAAGAAGGTTCCACAGCCTTTAACTTTAGCTGTTCCTTTGCAGTCCACACATGCTGTTGCAGCCTCCTACTTAACTTATCTTTTGTGTCTTTGTTATTTTAACAAGTGCACCATAAATCATTGCTAACAACCAGAAGAGTTGGTCTGGCAGTAAAGCTGACCAATACTACTACTACTTCTGTCTCAATGTAACGTGACATGACGGCGTTTGGACACCAACTTGCAGGGCTGGCGTTCTCCACCAGGAAGCGCCCCTCGTCTACCCTCCTGCCCGCGCGTGCGGACTCCAGGACCCAGCGCATGGTGACGGCGGGCAAGCTCCACTTCTTGGCAGCTTCGTACTTGGAGCCCTCGGGCTCCTTCAGGACCAGGTGGGTGCTGGCCAGCATGCCCTTCTGCTGGTTCGCCCTCCGCACAAAGAACTCCTGCACTCTGCGTGATGGGGACACCGACCTGATTAGTGACACTGCAGACTGACCAATTCTAATGCAAGGCTGGCCTCTCGTGAAAGACTTTATCTAGTTTGAAACAATCTTAGAAGTTTGTTCTAATAGGTTTATCTGATATTTTATTTTATCAGTGGGCAAAGGAGAACAAAAGACATAACCTGATTAAGACTATATTTTATAAAACCAAGTATCATTATTTTAATGCTTACATAACTGGAAATATTCAAGGTGGAAAACCCACTGACAGACTGGCTACCATCAAGGTGTGCAGGTGTGATTGCTGTATTTTCTATCACATTAGCTCAACAGAAATTATGTTGTACATACAAAGTGATTCAGAGCCTAGCAGCCTAGAAACAGGTAAAGATTGGTGATCGCTTTACTTTTAGTAAGTCATGCATTCTATCCTTAACTGTCCAAACAGGTCCAACAATGAGCTTTTATCTTTTTAAGTCCAAATGGTTACATTTCAGTTAACATATATGAATAAGGGAAGTTTTTAAAAATGATATGTGCCTCAAAACTATCTTCTGAGAATGTCAGAGAACGCTGTGCATCAACTGTCAGATGCCCAACACCACTATCTAGGGGGACCCTCATGCACAAACACTGGGAAAACTGACACAAAACATCTATCAGAAAACTCCAAGCTTGAAGGTCATCTGTCTTTTTTTCATCATGGCAAACTCAACTGTATACTCTAAAGCTCATAAATCGATACATAAGGAGTGCATCTTAAACTAGTGCCATATGACTTTCTTAATTTCCAGTTTTAAATAATGGTAAAATGTCTGCATTTTGCCAAACTAGCAGGGAAGCACCTTATGTAACGGTGGAAGAAACAGGCTGTTGAGAATGGAAACTATGTACTTACACTATACGAAACAGATTATACTCCCATTGTGTTTAACACGAATTGGTTACATATACTAAGGGTTTAATGACTATAACCACCTTCCTAACTCTATGCTCAATTGCTATTAAAATTTAATAAGGGAACTGTTACACATACAGCATACACAATGCAAGACCAACCTAGCTCCCAAAAGTTCGGCGAGGAAGATAAGTGAATCTCTCTCGATGCCAGTGAACTGGCTGACAGACAGGACACAGTCCTTCAAGGGAACACGTCCCTCTACTGTTGACACTGGAGAGAAGAGAGGATTCATATGCAGGTCTAGGAGAATCTGCTGCTCTATACACATAATCTGTGAAAACAAAGGACCAGGTTCACAATCATCTGGGTGCATTTCTTGCAAGAAATCGATTGGGAGAATTTAATTAATAACAGGCCTATTTTCAATTACCTTCCTCTTTAATATCAAGTTATTTTCTAATTAAAACATGTTACAAACATTGTATTCCAAGAAAAATAATTAAAGACCTACCACTAATGAAATCAAGAAATGATTTTAATTTATGACAACTAATTAATTTATAGCCATTATGCCTTCATGCAGCTTTTACTTTAGCAGTGATTAAGTTAGAGTAAACTAGTATAAGTTATGGATTTTAAACATGATTTAAGCATGTCATACATGAAATACAAGGAATACTCAAATGTTAAAATAAACTACTACCGTTGCCTTAATATATGTCTTACAGTTTCACAGTGTCCCTTATGATTGTGTTGCATAAGAGATGCACATTTCAAAAAAGCATATTAAATTAAAGCGTTCAGTCACATAGTGTTATGAGTTTGTATAAAATATGGGTTACATATTGAAATACAGATATGACAGTATTAGGTTTGCATTTTCAAATAAATTACTCTTTTCAATGTAAGGTTTTTAAATTAACAAAGGTTTTTTTAGGAAGCAATAGGTTTGTATTTTCTTCACCAACCATACAGTAGTCGCGTATTCTCACAGATATAAAAAAACGTCACTAAATACCTCTTTCTACTGCCTCTGTGTGTGAGAATCCCTCAGTAAAGCCTTCTTTATTGCTTTCTTACCAGCCAGGTGTTGGTGACCACTTCCCCAACCGTGACCTCCACCTCGCAGCCCAGCATGGGCACCACAGCGTAATCAGCGATGGCTCGGCTACGGGCAACCAGCACTTTCCCAGCATGCTCCTTGATGAGGGATGTCAAGTACGCTTCATCTTCTGTGCTAAACCCAAGGATCAGGAACCTCTTTCCAGAGAATAGGCCCCCTTCCTCCGCCACTACAGTAGAGGTCTCCCCAACTGTTTGAGAGCGGCTCGGTGGCCTGTCTTCCAGCTCGTCTTCATCCTGCCTCCCGGACTGATCGTGGTTCCCTGCTTCAACTGAAAACAAGGGGATCAGTAGACAAGAGTCCGCCGCGCCTCTCATAGACATTTCCCAGAAGAAATAAAAAACACAATCACAACTATCATTGTGGAAAAAGATGGAGCTATAGGTGGATATAAACATCACACCATGGTTGTTGGCTTTATGACTGCAGACTGCCAACACTGACTCCCAGATGCAGAACATGTCTGCATAGACTTGCAAGCAAGGAATCTCTCACTAAGGTTAACACCTAGTCCTTATTAGCGCCATGATAAAGCACTGTTTTTTTTTTTTGTCCCCACCCTAAGAAACACTTTCCAGCTTACTGTAAGTAAATTCAACGGTCATCATTCCCAAAAATGACCTGGTTTTTGTATTCCTACCTACATATTTTAAGACTGACACATATATGGACCCGAGCATAGGCTTGAAACGTGCATGTATGGATGGATCCCTCACCTACTGTCTGATCTTCATTGAGGTACTGGGAGAGTAAGTCCTCTTCTGCTTTTTGCTGCCCAGAAGAACTGTCTGCTCTCAGAGCTATGCTCGTGTTGATCTTACGCACAGACGGCCTGGGGGCTGGCAGCTCCATGTCTGCACTGGCACAGGGCGGGTAATCTGCGTGGAAATAATTCTCTACTGGAAGCAGGCAGCACCTGGAGAAGCTGTCCAACAGCCACTTCACAGTTACTACATGAGGTCTGTAGAGAGGAAGAAGGACAAGGCTCTTAAAATGGTCTTAATGAAAATAATTACTAGTGCATTCTAACTCTAACTCCTTAAAGCTATATTTGACTTCATTATACATTATAAGTGCTACAGATAAATGAAAAAAATAATCTGACAGTTTTATTACTACTGAAATGATTAAGAGATTGACAGTCATGAGATTTTAACTGTATGCCAACTTTTGAAAGCAGATCGTATTCCTTCCCAATCACCTAAACTGCTTAAAATAAGAAGATGATTCCCAACATTAGACCATTAAATTCCTAATATGAAGAGCACCTGTGGGAGGCCTTGCTTAGAAACTGCTTGACTTCTTCGTTCCCGTCTCCCATGATGATGTGAGTGAGCTCCTCGCCGAGCTGGTTGAACCTCAGTCCTCCACCGCTGTTGATGAGCCTCCTAACCTTCTCCAACTGCTTACTGCCAAATCCACACAGGAAAATCTGAGGATGAAACGATCACACACTTTCACACAACTGGTTCTCCTGCGTGGATTATGCTGAACTACCAGCTAAAATGACAGCACCCAAGACTCCAGTAAACTAGATGGGTGCCATAAAAATCACGCCAATACAGAAAGCTACCATCTGCATGAATCATGCTGTCAGTTATATTAGTATTAATGGGATATTAAGCAACCATAACACAATTGGAGGTTTACAAAGAAGTACAGAAAACAAAATAAATCAGACGAATTTGCTGGAAAAAGGCAGTCAAAACTGACAGCACATTCAAGATAAATATCTTCTCAGATAAGTCAGAAGTTCAATGGCAGATTCATGAATGGTTGAAGTCTGAAAAATCTTCTATCACCCTATCAAGAGTTTTGGCAGAAAAAAGTGCTTCTGCTTTATTTGCACAAAGTCCCTGGACTCACTTTGCATCCATCCAGCAGGTCATCAGGGGCCTGGAAGGTGCTGATATCCAGCGATTCCAGGGAATCCTCAGCAGGCACCAGGCGGCTGGCTGAGACCGTAGTGACAGCAGAGTCGTTCACAGAGCTGGTGTTAATGTGAGAGATTTGGCTCACTCCCAAAAGAGCACAACCTGAACAAGAGTCGTAACAATATTTTAGCTAAGTCTAATTAAGTGAAACAGATATTGAAGAAACATGGACCTTTGATAATAAATCTCTCTGTAGTTCTAATGCTGCACTGAGTTGTTCCATAAAATGTTGTATATTTCAAGGGTGGACAAATGTGAACTATCAGGACAAATGCCTAAATTCGAATTTTGTCTCTGGAGACTAGAAATCCCTTTTATTTCCTGTATGAAATTAAAATTCACATATATCACCACATTGAATTAGAATCCATCCACCCACTTTTCGCCCGCTTGATCCAATACAGGAGCACATATATCCATATCCCAACAAGTAACGGGTGCAAGGCTGGATACACCCTGGATGGGGTGCCAGTCCATCACAGGGCACACAGATATAGTGACACACTCACACCAGGGCCAGTTTTCCCCAGAAGCCAATTAACCTGCCAGCGTGTCTTTGAACTGTTGGAAGAAACCGAAGCACCCAGACGAGACCCACACGAGCACGTGGAGACCATACAAACAGCATTCCAGGTCCAGAATTGAACCCAGGACCCCAGCAATAGTAACCACTGCCCCACCTTGCTGCCACGAATGAACTTTCTGTACATTATTCCTAATTGTTAAAAGAACACCATCTTTCATCAACACCCTTATAATTCAAACATTAAACTATAAACTTCAGATGCTTTCTGTTATTCATCACAAACGCAATACCTGGCAATTGAAGACTAGTTACAAGAATATTCACAGATGGGGAGAGTGAGAGAGAGACTAGTACAGAGACAAGTACTATCAAAATAGATCTTGCCATCCTTACCATCCTGCTTCTTCCTGCAGTCTGTGGGTGTTGAAGTGTTAGGCAAGTTGGTCTGCTTCACACCGGGCTGAACCCTGTACTTGTTCTCATCCTGGCAAAACCCTTTCTCTATACTGTCAAACAGCCAGTGGACAGACACACAGGACACGTTCCACTTCCGAGCGCACTCGTACTTCTGACCTGCAGAGCACCAACACAGGAAGAACACATTTCACTGGCTGCAGAATGGTGGGGAGACAATGGGAGAGATTCCTCTCTCTTGCAGGGGGGAATAAAATCAGCTGCTCCAAGAAACTACGCAACATGTGTCTTGCGTGATTCAAAAAAAAAAACACAACAAGAAAATCATTTCGATGGCTAGGGGATTAAACAACACTCCTAATTTTCTAAGCAAAGATTCAAACTGCCAGTACGTATTAGTAGGTTAATAAACAAAAGTAATAACTATACAATGCTAGTGCACTTTTTCATTTTTATTTCCTTTTTTATTTACTAATTATTTCCCAGAATGTTTCCTAACAACTAACTGAAAAGTTAAATAACTACCTGTCTGTTTAAACTGCTTTAGAGTCTATGTTTCATCTCTGTCTAGTACATTTTACTTACTAGAGACCATTTATTTCCTATAATGCTGCCTGCAAATTCACTGACAAAGAAATAACTATCTTTCAGCACCTTCTCAAGACCCATCAGTTCAGACAGTTTCCTTAGAGTCTACGATTAATCCTTGTAGTCAAATTACAATGCTTAGTTATCATATTACCCGATTTGGTATGGTTAATACCACTCAACTTTGTTTTCTAATGCTCTTATTACACCTTTTATGTTATTGTACAAAAATGTATAAGGATATTATAATTATAACTCCTTATATTCTGCAATATTAACTTTTACTGATTTTAATGTACATCTCTTCAGAGAAATGCTAGTTAAATAATTACTCTTGAAATGTCAAAGAAAAATAAAACATATAAAAGTATGCATATGTACTGCATAATGACAGGAACAAATGTATGCAGAAAGCATACATCTGTATCCTGTATTGTTATTTTTATTATTAAGACAAAACTCAAAGTGCCAATTTCAGCAACAGTCTTCGGAAAATAAGATTTGCAGTACTTTATTCAGGAAAAGGGAATTACGTCTTGTAATGTGTCTTACACTCAGCTCAGTTGAAGTCTACGGTACTAACATGTCATTGAACTTCTACTCCCACAAAAGGAATCTTGGAAATTTCACCACCTATAATATATATTATACAATACACCTTTATCATCAGTGGAATGTCAGACTTCAACAAGATATCTACACCATTGTGCTGTGCTGCCTAGCAGACTCCAAGAACATACCTTTGGGCTCCTGGACAATAAGGTGGGTACATTCATTCATCTTCAGCTGTCCTGTGTACTGTCCACCATGCTGAAGAGTGAGTCTCTGAACCTCCTTTCTGTCCAGATTGCTTAGACCAGTCACACAGATAATACAACCTTGAAAGACGGGACACATGTACTCCTCTGAGCAAAGATCGGTGTACCTGAACAAACTAATGAGGAAAAAAACATATTAAGGTCAGTCCTTATTCTCCATCATGGTGCTTTGTTCATAAGCTCAAACACTTTACAAACAATTGCCAGGATTCAACATGAACCTCAGAGGGTGACACTGATGTGGCTTATTCTTATAATTCTTATAAATTCTCACTCTCGTATTATTTCAAGGTACTCTGGTTTGTGCTCAACAGAATACGAAACAACCTAAACAAAAGAGAGCAAACAGTGAGGCTCAAACTGGCAGAGAAGCCACATGTTAAACACAGGGAGATTTTCCCAAAACAACGACTTCTTTGAAGCTACAACAATGATGTGACTTGTCAGCAGATGACGCAGAGATACACACCATATCAATCCGCGCTAGAAACAGATGAAATGTGGTGACTTATGAAGTTGGAACTTGGGGCCTGTTGAGCAACAACCACCAAATGTTGCTCTCTAACATATACTGTATTCTGACATTGCCAAATGAGACTGAAGATCACAGAGAGCCACCCTTTTCCAAAACCCAGGTGGGTGTTTTCCACTTGATATGCAAAAAAGGTTAGAGCAGCTACAAGACAGAATAGGCCATTTCGCCAATCGTGATGTTACCATAGCAGGATCGCTTGCAGCAGGTACTTGGACCTCAGCGATATCTCATGAGCTTAACCAGATAAATGGATCTTCCCCAGGAAATTGAGTATGTTTTTTTTGGGATTCCAAATCTATTTTTTTAAAGAAGATTACAGAAGAACCAGATGGTTCACTGAGTATGGTGCACTCCTTACTGAATCTTGCTCATCCAGAACAGTAAATGAATTTTATGACTACAGCATACCTATCCTGGGACTTCTCCCAGCATGCCCTCACCCAGGAGGGCAGCAGGATGGGCTTCCCAAGGCTAGCGGCCACCAGGTACTTCTTACTGCCCACCTCCCCAGCGATAAGGTGGGTGACGGACACATTCAGATCCTTGTACACCCGGCCCCCCATCAACTGCACCCGCTCAGTTATTTCTCCCTAATGAAAAATCAAAGGCGAGTTAGAAAAGAAGAATGTTCGGAAAATGTTTAGCACCCACTTCACACCAACTGTACTTGCATTCACATACAACACAGCTTACTCCCTCTATTAGATGGGAACAGTTAGAAAAAAAAAAAGAAATCAGGTCACAGAGAATGAATGAGGTGCTATTCTGTTGCTTGAACTCCAAAATGCATAAGGAAAATTATAAAAGGGCATCTCATTTCCATTTTCAGTGATTTTTAATGAATGTTAAAGGCGACATTAACAAGCATTCAGAGCTTTCATGGCGGGTTGCTGACCCTTAATTTCAGCGTCTGAATCTGTCGCGTGTAAAAGCACATGGCTTGTTTGGGTCACTGGAGAGACCTGGCAGCAGTGTGAATCGCGCATACCCTGGTGTCTTTGTCCAGGCTGGTACAGGTGATGGTAACGTCAGCCATGGCCATGTTGTACACGGGGAGTTCTGCTTTAGGCACACAGCGCTGATGCTTGAGGCAGAAGAGGACCACCAGGGGACTGACAATCCTGCAGCCCAGCTACACGGAGAGGAGGAGAGTTCAATGTAAACCAGGAGACATAGGGAACACCTTTACATTTCAATTCATAATTTCTACAAGAGAAATCTCTCACCTGCAGAGCTAAAACTGTAAAAAATATGAAAATACCTCATCATTTTTACACAGACCAGAAAATCAATACTGTTATATGAAAATAAATATTATAATGGCATACTGTCCATAAGTACTAATTGCATATTTACATATATTTAAATTGAATATTTACACTGAATGTTTATGTTTTTTATATGGCAAACATTGAATATTTTTAGATACAATTAGATACAAACCAATTGCTGTCAGTCCCCATAAGACATAAAGAATATGGACTCTGCAATGCTATTGCAGATAGTATTACATTACAGACAGACATCTTAAATATTGAAACTTCAAGGATGTCATGAAGCACACAGGAGCAGTTTCTGGTCATTTGGTACATTTACAATTGACACTATTATTCTTCTAGCATTTGAAATCATGATTCCTACAAATATATATTCTGCCATGTAAACTGCATATTAAAAACGTAAAAACAAAACATTCCGCCCACGACTGAATTATCTTTAACACAAAGAATTACTTAAGATCACTAGCAGAATTCAAAATAAAAATGTATTGATCATTTGTCAGTAGAATTAGTAAATTATCATTTCAGACACCATGGATTTACAGCACTGTTTTCCACTCACGTGAATGAGCCTGGTAGCACATATTTTCATTTTGCCAAAAAAGGCAAAATATCAATATGGTATCTACATACACTACAAACCTTTTTAAAGTGGTGGAATGCACGCCCACTGAAGTCATCAAAGACATAGAGAGATTTGTCATTGTGTTTTAAAAGGAGGGCTTCCTTCTCATCTATATTTTGAAGGTATTTTTCCGATTGCAGCTCTCTGATTGCCTGGAAGACAAAAAATGATTTGTGATGAATTTAGAAACAATGAAAACCAGAATACAGTAATGTGTGGGATACAGATTCCATTAGCAACATCTCCTAAAGAAACACTATGGCTGAATCAAAATTAGACTAATAAGCTTTTGACAATAATAAATTCCATTCCACTACAATTTCCTCCATCCCAAAAGGATCTCAGAACACTTTAGATTTAGAAGTGGTTCCAGTTGATCCACGACTAATAAGCAGTATATAAATTTAGGTCATGTGGCTGGTTATGTCATTTACGCATATTAAAAACAGCAATGCTATAAGTAATCCATTAGTGGGACATATAAATTACTTAGGAACAAGTTTAGTTTATCCCAATCTGAAAAGAGAAGAAATGAAGCAACAGTTCAGCTATGGGACCTTCTTCAGGTGTGTGTATATAAATTACTTTTATACTCCAAATCCTTTGCCTGAAAAGAAAACTGCTATCCCATTACCTTGGCCATTCTGTTTTAACCCTAAGGCTACCCAACCACAGTCAAGCTGACATCATATTAGCGGGCACAAGTCATTAGAACCAAACCTTCTGGAAGAGCCTGGCTTGTCTGTTCGAACCTTGAGTCTATTGTGTATTCACAGCTGTCAGACACGAAGTCAAACAACAGTCCAGGAAGCAGTCAAAGGAACTCCTTACCTCAAAGGCTTTCACGGCACGCTCTGATCTTTCTTCGCTGGTCTTCACAAACTTCACGAGGAATACTCCTTTATCTTCCGTGGACATCCTATATTCAATGTTTCTAAACAAACAGAAATGACAGGAGTTCAAGTAGGTAGCAGCGTCGGCAGGCGTAGGCTGCAAAGGAAAAGGGAACGGGTTTATTCCACGCTGAAATGAAGAGAAGGGAAACACAACGTTTCGGCTGTGGAGCCTTCTCCAGGTGTGAGAAAGACAGGGCAGACGGCAAAGATTAAACAGCACAGGAGAACAAAAGCTGGGAGGAGGGAGAGGCAGAGAAGCCACTCAGGTGGTGCAAAGTGGAGAGGGGTGAAGTCGAAACCTGTATGAGAATAGAGAAGACTACACTGATAATAAGTCTGCCATTAAGAGAAGGGGACCTAGTTTTCAGGAGAAACAAAACGCATCCTGAAACTAGGTTCACACCTTCCCCCTTCTCTCAAAGACAACTTATTTTCATGTAATCTTCTCTATTCTCATACAGGTTTCGACTTCACACATTCCTTCACCCCTCTCCACTATGCATTTCCTGAGTGGCCTCTCTATCTCTCCCCTCTCCCAGCTTTTGTTCTCCTGTGCTATTTAATCTTTGCTGTCTGCCCTGTCTTTCTCACACCTGAAGAAGGCTCCACAGCCGAAACGTTGCGTTTCCTTGCTTTCCTTTTCAGCATGGAATAAACCCGTTACCTGTTCCTTCGCAAACAAAAACAATCACCCTGCAACTCACAACTGGCAACCCACACCCAAGCAGGTGTGAGCCTGGTCAGTACCTGGATCGGAGACCTCCTGGGAAAAACCAAGGTTGCTGCTGGAAGAGGTGTTAGTGGGGCCAACAGGGGGCACTCACCCTGTGGTCCATGTGGGTCCTAATGCCCCAGTATGGTGACGGGGACACTATACTGTAAACAGGCGCCATCCTTCGGATGAGACGTAAAACCGAGGTCCTGACTCTCTGTGGTCATTAAAAATCCCAGGGCGTTTCTCGAAAAGAGTAGGGGTGTAACCCCGGCATCCTGGTCAAATTTCCCATTGGCCCTTACCAATCATGGCCTCCTTATAATCCCCATCTATGAATTGGCTTCATTACTCTGCTCTCCTCCCCACTGATAGCTGATGTGTGGTGAGCGTTCTTGCGCACTATGGCTGCCGTGGATGATGCACATCGGTGGTGGTGGAGGGGATACCCATTACCTGTAAAGCGCTTTGAGTGGAGTGTCCAGAAAAGCGCTATATAAGTGTAATCAATTATTATTATTATTATTATTATTAAAAACGATGGTAATATCGCAAGACTGAAACTCCTGCCGCATAAGGTACATCATTGTTTTTCCTGCACTCAGCTACATTAAAAATAGGGTCAGCGTAACTGCACCTTGATGTTACAGTGTGAGAACATTTTCAGAACAGTTAACACACAAGGCAATGTAGGGGTAATAATTGTAATATTATGGAACTGAATACGTCAAAAACTGATTGCTCTTGTTTCGTCTTTGTTCTAATGAATAAGAGCCCACCAGTCATCAGACTCTCATCTTCTCTTGAAGAACAGTTAATTAAATACAGGTGTAACAATAATAAAATGTAATAGAGAATAATCCACAACAAATAAGGTCCAACAGCATTTCATCACACCAAAATAAGAAACCAACCAAAATTCACTGTGGGAAAAGGAACGGAACATAACAATACGATCACATGACGGAACTACAGCTGAGCAAAGCCACGACTTACTGACAACTTGCGGTATTTGCTCAATGCGATCAATGTTCATCAATTTCAAAGCGGACAAGCTCAAACAGCAAATATCAACCAGTCTATTTTTCAAACAGCTGTACACGTGAAGTCAGCGATGTGCGGAAATAATTCAGTAATGCTGAACTTACCACGTCCCGGTTCAACACACCGTGTCCACAAGCAAGTGCATAAAAGAAATCAGGAGTTACAATACAAGATCCTGCGAGCTCGTATTTCAGCGTTTCGTGTTTTTAGTCCGGGTTGACAATCCAGTGTTCGGCTAGTATCGCCGTCTTGAGTTTCACACTCAACAACGAAGAGAAAAGAAAAAAGGGAGCGTCTTCTCAAAACAAGTCATCCGTTGAGATAGATACATTATAACAATTTCCCTAAAGAAAGAACACAGGGTATTTTCGATTTGCCACTGATTGGCGCCAAACCTCCACCTCCTTGTCCGGCGCCGGACTTCCTGCCCAGAACCGGTATCTCGCGTCGCTCTGTCTGACGTCATGCCCAGCTGGAGGAGAAGCTGCTCCCTCCAAACAGTAGCACGTGAGATTGTCTTTCCTTTCGCAGTGGGTGTGCAATAGCAGGTATTGCATTGGATGTGGCGACTCACAATGCTGTTTTAATTGATTATACTTGTTTATAAGCAACATGGACTTAAGTTTTACGTAGTGCAAATTGGAGGATACCTATCGAGAAGAGGTTCTTTACAGGGTTTTCTGACACAAATAATTCGATTGCAATAGTAAACCTGTTTTACTGGTGTTTGAATAGTGTTTTATTACTCAGATAAGCGTGTGTTTAGCAAACGAACTCTTGTATCTACAGAACCTTGTTCAAAACAGTGCAGTTGATTTAAAAAAGCACATCAATAGAGATGTTTTCAGCTTTAAATTTAACGTCGTACAAATTAGAGGTTTCCTATTGAGAAGATTTTCTTTAAGCAGGGTTTTCCGACAAAAACTATATTCGACTGCAATAGTAAAGCGTTTTACTGGTATTTGAATAGTGTTTTATACCTCAGATTAACATAAGTAGCTAAAGAGCAGTTTCTATCTACAGTAACTATGCAAAACTATGCAGTTTATTTGAAAAGGAGCGGAATAGAGGGACGTTCCCAGTCCAACAGGAACAGTGACAAGGATCCCAGTTCCACACGTTACTGTCAGCTGCAGTAGAGTCACTGACGTGAGGCCAGCGCTGCTAGCAAAGATCAAAATTAACCAAATCACAACAAAGCCACACAACACTACCCCACGCACTGGTTCACACTTGAACTGGAATGCTACTGGGTGCAAAGAGATACTTAAATGTTGACCTGTTTAAAACGACATCGTTGCCAAAAAGCTGAGCAAAACGGGAACAAACGGGTTTGCTGCTAGAAAAATTATTTTAGTATTTGTGGACAAGTATTTTCAATTGTAATATATATATATGTACAGTAGAAAGAGACGTTTAACAGAAGTAATGTTTAAGGTGTATAAAAGGACATATGGACAACAGATTGGGGAGCCTTAAGCCAAGAAATCAAGTTTTTATTTTTGTAATGCAAAAGTATTAAAATTGTAGTGATGTAAATTATTTGTTTATATGTTATTAATATGTTTATAAGTTACATATGGTACCAAACTGTCTACCAAACAAAGCCACCAGGAAGGGAACAGTAGATAACAAATGAAATCCCAACTTGCTCTCCATGAGACACACAGACTGGGAGAGAGGCTTGGGGTCAGAGCGCAGGGTCAGCCATTTATATGGCACCCCTGGAGCAGTTGGGGTTAAGGGTCTTGCTCAGGGGCCCAACGGAGTAGGATTCCTCTGCCGGCCTCGGGATACGAACCAGCAACCTTCCAGCCACTGGCGCAGATCCTTAGCCACAGAGTCACCGCTCCGCCATATTTGACGTGCATGAATTTCTGCAACATGTAATCTTTATAAAAAGCACGTGTCCTGGATTTGATTTTGAATCAATCAGGGTTCCTGGCGTGTAGAGTTGGAATACGTTCTCTGTGTTCATGAGATATTGTGCTCCAGAGAAGCATCTATTAATTGAATCTACATTGTCCCTGTGTGCTTGTGTACGTGTTCTCAGTGACTGGTGTCTCATCCAGAATGTAGGCCACACTTCCTTTCTTTCCTTCTGGGATAGAATCCTGGTTTGCTGTGACCCTTACTAGGAAAAAGCAGCTTTCACATAACAGTTATAATTTGCAAACATCAAAAACATAACAAATGTATTCATAAGAAATTATAAAAAAGTGATCCTAAGGTCATGTATTGTTTGCTAACATTTACTTTACTTAACATTACTTTACTCACCATCATCTATTAATGCAAAACAATCATATCTGACCTTTTTCTATAATGCATAAAATTGCTTTAAGTGTTATACAGTATAATAGGATACCGGGAGCTTCTTTTTGCATGTGGGTGATCCTTTAATAAGTGTCTCTGTTACAAGACAATCACTGATTAAAAGGTAACATGTTCTTGTGAAAAAACTGGCTATTCAAATGTCATTGTCTCTTGAATGATGATCACAGTGAAATTAAATTAGTTGGCTAACTTAAAGACTCCTTGAGAAGAATTCAGGCTAGTGGCTGAAAACACTGAAGCATAATAAATGCAGGCCAAATGTTAAGACACAGAACACGATAATGTGTATTCCCTTTGTTTATTCTTAAAATTTTATGTACAGGAGTGGCTGATTTTTTTTCTTCTTAATGTACATTCAATATAGAAAGTTTATATACGGCATATTATATAGAACATTTCACAAACGCACTAGTCTTTTACATAATATTTTAAATCCGAGTCAATATTATTGTTCCTCCTCTTTTTTGCAGAAGCTCATATAAGTTTGTAAAGGCAGTTATACTGTGAGTAGAAATATCTAGTGCTTTTTGTACTCCGGGGGAAAAAAAAAATATGAAAGAAGGTTTAGGAAGAGGTACAGCAGAAGCAGAGAAGTGCAGGACTTGATCAAATGAACAGTCAATATTACAACTAGATTTCAGAGACAGTGCTGCACACAGCGAGATCCACAACTGATGGTGGAGGTGGTGGCCAGGTTTTTTGTTTCTAGAGCAGTACAAGAAGACTGTAATAAAACACCACAGTCGAGTTTTCTTTTTATCTTTAGCACTGTAAAACAACATTATAAAAATTAGGAAAACAATTTATAAATCAGATTCACAGTCTTGTAAACCGATAACACGTTAAGTAGGGCAAGAGAAATGCTTGCCTCTGCTTGACACATCTTGCTTGGCGTTTTCTTCAAGGGGCAGGGGGGCTGTGTATCAAAACTGACAAGGTCGAGAGGATAGGAATGACTTCCTTGATCTTTTTGTTTTCTCTCCTTTCTCCCAAATAAAAAATATATTCGTAGAAAAGTAAATTATGCTTGTGTCACTGTGACCAAAAAAAAAACAAAAAAAGGCAACAACGCTTTGAACAGAATCCTATGGACTGGGGAAGTCTCCACTTCATGTTCCTCAGGTCGCTGTCAAGCTCGAAAGACTGAAGCCTTTCAGCCCAAGTCTCCAATGTCATTGTCAACAGGGGGGGGCACACTAGATAGGACTGTGGATCCTGTCCCAGCGGTAAGATAGCCAGCAACTCCGGGACCTGCAGTTGAACATAAAAAAACAGTTTTCAAATATCACAGAGGTGGTGCAAACCATTATAAAAATGTATTTAAAAAATCCCCCACACTCTTTAAGAGGCTTGGGTGGTGGTGAAAAACTGTCTCCATCTACAGTTACTCCTAAAGCAGACATTAAAAGATTACAAAGCATTTTGCATAGTTTTTTTTCCACCCATTTGTGAAATGTTTTTAATGGTTCCACTCTGTTAAAAAGCATGCACAGCTGTGGACAAATTTCCGCTCTGCTCTGTGACCTTCAACAAAAACAAAGTTTCTATTTGCTAAGCGCAGACTCAGCGTCGGCAAGATCTTCGCTGGTGAATTTTTGGAGCGTTCTTTTAAATGGCATAAGGAGGCTGGAAAGTAAAATTTTATGACCTTTTCAGCAAGTATTTCTAAGAATAAAGGAAACCGAGCTTGATATCTACTGCATGTTCCCTCATAATGTATTAAGATGAAGATGATATTCATCAGATGTATATTGTGACACAATACGCAAAGAGAAAGGCAACAGTGAAACAGCATGTGATAAAGGAAAACACCAGAGCACACTATGTTCTACCTGCTTCAGAGCTAGAGAGAAGTAAGCAAGAAGCCCTGGGAGAAGAGGTCTAGAGCCCACTTCTGAGGTGATGAGGGCTACTACCACTCAGAAGGGAAGGTGCGGAGACGCCTGAAGAGAAAAGGAAAAAGGAAGGAATGCCAGAGGCGAAGGAAGAGGAGAAGCAGTGTCCAACTAAGAGGAAAGGGGCAACCGGCACAAATTCCAGAATTAGTACCACGGCTTCAGAAAATATTTGATTTCTGTCCAAAATATGAATAGTTGAACGTGATCTACTTCAGCTAGGTGCATACAGTACATCTCCTGCCACAGTTTCCGTAAGTTTCTTATACGGTTGAAGCAGTTCAGGTGGGGAGCTGCGTCAACATGCGCAGGCTGCAAAGGAACAAGTAATAGGTTTATTCCATGCTGAAAAGACGAAAGAAAACACACAGTTTCGGCTGTGGAGCCTTCTTCGGGTGTGGAGACCCCTGAAGAGAAAGAAGGACCAAAGAAGAAGGCTCCCCAGCAAAACAGGTGTGTTTTCTTTCTTCTCTTTTCAGCATGGAATAAACCTTTTACTTGTTCCTTCTTGAAAGGTTACTTCATTTCTATTAGGTAGTACAGCACTCTCAATGTACATTGTTTTTACTGCATTTCTCTTATTGCTATATGATTATTACACTATAAAAGACAAATCATTATCTCACATAAGGTAGCTGTTCAGGACATAACTAATGTCAAATATTAGTCATACACTGGATTTCCAGTCCATTGATGTACTGTAATTGGCAACCAATCAACGTATTCTAACAAATAAGGAGGTATGTGCATGTGTTCAAGTGGTCATTCAGAAGACCTACAGTATATATACTGTATAAGCATTAGGTTCCCAGAATAATCAGTATGTCACTAAAGAAAAATTGAACTTCACAGTTAACGTCCTGGAGCAAAGAAAGTTAGGTACCAACCTGTGAGGTACCCTGCAGTCTGTGACTCTGAGATGAATAAGTCATGTTTCTGATCTTTGAAGGCACTCCAGACATTAGAACGAGAGAGAATTTCATTAACCTAGAAAAAAGAAAGTGATAAACATTGCCAGGGGTTATTTGAACTGCAAAACCCTGCTAACAAATACCACATTATTCCTGTAAGGCAACTTGCCAACTCTCTGAAGTCTAAACCAGAACAATGGACTTGCAGTTCTTCTCTGTAAGAGGCTCCTTGCAGCCTGTCTCTGCCCTCCCCGAGTGACTTGAATACTGGTCGTGTGTTCTATGAAGTCTGCATGCACAAACCGCTGAGGGGGGCGTACCTGATCGCCGTACTGAAGACTGCGCGTCATCGATTTCAGTGCTTTTACAATCTGCGCCTTGGTGGCTGCGGGGTTTTCCAGCGTTTCCAGACCAACCCCTTCCAGCAGCCTCAAGAGGTAGGGGACCAAATCCACCTTCAGTGCCTGAGCAGCGAATACAAGAAGAGATGACAAATAAATCAGGAACATATACAGCCTTTGTATCGGTAAGGCAGGGTAAACACAAAGAGGCTGAAGTCATGTCAGATGCAGAAATACTACAATATATGAGAATGTCTTTGTTCTGTATGAAGCATGAACACAGTCACCTTTACTTTCCGCCCTGGAAAGATGAACATTGCTACTAGTAGTAGCAGACCTGCTTGTGGTTCAAGACAGATGTGCGTAGATTTACAGCATATAGATATACCCATAAGGCACAACGATTACATTCTAAACAGGGCCAGCTCCAGGCTAGCTCTGCCTGCCCAAGCAAACAATTTTATGGTCGACTTCTTTATGAATTTTTGGTTGTTTTTTACCCATGCCTGTGCTTTGTAATTATTTTAGCTTCAAATGTAATAAATGAAAAACTTTAGTTGGAAAAATAAAACAATTTCCTACCGGTGTATGAATTTTTTCACAATTTAAAACATTTTGGGTTAAACTATTTATATACACACTGTAACAAAGAAAAACATTAGCGCCTTTCTTTGTGCCTAATTTCTTAAAAGAAGTTATCATATGAATTGGATTTTTCTTACTTTTAAAACTTGCATAGTGTTTTAATACTTTAATTAAATCTGTGCTTTCCACTGATATTAGTGCTAATCCTGACAAATGATTCTGGGACATGGCGGATCTCAAATAATTTATTCGTTTCAGTTTTGAAAAACTGTGGTCACTACAAGTTACTGAAACTGGTAATGTTAACAATTTGTAAAGCAATAGCAACATTTGGGGTGAAAAAAAAATCTTACTATGTCAATGTCTGTGGTTATATTCTGCATAACCCTGCTGACCACATTAACTTGATTCAAAATATTATGACAAATTATAAAATTTAATGTACAATAGAATTTACAATAGAACTGCACAGTGCTAATCTAATAATAATGGTGATCTGTCATCTTTATTTGTGAAATTCTTGAAAAGATCTGCTTTGTATTTTTAAAATCTTTTAGCTAGTGATGGAAGTGGAGTTTAAACAAATTCTCCCACCCCGTATTCGAGGATAAAACTGGGGGGGGATACAATTTTCTTTAAAGTTACTGATGTTCGTCATTATTGGAAATTTCCAGTGACTATGAATCAGGTACTTAAAATCTTTTCTTGTTGTAGTTTGACACATGCAAGACAACTTGCAGTGTCTGAAAATATCAACAGGTACATTTTTTTGCTGAGAAATTAATTCGAATTTCAAGTTATCATACAGTATGAAATGAACATAGGGATATTTAAAAGCAACATGCCTCTACAAAGACAATACTCACACAGGTACCTCTTAAGATCGCAGCCACAAATATATTCAAACTGAACATGGCAGGCACCTCTTTGAGTATCGTATTTTTCCACATTTTGGTGGATTTTTCCGGAACAAAAATAACGATGACTGGAATGCCACCCCTGGAAACGTGACTACCCAAGCGCATGCTTACGTTGCTGGGGCCTAGAGCCAGCACTGATTAAAAAAAATTGAAACTATGTTTTGCAAACACAGACATGCATAGAAAAGGTATTTAACAGTGCCCCTAACTAAAGCAGTGCTCATTCAATGAAGTCTTCTAAGAAGAACCATACCTGAGCTACAAGGTCAGTTTGCTCTTTTTGGAACATGCGGTTGAGTGCCTCACACGCCACGCCAGCCATGTCTGACCTGATCTTCATTCCACTCATTAAAGGCCCGATGGTCTCCAGCGACGCCATTGCTCGGACACACAGCTGTTAGAACAATATGAAATAAAGATGAGCTGAAAAAAAAAGTTCAGTTTCTTTTTTCTATTGGCAGGCAACCCAACTAAGGCAAAAAAACACAAAAAAAACAACATTAGGTTCTGGATCTCCTCCTTTGATTTAATCCAAATAAAAGAAAATTATAATGGAAATGTGCTTTTGGTGCAGTGATGCACTGGGAGCTAAAAAAGGCTGTGTGTTTTCATTCCGTCTATATTCGTAATGGCCTAGTTGAGCTACGTATTAGCTTAATTGGATTAACTGAACCCTTTGCAAAGGTCTTCAGCAGTTGACAAATTAAAAAGGCTTTCTGGATTCTGTCCTTCAAGTCCCAATGTTAATGTCACGTATGCAGTATATGCCATATGTTATGTATATGTTCGAATGAATAAAAAGAAGCAAAACTGAAAGAATAATGTAATCTGACATTTTAAAATAACATTATAAAATCTTTTCAGTAAATAACGAAAAATGGAATGTTGCTCACATTTCTAACTGTTACATCAGAGGGTCATACATAACATCTATGTAATAACACTTCAGTAGCTCATTTGAAAACTGCTGCTAGTACACTGACCACAACTGGCAAGTACTGTACCTCATTGTCTGAGAGCACATGAATGACCCGGATGGAACTCTTTGGAATGGCACTGTTCTTGTGAGTGAGGCCCTGCAGAATCTTGGGCAGGTGGCCCAGGGGTGGCACCTGGTCTGCCAGCTGTGCCTGAGAGCTGAAGAGACACACAGTGGCTGTAGTAACAGTCTCCAAGGATTCGCCCTGTGAAAACAAGACAAGGTAGTTAAATGGAAAGTCTATACCTGACCAAACAAAGATGGCAGTGAATTAACACACAATTTTGATGACCATCTTCAGATGTGATGGGTTTTCTTGTTTGAAAGGTATTTTGTATGTGTACTGAGAGGCATTTAAACTGCAACAAATATTGCTGGTTCCACACATGTGGTTTTGTTATGCCTTTCACTACATTAACCCCCCCGCTGTGTCACAGGAACTAACCCCAGGGATGTCAAGATTCATCATGTGCCAGTCCGCATGGCTGCACTTCAACTGGACCTTGATGTGACATGAAAACCCAGAACCTTTTTTTTTAATGTACTAAATCCTCAAAGGTCTCAAATTCTGTTGCCGTGGTTAAAAATAAAAAAGCTGACCGGATTAAAGAGAGGCTGGATAAGAGGCAGTCACTCACGTTGGGGTTGTTTTTCTCCAGCAGCTCTGTCAGGGTCTCCAGTAGCGCCACCAGGAACTCTCTGGGCTTCCGCAGAACCCAGCCTGGCTGAGCGATGAAGATTCTCAGGAAGACGCCTCCAACCGCCAGCTCGCCCTGAGCTGCTCCATAGGCCACCGTGAAGTCCTCGGGCAACTGGAAACAATACCCGCTGTGACTAACGTGCCCTAGTGGAATCCCTCTCATCTGATCACAAACTGAACAGGACCGATCAAACTCCCTTATAACTTGTTCAAACTCCATATGGTTGCTAAGAGACCAAGTTCTTCCATTTCCTAGTAATATAAACTATACTAAACTAAACTTATAAACTATACTTACAAACAGGGTCACAGAGAAACTGTATAAAGTATTGCTATGGAGTAGTGAGTATGGGACACAGCTGAATGTCTCATCCAAAATATGGCATCTTCCACAGTACAATATCCTCGGACGTGGGGCATTGTTTTGGAAATATGCATTGAAAGGGGGAGTTCAGTCAGTAAGATTTTCTGCTGTAATGAATATTAAAACAAAGGGGGGATTTTTAAATGCTGACATTTTCTACTCACTTTCCAGTTTACATCAGGATTATCCCTTTGTTGCTTAAAGTGCCTTTAAGATACAAAAAAGAAAAAAAAACATATTGTAATAGTTCATATTAAATGGCCGTTCAGTAACTATTTACTGCAGGTCAAATTGATCTGAGAGACAAACTAAGGCCCACAGGAGGTATAGAGGAAAATAATAAGAAATACTAACAACATCCCACAACTCAATTCTCAATTGCACAGCTGCAAATGTACTGCAAACAAGGAGCTCAAGACCCTCAAGAAAATAAATGGAAACATTAAAGAGTTTGAAGATGATCTTGGAAAATATATAAAATGTGCATTTTACACAGTACTAAGCCCTAGCTGCAACATCTGCTCCATCACCCATCTTATTCCTGAAAACACAATACTACCGTATTAAACCAACAGTAGTTCTTGTACTTTTAAACAGAGTAGGGAGTATTTTTTATCAGAAATGATATTTAGAGAACCTGACAGGCTCTAGCAGGTGTATTTCAAAATGGAAGATCGGCAATGAGGTTTCATCTTTAATAGCTCCTCTCTCACTGGAGTCATACATACGCGAGCATCATTTCTCTGACAGTTGTGGACACTTTTTCTCTGGAGTTGTCGTTCCAGATGAGCTCAGGGTTCTCGTGAGTCCCTTCAAAGATGTGCACAGCAGCCTCGGAGTTGTCTCTCATTGCATCCATGAAGACCCCAGGCAGGAACTTCAGCAGCGTGAGCCGAACCTACAGACAGAGGAACACTGGGGTCTCAGGAGAAGCGACAGCAGTGAAAGGCCAAAGGTCAACTTATTCTCATCGTCAGAGCAGCCAATAATAATACAAACAGAAACTCACACACCTGCATTTCAAATGACTTATCCTTCATCTCAATAGAAATGGCTAGAAACGAAGAAATATTGCTAAAAAAAAACAATACTCCCCAAACAATAACTTGAAATGGAGGAAAGGGATGGTTAGTTAAAGTATTATTTGAATGTTCTGCAAAAACTTGCAAATAAGTGGATGCCTTTTCGGCCCTGCTAGCTTGTTTGGTCTTTAAGTTGCTAATTAATTGGAGTCTGCCATAGTTGGGCAGTGTCTCACAGAACGAGTAACCTTTTGTGTAAAGAAGTGCTTCTTGTTTTCAGTTTGAAATACTCATGCACTAAAAACTATGCAGACTTGTATTTTGGTTTTGCAAATCCTTTTATTAATGGATTTGTAGTTCTGAGGTTTTGATGGTATTATTGAAGTGGAATAAGTAATAGGTTTATTCCATGCTGAAAAAAAGAAGAGCTCACACTTGAAGAAGGCTCCACGGCCGAAATGTTGTGTTTTCTTTCTTCTTCTTTTTTCAGCATGGAATAAACCTATTACTTGTTCCTTTGCAGCCTACGCATGTTGACACCGCTACCCACCTGAACTATTACTGAAGTGGTTCTACCTTTAAGTTTCTTTTTTAAACACAGTGAAACAAAAAGAGCTGCCTCCTAAATGACAACCTTACCTTGGGCCCGACGAGCTTGTCTGAGGTCATTTTTGCAAACAGATCGGCAGTCTGGGAGCGAACCTGTGGATGCGTGGAATTGCAGAACAGGTCCAGCAGGTAGATCAAAGCACCTGAAACCCAAACCCACAGCACACATGTTACCGAAAATATCAAAGCACTTGACTGCATCTTCCACACTAAAAAACACAAATACAAAACAAGTTTTAAAGGTGAAGAGATCAATATGATGTGAAATAATATAATTTGTTCCTTTCAATGTCAGTACATTACTATGCAAATATTACAAATTTCAGTAACTAGTAGTACGCTGAATGTAGTCCTTTAGACTACACACTAGAAGAAAATAGAAGAAATTATTATACTGAAATGGTACAACTAAGTGCCTTGCCATCCTTAGAAATAACGTCTTCAAAACCACAGTTCATAATGTCGCAAAGAATACAAAAATACAAAGTTACAAAATATATACACAAATTAACTGGATATACTTATTTTAATTAATTGACATGATCTGCTATGATCTCAGTGGACCTACTGGTTGTCTTATGCGAAAGCAGACAGAACCAGAGGCTCATATATAAAAACCCCTTTTACCAGGGGTACAGAAATGTTTACCAAAATCATGAAGATTAAAGCTAAAAAGTAAAAGGACAATATAAAAATGAATAAAAAATTTGAATCTGTGAAAAGCTGATGTGACTATAAATTTAATATGGTACATATTGAATTTTCCAATACCAGTAATTTGCAGCGTGAACTGTGCTGAAGATAAGTGAGCAGTGAAGTATAGTAGGAGCTCATTCACACTTGTCACCTACCCTTTGCCATTGCCTCTTTAATTATCTTTGTGTTTGACACCAAGGCATAGAGAGTTTCCAGGACTAGCTGTCTGCCTGAAAGGAAAGAACAGAAATGGAACTGAAATG